>NC_140587.1:167314942-168602442 GCF_964204655.1 Triturus cristatus
GCTCAGGGGCTGCAGGGCTCCGGGGCTGCAGGGCTCAGGGGGGATCGGAGACCCCATGCTGGGCCTCAGGCAATGGGAGACTCGCAGGCGCTCCTGGGGCCCAGCCGCCCGGGGGAGGACTGCCCGGGACCCATGGAGCCTTGCAGGTCTCCGGGGCTCTGCACCAGGGACCCTTGTCCCGGGCAGATGGACACTTGGCAGGCTGCAGGACAGGGGCTCCCAAACCCCAGGCCCTGACCGAAACCCAGGCCCCGGGACCGGTCCCTGCTTCTCAACCCAGCCAGGCGGGGAAATCGGGGAGCCTGCCCAGGCGCAAGGGACCCCTGTCCCGGGCACACGGACCCTCAGGACGTGCGCTCGTTTTCCACACATTTTTTCCAAATTTCTGTGTAGTGGCACTACGCCAACTACGCCCAGCCCTACAAACCACCAGACATGTATTTACTTATAATCAGGGACTCATTAATTCCATGATTCAGAGGTCGTCGCTTTTACCACTCAATTGTAGATTGCCACAGTTACCACATAATTCACCACCTGCTGAATAATATGCAGGTTAAAGGAAAGAAATGTTTCTAACTGAAAAGAATCAGAACATATTAAGCAATGAACTCCGACTGAAATGCAGTTCACAACAGGCTGCCAAAGATTAATGGACGCTTTTCGCCCACTGATCGCTGTTTTCAACCATTAAAGAGGAGAAAAGTCTGCAGAAATAATGTTAATGTAATGGCCTGGCCAAGGGTCTTTAGCTACAGTGTCAAATGAAAATCTAAACATTAAAATACAATTTAAGCAAGGTTAAAATAATGATTCATTATTTGTCATAAAACCTTTCACTATTCATGCAACGCTATGTTTATTTCGCCATGTTCTCAAAGGTGCGGTTGTTTACAGTGTAATAAATGTTTAGCAGAATTCCAAATATTTTGCAACTGTTTTTAAAGTCTAGGATTTTGAATCTTAAAGTGCCTTCTAATGAAGCACACCGATAATAAATGTGTTTTGAACAATAATGTTCAACTATGCAGAAAAGTATTGTGCTTCCAGTAAAGCGCACATTGGAGTGGTATGCTTTTCAGGCTGCTCTGGAGAGACAGCTTTTGTGTAAAGTCATGTTCTGGCAGCAGGAAGTGCTGGGGCTGACTCCAAGCTGGATCACCTAAACTTGGGCACAATGAAGTATGAGATCTCCCTGAAGCAGCAATCGGGGTCAGAAATAGATCAGGCATGGTCTAGAAAATTTCTTTACTTGAAAAACAGAAAAAGTTATCTCCCTTTAACCCTGCATCCACCAAATGACAATACTCAGGAAGACCTATTGGCATCTCCTTGTTAAACAAAAAGGTTCATGGCATTTCTAAAGGTGCCCCCACGCGTTTTCCTCCTCACTTCAGTGTCTGGGTCCCTCCCTCCAGCTGCAGAAATGCAGACAATGCATTCCTACTGGCTCTGGGGTACAGGGAGAGATCCTCGCCCTCATCATGAACCATGCTAAAACAGGAGGGCCCCACTCTGTTTTGTAATTAATACCGCAATGAAATCTTAAAGGGTACACATCAAAAGAATCTCCATTTTTGATGCATTCGATGTTTGTATTTCTAACTTTTTATATTCTCCCACAATGCTTTGATCATGACGTCATCGCTTCATTCAAGCACAGCCTAAAGCTCCCAATATTACCCTTTATATATATATATATATCAACCATTACTTTCCACTTAAACCCCTTGACCTGATCTTCTGTCCTTGCTGAAGTGGTCTAGCAGTAGCCTAGTAGTGGACAGACTGTTCGCCTGATTCTAGGGCCTCTCAAAAGTAACTAATATAGCACGTCCTCACATGCAAATAATGATGTCTCTTTTTGCAGTTCGGATCCTCTGAGTGCATGCTGCCTCAAAAGTATACTCTATGTTACTAAAACCCTTCATGGCAAATGCTGACCTTGTCTCAAGACTCCTGATTGCGGCCTCACCGGTTTTCGTTAAATGACTTTCTCCTTACAGTCCATCCTGTGCAGGCTCCTCTCTTTGAGTACAGCCTACCCTATGTCATGTGCATGTTCATCTGAAGCCCTTTTATTGTATTGTACTTCATCTTAAAGATCATAACCTGTTATTCTTTGAAAGTCATACCCTGCAACCTAGCAATCCCTAATCTCTCCTAGCTGATCTGCTAATCCCATCAACCGTCTGCATAAACCCATGTACTCCCAACCCCCATTAATGATCACATCTAACTCCTACTAGTTTAATACACCACAAATAGACAGCAGTGGATGCATGGAATGGTCACCCGCAGAGCACAAGACAAATCCCAGTAGTGAACCCCAACAAATAACCACTAGATTCATCATGAACCTTGTGTTCAGGAAAAGTGCGCTGCCCAGAGTGGAACACTTCAACGCCCCTTCAGGGGTAGTCAGCACTATATAAATGCAATCCCAATCTGCCTTGATACTGATATCAAAGCCGAGGAGGAGCCTCGCTGATCAATGAGATGTGGAGGCTTGATGGCAAAGCCGGGCTGCAACTGACCCCACCACAGTCTGCACAGCCATGGTTTGTACTTGCAGTGCAAGAGCAAAGACTGGGCTGATGGCTGCAGGGTCTGTGGAGATGCAGAATACAGGAACATTAGAAGGAAGGGATTTTCCGCCTCAAGTACATACATAGCAGAACCTTGATTACCTCTTCTGAGGTCTTTGGATGCGCCTTGCTGCTGTGTCCCAACCTAGTCCTGTCTGAGGAAGCTGCGTCCCTCTGCCCATGGAATGAGACTGCTCAGGGTCGGATTGGTAAGACGGGCACTCAGGCAATGGGCCAGTATCGGAGTTGCAGCTGTGGGCTGCTTTTTTGGGCAGCGGGTTGGCCGCTTTGGGCTTTCTGTGCTGTGCTTCTATTACCCCCCTCTTACCAGGGAGGTGACACTCTCAGTCTGTTACTGGGCCAGCCCATTAATGAATGCAGATTTGGCAGGGTGCCCGAGAAGAGGCCTCACTTATATTCAGGTGTGGTTCACTAGTGTGAACTAATCTGTGCACAGAGTGCAGGCAACATTTGCATTTTGTGATCGCAGTGAAGTCCAGAAAGCATGCCTCTATTAGAGTAACACCCCCTCCTTCTTTTCAAAAAACTTAAATCACTGAAGCAGTATTTATCGGAAAGGCACAAGCCGCAAATATGGGCCACTTTTTTTTGCGTGCCCGGGCTGATTTGTTTATCCCAATCGAACCCTAACCCTGCTGCCTTCCTTCTGGAGAAGTGAGTCCTGATGCTACTGGCCCTGCCTGTCCCAACTCACCCTTTTCTCCTGCCCACGGGCACTGGCTTTACATGGCCCTGGTCTTGTGGCTGTGATTATCGAGCATAGTATGGGGTAATTATACAACTCCCACAGCGCTGCTTGCCATTCCTTACATTGGCATACCATAGTTCAGTGGCTTACTGTTCCTGCCACGGCTCAGCAAAACCAACTGGGCTTTTCATCCTTGAATAAAAACAAGCACAACTGATTTAGCCCTAAGAAAAATATCTTATTCAAAACAGTGCTAAACAGATAGAATGGCATCAGGCACTATATAAAAAAATAATTATTAATGCATATACATATTTTTACATTTATAATCATGAAGCATTATACTAAAAACCCCTGTGGTGTTAGAGATTGCGCTCCTGCTTGGGTGTGTGTAGAAGACAGAATTAAAATGCGGCGCCTGCTCGTGGAAGCTGCTGCCAATTAATACCAATTAACAGAGTTCAACCCGTTATTAGAAAAAATAGAACCGTAAAACCTGGCAGAATTTAACAAAATGCTGCCGTCAGGTTTGTGTGCGGTTGACAGAAGAGAAAAGTGAGGCTTTTTTGGAGAAAAAAAAACATATATTGGCACGGTGACCATGAGGAGGCAGCCTGGCTTCCGCCACCCATTGTTGTTCGTTGGGTTTGTCATCGAAAATGCCCTCTCCTGTGACATCATCCAAAATGGTGGGACCCCCGGAAGAATGAGGTGTGTGCGTGGTACAAAAGACTCGCTCCCTCTCTCCCGTTCTTCGACAGACAAGTCCTTGACGAGAAGGCCACAGAATGTTCATAGAAGGGCCCCTCCGAGAGCCCCCCCCCCCCCACCACCCCCCACTTCTCACTTAAGCCCAAGAGACCTCAGTCTCCCTTGCTCGAGCCCTGCTGGCCATCCTTCCGACCCTCTAGCCTTCATCTTCTTTACCATTGGAGTCCCGTTGGCATTTCTCACCAGGGACCTGTTTGCCGTCCTCTCATGCATACTGTCCGTAATAGGAAAGGAAGACGTCCCGACGGCCAACTTTCATCCAGCCCCTTTCCTGCACGTGGTAGAGGTCCACATTGCCACCGGAGTAGGCGTCGCGGTGCGTGGCGTGACTGACGGCTCTCTGTGCCAGGTCGTAGGCTTCCGGGATAGACATCTCGTAGTGGTAGCCGGAATCCAACACGCCGTAGGCATAGGGTGACCCCGAGCCCACTGAAAACAGATGCCCTTTCAGACGGCTGCCATCACTGTACACATAGTAGAGCGCGGGGCCAGTGCGGTCCCAGCCGCACCGCATGGAGGCCACGCACACGTCCATGCCCCGGTAACGGTACAGCATGGTCGACAAGAGCTTGGCTGCGCCAGCCACTGTTAGCCGGTGCCCGTGGCACAGCCCGTAGAGGCGGCACTCTCGCGCCAGCACCCGCACCCAGGTGGCTGTAAAGTGAGGAAGTACTCCTGCAAGTTGTATTCTGAAGATTAGATGTTTATTTGGTAACAGCGTTGTACAGGAGAAACAAGCCCACAACCGTCACCCAACAGCTCACGAAGCAACTGTCTTAATAATCAGTTATAAACAGCCGCAACGATAACACTGGAATGAAGGGACATGTTAAAGGTATACAGAGCGCGCAGAAGACACTTAAGACATCAAAGTGCTAGCGCGTGAATAACAAGTCGCTCTTAAAGAGAAAGAGCGACTTGTTACCTTAACATCATTTCCCCTTTTTTAAACAAAACAAAAATAAAAGAATAAACCACAAAGGTACTTATGGACAAGCAAAAATGATTAGCATCAAAAACTAAACAATTGATTGAAGTAGTAAAGAACCTATTACCTTACAGCTACTTACATTAAATAATAATCCTTAAATCTTTGAGGAACAGAAACATTACGATGTGCAACTCTAGAAGTGACCGATGTAGAAGGAATATTGGGTGATGACTGAACACTGGGTAAAGGATCATGACACAAAGCAGTTTCTGAATCAATAACAGTGGGACAATCATTATGTAAGAGATTTCCAGATGCAACGTTGTTCCTGTCTGAAGAGGTTGAGGGAAAGTTGTCACAGAAAAAGTCCATGCCAAACCCGAATCCATCAAAGTCTGAAGTACAAAAGCTTTTCTTCTTTGTAGAGATGATTTTCAAAGCTTGATCATTTGTAATTTTAACCAGACTTCTCCTATTCCACCACCCCCTCCTATCATTCAATAAAATCGCACTTTTTGCCACTTGAATAACCTTGACAGGTAGTGTGAATCTGGACTCTCCTTTCTTGACTCTCTTTGGTTTTTTAATAAGTACCCAATCACCCACAAAAAATGGTACGTCCTTGGTGTGCTTAGAATCATGGTGATGTAAAGAAATAGAATCATGTTTACACTTTACTTGTTCCTGAATTCTCTGTAAATTCCCCATAAGAGTAACATCAGCATTAGTAATATCCTTAACCCAATGGGGACACAGGTGTGAAACTGGTACTCTGTTGCGCAGTAGCTTAAAAGGAGATATATTTGTGGTACTGTGGGGAGTATTATGATAGGTCCACAGTTTCTCTTTTAGGAATTCCTCAACTTTAAAACCAGAAGACAGAGCAGTTTGAACTCCTTCCTTAAAGAACCTGTTGATGCGTTCAACTAGTCCATTAGAGGAAGGAGAATAGAGTGCCACGGTAAGGTGTTTGATTTGAAAATCCTCCACAAATTTCAACATTTGATGAGACCTGAAGTGTGTTCCATTGTCCGTCACAATCTGTCTTGGAGGACCCTCAATATCAAACACATTCCTCAAGAATTTGATCACAGCATTAGTATCAGGGGAGGCTACCAAATCAAAATAGACCCACTTAGAAAAATAGTCAATCAATACCAAAAGATGTCTCTTACTGGCAGGAAGCAGATCAAATGGACCCGCAAAGTCTAAAGCAACCTTTTCCCAGGGCGCATCAGGTAGTGGAACCATATGAATGTTGGGCTCAAATGTCCTCCAATGTTTATCAGAAATGAAACAGGTATTACAGTCTGAAATCCATGTCCTCACCTGTGAATCCAAACCAGGCCACCAATAAAACTGTTTCAGATTACGAATGGTGGCAGACACACCCATATGTCCTTCATGACTCTTCTTGAACAGAAGATGTCTAAACTTTGTAGGAGGGATCAAAAAATCATGTCGGAGTAAACACTCATTGACAATAGACAATTCATCTGATACCTGAAAATAAGGTTTAATGTGGGCAGGTAAATTTCTTTCATGAGGCCAACCTGATTTGACATAAGTCATGACAGTTTGAAGGATAGTGTCATCAGAGAGTGCAACCAACCATGAGTCTTTGGTAACCAAAGGATCCTCCAGTAAAATGTCATCAATGAGGGCCACCACACATTCCACTTCATCATGAATACTTGATGAAGTGTCATCAATGGGCATCCTCGAGAGGCAATCTGCCCGACCATTCTTACCACCAGGTAAGTATCTAATGGAGAAATTGTATTCATGCAATTTAGAGAGAATTCTCACTAATCTGGCTGAAGCCTTGCCCGTACCATTTCCATTGAGCAAATAAATGAGAGGTTTATGGTCGGTAAAAATGTAAAAATGAGTTCCCCAAAGAAATGTTTTGAACTTCTCAATTGCCCATGTACAGGCCAGTGCCTCTTTCTCAATTGTACTGTAATTCTTTTCTGATGAAAGGAGGGATCTCAAGGCGTAGGCAATAGTGTGTTCCTTCCCTTCCGAATGCTGTGATAAGACAGCACCCAGACCTAATTGGCTGGCATCTACAGTTACATAGCAGGGTTGACCAGAAATAAAAGATGCCAAAATAGGTTCAGAGGTAATTAAAGTTTTGATTTCACAAAAGGATTTTTGTGCTTCTTCAGACCAGACAAAAGTATTTCCCTTGTGCAATAATTCTCTCAGTGGCTGAACTATCATAGAATAGCCTTGAATAAACCGAGAGTAATACTCGCAGAGTCCCAAAAAGGATCTGAGAGTGTCCTTATTTTTCGGCGAAGTGCTATCTCTAATAGCAGCAATAAGAGAGAGTTTAGGTCTTATACCATCTTTTGATATACTATGGCCTAGGTAATCCAATTTGTCTACCATGAATTTGCACTTCTCCCTCCTAAGAGTAATGACAATATTTCTAAAAACAGACAATACTCTCTCTAAAATAAGATTGTGTTCCCTATTGGTTTCTGCAAAAATGAGAACATCGTCCTGAAATGCCTGTACACCAGATATGCCCTTGAGAATGGTCTCCATGAATTTTTGAAAAACACTTGCCGCAGAGGCAAGACCGAATGGCATGCGCAGATATTTGAATGCGCCAAATGATGTGATAAAGGTTGTAAGGTCTTGGCTCTCTTTGGCAAGTGGTATCTGGTGATACGCTGATCTAAGATCAAGTAGTGAAAATACTTTAGCTTTGCCCAGATTTGTTAAAAGATCATGTACCTTGGGTAAAGGATGACAATCAATGATAATGTTTTTGTTGAGGGTGCGAAGGTCCTCACACAAGCGGATCTCGTTTGTCTTTTTCTTCACGATAACAATTGGACTGACCCACTCTGATGAATCTGTGGTTGTAATAATTCCCTCCTTGCACAGTTTGTCAAGTAGGGTCTTGAGATCCTGCCTGACACTAAGAGGGACAGACCTTACCTTGTGTACCACTGGAGCTGCATTTTCTTTGAGTTTAATTAGGTGCTCAAACTTTTTTATGTTACCAATAACATCACAAAATACTTCGTTAAACTTGTTAATTACATTTGCAACATCGGTCTCAGCTTCGCTCTCAATGAAATTAATAGATTGTTCTGCAAGGACGATTGGATTTTCAGCTCCAGGAATAAGCATAATACCTAGTCTAGCCAGGTCCTTCCAACCAATTATATTTTCCCCTCTGATAGCTACATATATTTTATTTGTGATCTTTCTACCTAAACATGAAAGTATATCAATGAAATAACCAGACATATCAATGTTTTTGCCCCCGAATGCTTTAGGATGAACGTCTGAGTGAGAAAGTTGTCTATCTTTGTATTTTTCTGCGAATAAAACATCAGAAATGATTGTGATGGGGCACCTGAATCAGCCATCATCTCAATGGGAATACTGGATACGGTTGCAAGACAAAATGGTCCCTTTATGGAAATGTCTTCTATGTTATCATCTGAAATTGTGAGAAACATTTGACCCAAATCTTGCGCACATGTGTTGGGAGTAACTTTAACTGAACTCACTTTAACAACACTTTTACCAGACTTACAAACTGACATGAAATGGCCTAATTTGCCACACTTTGTGCAACGTTTAAATGAAGCCGGACAGCTTGGGTTATTGCCTAGGTGATTCCGAGAACCACATCTAAAACAAAAATTATTCGGTTTTCTAAAGGGAACCTTGTTAAACTTGTTTCTGGTGTCTATGGCTGATATTTGAACATCGTCATTTGAAACTAGTGATACTGATGAAGTTGGAGACTGAAGATCATTAGAGATAACTTTTGAAGAAATTATGGACCTCTCTATACCCTTTGCTATCTCTATTGTCTCACTCAATGTTGGGTCTCTGCACCCTAATAGTCTTTCTTGTATTTTTTTGGACGCACAGTGATATACAAATTGATCTCTAAGGCACGTGTTTAATACTGCTCCAAAATTACATGTGGAAGCTAAATGTCTCAAGATTGAAATGTAATCTTCTACAGATTCATCTACATTTTGTTTTCTCTTCATAAAATTAAAACGTTCCAGAAGTATACTTGGTTCTTCTGTAAACTTTCTTGAGAGTCTCGCTAGACCTTCAGCATACACATTCCAACCCTCTTGAGCTCCTGCCGGGGGTTGGATTTGGGGTAAGTTATTGAACACTTTTTGACCTTCAAAGCCTAAATGACCATACAGGAGTGCAAACTTTCTTTTTGGATCAAATTCATTTGCATCATTGGCAACCAGATAATTTTGAAATAAATTCAGCCAATGTTTCCAAGGAACAATCGGTTTACCTGGTGAAGGTAAAAAGTCAGAGATGTTCAACAGATGACCATTTGAAGCCATAATGGATAGTAATGTCAAACTCCCAAATTGAAATGTTCAAAGTGTGCCTGTCACTAGAGACACAGGTAGAAATAAGTGCTGTAAGATCCAGGTATCTGTTATTTTAGTTTTGAAAACATGTAAACTTCCCTTAAAATGGTTTAAATTAATGGTGTGTCCATCACCGATGTGTGGGCAAGCCTTACCGTCTTTGTAAATGTCCCCGCGTTGAAACCAGATTGAAATTCCTGTCTGAAACGTCCCAAAAACGGAGGAATATCCTTCGTTGGTAACGTTGCTAGGCAGCTTCCTCTTCCGTCTTTCATACGGAAAGCATTTCGGCCCAAAATGAAGAAATTCTTGAAGTAATCCCTCTAGCCGTGTACGCGGGGAGCGTCACGACGTCAGAGGGGAGGTGCCAAAATCATGATAGAGTGAAATGCCGTCCTTCGTGAGGTCGAGACAGAAGGTTGCTGCAGCTTCGTTGATACGCGGTGATTTCTCGGGTGAGAAGCTGTTGAATATTATTTCCGATCGGTGGGCTCGCTTAAAAGGATCCTTGTCGCCAAATGTAAAGTGAGGAAGTACTCCTGCAAGTTGTATTCTGAAGATTAGATGTTTATTTGGTAACAGCGTAGTACAGGAGAAACAAGCCCACAACCGTCACCCAACAGCTCACGAAGCAACTGTCTTAATAATCAGTTATACACAGCCGCAACGATAACACTGGAATGAAGGGACATGTTAAAGGTATACAGAGCGCGCAGAAGACACTAGAGACATCAAAGTGCTAGCGCGTTAATAACAAGTCGCTCTTAAAGAGAAAGAGCGACTTGTTACCTTAACAGTGGCGCAGTCCGCAGAGCTGCCGGAAGTAGTGGCTAGCAGGTGACTGTGTACGGGATGGACCTTCTCTGCGAACGGACAGGCCACCAGTGGGCCACAGGAGGCGCGGGTATCTGCAGCCACGATCACCCCGTGCTGGAAGATGAAGGCCAGCGTGGTGGTGCCGTGTGTGGACTCAAGGCGGCAGCCTGGGGGCACACCGAGGCCCCTGCAGGCCGTAGGCAGCCATGCATCACTAGGGCTGATAGCTGCTGGACCCTGGGGTTCACTGAGCCCACACACTGCCTGTAGGGCCATGGTGCTCCAGCGCCAGTGTGACGAGGTCGCCGTGGCCCTTGTGGTTTATGCCTCACACTGCCCTGCTCTTGTAATGTGGGTCCACCCCTCACCGAACACACCCACCGACACGGCTTCTAGAGGCCCCGTGCCCCACGCATCCATCAACATGGCAGGTAATGGCTTTGGATTGATCATCACCAACACCTTGGACGCTTCCAAGTCAGGGTCACGCGTAGGGATACAATTCCAGGCGTCACGCTCAGTGAGTTCTAGGCGTCACGCTTAGAGGTAGCATTCCACGCAGCCAAACACTACGTTAGAATGAATCTTCACTATTTAGAAAGCTGTGATATCATTTTCCCTGCATCTCCCCACTCCCTCTTACCTAACACTTCACGACTGTCAGTGCTTATCCCAGGAGTAAGATAGGTATAGGAATTCAGATGCAGTATGGAACATTAAATAACACTTGATAGCAACAATGCCCTGTCGGTGACTTACATTAGTAAAAAGAGAATCACTTCATTTAGAGGAAACTACAGGAGGGGCACAATTGCTTACATTTTAAGTTACACGCCGTGGTGGCCTCTTGGCTCCAGGTCAGGCCCAGACCCTTAAGGTGCCCTCAAGCAGGGGTTTCCAGTCAGCTGTGCCCTGTGCAGGTGTTCTCAGATAAGAAACCACTCCTCCTGGCTAGCATAGTCCAGTTCCTCCCCCGTCTCAAAGTAAAAAGAAAAAACCACACACACACACATTCTCTCTCTCTCTCTCTCTCTCTCTCTCTCTCTCTCTCTCTCTCTCTCTCTCTCTCTCTCACCAATCAAACTGGAGGAAGCAGTGCTTTGCAATGTGCTGTTTTGTTGGGTGCAATTGGTTGAAAGTTTATTCGTTGTCTAGTTTCACAATTACTTACCTGTGTAAATTTGCAACATGACTCTGATCTAGGAAGATCTCTGTGGATGTGCTAAAAGATCTATAGGGGGGGGGGGCATTGCTCCAGCAGAACATAGCATTTTCACTATGTGCACCACATCTCGGGTAGGAGTCCCAGACAGTACAAACGCAATGGGTCCTTTTGGGCACTTCTCAGCCCTTCAGTGGGGAGAGCTTGTAGGCCTTTCTCCACAGCGGCACAGGTACAAAGGGCCTGTGCCCCTTGACTAAACTCTACCTGATACTACTGTCAACCTGTTGAACTCATTCGGCACCAAGTATAACATGGCTCAGGTGTCTGATCTAAATCCAGATGTAGAATGGAAATACAATTCTCTCAACCGTCCCTGGTGTCCATATGATTAACCATCACTGCATCCTTTCCGGGCTTACAGAAACCTTACCTTCCAACAAGATACCGTTCTGTGCATGGGACATGTTTAGTTCTACAATGCCTTGAAAAAGGGACAATTGGAAATTTCACCTAAATAGTGGACCTGCATTCCTGGCCTACTGATACAATGGGGTACACTGTAAGTACGCACTCGGAGGAATCATGTCACTGATCCCCCAGCTTTGAAGAGCCTGGCTTTCTGTTATTATCTTCCGACTGAAACCTGGGCACCGCCCACAAATTCGAACGAATGCCCTCCTCACTCCCCAGAAATTGCATCATTACCAGTCAATATTAGTATCAAAACAAACCTTGGAAAAAACTATGTTCACAGATCTGTTATATCCTTGCAAATGAGAAGTTCGTTTACTTTACGAGGTTCTGGATCTGTGTCATTGAGGGAGAACGCACTTTCTTTGAGCTGGTGCCCTTCGGGCCAAAGCTAGTTTATTTTTTTGTGATTGATATGTAGTATAACTTCTAAATCTTTTTTTTTTATTACGGTTTTAGAGTTTCTATAATGTTTTTATTCAGGTTGAATACAGTAAATTAAAAGTTAGCATAGCATGTTATTTAAGACCTAATGATTTATTGAAGTATCAATGTTTTCTCAAACAATCTTTTCACCTCTTACATTTAAAGTATTTGAGAACAGTCTTATGGTGGTCAAACCTCCTGCTGTCACAGGTGCGGAACTGCACCATCGCACTACGATCCTAGGTACACTAGGCGGAGATCACTCAGGAATGGGAGGGTTGACACATTGAGCATGTTCTGATAGTCTGTCAGTTTAGCAGTCTGATAGTCAGTCTGACAGGTGGTCAGTCCAGACCTTGTCCACCGCACTATTCTTTAGGCCTGGGCTTTGGGGCACGTGGAGGACTTTGGAATTCTACCAGCCAACAAGCAACTTTACCTACTTGCCCGTTGACCCTCATGAAGGGGGAAGGTCAAAAACCAGGATTATAAATTGATTTATCTATAGCTGGGTGATATATAAAGAGGTGTTTTTTACCCTGTCCCCTGGACACCATCTAGGGGGAGCCGCTGAGTTCAGTGCCCCTGACACCGATCCTGTTATCAGTGGTCTGAGGGTTCATAAAGGTAGTAGCAGGAACAGAGATCAAACCTGATTCAAGCGTCTAGGCGACTTATTTACTGTGTGTCGTTTCCCCTCCCTGCACCTATACCATCAGCAGCAAAGAGGCCATCTGCCATATTGTTACTCTCTGTGAGATACCAAAGCCGTGTAATAACTGCTTCTATGTTAGGTTTAGAGGAATTTATAACTTAGAAATTGGTTGATTTTCCAAGGATACTTGTGGTCCTGTAAGGGTAATTTTAGCAGTGGCTTAACAGCATCATGTACCCAGCAGGCACCAGACCAGATGCCAGAAAAGAATTTGCAGAGCTTTGTGACGTGTTTTGCTGCCTTCATTGGACATGAACCCCTTGGATAGCATTGGGCTTATGCATGTCTAAGATCTGTTTGAACTGTGATTCCGGCACCTACTGTAAGTGATTCAATAATGATCAAGAGCTATTTGTATCCTCCACTTGCTACGAGGCTGTGGAGGGACTAAATTAGATGCCTGCGGATTGATCTGCCCTTTTCTCCTAGAGGTCCTCCATGATGACACCTAGATCTGGAGGGGGGAGGGAGGGATTGGTCCTTGGGCGGGATGCAAATTAATCCAAGGGTAAAGCAGAAGGTTGCTCATGTAGCACAGTAAATATACTTATAAACATTACTGTTTCAAGGCGCCTGTAGTGCCCAGCTACATCCTCACAGTTACATATTTAAAAAATGCTTAAAATCATTATGCGTTTCAAAACATGCTGCATCTGATGCTGTTTATTTTGCTTGGTAACCGGCTTTTTAACCTCTTGACCACTTTATATTTTGTTTCTTAAATCACAGTATAATTTCACTCTAGAGACTCTAGCGTTGTATCTGCCGTTTAGCGTCCCCAACTTCGACTCCATCCTTTTCCAAGAAGTGACATAAGCTGTGTCTTGTTCGACATTTGGGGGCCCATTAGGATGGCGGATGGACCTGAGTCGGCCCGCCATCCTCGCAGTGTTGGGACTGGCCGCCAGACGTGCGGCGGTCCCTCACCGTTAATTAGACATAGCATTAGACAGCATATTCGACATTGACATTTGACATTGCGGCGGCTGCTGCTTACAGGAGCACCCGCCAAAAAACCAAAATGGTCTGTTGTGCATTTGCATGCACGACCTGGCAGGCACCGCGCAGTGCCTTCCACCTTGTGCATGCAAATGAAGGGGGGTACCATGGGTACCCCCAAGTGCACCCCCCACCCCCGGGGCCCGCATAGGGCCCCCAACAGACATCCCCGCCAGCCTTTCCATGGCAGCAAAGCCACCATGGAAAGACCTTCACAACACACCATCCTAATATCGATGGCGGTGCCTGCTAAGCACTGCCACCATATTAGGTGATTTTTCCATGGCGGCTTCGCTGGCTCGGTGGTGGCGAACGTCACAACATCATAATGAGCCCCCATCATGATGGTGTAAAGTTCATTTACACGGCTCAGGTGGAGCTCTGACAACTTTCGATTCACCCAAGTTACAAGGGCTGTAACAATGTGTTGTGATCTCATGTACACTTCATTCCAGCATTACCT
Organism: Triturus cristatus; assembly: GCF_964204655.1. Classification (NCBI taxonomy): domain Eukaryota; kingdom Metazoa; phylum Chordata; class Amphibia; order Caudata; family Salamandridae; genus Triturus; species Triturus cristatus. The sequence goes on from NC_140587.1 coordinate 167,329,379, forward strand.
CACTGGAATGTAGAATGTCAAAATGTGCTTTGGAAGTAGCAGATTCTATATTGGTCAGTTACCTGTTGGACTGCTGAGGCTGTGGCTAATAAATACAGATCAAGAAGTATTTCGGTCTATTGACTCTAATTACAATATACCTCACTACAATTTGGCAACGATTTAGCCACAGCCAAGGACCTACGCTACAAAGAAGCTCTGCCACAAGAGAGAGAAGGTGTATACATCGTGCTTGGGAAGACAATCAGGCCAGTATATATCTTTTTCAAGACTATCATCCAAGCGCTGTGTTATCAGTAGTTTCCTACTCCTCTCGTTATTGACACTGGAGAAGGAAGAAAAGTTACCGCGTTTAAGTTGAACAAAAAGGAAGCTGTGCCTGTCGGAAGCAACATTTAAAAGTTACATGCTAGACTGATTGTGTATGAAACTGCTAAAGTTCATTTCGCATTATTGAAGGAAATATTTTCTATTGAGGAAAATACAGTAAAGAAAATAACATTTTGAATGTTGTTATTCAAATATTGCGCGTAACGAAAAGCAAATCCTCGAGGGCACTGTGCGAGGTTCTGCTTGTGAGGAATTACGAAATACGAGCACACTGAGAAATCTACTCCTGACGCGAGCGCACTGCGCGTGCCTCCGTTTAGTCAGAGCGTGATTTTTCTCGAACACACTAGACAATTTACATTTGAGCGCGTTCTCAAGTACAGTCAAGCGCGTTTTTAAAAATAAAGATAACGAAGATCTTGAATCCTTCTTACCTTATAAACACCTTCCTGATTAAAGCGTCTTTTCGTTCAAGCTGAACTTCAGTTTTGGTATGTAGTACGTGTGTTTACAAAGGAAGTCTCAGTTCTGCTCTTCAACTAGAACGCCAACCTACTTTGTAAAGAAAGGTTCCAGGAAGTGGTTTTTAACAACCAGTACGTTCATCCAATGGATTTTGGAGCAGTGCAAGGAAAAATTACAGTTCATTGAAACAAAGTACAAAGTTAAAGATTGTCTAGCAGTGCATCTTTTCACAGTTTTAAAGGACAGATCTTTCATACAAAGTGCACAGCCAAGGATCATACACCATTCCATAGAATTACAAGAAGAAATTAAGTTAAGTTACACAAGCTTGCATGTCCGTGATGTGCACACGCAGTCCAAGGTAACAGTTTATTAAAGTGAAATTTGCACGTCCGTGATGTGCACATGGAGTCCAAGGAAATAGTTTATCAAAGAAAAACTGGCACGTCTGTGATGTGCACACATAGTCAAAATTATTAGTTCATCTAATAGCATCTACAATATATTATTTAAGTAAAAATATTAGCGAGCTGACACTTCTGTGATACGATCATGCATTAATGTGTAGTTGATTATATGTTTACTGGTTACCATGCCTGTCATATGTTTGTACATCATGCTTCAGCACCCATGATACACACGTTATCAAATGTATTAGCTATTGTCACATTTTTTAAGTCTAGCTGTTCATTATTAACATTAGATTTAGTTTGATATCTATTTTTTTGTTGTAAAGTTAATTGGCATGGCTACCATGCAGAATGTGAATGCTCCACCACCCTTTCTTCAAACTTCGGGTGATCCTCCTGTATCTTGGAGAAATTGGTACATGGCTTTTACAAAGTATTTAAGAGCCATTGGAGGTAATAGGTATCGTCCAGAACGCAAAAGGTTTTTATTAGAAGATAATTTGGGTTTTGAAGGGCAATCTATCTAGGAACATCTCCCACCGTGTCCCATCCAACAGGACCAAGAAGAATTAGATGAATATGAATTTGCGGCTAAAAAATTGGTAAAACAATTTGAGGTGCAACCAAGTTTGATTGTTAACAGGCATACGTTTTTTACTAGGGAGCAATTGCAAGATGAATCTATTGACGCATATGTTGCTTTGTTACGTATGTTGGCTGCGGAATGTGAATTTGAAAATTTTACTGATCAACTTATTCATGATCTGATAGTTGTACGCTGTTGGGACAAACAAGTCCAAGAGAGACTCCTCACTATGAGAAATCTTAACTTATTAGAAACCATTGATATAGTCTAAGGTATTGAGGTTTCACGGAAGGCTTTAAAGGAGCTTACTCGTAAAGACAATAGTAGTGTGTCTGTAGTGAATGAGAATACAGTTTTAAAACAAAACAATAATTTAAAAAAACACTAAAAAGAAAGAGTTCAAAGGTGGATTTTTCTCACAGAAAAACATTTGTTTCAAGTGTGGCTATCCTAACCATGGTCCTAATGGTCGGCCTTGTCCTGCAGAGAATGTAAAATGCAAGTTATGTAGCAAAATTGGGCATTTTGCAAAAGTGTGCCAGTCGCCCAGAGACAAAGTCAACACAGTTCCAGATGGAGATTTGTGTGACAGTTCGGATGAAGAACAAAACTGTTTAAGAGGTGTGAGGGACATGGTTGTCGTTGTACAGGCTGATGAGTCTAATTGTGTAGACCCTTATGAAACCATTGATGTGGATGGTAAAATTTTAAGACTTCTCATTCATTCTGGTGCCAGAATGACAATGGTGACTGAAGAACTGTTTGCTGAGAACTGGGGGAAACAAGAGTTATTTCCACCCAACAGAAATCCTGTAACTTATGATGGGAGAAAGATTGAATTGTCTGGGTATTTTGAATGTTATCTCAAGTTTAAAACTCGAATTATTTTCGGAAAAGTATATGTTGCAAAAAAAGGTCTTAACATTCTTGGGTGGTACCATCAAGGCCTTTTTGGCATGACCCTCAGACCTGGTAAAGATGTTCAGGTTTCATTATTTACTGATTGTGAAGAAAACAAAAGTTCTCATGACAACGTTGATAACAGTTCTAAGCGGATTGAATCATTTCCCACAGTTTTTGATGACAAACTGGGTAGAATTAAAGGTTTTAAACATAAAATCAAAGTACAAAACGATGTCACAACCGTAAAACACAAGTTGAGAAATGTACCTTTTAGTGTGCGTGTAGGAGAGTAGGATCTGCACTTATGTTGCCCCCACTTTTTTCTCTGATGTTAACACTGGTTTCTGGCTATAGTCTGGCTGGGTCCCTGCTAATCAGGGCCCCAGTCTCTCTGTTTTCTCTAAACGACTTGGTGTGCATATTAGATGCACTAGTGATTGGATACTGTGGTACCTTATGAGCCCCTAGTATATGGTACCTAGGGCATAGGCACTTCACAGGCCTACCAGGGGCTGAAACATGTATTATGCCACCCCTGGGAAGCAGACTCAATCTGACACCAGAGGCCTGCTACTGAAGCCTTGGTGAGGTAGTGTTAGCACTCCTCACTGAGGTATAGGTTCCTATATCTCACCATACACACACATTCAAACCTATCACCCACCCCTATGGCAGGCCCTATCAAGTCTGAGGGCAGGGTGCTTGGTTTACAATGTGAGGGGGTGCCTCTGCATGAGCAGGACCCCTCTGCAGCTGGCAGTCTATTCTCTGTGGCTGTTTGTGGATGGGGTGACCTGACCTCAGGATACCCCCCACGCCGCACGGCTCGCCAGCGGTGCCCCCTCGCTGCTGCTCGCTGCCCCTGCTCCGTTAGCCCGTTCTCTTGCTCTCTGTTGATTTTTTGTTCTTGTTCCCTTTGTCCCCTTGTGCCCACTGTTTCTTGACCTGTCCTGTGTTTATTTCCACCTTTGTTTTGACTTGTGCTTAGGTTTTGGGTTTAGCGTGCCCCGCTAATCCCTCTGGTGCCCCCACCAGCTCCCCGCCGCAGCTTCATCGCGGCCACGCCCCCTTCTTCCCTTCTGTACCCGATTGGCCGCCCCACTCCCGCCTCCCAGCTGCTCCGCCCTCCCACCTCGCCTCATATGGAGCCCACGTGTATGCGCAGTGTTCACGCGCAGCGGGCGCGCCGATTGCGCACCGAAGGCGCGCCAAAGGCAAGCCCGTCTATGCCTGTCCGCGCCTGGACCGCGCCCAGCGCCAGGACCCCTGGCCCCCGAGGATGCCAGCCCACACGACGGACTTATGACATCGCCACCCTCAACGCACTCAACGCCGGACGGAAACCCGCCTGCTACCAAGCCACCCCGAAACGCGCCCACGGACCCTTCACCTGCCAAACCTGCAAGTTCACCTGCCTCCGGACCTGCACCGCACCCGCCAAACCGAACACCAGCAACAACCACCTCAAGTGCATCCTGCTCAACACCCGCTCCGTCCACAGACACACCGTCGAACTCTGGAACCTCATCGACACAACATCGCCAGACATCGCCTTCCTCACAGAAACCTGGATGAACACCTCCTCAGCGATCGACATCGCCACAGCCATCCCGGACGGATACAAGATCACCCGGAGGGACCGCATCAACCAGACCGGAGGAGGCATCGCCATCGTACACAAGAACACCATCCACATCACGACCAACTCAGACGACACCTTCACCACCGCCGAGCACCTCCACTTCCAGATACACACCGACCCTAAGACCACCCTCAGAGGCACCCTCATCTACAGACCACCGGGACCATGCACACAATTCAGCGAAGACATCGCAGACTTCATCAGCCCGCACACCCTTCCCTCCGCTGACTACATCCTCCTAGGGGACCTCAACTTCCACCTGGAGAACAACAAGGACTGCAACACCACCACCCTGCTGGACAACCTCGCCAACCTCGGACTCAAGCAACTGGTGAACACCCCCACCCACTACGCCGGCCACACGCTTGACCCCATCTTCTCTTCCAGCAAGCACGTCTCCTTCAGCCACTCCACCGAACTCCATTGGACTGACCACAGCTGCGTCCACTTCAGCTTCAGAAGAACCACGACCCACCACCACCCGCAACAGGTTCCTCGCCGGAGCTGGAGCAAGATCACCACCGAGCAGCTCACCACCTCCCTCAGCCAGAACCCTCCCGCCAGAACAACGGACCCCAACGAAGCAACCAGCAACCTCACACAGTGGCTGACCGCCTGCGCCGACGACCTCGCACCACTGCGGAACCCTCCCAGCAGACCCGGCAGCAAGAAAGCCCCCTGGTTCACCGACGAACTCAAGGACTCCAAGAAGAACTGCAGCACCCTCGAGAAAGCCTGGCACCACGACCAGACCACAGACAACATGACCGCCCTCAAGCACGCCACCCGCAAGCACCACCAGCTGATCTGCACCACCAAGAAGACAGCATTCAAAGAAAGACTGGACAACAACGCCCACAACAGCAAGGAACTCTTCAGCATCGTCAAAGAGCTCTCCAACCCCAGCGCCGGAAACAACGACATCACAACTTCACAAGACCTCTGCGACTCACTCGCCTCGTTCTTCCACCGCAAGATCGCCGACATACACAACAGCTTCGGCGCACCAACCACGCACCCAACCACCGAACCAACGCCCCCCACCACCACCCTCTGCGCCTGGACCCCGGTCAGCACCGAAGACACCACCCGCACGATGAACACCATCCAATCCGGATCTCCAACCGACCCCTGCCCCCACCATGTCTTCAACAAGGCCGACTCCATCATCGCACCCCAACTCCGGGACATCACCAACACCTCCTTCCACACCGCCACCTTCCCGGAGAGTTGGAAGCATGCCGAGCTCAGCGCCCTCCTGAAGAACCCAACAGCGGACCCCACCGACCTCAAAAATTTCCGCCCCATCTCGCTCCTCCCCTTTCCTGCCAAAGTCATCGAGAAGACCGTCAACAGGCAGCTCACCGCCTTCCTCGAGACGAACGGATCCCTCGACCCCTCGCAGTCCGGTTTCCGAGCAAACCACAGCACCGAGACCGCACTGATCGCAGCCACCGATGACATCAGATCCCTGATTGACAACGGCGAAACAGTGGCCCTCATCCTCCTGGACCTCTCTGCAGCGTTCGACACTGTGTGCCACCGCACCCTAGTACAGCACCTCAGCAACATCGGGATCCAAGAAAAGGCACTGAAGTGGATCATCTCGTTCCTCGCCGGAAGAACTCAGAGAGTCTGCCTCCCCCCGTTCAGATCCGACGCCACCGAAGTCATCTGCGGCGTACCACAAGGATCACCGCTCAGCCCCACCCTCTTCACCATCTACATGAGCCCCCTCGCAGCCATCGCACGCCAAAACAACCTCAACATCATCTCCTACGCTGACGACACCCAGCTGATCCTCTCCCTCACCAACGACCCCGCCACCGCCAGAACCAGCCTCCATGAAGGAATGAAAGACGTCGCTGAATGGATGAAGGACAGCCGCCTGAAACTGAACTCAGACAAAACAGAAGTCCTCATCCTGGGATCATCACCCTCCGCCTGGGACGACTCCTGGTGGCCCCCCGCCCTGGGCACCACTCCCGAACCAACGGACCACGCACGCAACCTAGGCTTCATCCTGGACTCCTCCCTCTCGATGACCAGACAAGTCAATGCCGTCTCATCATCATGCTTCAACACCCTGCGCATGCTCCGTAAGATCTTCCGATGGATCCCCACCGAAACCAGGAGGACGGTCACCCAGGCACTCGTCACCAGCCGACTGGACTACGGGAACACCCTCTACGCCGGAACCACAGCCAAACTTCAGAAGAGACTCCAACGCATTCAGAACGCCTCCGCACGACACGTCCTGGACATCCCCCGACACAGCCACATCTCCGGCCACCTCAGAGACCTGCACTGGCTCCCCGTCAGCAAGAGGATCACGTTCAGGCTCCTCACCCACGCACACAAAGCTCTCCACGACCTGGGCCCCATATACCTCAACAACCGCCTGACCTTCTACACGCCCCCCCGCCAGCTATGATCGACCAGCCTCGCCCTCGCTGCCGTACCACGCATCCGCAGAGCCACCGCTGGAGGAAGATCCTTCTCCTACCTAGCAGCCAAGACGTGAAACTCCCTCCCCATCCACCTTCGGCTGACCAAGGACCATCTCTCCTTCAGGAAGCAACTCAAGACCTGGCTCTTCGAGCAGTAGCGGACCCCTCCCCCCCCCCAGCGCCTTGTGACCCTCCGGGTGAGTAGCGCGCTATACAAATGCTATGATTGATTGATTGATTGGTTAAACCATATACTCTTAAGTGCATTATAAATGCTAACTTTGGAATGACTGCATCAAAACATGTCGTGTTTGGTGTCAAACAACTTGGAATCATACCCCCACATCAGTCCATGATGTGGGAGTATGATCCCACCCTTCTAGAGGGGACGACCTGTACCTACTGTGGTAACACGGTAGAAATCTGAAATAGCCCTGGCATCACAAAATGGATGCCACCAGCACAGACACTGGGGTGCCCTCCTGCTGCTGACTGAAACTCGCAGTGGAGGAGGCCCAACAATAGGCATCCTATCACAGGGAGGTGTCACCACCTTCCAGACAGGATTTAGTGTATTGGGGCTGGGTGGGTGCAATTCTAGAGTCATTTGAAGTCCTGCACTGGGGGAGAAGTAGGCTCCTCTGTGCATATGCCAGCTCACACCGGTTCAGGGGCTACCTGTCCCTGCTCTGGCGTGAAACTGGACAAAGGGAAGTGGGTGTAACCGCCCCCTACCCTGACTGTCCCAGAGGAGTGGTCATAAAGCTAGTCCCTCCCTTTCCTTTAGTATAAGATAGGTAACCTTGCCATTGCAAACTAGATATCCCTGGACGACGCTTTACAAGAAGAATCCTGGCCCTTCAACGTTCCACTACCTTTGGAAGACGGAAGAATCTCCCTTGGAGTCAAGGAGTGACTCCCCTGCTTGGCAGGCACCAAAAACTCCAATCAACGGTCGCAAACTATCCCGCTCCCGCCGGAGTGCGAAGTCCCTGCAGCCCTGGAAGTGGATTTCCTGACTTCTCGATGGCCATTGTGAGTCTCCAGCAGAGCTGAGGTGAGTGGACCCCACGAGTGACGAGGAACAGCAATACCCGGGTACCGTGCACTATTGTCGAGTGCAACGCCTTCACAACGTTCTACGAACTTGTGCATTGGACCATTTGTGGCCCAAGCCTCCAGTAGGTTTTGCAGCGAAAATCAGAGGCCTACCCCGTCCTGAGTGACCGTGGGCTCCTGTGAAGCATTTCCTCATGAGGCGTCTTTGCAATCCCTTGCCCATTGGCTTGTGGGTCCCCCGAAGACTTTCTGATAAAACCAAAGGGCTCCCCTGGTTGCTCCAGGCCTGCCCTCACTCACCCTCGCTGGGTGAGTCCCTCAGACCTTGCTGGTCTGCACCGCTGACTTTATTCACTTTCCACGAGACTTGCTGTTGCCAAGGCTTGTTGGCTCCAATCCGGTTGCCGACACCTCAGTAAGCTGCAGACGTTGTGGGACATTCCGAATCCAGCTGCTGGTCATCGTCGATGCCTCCTGGTCCTCGTGAGCGAAGAGTCAAAACACCCATGATCACCAGAAATCACCTGACTTCCATGGGCATCCATCTTCCAGGCCCCGGGTCACTGGCAAGTGACTGTGAACACTGTCCCTTCTGCTTTCAGGTCATCTTCATCCTGAATCCACCCTTGGATTCCACCGGACACTTCTTCAGTCTTCGCAAGCAGCAAATCTTCCATAGAAAACAGCGACGCGACCCGACACCAAAAGACACCTATGCAGCCGGCTTCCCTGGGTGAGGTAACTCGTGCACTCTGGTGCCCTAGTGTGTGTTGGCCCTCGAATTACTTACCTTGTAAGTGGTTTGTTTGTAGACTTCCTCGAAGTAACCTAAAACTTTAAAAATCCAACCGCGACTTGCTCCATTGAAATCAATAGGGAACCCGCGACTGTGTTCTCACACTGCACGCGTCTCCCGTGGGTCTTTTACTTACCTGCTTTTGCTGCATTCGTGAAGCCCCAGCGATTCTACAGGCCCTAGGCCTTGTCCCCTTGCAAGTCGACTTTCCCAAACCTCTTTTTTAGTATATGGTCTGGTACGCCCCTAGGGCCCCAGCCATATCTGTGCTTAACTTATTGTGAAACGTTGATATTTGAATGTGTTCCTGACTTCTAATCTCATAAAGAGATTAGTATAGTGTGTCTAGAAATCAATACATATATATTTTATATATATACCTGTGTGGTGTCCTTTCATTTGGTAATTCAAGAGATTATAAGGTAAAACAAGCTGCTTTACATTCCTCAGAGACTTAGCCTGATGGCTGCTCTCCACAGCTACCACTAGGATAGCTTTCTTTAAAAGGTTGTCTTAAACCGATCTACCATAAGAGTCGAATTGGACTGGTGCAAGGTGGCCACTATAACTAGTGACCAGCATATGCCAGGCCAACTTCTCACAGTGTGTGAGGACTTAGCAAAGATTCTGAAGAAGATGTGTATTGAAGGTGTGATAGAACCCATTGAGTCTTCTTTATGGTTGTCTCCTTTAGTTATTGCTAGGAAGAAGAATGGGCAATTAAGAGTCTGTGTTGACCTCAGGAGCCTTAACAAGGTCATTTGGATTGACTCTCATCCCCTACCTAGAATAGATGACATCATCAGTACATTTTCAGGTGCTAAGGGGTCTATTACCAGCAACGGTTAAAGGGACCGCCCGCCATAGGTGCAGCGGTCCCGCCGTTGGCATTAGGATGCGCCTGCCGCACTGGCGGGCACATTCCACATTTTTTACATTGCGGCGGGCGGTTCATTTGAATGCACAATGTGACAGGCACTGCGCGGTGCCTGCCACCTTGTGCATGCAAATGCTGGGGGAACCATAGGTACCCCCCATGTGCACCCCCCAACACCCTGGGGGCCGGCAGCGGGCCCCTGAATGCAGATCCGCATGCCTTTCTATGTTTGACTGACAGAAAACCGGTGGACGGTCTTTCCGTCTGCCGGGGTCCCCGCCGCCATCGTAATGTGTAGGGGGGGAAATAAGAGGCGGGTGGTGGAAATTGGCGGGCGCTTCGCCACCGCCGTGCGGGCGGTGGCAATCCACCCACCAACATAATCGACCCCTACGTTTTTTTCAAAAATTAATTTAGCATCTGCTTATCATCAAGTAGTACTTGAAGAGTCATCACGCCATCTTACAGCCTTTGTGTCGCCCATGGGTACCTTTCAGTTTAAAAGGATGCCTTTTGACCTTGCGTCGTCAGCGGCTGTTTTTCAATGTGTTTTAGAAAATGTTTATATCTTATATATTGTTTATATCTTATATCTTGTTAGCTTTCGAAGATGACGTACGATCCGCATCAGTATTTTCCTGTGACAAGTCAGATTCTGATGCCGTAAATATTGCGAACGCAGCAAACGTTGTTAGGAGGGACATGATGCAGAAATCTGTAAACTTCAATGAAACGTTTGGGGATGACTGTAGAAACTGAGCAGTTCAGGAATCGCTTCTTGCCCTTGTTAAATGATAGTTGATGGATAGGACATAAGAGATCAGTATTCCTGTGAAACATCCACAACCAATATAGTGTTGTCTATTTTGGAATTCCTGATGTTTAATAGTGTTCAAGAACAGACTCTTCTTCAGTTCCAATACATAACAGCAACAAAGAAACTCCTTTGTCCATACACATTGCTCTTTCTATTCACAGTCAAATGAGAAATTGAGAACTTATAGACAAGTTCAATAAACTAGCAATTTGTATTTCATATGATAGGGTTTTGCAAATATCTGCTGACTTAGGAAATAGCATTTGCACACTGAATGAGGGTGAACGATTTTTGGGCCACCAAAACTAAAGTTGCAAGTACTCACCAGTGGACATATTGATTACATAACTCACAACCCAAGTTCCATGACAGCTGAAGATTCCTTTCATGGAACAGCAATAACTCTGACACAACACCCAGAACAAGAACCAGAAGGAATTGATCATGGTATTGTGGTGATTAATCCTAATATGGCAAAGTCAAAATAGATTTCAAATCTACCAGTACTGTATACAAATATCAAACCAGCTTCAATGAACAATTCAGATTATGACGTTCCACTACTATCTGTAGGCGCTGATTGCCAAAGTGATCTAATTGATACTGCTAATACATATGAATATAAGTGGCTTGAAAGAGTGATGCGCAATGTTGAGAGTGGAAATATTTCTTTTGAATACAGCATATCTTGTGCGGCATATCATGCATCATTGCTAACACCAATTAATAGACCACTGTCAACTACTGCATTGTTGCCACTGTTCCCAGAAAGTGCCCATTCTAAATCCATGGTCTTGATTTGCATGAAAGTCATTAAAGAGTCTGTTCATTATCTCAATCCAGGACAAACACCTATTATTTCAATGGACCAACGTCTCTTTGCCCTAGCAAAACAAATTCAATGAGATGTACCACATTAATATGGTGAAGATAAATATGTTGTGATGATGGGAGACTTCATATCGAAATTACTTTCTTTAAAGTACTTGGAAACTGGCTTTCAAAAAGTGGAAGGACCAGTATTTTAGTGCCAGCTGACATCGTTACCATAGGTAAAGCTGATGTTATACTTAAGGTTTCCCACTTAGCCCATACACGTCATGCTCATCCAATTACTGTTGGTGTGCTGTACATATTACAGAGGAAAGTTTATCAAAGCCATCTTGAATCTAGACATTCCCATGGAGAACTAAGGGATTTAAGCAGAAATCGAACATGCACCCACACTTCCTATTTTGGGCAATTGTTATGGATCTGCAGATACTTGCACTTGAATTTGTTTGTTCACAAAGGGCAACTTTGATTTGTATGTACAAGTACTTGATCAGATGGTTCCATGGATGTTTGCTAAAGATCATAGTCATTATTCTCGATGGTTGGCTGCCCACACTCACAACATGGCGACAATAGCTGAATGCCACCCACACGTTCAATCAGTTTGTTAAAGGAACGTTTGCTGCCAATAAAAGCATCTGCACATTTTCATCAATTACTCTAGATCAAAATCATGCCAATGGGGGCCTGACCAGGCGGGATCTGCCAAGTAGAGGAGGATGAAAGCTCAGGCCAATCCAGGAGGGGATCATCATCCCATAGTGACTCTAGTACTGGTAGCTGGAACAACATGAAAACCAGAAACTGCCAACCACCTATGTACCCCCCTTACAACATGCAACCATACCAGGGACCCCAGTTTTGGAACTACCCTATGTACCAACAAGGCCCTCCCCCCTTCTTTCAACCTGGCACAGAGCCACCTTTTTTAGACAGAGGCTGGGGCAGAGGAAGAGGGCACAGAAGAGGGCACAAAAGAGTACAGTGGCAGGAACAACCTGCGAGATCAGTAGTGACCAGGAACCAAACGAGGGAGAAGAGAAACTAATCATTAACCTCCCAGCCAGGGTCCTCACTCCGGTTGAGGAAAGGGTCCTCCAAAAAGGTTTAGGCTTTGTACCTACACCCAAGGTTGATAAATTCCGTGACATTTGCGAGGTCCAAGGCTTCTTTCGGAAGATAAGATTACAAACTTTCTTCCAGGACCGCTCACCACCTCTCATGGAAGACTCCGGTCTACACAAACCATCTACTTTTACTCCCAATAGTAGCATGGTACCCAATGAAGTCCTCACGTTCGAGCAGGCAGTGCTCAGGGATCTGAACCAATCTAGCACCGACCCCCCCTACCACAACCTGTCAGCCATTGAATCAACCGCTATTAGGGATCTGGCTAATGACAAAGATATCACGATTAAACAAGCCGATAAGGGTGGGGCCACAGTGATCATGTCCTCCTCGGACTACAATACTAAATGTCGCAGACAGCTGAGCGACAGGCGGGTACTACACTCCTATCAGGGAGGATCCTACCCCTAGGTTGAGTAGGGTCATCTCTACAATGATCTTCTCTGCAGAAATAGAGGGTTGGATCACCAAAAAGGAATCAGATGTCTTACTTGCAAAAGAACCGAAGACACCGTATTTCTATTGCCTTCCTAAAATACACAAAGGTGTTACCCCAGTTCCAGGTCGCCCCATTGTTTCTGGTATTGGGTCCATCCTGGAACCACTGTCCACATTTGTGGACCACTTCATCCAACCTTTGGTAAAGGCCACTCAGTCTTTTGTCAAGGACACGACTGACATCCTCCGCCTGTTGGAGGGGGCCCCACATCCAGAAGAAGTACACCTCCTGGTCACCCTGGATGCGGAGGCCCTCTACACTAAAATTCCACAGAGGGTCACCCTGGAGGTGATTGAGGATGCCCTGAGTAACCAAGAATGGTCCTCACCGACACCAGCGCCTTTCGTGATGGAATGTGCCACTTTGGCGTTAACCGAGAACTTTTTCGAATACAACACCCAACTTTACCACCAAACGCAGGGCACATCTACGGGCAGCACGTTCGCACAGAGTCTGGCATGTATGTACATGTCAGCCTTTGAAGAAAGAGAGCTTAACAACCCACACAATCCATACCGAGCGAACGTGCTGCTCTGGAGACGCTTCATAGACGTCATTTTAATCCTCTGGAAAGGAGATCGCACTAAGTGTGAAGAATTCTGCAAGTGGATCAATACACTAAATCCATTCTTGCGATTCACCCACACGGTTTCAGCAACTGAAATTCCCTTCCGTGACCTTCTGATCAAACTGGATGGAGGTCAGATTACTTATATCGGAAACCCACTGACAAGAGTAGCCTGTTGCTCTTCAGCAGTCACCATCCTAGGACGTTGCGACAAAACTTGCCCTTTGGGCAATTCTTGAGCATCAGAAGAAATTGCAGCACCTTGCAAGACTACCAGCGGGAGTCGGGTACTCTAATGAGATTGCTGATCAGGCGCGAATCTCCTAAACTAACAGTTGCCTTGGCACGCTATCGAGCAAAGCATAACAATCATGAGAGCCTGCTTGAGGACGTCACAAGAGAGCCAGATAATGCCATCACATGTGTGACCACCTTTACTTCTGATTCCAATCGGATCAGGAACATAATCTGCAAACATTGGGATATCTTGAACACAGGTACTCTGTCCTTACCTACTCCCAGGTTTGCATTCAAGAGCACTAGCAACCTTAAAGATCTGCTCATACACACTAGACCTAAACAGCCTAATACCAACTCACAAAAAACCCTGTGGAGTCTGCCGCCTGTAAAAGGCCACTACCCCTGTGGCTCATGCTCTGTATGCCCCCAAACCAAGATCACCAAAGATCTGACATTCCCCAATGGGTTCACCTGGTTGATCATGACACACACAAACTGTAATTCATCCAACTGCATTTACATGCTGACCTGTCCTTGTGGTCTCCTGTATATAGGTATGACGATGAGACAGGTTAAGGTACGCATGATGGAACATAAAAGCAACTTTAGGTGCCACAGAAGCAACATTAAGATGACTTCACACTACCTCGAGAAACACCATGCCCACGATTCGATTGAATGGGTTGTACTTGAATCACAACCAGGCATGTCAAAGAAGGCACTGTTCCGGCTAGAACAAAGATGGGTCCTACGCCTGTCTACTGACAAGGATGGTCTCAACGAATATATACCTTGGAGCCTCTTGATGTAAACAGTTACAACCTAGGCTCTTCACCAACAACCAATACCAATTTAGCATGAGCTCGCCATAACTAGGGCACTAGTACATTGCACTATTATTATGGCCTCATTGTGACTGTCCTTACAAAGCAGACTACCTGAGAGTGTCGCTGTATTTGCACCCTATTGCGCCCCTTTCTATCATGATTCCCTCATGCAAGGGTTCATGACATTATCCCCATTAACAGCACTCAACCCATTTACCATCTGTGCTATACATACCATCTCACATAAATAACACGTAATACTGGTCCTAAGTAACACAAACAAAGATAGGTCACCGCCATCACCTGGGACCTTATCAGCGTTCATTCTTGGAAGACTTTGCTCATTCCTATCCTGCATAACGCTGTAAACACACTACCAGCGGGCGACTGATATCCATACTAGCCCGTGTCTGTAATCGCCTCCATCAGTCCCCGAGACACCGAACCCTCCAGTCTCACCTCATGTTATGGAGACACTTTCATCTTTATGATGCCCTTACCAGAACCATAGAGACAGCCTTCATAACTGAACAGGGTGTCCTTCGAATCTCTGCCATGCTCTACTTCGGTGGTTGTTCGTCCTCTACACAGAACTATCCAACATGGGATGCAATATCAGCACTTGTGCTACTCTCACTAATGACATGCTTCAGTTCGATTCTTGTCATCACTGAATAATGTTATTCTGCTGCCCAGGTGCGCCTGGCAAGGGTGTGGTGCGGGGTCTTACTCTTATACTTATACTGCACTCTTCCACTGGGTCTCTGCTGATAGCCGAACCTTACACCTTTTAAGAAGAGCACGCTTCTTTTCTGTTAAATATATATTAGGTGAGGGAGTCACAACTGTAGCTCTGTTTTCTAGACCATGTGCCATAAACAAACAGCCACCTTTTTTCTTTGGCCAGAGAAGACATGAGAGTAATTTGAAGTTACAGGACTGATGTTTGGTTCTTCATTTCAAGTTGCCTGTGCAGCCAGACAATCTTTGCTATTTGTCATAGATGGAGCTCATTTTTATGGGTACACCCATCCATATTCCTCACATTTCAAGCGTGTACGACCCCCATATGAGCTCATAAACATTCTTCATACATGAGATTCACGCCTTCTAATTATTGAGGGCTCGACTAACAGCTGGGGTCAAATTTACCTTCACGGAATGGAGGCATTGTTTGTGGTCTGGGAGTGTAGTCACAGAAGCAAGCTGCCTCAGTCCGGCTTCTCTAATTCTAATCTAGACATTCATTTTTAAAACTGCGCACTTGAAACACCATATTCAAATAACCGTCAGACATTTTAGGTACGACATTACACGTACATGTAGTGCGCTCTCTGGCCATCATTTGGCTACGTGAGTCCTCTAGATCTAACATTGATAAATTTCCAGATAACGTTCCAACCATGACAGTCACTTTTTTACCCCTGATCAGGGATAAAGTCTCATGTGTCCTCCACCACCTGTGTGTAGGTGTACGGTTACATTTTGGCAGGTTTCTCGAAATATGCAGTTCTTTCCCCCCTCCCCTCCCACACCAACCCCCCCAATTAGGTTGTGATACCCTCCCTACAAAACCCCATAACTGCAAACAAAACCTCCATAGTAGAAGCCCTAAGGGAATCATCCCATGGAGAACGTGAGTCTGCCGGCGTAACACCCCTGCACTCTTGGCAGGGTGGCCGAGTATAGTGCTAACTGCCCCCGAACCAAGAGCTCTGATTTGTCCGCATTCATAACCAAAGGTGCTCCGAGTAGGGCGGGTGTCTGCACTTAAAATATAACATATCATCTTTACCCAAGCATACATTTTGAGGGCCCCCCCCGCCATTCCCCGCCCATTCAAGTGGTACCAGTTAAAGATTGACTTATCTGCATTGTCCGCGTCTCCTACCGCTGCTCTCAGTCATTGTCACTCAGGTTGTTGGCCTCCGTAGGACCTGCCGGACTTGCATTCTGTTTCTGCTCCTTGGCCAGGCGCTTCGCGTATGCCAGGGCCGCCTTCACATCCGTGAAGAATGTGGGCTTGCCCGTACCCTGAATCCTCAGCTTGGCGGGATATATCAACGAGTATCTTGTACCAATCTGTTGGAAAATCTTCTTGGCTGGCTTTTTCTCGCGCCATTCTAAGTATCATGCCGCGGTCTCTATAATTGAGGACCCTCACCAGAATCGGTCAAGGCGGTGCTCCCGGCCGCGGCCTAGGGCCCAGTGTTCTGTGCGCCCGTTCTATTAGGAACATGGCAGATAGAGCGGGGCCAAAGAGGTCTTTCATCATTGTCTCTATATATTTTTCCATGTGTTGTATGTTTGTGATTTCCGATATTCCTGTAATGCGTATGTTATTTCTTCTTGATCTGGCTTCCAAATCCTCGTTTTTCAATTTGATTGCATGTATCACCCCGTCCATTTCGGGCAATTTCTTGTCTAGTTCCGTGTGTCCTTCTTCTGTCTCTGTGACCCTGGTTTCCAACGCACCTATGCAGCCATCCTGTTTGTCCACTCGCTGCGTTATCCTGTCCATTCTTTCCGCCAGTGAGTCCATCTTAGAGTCAAGGCCCTGGAGGCTTGATTTCAAATCTTTAAACATTGAGCGGATATCTTCTGGTGGCATCGAAGAGGCCCCCTCCTCCGCCTGACCCTGCTGGCCAGTAGCTCCTTCAGTCACCTTGTTGGACTTTTTCTCGAAGGTGAGTCTGGGCTGTCTCGTGTCTGGTTTGCCCATCCTGCCTGGCACGTGAGGAAGCGCGACGAGTTTGACCGGGGACTAGCTCTCTTTTTGTTCGACTGACCACCCTCAGACACAGGAAGTCCCGCGACAGCCGCCCACACCCTGCTGTACAAAATTAGGTGCCAGCTAAAGGCATCATATTTAAACTGTGCTTTTCCTCTTGGGTGAGCGACCAACTCCGCGTCGACCTGCTTCGATGGTTTATATCTCCAGTTGTATCCCCCGGAGCCGTCCCAGGATTGCAGCACTTATCTCGTTCCTTCTACGCTGGGCTGTGGACTATCTCCGTGTACCACCCTCTACTTGCGGCCAGGCCGGCAGCATCCTTAGCTGAGACGCCTCAGGTTTCTGCCATATTCCGAGTTTTTTAAAATAATTGTTCTAGGGGGCGCCACGCATGCCAACCCGTCTTCCTCCGTCCTCCACCGACTCACAGCACGGCAGCCAGTACGTGCCCAATGTCATGTGATCATCTGTGTCGCTGTGGCGGCAGTTGGCCTCTCAGCAGCTTTGCCCCATCTTCCCTGCCTGGACTACAGGGCTCCTGTACTCTATAATCATCCACAGGTCCCACTACCAGGGCACTCACACGACCGCTAGTTTCAAATATTGGCTTGTTGGCATCCACCACCGCGCATATACGGCGTATTATCGCCGCTGTATACTTTCTGGGCTCCCCACTGACCCCCCCTCCCCCCCCCCCCCCCCCCGCCGGGCCGTAGCTCAGATTTTCCAGTCTGGGGGCCAGGACACCACCGCACCGATGAGCACTCCCCCGTACCTGTTAGGTTCCACACACAGCAAGGAGGGGTGACTGTGTCGATGTAGGCAATGCAAGTTATGGCGACTCCTCCCAGGATCCGCCTTCCCGCCTCATATCGTTGCGGCTATGTCGGTCCCCCACTGCCAGGCTCAAGTACCAGGGATCACGCGATGCCGGACCTGCACCCAGGCAGCGCTCGACCAGGGTCACTCCGTGTCTTCCGGCACTGCCTCAGCCCTCGGAGCTCCCAGCGCCCCTCGGAGGCCGCCTCAGGTCTCCCGACACCACCCAGTGCCTGGGTCTCACCATTCGGATCTGGTCCGGGTCGTCACACTTCTACAGGTGGTTAGGCGCTGGGTCTCTGCATCTTCCAGGGAGCGTTCTCCGTTTTCACGCGCTCCGGATTCACTCTTGTCACCAATCCTCGCTCTGCGTCTCCTGTTGCTTCCGGGGTGGCAAATTACTCGAGGTCCCGGCGTTGCGCCCGCAGACGCGTGATGGCCTCTCTATCGTCTACTCCAGCGCACGCTTCATTCGGCAAAATTTCGGATTACCGGTGCTTCCTCCGCTTCCACAGGACCACTATACTTAGGCAGGTTCTTGAAGTAAGCAGTATTGACAGATGATATGTCGGATTAATTGAACACGGCCGGCGGAGCCGCTCTAGTTTGCAGGCATTTCGCAGCCCTGCGAAGCCACGCCCCCGGCAATGTCAGTAACTTGGTCATGTACAGCTTTCATGATGTCATACATGTGAGGCAACGCAGCTAGTTGGACTATACCATTGATGGAGCAAAATGACCCCATTCTACACAAATTCACGAATTTTTGTGTAGAGATGAGAAAGTTGTTTGACCGTAAATCCCACATGATGACTCTAGATTGGGAGCTCATAACCCTTAAATCTCGTACAAAGGATGTGGCCAGATTGCAAATCTGTGTACACCGGTTGTTGTACTCCATAGTAGACGAGGGTCAACGTTCACTTCCTTGCTTTTGAATTAATTTCAAAATAACCTCCTTTTATCTTTAATGCCTCTTTGGATTTATTTCCTTAATCTTCATCACTTGAGTGTGAAGTTCCTCAACTCTTTCTTGACAATGCTCTAATTCAGTAATAAGCTGACCCTCCTAGTGCAGCATTCATGAAGTGTGAGAGCTTTGTTTAGGTGGTGCAGAGAGGCAAGCAGGGTAATAATCCTAACATGTTAAAGGTGCCTTGCTCCTTCAACAGAATTCATTCAATTCCAGACCTTTGTGTAAACCGTTCCACTTTCTAATTTGTACATTTAAACGTGTTTTACGGTATTTTCATTTACGCAGAACCAGTTCAGCTCCGAGTCTGGGTTATTTGTGTTACTGACTAATTGACAGGATATGTTGTTAAAGTGTGACCCTTTTTTCTGTCTTATTCGTTGCCACCTTGTGAATTGTAACTTTGACTCAATGTTAAGGTCCTTACATTTAGGGAATGCCTCTTCAGCTGTCTGGGTGGAGTCATAATTGTGAAATCGTTCAGCAGAATATGCTTTTAAAATTTGGCACTTTTTAAAATCATTTTTCCTTTCACGTGAATGGTTGATATTTCTCCTTGTTTTCTTCCAAATAGATTAATGCTATCTGATATGTTTTTTTTATCAGAGGAAAATGTACTTAAAGGGCGGTTGTATTAATGGCATAAACATTATCTGCTGTGGCACTGGTTTCGGACTTACAGTACGTGGATTTCACAGGCAATATCGAGTGTTTCAGCTTTAAAATAAATAGGGTGGCAGTGTGCAAGTCCCATGTCTAGTACTAGCAAACTGTACAATATGTAAACGATGCCTGTGGTTGCCACAAAGTGCCTGGTTTTCCTTAACCTCTTCTGTGCCCATGACGAGATAGTCTTATCATGGAGCACAGTCGCGCTGTGCCCATGACGAGACTATCTCGTCATGAACCCCACCCACTAATGCAACGCCCGGCACAGGAGGGGGAAAGGGCGTGGCACTGAAGGGGTTAAAACACTGTTAAATAATGTGTCATGGATGCTGATGAAGGGGTGGAACCGTGCACTAAAAAGGGGCTTTGGGCTGCAGTGTTTGGCAGACACATTTTCTGTCAGTCTGTTAGAAATGGGATTTCCGGTTGGCTAGGGCTTGCGCCAAAGCCAGGCAGAAACCGCCACTCTAGTCAGGGCAAGGAAGTTACACGCCAAAGATAACCCCTGCTCACCCCCTTGGTAGCATGGCACGAGCAGTCAGGCTTATCCCGGAGGCAATGTGTAAAGCATTTGCGCACGCACACAGCAACAACATCCCAGGCCCACTACAAAAGAAACTCCACACAAGGTTATATATAAAAATAGCCTTTGTATTATCGTAACACATTAGAATAGTAAGCACATATTCTACATGGTGCCACCTGGCACTAGGTCATATTTACAAGGGATTACTTACACATGACAGGGCCACCTGGACCACTGTAAGAACCATCACAAAGTGAACTTAGTAAATGCAGAACATATCATAATGATAGAACACAACCAGTAACTACTGGTAACCACTGTACTTAGCATCAGCCTGTAACATAAACTCCATTATGACAGTATCACATCAGGCGCGAATTACATTCTGCGCCAACCTCACCAGCATAAACACATTATGCAATTCTATCATAAGTCTAAACGCATTAGACCCTAACCTCCTAAGCATAACTCACATTAGGGAATAAATCTCACTAGCATAAACCATAATATGCAGAACAACCTCAGTCATAACACTACATTTAGAGGTATCAACACAGGGTGCGTAAGTCATTCTACATGAATCACATTTCCTAGCACCCAAAATCACAGTAGGGCCTGGCGCCCTATAAACCTAACAGTCCTGCTGGCCTACTGGCCATCTCAAACAGGGGCTCAAATGCCCTATATCCACAGAGTCAGGGCTGCTGCCAATGCAGCGAAAGGCAAGGGTGCGCCACTGTGCAAACCTAAATGTGGCAGCTGGGAAGGTGTAGGGCAAAGGAGTGCATCTCACTCCTTACTCAAAACATGCCCCCAAAGAGCTGTACGCCTAAATGGTGCAGCTGGCACTAATTGCTGCGCAGCTGTAAATAATCAAATGAGACATGGGCTCTCACTGGCCCTGGAACTAACTGTGCCCCAAGTTGGAGCCATCTGGCTCTGGAAAGAAGCACGTCCCCAAGCACTGGGGAAAGGACACGGGCCCCTTTGGCCCTGTAAACAATTATGTGTCCCCTTGGTTGAAACCATCTGGGTTCCAAAACAAATCTGCGGAGTGGTGGAGCCATCTGGCTCTAAAACAAATACTACAGAGCGTTGGAGCTATCTGGCTCTTAAAATAAATCTGCCTCCGTGGAGCGCACTGACTCCGGAAATAATCCTACCCATCACTAGGGCAACGCGGGCTCTAAAACCTAAAAGATGCCCCGCTGTCGGAGCGGCCTGCAACGGCGGGACCGCGCAGGCACCAACACTGTGCCTCACTACGCACTGGGGGCTTCTAAATCAAATTGGCCCCATCGCTGGAGCAGCCCCACTATCAAGCGGGGGCTGCTTGGAGAAAGAAGGGATCCAGCGCAGTGCCTCATCCGGCACACACCCGGGAGAGGCATTTTGGAACGGCCCACTGTCAAACGGGGCCGCTCAGCACTGCACCAGTGCCTCGATCTGGCGCCCTCCCCCCCTCCAGGCAGCTCTACTCACCAGGCTGCTCTCCGGAGGCGGCGGGGGGACGCTTTCTTCGCCGTTTGTGTGATGCGGGGCTCTCCCTCGAGTATGGGAGCCACGCGCCACGAACTTACGCCGGCCTCGTCCGGCTTGGTTGCAGGCCCCGCCCACGTCACGGGTGGGCCTGCTTGATTTCTGGTTTCCGCGAGGGCCGCGGCGGTGATTCTCTCGGCGGCAAGAGCGGTAGGCTCCCTCAAAAATAAATGTAGAAGTGAGGTACCCGCTGTAAAGATAGCACCATAAGCGAGGTGGGCACCCGCAATTCTGAAGTAGAGCGGCCATGTGGGGTGGGCACCCATGAAGCCCCAGTAATTTCGGGGGAATCCCTACGCAGGGGATTCCCTCCAGGCGAGAGGCAGCTCGGCGCTGCGAAGCCCACGCTCTCCCTCAGCTGGGCAAGTTTAAAAAGCAGAATAAAGCGCTCCTCAGGCGCAGGAAGACTATAGCAAGCCTTGGCAAAAGCAAAAATAAAGAGCAACAGGTCTCAGTAGTCCTGGGCTTCAAAGATGGAGCAAAACAGCTCCCAGCAAAGGAAAGTACTCCAGGCATCCAGGGGCAGGGCAGGGCCCAGGGAGGCAAGCCTTCCCCTGGGCCCCAGCAGCAGCACGCCCCTGGTAGTTTCAAGTCCAAAAACAAGAACATCCTCATGGGGTCACAGCCCCTTCTTTTATACAGCATTTTCCTTTGTTCTGCGACTGTAGGGCAAGGGGAGAACCAGATACAACTGGAGCACTTTGTTTTGCTCAGCTCCCCTCTATATTCACAGGACAGGCCAGGGACATCAGACACACCACAGGAGGTGGAGCCAGCATTATGGAGGGAAGGCCCAGCCCTATTCAGGTCCCAGGTGCAATTCCTCCCTCCCATCTACATGCAGATCTCTCCATTCACCACCGGGCAGACTCACCCTGGCTCCTGGAATTCCCCAGCCCTCTCAGCTTCTGTCAATCACAAGCCAGACATGCACTCCACATCAGGCAGGCAGACACACAGTACACAGAAATGCCAACTTCTAGAAGTGGCACTTCTCCACCAGTTACCATAAATCTGCGCACACCATTGTGCAGCATTTATTCTCACGAGTCCACACATACTAAACTCGACCCTGCACTCCACTCACATCAGGAATTACCATGGACACACATATCCTCCATGCATTCCTATGGGAGGGCAGGCCTATCTCACCACACGCACTCTGGGCCACAGTGCTAAAGTGCCCAGAGGCCTAAAATCACTACTACCATTAGGGCCAACTCCAACACAGTCCAAATGTTTAATCTTTTACAAATGGTTTATGTATGTGTGTGTGTATGTATGTATATATATATATATATATATTCTCTAAACTGCAGTTACCAAAGTAAAGGATGACGATGCCATGTCTT
This sequence comes from Triturus cristatus, assembly GCF_964204655.1. Taxonomy (NCBI): domain Eukaryota; kingdom Metazoa; phylum Chordata; class Amphibia; order Caudata; family Salamandridae; genus Triturus; species Triturus cristatus. Next base: position 167,352,422 of record NC_140587.1, read on the forward strand.
GACGCAATAAACGATTTTAATAATCAGCTGCTGGACGCGTTTCGCCTGTCCTGCAGGCTTGTTCACCAACAGTTTACAGTAAAGTTTTCCACCATTTTAAAACACAAATTACGTGTCACATGTGCAAAGACTACAAATGCAGTGCATAAGACAACAGACTAGTAGTTCTTCATTACAAAACATAGAATCATGCTTAGAAACACATTGTTCCGCATTAAAAATGAAAAATTGGGTTACTGATCTCATTAATACACATTACGCGTCCATTTATGAGCTCAAATTACGAAACTCAGAAAAAAATAATATATAAAAATAAAAAATAGAAGCGGAAGTGTGTGATGCGTATTACTCTAAACATTACCTTACAGTCAAACAAATCCATAAATATTGGGCAAGAGCTTCAAATATATTGCATCATTTCAAAACCAATGAGGTCTTTATATACATTCCTATATGCTTTTACTTCCTTTTTCATTTCAATTACAATGCGTAACTTTATAACACAGTAATCCCTTATGTGTACTGCCCAAGTGGGCCAAAATTAAATGCGGTAGTGTTTTAATAATGAACAAATGTTGAATTTAGCTGCAAATAATACAAAGTGCAAATCCCTAAATGAAACTTATAAATCAAATGGTTTAAAAAGAGTCAGGGAGGGAAGAAGCTAATTCAATGTAATGCTCACAGGTGGGTATGCAGATCTTCCTCCATGTTTAAACCTGCCGGAATCTTACTATTTAATTTGATTACATACGAAGACTCTAGTCTTCTTAATTGTTTCTCCCGGTTTCCACCTCTCTCACTGATCTTAGCTGCATCAATTACAAAATATGTCAAGCCTGCTGTATTCTTCTCATGGAAACGCTCAAAGTGACGAGCCACCGGGTAGGATTTATCACCATTCTTGATGGCTTTCAAGTGTTGTAAAACCCGCCTATGCACTGGCAAAATAGTACTGCCCACGTACCTCAGGCCACAAGGGAACTGAAGTACGTATACAGCAAAATCTGTCTTGCATGTAAAATGACCTTTGATTTTAAATTCGTCTGTTCGAGAAACCTGATGTGTACACGGTGGTGTTGATTCCATGTGTACAGGCTTTGCACTTAGTGCATTTCACAAATCCTTCTCTCTTTACTAGCCATATTGTGGTCGCTGCCTTTGTAGGAGGAGTTTTCAACACATTACTGACCAACATTTGCTTAAAACTCTTGGCTCTCCTAAACGTAATTTGTGTTTTTTTCCGAACTAACCTGCCCAATGTGGGGTCACTGCATATCAAATGCCAATGTTTGGCTAGGATGCTTCTTACTCTTTTATGTTGTATGTTGTAAGTAGTTACCATCCTGCAATCATTTTTGTTTGTATTCTCCAATTTTTTCTTTGTATTGCTTTTGTTGAAGAGAATATCTTCCCTTGTCCTTTTCTTGGCTTTATATATTGCTGATCTCATACATTCATCTGAATAACCTCTTGATTTGAATCGCGACTGTAGTGTTAATAATTCATTACCTCAACTCTCTTGGTTACTACAGTTGCGTATTGTTCTCAAGCATTCCCCATAGGGGATGCTGCTGATCAGATTTTGAGGGTGAAAGCTCTTGGCGTGCAGTAACGTATTGCCAGCTGTGAGCTTTCGGTATAGTGCAGTTTCAAGCTGGTCATCTTTAATATAGATAGACAGATCTAAAAAGTCAACATTGGTTTTGCTAATTGTACTGGTGAATTTGAGATTCAAATCATTTATTTGTATTCTTTTAATAAATGTCATCAGTGATTCCTCTGTATCTTTCCATACGACGAATAAATCGTCTATGAATCTACTCCAATGCATCACATTGTTCTGCCATTCCTCAGGGTACAGTTTTTGGATCACCTGCTCCTCCCACCAGCCCATATGCAAATTAGCAAAGCTGGGGGCGAAGCAGGTGCCCATTGCTGTACCACATACTTGATGAAATAACTCGCCATTGAAAAGGAAATAGTTGTTTTTAAGACAAATTGACGTCATTTCAATTAACATTTCTGTGTGTGCCCAAAATTTGACAGGTCTGTTACCCAAATAATGTCGGACAGCATTCAAACCATCATCATGCTTGATGCTGGTATAAAGAGTCATAACATCAATGGTGGCCAATAGAAAATCACTTTCCCAGGGTAGATCGTAAACCTTTTTAAGAAAATTCCCCGTATCCTGTATATAGGACGGGAGACACTTAGTTAAGGGACACACGAAAGAATCAACAAATCTAGCCATGTTAGCAAATGCACTGTTAATGGCAGAAATTATCGGCCGACCCGGTGGATTCTTCTGATCTTTGTGCACCTTAGGGATAAGGTACATCACAGGGGTGACCGGCTTGTTGATTTTAAGGAATGCTAATTCTTCATCTTTCAACAGACCTTTAGAATGCCACTCAGATAACTTGGAATTGTAAGAAACATGGCTGTCATACATTAGTGCCTCTGATACTCTCACATAATTAGAGCGAATATTCAGCTGTTTATATGCTTCTTGCAAATACTGTTGTTTACTCCACAACACCACATTGCCGCCCTTGTCGGCATTGCAGACAATACAATCAGCATTCATAGACAATTTCTTAACCTAGGCATTATAGTCACGTTGTTGTTGTGTTAATCTTTTATGCTGTGAAAACATATTAGTGCAAAGTTGCTTAAGGTCATTAATTACTAAGTCACTATAAATGTCCACTGCATCTTTTCCTGTCATAGGTGTAAATCTGGACGTAGGCCTGAAAGACGTTGGATCGTTACTAGTAATGTATAAGCCTTCTTCTTCTGCTATTGAAGTAGCTTGTCTGATGTTGGTTTCAATATTGATAGCAGTGCTGTACTGTACTGAGGAATCACTGATGACATTTATTAAAAGAATACAAATAAATGATTTGAATCTCAAATTCACCAGTACAATTAGCAAAACCAATGTTGACTTTTTAGATCTGTCTATCTATATGAAAGATGACAAGCTTGAAACTGCACTATACCGAAAGCCCACGGCTGGCAATACGTTACTGCACGCCAAGAGCTTTCACCCTCAAAATCTGATCAGCAGCATCCTCTATGGGCAATGCTTGAGAACAATACGCAACTGTAGTAACCAAGAGAGTTGTGGTAATGAATTATTAACACCACAGTCGCGATTCAAATCAAGAGGTTATTCAGATGAATGTATAAGATCAGCAATATATAAAGCCAAGAAAAGGACAAGGGAAGATATTCCTTTCAACAAAAGCAATACAAAGAAAAAAATTGGAGAATACAAACAAAAATGATTGCAGGATGGTAACTACTTACAACATAAAAGAGTAAGAAGCATCCTAGCCAAACATTGGCATTTGATATGCAGTGACCCCACATTGGGCAGGTTAGTTCGGAAAAAAACACAAATTACGTTTAGAAGAGCCAAGAGTTTTAAGCAAATGTTGGTCAGTAATGTGTTGAAAACTCCTCCTACAAAGGCAGCGACCACAATATGGCTAGTAAAGAGAGAAGGATTTGTGAAATGCACTAAGTGCAAAGCCTGTACACATGGAATCAACACCACCGTGTACACATCAGGTTTCTCAAACAGACAATTTAAAACCAAAGGTCATTTTAAAGACAGATTTTGCTGTATACGTACTTCAGTGCCCTTGTGGCCTGAGGTACGTGGGCAGTACTATCTTGCCAGTGCATAGGCGGGTGTTACAACACTTGAGAGCCATCAAGAATGGTGATAAATCCTACCCGGTGGCTCGACACTTTGAGCGTTTCCATGAGAAGAATACAGCAGGCTTGACATATTTTGTAATTGATGCAGTTAAGATCAGTGAGAGAGGTGGAAACCGGGAGAAACAATTAAGAAGACTAGAGTCTTCGTATATAATCAAATTAAATTGTAAGATTCCGGCAGGTTTAAACATGGAGGAAGATATGCATACCCACCTGTGAGCATTATATTGAATTAGCTTCTTCCCTCCCTGACTGTTTTTAAACCATTTGATTTATAAATATCATTTAGGGATTTGCACTTTGTATTATTTGCAGCTAAATTCAACATTTAGCTCATTATTAAAACACTACCGCATTTAATTTTGGCCCACTTGGGCAGTACACATAAGGGATTACTGTGTTATAAAGTTACGCGTTGTAATTGAAATGAAAAAAGAAGTAAAAGCATATAGGAATGTATATAAAGACTGCATTGGTTTTGAAATGATGCGATATATTTGAAGCTCTTGCCCAATATTTATGGATTTGTTTGACTATAAGGTAATGTTTAGAGTAATACGCATCACACACTTCCGCTTATATTTTTTATTTTTATATATTATTTTTTTCTGAGTTTCATAATTTGAGCTCATAAATGGATGCGTAATGTGTATTAATGAAATCAGTAACCCAATTTTTCATTTTTAATGCGGAACAATGTGTTTCTAAGCATGATTCTATGTTTTGTAATGAAGAACTACTAGTCTGTTGTCTTAGGCACTGCATTTGTAGTCTTTGCACATGTAACACGTAATTTGTGTTTTTAAATGATGGAAAACTTTACTGTAAACTGTTGGTGAACAAGCCTGCAGGACAGGCGAAACGCGTCCAGCAGCTGATTATTAAAATCGTTTCTTGCGGCAAGACATGGCATCGTCATCCTTTACTTTGGTAACGGCAGTTTAGAGAATTCATACAGATCAAGCTTGGATGATCCGGGCGGACGACGCGCCCTTTGATTTGGAGTTGCGGTGGTTGTGACCAAGCGTCAGTGGTTGTTTGTTTCAAAAAACCATTAGCCCCCTCAACGCAGCAGGAAGGAGGCATTGAGCACCTGTGAATAAGCCCGAAGCGTAACCTGGATGTGTTGCGCACAAACCGGAGAGTCGGAGGACCCGCGGCTTGTAGCTGTGACTCAGGTAAGCGTGGGCCTAAAGAAGCGTTGAGAAAAAGGGAAAGTCAGTGACCATTACGTTTCACGTTTATTTACAACAGTGACACTGGCGGTTCTTGCGAAAGTGGGGGAAGACTCGCTTTCAACTTAAATACATTGTATTACGATGTCAGCTGATGAAGTAAAGGAGAGGGAAGAAGCGGCACTCACAATATTCGATGATTCGATAGTGAGAACTAAAACAAGCATTGCTGTTCAAAAAGATGTGGGAAAGCTGGATGTTATCACACGCTTAAAGCGTTTGGAAAAACTTAAACGATCAGAGCTATCCAAGTGGTGGGAGTCTAAATCACTAAAACGTTATTTGGAAGTTAAGCGCATTCTTAGGGGATTAAGAATCCTGGTAGCCCCTACATATGAAGATCCAAACCCCAACATGCTCCGGGAGTGGGCAGACAACAACCAAGAATCATCAGAAAGAATGTTGGCAATTCTTGTCAAATATGCTGAGATTGATAGGCAGAAAATTATAGAAGAAATCGAGCAAATTACAGAATTTCTTGATAAAGAGTCTGATCAGGAACCGATAACTAAATTTAAATCTGAGGTGAGAGAGATTGCGCAAATTGGAAGAATCCATCAAAGAAAGAAAAGCGCAAAAATGTATGCGCGGTAAATTAGACTATGCACGTGGCCTAATTTATACTTTTGCCATAAAATGTGATACTTTACGACGGCAGAAAATGAATACAGGAGCCAAACAGCCACCACAAGATAATTCTGAAATGAGTAGTATTCCTAGCTCGGAGCTCAATACAGACGGTGATGAAGGAACCAGTGGGAGTAACATTGGCACTGCACCGTCGGTGATTAAAGAGTTTGGTTTTTTAGAGCAGGAGAGGAGGTTCAACCTTCGACCCAGGCCATTTGTCCACTACGTAAAACCTCAAAGAGGAAGAGGCAGAGGCAACAGAGGAGGAAAGGCGCCAACCAACATAGAAGGCGCTGTGAAATCCAAGACCAAAGTGAAATAAACATAGAGGACAAGACTTCAATCATAAATTTAACTGACGTCTCTTTATCAGACAAAGAGGAAAAGATTTTGAGACTTGGTCTGTCGTTTTGCCCGGAGGAGGAATTTGAGTATGTCAAAACACGAGTGGATGTGTTTAAATTCATTCGAACTTTGAAATTGAAAAAACACTTCTAGAACACTGAAAAACTATTGCCATCATCACAAACTAACATACATGTTGAACATACAAGTTAGTTGGTAGTTGATGACATGAATCTAATGTTGGACATGTACCATCTGCAAGAGGAGACGATATCAGACAGCACTGCTATCAATATTGAAACCAACATCAGACAAGCTACTTCAATAGCAGAAGAAGAAGGCTTATACATTACTAGTAACGATCCAACGTTTTTCAGGCCTACGTCAAGATTTACACCTATGACAGGAAAAGATGCAGTGGACATTTATAGTGACTTAGTAATTAATGACCTTAAGCAACTTTGCACTAATATGTTTTCACAGCATAAAAGATTAACACAACAACAACGTGACTATAATGCCTTAGTTAAGGAATTGTCTATGAATGCCGATTGTATTGTCTGCAATGCCGACAAGGGCGGCAATGTGGTGTTGTGGAGTAAACAACAGTATTTGCAGGAGACCTATAAACAGCTGAATATTCGCTCTAATTGTGTGAGAGTATCAGAGGCAATAATGTATGACAGCCATGATTGTTCAATTCCAAGTTATCTGAGTGGCATTCTAAAGGTCTGTTGAAAGATGAAGAATTAGCATGCCTTAAAATCAACAAGCCGGTCACCCCTGTGATGTACCTTATCCCTAAGGTGCACAAAGATCAGAAGAATCCACCGGGTCGGCCGATAATTTCTGCCTTTAACAGTGCATTTGCTAACACGTCTAGATTTGTCGATTCTTTCTTGTGTCCCATAACTAAGTGTCTCCCGTCCTATATACAGGATACGGGGGATTTTCTTAAAAAGGTTTACGATCTACCCTGGGAAAGTGATTTTCTATTGGCCACCATTGATGTTATGACTCTTTATACCAGCATCAAGCATGATGATGGTTTGAATGCTGTCCGACATTATTTGAGTAACAGACCTGTCAAAGTTTGGGCACACGCACAAATATTAATTGAAATGACGTCAATTTGTCTTAAAAACAACTATTTCCTTTTCAATGGCGAGTTATTTCATCAAGTATGTGGTACAGCAATGGGCACCTGATTCGCCCCCAGCTTTGCTAATTTGCATATGGGCTGGTGGGAGGAGCAGGTGATCCAAAAACTGTACCCTGAGGAATGGCAGAACAATGTGATGCACTGGAGTAGATTCATAGACGATTTATTCGTCGTATGGAAAGGTACTGAGGAATCACTGATGACATTTGTTAAAAGAATACAAATAAATGATTTGAATCTCAAATTCACCAGTACAATTAGCAAAACCAAAGTTGACTTTTTAGATCTGTCTATCTATAATAAAGATGACAAGCTTGAAACTGCACTATACGGAAAGCCCACGGCTGGCAATACGTTACTGCACGCCAAGAGCTTTCACCCTCAAAATCTGATCAGCAGCATCCCCTATGGGCAATGCTTGAGAACAATACGCAACTGTAGTAACCAAGAGAGTTGTGGTAATGAATTATTAACACTACAGTCGCGATTCAAATCAAGAGGTTATTCAGATGAATGTATAAGATCAGCAATATATAAAGCCAAGAAAAGGACAAGGGAAGATATTCCTTTCAACAAAAGCAATACAAAGAAAAAATTGGAGAATACAAACAAAAATGATTGCAGGATGGTAACTACTTACAACATAAAAGAGTAAGAAGCATCATAGTCAAACATTGGCATTTGATATGCAGTGACCCCACGTTGGGCAGGTTAGTTCGGAAAAAAACACAAATTACGTTTAGAAGAGCCAAGAGTTTTAAGCAAATGTTGGTCAGTAATGTGTTGAAAACTCCTCCTACAAAGGCAGCGGCCACAATGTGGCTAGTAAAGAGAGAAGGATTTGTGAAATGCACTAAGTGCAAAGCCTGTACACATGGAATCAACACCACCGTGTACACATCAGGTTTCTCGAACAGACAATTTAAAATCAAAGGTCATTTTACATGCAAGACAGATTTTGCTGTATACGTACTTCAGTGCCCTTGTGGCCTGAGGTACGTGGGCAGTACTATCTTGCCAGTGCATAGGCGGGTGTTACAACACTTGAGAGCCATCAAGAATGGTGATAAATCCTACCCGATGGCTCGTCACTTTGAGCGTTTCCATGAGAAGAATACAGCAGGCTTGACATATTTTGTAATTGATGCAGTTAAGATCAATGAGAGAGGTGGAAACCGGGAGAAACAATTAAGAAGACTAGAGTCTTCGTATATAATCAAATTAAATTGTAAGATTCCGGCAGGTTTAAACATGGAGGAAGATCTGCATACCCACCTGTGAGCATTACATTGAATTAGCTTCTTCCCTCCCTGACTGTTTTTAAACCATTTGATTTAGAAGTTTCATTTAGGGATTTGCACTTTGTATTATTTGCAGCTAAATTCAACATTTAGTTCATTATTAAAACACTACCGCATTTAATTTTGGCCCACTTGGGCAGTACACATAAGGGATTACTGTGTTATAAAGTTACGCGTTGTAATTGAAATGAAAAAAGAAGTAAAAGCATATAGGAATGTATATATAGACTTCATTGGTTTTGAAATGATGCGATATATTTGAAGCTCTTGCCCAATATTTATGGATTTGTTTGACTATAAGGTAATGTTTAGAGTAATACGCATCACACACTTCCGCTTATATTTTTTATTTTTATATATATTATTTTTTTCTGAGTTTCGTAATTTGAGCTCATAAATGGACGCGTAATGTGTATTAATGAAATCAGTAACCCAATTTTTCATTTTTAATGCGGAACAATGTGTTTCTAAGCATGATTCTATGTTTTGTAATGAAGAACTACTAGTCTGTTGTCTTATGCACTGCATTTGTAGTCTTTGCACATGTGACACGTAATTTGTGTTTTAAAATGGTGGAAAACTTTACTGTAAACTGTTGGTGAACAAGCCTGCAGGACAGGCGAAACGCGTCCAGCAGCTGATTATTAAAATCAAGCTTGGATGATCCGGGCGGACGACGAGCCCTTTGATTTGGAGCTGCGGTGGTTGTGACCAAGCGTCAGTGGTTGTTTATATATATATATATATATATATATATATATATATATATATATTCACTGAAAAAACCATAGGTTTCAGGGGTGTTCTAGTTAGCTGGACATTTCCCTCGTACAAAACCCTAGAAATTCCCCAGTTATAGTTAGTTCAGGCAGCAATAACTCATGCGCCCCCGCAATGCACTGCTGATGACGTCACATATTACATCACTCATGACATGGTCAGTGACATCAGTGATGACATCAACCAGACTGGAGGAGGCATCGCCATCGTCCACAAGAACACCATCCGCATCACGACCAACTCCGACGACACCCTCACAGCCGCCGAACATCTTCACTTGCAGATTCACACCGACCCCAAGACCACACTCAGAGGCACCCTCATCTACAGACCCCCAGTACCCTGCACACAATTCAGTGAAGACATCGCTGACTTCATCAGCCCACACACCCTCCCCTCCGCTGACTACATCCTCCTAGGAGACCTCAACTTCCACCTGGAGAACAACAGCGACAACAACACCACCACCCTACTGGACAACCTCGCCAACCTCGGACTCAAGCAACTGGTGAACACCCCCACACATTACACCGGACACACGCTTGACCCAGTCTTCTCCTCCAGCAAGCACATCTCCTTCAGCCACTCCAACGGACTCCACTGGACAGACCACAGCTGCGTCCACTTCAGCTTCAGAAGAACCACGACCCACCACCACCAGCAACAGACTCCCCGTAGGAGCTGGAACAAGATCACCGCCGGCCAGCTTTCCACAGCACTGAGCCAGAACCCTCCCGCCAGCTCAACGGACCCCAACCAAGCAGCCAACAACCTCTCACAGTGGATCACCAGCTGCGCCAACGACCTCGCACCCCTGAAAAACCATCCCAACAGGACCAATTGCAAGACAGCCCCCTGGTTCAACGACGACCTCAAGAACTCCAAGAAGAACTGCCGCACCCTCGAGAAAGCCTGGCGAAAAAACCCGACTACAGACAACATGAACACCCTCAAGCAAGCCTCCCGCAATCACCATCAGCTGATCCAGACCACCAAGAGGACAGCATTCAAGGAACAACTAGACAACAACAAGGAACTCTTCAACATCGTCAAAGAGCTCTCCAACCCCAGCGCCGAAAACAACGACATCACTCCCTCACAAGACCTCTGCGACTCACTAGCCTTGTTCTTTCACCGCAAGATCGCCGACATACACAACAGCTTCGGCGCACAGACCACGCACCCAACCACCGAACCGACGCCCCCCACCACCACCACCCTCCACACCTGGACCCCGGTCAGCACCGAAGACACCATCCGCACTATGAACACCATCCACTCCGGATCACCAACCGATCCATGCCCCCACCACATCTTCAACAAGGCCGACTCCGTCATCGCACCCCAACTCCGGGACATCATCAACTGCTCCTTCAACACCGCCACCTTCCCGGAGAGCTGGAAGCATGCCGAACTCAGCGCCCTCCTGAAGAAACCATCAGCACACCCCACCGACCTCAAGAACTACCGCCCCATCTTGCTCCTCCCGTTCCCTGCCAAAGTAATCGAGAAGACCGTCAACAGACAGCTTGCCACCTTCCTCGAGACGAACGGAGCCCTCGACCACTCACAGTCCGGCTTCAGAGCCAACCACAGCACCGAGACCGCCCTCATCGCAGCCACTGATGACATCCGAACCTTGCTCGACAACGGGGAAACAGCGGCCCTCATCCTCCTAGACCTCTCCGCAGCATTCGATACGGTCTGCCACCGCACCCTGGTGCAGCGCCTCCGCAACATCGGAATCCAAGAGAAGGCCCTGGAGTGGATCATCTCATTCGTCGCCGGAAGAACCCAGAGAGTTCACCTCCCCCCGTTCAGATCCGAGGCCACCGAAGTCATCTGCGGCGTACCACAAGGATCATCACTCAGCCCCACCCTCTTTAACGTCTACATGAGCCCCCTCGCAGCCATCGCACGCCGACACAAGCTCAACATCATCTCCTACGCCGACGACACCCAGCTGATCCTCTCCCTCACCAATGACCCAGCCACCGCCAGAAACAACCTACACGAAGGGATGAAAGACGTAGCCGAGTGGATGACAAACAGCCGCCTGAAACTGAACTCCGACAAAACGGAAGTCCTCATCCTCGGACCATCACCCTCTGCCTGGGACGATTCCTGGTAGCCCCCCTCCTTGGGCAGCGCACCCAAACCAACAGACCACGCACGCAACCTGGGCTTCATCCTGGACTCCTCCCTCTCGATGACCAGACAAGTCAACGCCGTCTCATCATCATGCTTCAACATCCTACGCATGCTCCGAAAGATCTTCCGATGGATCCCCACCGGAACCAGGAAGACGGTCATCCAGGTGCATTGCGGGGGCGCACAAGTTTTAGTTGCCTGAACTAACAATAACGGGGGAATTTCTAGGGTTTTGTACGAGGGAAATGTCCAGCTAACTATAACACCCCTGAAACCTATGGTTTTTTCAGTGAATTTCAAAGGTTTTTTAAATTCTAATTCCTATCTATAATTTATCTCTAAAGCTATGATGTTTAATAATTTTCATTGAATTTCTAAATGTTTAAATTTCTTCAATTATGTTTTTTTAAACCCACTAAGCAGGTCTAGAGGGTCAGAGTATTTCCACTCTGCCCCCTTTATATGTTTTACACACTTATTCCCCTTACTTCTTCAGCCTCGCTTCTACCGAGGCAGAAAACGGCCGCCAACAGTTCCTGGTTTTGAATGTTGACAGACACTCAACAGCCAATTAGCATTCAGCGCGTGTAGGGAGGATGCGCGCTCGGTTCGGGGAGGGTGCACTTAAGGTGCGGGTAGGGTGCCCGGATCCTCCCCGGCCATAGATATCACTAACTTTTTTACCCTAATTTTCTCAGGAACTACTGAACAGAATTACACCATTTATGCAAAAGGCACGAGTCTGAACTGAGGACTACCTCTGTGCCAAATTTGGTGTAATTCCGTTCAGCAGTTCGGGCTGTAGCTGCGTCAACAGATCCTATGGGAAATTGCATGGGGAAAACACGTTTTGGGACCCCCCTTTTTTCTCGGCCTCCGCTTGATGAATCACCACGAAACTTTCAGGATAGGAGCGGAGCTGGTCAAAAGTTCGGAAAATTTCGCAAAGATTCGTCAACCGGCACCAAAGATATTCCCAATAGAATGTTGCGGATTTCCTATGGAAAATAGGTCCTAACTATAACTATCTACTGGCGACCGCCAGTAGATAATATATATATATACATACATGTTTATATACAAGCCTATATGTAGATATGTATGTGTATACACAATTTAATCTGTCGAACAGCCTTATTCTGATCCAGGCTATTAAGATACAGTTGTGCTGTGCAGCAGGGACTCTGTGTGTAAAGCTCTGCACTGAGAATACATAGAAACCACAAAATGACTTGTACAGGATAATGCCTGATACAAATCAGATGTCCATTTATTATTGTGTGTGTGTTAACCCTTTCTTAGTCTTATAAATTCCACTTAAAACGGATTAAAGTCTCATTATTGTCACTGTGTTGTGTATTACTAAAATGTGTACAGTGGGTTATTCTCAGGATAATGCCTTTAGCAGGATTACTAGTTTTTTTTGTCTTAACTCTTAACCCATTTTTCCTTTTCTCATTACATTTTAATTTGCTTTGGCAAACACTCAACATCACACTTTCAAGAGCCCAGACTCACCAGTCCTGCATTACGGTCTCCACAATTAGGGGCCATTTGTTCTTCAGTATCAGTTGTTTTTGTTGACTCCTGCTTGTAACCCACTCCCATACATGGAGGGGGAAAAACACCAGCTTTAGGTTAGTCATTAAGCAGGAGACAAATTTGCAAACTAAATGTGTGCTTTCAAAAATGTTCTACAGACTTTAAAATCACATTGTGTTGTCAATCAAGGTTATTCTGTATGTTTATCTCTAACGCATTCAACCATTAATGTTTTGTAAGTGTCATACGGATAGCGGGCTCATTGTCGACATAGCTAAGTAAGCATTCGCTCTGCTGCCATGCTACTGCTTTTCCGCATGTTACTACTTGACTTTATTTTGCAATACTCTGTTTGTTGCTTGTGCCTTTCACATGAGAACCGTCTGCTTTCTACATTCTCTGCCTGTTCCGGGAGTTTAGTTTGAACACTTTCGAAGAACTGCAGGACTAGTGCTTACCGACTCCGCAATACTATCCTTATAAACTGATGTGCTGTGATGGGAGCACACTGATTCTGCACTAATAATTGTTACTGGCTTACGCCGTTAACGCTCGTGGTGAGCATGGACTTGAATTGGATCCCCTACATGTAGGGTGAACGATATTTGAAATTACTGAGGTATTCTGTGGCTGTTAGAAGAGAGAGCAATTGGTCGCTAGCACTATCCTGAGGAACTTTTAGAAAACTTTCCTGATATTATATCCGCCCTGAAGAAGCCCTTAGGGACGAAACGCGTTGGCTACGGTCGTGTGCTTTTTAAGAAGATTCAGAATAAAGAACCTTTATACAACAACATGCTGAATGGATCTCAATCTTGTTGAACTTGACTATTGTTTACTTTGAGTGGAGTGCTGGACCATTTTGTTGTATTTAGTTTGAACATGTACAGGGTCGATAAACAATGGCCCTTCGTCTTCTGTTCTGGTCTGTCCCTAGAGCCTAGACAAAACATGCCAACACAGCTGCCGCAACTAAAGCCCTGTGCTTTGATATTGTAGGGATGCATGTTGTTCGCACGCACTTGGAGAGAGACCTTTCCAGAGAGAAGAGCTATGCTGTTCCTATGATGTAGACATACCATCTAGGCACTAAGGTATAGGGTTTGCTGACAAAGCCCACCTGTCTTCTATTATATTATAAAACTTTTAACCAAAGGGAGGGTGGTTAGGCCTTATAGTCCTTAATCCACTGTCTATATATAATAACATCCCCCTTCATACTCTATGGTATTGCACCAATGCTAACTGTTTTAAGTTTATGCGGTTTGCTGCTGGTAGTGGCTCGTATACTGCGATATAGAGCACTGTAGTTAAAATAAACATTTTGAACTATTACAGTATCTCTGACAATTTTTATTGTGGACAAGTACAAGTGAGGAGAGAAAGGGTATGTCTTGCTACCACGATTCCTGAGAGAGTCGTTAGTGTTGTGTTCTGGGTTGTCTAATCATTTGTAGCTTCTTGATTATAAGGGAGAACAAATGAGGCACTATAGCTAGTCGGTTTGAGGCTTTTGGGCACTGAGGTGGTACAAAGGCATAGCCCCTACACAACGAGGTCCTGTTTTCCTGCGCATAGTTCTGTGTATGTGCATGGCCCATTTTGAACATTGAAACAATCTTTTTACTGCAGATTCCTCCCCCATTAAGCTCTCATAGGGACCAGACTGGATCTGTAATTTTTAGTAGCTCTTCTGTGCTGTTCGAAAGCACCATGTCTTACAGTCCACTCCGACCCCTCTTTGGGTGTAACATCTCAGAGCCATATATGGCGCTCAGACATTGGTTCCTTTCTTCTTGTGCCATTTCTCGTGAATGGATCCGTTGTGTTGTGTTCTTCTCTGAGGTTTTCTTCTGATTTTTAGGTTTTGCTGTGCTATTGATCCTACAGCTGGCGCCACTGCTTATCTGTGTGTCTACCTGTAAAGCTTGTGCCACCACAGAATCTTGTTAGCTCACACATCTGCCTTTCCTGGCTCTGGTGGGAGGTAGGTATTCTCCTATTGCACTGATCATTACCTTCATCTTCCCCAGTGCTTAATTTGAATCAGTGGTTTCCGGTGCTCAGCACCGGCACTTAATTGTCAACACCGGCCTCTTAAGTTAGTCTGCCACATGGGCGCGCTGTTTGTCTAATTTAGAGATGAGCACAACAACAGTTGTTCATTGGTTCCATATACATTATTGGCATAGCCAATTGGTCTTGCTTTTGGGACGTTATAAGTGTTTAGCCAGAGCTATCAGCATTGCCAATGTCTTTAAGCTATGTTGTAGAGCAGTGTGGGTGCTATGCAGCATGCTGAAAATGTATAATAAAAAAGCGTTACGAGGGAGACCTAAAAAATGAGGTACTACATTTTTTTCAGTGCTCGCATACAGTTCAAAATGTACTAAAAAATGCAGCAACATGGGCTGCTGCACAGTGGAAGGCCCTTCCCAAAGACAGACTGGTCACCTTTCAGTAGTTTATTGCTGTATTTAAATGTTAAAGACTTACAAATAGGGTGAAATATTTGATATACTATTAACATGGGTGAAAATGTCAAATAATGTAATGCTGTTACAATTTATGCTGCTTAATTTACCTTTTCTTGCTGTATAATATTATTAACTCTGCCACATAATTTGGTCGTCTCCTGTCAGATAATTCCAGTGGTCCTGGGTATAAACAAATGCCACCTCAATTATGAGACTATGCTACTGCAGCATTTTGTATATAATAATGGATTAACCACATTTGCCACATAGCACTTGCCTTATCATTTGAAGTACTCAGCAAAACACATTTAATTTTAAATCGAAAGGGATCAAAAGTAACCACAAGTGCTGAGCTTTGTCAGATGCTCCCTCAATTGAAAGAGAATGTGTTATGGCACGAAGCCAGCATGATCAGAGATAGACGTGGAGCCCATGGCGGACAGTAATACAGTCAGGGAGCAATCATGGGCTTAAATGACCGAGGCATACTTTTTATGTAAGCAATAACAGAGACGAGACGACCACCCACTACCGATATGTGTACAGAACGTACCTCAAACTCTCAGGGTGCCACCCCCCACCTCAGCGCAGCATCCGTCAGTAAGAACAAGCTGATTAGCCATCAGCTGCAGCTTGGGCACCTCCAAGTCTATTTTGCAATTGTAATGTCATTTACATAGCGCTTACTACATCTGATGAGGGATCAGGATGAAAACGAACTCACCTTCTCTACCTACCTTGGAAGGGGAGTTACAATAGCTCTATGCTGGAGAAAACTTTGGGCCATTCTCAAAGTGGAAGTAGAGAAGCTTGTGAATGCTGACAAAAAGCCATATGTGTCGGTGTTCCCAAACTTCCAAGTCAACCTGTGCCTTGAAATGCCTACTACCCACCTCTTGTGTGAGATTCATGGGCGTAGGGAACGTTAGACCTTTGCTGGAGATCTCCGCACACTCCTAAATGGGCATAAACCTGCTAGTAATCCTTTTGTGAATTATTGGCAGGTGCATGTAAGACAAATTAGGTTTTATAGATATGTTTACAACCAAATTAACTGTGTGAAACTTGAACCTGGGTCTTACACGAGTGCTGGAAGGAGTACTGACAGATAGTACTTCCTGTTGTTGCAATATAAATAGCCGGCCTTACATTCCCAACGCCTAACCTCATTTGCGAACAAAACCAAGCCAGGGCTATGGCGAGGTTGTTGCAATGTGGAAACCATTCTGAGCACCCTAAACCGCTGCCCACCCAGCCGTGGGACTTACGGGCTGTTCGGTGGCACTGGTGTGGCCAATCTGCAGAAATTGGAAGAGGAGAGATGGGCCAGAGAGCGAGAGGATATGAAGGAAGAGTGAGGTGAAAGAAAACCAGTGTGACGAGATATATTGTACTAGCGAGAGGGGATACTCACAGAGAGACACAGAAAAAGTCAAACACCGAAAGAGAAGGTATGAACCGAGCAAGAGAGACAGACATTTTAAGAGTGGGAGACTTCACCAGCGGAACAGGTAGCCCCTTCATTTCCTACTGGGGCTTGATCCTTTCTTTAGCAGTCAAATGTATAACCTCTGCTGTAATGACAGCCAAAGAAACTGCAGCTGGTGAAATAAAACCTGTTCTGTACGCGTACAATATTATGCTCTTACTTTACAGATGCAGACACCTCTGTACCTCATCTTCTAGATACTATAACTCTATTTGGCGAATTCTCGGACACCAAAATTAATTGGAGCAAAAGTAGGGCGTGGAGCCTGAACCCCACAACACCTTATTTTTAATGCCAGAGTACCGGCACTTCTCAGGAGCAAACAGGGACTGTAAAGAGTGAGTACCTGCACTTTTATATTTTTATTTAAAGCGCTGCACGTTAGTAAAAAAACATCTACCATTCAAGTTTCAGATCACTTTGAAGGACAAACCCGAAGGTTTTTACCTGGTCAAACAGCCCAATATTAGTAGCCGTTATAGCCAACAATTTCTAGGTTATACTCAACTTTCGAACCAGAACCTTACAACCCACTAGATGGTTTGCTTAACATTTATTCGAGATAAAATAATTCATTCCTACTGATGCCATGTGTGCCTTTTCTCGCATTCTAAGGAAGTGCAGACAATGTAAAACGCATGCCAGGGCTTGAATTTATTCTCAAAATGCTACTTGGCTTTCCCCTCACACCGCATTCACTATGAAACATAAATTCCATGCTGTACAAATGTGCTGACAGCTTGCCGCAGGAAATCTGCAAGCTATGCATCTGCCGGAGGAGCAGGCCGCCAGACTGAGCTCTGGAGATGCAGCAGATGTAGCCACGGCCCATCCTGCTATCAATACTGCGGGCTCCAAAGTACAAACCTATTCAAGGCTTTCACAATAACACTACCGTAGCTGCCAAGTTTTCCGATTCTTTACCCATGGCTGGTCAGCTGAGCCTCGCCTTTTCAACCGGCGCAGGGCAAGCATGTACCAGAAAGGTGACTGGTTGGTGGGGTCGACAGGTCTTGCATGCTTCATCCAGAGCACGGCGAAGAGGCGGCGGTGCGACAAGGACAACCAAAGCTGCTACGCACCACCTCAGGGGTCTATCACTGCATGGCATAGGTCACAGTGGGATGTCGCCGTGCCTGGTGTTCAAAAGAACAACAGGAAAGGCGCCATCCACAGCGTGAGGGCCCTTGCTCCAGTGACTACATAGCACAGTCTTTAAGGTGCCATTTCCCAGGATAAAAAGCGAGGTTCTCTCGCTTCTTAATCAATCCCTGGAAGCAGGGCACGTCCCTAATAACTTCAAGGAGGCCCACGTCATCCCGCTCCTAAAAAAAACCTGGGGCAGATACGAAGAATCTAAAAAAATTTCAGGCCGATCTCCCAACTCCCATTCCTTGCAAAAGTACTGGAACAGCATGTGCTACACTCCCTGTCACACCATCTAGAGGATAACCACCTCTTACAATTTAACCAGGCTGGGTTTAGGGCCCACCACAGCACGGAACTGGTTATGCTGTCGGTAGTAGATGAACTAAGACTGAGGGCCGACGAAAAAAAGCCATGTGCCCTGGTTTTGCTGGACCTATCCGCGGCATTTGACACGGTCAATCATGACCAATTTTTGTCGTGGATCTCAGAGTTGGGCATCCAGGTCACGGCCCTTGCGTGGCTTACATCCTTTCTTAGGGGTCGATCCCAGAGAGTACAGTTGACTTATCACGTGTCTGACCCAGGCATACTCTTGTGCGGGGTACCACAGGGCTCGGCGCTGTCACCCCTCCTTTTCAACGCCTACATCCAGCCCCTGATAGCTGCACTGAACAATATGGAGTGCCGGATCTATAACTATGCTGACGACACTCAAATTATCATCCAGATTGACAACTCCCCGACTGCCCACTCAAGAATTCAAAACATTCTAAAATTCACTGTTAACTGGATGACGGCCAATGCCCTCAAAATTAATCCAGACAAGACTGAGGTATTGGCTGTCAATACGGACACCAATCCCTGGAACGATCTATTTTGGCCACAAGAGCTTGGCACCTATCCGGAGCCGGCCTTGGCCATAAAAAGCCTGGGCATCAAAATTGATGCCAAGCTTTCCATGACCCAGCTGGTGTCGGGAGTAGTGGGCACATGTGTCAGCTTGTTGAGACAGCTGCGAAAACATGCTCCCCCTTCTCTCCTTCGCCACACTCAGACTGGCTGTATCAGCCATGATATTCTCGCGATTGGACTATGGCAACTCCCTGTATATCGGCCTTCCGGGAAAACTGCTGGCCAGATTACAGGTCACTATGAATGATGCGGCCAGATTAATTTTCAGAGTGCATATAAGAGCTCATGCCACCCCCCCCTTCTACGTCAGCTGCACTGGCTTCCGGTCAGGCAGAGAAAATAGTTTAAAGGCCTCTGCATTGCACATAAAGCCATCTATGGCCAAGCCCCGCGGTATATCAAAGACCGCTTAGTCAACTACACCCCTAGTAGGATACTACGGCCCTCGGAGGCCAGCCTGCTGGCCTGCCCTCGATACAGCATGTCTTCCAAAGGAGGAAGAGCTTTTTCAAACTCTATCCCCCAATTTTGGAACAACTTGCCAGAGAATATACGTAAGGAACATGCCCTTCTCCCTTTTAGGAAGAAGTTAAAGACAGTACTTTTTTCAGAAGCCTGGGGCACAGTCTAACTTGCCACCTTCCCATGTGCTAAAGTAGGGCTCTCTCTCATAGCGCTTAGAGACCTGAAGGTGATTTATAAATGGCAATTACAATTATAGTAAAAAAGAACAAGCAATATGCGAGCAGGACCGGCAACCAGAGTCACAGAGGTAACAAGAGCAGCCTCGACTCCGCCCACTCAGGCGTCATGAATAAATTAATCTCAGCGCGCCTACCAAAAATGTATGTGTTCATCTATAATGTATGTAGCTTGCATGTAAAGCGCTCCAATATCTACAGATCGAGTTTGTGCTAATAAAAAGCAAGCATTTGTAATGCAATAGAACTCGCATTTACGCGAGACCTATTGCATTGGCAACGGGAGTGCGGGTGGGCAAGAATTCACGAACGAGGGTGGAGGGCGGTGAGAAGTCACGGACTGCTGGAGGGGAGGGTGGGGGGAGACAGGGAAGAAAATAGTGTTCGGAGTAAAGGGGCCAGTAGCCGTGGAAGGATACAAATGAGGACATGGTTGTCATTAGGAGGGACTAACAAGCCTAAAACCAATCAGAAGGCAGCATTTAGGACCTAAGCCAATGAAAAAGATGGGTAGAGAGTGGGCAGAGCTTCCACAAAGCTTCCACACTATACTGAATAGTGCATGGCTCGCAAAGTGAGCAGCGCATGCGCTGCAACACTAGGCTGGACCTATAAAAGGACTAATACCTGCTGCCCAAGCCATTCTTATTGCTTTTGGGGCCTTTAATAGCCTGAATAGTTAATTTTGCAGGAGTGGTTCAGTCAGTAGTTATGTTGCTACTGTCATTGGCAGCGTTGGCAGGGGCAATGGGCGGTGCAAGATGCAGTGGCTTCCTTATGAGGGTCCTGGCACTTACTTTGTTACAAATTAAGGACTGATCTTCCCCATCGGATGGGTAGTATGGAAGCGGTTTGATTGGGGAAAAAATGTTCTCTTTGGGTGCTATGGCTTTATGCTCTTTTTATGCTGCCTGTCTTTTGTCCTGCAACTCTGATGTTTGGTGTTTGGCACAGAAGGTAGTCCTGTTGCTTCCAGATTATGGAAGTGGTTGCTGGGGTGGTTCATTGCGGGCTTGGGACTGCAGAACATCCTCTTATGTCTGACATCAACAAAATGAACTCAGTGGCTATATGCATGGGCTCCTCTATCAATCCTGTTTTACATGAGGTGTTCAGGCAGACTTGCCTTTTTAGGTTTTGCCTAGGCAGCGCTTGCGCTGTGTCTTCGAGACATGCTGCATTCAGTATATTGGCATTAAGCAACACCCATCTTTCTAATTGGCTCCTTTTACTGTCATCTGTGAATGGCTGCTTTTCATTGGTTGATATGGTTACTAGTCCCTCTTTTTTTTACTTTTGTAGCCTCCCATGAGGAATGGCCCTCTTACATGTGGTGTTACATTTCATGTTATTTATTACTGTCTGAGCACTCTTTTTCGTTTTTGCTTTTTTAGGCTCAGGAACTCTCTTGCGCCCTGGCTTGCTCCCTCTCCTCTTTATTCTGAACAGCGTGCTGTTCATATTTGCTAACACTCGCTCCCCCACCTTGGCTCCAGCTGCTTTGGACGTAGAGCTTTATCTTTAAATATAGTGGCAGCGCTTTTTTTTTTTTACAATTTACTATGAACGGGCACTTATGTGGGTGCTTGTGCGTCCGCTTTATATTTACAAAACGTGCTCGCCGCGATATCGCGCTTTTACTTTAAATATGGTGGCAGCACCTCTCTTGTGCGGCCACTTTATATTTACAAAAAGTGCTCGCCGAGATATCATGCTTTAACTTTAAATATGGTGGCAGCACCTGTCGTGTGGCCCCTTTATATTTACAAAAAGCGAATACAGAACATCCCGCTTGAACTTTAAATATTATGGGTCTTTTAGAATGCCTTACACCGCGCTTCAGCTTTAACATGGCAGCCGCGTGCCTTACTTTTGTGCTGCACCACTCTACCTCAACTTTTAAAACATTCTTATTTATTTTTCTACAGCACGCCATGCCACATTTTAACTTTAACAATGGCGGGCGTGCGCCTTTTGTCAGCAGCTCACTGTCCCTTTAACATGCGTGCTATTCTCCCGGCCCGCTCCTCCGATTGGTCAGTGCCTGCACCTTTAAATCCTAAGCTACGTCCTGTCGCAAACACTACCCACAGCACATACTGCACCGGCTTCGAGCAGCCTGCAACAGTGAAAGCTTGAAGAAAGTGTGTGAAGGGGAGAACAGCAGTATCGAAGACACTCATTTAAGCACTTTAAATTCTCATTGTTCCAGACAAGCAGCTGTATGAAATGAATAATTGATATTCTGCTTTAGTTGTATGGCGTGGCTGCATGCATTCACAAAACCCAATTACTGTTCATATGGCACAGTGCTAAAAGTTTGAGCTTGGTGTACATATTTAAAGCCATACCCTTAAATCGTACTGTTATTTTCAATGTCAACTGCTCTAACTTTCACAAATGCAAGACCAATTGCA
The DNA here is from genome assembly GCF_964204655.1 of Triturus cristatus. Taxonomy (NCBI): domain Eukaryota; kingdom Metazoa; phylum Chordata; class Amphibia; order Caudata; family Salamandridae; genus Triturus; species Triturus cristatus. The sequence continues at coordinate 167,374,448 of NC_140587.1, forward strand.
TTGCAAATGGTTGTTATGACTCCCGTCATTATGGATTGGGAGGCTAGCCAGATTTTCTGGAGGTTCAGATTGAAACGTTCTCTTCCCCATCCTAAGTAGCTGAATTATCCTGTGAAAGGATGGTGGATATAGCATAAGCGGGCTAATGGTTTTCATGGATTTTGCTATATGGGTGGCACTGATGTTTGCCTTTCTGCACCATCCTTCCATGTTCCTTAGTGCTGGAGAGTCCCCCTGTGTTGCTGTCTCCCACATGTACTGCAAGCTCTGTCTTGTTTGCTTCTTTCCTTCACATACTCCCCATGTTTCGTGTTTTTCTCCCTTCTGTCTCCCCCCCACCCGCCTTCAGTGTTGGTTTTCCCTCGTGTGCTGCTTTTCCCCTCCCCCAAACACTCTACCTTGCTTCCCACCCCAACCAGCTCCCAGTTACTTCCCTCCCACCCTATCTGCTAGGTCCATTTTTTGTGTGTGCTTCCACTTCGGTCCCAAAGAGAGGAGGGAGGTGTTTATGTTGACTTGAATATACATCACATCTGCATTGTGGTCATAAATCTTTGACCATGTGGCTGCTTTTTATTTTTGTTTCTCTCTCATTCACATTTTGAAATCTTTCCTTTAGGGGGCCTAAATCTGAAATGCATGTATGACCCACGCTCGGCTCACTGGAGGGCATACAATTCAATAGGCATGTCACGAACTACAAATACCATCAGGCCCGATGCTTCAAGCGAGAGTTGCTTGACTTTTAACATACTCGCTACACACAGGAACAATAAAACAGAGGCAGAGATTTCAAAACATGAATATGAGGGAGAAACCAAACTAAAGTAATTCCTCTCGCAAGAACAATTATAAATTGCACCGGCACTTTAATCACTTTAGCACCTTTTGTTTGCTATTTGCAAAGAGCACGATGAACAAAATCCCTCCACTGAGGATTCAGTGAAATGTAATTCCCAAACTGCCAAACACGGAAGTGATGATTGCGCAATAGAGAGAACAAACAGAGGTGATGGACAGAATGATTTTATCCCGCGATCAAGGTCCAGGAGGACCGAAGCGCATCGGGAGTTAGTGCCGCCGTATGGTGACGAAACAGGAAGAAGTATATCTATATATCTATCTATATCTATAGCTATCTATCTATCTATCTCTATATATATATCCTTTTTTGTTTTTTGGGAGGGGGCAGAGGAGGGTCAGGCAGCAAATTGCTGCGGGCACCTCCGCCATAAAAAAGCACTTTCACACTACTTCAATTTCATATTTTTATTTACCGATCCATCTTGTATCAGTAAGCTGGGGGAAAAAAAGACACCGACGCCATTTCAGAGGTACCAATGCATGGTGATGCACCTACAAAATGACGTGGCCGGACTCATCATCTCTCCTCCATTTCAACTTTTAGCCATACTGCACAGCATCCTGCCGATACTTTACATCATTGCCAAGAGACACTGACAAACCCAATATGTCCTAAAGGTGAGACTTATTGGCTTTCGCAACGCTGTTTTGGGGTTCCTGTCATATTGGACTTCACAAGTCCATGCTCAGCAGTTGTTAACCTTTTGACATCTGATGAACTCCACTGATTCATTACTGGAATCTGGGGACCTCCACTGAACCATTATTGGAAGCCGGGACCTCCTGGCCTAAGCAATTTTTATGATTAGCCTCAAAACAATACACACACAAAATGAGTACACACCATACAGATGCTCAAATACTGAAATATTTTATTTCAAGTTTTTACATAATCAATTTTGCTTCTTTATCTGTATATACTTTGTTAATTTTAATTTATTAATTGTAATACTATTTAATTTCCAAAACGGTCGCAGACCCCCTGAGTAGGCCTCGCAAAATCCCAGGGAGCTTCAGACCACAGGTTAAGAACCACTGTCCTAATTCATTGCAGGGGCGTTGAACACTAGTGTTTTTATGTCCAGGGTTTTTAGGAGTCACTGCCGATGCTTGGTTGATTGATGCCTGTGGTACGCTGGCATTTGCTGATCGGATGGGAGTCAATATCTGATGTTTTTCCTGGTGGTGATGGCGTGATTTCCCCTTGTGAACTATGCTCTTTCTATGTCATTATTTTCCATTGCATTTGCTGGGTCGGTTTCCTTGGTTGTCAACTGGCTAGGACGCTATGGTGCATTGTTGCTGCATTACCTCTGTTCCGATGAAGTGTCCTCCCAGTGTAGAAAAGAGCTTGTTTTGTGCACTGCATTGCCTTCTCTTAGCTTTGTCTCTGTCTCTAAGAACAAGGTAAACAAGCATCTGCAATGCAATAGGTCTCGCATTTACGTGAGTTTGAGCTATTGGCATTGTAAATGACAATGCCATTTATTTATGTTTTGGTTTTTAAAACATAAATAAAAGGCATTGTCATTTACAATGCCAATAGCTTAAACTCTCGCAAATGCGAGACCTATTGCATTCCAAATGCTTGAAGGCATCGCTGAGTTGCCCCCTTCTGTCTCCCATGGCCCCTGGAGAGAACCCTGTTTGCTACGAGTTAAATAAACAAGCCAATGGTCACAACTGCGCATGAGAGACCCTCCTGCAGTAAGAGAAACTCATTAAAGAAAACAGTGCTTACAGTCTAAAGAAGACGTACTGTGCAACAACTGAAGTAAATGGGCCAGTCCTCATGGGAGGTGACAAATGAAGAGAAGGCAGTACTAAGGAGGGACTAACAAGCCTATTCACGATTCAGAAGCCAGCATTTACAAGGACAATGACACAAGCCAATGAAAAATATGGCGGAGAGTGGGCAGAGCTTCAAGTACATACTCCAGTACAGCATGGCTCGCAGAGCAGCGCATGCGCTGTCCAGGCTCGACCTAATAAAAAAAGAACGAGAACTGAAGTCGCAGAGGGTGCCACCTGGCGCTCGGACATCGCACTCTGGGAGGAGTCCGTTGTCTGGAACCATGGCTCCATGGTGCCTGGGCGCATTCATGTGGGAATGAATGTGCAGTTACAAAGAGGATCCACCTGATAGATAGTTACTGAAGATGGATACCTTTTTTTTTGATTATTGAAATCTTCTTTTTAGGTCGAGCCTAGCGCAACGCTCATGTGCTGTCTAGATGACCTCTTGGAATCACTCCAGCTTTTCAGTAAACTCGTGCGTGTGGCTTTTTTTTTGTTGCACACAATGTATTGGCCATTTTGTGTGGCTTTCAAAAATTAAAGCACTTGGCCAAAGGGGGGTGCATGTCCCACATTTCCCAGTAAATGTTTCCTTCCACAGCATCCACCTTGCGGGAGCGAGCAGAGGCGCGCAGGCTGCCATCTGTTCTGGGTCGCTTTTACTTTCGCGGGCACGCTTGTTTGTTGTTGTTTGCAGACTCCTAATAGCCCCTCGGGAGCCTCTCCTCGCTCCAGCCCCCTCTCCACCCAGAGACCTCTCCAGTTTCGCAGCGCATGTTTCCTGATCTTTCAACGCTTACAAAGGCTCAGAAGCTGCATGCTGTAAGGGGCCATTGTGTAAGTACAACTTTTATTTAACTTTCAAATTACATGCAGACACTCGCATATCGCCCTTTTAGATTAACAACACAGGCGCACAGTCAATTTTTAAACTTTAATTAAAGCACGGCGGGAGGGGGCTGCCGCCACCATTGTTCACTGTGCGCCCGTGGTGTTAATCTAGAAGGGTGACCATATGTTGTCTTTCGAAAAACAACTGCTGGTGTTTAGTCTTGCAGGGCATTCAGTCAACGCATTAGTAGTGCTTGTTTGTTTTTTATACTCGCTCCCTAGCTTTGTATTCCCTTCCCCAGCCTCCTTTTATTTCTGGACTCACAAACTCTCTCCAGTTTTTTTCGTGCTCTCGTCATCTCTTTTATTCCTTCCCTCCTCTTTCCTTCCAACTCTCCAACACCATCTGCACTTTCTTCTGGAATGATCCACAACTCAAAAACGTCTCGAACTCGCCAGCCACGTGACAGCACCTAGAAGTCACTTGACAATACTGCGCTGTTCAAAAACAATGTCAAATATAAACTTTCACAATATTGACAACACCAAGCGTGCTGCTAATAGTGAACTGTAGAGTGTATATTTTCGATTCCTTTTCTTTCTAAACACAGCCATCGATAAATAAATGATCAGGATTTTAGAAATTAATTGAACTTACATTTTCTATGTGCCCATCACATCTGCACAACCTCCAGATATGTGTGTGTTCGTGACAGGGCGGCGAGAGGTGGGCCTGGCTGTTCAGAGAGGCCTCTTTAAGCCTCGAGCTTTTAGTCTGTATTTCAATTATTCTCAGATGAAAGCAGGTCGGCTTCTTTCATCCGATGGTGGTTGCTTCTGGGGTGACTTCTGCTGCCGGAGGTATGCTCTGTGTCAATCAGAGAACCCTCTGCCCCTGCGAAGTCCACCTGTGAATGGCCATGTGCTGCCTCACGCACAACTGTGCCGCTGCCCTCCTCTGCTCCAAAGACCCTCCCATTCCCCCCCGGGTTCAATTCGCCCTTCTTGGCTTCTCCCTCCGCCTGCTACCACCCGGGGGATCATATCGAGCATGAAATGAAGCACTGTCATTCATTTCCTGAACAGAGCCTTGCCCCATTACGAACAGTTCAGCCTCTTCCAAACAACCTCTCCTCATTTTTAGGTCTCGCTGAGACAGCGGAAGCGGTCTCTTTGAGACATTTTATAAGTGGGTTTTCAAAAGTGCTACCCACATGGTTTTGCTGGCCTAGAGCTTGAGTGCACGATGTCTGGCGTGCACGTGCACAGCTGCTCCTCTGCTCCTTGCATTCCCCCCTCCCTTCTCACCCAGCCCTTTGATGCTCTGCTCGCATCTCCCTCCTCCCTTCTCCTCCTCCTTTTTTCGTCACTTGTATTCGGGCTCCTCGCATTCCCCCCTCCCTTCTCGCCCAGCCCTTCTTGTCACTTCTGCTCACATCTACCCCCTCCCTTTTCCCCCTCCCTTTTCGTTAGTTTCATTTGCCTGTTCTTCTCACTAGACACTTATTCCAAATCGGTCTTTTTCCTCTTTCATTCGGGCAGTAAACAGACAACAGGGGCCACAGGGCGTGAAGGCAGACAGAGCCATCCTGCTTGATTAATGGCTTTCCATTCCCCCCATGTGTTCCCTGCAGTAAACATGCCCAAGGTGCCAGTGGAGCACAAGGCACATGGAGACATCCTCCTTAATTGTTGTTTCCCCTCTGAGCTGAGTCACTTTACACTCAACTCCAAAAAAAACGAACCATAAAAAAATTTACAAAACTACCTTAAACAGTATTGTTAGCTGGGTCTAATTTTAAGGAGACTATGGTAGGCTCATCTCAGCGTTGTACAGTGTTTGCATTAGTTTATGGATTACAGCAGATTTAAGAGTTAATTTAAGGAAAATAATTCTTTGGTATTTACACACAAGGGGAATATACCTGACCAGACAAAAAAAATCCCTGCACTCTATCTAACTTACATCTCAACTTACAACACTCTGTAAATAACTGTCACTTCTCTTTACCAGCAAATACATTTCTTTCTAAAACCCTAATCCACCTTTATGTCCCATATCTCATTCCTTTACATAAACACTCAATTTTTAGAAATATATTTATACATGACTAGGTACCTACCACACTATTGCTCTAGCCTTAAAAAATCTCTGTACGTCACACCTCTCTTTCAATAAACCTCAGTGCACCACTGCACTTACCTCTCATAAACTCAACTTACAACCTCCCAGCGAACCTAACTCTAGATCTCTAACTCTCAATCAGCTTTCTGCCCCTATCTTCTCCTCAAACCTCCCTCTCACTCTCCCTCTTACTCTGCATCTCTCTCCCTCTTTCCCTCTCTCTTTCCCTCTCTCCTTCCCTCTCTCCTTCCCTCTCTCTTTTACTCTCCCTCACCCACTCCCTCTTTCCCTCTCCCTCTTTCCCTCTCCCTCTTTTCCTCACGCTCTTTCCCTCGTGCTCTTTCCCTCGCGCTCTTTCCCTCGTGCTCTTTCCCTCGCTCTTCTTTTTTACTCTCTCTCCTCTCTCTCTCTCTTCTCTCTCCTCTCTCTCTCCGCAACTCACCCCACATCATTTCTCTTACGTTTACTTCACCTCCCTCTTAATTTCATCTCTTTCTATTACACTTTCTACCATTTATTACAAACAATTTTAACATCTGTACATTACCTTTAACTACCTCTTGCATGCCTCTTTCTAAATCACCATTCTCTTTCAATTCTCTCTCTGCCTCTCAACTCACTGCCTCATCTCTATCTTCCCCACCTCACAGACACTATCTAGCCTCTCAATTTACCACAACAATTGGACTACCAGGTCTTGCTTCGTATTAATGTCACCTTGCTCATTATTTTATTAGTTTATCTCTACAATACTCTCTCTACCTCCTACACTCCATCTATCACGACCATTGTTTTCATCTCTCTTCCTATCTCATTGACTATTACCGTTCAATCTCTGCTTACATCTCACTCGTTTAATACATCGGTCTTCCCTCTATCTCTCTCTCTCAAATTCTACATTCTATACGACTCCCTCGCCCATCCTCTGTATTACACTCATCTTCACCTCTTCTCTCTCTACTTCTCATAACTTCGAATTTTAATCCCACCGGTTCTGCCTGCCTCTCTGCCTCGCTACTTAGGTTAAAAACACCTGTCATTCTGTGCTTCCTTCACCTTTCTATTTGTGCTATCTCATTATAACTCACCTCTCTTACTAACTTATTTCTATATAGTCCTTGCCCCTCAGCTTGGCAACTTTCTTTCTAGCCTACATTTAAAAATGCATGTCAGCCCTCTAAAAACAAGCATTGGCATAGCCAATAGGTCTCACATTTGGGATCTTATATGCTTTTAGCCATGCAAGAGTAACGCTATTGCACCAAGGATATTGTGATGCATAACTAAATACTTATAAGGTCCCAAAAGCGAGACCTATTGGCTATGCCAATGCTTGTTTAAACAGTTTTTTATAGCGCCAACTCGACCTGCAGATACTGGAGTGCTTTACATGAGAACCAGTTACATCACACCAGATCGCAAATTAAGTGATCTGCCAAGAATCACATGACATTCAGCCGACGCCAAGACACAAACCTGGTCCTCTCCCCTTTTCAATTCTGCCAAGACCCCGATTAACGTTCTAGTGCCCAGAGCGCGTGAAATGTACTCAGACTACTTCACCATCACTCCCTAAGCCTCCAAAAGAGTTCCTAATTTCACCCCTCACTCCCGTTCAGCCTCCCCAGACTCCAAGAATGGTGTGTTACTGCGTACAACAGGTGTCCCACTTGTGGGACACCCCCGCGCCGCACGGCCACCAACTGCTGTGTGTGCCCCCTTGCCTGCCCTCTGCCTCGCTGCCGGCTGACGCCGCTGGCGTCTGTTTCCGCCTGCTTTGTCGAAAATTTGTGCTTGCTTAACCGTTCTTCTCCCCGTGTTAACTATTTTTTTTCATAGCGTCTGTTCTCGCTTGTTTTGTCAAAATTTGTGCTTGCTTAAACTGCTTTTCTCCCCGTGTCAACTGTTTTTCTTTTCTCCTGACATTTGTGCCTGCATTTTGTTCGTGTCTTTTTCAGCCCTTCGCGCCCTCCTGCCTGCCTGCCCGCCCACCGCGCCGTCCTCCCTCCCCGCTCCCCGCTTCCCGCCACCACCGCTGACCACGCCCCTTTTTTCTTTCTGTTCCCTCCCCGCTCCCGCCTCCCAGCTGCCCCGCCCACTTGGCCTTATATGGCGACCGTGCGACGCAGGTGAGTGTGACCCACTTGTGGGACACCCCCGCGCCGCACGGCCACCAACTGCTGTGTGTGCCCCCTTGCCTGCCCTCTGCCTCGCTGCCGGCTGACGCCGCTGGCGTCTGTTTCCGCCTGCTTTGTCGAAAATTTGTGCTTGCTTAACCGTTCTTCTCCCCGTGTTAACTATTTTTTTTTCATAGCGTCTGTTCTCGCTTGTTTTGTCAAAATTTGTGCTTGCTTAAACTGCTTTTCTCCCCGTGTCAACTGTTTTTCTTTTCTCCTGACATTTGTGCCTGCATTTTGTTCGTGTCTTTTTCAGCCCTTCGCGCCCTCCTGCCTGCCTGCCCGCCCACCGCGCCGTCCTCCCTCCCCGCTCCCCGCTTCCCGCCACCACCGCTGACCACGCCCCTTTTTTCTTTCTGTTCCCTCCCCGCTCCCGCCTCCCAGCTGCCCCGCCCACCCGCGCACTTCGCCTTATATGGCGACCGTGCGAACGCGCAGCGGTCACGCGCAGCGGGCGCGCCGATTGTGCGCCGAAGGCGCGCCAAAGGCAAGCCCGTCTACGCCCGTCCGCGCCTGGACCGCGCCCAGTGCCAGGACCCCTGGACCTCGAAGACCCCGACCTACACGCCTGACGTACTCAGCCGCCACCCTCAGCGCTCTCAACACCGGCCGACACCCAGAATGCCATCAAGCCACTCCTGGACGTACCAACGGACCTTTCAGCTGCCACGCCTGCAAGTTCTCATGCATCCGATCCTGCCCCGCACCCACCAAGCCGAACACCAGCAGTACCCACCTCAAGTGCATCCTGCTCAACACCCGCTCCGTCCACAGACACGCCATCGAACTCTGGAACCTCCTCGACGCCACAGCCCCTGACGTTGCCTTCCTCACGGAGACCTGGATGAACGCCTCTTCAGCTCCCGACATCGCCATCGCCATCCCAGAGGGCTACAAGATCGTCCGGAGGGACCGAAACGCCAACCAGATGGGAGGAGGCATCGCCATCATCCACAAGAACACCATCCGTCTCACGACCAGCACCGACAACACCCTGACCAGCGCCGAACACCTGCACTTCCAGATCCACACCAACCCGACCACCACCCTCAGAGGCACCCTGATCTACAGACCCCCTGGACCACGCACCCAATTCAGCGAGGACATCGCCGACTTCGTCAGCCCGCTTGCCCTCCCCTCCGCTGACTACATCCTCCTGGGAGACCTCAACTTCCACCTGGAGAACAACAACGACCGCAACACCAGCACCCTGCTCGACAACCTCGCCAACCTGGGACTCAAGCAACTGGTGTCCACCCCCACCCACCTTGCCGGACACACTCTCGACGCCGTCTTCTCATCCAGCACAGACATCGACTTCAGCCACGCCACAGAGCTTCACTGGACGGACCACAGCTGCGTCCACTTCACCTTCAAGAGAACGCCGACCCACCATCACCAACAACAGGCCGCCCGCAGAAGCTGGAACAAGATCACAGCAGACCAGCTCGCCACCTCCCTGAGCCAGCACCCTCCTGCCAGCTCAGCGAACCCCAGCCAGGCCGCCGACAACCTCACGAAGTGGATCAGCAACTGCGCGGACGAACTCGCCCCACTGAGGACCGCGCCCAGCAGACCCGGCAGCAAGAAGGCCCCATGGTTCACCGACGAACTCAAGAGCTCCAAGAAGAACTGCCGAGCCCTCGAGAAAGTCTGGAAAAGGGAACCGACACCGGACAACAGGACCTCCTTCAAGCTTGCTACCCGGAAGCACCACCAGCTGATCCGCGCCGCCAAGAAAACAGCATTCAAGGACCGGTTGGACAACAACGCACACAACTGCAAGGAACTCTTCAACATCGTGAAAGAGCTTTCCAACCCCAGCGCAGGAAACAACGACATCACCCCATCGCAAGACCTCTGCAACTCCCTCGCCTCATACTTCCACAACAAGATCACAGACATACACAGCAGCTTCGACAACCAACCAACGCACAGCATGACCGAACAACCACCCCCCACCACCACCCTCCACGCCTGGACCCCGATCAGTACCGAAGACACCATCCGCACGATGAACTCCATCCACTCCGGATCACCGACTGACCCCTGCCCTCACCACGTCTTCAACAAGGCCGACGCTGTCATCGCACCCCACCTGCGAGACATCATCAACACATCCTTCAACACCGCCACCTTCCCGGAGAGCTGGAAGCACGCCGAACTCAGCGCCCTACTCAAGAAACCAACAGCGGACCCCACCGACCTCAAGAATTACCGCCCCATCTCGCTTCTCCCGTTTCCAGCCAAAGTCATCGAGAAGACCGTCAACAAGCAGATGGCCGCCTTCCTCGAGACAAACGGATCCCTCGACCCCTCTCAGTCCGGCTTCCGAGCCAATCACAGCACCGAGACCGCCCTCATCGCCGCCACCGATGACATCCGAGCCCTGATGGACAATGGAGAAACAGCGGCCCTCATCCTCCTAGACCTCTCCGCGGCTTTCGACACGGTCTGCCACCGCACCCTAGTACGGCGCCTCAGCAACGTCGGAATCCAGGACAAGGCGCTAGAATGGATCATCTCCTTCCTCGGCGGTAGAACACAGAGAGTCCGCCTACCACCATACAAGTCAGAGGCCTCCGAAGTCATCTGCGGCGTCCCCCAAGGATCTTCTCTGAGCCCCACCCTCTTCAACGTCTACATGAGCCCCCTCGCGGCCATCGTACGCAAACACAACCTCAGCATAATCTCCTACGCCGACGACACCCAGCTGATCCTCTCCCTGACCAACGACCCCGCCGCCGCCAAAGCCAACCTACAAGAAGGGATGAAAGAGGTAGCCGAGTGGATGACGACCAGCCGCCTGAAGCTGAACTCAGACAAGACGGAGGTCCTCATCCTGGGCTCCTCACCCTCCGCCTGGGACGACTCCTGGTGGCCTCCCGCCCTGGGCACCGCACCCAAACCGACAGACCATGCACGCAACCTGGGCTTCATCCTGGACTCCTCCCTCTCCATGACCAGGCAAGTCAACGCCGTCTCCTCGTCATGCTTCAACATCCTACGCATGCTACGGAAGAACTTCTGGTGGATCCCCACAGAGACCAGGAAGACCGTCACCCAGGCCCTCGTCACCAGCCGACTGGACTACGGTAACGCCCTCTACGCCGGCACCACCGCCAAGCTCCAGAAGAGACTCCAGCGGATCCAAAACGCCTCAGCCAGACTCATCCTCGACATCCCACGAACCAGCCACATCTCCGGACATCTGAGAGACCTCCACTGGCTCCCCGTCAGCAAGAGAGTCTCCTTCCGCCTCCTCACCCACGCACACAAAGCCCTACACGACCAAGGCCCGAGCTACCTCAACAGCCGAGTCAACTTCTACGCTCCCAAACGCCACCTCCGATCTGCCAGCCATGCCCTCGCCGCCGTCCCCCGCATCCGAAGAGCGACCACAGGAGGAAGGTCCTTCTCCTACCTGGCCGCCAAGACCTGGAACTCCCTCCCGACCGACCTGCGCCTGACCCAAGACCACCTCTCCTTCAGGAAGAAGCTGAAGACCTGGCTGTTCGAGCAGTAGCGGCACCCCCCCCCCCAGCGCCTTGAGACCCTACGGGTATGTAGCGCGCTCTAGAAATGTCTTTGATTGATTGATTGATTGATTGTGCCCACCCCGCCTCCCTACTCCGACCTTGACAGACCATCTCCTTGGAGGTCTCTGACCAGGCCCCCATACCACAAGACCACCTTAGTAACCCACCTCTATTTACACCACCTATTGATTTGCACACCCTTACTCTTCAGTGAGATATATCACTCCTTTTGCAACTTTAAAGGGGCCCTACCACGCCACCATGAAAACAATACTCTTTCACATAAACAGAAAGACAAACAAAGCCCCCGATGACTGGAGTCACTGCTCGGCTGCTATGTGAGAAATGCATCACCTCACTACGCGCCCCTTCCACATCCGTTTATATTTCCAGACACTCCATAGGTCCAGTGTACTTGTTCGACATACTACCTCAGGCATTGAAAATGAAACATGCAAATGCAGATGCTAATTCACACCAGACGCATGGGCTCTTTACAACTCAATAGAGTTAGGCAGTGCCCATTCTTACTCAACACAAGCAACAACACTCAACCTCAGTCCAATAGGTCTCTCTTTAGGAACCTTAGAAGTATTTAGTTATCAAGCACAATATCTTTGGTGCAACAACATCAACTGTTGCATGGCGAAACCTATTGGCTATGCCAATGCTTGTTTCTTTGAGCCACTAAGCTTAAGGTGCCAAATATACATTGTATTTTTAGTTGTGAAGCTTGTCCCAATTATTTTGGATAACTCGCCAACTTTTTACTAAAACAGCTGTTAGAAATGGGATTTACGGTAGGCAAGGGCTAAAGCCAGGCAAAAATCTCCACTGTAGTCAGGATAAGGGAGTTACACTCCTAAAATAACCCCTGCTCACTTCCTTGGTAGCTTGACACGAGCAGTCAGGCTTATCTTAGAGGCAGTGTGTAAAGCATTTGCACATAACCCACAGAAATACAGTGTACGCACTACAAAAGGACACCACACCGGTTTAGAAAAATTTCCAAAATTTTTATATAATTAAAACAAGACCAAAAACGACAAAAATCCACAATACTAAATGTAAAAAAAAAGTCTGTAGTTATCAAAATAAGTTTAAAACAAAGTCCCTCGATGTTGGTAGCTTCGTCCGGGGCAACCACGGCGTTGTGAACAACAAATCTCACAGTTATGGCGGGCCAGTTACGGTGTCGGGAAGACCCGCAAACAGTACGTGTGAGAAATGCAGGGTGATGAGGCCCTTGAAGGCACTCGCGTTACAGGTTGAGCTCCTCTCTGATGGAATCAGGAGCGCTGGCGTCGGCAGGCATCGGGTGCAGCGGTGCGAAGTGCAGCGTGCAGTGCCCCTAGGTTGCGGTGCGAGCAGCAGCTAGGTGGCAGCATCAGATGACATCGTCAGTGAGACCAAGGTCGCGGTGTGAGATGAAGGCGGCGCTCGTCATGGTGCTGGCAGGTCACGGTGCAAGCAGCGGCGGCGTTGTTGCTGAAGCGCTGTCGGGAGTCGGTGGATGGTGCCGGCGTCGGTGGGCCAAGGCTGCGGTGCGGGATGAGGGCGGTGCTTCGAGTGACTTACGAGCGGTGCCCTCAAACCACGGTGCAAGCAGTGGCGTCGATTTGGGTGTGGAGTGGCGGTGTCGGGGAGGCCAAGGCGTCCCTGTGAAGCAAGGCAGTGCGGAGTGCGGTGCCCACAGGTTGCAGTGCGAGCAGCAGCTCGGTAGCAGCGTCAGCAGGCGTCGTCAGTGAGCCCAAGGTTGCGGTGCGGTGTTCTGGCGGTGCTCTCTGGTGCCAAGGCTTCGGCTTGAAGCGAGGCGGTGCGGAGTGCGGTGCCCACACGTCGCGGTGCAAGCTGCGGCTCGGTGGCGGCATCAACAGGCATTGTCGGTGAGACCAAGGTTGCGGTGTAGCGGTACCCTCTGCGGTGCCTTCAGGACACGGAGTCGGCAGTGGCGTCGTAGATGTCGTCGAGTAGCTTTTTCTCTGATACAGCACAAAACACACAGTCCCAGTGCTGTGGGCAGAAGAGCTTGAAGTCTTTGCTGTTCCTGAGACTTCGTGAACAGGGGGCAAGCTCTACCTCAAGCCCTTGGAGAGACTCACAAATTAGGTTGCAGAAAGTCCAGTCCAGGCCTTTCACTGCCCAAGACAGAAGCAGCCACTGCAGGTCAGCCCAGTAAAGCACACAGCAAAGTGGTAGTTCCTACTCACAGCTTCTCCAGCTCTTCTTCTTGGCAGTCTTTTTGATCCAGATGAGTTCTAAAGTTCAGGGGTCTGGGCTCCAGTATTTCTACACAAAAATCCTTTGATCTTGCAGGCAGAGGGTGTCTGTGCCCGGCCAGAACCAGTTCGGCCTTCTCTGGTGTGATTTCCAGGCAGGAGTTGGAGACGGCATTGTCAGAGGCAGACCAGACCCTTTGAGGTGCAAGGAAATCTCCTTACCCTTCCCCCATCGCAGCCCAGGCCTATTCAGCCCTTTCCCGACCTGCCTAGACTATCTGGAGCCCATCTGGCTCCCCAGCCTTCTGTCATCCAAAACCCAGGCAGGCAATCCACATTCCAGCAGAGGCACACAGGATGACTGAGCAAGAAAATACCTACTTTCTAAAAGTGGTATTTTCAAACACAGAATGTAAAAATCACCTTCACTAAAAGATGCATCTTTAGATTCTGAGTTCAGACATACTATACTTCATTTTCCTACCTAATTCCCTGGGCCAGTTACGTTTAAAAGATGTTATAAACAAACCTCCTATTCCTTCCTATGGGGAACCAGTAGCCTTGCAATAGTGAAAAACAAAATAGGCTGTAATTCACTATTGGGACATGCCACACACACCGGGGCATGTCCCACCTTTCACTTACAATGCACCCTGCCAACAGGTGTACCTTGGGCCTGCCTTAGAGGTGCCTGACATGTAAGAAAAGGGAAGGTTAGGGACTGTCAAGTGTGTGCACTGGCCAAGTCGACATGGCAGTTACAAACTGCGCGCAGACTCTGCAATGGCGGGTCTGAGGTACCTTTTCAGGGCTACTCCTGTGGGTGGCATAATCACTGCTGCAGGCCCACGAGTAGCATTTGATCACATGCCCTGGCACACTCCGTGCACTTTACTAGGGACTAACAAGTAAATCAAATATCCATTCATGGAAACACCAATCCATACCACAATTTACACAAGAGAGCGCCTGCACTTTACCACTGATCAGCAGTGCGAAAAGTGAGCAGAAACGTTATGCCAGCAAAAACAGAGTCAAAACCTGGCAGGTCAGAAAGCAAAAACTCAGGGGAAACACACAAACAGATGCCAAGTCTAACAACTGCCTTTAGATATGCAACAACGCAAATGTTTTTATACATTTTTGGCGGATTGGGCTTTCGTCTCTGCAAAGTCACAGAAAGGAGCTCAGCTAGCCGTCTGTGAAGAGGTGGGTGCTTCTGAAGAGGGAGCTCAGCTAGCCGTCTGTGAAGAGGTGGGTGCTTCTGAAGAGGGAGCTCAGCTAGCCGTCTGTGAAGAGGTGGGTGCTTCTGAAGAGGGAGCTCAGCTAGCCGTCTGTGAAGAGGTGGGTGCTTCTGAAGAGGGAGCTCAGCTAGCCGTCTGTGAAGAGGTGGGTGTTTCTAAAGAGGGAGCTCAGCTAGCCGTCTGTGAAGAGGTGGGTGCTTCTAAAGAGGGAGCTCAGCTAGCTGTCGGTGAAGAGGTGGGTGCTTCTGAAGAGGGACCTCAGCTAGCAGTCGGTGAAGAGGTGGGTGCTTCTGAAGAGGGAGCTCAGCTAGCCGTCTGTGAAGAGGTGGGTGCTTCTGAAGAGGGAGCTCAGCTAGCCGTCTGTGAAGATGTGGGTGCTTCTGAAGAGGGAGCTCAGCTAGCAGTCGGTGAAGAGGTGGGTGCTTCTGAAGAGGGAGCTCAGCTAGCCGTCTGTGAAGAGGTGGGTGCTTCTGAAGAGGGAGCTCAGCTAGCAGTCGGTGAAGAGGTGGGTGCTTCTGAAGATGGAGCTCAGCTAGCCGTCTGCGAAGAGGCGGTGCTTCTGAAGAGTGAGCTCAGTTAGCCGTCTGTGAAGAGGCGGGTGCTTCTGAAGAGGAAGAATGCAGGTTTTTAATCCCTTCGTCTTTTAGGTAGGAGACCGCTCCTGCAAAGCTTCCTACTTTCTGAGGGTGGAAGGAGGATGTGCTAATTGTGTTATTATCTCTCCCCCCCTTGTTATGCCCTCTTACTTACCACTAAGGCCCATCATTGTGGGGAGGGTAATTACCAGTGGTTAGTGCCCGCAAGTGCAGCCATTAATGCTTGTGTGTATAAAATTAGATATTTACTCCGTGGTCGTCATTACGCGTTTCGGCTTTTGCGAGCCTTGTTCACGTGCCATAATGGGGTATTTTCTGTGCTCTTTTAAAGTGACAGTGCAATGATTAAAAACGTCACATGACCAGCAAAACGATGGATATAAAGAAAATCCATTACAAATATAAACTGTATAAAGGTCAAATACTTATACGTTGACATTAAAGATTGAAATTAACACGTAGGCATAGATGACATTTACCTGTGTTTAACAATATTTTAAATTACTAAAGTGCATTGTATATGATGTCAATGTTACATATATATGGTAAAAGGAAATGGAACTTCGTGAACCACCTCTAGTCTATCGAATTGAATTTTTTAACAAGGCACTTAAATATAAAATAAATTCAATGAAGGGAAAAATTGCCCCAGAAGTTTCTAGTGTGCTTGAAAGCACAGTGGTCCTTAATTGATGTTTTCTTTTATGAAGTGTATACAGTGGATTTCATCCTGCAAGCTCTAATTTTCTTTTGTGGGGATGCACACGCTTCCCTCCGATATGCCCAGTTTAATCTCTTCGGTATATTCTGCTTTCTTTTTGTTTTTAATCGCTATACACTACCTTAAATGTGATACCCATATGCTCTCTCTTTCTGTGTGATTGGTTCCCTTCAGTATACTTTATTCCCTTGTGTGTAATCGATCGGGATAAGTGAGCTCTCCAAATACATTTGTTTTTATTGATGAGGCTCTTCCGGTCTCCTCTTCCAGCTGGCAATTCCAGTTTTAGTGCCAAGATGCCTCGAGGTGAACGTGGCTTTCTTTAAGTGAATCACTCACTCACCCACCTCCAGATGGGAGTTGGTGGGTGTGGGTGATCTAGGAGCCCTTACCCCGGGCGCCTTCGGCAAGTAGTATGGCAGTAACCACAAAGGGGGTAAAGGCTGCCAGGTGGGCGGGGCTAGGACTTCGAAGGAGTGGGCAGTTATAACTGACACCTCATTTTCTTGTGGCCGTGTGGCTCGCCGGTCAGGGATTAGCGAGTTTTTGGCTTATCAAGTTGGTTAGTGGTCAGGAGCCGAAGGGAACGGCCCCAGGAAATATATGATCTTGTTGCTAAAGGGGGACTTCCCTGAACTGCACAAGATGACATTGGGAAACGGGCACTAAAGTGGAAAGAGGAAATTGGGGTTTCGGAAGACCTATTTTTTCACTCATGTAAACTGGCACAGAACATTTTAATTCCGGCCCGGTTACAGGCACAATACTACAAAACTTGCTTTTCACTATACTAAACTCCAAAACAAACTGCCAAATGGGGTACTGGGAAAGGAACATAATGCCCCAGGTGTGCATTATTTCAGGCAGACCTGATCCATATTTTTGCCTCCTGTAGCATGCTTAGCAAGTTGAAACTGGAGATCACCAACTTTCTTAAGGAGGTATTAGGAGTGGAATGTTCCCTCTCCCCGTCCCTGATAGGGCTTGGGGTAGCACAGGATACACGGGGGAAAATCGGAGAGGAATTAGTGTTTATTGGAATGGCGTTTCTCCGTCTATGCATAGCATCGACATGGTTAGACCCCCCCCCCCCCCCCCCCCCGGGTATGGTGGCTCAGTGGACTAATTCTACTGCAGGGGCCTGTGTTTGACCTCATGTTCACAGGTTAAAATCCCGGCGGGTCCACTCAGCCTTTCATCCATCTGAGGTCGATAAAATGAGTACCATTGCATTGGGTAACAACAAACATCGGTATTCAGCGCAAAGATACCCGTAGTGGTGAACGTGCGCTTTACAAATACACGTGTAATGTTATTACAGCAATGGCTTTCTCGCCTGCTGGCAAATTATAATCTGGATAAGGCTATTTATGCAAGGAGGGGAATACGCTCACAAATGAAAGGCTTAAAAATCTGGGAACCAGTGACTAGATGGTTAGAGGAAAATGGGTAGTTTATAAAGGGGAAGACAACACGGTAATGATATGACAGTCTCATTGGGGTTCATGTGTAAGCGAAGTTGATGAATAACGCATGAACATGACTGACTGGCTCTAACTGGCAACTTTGGTTAAATTTGTACTAGCAAACTGTAAAGGAACTAGCACATGATTGTGTGTCAAACAGAGGATAACAGAATGTAAGACAATGGCCAATTCCACGGGGTGGGTGGGTAGGTACTGGATGGGTGGGGGCCAGATACAAAATTCAAAAATGCATAATTGCCCTGTGATAATGAATTTCAATGTATGCTTACACTGTCATACAAAATGTCAAAGAAATAAAAATGAAAGGGAATAATGGCCAACGTGCAGAATAATGATGCCAGTGACGCACTTCTGGAGGAGGCAAGGAGAACTGATCTTTGGGAGAGAGAGCCGCAGCACAAACCACTGACCACTTTATTTTGCATTAAAAAGGCAGCTTTATTTTGAACAGGTGAACATCACAAAACATTTTCCTGGCATTCTGCCTTACAAAACTAAAATTGCACAATACAAAACATGAACTATCCATTTTCCTACCACCCACCCCTGTTCCCCACCATACCTAACTCGATAACCATCTACTACCTATTGTACTTCAGTTCTACAGTTTCAAACCTTAACTTTCCCCTACAGGCTATGACTTTCTCCATTAATATCTAACCCCTTAAACTCCTATAAGTAACCTACAACTTCCTGCCTATTTCAGGCTAGAGGTTGTTCGTCCCCTCCATTTCAGCGTGGTATGCTTATGGCAAGGCCAATAAAACGTATGTAAACGCAAGCAAAACTTTCCAGGCCACCACCAACCAGATAAAGGCCCAATTGTGGACTTTTCTTGCCCCCTTCCGTGCACCCTACTGTCTTCCCGTATCCAAATCACCGTCTAATATTCAATGTCCGCGCTAGTACCTCTCTCAATTCCAGCAAGTATAAGTCAGTCCCATACCTGGAGAGATGCTCCCCATCTCCCCGAAAAAACTCCGTATTTTCAAATCGGAGGTCTGCATGCTCAATTCGCCCAAAGCCCTCCTTCCTGCAAAAACGTCTCATCTCAGCGTTTAACTTCCTGCGAGCCCTGTCAATCGCCCCCTGCCTGTGGGCCCCTCTCCAGTTCCGCCTAGGAATAAACTCAGTCCATATCACGAAGCATCCTGCCCACTGTTTCTTGATTTCCAATAAATCCTGCTTCATTGTGCGCATGAGTGTCAGACCCGTCTCCACCACTAGGTCATTTTCCCCAAGGTGAATAACTAAAACATCCGGGCATCTCCTGCCTGCTAACATACTGTTCAATCGACTAAATAACTCTTTCCACCGCATGCCCTCTTTACCACACCATTGAACCAAGAACAGGTGTCTGTCAAAGCCCAGGTTCTCTCCATGTCCCCTCTGTGCTGCTTGTCTCGCTGCCCATTTTATGACCGAATGGCCCACGACCCAGATGGATTTGTCCTCAGCTGCCGGGACCGGAACGGAACCTGAAACAGATGAGCACAATCAATAGCGTTAAACAATGGCTCCCCGTCTCAACAATCCAACCATTCCAGCCTCACTTATCTCTGAAAGCAGCCCGTAGTCCATCTTTCCAGCTGCATAATGTCCTCCCTAGACTATCCCCTAGTGCCCACCTAATTTGCTGCCCCAATGCAGAATGAATGGATCCCATACTCTGCCTCTGGAACCCCCAAACTCCGTAAGGCTTTGTGTAGAACTGACAGCAGTCGAACCGGGGCTTCTCACACATGCCTGAACACCTCCCCACGTGTAGCTCTCAACTTGTTGCCCCAAAATACCAGGCACAGGGAAGGTACTGGGTATATTGGAAGAGCCACGCTCCTGCCTTTCGACCTCTGAACCATTTTAGGTTTGCGCAGCAATATTCCAACCTCTCTTCTCTGCGAGCAACGGCCTCCCAGCACAACCCCTTCCGTCCCCTCCCAACACTCAGAATGCGCCAAAAAACAATCAGGACATGAGCGTAGTGAACAAAAATGCCTCCTCATGCCCAGCGCACACTACTGGCAGCATGTGTACCACCTTGCTGAACAACTGCCATGACAAGGGCGGCCTCTTCCGTCCCTCCCGACCCTGCTCCCAAGCCCAGCCTTTGAGCATTCTCTTCCCCAGTTCCCCTGCTGATGAGGCAGAGCCCCATGCTAATTTGCCCATGAATGCAATTCTCACTAACTTCCCGACTACAGTCTCCCTTTCGTCATAGTAAGTATAAATTGCAGCACATCTTCCATCTGTCTCCAACCCAATGGTCTGCGCTGCGCCTCAGGATCCAGAAATTCAGACCATGCCTGACCATATGCACTCCTGGTGGGCTCAGCCAAAATTCCTACCACCAGTTGTAGCATCTTTTTTGTATTCCTACTTGCTACAGTTCCTCTGGCATGAGTGTCTTGTGTCTGTCCGCTCTATGGCCAGTCCATGGATTTTCTCCCACTGTGAATGCAACAAAGCAGCCACAATGCAATTGTCCACTCCTGGCACATGCCTTGCCTTAAAATATCTTGCCTCAGACATCAAAGCACAAATACCTGCAATAAATTCAACACCTGTTTGTCCCCGGCTGACTGACTGTTCATGATCTAGACCACCGTCATGTTATCCACCCTGAAGCACACCCTTTGATGTGCCAGTCCCGCACCCCACAATGTGATCGCTACCACTAATGGAACAAATTCCAGAAAAGCATTACTCCTACCCCTGACTTCCATTCTGCGGGCTATTACTGCTTGCACCCATGTCCTTGCCAATACAGGCCAAATCCCATGCCCTATGCGGTGTCTAAATATCAGTACGTTCCAATCCGTATCCACCAGGCTGCACAGTAGAATCACATTGAAAGAATTAAACAAGCATTGGAAATGCAATAGGTCTCACATTTATTGGAGTTTGAGCTATTGGCATTGTAAATGGCAATGTTTTGTACTTGTGCAATAGGTCTTGTATTTGTTGGAGCTATTGACATTGTAAATAGCAATGTTTTTTATTTATCCTAAGGGTTTTAAATAGCACAAACTTAACACGAAGGTATCAGAGCGCATTAAATGACTCGCAGTAAAGGAAATAACCTTTGGGGAGAGGTGGCTTAATAGAGCTGGCGAACCAGGTTTGAGTTCCCGTAATTATGAGCAAATCACGTAAACACCCCGTGCCTAAAAACATACACATGGACAAAAAGTGAACCTGGTGAAACTATATATTAGCAAGCGCTAACTGACAGCTTTGGGAAAAGTGCCAAAGAGCACACCGCCAGAACCGGGTGCATCTGAAGACTGGACACCAAAGTTAACCACGTGACAGCTGCTGCAGTAATTTAACTAGAGTTGGCTTTATTTATTCTGCCCGATAATGTAACAGTAGTGACACTTTTACAAAGTTCCAAAGGGGCTGGGGCCATGCAGTGGTGGTAAACAGAGCTCCGGTGGGGCAGGGCGATTCATGTGAGCGCAGAACTGGGGTGCGATGTCAGGCACCGGTCGAAGCTGAGCAGCAAAAGAATGCATGTGCCACTCTAGGTTTTAGTAAGACGTATTGGCCTGTAATGCTTCATAAACAATAACAATTCCTGGAAACCATAGAATGGATCAGCAAGATCGCTGACAATTTTGTTCGGAGGAGCCTAAAATAAGTTATAATACCATACTTACAGGCATGGTTGAAAGGCGTATAAATAAACAAGAAATGTCCAGAAGAGAGAACGTTGGCAACCAGGATCGCACGTTGCTTTCGGCTCACATGTTCAGCCTCTCTTTCTTTCTCTTCATCTTTCTGGTTTAGCTCCTGATACTTTTTACTGTTTCGTAAACTTGCCCCTTCATTTATACTGTCGGAGAGGGTGTAGTTCGATGCTAAGCATTTGCATTGCAATAGGACTCGCATTTACGCGAGACCTATTGTTTTACAAACGGTAGGCATTACGACAAGAGGGGGGAGGGGGTCAGCACAGATAACGTGAGTGCAAAGGCACATAAGGCATCACAACAATAAGAGGTAGGGTGGGGGGTGGGGTTATTTGAAGCCCTGAAACTGCAGTAGGTAGCCCCTGATCTCTTTGCTGGTACGCTGGTTAGACATTAAACATCAAAGTGCAGCCTCGGAGGCCCTCAGGAAGTTGTAGTCCTAAACATGCAAGAGGCATGTGTCTGAGGACTAAAACCCCTATCCATGCAGAGGAGCCTGCATCACTGCACGCCTCCACACAGAGAACAGTCCCTAGTGACGTCAGTGCCGAGAGACACGCCCAATATAAACGCATTGGCAAAGGCATCGCCCAGACAAGCCTGCGTTTTATAATTTGTTTTGTAAACATGTAACAGGCATTAAAAGGCATCACAAGAACGTGAGAGACGGCGGGGGAGGGGTGGTTATTTGAAGACACGGACATCACTTGATCTCAAACAGTACAAAAAAACAAGAAGGGGGGCAGCATAGATAACGGTGGTGCGAAGGCACGGTAGGCATCACAACAACAGGAAGGATGGGGCGGG
The DNA here is from genome assembly GCF_964204655.1 of Triturus cristatus. NCBI lineage: Eukaryota > Metazoa > Chordata > Amphibia > Caudata > Salamandridae > Triturus > Triturus cristatus. The sequence continues at coordinate 167,396,547 of NC_140587.1, forward strand.
GGGGGGTTGAGAACAGTGCCCCCGCATGCCCGCAACTGTGGTCAGCGTTGGGGTGGGGTACTCAGAGGAAGCATTTCCGATGTAGCAAGGGAGAGTCGCCGTAATGAATTGGTGCTCAGTGTAGCGCTTTCTTACCTAGGCAATGTTTGGCTGCGTCGGTTACACCGAGGTGCCCGCGACAGAACGCGGTGCGGGCGCTCCTTTTAATTGAGGACCCCAATCCTCAAGCTGTGCAGTTGCAGATAAAGTACGTGGTTATCCAGGCAGAAGTGAGTTAAGTCAGTAGAGAACGTTATTGGTTACTGCAAGTCACTGGTGGCCCATTGATGGATAGGGGTACTTAGCAGAGGGTCCTGTGAAATGGGTCCGAGTACTTGCACAGATGACCAAATTAACTGTACACATTAGCTGCAATGGCATAGCACATGTTGCTTATGCCGACTACCTCTGTTTGGTTGGGGTACCGTAAATGGTAGTATTGATGTAGTTACAGCTGCACCGCTGCCTTGTAGATAGATTCACATGCTTGATTTAACGAAGTGTGGCAATATTTTTCTTGACACCACAACAAAATTTTGAAACGCTAACATTTCCCAAGTTTCTCATTCGAAATACATTGCCCTTTAACCTGCGTTGTTATTTTATTTGGAAATTGTATGTAAATAAATGCCATGGCTGCGGAATATCCCGACCTCTGACCAGCGTTGATCTTTCTTGGTTAAGGTTGTTGTAAGTGGCTTTGTTCGAGGGCTGTTTGTCTCCTCAAATACAGCCGAGCTTGAAACTACGGACTTCCTCGATGCCTGCCGTGTCCATACCGTTATACCTTACATCCACACACACACACATCTTACCATAGCTGTGGCTGGTTTGCTTCCCTCTGTCACTTTCCCTTTTCCTCTCTCGCAGTGCACACCGATAGTCTCTTGCGACGCAGACAGTTTGTTAATGGGTCACCACGGTAACTGTAGTAAACTACTTCTCTGCTATTCCCCACTGTACTGCTCTGTTGGAATGTATCATGACATCATAGAATGCCAGAGTGCCTCTCTGTGTTTAGAGCGTCAGTTGATCATCTCAGGCTGAGCTGCTAAGAGCCTGCTCCTGGTGGGGCTGCGTCTGTACCTTCTATCTTCTCTTACTCACATATCTTAGAACCAAGCTACAATAAAGTATTAATCAATTATACAGATGGACTCTGTATCTTCCTTTACCACAATTTGGCGACGATTTTGAACCTACGCATGGTGTATGGAGTAAGGACAACTATGGAACTGAAGGACAAGGAGCCAAGGACATTAAAGACTTTCAACACGCCAATTGAAACTTGAGAATTCAGCTGTGTCAACCTGTAAAACGCCCTGAACAGCCCCACCAGTGTCCTGTACCATCCGGACAGCCTGCAGCCTGGGCGTTTGTCTACTGTTGTGTAACTAAGAAACTAAAGAAAGAAACTAAGAAAAGAAATGAAGAAGCAAGTACTCTACAAGTAACTCGCCACAACCGTGAGTCAACTGCTGGTCTGTCTGTGTTCCTCACTGCATGCGTCATATGAAATGTTGCCCACAAGATGGTGTATCTACACTGTGTAAGTGCCGAGCGAGAGCAAAGTCTACCCCAACGCTAAATAATCCTGGTTGCAGTGACAATGACATTATTAAAGGAGTTAATTTGGAGCTAAGTTAGGGCCCCAGTGTGAAGGTCAAACTTCGTGAAAACTCGCACCTGAAATTTATGGATCGCGGGCAAAATTCGAGCCCTGGTGGTGTTTGAGACTGTTTGGCAATTTTGGCGTATGTTGAGAGGAGAGCGGAAACCCTCAAAAGGCACTCCTGACCTTACCACCAAAATCGTGAGTCAGTTGCTGGGTGCGCATGCTTTCTCTTGCATGCGCGATCTCGGCATGTTTGAAACGTTGCCAGGCGGTGGTGTCACACGCTCCCTTGCGTCACTCCTGCACGCTCTGGTGTTGTCAAAAGCGGCGTTGCCATGGAGCGACATTGATGCAGTGTGGGCCCGTCAACGTAAGTGTCAACTTTCACTGCACTGATATCATTCCTTGCAGTTGAATTTTAGTGAGTGATCACGCTGAATGAAGCTGAGGTGCAATCGAGACAGATGCGCGACTTTTCAGGACGGTAAGAACGCGCATCCACTGCTAGTCTCGTGCCAACCATTAAAACGAGCCTCGTTGGATTTTTCTTCTTTCAAAAGTTAATTGCATACCTATCCAAAGGGGACTTGAGCAGACGGCTTACTCATAAGCCGAAGAGACAATAAGTGCACTTTCAAAGGGTAGCGATTAACGCCAAGGACAAAGCAATCACAACAGACGAGTAAAATCGAGACAAGACAAGAGACAAGTATGTCCTCAATGTACCCACTGGTGATCTAAGTTTGGAGAAATTCAAAGCAGAACATGGAAAACTGGTCACTGCATTAAAGTTGTTTCTTGATGATCAAACGACAATCTCTTCACTGTAAAGAGAGCTTGAAAAAATGCGGAGGATAGTGGATTGTGCGCACCAGAACAAACAGAAAGCAAAGGTAACAATCCAATAAGTAGTAAATAATCTAACAAAACTGGTGCACCAGGAATCCGGCTGCGCAATGTAATCCCCTTTGCAACAAAATATGCATGAATCTATCAGATCTAGTTCTGACCACAGTGACCAGTGACAGGAATCAAGACAGACAAGCGCAAACGGGTCAATGGGCTGTAAGGCTGTGAATTCATTGACAAGATTGCCACCTGGTGGATTTTGGAAGTATTTTTTGTTTTCGCTTCACTATATGGATCTCTAACTGCAAGACATCCTTATCAATCTGCAAAGTCCGTAAGATGTTGCTGGTCGAATTTCATTTATTCCCACACCCGCTACTGTAAATCACGTCACTCACAACAACATCTGAGAACGACTCGCAGAACTGGGTCAACGAGTCCAAAGGAGCCCAATACCAGGAACAGATAGTTCTGAGCCCAGTAATGGCACAGTCGATCTTAACCTCGACAGAGAGCCCACAACAGGGACAAAGGTCTAGGACAGAGAGACCAGAGCTGACCCGTAGCGGAGAACCCAAGAACTGGCATATAGAGCCCAGAACCGGGACACCGAGGCCAGCGTGTCAGAGGACCGCGCTGGACCGTGACAGATCACTCCCTGGAACCTCAAGGGGACAAAGGTCCGTCACAGTACCAGGAGGAGACAAAGATCGTCCCAAGGTCCAAGAACCAGGAGGGGCCAAAAGTTGTCTCAGCTCATTTGCTCTCACTGTTTTTACCATACTACCAGTCATTTATAGCAGAGGGGAGATACCCCAAGACTGTGATGCGGAACCCAGGTCTAGAAGACAGAGTCCAATATCAGGAAAGCATAGTACCAGAACAAGGAGTGGACAAAGGTCATCTCAGAACTAGGAGTGGACGAAGGTTGTGTGGAACATTTTGTTATTTGAGGAACAGTCTCTCTGGCGAGCAGTTGCACACTTTTGAAAGGGCAGGCACTGTGGCTGTGTGACTTTCGGTGAGTACGATCACCTTACTTTGTCTGTTTGCGGACTCATACAGTCATCGCTGTTCCATGGCAGTTTAACCGCTGCCTTTCAAACAGCCCACGAGCCTCCACAGTGCGCATGCACTTGACACGCGCAGCCTTACCAGTCTCGTGATGACTGCAACCTATCTTCTGTGACATTCTGCCTCCTCTTCGAGCTACTTGCTGCGGTGGACGCTTTGGTCCACGCTCCTGCCACAAGTCACCCTGCACTATGTCAGGGATGTGTGTCGCCATTTTGAGTTTGGAAGTTTTCTTTCTTCTTGGCAACTCTCATTGCGGTGTACACCTTTTGGCCAACCGCGTTGCCAATAAAGTTTTGCAGATACCAAAATCACCTGGTCGGCTCCAGTAAGTTTCCTTACATAGTGAGTCACACATTTCTCTCCAGTAGTCAACGGCCGGTGTAACAAGAAAAGGGGAGGACGTTGCGAGATTGATGTAGAGGGAATGGAACTTTTGAACGTTGTGGCACTTCATTTCACTGGTGGAGTTCAGCGATTGCACACTGAAGGAACCCTAGTGTTCTACTTTGTATGCCGGTAGCTGCGGGAAGCCTTGCGTGGAGACCTCGGGTGAAAGATCGTTCACCGGAGCCTAACATTTCTTACTTGATCATAATGCCTATAATTATTGCTTTTCCTGTTTTGGTGTGTAAGGGATGGGGCACTCGGTACCTAAATTCACTTTATAAGATAGTGTCTGGAGCGGGCGGTTAGTCCCCCAGTGCTCCTATTCAATTTTCATGATAAGTGTGTTGTGTTACTAAACATTGAGTGTACCATTTCCTTTGGGGGAATGTGGGGGGTGTTTAATGTCTCATTTCAGACATGGTGTTGTTTTAAGGGTTAGAACCCTCCGGTGTACCCTATTGAGGAGAGGTTGTCGCTTTCATCTTTTCAGGGTGAGTACCCTCTGAGTACCCTAATTAGGGGAGGTTGGGTGGTTTTCCAGGGCGAGCACCCAGTGATGTTCAATGGTGATTATTTTTTTAAGGGTTAGTACCCTCCGGTGTACCCTATTGTGGGGAGGTTGTAGCTTTCATCTTTTCAGGGTGAGTACCCTCTGAGTACCCTAATTAGGGGAGGTTGGGTGGTTTTCCAGGGCGATCACCCAGTGATGTTCAATGGTGATTATTTTTTTAAGGGTTAGTACCCTCCGGTGTACCCTATTGAGGAGAGGTTGTCGCTTTCATCTTTTCAGGGTGAGTATCCTCTGAGTACCCTAATTAGGGGAGGTTGGGTGGTTTTCCAGGGCGAGCACCCTGTGGTGTTCAATGGTGATTATTTTTTTAAGGGTTAGTACCCTCCGGTGTACCCTATTGTGGGGAGGTTGTAGCTTTCATCTTTTCAGGGTGAGTACCCTCTGAGTACCCTAATTAGGGGAGGTTGGGTGGTTTTCCAGGGCGAGCACCCTGTGGTGTTCAATGGTGATTATTTTTTTAAGGGTTAGTACCCTCCGGTGTACCCTATTGTGGGGAGGTTGTAGCTTTCATCTTTTCAGGGTGAGTACCCTCTGAGTACCCTAATTAGGGGAGGTTGGGTGGTTTTCCAGGGCGAGCACCCGGTGATGTTCAATGGTGATTATTTTTTTAAGGGTTAGTACCCTCCGGTGTACCCTATTGAGGAGAGGTTGTCGCTTTCATCTTTTCAGGGTGAGTATCCTCTGAGTACCCTAATTAGGGGAGGTTGGGTGGTTTTCCAGGGCGAGCACCCTGTGGTGTTCAATGGTGATTATTCTGTGGTGTATCTTACCTAAGGGAGGTTGTGTAGTTTTCCACGGTTAGTACCGTGTGGTGTACCCTACTTCGGGGAGGTTGTGTAGTTTTCCATGGTTAGTACTCTGTGTACCCTACTTGAGGGGTGTGGTGTGGTTTTCACAGTTAGTACACTGTGGTGTACCCTACCTAAGGCAGGTTGTGTAGTTTTCTAAGGTGGTTATCCTGTGGTGTACCCTATTTAGGGGAGGTTATGTCATTTTCCAAGGTGAGTACCCTGTGTTGTTCTCTATTTTTGGTGACGGCTGTTTTGTCAGTTTCAAGGGTTACTACACATGAGACTTTCTTTCATGATGGCACTATGCTCCTGTCAATGTCTTCCTGCTTGGATCTCGAGGCCAAGGGTTTCACGTTCATAGGACTTTGAGTGAGAAGTTTCTCTCTAGTGTTTAGACCTTTTTCGTTACTCTTAACGGATTGTAAGTGTCAGCATGCTGCCTACCCTAATCAGGGGAAGTTTTGTCCCTTTCCCAGAGCGTTTACTCTCTGGTGTATTCTTCTTTGGGAGGTTCCACTCTTCCTGTTATCTAGAGTGACTTATACCCCCTGGGGTACCCTTCTATTGGAGATGTTGTTTTTCTGGCGTACCCTTTATGGGGATGTTGTAAGGGCGGTTTTTCCCTTGTTTGCCAGGGTGACTGCCTGTGGTGTACCCGTTTACGGGGAGACTGTGGGGGTGACCACCCTTCTCTGTTGCTTTGGTTTTTCCACCTAAGTCTTGCCTTGTTCTTTATTTTTACCCAAGGGAGGGGGATGGGGCGTGTAGTATTGACTTTTGCAACTGGCGTGTAGTATTGACAATTGCCATTTTAATGTATTCAAAGATGTTTTGCATTTTAATGCATTTCTTTTCATGCCAGATTTATTCCCGCTACCTCATGTACTACACCATTAGGTATTTGCATCTCAATGTTTTCAATTTATGCCAATGTTATTTTTGAGGTATCTAACTTGTCTCTCTTTATTTCTGCTGTTGTTCCCCAAGGAAGGAGGATGTGTAGTAAACTACTTCTTTGCTATTCCCCACTGTTCTGCTCTGTTGGAATGTATCATGACATCATAGAATGCCAGAGTGCCTCTCTGTGTTTAGAGCGTCAGTTGATCATCTCAGGCTGAGCTGCTAGGAGCCTGCTCCTGGTGGGGCTGTGTCTGTACCTTCTATCTTCTCTTACTCACATATCTTAGAACCAAGCTACAATAAAGGATTAATCAATTATACAGATGGACTCTGTATCTTCCTTTACCACAGTAACCATGATGCAAGCGCCATAGAAACAGCGGAACTGAAAGAGCACAAGCGAGGCGAGGTAGTGCTGGACTGAGAGAAATGACTGCCATGTTGAAACGTAGCCTATTCAATCTCCAATTAACAGAGTGGAAAGATAGTTTGCAAATTTTCTAGAAGATCGACAAAGGTGCTATCTAAGTCCGAAGTTCAAGAGAGATAATTATTGATATGCAGTCTGAGAAAATACACCTGTATGTATATAGCTATGTGGAAGTGTATATGTATGAAAATGTGTCTTTTTTGTGAGAGAAAGATAAAACAAGCATTACGTAAACACATGAACCGGGCGCCATTAGTAATTTAAAAAAGCGCATGCCATGTGGTAAATTAATTAAACAAACAAACGTGCGGCCCCCAAAAGTGAAAGCGGCAAATCGTGATGCAAATTAATAGCGCACGTCGAGCGTACACGCAGATAAACTCATTAATAAATAATAATGTGCACATAGACGTAACAAGCGCAGCCGAAGCGGACCGCCCAGAAAATGAAAAAAAGTGTGTGTAATACCGCACCAGCTGCCTCCTCGGACATCAACATGGCGGCAGGTGAAGAACAAAGAGAAATGAAGGTCAGCGTACCAGCATTCGCGGTACGTAAACCGGAAGTGGAGCCCAGCGCGGTGGCTTCAGAGGAGGGACGAACTCCGGGACAGGAGATTACGGAGCACGGAATGCCAGGGAGGGATCAGAAGAGCCTGAGAGAGAGACCGAGAGTGACGAGACTGCCATGTTTTGCAAAACTCCTCACCGCTATCCCACAGGATCCACAGACCGTGGACTGGTAAGAAGCCCCCTTCTCTATGGTAGACATAGATACCTCCACTCCCAAGACCCCAAAAACTAGGAGAGAGAAAAGAGAAGAACAAAAGAACCACCAAAAAGCATCCTCCGCCTCTTACTCCTCTCCTCTTTGAACACAGATACGGTTCCATCACAAAGCTTTAGAGCCGCTCAAAGAGACGATAGCAGTTTGCAGTTCGCGTGGGAAAGAGCAAGGGAAGAAGATGACTCCAAGCAGGTGGGCCCCTACTTTTGTGTTAGACGAGGGCTGTTATACAGGGTAAACAGAAATGCTGATCAGACTGTCAAACAACTCCTGGTACCCTTAGCCTTTCGGGAACACGTTATGTACCTTGCTCATAACAAGGTGGAAGGAGGCCACTATGGCCACGAATACACCCTAAAATACATATTAAATCGATTCTATTGCCCTGGTGTATATCGTGAGGTGGCTAGGTTCTGTTCCTCGTGTCCAAGATGCTAGGTAATCAACACTCCACATATAAACAAAGCTCCACTACAACTCCTCCCAATTATTGATATACCCTTTCAAAGAGTAGGAATGGACAAAGTGGGTCCTCTAAAACCTTCCGCTAGAGGCCAGCAGAATATCTTGGTCATTGTCAACTATTCAACCCGCTATCCCGCAGCCTTTCTGTGAGAAAGTGCCATCGTTCTTGCATGGTATGCCCCCACTTTTTGCTGAATTGCTGAATGTACTTTGACTGAGTGTGCCCTGGACTCCTACCAATCAGGTGCCCAGGGCCTATGTTCCTTCCCTAAAACCCAAATTGGCAAATCCTGGCCACCTGTCAGCCCCTTTTAAATGGTACCATAGGTACCCAGGGCCTTGTGACCAGGGAAGGCCTCTAAGGGCTGCAGCACTATTTGTGCCACCCTTAGAGACCCTGTACCCTAACACACACACACACTACCCTTGCAGGCTGAGTGTCTGGGTACAAGACAAAACAAAGAGTCGACATGGCACACATCCCTGTGTGCCATGCCCACAACCTACACTGCCCTGGCATACATCAGCCACCTCTCTAGCTGGGTGCCCTATGCCAGTGGTGTGGGCACAGGATCATGAGCCCTGTACCCCTACAGTACCCAGGTCCATTCCTGGGCACTGTAAGTGCAGTGCTGCCATTTAAGAGTACATGGTGCTGAGAGCTCGTCAAACACGAACTCCACAGCACCATAATGGCAACACTGAAGACTGAGAAGTTTTGTATCAAAGTTCTCAGCACATTAAACCTGCACTGATGCCATTGTGGGATTTAATGTACCAAGTACCCCAGAGGGCATCTTAGAGATGCCCCCTGAAACCTAGCCTACAATCCACGTCTGGTCTGGGAGGCTGCCTAGGCTGCCACACAGCAGACATGTTGCTGGACCCCTGGGTAGGAGAGCCCCTGCTCTCCTGGGCCTGCAACAATGCACATCTTGGGCGAGGTGCTAGATCTCCTCCCCCAGGATGGGCAGGGGGAAGCTTCAAAGCCTCTGTGAGCTTCCCCAGGCCACTGGCAGCCCCCACTCTGGCGGGAAGCCTGGCCAGAAACCCCAAATAAGGACAGGGGATGTGCCAGCGTGCCAACCTCACCCCTCAGGTGGGGGAGGCGAGGTGAAGCACATCTCCGGGCACTCGCCATCTTGAAGATGGGAGGCCCTACCCAATCAGGACTAAGCTACTGCCCCCCTCCCACAGGAGAGAGGCAGGATAGGGGGTGTACCCACCCCAGGACAGGGACCCATTGGTCCCTGCCTTTCACCTACTGTCACGCCCCTAAATCTAGTATTTAGGGGCACCCTGAACCTTCCTTCCCCAGATTCCAGATTCCGAAATACAAAGAAGAGCAAGAAGAAAGAAGACCTGCCCTGCAGCTGCTAAGAAGAGGAAGACACCAACTGCTTTGGCCCCAGCCCTACAGGCCTGTCGACCCTCGAACCTGCTCCTGCTACAACCCGGCATCTCTTGTGGCCAGCAACCTCACAAAACCCGGATGACCTGGCTACCTTTTGGCTCTAAGCACCTGGGACTCCCATGAGTAGAGGCTCTACTCAAAATCAGCTTCTAATCCATGGCATCAGCCCGGAACCGCAAACCCTGCACACTCTGCACCCACCAAGCCTGGCCTGTGCCGGAGAGAACAAAGACCACGAGGACGACCCCCCGGCGACTATGACCCCGAGTCCGGCACCCAAGGACTTCCCTCGACGCTCCTGACGACGCCTGCAGCCTCAGAACCAGGTACCCCCCCCAACCGGGATCAACAGAGGGTAAGATTTCACGACACCAAAAGGCACCCCTTCACCCGGCGCCCTGCGGCCCCCTGTGCCCAACTCCGGGGTACCTACCTATCCTCCAACTACCCAACTTACCTCTCAAAGTGGTGGTGGCACCTGAAGAATCTTCGTCCCCGAGCTTGCAGTCTTTTTCTAAACCGGAGATTTCCCATTGAAACCAATTGAGCGCCCGAAGGCTCAAAAGCACCCTGCACACAGCCGCCTGAGTGGCCCTGGCAGTGTAACCTTTGCACCTATCTACTTCCCCATTTGCCCTGAGCAAGTGACCAGGAGCCCAGCTCCCACAGCCGCGTGACCTGCTAGTCAGCAGCCACCAACCAAGGCCCCCCTGCCTCCCATAGGATAACATTGGGCCTAACTCACTCTGCACCCGGCTGCCCCTATGCCGCTGAGGGTGTAACAACTGTACCTACCTGACCCTGGGAGACCCCTGAGTCTGTGCTGCCCAGAACCTTAACTTTTCCAGTCGAGTACTTACCTGAAAGCCGACAACTCAATTTTCTCCATAGGGTAACATTGACCGGTTTCTTCTGAAATTTCTTCTAAGCGTGGAGTTTTCAAAACTTAAAATATTCACAAAAAATCAGCTGAGTAATGAAAACGAAAATACTCACCTGCTATTAGGTGAGCTCCCAGTGCTGGATCATGGTGCCCGGCACTGACCCTGAAAAATATTCATAACCGTACTTACCAGTAACCCAATTTTCTTCCATAGGGAATCATTGTCTGTTTTTCTGTGAAATTTCTTCTAAGTGTCGATTTTTGCAAACTTCAAATACTCTTTAAAAATCGTACAAACTGTGAAAACGTAATCACTTACCTGCTTTAGATAGAGGTCCCAGTACTGAGTCTAGGCACCCAGTACTGGATTACAAAAGTAACGAGAACATACTATACCTGCAACTTGAATTTTCTTCTATAGGGAATCATTTACTGTTTTCTATGAAATATTTTTTAAGTGTCAACTTTTAAAATAGCAAAATATTACTTAAAATTCCTAGTAGTAACTAAGTTGACTTTCATCACTTGTTTCTAAGTACTGTCCCAGGACTGAATCTAGGATCCAGTCCTGGAATCACAAAAGTAATCCTGAAAGTAATCTATTGCAAATAACTTGAAACTTCCATTGAACTCAATGCATTATTGTGTTTAAAATTGTGTTGCCTATTGCAACAACTTGTAACTGTCTACAAAAGCCAATTACATATTGCAAAAGTATTTATACAAAGCATCTCATTCTGAGAAGGAATATGCTACTTACCAGTATGCATCTGTTCTTGGCATGTAGAGCTGCAGATCTATACACTGTGCATATATCGCCATCTGGTGTTGGGCCCGGATGTTTGCAGTTTGTTTTTCTTCTTGGAAAGTCTTTGGAAGTCACGAGTTCGGTGACTCCTCCTTCGGTCTGTACTGCGCATGGGCTTCGAGTCCATCCTCAGATTGTTTTTCGCCAGCAGGGAAAGATGGAGCGTAGTGATAACAGTAAGGAAACCCATGTGTGTTGTATCTAAATAAGATAGACTGGAACGGATACAGGTAGCCGGGGAGGCGGGTGGGCGTGTATAGATCTGCAGCTCTACATGCCAAGAACAGATGCATACTGGTAAGTAGCATATTCCGTTCGAGGCATATGAGCTGCAGATTATACACTGTGCGTAGATTATATAGCAGTACCCAATCCTAGCGGCGACCACCGGTATCCGTTGCAGTGGTTTGAAACAATGTTTTTAGTACAGCCTGGCCCACACTAGCTTGTTGTTTGGTTTGCACATCTACACAGTAATGTTTTGTGAAAGTGTGCGGTGTTGACCATGTGGCTGCTTTGCAGATGTCATCTAAGGGTATGTTCCCTAGAAAAGCCATAGAAGCCCCTATCTTTCTTGTAGAGTGGGCTTTAGGTGGAACAGATACTGTTCTTTTTGCTTTGTGGTAGCAAATTTGGATCACTGACATAATATCGACTACAAAAATATAGACTTACAAAAATATCGATGCAAAAATATAGAATACCAAAATATCGAAGTCCTATCTCCAAACAGGAAATTACAAAAATATCGAATCCAAAATATCGTTGTAAATATTATAGTTAGTCAAAATATCGAATTTTTTAAATGTTTTAAAAGTAATGTTAAATTAATGAAATAATACATATAATTAACTGACACATACTTAAAAATACTTAAATAACAGTAAACTTAATGAATAATTAAAGTAAGTAAAAAAAAAAAATTAATACATATATCTTAACGTGATATTAATTAAAAATATTCAATATTTTCTGTGTAGGATAGCGGGCGCGTAAAATTTACTATTACCACTCCAGTAAGTGCAATAATAGGGAAAACATTGGATAGCGTAGGGGTAATAATTACTATTCCTACTCCAGAGAGTGCAACAGTAGGGAAAGCGTTGGATAGCGAGAGGGTAACATTTACTATTCCCACTCCAGTGAGTGCAACAGTAGGGAAAGCGTTGGATAGCGTAGGGGTAAAAATTACTATTCACACTCCAGAGAGTGCAACAGTAGGGAAAGCGTTGGATAGCGGGAGGGTAACATTTACTATTCCCACTCCAGTGAGTGCAACAGTAGGGAAAGCGTTGGATAGCGTAGGGGTAAATATTACTATTCCCACTCCAGAGAGTGCAACAGTAGGGAAAGCGTTGGATAGCGGGAGGGTAAAAATTACTATTCCCACTCCAGAGAGTGCAACAGTAGGGAAAGCGTTGGATAGCGGGAGGGTAACATTTATTATTCCCACTCCAGTGAGTGCAACAGTAGGGAAAGCGTTGGATAGCATAGGGGTAAAAATTACTATTCCCACTCCAGAGAGTGCAACAGTAGGGAAAGCGTTGGATAGCGGGAGGGTAACATTTACTATTCCCACTCCAGTGAGTGCAACAGTAGGGAAAGCGTTGGATAGCGTAGGGGTAAAAACTTACTATTCCCACTCCAGAGAGTGCAACAGTAGGGAAAGCGTTGGATAGCGGGAGGGTAACATTTACTATTCCCACTCCAGTCAGTGCAACAGTAGGGAAAGCGTTGGATAGCATAGGGGTAAAAATTACTATTCCCACTCCAGAGAGTGCAACAGTAGGGAAAGCGTTGGATAGCGGGAGGGTAACATTTACTATTCCCACTCCAGTGAGTGCAACAGTAGGGAAAGCGTTGGATAGCGTAGGGGTAAAAATTACTATTCCCACTCCAGAGAGTGCAACAGTAGGGAAAGCGTTGGATAGCGGGAGTGTCAAATTTACTATTCCCACTCCAGTGACTGCAACAGTAGGGAAAGCGTTGGATAGCGGTAGGGTAAAAATTACTATTCCCACTCCAGAGAGTGCAACAGTAGGGAAAGCATTGGATAGCATAGGGGTAAAAATTACTATTCCCACTCCAGAGAGTGCAACAGTAGGGAAAGCGTTGGATAGGGGGAGGGTCAAATTTACTATTCCCACTCCAGTGACTGCAACAGTAGGGAAAGCGTTGGATAGCGGTAGGGTAAAAATTACTATTCCCACTCCAGAGAGTGCAACAGTAGGGAAAGCGTTGGATAGCGTAGGGGTAAAAATTACTATTCCCACTCCAGAGAGTGCAACAGTAGGGAAAGGGTTGGATAGCGGGAGGGTCAAATTTACTATTCCCACTCCAGTGAGTACCACACTAGAGAAAGCGTTGGATAGCGGTAGGGTAAAAATTAATATTCCCACTCCAGAGAATGCAACAGTAGGGAAAGTGTTGGATAGCGGGAGGGTAAAAATTAATATTCCCACTCCAGAGAGTGCAATAATAGGGAAAGTATTGGATAGCGTAGGGGTAAAAATTACTATTCCCACTCAAGTAAGTGCAATAGTAGAGAAAATAATAAATGTATTTTTTTTTTAAATTAATTATTAATACAAAAACAACTATTACAATTAATTACCAATCACACAAGAATTGATTATTCATAAATACCAATACATTTTTGTTTAATTAATTAACTATTAATAATTAATTAACAAACAATTGTTTTTCAATAAAAAACATTAATAAAAGCAAATAATACCAATTAATAATTAATTTATAATATATTAATTAAGGATATACACAAATTATTTAAATAATATTTTTTTTCCAATTATATTACTTCCCACCATATTCCCCTATAAACACAATACCCGCTACAAATATTAATTGAATACAATTAACATAATTATCAAACTATTAATACTAATTAATTACCAATTAATACTAATTATTTACCAATTAAAAATTAATCAACAACCAATTAATTTGCAATACCATTTAATAATTAACTAATAACAATTAAATTACTTCCCACCCTATTCCCCTATAAACCCACAACCCGCTACAGAAGTAAAACGCAAAATTAAATTAAAGATATATTAATTAACAATATACACAAATAAATTAAATAATTATTTATTTACAATTATATTACTTACCACCATATTCCCCTATAAACACACTGCCCGCTACAAATATTAAATGAATACAATTAACATAATTATCAATTAAACAATTAATACAAATTAATTACCAATTAATACTAATTATTTACCAATTAATAATTCATCAACAACCAATTAATTTTCAATACCGTTTAATAATTAACTAATAACAATAAATTACTTCCCACCCTATTCCCCTATAAACCCACAACCCGCTACAGAAGTAAAACGCAAAATTAAATTAAAAATAATTAATAATTCCTATAAATTATTATTTAATGTACTATAATTAAATTACTTCCCACCCTACTCCCCGTATAAACCCACAACCCGCTACAGAATTAAATTACAAAAAAAATAAAAAAACATAAAATTCATTAATTTAAAAATATTCTAACATACATTCCAATATTAATACATACTTTTAACACATATACTAACACTTAAAACACTATAAAAAAATGTGATATTTTTAACAACTATATTATGACTGTCGATATTACTTACTTCTATATTATTGCAATCGATATTTCTTACCTGTTTTTCGATATTCTTCACCACTATATTTTTGCAAGTCGATATTCTGTCCATTCGATATTAAAAACTCGATATTCTGGCTACTCGATATTTTTTTTTCGATATTATGTCTAGTTACCAGCAAATTTGTATGCATTTTACAATCCACCTAGCTATCCCTGATTTTGATATGGGGTTGCCTTTATGTGGTGGAGAGAACGAGACAAACAGCTGTTTAGTCTTTCTGAAAGATTGCGTTCTTTGTATATAATAAAGCAAAGCTCTTTTAACATCAAGTGTATGTAAAGCTCTTTCTGCAACCGTTTGAGGTTGTGAGAAAAAAACTGGTAATTCACCGATTTATTGAGATGAAATGGGGAAATGACTTTGGGCAGAAATTTTGGGTTTGTGCGAAGCACAACTTTGTTCTGATGGATCTGTAGAAAAGGTTCTTGTATAGTGAACGCTTGTATTTCACTAACCCTTCTAAGGGAAGTGATAGCTACCAGAAAGGCTGTTTTCCATGTAAGCAATTGTAGCTCACATTTATGCAGTGGTTCGAAAGGCGGACCCATGAGCCTTGTAAGAACTATGTTTAGATTCCACACAGGTGAGGGCGGTACTCTGGGTGGAATTACTCTTTTGAGGCCTTCCATGAAAGCTTTAATTGCAGGTACTCTGAAAAGTGATAAATGCTGCCTGTTTTGCAGGTAAGCAGCAATTGCTGCGAGGTGTAACCGGATGGATGTGTATGCCAGGTTACACCTTTGTAGATGGAGCAGGTAACATATGATGTGCTGTATGGATACATCTAAAGGGTTGATTGTGTTACGGCAGTAAATAACAAATCTCTTCCACTTTGCGGCATAGCATGCTCGAGTGGTAGGGCGTCTGGCTTCCCTGATAATGTCCATGCAATCAGGGGGTAGGTTAAGATATCCAAATTCTAAGACTTCAGGAGCCAGATCACAAGGTTGAGCTGAGCTGGGTCCAGGTGCCTGATCTCCATGGTTCTGAGTTAGGAGGCATGGAGAGAGGTGTAATTTTTGGTGTGGTACCACTGAGAGTTGTAGTAGTGTGGTCTACCACGGCTGCCTGGCCCATGTTGGAGCTACTAGAATGAGTGTGAGGGAGTGTTGTTGTAGCTTCCTTACCACTAATGGAATTAGCGGGAGAGGCGGAAAGGCGTAAGCAAATTTGCCTGACTAGTTCATCCATATCGCATTGCCCTTGGACAATGGGTGTGGGTATCTGGCGGCGAAGCTTGGGCATTTTTTGTTTTCGTGGGTGGCGAAGAGGTCTATCTGAGGATACCCCCACTTGTGAAAGAATGGGTGAAGAACTTGTGGATGAAGTTCCCATTCGTGCATTTGTTGCGTCTGTCTGCTGAGCAGATCTGCCATGGTGTTTTGTATCCCTGGGACATGTTGGGCCAGGAGAAAGATTTTTTTGCGGGATTGCCCATCTCCATATGCTCTGTGCTAGTCGAGAGAGCTGTAGAGAGTGTGTCCCCCCCTGTTTTTGAATGTAGTACATAGCAGTCATATTGTCTGTGCGAATGAGGACTGCTTTGGCTGAAATTTGCCTTTGAAATGATTTCAGGGCTAGAAAGATTGCCAATAACTCCAGATGGTTTATGTGGAGTAATTTTTGTTGTGGTGTCCATATACCTTGTAGTGTGAGGTGTAGTAGATGAGCTCCCCAGCCGGAGAGCGATGCGTCCGTTGTTAGGATTACCAGTGGAACTGGGTCCAGGAACGGTCGACCTTTGGAAAGGTTTTTGGTGTTCCACCACTGCAGAGAGCGATGGGTGCGACCGTCTACCAACACCAGATCCGTCAGTTGCCCCTGGGCCTGGTTCCACTGGCGTGCTAGGCACTCTTGGAGTGGACGCATCTGGAGTCTTGCATGAGGCACTATGAAAATGCACAAGGCCATCATCCCTATGAGCTGCATAAACACTCTTGCTGGGAGAGAGTGTTGGCATAGGAATTTTTGACGGAGAGCCTGTATCTTTGCAATCCTGGCAGGATTGGGGTAGGCTATGGCTTTTGAGGTGTCTATAGTGGCTCCGAGATATTGTTTTGTGTGTGATGGTATCAGGTGGGATTTTTGGTGGTTCACCGTGAAACCTAGCTGGTGAAGTAGTTGGACCGTGGCAGCGGTATGTTGCACACATTGTTGGTAAGACGTGGCTTTTATCAGCCAGTTGTCCAGATAGGGGAAGACGTGGATGTGCTGTCTTCTGAGGTGTGCAGCCACTACTGCTAGGCACTTGGTGAAAAACCTTGGTGCTGTTGTTACTCCGAACGGGAGCACCTTGAACTGGTAGTGTTGTTTGTTTACCACAAACCTGAGGTACTTCCTGTGAGACTGGTGTACTGGGATGTGGTGAGAAAATCTTTGTGGGAAAGGAGTGGAAGAACCTGTTGAAGGGTTACCATGTGAAAATGGTCTGAGTGAAAGTAAGTGTTTAGAGGCCTGAGATCTAAAATAGGTCGTAAGGTCTCGTCCGTCTTTGGAATTAGAAAGTACAGGGAGTAGACCCCTAAATTTTGTTGATTTACGGGGACCTGCTCTATTGCTCCTTTTTGCAGGAGGGAGGCTACTTCTTGCGTTAGTAGCGCAGTATGTTCTTGAGACATAGGGCGGTGCCTGGGTGGAATGTTGGGAGGTGTAGATGTTAATTCTAGGCAATACCCTGACTGAATAATTTGTGTCACCCATCTGTCGGAGGTGATTGTCTGAAGGAAAAGTTGTAGTCTGCCTCCGACCGGAGTGGAATGGTCTAGAGGGAGCGGGGGAAAGTCATTGGGCAGGAGGTGTGGCAGAGCGGGCGGTATTTGTTTTGCCTCTGCCCTTATTATTATTGCCTCTGTATCCGCCTCTTTGATAACCTTTTGTGAAGGTAGATTGCGGAGGGGATTTATATGACGTGGATGCACTATCTGAGGAGTAGCCTCTGCCCGTGCCTCGAAAGGAAGAGTGGCGAAAAGAGCGCCTGGGAGTGTGCAACTGCAGGGCTCCCATGGATTTTGCCGTGTCTGTGTCTTTCTTCATCTTTTCGAGGGCTTCGTCTACTTTGGGACCAAATAGATGGTCTTGGTCGAATGGGTGGTTTAATATAGAGGCTTGAACCTCAGGTTTAAACCCTGAAATCCTGAGCCAGGCATGGCGACGGAGAAGGACACTTGTGTTTATAGCCCTGGAGGCCGTATCTGCTACATCTAGTATAAAAGAGGGTGGTGATGGATGGAGCATCAGAGCCAATCAAATATTCACACCCAGTCAACAGATCTGGGTTTGATCCATCACCGTTCTTTAGCCCACTCTGCCACCCCAGTTCAGACATGGCCATATGCAAATCAGTCTGACCCTGTGCCTCATGGGAACAGTCCAGCCCGAACTGCCAAGCCATGCCTTCCCTGGAACGGAAACAAGCTTCCTAGGACTGGTTTCTGGCATTTCAGCCGTCTTCAACCAGGCTTGCTTGAATCCAGTGGCAAAGTGAGCAAGGGACTCACGTCTGAGCATACCCTGCCAACTTATGGCGAACAAAGCAGTATAAAAGAGGGTGGTGATGGATGGAGCATCAGAGCCAATCAAATACTCACACCCAGTCAACAGATCTGGGTTTGATCCATCACCGTTCTTTAGCCCACTCTGCCACCCCAGTTCAGACATGGCCATATGCAAATCAGTCTGACCCTGTGCCTCATGGGAACAGTCCAGCCCGAACTGCCAAGCCATGCCTTCCCTGGAACGGAAACAAGCTTCCTAGGACTGGTTTCTGGCATTTCAGCCGTCTTCAACCAGGCTTGCTTGAATCCAGTGGCAAAGTGAGCAAGGGACTCACGTCTGAGCATACCCTGCCAACTTATGGCGAACAAAGCAGTATAAAAGAGGGTGGTGATGGATGGAGCATCAGAGCCAATCAAATACTCACACCCAGTCAACAGATCAGGGTCAAGACTGATTTGCATATGGCTGGGTTCAAACTGGAATAGCATGGTGAGCAAAAAAACGATGGATTTAGGCCCAGATCTCTGTACTGGGGTGAATGTATGACATTGTTCTGCATTCTGTCCATCAATTGTTGTTTTTGCATTTGTCACCCCGAGTGGGAAGGGTATGCTCAGACGTGAGTCCCTTGCTCTCCATGCCACTGGAATCAAGCTATCCTGGCTGACGAGGGCTGAAAGCCCGAAACCGGTCCTAGGATGCTTGTTTCCAGTCCAGGGAGGACCTGGCTTGGCAGTTCGGGCTGGACTGTTCCCATGGGGCACAGGGTCAAGACTGATTTGCATATGGCTGGGTTCAAACTGGAATAGCATGGTGAGCAAAAAAACGATGGATTTAGGCCCAGATCTCTGTACTGGGGTGAATGTATGACATTGTTCTGCATTCTGTCCATCAATTGTTGTTTTTGCATTTGTCACCCCGAGTGGGAAGGGTATGCTCAGACGTGAGTCCCTTGCTCTCCATGCCACTGGAATCAAGCTATCCTGGCTGACGAGGGCTGAAAGCCCGAATCCGGTCCTAGGATGCTTGTTTCCAGTCCAGGGAGGACCTGGCTTGGCAGTTCGGGCTGGACTGTTCCCATGGGGCACAGGGTCAAGACTGATTTGCATATGGCTGGGTTCAAACTGGAATAGCATGGTGAGCAAAAAAACGATGGATTTAGGCCCAGATCTCTGTACTGGGGTGAATGTATGACATTGTTCTGCATTCTGTCCATCAATTGTTGTTTTTGCATTTGTCACCCCGAGTGGGAAGGGTATGCTCAGACGTGAGTCCCTTGCTCTCCATGCCACTGGAATCAAGCTATCCTGGCTGACGAGGACTGAAAGCCCGAAACCGGTCCTAGGATGCTTGTTTCCAGTCCAGGGAGGACCTGGCTTGGCAGTTCGGGCTGGACTGTTCCCATGGGGCACAGGGTCAAGACTGATTTGCATATGGCTGGGTTCAAACTGGAATAGCATGGTGAGCAAAAAAACGATGGATTTAGGCCCAGATCTCTGTACTGGGGTGAATGTATGACATTGTTCTGCATTCTGTCCATCAAATGTTGTTTTTGCATTTGTCACCCCGAGTGGGAAGGGTATGCTCAGACGTGAGTCCCTTGCTCTCCATGCCACTGGAATCAAGCTATCCTGGCTGACGAGGGCTGAAAGCCCGAAACCGGTCCTAGGATGCTTGTTTCCAGTCCAGGGAGGACCTGGCTTGGCAGTTCGGGCTGGACTGTTCCCATGGGGCACAGGGTCAAGACTGATTTGCATATGGCTGGGTTCAAACTGGAATAGCATGGTGAGCAAAAAAACGATGGATTTAGGCCCAGATCTCTGTACTGGGGTGAATGTATGACATTGTTCTGCATTCTGTCCATCAATTGTTGTTTTTGCATTTGTCACCCCGAGTGGGAAGGGTATGCTCAGACGTGAGTCCCTTGCTCTCCATGCCACTGGAATCAAGCTATCCTAGCTGACGAGGGCTGAAAGCCCGAAACCGGTCCTAGGATGCTTGTTTCCAGTCCAGGGAGGACCTGGCTTGGCAGTTCGGGCTGGACTGTTCCCATGGGGCACAGGGTCAAGACTGATTTGCATATGGCTGGGTTCAAACTGGAATAGCATGGTGAGCAAAAAAACGATGGATTTAGGCCCAGATCTCTGTACTGGGGTGAATGTATGACATTGTTCTGCATTCTGTCCATCAATTGTTGTTTTTGCATTTGTCACCCTGAGTGGGAAGGGTATGCTCAGACGTGAGTCCCTTGCTCTCCATGCCACTGGAATCAAGCTATCCTGGCTGACGAGGGCTGAAAGCCCGAAACCGGTCCTAGGATGCTTGTTTCCAGTCCAGGGAGGGCATGGCAGTTCGGGCTGGACTGTTCCCATGGGGCACAGGGTCAAGACTGATTTGCATATGGCTGGGTTCAAACTGGAATAGCATGGTGAGCAAAAAAACGATGGATTTAGGCCCAGATCTCTGTACTGGGGTGAATGTATGACATTGTTCTGCATTCTGTCCATCAATTGTTGTTTCTGCTACATCTAGGGCACATCTTATTGAGGTATTGGTTATTGTTTTTCCTTCCTGAATAAGTTCATTGGCCCTAGTCTTGTACTTTTCAGGGAGATGGTGCATGATTGCCTGTAGCTCATCATAGTGTGCTCTGTCGTATCGAGCCAACAATGCTTGCGTATTGGCTATACGCCATATATTGGCAGCTTGTGATGCAGTGCGTTTCCCTGACGCATCTAGGAGCTTGGACTCCTTGTCAGGTGGGGGTGCTTCGCCTGACGCCTGAGAATTTGAGCGTTTCCTAGCTGTAGATACCACTAGGGAATCCAATGGTGCAGGGCATTTAATGTGAGAAGGGTCTGTGGGTGCGGCCTTATATTTTTTCTCTATCCGAGGGTTTATGGCCCTGGCCCTGACTGGGTCCTTAAAAACCTCAGGGGCATGTTTAATTACGCCCTTTAACATAGGTAGAATGGCAGTGGACCTATGTGTATCCTCAAAGGTGTCTAGGAGAAAATCTTCTTCCACTGGGTCGGAATGTAGCTCCACCCCATGGTAGTGTGACGCCCTTTGTAACAAATGATGAAACCCCAGGGAGTCTTCAGGTGGGGATGGCCTAGATGGGTAAAGGTCATCCTGTGGGACATCTGGGATGTTCGGATTGTTATAGTCATCCCATGGGTCTGGAGATCCAGTAGGGGTGGGATCTTGTGGCACATCTGCTGGATCATTATACGGGTCTGCCAAATCGTCTGGGACAGGAGACAAGGTGGGGGAACGCTGGGGTGGAGGGGGTGGTGGAGAGGGTGGAGGAGGTGGAGGAGGTGGGGAAGGCATTCTTAAGGGAGAGGTAGCAATGTCCTTCCTCTTTGGAGGTGGAGGCGGAGCCAGCTTGTCCAAATGTCTCTTTTTCGAAGACAAAGTCAAGTGTCCAGTGTTTGGATCCTTTGTGAGGGTTTTTTGCAAAGGATCTGGTGTGAAAAGCTCCTGCGACCCTGGTTGTTCGGAAGGTGCCGAAGGTTTCGGGGCTGACGGCTTTTTAGGTTTGTCGGAGCCGTGTTTCCTTGGAACCTCTGGTTTTTTGGTGGGCGTCGAAGAAGGCTTCGGCACGGGAGTGTCGGTGCCGGGGGCCTTGTGATGTTTTACAGGCGCCGAAGGAGCAGGTTTTGACACCGAAGGCTCCGGTGCCGGGGTTGGAGCGGAGGTGGAGGCCGATTTTTTCTTCGTTGCCGAAGGGTGTTTCTCGGCACCGGGGGTTGGCTGGCTTGAGCCCGAGCTGCCGGAAGGCTTAAAAGGCTTCTTTACCGGGCCCAAAGGTGGGGTATGAGAAGCAGTGTCCTTGGTCTTGCCTAGGCCCGGAGGCGAAGGTGTGACCGAAGCCTTTTTCGGAATGGACGAGGGCGTGGGAGGGGGGATTGTACTCACGACCCTCTGCGCCGGAGTGATGTCCTCCACATCTGAGTCGTCAGCCTCTGAAGCGCTGACGAGGTCGTCATCCTCCTGTTCGATGTTCTGCTGTCCCGAAGTTTCGACGTCGTCTCCGAAGATGTCGACTGGAGCGGAGGTCGAGGAGTGCGCCATGTTGCGTCGAGCCCGTCGATCTCGAATGGTCTTTTTTGATCGAAAAGACCTGCAGGCGGGACAGTCTCGGGCCTCGTGTTCTGGGGAGAGGCAGAGGTTGCACACCTCATGAAGATCCGTGTGGGGAAACTTGGACCCACATCGAGGGCACTTCTTGAAGGGAGTTCTTTCCATCAGCCGAGACCGGCGCCAGAATAGGCCCGAAGGCTGCCGTCGACGACCGGAATCGAAGAAGTGCCGAAGAGAAGATGAATAAGATGATTTCTTATTGAAGAAGCTCGATGAGCGAGGATTTTCTTGTCGATCGGTGAACTGGAAAGTTCGGGACCGGAGGGCGAAGTATTACATCCGAGCCCGATGGCGGAAAAAAACAATCTGAGGATGGAGCCGAAGCCCATGCGCAGTACAGACCGAAGGAGGAGTCACCGAACTCGTGACTTCCAAAGACTTTCCAAGAAGAAAAACAAACTGCAAACATCCGGGCCCAACACCAGATGGCGATATATGCACAGTGTATAATCTGCAGCTCATATGCCTCGAACAGTATATTTTAATACCTATTGTTGGTTCTAAAATAAAACAAACATATTTTTTTATATAAACTATTAGACTAGAGTTCAGTTATTGCTGACTGAGTGTGTACAACAAATGCTTTACACTGTCCTCTGATACTGCATTACTGCTCGACCAAGCTACCTCTTTAGAGAGTAAGGTTATATCTAACTTTAGCCTCTGCCAAACCTCTGGGGGCTGTGGACTCTGTACACACTGTACCTATTTGGGAACAGAATATACAGAGCCACTTTCTCACAACCTCTTCATCCGTCGCACGGGCTATGATAACATTTTTTTCGCGAATTGGTTTTCCACGTGAAATACTTACCGATCAGGGAACCCCTTTTGTTTCCCAACTGATGAAACAGGTATGCAACCTTCTGGGGATAGAACACATACGCACCGCTGTTTATCCCCCACAGACTGTTGGTCTTGTAGAACTATCAAGACAATCCTAAGAAAAGTAGTGCACGATACAGGGAGGGACTGGGATAAAAAAACTACCATTAGTCTTATTCGCCATCCTATCCCATGAACAGAAATCCATGGGTTTTTCGCCGTTTGAGTTAGTCTTCGGGTGTAAATCACGTTCACTTTTGGATATGGCTTTTGAGCAAGAAGACGATGGGAAATCGTTGTTAACTTATACCTCTTCCCTTAAAGAAACCCTCACCACTTTATGGGATACTGTACTCCAGAATATGGACAGAGCCATAGAAAGGCAGAAAAAGGGGTAGGATCGAGGAACCAAAATAAGAGAATTTTCTATATAGGTGAAAAGGTCCTTATCCTTCTACCTACCGCTACCTCAACATTCGTAGCCATTTGGCAGAGGCCTTATTGGCTAAAGTAACCCCCATCACTTATAGGGTAGCAGTACCTACAAAACGTGGTAGAGGACAAATCTATCACGTAAACCTCTTGAAGAAATGGGAAGAGCCACAAACCAAAAAGAGAACCCCGATAGTAGCGAATATCACTCTTATCCAACAACCCGATAACCTTCCCAAGGTATTCAACGAAGACCTCCCTGAAGAGGTACAGATCGGTCACATGTTAAATCCCTCCCAAAAACTTCAGATAGAAAAGTTGCTAAAGAAATACTCTAAGGTAGTGTCAAAAAGTCCTGGACGCACTACTCTTGTAGAACATGACATTATTACAGAATAATGGAAAATAGTACGCCTAAAACTATATCGATTACCCGCAGATAGAAGGCAGGCTATTGAGAAGGAAGTAGAGGACATGCTTAAGGCGGACATAATTGAGCCGTCACAAAGCGCCTGGTGTTCCCCAGTCATTCTCATACCTAAACCAGACGGAAGCCTCCTTTTTTGTGTCGACTTCCGTCAACTAAATGCCATATCCAACTTCGAGTCTTATCCTATGCCCAGGAAGGATGAACTAATAGAAAAAGTGGGAAAAGCAAAGAATTTGTCTATCATCGACCTTACTGAAGGACACTGGCAGATACCCCTGACACAGACAGCAAGGGAACAATTGATTTCTCCACCTCATCAGGACTATACCATTTCAAGGTCCTTCCTTTCGGGCTCCATGGCGCCCCTGCTAGCTTCCAACACTTGATGGACATCATACTAAAAAACATCAACAATACGCAGCTGCTTATTTAGACGACATTGTTGTATTCAGTCCCAACTGGGAAACACATCTGGTACACCTGGAAGGAATCCTAGCTACACTCTCACAAGCCGGCCTAACCCTCAATCCAAAGGAAAACCCTTCTCGCAACAAACCACATCAATTATCTAGGATATTCGATCACACAAGGGCGTATCCTACCCCAAATAGATAAAGTGGAGGCTATACGTAAAATTCCTCAACCCGCTACTAAAAAAAGAAATCAGAACCTTCCTCGGTTTAGTTGGTTATTACCGTCGATTCATCCCCCATTTCTGCGAACTTGCATGCCCCCTCACCGACTCATTAACAAACCATCACAAAAACAACAACATTCAATGGTCTGAAGAACAAGCTTAAAAAACGCCCTTTGTAGACACCCTGTGCTCCATTGTCCGGACATCTCCAAAACCTTTATCCTTTAGACCGAAGCATCTGAACAAGGATTAGGGGCCGTATTGTCCCAACCCAATCACCATAGTTACCTCCGTCCTATTTTATATCTCAGTAGGAAACTGTTCCAGAGAGAACGCCCCAATTCCACAATAGAAAAAGAATGTCTAGCCATTAAGTGGGCTATAGAAGCCCTCTAATACTACCTGTTAGTACGTATCTTTATATTGTTAACCGACCACGCTCCTCTTACTTGGTTTTAAACTAATAAATACTCAAATGCCCCAATATTGCGCTGATTTCTAGCCTTTCAACCTTTTTCCTTCCAGACGTACCATGTTCCTGGAAAACTCCAAGGCAACGTCGATTTCCTTTTCAGATGTCCAGTCTCAGTCTGGCCCGAGCGGCCATACCTAACCGAGGAGCAGTGCGATACCTCAGCGGCCGCCTCCTCGGACATCTACATGGCGGCCGCTGAAGAACAAAGAGAAACGAAGGTCTGCGTACCTGTGTTTGTGGTACGTACACCGGAAGTGGAGCCCAGCGTGGCGTCTTCAGAGGAGGGATAAACTCCGGTACAGGAGAATACGGAGCACGGAACGCCAGAGTGAGTCGACCCAGTTCCGGAGGGATCAGAAGAGACCGAGAGCGACGACACTTCAGCGGAGGAGCCCATAAGAACAAAAGTTACTTACCTGTAAACTGTGGTTCTCCAGTATTGGTGTCTTTCATAGATTCACATGCTTGAATATTCCCCATCGTCGAAGTGGGAGTCCCACGGTACATAACATAGCAATGTAGCAATAACATAAGCCTAATAGGCATAAAAGAAAGTAAAACCATAGAGTTTTTATGGATAGACCACTTGTCACATCTATAACATATCACTGTCATTATGTTTTAGTCCAAAATCCAGCCAATCAGTCGTCCGCACCCTCTAGAACCCTCTCCTCAGAGGCTCAGGCCCTCAGATTTTCGTAGCACAAGTGTGACATAAAAGTCAAATATATGATGGGAGCCTATGAGGGGAGGTGGGTAAGTCGCATGTGAATCTATGAAAGACACCAATACTGGAGAACCACAGTTTACAGGTAAGTAACTTTTGTTCCTCTCCAGTATTGGGGTGTCTTTCATAGATTCACATGCTTGAATAAGAGTAGAGAGCAGTAGTATCAGAATAATACAAGTTACATAGGAAAACAACGCAATAGCAATACTCAGTGCAAGAGACTATAGGCATATACAATATATATATATTATCTACTGGCGGTCGCCAGTAGATAGTTATAGTTAGGACCGAGTTTCCAAAGGAAATCTCAAAATTCTATTTTAAATAACTTTGGCGCCGATTGACGAATCTTCGCGAAATTTTCAAAACTAATGGGGCGCTCCGCTCCTACCCTGAAAGTCTCGGGGTGATTCGTCAAGCGGGGGCCGAGAAAAAGAGGGGGTCCCAAAACACGTTTTCCCCATGGATTTTTCCATAGGAACTTTAGTCGCAGCTACAGCCCGAACGGCTGAACAGAATTACGTGAAATTTGGCAGAGAGGTAGCCATAAGGTCCGTTTGGTGCCTTTTGCAGGTTTGGTGTAAATCTGTTCAGTATTTTCTGAGAAAATAGCATTTAAATCAATATATATATCTATACGCGCGCAGCGTACGCGCAGGGTGCGCGCACTCGGCCGTCCGCGAGCGCACTTCTGATTGGTTGTTACATCTTAGTAAACATTCGAATCGGTCGAAACCAGGAAGTTTCTGCCGCCATTTTGTCTCTCGCACTGAGAGGGGGGTGAAACACAAAGGAGAAAAACATGTAAAGGGGGCACGCTGGACAGTTCCTGACCCCCTAGCAGGGGTCAAGGGGTCCCAGGAGGTCCCCCAAGGGCAATAAAAAAAATTATTTATTTCTTTCGGTAAATCGCCGAGTGCGCGAAGCGTGCGCGCACTATAGAAATGAAAAAAATTCCGCGAGGTTCGCGCAGCGTGTGCGCACGGTATAAACGCTTTAAAATAAAATCGCAATGTAAATCCCCCGTGTGCGCACGCTGCGCGCAGCACAGTGTCCGTGCATGGCTTACCCAAGGTTAACAGTTTATGCCAAAACCCTTAACAACAAAGCGTATCATGTGTCCTCCTTGTGCGGACGGTGCGCGAAGCGCACCGTGCGTACATGGCCCATTAAGCGTAACGTGGGCGCGCGGTGCGCGTAGCGCGCCCACCGTGCGTGCACGGTGCGCAAAGTGCACCGTGCGTGCACGGCACTAACTGCGTAAAGTGGGCGCGCGGTGCGCAAAGCGCACCGCGTGCTCACCGTGCGCGCACGGAACGAACTGCGTGAAGTGGGCGCGCGGTGCGCAAAGCGCACCGCGTGCCCACCGTGCGCGCACCGTGCGCGCACCGTGCGCGAAGCACGCCGTGCGCGCACCGTGCGCGCACCGTGCGCGAAGCACGCCGTGCGCGCACGGCACAAACGGCGTAAAGTAACTTAGCATTTAAAAAACCGTACAAATTCACTGAAAAAACCATAGGTTTCACACACGTTATGGTTAGGAATTAGCATTTAAAAAACCTTGCAAATTCACTTAAAAAACCATAGGTTTCACACATGTTATAGTTAGCTGGGCATTTTCCTCATGAAAAACCAATGAAATTCCCCCGTTATAGTTAGTGCAGGCAACTATAACTCACGCGACCGTAATCCGCTGCTGATGACGTCAGATATTACATCACTGATGACATATGTGTCTTTCTGAAAAAAAAAAAATATATATATGTATAGCTAAAAAAAAAAAGGAAGAAGTCATGGGTATATAAATGTGTAAATACAGTGATGTAATATCTGACGTCATCAGCAGCGGATTACGGTCGCGTGAGTTATAGTTGCCTGCACTAACTATAACGGGGGAATTTCATTGGTTTTTCATGAGGAAAATGCCCAGCTATCTAGAACATGTGTGAAACCTATGGTTTATTAAGTGAATTTGCAAGGTTTTTTAAATGATAATTCCTAACTATAACGTGTGTGAAACCTATGGTTTTTTCAGTGAATATATATATATATATAAACAATAAAATGTACCTTGTATACAGGAGGAGGGAAGCATCAGAGGCTCACCTTATTTAAAAATATTACGAAGGAATGCCTGTCCCACAGCTGTGTCCATGTTGTCTGCAGCATCCAGACAGCAGTGTTTCGTAAAGGTATGTCTGCTGGACCACGTTGCAGTTCTGCAGATGTATTGAAGAGGCACCCCAGCAAATAGCGCAGTAGAAGAGGACACCTTCCTGGTAGAATGCGCTTGACTGGTTGATGTAAGTGGTTTTCCCACTTGCTGATGGCAAAAGGCAATAGTAGAAGATATCCAGCGTGCTATAGTTTGTTTGGTGACCGGATGACCCTCCCGCATCCGTCCGTAAGCCACAAAGAGCTGGTCATTCTTACGAATTTTGACTGTTCTTTGAAGGTAAAATTTGAGACATCTCTTGACATCCAAAGAATGAAGCATTTTCTCTGCGTGAGTTTGAGGATTTGGAAAAAATTTCTTTAAAACAACCGGCTCATTAAGGTGGAAGTCTGATGGCACCTTGGGGATAAAAGCCGGATTTGTGCGGAGCAGGACAGAGTCTTTAGTAAATTGAAGGAAGGGTGGTTTAGTAGTAAACGCCTGCAAGTCACTAAATCGGCGGGAGGAAGTGAGAGCCAGGAGTAGAGAAGTCTTCCAAGTTACATATTTGAGACTGACCTTATGGATTGGCTCAAAAGGTGGTTTCATGAGCTGCGCCAATGCAATGTTCAGATGCCAAGGTGGAGGTGGCCGACGTATCGGAGGAAACATTAGAAACAGACCCTTGAAAAATTGTTGGAATACTCTTGACGAGTAAAGTGAACTAGATCCATCTTGACAGAAACGTGAGATTGCTGCTAGGAAAACCTTAAGGGTAGAGTATGAGAGGCCTGATTTTGCTAGAAAGGCAAAGGTTGTTCCGGCTTGGAATGTATAGGATGTACTTGAGCTTCATTGCACCAAAGACAGAATCTTTTCCATTTTAGTTTATATGTTTTTACAGTGGAAGGTGCTCTAGCCTTAGCTAAGACTTCTCTGCACTCTGAAGGAATGTCCAAATTTACAAATTCATAGTGCTCAGGTTCCAAGCCGCTAACCGTAGAGATGCAGGATCGGGATGACAAATCTGGCCGTGTTCCATAGTCAAAAGATTCAGAAGAGGGCGAAGAATGATCGGGTCGCACTGAGACAGGAGCAGCAGTTCCGTGAACCAAATTTGTCGAGGCCACCGGGGGGCTATAAGAATAATGTGACAGGGTTCTTTCCTCATTTTCCGCAGAACCTTGGGGACTAGAGGTATTGGTGTAAAGGCGTAAGCATATATCTTTGACCAGTTCATCAAAAAGGCATTCCCGCATGACTTTGGTTGGGGAAGCCAACTTGCGTAGAACAGGCATTTTCGGTTCCGATTTGTCGCAAACAGATCCAGATTTGGGGGACCCCATAGTCGAAAATTTGATCTAGAATAGGTTGGTGTAACTTCCATTCGTGATTGGTCATGGACGGTCTGCTTAGGGAATCTGTGAGATTGTTCGACACCCCCGGAACATGGACTGCTGAGAGGACAATGTGATGCTGAATCACCGAATTCCAAATTTGTTGAGCCTGACGGGACAACAAGACAGACCTTGTGCCTCCCTGTTTGTTGATGTAGTGCATGCACGTTGTGTTGTCCGTACGGATCAACACCGTGCTTTCTTGGATGATGGTTCGGAAAGCTTTCAGAGCCAGAAAAATGGCCAGTAACTCTAAAAGGTTGATGTGTCTTGTTTTTTGATGAGCGGTCCACTTGCCTTTCACAGTCAGCCCTTGTAAGTGGGCGCCCCAACCCTCGAAAGACGCATCGGTCGTGAGGGTGAAAAGTGGAGTGTCCGCCAGAAACGGACGTCCTGAGGAGATATTTTGTTCGTGAATCCACCATGCAAGAGCTCTTTTTAGTCGATGTGTGACTGACTAAGTCGTTGAAAGTTCCTGAGACTTGAGCCCATTGTTTGTCCAATTCCTCCTGAACAGGTCTCATTTTCAGGCGGCAGTGAGGGACTAGAGGAATGCACGAGGACAACATCCCTAGGAAAGATTTCAACTGTCGGACAGAAACAAACTCTTTTAGATGGATAGAGGTCGCTAGATTGCGAAGGCGTTGACATCTTTCGTGTGACACAAAAGCTTTCCCTTGCCTGGTATCTAGAATGGCTCCCAAGAGCAGTCTGTTTTAAGCTGGGTGAACCTGAGATTTTTCCATGTTTAATGTGAGGCCCAGAGATTGGAAGAAGGACCTGCATAAAAGAGTTTTTTTGGATGCCAGATCGAACGAATGGCAGAACCCTGAATTGGAAATCCTTTCCGGCCACTCTGAATCGGAAAAATTTCCTGTGTCTTGGTAGTATGGGAAGATGAAAATAAGCATCTTGAAGATCCAAAGTTGTCATAAACTCTTCCTGGGATAGAAAAGGAAGTACTTCCTGAAGGGACAACATGCGAAAAGTTTGCGTCTTGATATATTTGTTCAGAGCACGTAGATCCAAAATGGGACGCCATTCTCCCGACTTTTTCTGTATGAGGAAGTACCTTGAATAGAACCCCCTGCCTTTCTGTAGTCTTGGCACCACTTCGATCGCGCCCTTTCGTTATAACATTTTTAGCGGATTCAAGAGTTCTTTTAGGTGAGCAGGAGGGGGACCTCTTGGTGGAGTATTGGGAGGAATCTTTACGAATTCCAATGCGTGTCCCCTGCGCACAATATCTAGAACCCATTGATCGGTAGTAATTTGCGACCATTCGACCTCCAAGTTTTGAAAAGGCAGGAGAATCCTGTGACGATTTGCAGCGAGAGTCATTGTTTTTTTGGAGGAATCCTTTCCTCTATAAGAGGACCTTCCTCTGTATTGCCTGTAGGTGGAGGACTGTTGTTGCCGATAAAGCTGCTGATTCTGGGACCGAGTAGCGGTTTTGACCCTGTCTGTACTGGTTCGAATTCCCATGAAAGGAGGAAGAAGAACCGCGACCTCTTGCGCCTCGAAAAAGCGGCTTTTTGAATTGTAAGGATCCAAGAGAGCGAGCAGTGTCAGTGTCCTTTTTGATTGATTGAAGGGCATCGTCTATATGGTGGCCAAACAAAGATTCACCGTCGTAAGGCATGTCCAGTATTTTTGTCTGAACCTCTTGACGGAAAGACGTGGCCCGTAACCAGCCCTGACGCCTGAGGACTGCTGCACCAGCCAGAAGACGGAAGCCAGTAGAGGAAACGTCAATAGCGCAGTCAATAATTTCTGATTTAGATTATTTCCCCTTCTTGGAGAATTTTTAATGCCTCAGGCCTAGAAGCTTCAGGGATAAGTTCAATAAGAGACGAAATGTCTGACCACATTTGGCAGTAGTCGCGACCCAGGATCACTAAAGAATTGGCCGCCCGTAGTGTAGTCGCAGCCATAGTGGAAAATGTCTTTCCTATACCATCCATGCGTCGACCTTCTAAATCCGGTGGTGCAGACAATGGGTTTCTGGATCGACATTGAGCTGCCCGAGTAATGATGGAATCCGGCTTTGTTTGCGAAATTAGACAAGCAGGAGAATTTGGAGGGGGTTTGTATTTTTTATCTATCCTAGGAAGGACAGCTGGAATGGAGTTAGGAGTGTGCACCAGCTTGAGGTCCTCTTGCCATATAAAATAGATAATTGGAATCGAACGGACCTGTTTTTGAGGCTGATCCTTAAAATCATATAGAAAACAGTCCTCCTCCCTGGTGGTCATAGGAAGGTGAAATCTTTTAGCTGCTCTTTCCATGAGCAAATTAAAAACACCAATGTCTACCGGTGGAGAATCCAGAGGAGATGGATCTGAAGGAGATGGCGTCTGTATTGGATAGTTGTCCCATTCAGAAAGAAGGGAACCGTCATCCAGCTTGTAGGAAGGTGAATATCTGACTATGGTTACCCCCAACTTTTTGCCTAGTGTCTAGCTGGTTTTTCGACTTAGTTGGCCTGAGATCCTGCCATTCAGGGTCTCAGGCTGTCTGCTCTCTCTTTAAAATGGACTCCATGTACCCTAGGTACATACACAATTGGGAGGTATCACCTTATCAGCCCCTGTACAGTGTACCATAGGTACCCAGGGCATAGGTGTACCCTAGGCCTACCAGGGGCTGCAGCATATATTATGCCACCCCTGGCCTGGCCTTCCAATCAGACACAACTGGCTGATCACTCAGCTGGGGCAAGGTCGTGTAATCACCCCTTGCTTAGATATAGTATACCTATATCTACACTTACAATAGACACATGTGTACCTATCAGTCACTCCTATGGCAGGCCTTAACAATCCTGGAGGCAGAGTGCTTGGTAACATGTGAGATGGTGCTCTAGCATGAGCTGAGCCTGTCTGCAGCTTTCGGAACCATGTCCTTATAGCTGTTCTATGATATCACCTACCATATACTCTTAAGTGCCTTATAATCTTAAACGGTTATGGTAACTATGGTTTGGCTTTATCGAAACATGTCGTGTAAGGTGTCTAACACTTTGGAATAATACCCCTATACCATGTCTGGGGATGAGGATATTATTCCTCCCTTCTAGAGGGAGAAGACATGTTAAAATCCTACTACCCGGTTAAAGTTAACCAGAGCCCCAGCATCACAAAATGGATGCTGCTGCCACAGACACAAGTCTGACCTCCTGCTGCTGGGAGTCCTTCCAGCAAGGGAGGCTTGGACAATAGGTTTCCTGCCTAGGGAGGTGCTAGCACCACCCCAGACAGGACTTAGTGTATTGGGGCAGGGAGGGTTGAATGAAACGAGACACTGCCTGGGGCACACAAGGTGTCCCATGCATAGTCCAGTTCAAACCGGTGCTGGGCCACTCCAGCCCCAGTCCTGGCGCGAAACTGGACAAAGGGAAGGAGGTGTAACCACCCCCCTCTCTGGTCCCACCCATAGGAGGGACCTAGCAGGTAAACCAGCCCCCCAGATTAGTATAAGAGTGGGAGCTGGGTCCTTAGGACTTTAGATTATCCTGAAGCCTGCATCTTGAACAGAAACTCTGGACCTTCGACATTCGACGACAAGAAAACTGAAGAATCTCCCTTGTGGCCAAGGAGTGGCCACCCTGTGCAAACAGGCACCATCAAGCGACCTGCTGTTTGCTTTGTCTACGTTCTACGAGGAACCGACTGCAGAGCCTGACCAGCGCCGAGACTTCCAGACTTCTCCGACCCTGATCCACATCCACAGCCCAGCTGAGACCCGTGGAGGCGACGAGAGACGTGGGACCGGCTACCTGGGAAAATTGGCGAGTAGCTTCCAGCGCAGCTTCTGAGGCACCCTCGAAGTTGTGCTCTGGGGATTGAGAAGCCCCACTCCCGAGCACCATCTGCACCGAAGATCAGCCCTCCACACTCCACGATTTCTGAGTGGGGCCCTTCTGCATTTTCCTGCTCGACGCGTCTGTCCGGTTGCTGGCCCGTTGGCTGGTGACCTCTGTGACGACGACCCTGAAACTTTGCACCGCTGGTTTGGCTCCTCCAGACTGGCCCTTGCTTCCCTGTAAAAGAGAAGCACCCCAGACCCTCCTGGTCTGCACCAGAAGCAAGTCCCGCATCCCTAGTGGGTTACGCTTGCCAAGGCTTGTTGAGTCCTGACCCGACATCGACGCCGCCGACAGCAAGAGCCTTCGTGGGACAGATCGCCTCCTGGTCGACATCGACGCCTCCTGGTACCCGTAGCTGCTGTGACAAGCTTCACCTCTTCACCTGCATCTCCACGACATCGCCTGGTTCCTTCCTGGCTCCTGGCTGGTGACCCAGACTCTGTCCCATCTGCTTGCAGGTCTCCTTCTTCCTGATCCCGGCCTTGGGATCCACCGGACACTCTTCACTGACTGCCTGTCAGCATCTTTCTTCAGGCATCCATAGGAGTCGACGACGAAACCCGACACAAGTTCACACCTATGCATGCGCAGCCCGTGGGCTAGGTAAACTGAGTACTTCGGTGCTCCTGTGGGTATGGACTATCCTAGGGTCTAGTTTTCAAGTCTCTAACTCCTAGTTGCTTCCGAAGTGTCCTAAAACTCTTTATTTCTAAAAACTACATTTCTATCGACTTTTACGCATTACGCGTGAGTGTTTCCACTCTGCACCTGAATCCCGTGGGCCTCCTACTTCCTAACTCTTGGTAGTGTAGTGTAGCCCCAGCGATTCCCTAGGCCTAGGCCTATCCTGTGTTTGTGACAGTGGTTCTTATACCACTTACTTAGTATATGGTTTGCGTGGCCCCTAGGGCCTAACTGTATTACTTACCTGTGTAACTTATG
The DNA here is from genome assembly GCF_964204655.1 of Triturus cristatus. Lineage (NCBI taxonomy): Eukaryota > Metazoa > Chordata > Amphibia > Caudata > Salamandridae > Triturus > Triturus cristatus. Next base: position 167,430,783 of record NC_140587.1, read on the forward strand.
TATGCTTGATTAAGATTGTGTTTTACTTACCTCTAATCTCATAAAGAGTGCTGAGGGTATTTTTGACTAGAATAAATACACTTTATTTTATATATATCTATTGTGGTTTGATATTCAAGGGGTTACAAATGGTATAACAGCTGGCTTCACATGCCATTCAGAGTTTAGCCTAAGACTGCTCTTATCCATGCTACCACTAGGATAGCTGGTCTATAAGGTTGACTTCACAACCAATCACCATAAGGGTTGTTTGGACTGATACAGGGTGTACACTAGAACTAGTGACATCATATATCAGGCCAACTTCTCACACAGCTCACCTTCCTCTTTGTCACCGTCATCATCATGTTCGTCGACAACGTCTTCCTCTATGATTTAAGGAACTAGCAGAGGTTGAACTCTTGTCGCTGACGTGGGTGTGACCACTGTCTCTTTATTTGAAAAAGGCTGTGGAGGTAACTGCGGTAATGGAGAAGTCTGCACAGAGCGAGGAAAACGGCGATTGTGATTATCCAACATATATTAAAGATTGGAAATAAGACTTAACGGCAGTTGCGCCATAGGAAGTTCCGGAGCCGGGTGTGTGTCACAAGTAGAGAAATCGTCCTCTTGAAAGTCATCATCATCATCAGATTCTTGACACTTTATTAAAAGTTCAGAGGGACTGCGAGCAGCCCAAAATCTATCATCCTCGGATTCCTCATCATCAGATGAAAATAGTACCTCAGGAGGCTGAGAAGGAGCTTTAATTGGTATGAGGGTATCCAAAGAAGAAGGTCGTCGTTGAAGCAAAGAGCTCGAAGCCCTTAGAGGTAACCGATCCTGAGATGGAGCTGTAGTCGTTGTTGCTGACGATGAAAATCGTCGTTGAGCCACCGTCGACGACGAAGCCACCGTCGACGACGAGGCCACCGTCGACGACGAAGCCACCGTCGACGACGAAGCCACCGTCGACGACATATGCTTCTTCTTATGCTTGCTTGCCGTCGTCGAAGAAGTTAAAGGCACTGTAGACTAAATGGGTCTCACCTTCACAGAAACCAGCGTCGACGGTGAAGACGCCGACGACAGGATCATGTCCGGATTCATAGACATAGAAGTCGAAGTCGTCGACGTAGATGTGACTACGGAAGCTCTCGTCGACGGAGGAATCGTTGATGTGCTCGTCGACGAGAGAGGCAGTTTCTGAGGTAAAAACTGCGCAGATGGAGTCTTTGACGCCTGAGAATCAGATCTCGGGGGCGTAACGGATTTAGATAGACTCTTGGCGGGGGAAATCACCCCTTTTGAAGTAAAAGGTTGGGTAGTGGACTTATCAACATGATGTTTCTTCACCACTTTAGGTCTCGGAGAAACCTTCTGAGAGTCACTTGATCTCCTCAAGGAGGGAGCAGTTCTGACTGAATATATACTCTCCACATCTGAAAGAGGATTTTCTGAAGTCTTCAACTTCTGTAGCCACAGAAGGAGACGACCTTCTCTATCCTTTAAAGTTTTCTGAGAGAAGGTTCTACAAATTTTACAATCCTTAACTTGATGTTCAGGATATAAGCAATAAATACATTTTTTGTGAGGGTCTTCAGAATGAAGCCTCAATTTACCACAACTTCCACAAGAGGGATTTCTTGGATGTAGACATCATAGAAGTAATCTTCTGAGGAGATATGAGAAGAAAAAACTGAGCAAGCTCAGGGAGACTCCCTTCACACGACGTGCGGTAGAAAATCTGAGGGCCTGAGCCTCTGGGGAGAGGGTTCTAGAGGGTGCGGACGCCTGATTGGCTGGATTTTGGACTAAAACATAATGACAGTGATATGTTATAGATGTGACAAGTGGTCTATCCATAAAAACTCTATGGTTTTACTTTCTTTTATGCCTATTAGGCTTATGTTATTGCTACATTGCTATGTTATGTACTGTGGGACTCCCGCTTCGACGACGGGGAATATTCAAGCATGTGAATCTATGAAAGACACCCCAATACAGGAGAAGCACGTCTCCGCCGCCCTGTGAGAAGGGGACACTGAGAGGCGCTCCAGTTATCGCCGAGGCTGCTGAGCAGGAACTTGCCGGTACACCCTCTGCCGCGTCCCAGGTGGGACGTGGCTACAGACAAGTCTCCCTCTTCACTCTCTTAGCGAAACACGGCTGGTGGAGGGGAGTGTAATAGAGCACCAGAATAGCCCTAACAGCACTAGAGTGAAGGGTGCGGTGGCGGTGGCACTAGCTTACGTACCACAGAAACAGCCCACTCAACCCCTGTTATTTTTTTTTCTGTTGTTTATTTTGTTCCAGCATATCCGCTAAGATCACCATTTTGGAGGCCTCTTTCCCATATATGCAACAACTCGTGCCAGAGAAGGACCAGGGACGATCCAGGGAACTGGGGACAATACCAGAGGACGTTTTGCAAGGGAGAAGCACACGCAGTCCCATAAAACTGTATTCCATAGAAGTGTTTTAACCCCTTATTTAGGAGTCAGTCAGACGAGTTACTTTGCTTTCCTTTTCTTTGTTGTTATTACTTTGATAATCATTAAAGACTCTCCTTTACTTCCATACCTTCACGTTGAATTCCTTGTGTTAGAAGACTTCTGTACACGACATAGGTTTTGTTCCCCTCTACAACAGAGGGCCAACAGACTTACGAAGGAGACTGTGTAACTCCGCAAGTAAACGATCCAGTCCGGGTGGGCGGGGCCAAAAGTGGACAGGGCGGCAACAAGGAGGGACTAAGAAGCCTCCTTTACAATACAAAGCCAGCGTTTAGCCTGAACTATGACGCAAGCCAATGGGAAGAAGGGGCGTGGCTTCAAGTCCCCTTCGGAAAGAGTATTGATGACAATTAGCCCACGCAGAGCGAGGAGCGCATGCGCGCTCCAGCGCTAGGTCTGCAAGACCTAAAAAGAAACCCCACATACGGAGATCTTCTTTAACCCCTTGCCGGCCAACAAACATGGTGATGTGGCAACGACAAACCCAACAAAGCCATGCCCAACCGTCTGCAAAAACTCCTCAAACCACTCTGTACGCAAAATTCAAAGGTCATCACCTGCACCTCTCACTCTCACCTTCTCTCTCACCAACATTTCATGCAACATTTACTGCATTTTCTGTTTCTTGTCATGTGGCAGCCACGCTTGCATCTTCTGTGAGTCCACCTCAATCCCTAGAAACGATAACAGCGTACTGGGATCCACTGTCTTTTCTGGTGCCAAAGGGATTTCTACGTCACCCATGAGCTCATGAAAACTTACCAGCAGCCGCTGGCAGTCTGCTGAGCCAGGTAGACCAACAATGAAAAAAACGTCCAAGTAGTGGGTCACAAATTTTGTACATCTCACCGGCAGAGCCTTGTTAACGTACCACTGCCCCTCAAATTGCATACCAAGCAATTGAAAGTCATTCGGGTGAACTGGTAGCAGCCAACAGGCTTACTTAACGTAACACTTTGCCTTTTCAGATCCCTTGCCTGCCCTTTCAACCAAGGAAATCACCATGTCCACCTAGGAGTTAGACACAGACGCCATTCATGAGAGATTAAGTTGTTTACTGACCCTCCTTTCAGGCCACGACAAATGCTGAATTGGCCAAAACTGCCTTTTTTCTTTCTTAGGCACGACCCCAATTGACCTTTCTGACAGCTCATTCCTCCGATTTCCCTGAGACCGCAGAGACTCATCTATTTCATCCGCAGGAAGACCTTGTTATTTACTGAAAACCGCCTTGAAAAAGCCCAAGGCCAATGGGCCACTAGGGCGAAACACGTGTCGGCTTGTTGCTTTTCCTCTCACAATTTATACCTGTTTTGTCTGCCAGAAATAAAAACAACACAAGTAATTTCATTCTGAGCAATGTTCTTGATGTTGATTATCCACGGACGAGAACCAATTAAGAAGGCACCACCCTCCACCGTTTCCTAACCTTACCTTTTCAATGGCTCTTGGGTGTAGCCATTTACGAGGATTGTGCCACATATAAAATTGGGCCCTAACAACTGTAGCGCCGTAAGTCCAGAACTTTCCACCCATACAGCTTCTCACGACCCCAATTGGTGACACAAAGTGGCCATTGGCCAGTTCGCAAATGGACCTCACAATTTTACTCTTCTGAATTTCATTCTGCAGTTTGTCCTGCACCTACTGCTTATGCTCCATGGCTGACCTCAGATTATCTGCCCATCTCTGCTCCAGCGGTCCCTCGTACCCCAGTCAGAAAACATCCCTGCATCCTCCTCCCGGTTGTAGAATTGCAGCCAAAATTAGAGTCTGTCCAGCTTAACCAGCATACAAACCTTTTGCCCCGGATCCTGTGCCGCCCCGCTTCTTTGCCGAATGATTGCTGTGGACTGGGACCACCTAGATATTGCTGCCACTGCACGGTTGTCTACCTTTGGTGTCCCTGTGCCGATCCGAAGCAGTGTATGAGCACATTCCACCCCAGCATTAGTGATGAAACTTTCAATACTCCTGTGTGCACAACCCTTTGTTTTAATCCCAGCACACTCCCCAAGTACTGCTCTGTCCCTTTGCAGTTGTCGCAACTCATCCCCGGATGGGGCGTCCCTGAAAGAGGCAGTATACGATTGGTAGTCGGCTTCCCTAAAATAGTTTTTCTGAATTTGTTGGGCCCATTGTGTGTTGCCACAGGTCCAAGTTGAGTTCGCTCCACTGCACCTCGGGATCCAGTGCCATCGTCAAATTGTGCCCAGGCATAACCCCACATATATGATCTGAGCTTTGCGAATGACGTCCAAGTACTTAAACTAAACAGTGCTATATAACGCTCTGGAAGATTCTTGTAGTAGACGCTGGCGTATATGAGGAATGCTACCGTCCAGTTCTCTATTGTCAGGGGAACCCGTACTCTTCCTCTTTGGACCCTTCCTTGGAGTGCAACTCTCTGTGTAACAACTTAAACATATCAACATGCTTTCCCTTTTTTTCATTTGTAGCCAGCATCAAGTGTGCCTCAAAGGGCTTTGTTAGTCCCATAGAGGGCAACTTTAAAATGTTCAGCTCTTTGCTCTCTAGCCCCTCCGTTTTCTCACCCTTTTGCTATTTTTGTTCCTGTATCGTCCACTTGCCTCCCTTACCTGTGCTCGCACTTATGTCCTTGGGCTTACCCTGCGCCTCTATGCATTCATTTTATTCCCCCTCTGTACTAACGCCTACATCTGTGACGTATTTTCCTTTTCTCAGCCGAGCACCCTCCACACCCTCAACCCCCAGTGGATATCATCGCAAGACCTGAGCTCGCTTCCCCATGGCTCTTACCTGGCCTCAAGGTCGGTGCCCGCTCTGAAGCTCGCTGCCTCACCAGCTGATTCTGTTTCTCCACCACCGCATCCTGTTGCGTGTCACCTGCTGCCTGTAACACACCAGACATTGAGATATTAACGTCACCCCGCCCGTTTTACACCTTTATTCTCCCATGGCTCCTCCGCCTCCTTATCCATCACCTTGCCGTCCTCCAGGCTGTCTTCATCGCAGTCCATCTGATTATCTTCCGCAATATCAGCTACCTCTGCCCAACTCGGGCCTGCGTTTTCGCTTTGCTGTGTTACCCCCGCCTTCCTCTGTGTAGGGGCCTGGCGGTAGATATCCAGGGGGGCCGTGACAACCCCTCCATACTGATCCACTGACGCTGCCTGACCAATCCGGTTGCCGCTGGGGCCTACCATGAACCTTCCAGCCGGTGGTGGCGACGAGGCCATGCTGGACCCTCTTCCGTCGGTTGGTGTTTGGGACTCTGCTGCCTTCTGGCAGACCGCACCGGGCCCAGCAATCTCTTCCGCTCGGGGCACATGAGTCGCACAGGACTCTCCCGAGTCTGTCCACCTGCTGCTCCCTGCGACCTGTAATGAAGAAGACAGGACTAGTGTATTGACTACCTGTGCCCTGGGGGTTTCCGCACGATCCCGAGTCTGGTACCCACAACCACCAGCTCTGCTCTACCTCAGAGCTCCTCTGCTCAGCCCTTCACCATCGACAACCTTCTACCCCTGCTGTTCTGCTCCTGCCCACTTGGCCCTGCTGGCCACGCCCCAAACTTCAGCCCCTTCTGCCAATAGTACCACACTTCACTGGCGCCCTTCTCCAAATCCTAGCCCGCCCAACTTGGGCTCTAACCCATATCTCCCTGGCTCGTGGGCCTCACTCTCATCGCCCACCCCGCTGTCCTCTGCGCCGCTCTATTTGAGGAACACCGCTTGCAGAGCAGAAGCTAGCCCCCGGGCCTCTGTGGACCCTATCCACTGGAGACTCTGTGCCCCTCGCCTCTGGCTTTTTTGTTGCATGGGACCGGGAAAGCTTCTTCTGACTGCCAGTCCCCCCAAGGCCCACCTTATGGGCCCTGTCTAACCAGCCATGCTCAGCCATCAGGTAAGCCTGCTCTGGTGCTAACCACTTCCACCAACTCAAATAAGCCCCCCTGTACCTAGCCATTCTCCCCTCTCTGCGCACTTGCATAACTAGGGGGGAGGGAGAGAGAGACAGACTGGTGGAGGGAGAGAGAGACAAACTGGGGGAGGGAGACAGAGACAGACCGAGGGAGGGAGACAGAGACAGACCGAGGGAGGGAGACAGAGACAGACCGAGGGAGGGAGACAGAGACAGACCGAGGGAGGGAGACAGAGACAGACCGAGGGAGGGAGACAGAGGCAGACCGAGGGAGGGAGACAGAGATAGGGAGACCGATAGAGGGAGACAGACAGAAGGAGGGAGACAGACAGAAGGAGGGAGACAGACAGAAGGAGGGAGGGAGACAGAGGGAGGGAGAGACACAGAGGGAGGGAGAGACACAGAGGGAGAGAGAGACTGAGACACACAGAGGGAGACACACAGAGGGAGACTGAAGGAGGGAGGCAGAAGTAGGGAGACAAAGGAAGGGAGACAGAGGACGGGTGTCGTTTTTTTTGCTCTAGCCCCGCCCCCTCTCTCACTGACCCCGCACCCACCGGTGCGGCCCTCGGCCACAAACCACACTGTAAACTTGGCCACTGAGAGAAAGCTTGTGAGTACCCATGACGTAAGGCATGTGTCAAGAAAGGTCGAAAGTCAGCGGGGAAATTCAAATGCAAATCAAAAACCACACTCCGAATACAGAGCTCAGGCCTCTACAGTTGGTTCCGGGACAGCATTGCTCATAGCCTACTTTCAGACAAAGATGTGCACTCTTGACATTAATGATGATTTTGGTGACAGTGGTGTAGGTGATGAAAGTTTCCAGAGGTTAGCATCTAATAACAAGCATTGGAAATGCAATAGGTCTCACATTTTTTGGAGTTGGAGCTATTGACATTGTAAATGGCAATGTTTTTTACTTATGAAATAGGTTTTGTATTTGTTTGAGCTATTGGCTTTGTAAATGGCAATGTTTTTACTTATGTTTTTAGGTTTACTTAACGGGTGGAAAAAAACAGTATCTGGGTTGAAAAAGTTGGTAATGCACAGGTTGATGTGCAATAACATGCAAAGAGAAACTTGTACATAAACTATGTGACACACAGTATTTGGTTATGTGAACTTTTTGTGTGGGATAGACTGACTGGCGCTGCTCGTGGACTTTATACTGTTTTGTTTTCCCCTCTGTATGTTGTCCATTTTCTGTGTGTAGACGGGAATGTGCAGTGGTGCAAAGCCGTAACCTATAAGTACACCAAGCGAGCTTGCAGCTTTCACGTGCCCCAACACACTTCCTGCAATGGCTCTCCCACGCCATGCGAAATTGAAACTGTCCATCGGAAAGAAAGAAATATAACTAAAACCAAGGAGTCACTGTGAAAATGATCGAGTGAGGGTTTGTAAGTGACGTTCTGAGGCTCAAGGGCCACTTATGTATAAGGAATATGCTACTTATCAGTATGCATCTGTTCTTGGCATGTAGAGCTGCAGATCTACACACTGTGCATAGATCGCTATCTGGTGTTGGGCCCGAATGTTTGCAGTTTGTTTTTCTTCTTGGAGAGTCTTTGGAAGTCACGAGGTCGGTGACTCCTCCTTTGGTTCGTATTGCGCATGGGCTTCGGCTCCATCCTCAGATTGTTTTTCGCCAGCAGAGAATAAGATAGACTGGAACGGATACAGGTAGCCGGGGAGGCGGGTGGGCGTGTGTAGATCTGCAGCTCTACATGCCAAGAACAGATGCATACTGGTAAGTAGCATATTCCGTTCGAGGCATATGAGCTGCAGATTACACACTGTGCATAGACTATATAGCAGTACCCAACGCTAGCGGCGACCACCGGTATCCGTTGCAGTGGTTTGAAACAGTGTTTTTAGTACAGCCTGGCCCACACTAGCTTGTTGCTTGGTTTGCACATCTACACAGTAATGTTTTGTGAAAGTGTGCGGTGTTGACCATGTGGCTGCTTTGCAGATGTCAGCTAAGGGTATGTTCCCTAGAAAAGCCATAGAAGCCCCCATCTTTCTTGTAGAGTGGGCTTTAGGGGGAACAGTTGGCGTTCGTTTTGCTTTGTGGTAGCAAATCTGTATGCATTTTACAATCCACCTAGCTATCCCTGATTTGGAGATTGGGTTGCCTTTATGTGGTGGAGAGAACGAGACAAATAGCTGTTTGGTCTTTCTGAAAGGTTGCGTTCTTTGGATATAGTAAAGCAAGGCCCTTTTAACGTCTAGTGTATGTAGAGCCCTTTCTGCAACTGTTTGAGGTAGCGAGAAAAAAACGGTAATTCTACCAATTGGTTCAGATGGAAGGGGGAAATGACTTTGGGTAGGAATTTTGGGTTGGTGCGAAGTACAACCTTGTTCTGATGCATCTGTAGAAAAGGTTCTTGTATAGTGAACGCTTGTATTTCACTGACTCTTCTAAGGGAAGTGATAGCCATTAGAAAGGCTGTTTTCCATGTAAGGAATTGCAGCTCACATTTATGCAGAGGTTCGAAAGGCGGCCCCATTAGCCTTGTGAGAACTATATTTAAGTTCCACACAGGTGAGGGCGGTACTCTGGGTGGAATTACTCTTTTGAGGCCTTCCATGAAGGCTTTTATGGCAGGCACCCTGAAAAGTGATAGGTGCTGTCTGTTTTGCAGGTAAGCAGCAATTGCTGCGAGGTGTAACCGAATGGATGTGTATGCTAGGTTACACCTTTGTAGATGGAGCAGGTAACATATGATGTGCTGTATGGATACATCTAGAGGGTTGATTGTGTTGTTATGGCAGTAAATAACGAATCTTTTCCACTTTGCGGCGTAGCATGCCCTAGTAATAGAGCGTCTAGCCTCCCTGATAATGTTCATGCAATCAGGGGGAAGGTTAAGGTATCCGAATTCTAAGATTTCAGGAGCCAGATCGCAAGGTTGAGCTGAGCTGGGTCCGGGTGCCTAATCTCTCCATGGTTCTGGGTTAGGAGGCATGGTGAGAGGTATAACTTTTGGTGTGGTACCACTGAGAGCTGTAGCAGTGTGGTGTACCACGGCTGCCTGGCCCATGTTGGAGCAACCAGAATGAGCGTGAGGGAGTGCTGTTGTAGCTTTCGCACCACTAATGGAATTAGTGGGAGAGGTGGAAAAGCGTACGCAAATTTGCCTGACCAGTTCATCCATATCGCATTGCTTTTGGACAATGGGTGTGGGTATCTGGCAGCGAAGCCTGGGCATTTTTTGTTTTCGTGGGTGGCGAAGAGGTCTATCTGAGGGTGCCCCCACTTCTGAAAGAACGGGTGAAGAACTTGTGGGTGAAGTTCCCATTCGTGCATTTGTTGCGTTTGTCTGCTGAGCAGATCTGCCATGGTGTTTTGGATTCCTGGGACGTGTTGGGCCAGGAGAAAGATTTTTTGCGGAATTGCCCATCTCCATATGCTCTGTGCTAGTTGAGAGAGCTGTGGAGAGTGTGTGCCCCCCTGTTTTTGAATGTAGTACATGGCAGTCATGTTGTCTGTGCGAATGAGGACTGCCTTGCCTGAAATCTGTCTCTGAAAGGATTTTAGGGCTAGAAAGATTGCCAGTAACTCCAGATGGTTGATGTGGAGTAATTTTTGTTGTGGCGTCCATGTGCCCTGCACTGTGAGGTGTAACCGATGAGCTCCCCAGCCGGAGAGCGATGCGTCTGTTAGGATTATTTGTGGAAACGGGTCCAGGAACGGTCGACCTTTGGAAAGGTTTGTGGTGTTCCACCACTGCAGAGAGCGATGGGTTCGACCGTCTACCAACACCAGGTCTGTCAGTTGCCCCTGGGCCTGGTTCCACTGACGTGCTAAGCACTCCTGAAGTGGACGCATCTGGAGTCTTGCGTGAGGCACTATGAAAATGCAAGAGGCCATCATCCCTATAAGTTGCATAAACACTCTTGCTGGGAGAGAGTGTTGAAGTATGAACCTTTGACGCAAAGCTTGGATGCTTGCAATCCTGGCAGTATTGGGATAGGCTATAGCTTTTGAGGTGTCTATGGTGGCACCGAGGTATTGCTTTGTGTGGGACGGTATCAGCTGGGACTTTTGGTGGTTCACTGTGAAACCTAGCTGGTGAAGTAGTTGGATTGTAGTGGCGGTGTGTTGTACACATTGATTGTAGGACGTGATTAGCCAGTCGTCTAAGTATGGGAAGACGTGAATGAGTTGTCTTCTGAGGTGTGCCGCCACTACTGCAAAGCACTTGGTGAATACCCTTGGTGCTGTTGTGACCCCGAAGGGGAGAACTTTGAACTGGTAGTGTTGGCCGTCCACTACAAATCTGAGGTACTTTCTGTGAGCAGGGTGTACTGGAATATGAAAGTATGCGTCTTTCAAGTCCAGAGTGGTGAGAAAATCGTTCTGGGAGAGGAGTGGAAGAACTTGTTGAAGGGTTACCATGTGAAAATGGTCTGAATGTATGTAAGTGTTTAGAGGCCGGAGATCTAGAATAGGTCTTAGAGTCTCGTCTCTTTTTGGTATCAGAAAGTACAGGGAGTAGACCCCTAAATTTTGTTGATTGATGGGGACTTGCTCTATGACTTGTTTTTGCAGGAGGGAGATTACCTCTTGTTTTAGTAATGTGGCATGTTCTTGCGACATTGGGCGGTGCCTGGGTGGAATATTTGGGGGGGTAGATGTTAACTCGAGACAGTACCCTGAACGAATAATTTGAGGTGATGGTCTCCCAGACGTGAAGGAAATTTTGTAGTCTGCCCCCGACCGGAGTGGAATGGTCTGGGGGGAGCGGGAGGAAGTCATTGGGTAGGAGGTGTGGCAGAGCGGGCGGTGTTGGTTTTGCCTCTGCCTTTGTTATTATTTCCTCTATATCCGCCTCTTTGATAACCCCTTGTGAAGGTGGACTGAGGAGGGGATTTGTAGGATGTGGAGGCGCTATCCGAGGAGTAACCTCTGCCAGTGCCCCGAAAGGACGAGCGGCGAAAGGAGCGTCTAGGAGGATGTGAGTGTAGGGCTCCCATAGATTTCGCCGTATCTGTATCTTTTTTCATCTTCGAGGGCCTCGTCTACTTTTGTACCAAATAAATGTTGCTGATCAAATGGATGATTCAATATGGAGGCTTGCACCTCAGGTTTAAAGCCTGAAACTCTGAGCCAGGCGTGGCGATGAAGTAGTACACTAGTGTTTATGGCCCTGGAGGCTGTGTCTGCTGCGTCCAGTGCACAGCGTATAGAGGTGTTGGTTATGGTTTTTCCCTCTTGAATTAGTTCATTAGCCCTATTTTTGTATTTTTCTGGGAGATGGTGCATGATGGTCTCCAGCTCATCATAATGCGCTCTGTCGTATCTGGCCAACAGCGCTTGTGTGTTGGCGATACGCCATATATTGGCAGCTTGTGAGGCAGTGCGTTTCCCCGACGCGTCTAGGAGCTTGGACTCTTTGTCAGGTGGTGGAGCTTCGCCTGACGCCTGAGAATTTGCTCTCTTTCTAGCTGTGAATACCACTAAGGAATCCAGTGGTGCAGGTCCTTTAATGTAGTCAGGATCTGTGGGGGCGGCTTTATATTTTTTCTCTATTCGTGGGTTTAGGACCCTAGCCCTGACTGGGTCTTAAAAACCTCTGGCGCATGTTTGATTACCCCTTTGAGCATCGGTAGTATGCAGTAGATTTATCTGCAATATCAAAGGTGTCTAGTAGGAAGTCTTCCTCTACTGGGTCAGTGTGTAACTCCACCCCATGATATTGTGCCGCCCTCTGGAGTAGGTGGTGAAAACCTAAGGAGTCCTCTGGTGGGGATGGCCTGGATGGATAAAGGTCATCCTGTGGGACATCTGAGATGTCTGGATTGTGATAATCATTCCATGGGTCTGGGGATCCAGGAGGGGTGGGGTCTTGTGGGACATCTGTTGGATCGTAGTATGGGTCCCCTTGATCATCATGGTCTGGAGACGGGGTTGGAGAGCGATGAGGCAAGGGTGGAGAAGGTGGAGGAGGTGGGGAAGGCACTCTAAAAGGGGAGGTAGCACAGTCATTCCTCTTTGGAGGTGGAGCTGGTTTTTCCAAATGTCTCTTCTTTGAAGACAGTGCCAAATGTCCAGTTTTTGGATCTTTAGTAAGGGTCTTTTGCAAAGGATCCGGTGAGAATAGTTCCTGTGGCACCGATTGATCGGTCGGCGCCGATGTTTTCGGGGTCGACGGCTTTTTAGGCTTGTCTGTGCCGTGCTTTTTTGGAACCTCCGATTTTTTGCTCGGTGCCGAGATAGGCTTCGGCACGGAAGTGCCGGTGCCGAGGGCTTTATGGTGTTTGGTCGGCACCGAGAGGCCGGGTTTCGACACCAAGGGCTTCGGTACGGAGCTAGGTGTGGAGGTGGAGGTCGATGTCTTCTTCGGTGCCGAAGGGTGTTTTTCGGCACCGCTAGTAGGCTGGCTCGAGCCCGAGCCGCCGAAAGGCTTATGAGACTTCTTCACCGGGCCCGAAGGTGGGGTGATAGAAGCAGTTTGTTTGGTCTTGCCTAGGCTCGGAGGCGAAGGCGTGACCGAAGCCTTTTTGGGTGTGGGCGCGGGTGTGGGAGGGGGTAGAGTACTCACGACCCTCTGCACCGGGGTGATGTCCTCCACATCGGAGTCGTCGGCTTCGGAAGCACTGACGAGGTCGTCTTCTTGTTCGGTGTGCTGCTGCCCCGGAGCTTCGACGTCGTCCCCGAAGATGTCGAGTGGAGCGGAGGTCGAGGAGTGCGCCATGCTGCGTCTAGCCCTTCGATCTCGAATGGTCTTTTTCGACCTAAAAGACTTGCAGACGGGACAGTCTCGAGCCTCATGTTCAGGGGAGAGGCAGAGGTTGCACACCCGATGTGGATCGGTGTGGGGAAACTTAGACCCACATTTAGGGCACTTCTTGAAGGGAGTTCTTTCCATCAGCCGAGACCGGAGTTGGGATAGGCCCGAAGGCCGCCGTCGACACCTGGAATCGAAGAAGTGCCGAGGAGAAAGGTGATGAAGAAGATTTGTATCTGAAGGATCTCGATGAACGAGGATTTTTCGTCGATGGTTGAACTGGAAGAGTTCGGAACCGGAGCACGAAGTATTACATCCGAGCCCGATGGGGGAAAAAAACAATCTGAGGATGGAGCCGAAGCCCATGCGCAATACGAACCAAAGGAGGAGTCACCGACCTTGTGACTTCCAAAGACTTTCCAAGAAGAAAAACAAACTGCAAACATCCGGGCCCAATACCAGATGGCGATCTATGCACAGTGTGTAATCTGCAGCTCATATGCCTCGAACATATAATTATTTCTGTCTTTTTTTAAAATAAGACTCTAGCAAATGTAAGATGAAAGTAACATTATAAAAGTTTTTTTCCTCATAAAACAACAGAAAATCGATGCTCACATTTATCGAAGGTACGGGTGCAGTGCAAATGTTTTTGAATGTTCGTCTCATCGTGTGAGCTTCAGCCTTCCGAGAGTTAACATTCCAGTGGCAAAATAAAGGCTTACAGAGCGCCAACGTGCCCAAGTGTGGGAGCAAGTAAAAGAAACACCAGACTTTACTGACACGAAGACATTTGCAACAAAAGTACTTTAAATGCTCGGTCTGGCTTTACAATCTATATCCATAGTATGAGATCTACAGTTATGTAAAAAACATGTTAAATTAAATTACTCTCTCAGCCGACTGCTGGCATAGTAGGGTCAATCTTCAGAACGCATCTATGTTTATTTTTTGGTGGGGGGGGGGGTGCATAAAAGGCTGATAAAAAAATGGCACTTGGTTGGAAATCGCTTTTTGTGCTGGGATAAGTTCTCAAATGTCTGCTTGTTTTATAACATCCCCCATTGTTGCCCCTCCACCCCATTGTTTTTTTCACAGAGCCCCTCGGTGTTTAATGCCTGGGCCCGTGGACTGTCCCTAATGGATTAGAGTCAAGTGGTCATGTTGCGGGCCCAACAAGCCCAAATGTAATTCTGTCCCCCACAGCAGCCCCCCCAGGGTGCGGCAGAGCACAAGCAGTGTCTGGATGCAATACTTTCAATATGAGAGCGCCTGCACTTCTTAGGAGGGACGTAATACTTTCAAAATGCACGTTCTTGGACCAATGTATATCAGGAAGCGTTTGCTTTCTATGTCCCCAGCAGATCTTTGCGCTCAGCCACCCAACGACGGATGGCGATCCCCCGATTCCGCAGGATGCGGCTGGGGGGTCAGTCCCTCTCCGTTAAAGCAGCTATAGCATGGAATTCCCTTCCCTTGGAATTACTGTATATTCAGGACTTCAGACTTTTTTAAAAAACAACTTAAAACCTTCCTTTTTAATCAGCCGACTTAAATTTCTTGCTCCACTAGGTCACGGTAACTTTGCGCCAGGACACTCTTGATTGTTTGTGTGAGGTATAAATCCACTAATATGAGAGCGCCTGCACTTCTTAGGAGGGATGCAGTATTTCAAATGAGAGTACCTTCACTTTTCAGTAGCAAGCATTGACTCTGGGATAATGAGTCTCTACACTTTTAATCTCCAAATAAACCACTAAGTGCAGTTCTGCCAATGCATCTCAATCCAGACATCCCACTTCACTGCCGACGCCCACGTGGAGCCCCATTGTGCCGCTTCCTCTTAGTGCCTCAGCGTCTTTCCTTGGCGCCTCTGAGCACTACAGGACGTTTGCCCTACAAACATTTCATTTTATGCTTGCGTTGCCTTCCTCATAGTGCCTCTGCGTATTTCCTGGAGCTTCGAGCCCTACACGGCCTCTACCCTGCATACACAAACACATCATTCCACTTGTTTTCAAGGCAATGCACAGCTACAACGTAACATCGCCGAGCTCGTTCCAGTCCCGGGAAAGGGCAAAAAGTTACTGTACAGACTTCCGCTTGCTGGGGCGCTCCCTGCAGGCCTACCCCAGCCCTCCCCGGCATGTCCTAGGCAGCGCTGCCAAGCCAGCACAAGCAGGCACAAAAAGAAGGCATGGAACAAAACCTCGCATTCCGCTTCCTTTTACAAACACACAAAATGGAGGGCAGCCAAGACCGACCTCGGAGCGAGAGACGCAGTATGTAAACAGTGAAAGAAAATGTCTCCGCCAGCGCGATATTTTGTAAATTTGTGAGTTCGCACCAAAGCCTTAACAGAACAGAAAGTGCAACATGATAGTAAAAAGTAAATAAAGCACTAAATTGTCAAATGCAGGCTGCTGGGATGAGCGCGGTGTCCCTGAAATGGACGCCACGAAAATCTAAATAAATAAAGTGAGCGCGGTGCCCCCAGCGGGTGCCGCGCTCATTGAATAAAAAAAAATATATATATACAATTTAGAGCAGTAACAAGCTGTCAGAAACATGATCCGGCAGTACACACCTAAAGATAAGATATTGCTTCACGACAGCCGATAAGCAGACGATCCAGTCCGGATTGGGCCAGAAGAAAAGGGAAAGGGCTGAAACCAAAAAGCCTCAACTTCAATCAGAGGCCACCGTTTTACACAAACGATGATGCCAGTTAAATGAAAATGAGGGGCGGGGCTACAAGTCCCCTTCTGAAATCTCCTCATCAACAATATGTCTCGCAGAGCGAGCAGTGCATGCGCGCTGCAACACTAGGTGAGACCAAAAAATGAACATTAACCAGTGACAGCGGCTTAAAGTGTCGCTCAAAGTGGTCAGTAAAATCTGCTGGTGTTTGTTGCAAGGTGGAATGTAAGGGAGTGCAGCTTTTAAAAGGCAAGATGCATACAGGATTAGGATGGGAGAAGCGAACATGCAGGAAAGAAAGAGGCGTCCAAAAAGGCAGACACATCGGTAGGAGGCGACTACAAACAGGACATGGGTGACAAGGAAGGTGGTACTCAGGAATATAGCGAGGCAAAGACCAAAATATTACCCTATGTGGGTATTACAAACACTTTGGAGGGACATTTAATGGCTTCCACAGAAAAGCACTTTTGGAAGGGTGAGTATATGACAGTTTTTTAAATTATTGCACCAGGAGGCATGGGTGAAGGACCAAGGGGAAAGAATTCAAACTTACTAGGAGACCTACAGTTCTGGTTACCAGAGACCTGGATAGCCGCACACAGTGTATATTGATAAAAATATCCAGAATGCTGCATGGCCCTTTTAAATATATTGATGTAGTGAGGAAGACTCATCTGACATTTGGGAATTACGTTTGTGTGTTCAATATGATGAGGAATTTCAGGCTAGTTTGGTAGAGGATGAGGAGGGTATACACGGGGACAGCTGGACAAACTAGTTTTGTGGTAAGATGCGCCTTCCAGCTTGGGTCTTCAGACATACACAGCCAGTTGGTGGCCTTTAGTTTCTAAGCCCGTTTTGGGGAGATTTAAAAAAATATATATATATTTCTGTTTATTGCATTTCAAAAATAATAATCATCAATACTACTATACAGAATTACATCTGCGTCAAGCTAGCCATTTACAAACTGTGATCGATCAACACCACAAGGAATATATATGACATATCAAATTGTTAAGTCCAGTGCACTCCGAGTGTGCCAAGGCACTTTCATGTATAATGTTCACTCTGTCTCAGCCTGTGAATCAGCCATGGATTGCCGTTGAAGGAACTGACGCAGTGGCTCCCATATGTCCCTGGGTTTGTATGGTATCGGCAGTTCCTCTGCATATAATTCCAGGTTTTCTGTGGTGGACATGGAGGTGGACATGGTGGTGGACGTGGTGGTAGTGGACGTGGTGGATGTGGTGGTGGACGTGGTGGTGGACGTGGTGGTGGACGTGGTGGTGGACGTGGTGGTGGATGTGGTGGTGGTGGTGGATGTGGTTGTGGTGGACATTGTTGTGGTGGACATGGTGGTGGACGTGGTGGTGGTGGAGGTAGTGGACGTGGTGGTGGTGGACGTGGTGGTGGTAGACATGGTGGTGATGGATGTAGTGGTAAACATGGTGGTGGACATGGTGATGGACGTGGTGGTGGTGGATGTGGTGGTGGTGGTGGACGTGGTGGTGGACGTGGTGGTAGACGTGGTGGTGGTGGACATGGTGGTCATGTTGGACATGGTGGTGGTGGAGGATGTGGTCGTGGTGGACATGGTGGACGTGGTGGTGAAGGACGTGGTGGTGGACATGGTGGTGGATGTGGTGGTGGACGTGGTGGTGGTGGACATGGTGGTGGTGGACATGGTGGTGGACGTGGTGGTGGTCGTGGAGCTGGTGGTGGTCGTGGAGCTGGTGGTGGACGTGGAGCTGGTGGTGGACGTGGAGCTGGTGGTGGACGTGGAGCTGGTGGTGGACGTGGTGGTGGACATGATGGTGGTGGTGGATGTGGTTGTGGTGGACGTGGTGGTGGTGAACGTGGTGGTGGTGGATGTGGTGGTGGACATGGTGGTAGTGGTGGAGGACATGGTGGATGTGGTGGTGGTGGATGTGGTGTGGACGTGGTGGTGGTGGACGTGGTGGTGAAGGACGTGATGGTGGTGGTGGACGTGGTGGTGAAGAACGTGGTGCCCATGGTGGTGGTGTTGGACGTGATGGTGTTGGATGTGGTGGTGGACATGGTGATGTTGGACGTGGTGGATGTGGTGGTGGGTGTGGTGGTGGTGCTGGACGTGGTGGTGGGCGTGGTGGTGGACGAGGTGGTGGTGCTGGATGTGGTGAACGTGGTGGTGGACATGGTGGTGGTGGTGGACGTGGTGGTGGATGTGGTGGTGGTGGACGTTGTGGTGGTGGACATGGTGGTGGACATGGTGGTGGTGGAGGACATGGTGGTAGTGGTGGTGGACATGGTGGTAGTGGTGGTGGACGTATTGGACGTGGTGGTGGTGGACGTGGTGGTGGTGGATGTGGTGGTGGTGGACGTGATGGTGTTGGATGTGGTGGTGGACATGGTGATGTTGAACGTGGTGGATGTGGTGGTAGATGTGGTGGTGGTGCTGGATGTGGTGGACATGGTGGTGGACGTGGTGCTGGTGGCTGTGATGGTGGATGTGGTGGTGGTAGACATGGTGATGGTGGATGTGGTGATATGTGGAGGAGGACGAGGTGGTGGTGCTGGATGTGGTGGACGAGGTGGTGGTGCTGGATGTGGTGGACATGGTGGTGGACGTGGTGATGGTGTACGTGGTGGTAGACGTGGGGGTGGACGTGAGGGTGGTGGTGGACGTGGGGGTTGTGGACGTAGTGGTAGAGGGCGTGGTGGTCTTGGATGTGGTGGTGGACGTGGTGGTGTTGGATGTGGTGGTGGACATGGTGGTGGTGGACATGGTGGTGGCGGACGTAGGGGTGGTGGACGTGCTGGATGTGGTGGACATGGTGGTGGTGGACATGGTGGTGGAGGACGTGGCTGTGATGGTGGACGTGGTGGTGGACATGGTGGTAGACGTGGTGGTGGTGGTTGTGGTGGTGGTAGACATGGTGATGGTGGACGTGCTGATATGTGGAGGAGGACGAGGTGGTGGTGCTGGATGTGGTGGACGAGGTGGTGGTGCTGGATGTGGTGGGGTGGTGGTGGACTTGGGGGTGGTGGAGGACGTGGGGGTTGTGGACGTAGTGGTGGAGGGCGTGGTGGTCTTGGATGTGGTGGTGGACGTGGTGGTGGTGGACATAGGGGTGGTGGACCTGCTGGAGGTGCTGGATGTGGTGGACATGGTGGTGGTGGACATGGTGGTGGAAGACGTGGCTGTGATGGTGGACGTGGTGGTGGACATGGTGATGGTGGACGTGGGGGTGATGGATGTGGTGGTGGATGTGGTGGTAGGCGTGGTGGTGGTGGACGTGGTGGTGGTGGACATGATGGTGGTGGAAATGATGGTGGTAGTGGTGGACGTGGTGGTGGTTGACATGGTGGTGGACATGGTGGTGGATGTGGTGGTGGATGAGGTGGTGGACATGGTGGTGCTGGACATGGTGGTGGTGGTAAAAGGTGGTGGTGGACGTGGTGGTAGTGGATGTGGTGGTGGATATGGTGCTGGATGTGGCGAAGGTGCACGTGGTGCTGGTGGACGTGGTGGACATAATGGTTGTGAGAAAGTGCCATCTTTCTTGCATGGTATGCCCCCACTTTTTGCTGAATGTACTTTGACTGAGTGTGCCCTGGACTCCTGCCAATCAGGTGCCCAGGGCCTATGTTCCTGCCCTAAAAAAAACTAAAACCCACATTGGCAAACCCTGGCCACATTTCAGCCCCTGGTAAATGGTACGGGAAGGCCTCTAAGGGCTGCAGCACTCATTGTGCCACCCTTAGAGGCCCTGTACCCTTACACACACACACTGCCCTTGCAGGCTGAGTGTCTGGGTACAAGACAAAACAAAGTCGACATGGCACACATCCCTGTGTGCCATGCCCACACCTACACTGCCATGGCATACATCAGCCACCCCTCGAGCTGGGTGCCCTATGTCAATGGTGTGGGCACAGGAGCAGGAGCCCTGTGCCCCTACAGTACCCAGGTCCATTCCTGGGCCCTGTAAGTGCAGTGCTGCCATTTAAGAGTACATGGTGCTGGGAGCTTGTCAAACACGAACTCCACAGCACCATAATGGCAGCACTGAAGTCTGAGAAGTTTGGTATCAAACTGCTCAGCACATTAAATCCACACTGATGCCAGTGTGGGATTTAATGTACCAAGCACTCCAGAGGGCATCTGTGAGAAGTTAGCCTGGCATATGCTGGTCACTAGTTATAGTGCTCAACTTGCACCAGTCCAATTCGACTCTTATGGTAGATAGGTGTAAGACAACCTTTTAAGGAAAGCTATCCTAGTGGTAGCTGTGGAGAGCAGTCTTCAGGCTAAGTCTCAGAGGAATGTAAAGCAGCTTGTTTTACCTTATTTCTTGAATTAACAAATGAAAGGACACCACACAGGTATATATATAAAATATATATGTATTTATTTCCAGACACACTCTAATAATCTCTTTATGAGATTAGAAGTCAGGAACATATGCACAAATCAATGTTTTCACAACAAATTAAGCACTTATATGGCTGGGGCCCTAGGAGCGTACCAGACCATATACTAAAAGGAATATGCTACTTACCAGTATGCATCTGTTCTTGGCATGTAGAGCTGCAGATCTATACACTGTGCATATATCGCCATCTGGTGTTGGGCCCGGATGTTTGCAGTTTGTTTTTGTTCTTGGAAAGTCTTTGGAAGTCACGAGTTCGGTGACTCCTCCTTCGGTCCGTACTGCGCATGGGCTTCGGCTCCATCCTCAGATTGTTTTTCGCCAGCAGGGAAAGATGGAGCGTAGTGATAACAGTAAAGAAACCCATATGTGTTGTATCTAAATAAGATAGACTGGAACGGATACAGGCAGCCGGGGAGGCGGGTGGGCGTGTATAGATCTGCAGCTCTACATGCCAAGAACAGATGCATACTGGTAAGTAGCATATTCCGTTCGAGGCATATGAGCTGCAGATTATACACTGTGCATAGATTATATAGCAGTACCCAACCCTAGCGGCGACCACCGGTATCCGTTGCAGTGGTTTGAAACAATGTTTTTAGTACAGCCTGGCCCACACTAGCTTGTTGTTTGGTTTGCACATCTACACAGTAATGTTTTGTGTTAGTGTGCGGTGTTGACCATGTGGCTGCTTTGCAGATGTCATCTAAGGGTATGTTCCCTAGAAAAGCCATAGAAGCCCCTATATTTCTTGTAGAGTGGGCTTTAGGTGGAATAGATAATGTTCTTTTTGCTTTGTGGTAGCAAATTTGTATGCATTTTACAATCCACCTAGCTATCCCTGATTTTGAGATGGGGTTGCCTTTATGTGGTGGAGAGAACGAGACAAACAGCTGTTTAGTCTTTCTGAAAGATTGCGTTCTTTGTATATAATAAAGCAAGGCCCTTTTAACATCAAGTGTATGTAGAGCTCTTTCTGCAACGGATTGAGGTTGCGAGAAAAAAAACGGTAATTCCACCGATTGATTGAGATGAAAGGGGGAAATGATTTTGGGCAGAAATTTTGGGTTTGTGCGAAGTATAACCTTGTTCTGATGCATCTGTAGAAAAGGTTCTTGTATAGTGAACGCTTGTATTTCACTAACCCTTCTAAGGGAAGTGATAGCTACCAGAAAGGCTGTTTTCCATGTAAGGAACTGTAGCTCACATTTATGCAGTGGTTCAAAAGGCGGTCCCATCAGCCTTGTAAGAACTATATTTAGATTCCACACAGGTGAGGGTGGTACTCTGGGTGGAATTACTCTTTTGAGGCCTTCCATGAAAGCTTTAATGGCAGGTACTCTGAAGAGTGATAAATGTTGCCTATTTTGCAGGTAAGCAGCAATTGCTGCGAGGTGTAACAGGATGGATGTGTATGCCAGGTTACACCTTTGTAGATGGAGCAGGTAACATATGATGTGCTGTATGGATACATCTAAAGGGTTGATTGTGTTGTTACGGCAGTAAATAACAAATCTTTTCCACTTTGCGGCATAGCATGCTCGAGTGGTAGGGCGTCTGGCCTCCCTGATAATGTCCATGCAATCAGGGGGAAGGTTAAGGTATCCAAACTCTAAGATTTCAGGACCCAGATCGCAAGGTTGAGCTGAGCTGGGTCCGGGTGCCTGATCTCTCCATGATTCTGAGTTAGGAGGCATGGAGACAGGTGTAATTTTTGGTGTGGTACCACTGAGAGTTGTAGTAGTGTGGTGTACCACGGCTGCCTGGCCCATGTTGGAGCTACTAGAATGAGTGTGAGGGAGTGCTGTTGTAGCTTCCATACCACTAATGGAATTAGCAGGAGAGGCGGAAAGGCGTAAGCAAATTTGCCTGACCAGTTCATCCATATCGCATTGCCTTTGGACTATTGGTGTGGGTATCTGGCGGCGAAGCTTGGGCATTTTTTGTTTTCGTGGGTGGCGAAGAGGTCTATCTGAGGATACCCCCACTTGTGAAAGAATGGGTGAAGAACTTGTGGATGAAGTTCCCATTCGTGCATTTGTTGCGTTTGTCTGCTGAGCAGATCTGCCATGGTGTTTTGTATCCCTGGGACATGTTGGGCCAGGAGAAAGATTTTTTGTGGGATTGCCCATCTCCATATGCTCTGTGCTAGTCGAGAGAGCTGTGGAGAGTGTGTCCCCCCCTGTTTTTGAATATAGTACATTGCAGTCATATTGTCTGTGCGAATGAGGACTGCTTTGGCTGAAATTTGCCTTTGAAATGATTTCAGGGCTAGAAAGATTGCCAATAACTCCAGATGGTTTATGTGGAGTAATTTTTGTTGGGGTGTCCATATACCTTGCACTGTGAGGTGTAATAGATGAGCTCCCCAGCCGGAGAGCGATGTGTTCGTTGTTAGGATTACCTGTGGAACTGGGTCCAGGAACGGTCGACCTTTGGAAAGGTTTGTGGTGTTCCACCACTGCAGAGAGCGATGGGTGCGACCGTCTACCAACACCAGATCCGTCAGTTGTCCCTGGGCCTGGTTCCACTGGCGTGCTAGGCACTCTTGGAGTGGACGCATCTGGAGTCTTGCATGAGGCACTATGAAAATGCAAGAGGCCATCATCCCTATGAGCTGCGTAAACACTCTTGCTGGGAGAGAGTGTTGGCATAGGAATTTTTGACGGAGAGCCTGTATCTGGGGATTGGGGTAGGCTATGGCTTTTGAGGTGTCTATAGTGGCTCCGAGATATTGTTTTGTGTGTGATGGTATCAGGTGGGATTTTTGGTGGTTCACCGTGAAACCTAGCTGGTGAAGTAGTTGGACCGTGGCGGCGGTATGTTGCACACATTGTTGGTAAGACGTGGCTTTTATCAGCCAATCGTCCAGATAGGGGAAGACGTGAATGTGCTGTCTTCTGAGGTGTGCAGCCACTACTGCTAGGCACTTGATGAAAACCCTTGGTGCTGTTGTTACCCCGAACGGGAGCACCTTGAACTGGTAGTGTTGTTTGTCTACCACAAACCTGAGGTACTTCCTGTGAGACTGGTGTACTGGGATGTGAAAGTACGCGTCTTTTAAATCGAGGGTGGTGAGAAAATCTTCGTGGGAGAGGAGTGGAAGAACCTGTTGAAGGCTTACCATGTGAAAATGGTCTGAGTGAATGTAAGTGTTTAGAGGCCTGAGATCTAAAATAGGTCGTAAGGTCTCGTCCGTCTTTGGAATTAGAAAGTACAGGGAGTAGACCCCTAAATTTTGTTAATTTATGGGGACCTGCTCTATTGCTGCTTTTTGCAGGAGGGAGGTTACCTCTTGCGTTAGAAGCGCAGTATGCTCTTGAGACATAGGGCGGTGCCTGGGTGGAATGTTGGGGGGTGTAGATGTTAATTCTAGGCAATACCCTGACTGAATAATTTGTGTCACCCATCTGTCTGAGGTAATTGTCTTCCAGACGTGAAGGAAATGTTGTAGTCTGCCTCCGATCGGAGTGGAATGGTCTGAAGGGAGCGGGGGAAAGTCATTGGGCAGGAGGTGTGGCAGAGCGGGCGGTATTTGTTTTGCCTCTGCCCTTATTATTATTGCCTCTGTATCCGCCTCTTTGATAACCTTTCGTGAAGGTAGATTGCGGAGGGGATTTATAGGACGTGGATGCACTATCTGAGGAGTAGCCTCTGCCCGTGCCTCGAAAGGAAGAGCGGCGAAAAGAGCGCCTGGGAGTGTGGGACTGCAGGGCTCCCATGGATTTTGCTGTGTCTGTATCTTTCTTCATCTTTTCGAGGGCTTCGTCTACTTTGGGACCAAATAGATGGTCCTGGTCGAATGGGTGGTTTAATATAGAGGCTTGGACCTCTGGTTTAAACCCTGAAATCCTGAGCCAGGCATGGCGACGGAGAAGGACACTGGTGTTTATGGCCCTGGAGGCCGTATCTGCTGCATCTAAGGCACATCGTATTAAGGTATTGGTTATTGTTTTTCCCTCTTGAATAAGTTCATTGGCCCTAGTCTTGTACTTTTCAGGGAGATGGTGCATGATGGCCTCTAGCTCATCATAATGTGCTCTGTCGTATCGAGCCAACAATGCTTGCGTATTGGCTATACGCCATATATTGGCAGCTTGTGATGCAGTGCGCTTCCCTGACGCATCTAGGAGCTTGGACTCTTTGTCATGTGGGGGTGCTTCGCCTGACACCTGAGAATTTGAGCGTTTCCTAGCTGTAGATACCACTAGGGAATCCAATGGTGCAGGGCCTTTAATGTAAGAAGGGTCTGTGGGTGCGGCCTTATATTTTTTCCCTATCCGAGGGTTTATGACCATGGCCCTGACTGGGTCCTTAAAAACCTCAGGGGCATGTTGAATTACGCCCTTTAACATAGGTAGAATGGCAGTGGATCTATGTGTATCCTCAAAGGTGTCCAGGAGAAAATCCTCCTCCACTGGGTCGGAATGTAGCTCCACCCCATGGTAGTGTGCCGCCCTTTGTAACAAATGATGAAACCCCAGGGAGTCTTCAGGTGGGGATGGCCTAGATGGGTAAAGGTCATCCTGTGGGACATCTGGGATGTCCGGATTGTTATAGTCATCCCATGGGTCTGGAGATCCAGTAGGGGTGGGATCTTGTGGCACATCTGCTGGATCATTATACGGGTCTGCCAAATCGTCTGGGACAGGAGACAAGGTGGGGGAACGTTGGGGTGGAGGGGGTGTAGGCGGAGAGGGTGGAGGAGGTGGGGAAGGCACTCTTAAGGAAGAGGTAGCAATGTCCTTCCTCTTTGGAGGTGGAGGCAGAGCCGGCTTGTCCAAATGTCTCTTTTTCGAAGACAAAGTCAAGTGTCCAGTGTTTGGATCCTTTGTGAGGGTTTTTTGCAAAGGATCTGGTGTGAAAAGCTCCTGCGACCCTGGTTGTTCGGTCGGTACCGAAGGTTTCGGGGCCGACGGCTATTTAGGTTTGTCGGAGCCGTGCTTCCTTGGAACCTCCGGTTTTTTGGTGGGCGCCAAAGAAGGCTTCGGCACAGGAGTGTCGGTGCCGGGGGCCTTGTGATGTTTTACAGGCGCCGAAGGAGCAGGTTTCGACACCAAAGGCTTCCGTGCCGGGGTTGGTGTGGAGGTGGAGGCCGATTTTTTCTTCGGTGCCGAAGGGTGTTTCTCGGCACCGGGGGTTGACTGGCTCGAGCCCGAGCTGCCGGAAGGCTTAAGAGGCTTCTTTAACGGGCCCGAAGGTGGGGTATGAGATGCAGTGTCCTTGGTCTTGCCTAGGCCCGGAGGCGAAGGTGTGACCGAAGCCTTTTTCGGAATCGGTGTGGGAGGGGGAATTGTACTCACGACCCTCTGCGCCGGAGTGATGTCCTCCACATCTGAGTCGTCGGCCTCTGAAGCGCTGACGAGGTAGTCATCCTCCTGTTCGATGTTCTGCTGTCCCGAAGTTTCGACGTCGTCTCCGAAGATGTCGACTGGAGCGGAGGTCGAGGAGTGCGCCATGTTGCGTCGAGCCCGTCGATCTCGAATGGTCTTTTTTGAGCGAAAAGACCTGCAGGCGGGACAGTCTTGGGCCTCGTGTTCTGGGGAGAGGCAGAGGTTGCACACCTCATGAAGATCCGTGTGGGGAAAATTGGACCCACATCGAGGGCACTTCTTGAAGGGAGTTCTTTCCATCAGCCGAGACCGGCGCCGGAATAGGCCCGAAGGCCGCCGTCGACGACCGGAATCGGAGAGGTGCCGAAGAGAAGATGAATAAGATGATTCCTTATATTGAAGAAGCTCGATGAGCGAGGATTTTTCGTCGATCGGTGAACTAGAAAGTTCGGGACCGGAGCACAAAGTATTACATCCGAGCCCGATGGCGGAAAAAAGCAATCTGAGGATGGAGCCGAAGCCCATGCGCAGTACGGACCGAAGGAGGAGTCACCGAACTCGTGACTTCCAAAGACTTTCCAAGAACAAAAACAAACTGCAAACATCCAGGCCCAACACCAGATGGCGATATATGCACAGTGTATAATCTGCAGCTCATATGCCTCGAACAAGAGGTTTAGGAATGTCGACGTGCAAGGGGACAAGGCCTAGGGCCTTTAGAATCGCTGGGGCCTCACTAATCCACCCAAGGCAGGTAAGTAAAGGACCCACGGAAGACACGTGCAGTGTGAGAACACAGCCGCGGGATCCCTATTGATTTCAATGGAGCAAGTCGCGGTTGGATTTTTAAAGTTTTAGGGTACTTCGGGAGAGTCTACAAGCAAGCCACTTACAAGGTAAGTACTTCGAGGGCCAACACCCACAGGAGCACCGGAGTGCACGAGTTACCTCAGCCAGGGAAGCCGGGTGCATAGGTGTCTTTTGGTGTCGGGTCGCGGCGTCGTTTTCAATGGAAGCCGAAGAAGATTTGCTGCTTGTGAAGACTAGAGAAGTGTCTGGTGCAATCCAAGGCTGGATTCAGAAGAAGGAAGACCTGAAAGCAGAAGGGACAGTGTTCACTGTCACTTGCCAGTGACCCGGGGGCATGGAAGTCGGGTGATTTCAGGTGATCAAGGGTGTTTTGACTCTTCAGCCACGAGGTCCAGGAGGAGTCGACGACGACCAGGAGCTGGATTCGGAGTGTCCCATGATGTCTGCAGCTTACTGAGGTGTCGGCAACCGGATTGGAGCCAACAAGCCTTGGCAACAGCAAGTCTCGTGGAAAGTGAAGAGAGTCAGCGGTGCAGACCAGCAAGTTCTGAGGGACTCACCCAGTGAGGGTAAGTCAGGGCAGGCCTGGAGCAACCAGGGAAGCCCTTTGATTCGATGAGAAAGTCTTCAGGGGACCCACAAGCCAGCCGGCAAGGGATCGCGAGACGCCTTGTGAGGATTCCCTTCACAGGAGCCCACGGTCACTCGGGACGAGGTAGGCCTCTGATTTTCGAGGGAAATCCTGCTGGAGGCTTGGACCACAGGTGGTCCAATGCACAAGTTCGTAGAACATCATGAAGGGATTGCACTCGACAATAGTGCACGGTACCCGGGTATTGCGGTTCCTCGTCACTCGTGGGGTCCACTCGCCTCAGGTTTGCTGGGGACTCACAATGGCCGTCGAGAAGTCAGGAAATCCACTTCCGGGGCTGCAGGGACTTCAGACTCCGGCGGGAGCGGGAAAGTTTGCGACCGTTGATTCAAAGTTTTGGTGCCTGCCAAGCAGGGGAGTCACTCCTTGACTCCAAGGGAGATTCTTCAGTCTTCCAAAGGTAGTGGAACGTCGAAGGTCCAGGATTCCTCTTGTAGAGCGTCGTCCAGGGATATCTAGTTTACAATGGCAAGGGTTCCCTATCTTATACTAAAGGAAAGGGAGGGACTAGCTCTATGACCACTCCTCTGGGAGGGTCAGGGGAGTGGGTGGTTACACCCACTTCCCTTTGTCTAGTTTCGTGCCAGAGCAGGGGCAGGTAGCCCCTGAACTGGTTTGAGCTGGCATATGCACAGAGGGGCCTACTGCTCCCCCAGTGCAGGACGTCAAAGCACTCTAGGAGTGCACCCACCCATCCCCAAAACACTAAATCCTGTCTGGAAGCTGGTGACACCTCCCTTTGACAGGATGCCTATTGTTGGGCCTCCTCCACTGCGAGTTTCAGTCAGCAGCAGGAGGGCAGCCCAGTGTCTGTGCTGGTGGCATCCATTTTGTGATGCCAGGCTCTTTCAGACTTCTACCGTCTGTCCACAGTAGGTACATGTCTATCCCTATAGAAGGGTGAGAATCATACTCCCACACCAGTTACTGGTGTGGGGGTATGATTCCAAGGCGTTTGACACCAAACACAACATGTTTTGATGCAGCCATCCCAAAGTTAGCATTTACCACTAGGTTATAATGCACTTAAGAGTATATGGTTTAACCGCATCCACAAACAGCCACAGAGAATAGACTATGCCAGCTGCAGAGGGGCCCTGCTCATGCAGAGGCACCCCCTCACATGTAAACCAAGCACCCTGCCCTCAGGATTGATAGGGCCTGCCTTAGGGGTGAATGATGGGTTTATCTGTGTGTGTAAGGTGAGATATAGGGAACCTATACCTCAGTGAGGAGTGCTAACACTACCTCACCCAGGCTGAAGTAGCAGGCCTGTAGTGTCAGATTTAGTCTGCTTCCCAGGGGTGGCATAATACATGCTTCAGCCCCTGGTAGGCCTGTGAAGTACCTATGCCCTTGGTACCTAAGGTACCATATACTAGGGGCTCATAAGGTACCACAGTATCCAATCACTAGTGCATCTAATATGCACTCCAAGTTGTTTCGAGAGAACAGAGAGATAGGGGCCCTGATTAGCAGGGACCCAGCCAGACTATAGCCAGAAACCAGTGTTAATATCAGAAAAAAAGTGGGGGCAACATAAGTGCAGATCCTACTCTCCTACAGCATCTTAGAGATGCCCCTGAAACCTAACCTACAATCCACGTCTGGTCTGAGAGGCTGCCACACAGCAGACATGTTGCTGGACCCCTGGGTAGGAGAGCCCCTGTTCTCCTGGGCCTGCAACAATGCACATCCTGGGCGAGGTGCTAGATCTCCTCCCCCAGGATGGGCAGGGGGAAGCTTCAAAGGCATGCCGCCTCTGTGAGCTTCCCCAGGCCACTGCAACCCCCCACTCTGGCGGGAAGCTTGGACTGAAACCCCAAATAAGGACAGGGGATGTGCCACCCTGCCAACCCCACCCCTCAGGTGGGGGAGGCGAGGTGAAGCCCATCTCCGGGCGCTCGCCATCTTGAAGATGGAGGCCCTACCCAATCAGGACTAGGCTACTGCCCCCCTCCCACAGGAGAGTGGCAGAATAGGGGGTGTACCTAACCCTGGACAGGGACACCTTGGTCCCTGCCCTTTAACTACCTGTAACGCCCCTAAATCTACTATTTAGGGGCACCCTGAACCTTCCTTCCCCAGATTCCGAAATACAAAGAAGAGCAAGAAGAAAGAAGATCTGCCCTGCAGCTGCTAAGAAGAGTAAGACACCAACTGCTTTGGCCCCAGCCCTACCGGCCTGTCGACCCTCGATCCTGCTCTTGCTACAACCCGGCACCTCTTGTGGCCAGCAACCTCACAAACCCCGGAGGACCTGGCTACCTTTTGGCCTTAAGCACCTGGGACTCCCATGAGTAGAGGCTCTACTCAAAAACTGCTTCTAATCCCTGGCATCAGCCCGGAACCGCGAACCCTTCACACTGCACCCGCCAAGCCTGGCCTGTGCCGGAGTGAACAAAGACCACAAGGATGACCCCACGGAGACTTTGACCCCGAGTCTGGCACCCAAGGACTTCCCTCGACGCTCCTGACGACGCCTGCAGCCTCAGAACCAGGTGCCCCCCCAACCGCGATCAACAGAGGGTAAGATTTCCCAACACCAAAAGGCACCCCTGCACCCGGTGCCCTGCGGCCCCCTGTGCCCAACTCCGGGGTACCCACCTATCCTCCAACTACCCAACTTACCTCTCGAAGTGGTGGTAGCACCTGAAGAATCTTCGTCCCAGAGCTTGCAGTCTTTTTCTAAACCGGAGCATTCCCTTTGAAATCAATTGAGCGCCCGAAGGCTCAAAAGCACCCTGCACCCAGCCGCCCGAGTGGCCCTGGCAGTGTAACCTCTACACCTATCTACTTCTCCATTTGCCGTGAGCAAGTGACCAGGAGCCCAGCTCCCACAGCCGCGTGGCCTGCTAGTCAGCAGCCACCAACCAAGGTCCCCCTGCCTCCCCTGGGGTAACATTGGGCCTAACTCTCTCTGCACCCGGGTGCCCCTGTGCCGCTGAGGGTGTAACAACTGTACCTACCTGACCCTGGGAGACCCCTGAGTCTATGCCCAGAAAATTAACTTACCTTAAAGCCGATAACTCAATATTCTCCATAGGGTAACATTGACTGGTTTTTCCTGAAATTTCTTCTATGTGTGGACTTTTCAAAATTTTAAATATTCACCAAAAATCAGCCGAGTAACGAAAACGAAAATACTCACCTGCTATTAGGTGAGCTTCCAGTGCTGGATCTTGGTACCCAGCACTGACTCTGAAAAATATTCACAACCGTACTTACCAGTAACCCAAATTTCTTCCATAGGAAACCATTGACTGTTTTTCTGTGAAATTTCTTCTGTCGATTTCTGCAAACTTTAAATATTCTTTAAAAATCGTAAAAATTGTGAAAACGTAATTACTTACCTGTTTTGGATAAAGGTCTCAGTACTGAGTCTAGGCACCCAATACTGGATTACAAAAGTAACGAGAACATACTATACCTGCAACTTGAATTTCTTCCATAGGGAATCATTGTCTGTTTTCTATGAAATTTCTCCTGTGTCAACTTTTAAAATAGCTAAATATTGTCTGAAAATCATAACAGTAACTAGGTCGACTTTTATCACTTGTTTCTAAGTACTGACACAAGACTGAATCTAGGATCCAGTACTGGAATCCCAAAAGTAATCCTAAAAGTAATCTATTGCAAATAACTTGAAACATCGCACTCAATGCATGATTGTGTTTAAAATTGTGTTGCCTATTGCAACCACTTGTAACTTTATGCAAAAGTATTTATATAAAGCATCTCATTCTGAGAAAGTATATTGTAATACCAATTGTTGGTTCTAAAATAAAACAAGCATATATTTTTATATATAAACCATTGGCCTAGAGTTCAGTTATTGAGTGTGTGAGACCATTTGCTGACTGAGTGTGTGCAACAAATGCTTTACACTGTCCTCTGATACTGCCTGAGAGAAAGTGGCTCTGTATATACTGTTCCTAAATAGGTACAGGGTGTACAGAGTCCACAGTCTCCAGAGGTTTGGCAGAGGCTAAGGAATATGCTACTTACCAGTATGCATCTGTTCTTGGCATGTAGAGCTGCAGATCTACACACTTTTGCATAGATCGCCATCTGGTGTTGGGCCCGGATGTTTGCAGTTTGTTTTTCCCTTTGGAAAGTCTTTGGAAGTCACAAGGTTGGTGACTCCTCCCTTGGATCGTATTGCGCATGGGCTTCGGCTCCATCCTCAGATCGTTTTTCACCAGCAGGGAAAGATGGAGCGTAGTAATAACAGTGAAGAAACCCATGTGTGTGTATCTAAATAAGATGAACTGGAAGAGATAGAGGTAGCCGGGGAGGCGGGTGGGCGTGTGTAGATCTGCAGCTCTACATGCCAAGAACAGATGCATACTGGTAAGTAGCATATTCCGTTCGAGGCATATGAGCTGCAGATTACACACTTTTGCATAGACTATATAGCAGTACCCACCTTAGCGGCGACCACCGGTATCTGTTGCAGTGGTTTGAAATAATGTTTTGAGTACAGCCTGGCCCACACTAGCTTGTTGCTTAGTCTGCACATCTACACAATAGTGTTTCGTGAAAGTGTGCGGTGTTGACCATGTAGCTGCTTTGCAGATATCATCTAATGGGATGTTCCCTAAAAATGCCATGGAAGCCCCTATGTTCGAGGCATATGAGCTGCAGATCACACACTTAGGATAAGATCGCCATCTGGTGTTGGGCTCGGATGATTGCAGGTTGTTGTTGTCTTTGGAAGAAGCCTTTTGGTCACGAGATAGGTGACTCCTCCACTGGACAACAGTGCGCATGGGCATCCACTCCATCGTCACATTGTTTTTGTCCGCCATTGGGTTCGGATGAACTTTTTTCCGCTCCAGCAGAAAACTTCTAGCAATCGAAACAACTCTCGAAATATTTACTACTCGATGTCGAAATCCACTCGGACCGGTTCCGGACGCGGCTGATGGAAAGTACACCCTTTAAAAAATGCCCCCAATGTGGAGCAAAGTTCCCCCACAGTGATCACCACGAGGTTTGTAACCTGTGCCTGTCGCCGGAACATAACGAATCCAGCTGTCCAGCCTGCGCCGCATTCCGTTCGAAGAAAACCATCCGGGACCGAAGAGCTCGACGCCATATCATGGCCAGGCCAGCTACAGAACCAGACGACATCTTTGCCCAGGATGTCCCTGAAGACGATTCCGAAGACCTCCAAATCGTATCCGAGGCAGACGATTCCGATGACCTCATCACTCCGGGGCAGCGTGTGAGCACCAGCTCCCCTACCCCAACCCCACCAAAAAAGACATTGGTCAAGACTCTGCCAGCTGGCCCCAGTCGCGACCGAAAATCATCTTCAGAAGCCCCGCCCTCGGGCCCGGCTCCGAAGAAAAATAAGCCTGCAGGTGGCTCGGGCTCGAGCAAACCTCATATTATTGTGCCCACAATACCTTCGGCACCGAAGATTCCACTCTCGGCACCGAAGCAGGCTCCAAGGCCAAAATCTCCATCGGCACCAAAACGTTTCTCGGCACCAAAGTCTCCACCGGCACCGAAACGTTCTTCGGCACCGAAAGGTTCTTCGGCACCGAAAATTCCACCGGCACCAAAAGGTTCCTCGGCACCAAAACCATCCTCGGTGCCCAAAAAAGTCCACAAAGACTCTGCCGTTCTCTCAAAAAACAGATCGGAACCGAAACGGTCGACGCCACAGCCACTTTCGGACACTGAGGAACTTTTTCGACCAGATCCTACTCAAAAACGGATCTACATCAATCCGAAAACCGGACATGTCACAGCGGTGCCATACAAGAAAAGGAAGCTGGACATACCACCACCTCCAACTCCCGTAAAGAAGAAGGACTGTGCCACTTCACCCATTCGTCCTTCCTCTCCTATATTACCTCCCATCCGATCCCCCCTGCCCCCACCTCCTTCTCCTCTACCATCTCCTTCTCATACACCACCCCCACAGGATGATGATGATGATTTAGGGGGAGACCAGTCGGGGGACGGCTCCAACAGTTCCTACCTGTCTGGAATTCCATCACCACAGACAGGTGGGTAAGACAAATTATCCAGTTTGGCTACTGCCTCGAACTCATAAACACCCCCCCAAACATACCACCCACACACCGTCCAATGTCATCACACCATCTCACGCTCCTCAAACAAGAAATGCGGTCCTTGCTCCAAAAACACGCAATAGAACCAGTCCCACTGTGAGAAGTTGGCCTGATATATGATGTCACTAATTCTAGTGTACACCTTGTGTCAGTCCAAACAACCCTTATGGTGATTGGTTGTTTGGACTGATACAAGGTGTACACTAGAATTAGTGACATCATATATCAGGCACACTTCTCACATTGGTGGCAGCGGTGGGATAGGTGTAGTATTCCTATACCTACCTTATATATAGACACATGTGTACATATCAGCCACTCCTATGGCAGGCCTTAACAATCCTGGAGGCAGAGTGCTTGGTAACATGTAAGATAGTGCTCTAGCATGAGCTGAGCCTGTCTGCAACTTTCGGAACCATGTCCTTATAGCTGTTCTATGATATAGCCTACCATATACTCTTAAAGTGCCTTATAATCTTAAACGGTTATGGTAACTATGGTTTGGCTTTATCAAAACATGTTGTGTAAGGTGTCTAACACTTTGGAATAATACCCCCATCCCATTTCTGGTGATGAGGATATTATCCCTTCCTTCTAGAAGGAGAAGACATGTTGAAACCTACTTACCCGGTTAAAATTAACCAGAGCCCCAGCATCACAAAATGGTTTCTGCTGCCACAACACAAGTCTGACCTCCTGCTGCTGGGAGTGATCCCGGCACGGGAGGCTTGGACAATAGGTTTCCTTCCTAGGGTGGTGCGAGCACCACCCCAGACAGGCCTTAGTGTATTGGTGCAGGGAGGGATGAAAGAAACGAGACACTGCCTGGGGCACACAAGGTGTCCCATGCATAGTCCAGTTCAAACCGGTGCTGGGGCACTCCAGCCCCAGTCCTGGCGCGAAACTGGACAAAGGGAAGGGGGTGTAATCGCCCCCCTCCCTGGTCCCACCCATAAGGCGTGACCTAGCAGGCAACCCAGCCCCCCAGATTAGTATAAGTGTGGTAGCTGGGCCTCAGGAGATTAGATTATCCTGAACCTGCATCTTGAACAGAAACTCTGGACCTTCGACATTCAACGAAAGAAGAAGACTGAAGAATCTCCCTTGTGGTCAAGGAGTGGCCACCCTGTGCAAACAGGCACCATCAAGAGACTTACCCTTTGCTTTGCTGAAGTTCTACGAGGGACCGACTGCAGAGCCCGACCAGAGCCTTGACTTCCAGACTTCTCCGACCCTGATCCACATCCACAGCCGAGCTGAGATCCGTGGAGGCGACGAGAGACGTGGGACCGGCTACCTGGGAAAAGTGGCGAGTATCTTCCAGCGCAGCTTCTGAGGCACCCTCGAAGTTGTGCACCGGGGATTGAGAAGCCCCAACCCCAAGCACCATCTGCACCGAAGATCAGCCCCCCACACTCCACGAGTCCTGCGTGGGGCCCTTCTGCATTTTCCTGCTTGCCGCGTCTGTCCGGTTGCTTGCCCGTTGGCTAGTAACCTTTGCGACGACACACCTTCAATTTTCCACTGCCAGTTTGGCTCCTCCAGACTGGCTCCCGCTCCTCTGTAAAGGAGAAGCACCCCAGACCTTCCTGGTCCGCACCAGAAGCAAGTCCTCCTTTCTGCGTGGGTTCCGCTTGCCAAGGCTTGGTGAGTCCTAGTTCGACTTCGACGCCACCGACAGCAAGAGCCTTCGTGGGACAGCTCGCCTCCTGGTCCTGGTCGTCCTCGACATCTCCTGGTACCCGTGGCTGCTGCGACAAGCTTCACCTCTTCACCTGCAATCTCCCGACATCGCATGGTTCCTTCCTGGTTCCACGTGGTCACTGGCTAGTGACCCAGACTCCGTTCCTTCTGCTTGCAGGTATCCTTCCTTCTTGATCCCGGCCTTGGGATCCACCGGACACTCTTCACTGACTGCCTGTCAGCACCTTTCCTTCAGGCATCCATAGGAGTCAACGACGAAACCCGACGCAAGTTCACACCTATGCACCCACAGACCGTGGGCTAGGTAACTTGGGTACTCCGGTGCTCATCAGGATATTGACTATCCTAGTGTCTAGTTTTCAAGTCTCGACTTCCTAGTTATTCCAGAAGTGTCCTAAATCTTCATAATTCTAAACTGTACTATTTCTATCGATTATACGCATTACGCGCGAGTGTTTCCACTCTGCACCTGAATCCCGTGGGCCTCCCACTTCCTAACTGTTGGTAGGGTAGTGTAGCCCCAGCGATTCCCTAGGCCTAGGCCTATCCTATTTCCGTGACAGTGGTCCTTATACCACTTACTTACTTAGTATATGGTTTGCGTGGCCCCTATGCATAATTAAGACTGTGTTGTACTTACCTTGAATCTCATAAAGAGTGCTGAGGGTTTTGACTAGAATAAATACATTCTATTTTCATATATATCTGTTGTGGTGTCCTTTCATTTGGTATTCAAGGGGTTACATATGGTATCACAGCTGGCTTCACATGCCATTCAGAGTTTAGCCTAAGACTGCTCTTGTCCATGCTACCACTAGGATAGCTGGTCTAGAAGGTTGACTTCACAACCAATCACCATAAGGGTTGTTTGGACTGATACAGGGTGTACACTAGAACTAGTGACATCATATATCAGGCCAACTTCTCACACCCACTCCAACATCAGGGCACAGGAGTATATTCTCTATACTTCCTCATTCCCAAAAAGGACAAGACCTTAAGACCCATACTGGACCTCAGACTGCTAAACCAGTATATACAATCAGATCACTTCCACATGATCACCCTCCAACAAGTCCTCCCGCTACTTCAACAAGGCGACTTCCTTGCCACATTGGACCTCAAGGACGCATACTTTCACATCCCTATGCATCCCGCTCACAGAAAGTATCTACGATTTGTAGTAGACGGGCAGCACTATCAGTTTACAGTTCTCACATTCAAAGTAACAACCGCACTCAGGGTATTCACCAAGTGCTTAGCAGTCGTGGCAGCGTACCTCAGAAGACAACAAATCCATGTCTTCCCCTATCTGGACGATTGGCTCATAAAAGCCAATACTCTCCACAAATGCGTTCTCCACACTCACCGCACTATTCAAACCCTCCACGACTGGGGATTTACCATCAACTATCCAAAATCCCAACTGCAACCCTCCCACATCTGGAGGGGACCCCAAGACACCATCGTGGCTTTTCACACTTGGATGAACATACAAAATCATTATTTGAGATTCACAGTTGAATACTCGAATATCAGCTTACCGTTTTTGGATATCCGGATCTTTCCTGATAATGGAGGGCTTGGCACAGAACTCTATCGCAAACCTACAGCCCGGAATTCGTTGTTATCTTTCGAGAGCTTTCATCCTAAATCCCTTAGGGAGAACCTTCCCTTCGGTCAATTTTTAAGAATCAGGAGAAATTGCTCAACAATGGACAAGTACAATGAACATGCGAAACTACTGAGTATTCAACTCAAAGAGCGGAATTACACTAACAAAGTTATCCGTATGTCGCGGAAAAGAGCTGCAAATAACAACCCGGGAAGCTCTGATTGATTTGCCCAGTCCCAAAGAACCTTCAGGCAGACTAACACGTGTGAACACTTTCAATACTCACTCTAATAAGATCAAGAGTAGTATTTTAAAGCACTGGAAAATTCTCAATATTGGCAATGAGGTTTTAGCTCCCCCACTCTTTGCTTTCAAAAGAAGTGTTAACATCAAAGACCACATTGTACATACCAGGCCTAAAATTGTGCACAATGTCAGCGAACAACAGTCATTATGGGGATTACCGCCTGTGGTAGGACATTACCCTTGTGGTTCTTGCGCAGCTTGCCCACAGACTTCACACATGACAGAAGTTGATATTGGTACCACTAAACCATGGGTTTTGAAGAAACACACCAACTGCAGTAGTGACAAGGTTATTTATCTTATCACCTGTCCTTGTGCCATGCGATACGTGGGTATGACCACACGCAAGGTTAAAACAAGAATTTTAGAACATAAGAGCACCATTCGGTGCAAGAGGAGAGCAACCAAAATGACAAACCACTTTCTAGATTTGAACCATCAAGCAGATGATCTCCGTTGGACAGTTCTGGAACAACCTCCCATACCCCAACACATCACAGATATTTCTAAATTTTTATTTAGAAAAGAACAGCGGTGGGTGTTTCGTATAAAAAGTGACATATCGGGGTTAAATGAAGACATTCCCTGGTTGTCCTTACTGGGTTAAGTGCCCTTCATTTCAGAGATCTTACTATCTGTATAATTAATGAGCTGTTGGCTTATTACATCCATGTTTCTAAACTGGTAACTTGGCCTATTTGAGCAAGAGGGTGGTCAGCATCACAAGATCATATTTTCAACATTAGATCTTTTTGATGATTTAATAACTATCTCAATAAACTAAGTCCATTTGTCTCCTACTGATTCACTAAGCATGCCAATATTAATTAAGAACAATTTTCGATAGCATTGTACATCATGCTATTTTTTGGTATGTGTTATTATTATCTTTATTTCTTGACATGTGCTTGCTAGTTTGGTACTTTGTTCAAACCCGATACCAATAAAGTTCGCGCTCATGTTTTAAAATCGTCACGAGTGCTTTAGTTCTTACCCAATGAACATTCGCATATGCAGTTCCTAGCAACACTGCTACATCTCATTGGTTTTCAGTCATCTATCTGACAACTTAATAGAAACCGCAGCACGTATGCGCAATACTTAAACACTACTCTCCAACGGGGTGCCGTCAGTAAATCAGACAGGCACTTCAGATAGACGCCTATGGGGTCCTGAACATGGAGCTGAAGACACACGGGTACTTAACATCCCTTCACCACTCCGTCGGTACCTCCGGTCGCAACACTTGTACTACGACGGAGTACCGACGGAGAGGTGAGTTAAGTGCTAGTGATTTGGTACATTGTGCAAAAAGATTGTTTTGTCTGTGTTTAGCGGTGGGCTCGGTTTGCAAAGATCAGCGATCGGCACTTCTCCCCGCTTTTAAGATGAATATGTGTTTTTAAAGTTAAACTTTCCCTTTGGGTGTTCGCTTTATTTTTGAGGTGCTTTTTGAATCCTAAGCACTTTTTGCTTTACATTACTAAGATCTTAGGTAAGGACAATGACGAGGTGTTTAACTTACCATTGACTTTCCTTCTTTGACCATTATGCATTGAGGTGAAGTCTTGTTCTGCCCAATCATGACTTTTTGCAAACTACGGTCATTTGGATTGCATTAGTGTCATATGTGTTAGATTGCATGCCCCTCCCCCTTTTTTTGATTAGTATTGTTGGTGATTTTTCACATTATTCACACTTCCTTGCACTTATTAACAGCAAAAACGGTTTGAATATTCTACGTTTTGCAGAGTGGGGCTCCCTTTCCTGAGTTGTGACCAGGGTGAGGTGGGCCTACTTGTCCCTCGGTTTGGGTGAGTTATATAATTTTAGTGTCTAATAAGACTTATTAATGACTCACGTTTTTTGAGACATTTACAACTATTTCTTCAACCATTATTAATATTTGGAAGAAGGGATTTGAATGCTTACTTTGTTTCTCTCTGTGTCTTTCTGTTTTTCTTTTAGACAAGTTCTAGTGAGATTGCATCCGCAAGAGCATAACTGGTTTGGTTATTTCAAACTTTTTTCAAACCTTATTTATAGTTTACACGTGACAGCAGCAGCTTTGTTTTTGGTCCTGACGAAAGCCATACATACTTTCGAGATGGTCATTGGCTGAAACATGTTGACCTCTTTTCATCAAGCAGTTTTCAATAGTTACTGCTTTGCACTGTTTTTTATCTCTGGCAGGGCTAATGAGCCAATAAAAATTATTTTTCAATAGCACTAGTCAGTTTTAGATCACATTCACTTATCCTTATAACTCCTTTTGCGCTGCACCCTCATTTCACTCAATTGCTCTTCTTTGGGATTTTAGCATCCTTTTCTCCAGAAACTTGAAAAACATCCCTGAGCTCCCACCTCTCAGTGAGGTGGTTGTAGCCCTCAGTGGGACTAGGTTTTCCCACTGAGAGGAGAAAGCCCAAATGATGAAGCATGTCACCTTTTGGTGAGTGAGGGCATTCATCCTTAAAAGGGGTGCTTTTCTTAATTAGGCACATTCTTTTCTTAATTAGGCACTGTTACTCTAGACACAGTTTGTTCATAACATTCTTCCCTTCCACGCCTATGTTTTAAGGCTGTTCAGACCTAAGAAGTTATTTGTGTTTTGTGATTACTTATTGGGGTACAACTTTTTGCAGGTCTTTAAAACTTATTCCCTTGGACCCTCAATTCCCTTTTGTGTGTTACCCAGTTGAGTACGGCAACGGCCGTGGGTCCGTTATCTTTCTAGTTCACCACGTTGGTGCACTAGTTGTAGCTTTTTGGTTGTGTGTGACATTGTGTTTTCCCGACTGATTGATCACTAGAGGTGGCGGCAACATTTACACAATGGCAGAACTTTTAGGTTTGGCTTTTGATGAGGCAGTGGCTAGAGATATACTATCAACACCTAGCATTTTGGAATTTACACCAAACATTGGGACAACTTCTACTGATGAATGGGCCAATTTATTAGTTCTTAAACGTTCACATTCACGTACTTACATACACGGGGCAATCATGACAGAGTATCTTAGAGCAAATTGTGCACCAACAGGTCTCATTGTGACTAACGCGCCTCGTTTATTTCTACAAGACAAACAATTCCTCAAAGACTGGTCATTGATTGCCTGGCGGTGTACCAGAGATTGGCTTATTCTGATAATCAGTACCGCAAAACGTATTGCGGACACCATATTAATTGAAATACAGACACTAGAGACACAGATTAAGTCAGTTTTGGTTTCCTCTGTTTATAAAAAGCAGGCTGAGGAAACGAACAAAAACAACAAAGAATTTAAGGACTCAGTTTTGGCGATGAAGATAGCCAAATTCAAAAAAGATCTTGAAAAGTTCACATTCGAGAAAGTATATCCATACACCAGTAACACCTATGTTCCTCCCCAGTTCAATCACAAGGGCAGGAGGTATGGTTCTAATTATTCTACATCGGCCAGTGAAGATGGGTCGACGGATTCCGACACAGCTTTGTTTGAGGATTCTAGACCCAGTAACACAAACAAGAGGAACAGAGGACAAAGAGGTGGCCAATATGGCCATGGGCAACAACAATGGTGGCCACAGGCCCTTTTGGGTATCCACCACAACCGCCATTTCAACCTTCCATGTACCCGTTCCAATCATTTAATAATATGATTCCTCCGCAGCCTTTTTTAGGGTTTGGCCCAAGAAGATCAAGGGGCCGCAGAAGAAACCAACGGGCATCAGTTCAATGGGATGTACCAGTGGCACCCAGAACTTTGCGCAGCATGGTCCAGCCACCGGTGCAACCAGGGACCAGCAAGGAAACGATCTGATCCTTAATTTAAGTAAGTGTCATCTCAATCCAACGGAAATGTCTGTATTGAAGAAAGGCTTAGGGTTTGTCCCCACTAGTACTGGGGATGCCTTTTTGATTAGACAAGAGCTGGCGGGCTTTCTTCGGAAGATACGTTTACGTTCCTTTTTTTCAAACAAAGACATTATCAATTTACCTGAGGAAGCAACGAACACTGGTCTTAGACCACGTTCCACTTTTAACCCTCCATCACATCTGACACCTGTACAGATCACGACCTTTGAAAAAGCGGTTCTCAAAGATGTGGTAGAATTGTTTCAACATGACACGAGGCATTACCATAATCTTCCCAAACTTGAATCACGCGCACTTCAAGAATTGGCCAAGGATGACACTATCGTAATAAAAGCGGCGGATAAGGGGGGTGCTATTGTGATCCTTGATAGCACTACATACAGAGCAGAGTGTATGCGACAACTTAACAACAGAGATGCCTACAGACTTCTGAAATTGGATTCCACCAAACGCCTAACAAGCGAAATCAAAGGGATGATAGAAGAAGCCAAGGACAACGGTTGGATCACTGAACATGAGGCAGCATTTTTAGTAGCATCCCATCCAGTTGTACCTTACTTTTATGTGCTACCTAAAGTGCATAAAGGACAATCACCACCTCCAGGGAGACCTATTATCTCGGGTATAGGTTCTTTACTAGAACCCTTATCAACCTTTGTTGATTTTTTCCTGCAACCCTTAGTGTTGGAGATGCCCACGTATCTCCAAAACACTAAACATTTATTGCGTCTCTTGAATGAGATTACTTTTGACCCAGAGCAGGAATTCTTGGTCTCATTCGATGTAGAGGCTCTGTACACATCAATACCACAAGATGAGACG
This sequence comes from Triturus cristatus, assembly GCF_964204655.1. NCBI lineage: Eukaryota > Metazoa > Chordata > Amphibia > Caudata > Salamandridae > Triturus > Triturus cristatus. The sequence goes on from NC_140587.1 coordinate 167,472,232, forward strand.
TTAGCGACAGTCGAGATGCTGTTACAATCCAAATCAAGAGATAGCATCAACCCAGTCCAGTTCATAATGATGTGTGCACGAATGGCAATGAAGGAGAATTTCTTTCAATTCGAAAAGGATCAGTTCTTGCAAATATCTGGAACTTCTATGGGCAGCATTTTTGCGCCGAGCCTGGCGAATTTATATGTACACGCCTTTGAACAGTCCTGTGTTCTCACAGAAGATAATCCCTTCAGAAGCCATATACGCACTTGGAAACGGTACATCGACGATGTGTTCGTCATCTGGAGGGGACCCCCAGACACCATCGTGGCTTTTCACACTTGGATGAACATACAAAATCATTATTTGAGATTCACAGTTGAATACTCGAATATCAGCTTACCGTTTTTGGATATCCGGATCTTTCCTGATAATGGAGGGCTTGGCACAGAACTCTATCGCAAACCTACAGCCCGGAATTCGTTGTTATCTTTCGAGAGCTTTCATCCTAAATCCCTTAGGGAGAACGTTCCCTTCGGTCAATTTTTAAGAATCAGGAGAAATTGCTCAACAATGGACAAGTACAATGAACATGCGAAACTACTGAGTATTCAACTCAAAGAGCGGAATTACACTAACAAAGTTATCCGTATGTCGCGGAAAAGAGCTGCAAATAACAACCCGGGAAGCTCTGATTGATTTGCCCAGTCCCAAAGAACCTTCAGGCAGACTAACACGTGTGAACACTTTCAATACTCACTCTAATAAGATCAAGAGTAGTATTTTAAAGCACTGGAAAATTCTCAATATTGGCAATGAGGTTTTAGCTCCCCCACTCTTTGCTTTCAAAAGAAGTGTTAACATCAAAGACCACATTGTACATACCAGGCCTAAAATTGTGCACAATGTCAGCGAACAACAGTCATTATGGGGATTACCGCCTGTGGTAGGACATTACCCTTGTGGTTCTTGCGCAGCTTGCCCACAGACTTCCCACATGACAGAAGTTGATATTGGTACCACTAAACCATGGGTTTTGAAGAAACACACCAACTGCAGTAGTGACAAGGTTATTTATCTTATCACCTGTCCTTGTGCCATGCGATACGTGGGTATGACCACACGCAAGGTTAAAACAAGAATTTTAGAACATAAGAGCACCATTCGGTGCAAGAGGAGAGCAACCAAAATGACAAACCACTTTCTAGATTTGAACCATCAAGCAGATGATCTCCGTTGGACAGTTCTGGAACAACCTCCCATACCCCAACACATCACAGATATTTCTAAATTTTTATTTAGAAAAGAACAGCGGTGGGTGTTTCGTATAAAAAGTGACATATCGGGGTTAAATGAAGACATTCCCTGGTTGTCCTTACTGGGTTAAGTGCCCTTCATTTCAGAGATCTTACTATCTGTATAATTAATGAGCTGTTGGCTTATTACATCCATGTTTCTAAACTGGTAACTTGGCCTATTTGAGCAAGAGGGTGGTCAGCATCACAAGATCATATTTTCAACATTAGATCTTTTTGATGATTTAATAACTATCTCAATAAACTAAGTCCATTTGTCTCCTACTGATTCACTAAGCATGCCAATATTAATTAAGAACAATTTTCGATAGCATTGTACATCATGCTATTTTTTGGTATGTGTTATTATTATCTTTATTTCTTGACATGTGCTTGCTAGTTTGGTACTTTGTTCAAACCCGATACCAATAAAGTTCGCGCTCATGTTTTAAAATCGTCACGAGTGCTTTAGTTCTTACCCAATGAACATTCGCATATGCAGTTCCTAGCAACACTGCTACATCTCATTGGTTTTCAGTCATCTATCTGACAACTTAATAGAAACTGCAGCACGTATGCGCAATACTTAAACACTACTCTCCAACGGGGTGCCGTCAGTAAATCAGACAGGCACTTCAGATAGACGCCTATGGGGTCCTGAACATGGAGCTGAAGACACACGGGTACTTAACATCCCTTCACCACTCCGTCGGTACCTCCGGTCGCAACACTTGTACTACGACGGAGTACCGACGGAGAGGTGAGTTAAGAAGTGCTAGTGATTTGGTACATTGTGCAAAAAGATTGTTTTGTCTGTGTTTAGCGGTGGGCTCGGTTTGCAAAGATCAGCGATCGGCACTTCTCCCCGCTTTTAAGATGAATATGTGTTTTTAAAGTTAAACTTTCCCTTTGGGTGTTCGCTTTATTTTTGAGGTGCTTTTTGAATCCTAAGCACTTTTTGCTTTACATTACTAAGATCTTAGGTAAGGACAATGACGAGGTGTTTAACTTACCATTGACTTTCCTTCTTTGACCATAATGCATTGAGGTGAAGTCTTGTTCTGCCCAATCATGACTTTTTGCAAACTACGGTCATTTGGATTGCATTAGTGTCATATGTGTTAGATTGCATGCCCCCCCCTTTTTTTGATTAGTATTGTTGGTGATTTTTCACATTATTCACACTTCCTTGCACTTATTAACAGCAAAAACGGTTTGAATATTCTACGTTTTGCTTATCTTTCCAGAGCGGGGCTCCCTTTCCTGAGTTGCGACCAGGGTGAGGTGGGCCTACTTGTCCCTCAGTTTGGGTGAGTTATATAATTTTAGTGTCTAATAAGACTTATTAATGACTCACGTTTTTTGAGACATTTACAACTATTTCTTCAACCATTATTAATATTTGGAAGAAGGGATTTGAATGCTTACTTTGTTTCTCTCTGTGTCTTTCTGTTTTTCTTTTAGACAAGTTCCAGTGAGATTGCATCCGCAAGAGCATAACTGGTTTGGTTATTTCAAACTTTTTTCAAACCTTTATAGTTTACACGTGACAGCAGCAGCTTTGTTTTTGGTCCTGACGAAAGCCATACATACTTTCGAGATGGTCATTGGCTGAAACATGTTGACCTCTTTTCATCAAGCAGTTTTCAATAGTTACTGCTTTGCACTGTTTTTTATCTCTGGCAGGGCTAATGAGCCAATAAAAATTATTTTTCAATAGCACTAGTCAGTTTTAGATCACATTCACTTATCCTTATAAATTCTTTTGCGCTGCACCCTCATATCACTCAATTGCTCTTCTTTGGGATTTTAGCATCCTTTTCTCCAGAAACTTGAAAAACATCCCTGAGCTCCCACCTCTCAGTGAGGTGGTTGTAGCCCTCAGTGGGACTAGGTTTTCCCACTGAGAGGAGAAAGCCCAAATGATGAAGCATGTCACCTTTTGGTGAGTGAGGGCATTCATCCTTAAAAGGGGTGCTTTTCTTAATTAGGCACATTCTTTCCTTAATTAGGCACTGTTACTCTAGACACAGTTTGTTCATAACATTCTTCCCTTCCACGCCTATGTTTTAAGGCTGTTCAGACCTAAGAAGTTATTTGTGTTTTGTGACCCTCCCACATACACCAGTATCTGGGAGCCACCATAGATACATCCAAAGCCATAGCTTATCCCAGCACAGCCAGGATAGCCAGTATACAAAATCTCATCTCACAATTTCAAACTCAACACTTTCTTCCAGCAAGAGTGTTTATGGAACTGTTAGGCATGATGGCGTCATGCATCTCCATAGTTCCCCACGCACGACTTCAAATGCGTCCCTTGCAAGAATGTCTAGCACAACAGTGGAACCGGGCTCACGGACAACTTACCGATCTGGTGTTGGTGGACAGTCGCTCACTTCGTTCACTGAAATGGTGGAACACCATCAACCTGTCCAAAGGGCGGCCGTTCTTAGAGCCTCTTCCACAAGTAGTGCTGACCAACGACGCATCTCTCACGGGGTGGGGAGCCCACCTCCTTCAACACACCACTCAGGGCAGATGGACCAATCAACAAAAACTGCTCCACATCAATCACCTAGAACTTCTAGCGGTGTTCCTAGCACTAAAATCCTTTCAAATGCACCTAAAGAACAAAACTGTCCTCATCCGCACAGACAACATGACGACAATGTATTACATACAGAAACAGGGGGGGACACATTCTCTCCAACTGTCCCAACTGGCACAGCAAATCTGGAGATGGGCAATTCCCCAAAACATCTACCTGTTAGCGGAACACCTCCCAGGGGTTCACAACCAGGTGGCCGACCTCCTAAGTCGTCACACACAGCAAATCCACGAGTGGGAATTACACCCCAAGGTTCTACTCCCATTCTTCCAAAAATGGGGCCAACCAGACATAGACCTGTTCGCTACTCCCGAAAACACAAAATGCCCAACCTTCGCCGCCAGGTTTCCACACCCACAGTCGAAGGGCAATGCAATATGGATGAACTGGTCAGGCAGATTTGCATACGCTTTTCCGCCTCTCCCACTCATTCCATTTGTGGTACGCAAACTGAAACAACAGTCGCTAACACTAATCCTAGTGGCTCCCACTTGGGCACGTCAGCCCTGGTTCACCACACTTCTGGAACTATCGCTGGTTCCCCATCAAAAATTGCGCCTCTCCCCGGCTCTATTAACCCAGAACCATGGAGAAATCAGACACCCAGATCCTCAGGCACTGAACTTGGCAATCTGGCTCCTGAAGTCTTAGAGTTTGGGTACCTCAACCTTCCTCCAGACTGTATGAATATCATCAAAGAAGCCAGAAGACCTACTACTAGGGCATGTTATGCGGCAAAATGGAAAAGATTTGCCATTTACTGCGCTAACAATGACATACGTCCACTGGATGCTTCCATCCAAAACATCATTTGCTATTTACTACACTTGCAAAGATGCAATTTAGCGTATTCCTCTATACGTCTACACCTAGCGGCCTTAGCAGCCTACTTGCAAAATAGGCAACACCTGTCCCTCTAAAGTACCAGCCATCAAAGCATTTATGGAGGGTCTTAAAAGGATTATTCCTCCGAGATTACCACCTTCCCCAGTGTGGAATCTCAATATTGTTCTAACAAGACTCATGGGTCCCCCATTTGAACCAATGCATAAATGCGAACTGCAGTTCTAACATGGAAAGTGGCTTTCCTTATCGCAATCACTTCCCTGCGAAGAGTAAGTGAAATACAAGCCTTAACTCTTGAAGAACCATTCCTACAACTACATCGTAACAAAGGTGGTTCTTACAACAAACCCAAAATTCCTTCCTAAAGTAATTTCCCCTTTCCATCTTAACCAATCAGTCGAGCTACCAGTCTTCTCCCTAACCCAGACTCGGTAGCTGAGAGGGCCCTACATACCTTAGATGTTAAAAGAGCCTTGCTTTATTACATCGACAGGACAAAACCTTTTCGAAAAACCAAACAACTGTTTCTTGCTTTCGCTCCACCACATAAAGGCAACCCTATTTCCAAATCAGGTATAGCCAGGTGGATAGTTAAATGTATCCAAATATGTTACCAAAAGGCTAAACGTACTCTTACAGTTCCCCCTAGGGCGCATAAAATAGGGGCTTCTATGGCTTTCTTAGGGAACATTCCCTTAGAAGATATTTGCAAAGCAGCCACATGGTCTACAACACACACCTTCACTAAACATTACTGTGTTGATGTGCAATCCAAACAACAAGCTTCAGTAGGCCAGGCTGTCCTAAAAACTCTATTCCAAACTGCTGCAACAGATACAGGTGACCACCGCTAGGGGAGACACTGCTATATAGTCTATCCTAAGTGTGTGATCTGCAGCTCATATGCCTCGAACGGAATATACTACTTACCAGTATGCATCTGTTCTTGGCATGTAGAGCTGCAGAGCCACACACGCCCACCCGCCTCCCCGGGACCTGTATCTCTTCCAGCAGTTGTCTTAATTTGACACTACATTTCTTTCTTTATTTCTTATACACTCCATCATTTCCCATCATGGCAAAAAACAATCTGACGATGGAGTGGATGCCCATGCACACTGTTGTCCAGAGGTGGAGTCACGTATCTCGTGACCAAAAGGCTTCTTCCGAAGACAACAACAACCTGCAATCATCCGAGCCCAACACCAGATGGCGATCTTATCCTAAGTGTGTGGCTCTGCAGCTCTGCAGCTCTACATGCCAAGTACAGATGCATACTGGTAAGTAGCATATTGCCTTTCGTGTAGAATGTGCTTTAGGGGGAACGGATAGTGTTTGTTTTGCTTTGTGGTAGCAAATCTGAATGCCTTTTACAATACACCTAGCTATCCCTGATTTTGAGATGGGGTTGCCCTTGTGTGGTGGAGAGAAAGAGACAAACAGTTGTTTGGTCTTGCGGAAAGGTTGTGTTCTCTCGATTTAGTAGAGTAAGGCTCATTTGACATCTAACGTATGGAGAGCCCTTTCTGCAACGGTCTGTCGTTGCGAGACAAATACTGGTAGTTCTACAGATTGGTTTAGATGAAAAGGGGAAATGACTTTAGGTAGGAATGTTGGGTTGGTACGGAGAACAACCTTGTTATGGTGCATTTGAAGAAAAGGTTCTTGTATGGTAAGTGCTTGTATCTCACTGACCCTTCTAAAGGACGTGATGGCTACAAGGAAAGCTGTTTTCCATGTTAGGAATTGTAGTTCGCATTTGTGTAAAGGTTCGAAGGGAGGCCCCATTAGCCTTGTAAGAACGATGTTTAAGTTCCACACAGGTGAGGGTGGTACTCTGGGGGGGAATTATTCTTTTTAGGCCTTCCATGAAGGCTTTAATGGCAGTTACTCTAAAGAGTGATAGATGTTGCCTGTTTTGTAGGTATGCTGCAATAGCTGCGAGGTGTAATTAAATAGACATATAGGCTAGATTACACCTTTGTAGGTGGAGTAAGTAGCGTAGCATTTGATGTGTTGAATGGACACGTCCAGGGGATTGATGGTGTTGTTATGGCAATAAACAACAAATTGTTTCCATTTAGCAGCGTAGCACGCTCTAGTGGTAGAACGTCTAGCTTCTCTGATGACGTTCATACAGTCAGGGGGAAGATTTAGGTACCCAAATTCTAGGATTTCAGGAGCCAGATCGCAAGATTGACCTGAGCTGGGTCCGGGTGTCTGATCTCTCCATGGTTCTGGGTTAAGAGGCATGGTGAGAGGTGTAATTTTTGGTGCGGTACCTACAGAAAGTTGCAGCAGCGTGGTGTACCACGGTTGTCTGGCCCACGTTGGAGCTACTAGGATTAGTGTGAGTGAGTGTTGTTGTAGTTTGCCCACCACTAATGGAATGAGTGGGAGAGGCGGTAAAGCGTACGCAAATTTGCCTGACCAGTTCATACATATCGCATTTCCTTTGGACAATGGGTGTGGGTATCTGGCGGCGAAGCTTGGGCATTTTGTGTTTTCTTGGGTGGCGTAGAGGTCTATCTGTGGATGCCCCCACATTTGAAAGAATGGATGAAGAACCTGTGGGCGATGTTCTGGACTCCTGGGACATGTTGAGCTAGGAGAAAGATTTTGTGGGGAATTGCCCATCTCCATATGCTCTGTACTAATTGAGAGAGCTGTGGAGAGTGTGTACCGCCTTGTTTTTTTATATAATACATGGCCGTTATGTTGTCTGTGCGAATGAGGACTGCCTTGCCTGAAATCTGTGTTTGAAAAGATTTTAGGGCTAAAAAGATTGCTAGTAACTCCAGATGGTTGATATGGAGTAACTTTTGTTGAGGTGTCCATGTGCCCTGCACGGTGAGATGTAATAGGTGAGCTCCCCAGCCAGAGAGCGATGCGTCCGTTGTTAGTATTATCTGGGGAACCGGGTCCAGGAACGGTCGGCCTTTGGAGAGGTTTGTGGTGTTCCACCACTGCAGAGAGCAATGGGTGCGACCGTCTACCAACACCAGATCTGTCAGTTGACCTTGGGCCTGGTTCCACTGGCGCGCCAAGCACTCCTGGAGGGGACGCATCTGGAGTCTTGCATGGGGCACTATGAAAATACAAGAGGCCATCATCCCTATTAGTTGCATCAACACTCGTGCTGGAAGGGAGTGTTGAGGTATGATTTTTTGTCACAAAGCCTGAATGCTTGCAATCTTGGCCGGATTGGGGTAGGCTATCCCTTTTGAGGTGTCTATGGTGGCACCGAGGTATTGTTTTATATGGGATGGCTGTAGCTGGGACTTTTGGTGGTTCACCGTGAAGCCTAGTTGGTGAAGTAGTTGGATTGTGGTGGAGGTGTGTTGCACACACTGATCGTATGAAGTGGCTTTTATCAGCCAATCGTCTAGGTATGGGAAGACGTGAATGTGCTGTCTTCTCAAGTGTGCTGCCACCACTGCCAGGCACTTGGTGAATACGCGTGGTGCTGTTGTGACTCCGAATGGGAGCACTTTGAATTGGTAGTGTTGTCCGTCCACTACAAATCTGAGGTACTTTCTGTGAGCATGGTGCACTGGAATGTGGAAGTATGCGTGTTTCAAGTCCAGAGTGGTAAGGAAGTCGTTTTGGGAGAGGAGCGGAAGTACCTACTGAAGCGTTACCATATGAAAATGGTCTGAGTTTATATATGTGTTTAGGGGTCGGAGATCTAGGATGGGTCGTAGAGTCTCGTCCCTTTTTGGTATGAGAAAATATAGGGAGTAGACCCCCATATTTTGTTGATTGACAGGAACGTGTTCTATTGCCTGTTTTTGTAGGAGGGAGATTACCTCCTGCTTTAGTAGTTGTAAATGTTCTTGTGACATTGGACGTTGCCTGGGTGGAATGTTTGGGGGGGGTAGATGTTAGTTCTAGGCAGTAACCTGACCGAATTATTTGTGTCACCCATTTGTCTGAGGTGATGGTCGCCCAGACATGAAGGAAATTTTGGAGTCTGCCCCCAACCGGAGTGGAATGATCTGGGGGGAGCGGGGGGGGGGGGGGGAAAAAGTCATTGGGTAGGAGGTGTGGCAGAACGGGCATTGTTTGTTTTGCCTCTGTCCTTGTTATTATTACCCCTGTAGCCGCCTCTTTGGTAACCTTTTGTAAAGGTGGTTTGAGTAGGGGATTTGTATGATGTGGACGCTGTGTCTGAGGAGTAGCCTCTGGATGTACTCCGAAAGAAAGAGCGGCGAAAGGGGCGTCTGGGTGGGTGTGACTGTAAGGCCCCCATGGATTTTGCGGTATCCGTGTCCTTTTTCATTTTTTCTAGGGCCTCATCCACCTTTGGCCCAAATAGATCTTCCTGGTCAAAGGGATGGTTAAGGATGGAGGCTTGAACTTCTGGTTTGAAACCAGATACCCTTAGCCAAGCATGGCGACGGAGAAGGACGCTGGTGTTGATGTCCCTGGAGGCTGTGTCTGCTGCATCTAGGGCACAACGTATGGAGGTATTTGTGATTGTTTTACCCTCCTGAATTACCTCGTTGGCCCTAGCTTTATATTTTTCAGGGAGATGGTGCATTATGCTTTCTAACTCGTCATAATGAGCCCTGTCATATCTGGTCAGTAGTGCCTGAGTGTTTGCTATACGCCATATGTTGGCCGCCTGGGCTGCTGTGCGTTTGCCTGATGCATCCAGTAGTTTTGATTCCTTGTCCGGTGGTGGTGCATCACCTGACGCCTGGGAATTTGCCCTTTTACGTGCCGTAGATACTACTAAAGAATCTAGTTGCGCTGGTCCTCTGATGTATGACGGATCTGAGGGAGCAGGTTTGTATTTTTTTTCAAAACGTGGGTTAATGACCCTGGCTCTAACTGGGTCTTTAAAAACTTCTGGCGCATGCTTTACCACTCCTTTGAGCATAGGTAGTATGGAGGTGGACCTATGTGCGGTATCAAATGTGTCTAGGAGGAAATCTTCCTCAACGGGGTCGGTATGCAAGTCTACCCCGTGATAATGTGCCGCCCTTTGCAGAAGATGGTTGAACCCTAAAGCATCTTCTGGTGGAGATAGCCTAGAAGGGTAAAGATCGTCTTGTCGGACGTTGGGGATATCTGAGATATTGTAATCGTCCCATGGGTCTGGGGAGCATGTAGGGGTGGGGTCCTGTGGCACATGCCCTATATCATGATATGGGTCCCCTTGATCATCATCGTTTGGAGACGGGGTCGGAGAACGATGAGGTGGGGGTGGAGAGGGCGGAGGGGGTGGAGGTGGGGAAGGCGGAGGAGGTGGAGGGGGAGGGGAAGGTATCCTGAACGGGGAGGTAGCAGAGTCCTTCCTCTTTGGAGGTGGAGGCAGAGCAGGTTTCTCCAAATGTCGCTTTTTGATAGAGAGCGTCAATTGTCCAATTTTTGGATCCTTGGCGAGAGTTTTTTGCAAGGGATCCGGTGTGAATAATGCTGGTGAGGTTATTTGGTCCATCGGCGCCGAAGGTGTGGGGGCCAATGTCTTTTTAGGTTTTTCTGCGCCGGTTTGTTGTTTCGAAAGGGGCTTGGTAACCTACGGTCTCTTTTTCGGTGCCGAGAAGGGATCCGGCTTGGAAGTGTCGGTGCCGGTGGCCTTGTGTGGATGGCGTCGGTACCGAAGTGCTGGGTTTCGACCCCGAGGTCATCGGCGTGGAGCTCGGTGTCGAGGTGGAGCCCGGTTTATTTTTCGGTGCCGAAGGGTGTTTTTCGGTACCGCTGGTAGGCCGGCTCGAGCCCGAGCCGCCGGTAGGCTTACTTGGCTTCTTCACCGGGCCCGAAGGTGGGGTGTGTGAAGCAGTGTCTCTGGTCTTGCTTAGGCCCGGAGGCGAAGGCGTGACCGAAGCCTTTTTGGGTGCCGGCGAGGGTGTGTGTGGGGGGGGGAGGGGGGGGGTAGATTGGTACTCACGACCCTCTGCGCCGGAGTGATGTCCTCCACATCTGATTCGTCGGCCTCGGAAGCGCTGACGAGGTCGTCTTCGTTGGGATGGTGTTCCAGATCGTCGATGTCGTCTCCGAAGATGTGGACTGGAATGGACGTGAAGGAGTGTGCCATGTTCCTTCTGGCTCTTCGGTCCCGAATGGTCTTTTTGGATCGGAAAGACTTACAAGCCGGACAGTCTCGAGCCTCGTGTTCAGGAGAGAGGCAGAGGTTGCATACCTCGTGAAGATCGGTGTGGGGAAACTTGGACCCACATCGAGGGCACTGTTTAAATAGAGTCCTTTCCATGAGCCGGTACCGGAGCTTGGGTAGGCCCGAAGGCCGCCGTCGACGACTGGAACCGAAGGTTTGTGCCGATGAGAAGGCGCGTTGATTGAAGAGATTGCTCGAAACAATATTGCGATTTGTGGTGAGGATTGCACGTCGATCGTCGAACTGGAAGCTGTTCGGAACCGGAAAAAAACAATCCGAGGATGGAGCCGAAGCCCATGCGCAATACGATCCACGGGAGGAGTCACCAACCTCGTGGCTTCCAAAGACTTTCCAAAGGGAAAAACAAACTGCAAACATCCGGGCCCAACACCAGATGGCGATCTATGCAAAAGTGTGTAATCTGCAGCTCATATGCCTCGAACAGTTAGATATAACCTTTTTTTTTAATTTTTTATTTATGATTTTAACATAATATACAACACGTATAGCATTACAATGTGCAGAGAGCCATAGCACAATCCCAGTGGTTTCTGCCGTTCGGCCCCCTATCGGTGCCAGCCTCAATAGAGCCATTCTTTAAGCCATATTAGTACAAAAAGAAAACATATATAACACATAGCGCAATCTCGTAACATTCTGGGAAAGGAGGAATTTACCAGGCACAAAGCAACCAGAGGCAAGCAATCCGACCCCCTGGTGTCATTGTTCAAAATACAGTTGACCACCTGTACCAGCAGTCCCAACGAGCTGCGGTCATTGCCACCGAAACATCCTGCAAATCAGCCCTGTCCGTCTTTATGCCGTTGTATGTGGAGCAGCATTCCCATCCACTGAGCTGTGTAGGAGTAGGTATCCCTGGAGAGGTTTCCATATATATCTGGGTTTGGAGGCAGTCGGTACCATCTCGGCATAGATAGCAGACTGTTCTTGACAATATGTTAGGTCTGCCAACCACTCTTTAAATTTCAGGGCCCTGCCCCTACCCCATTTACATGCCACTCTCCGTTTAGCTAGCAGTAATGATGTTGCCAGAAATTTCCTGTAAGCGCTAGGTACCTTTGCCGTGTATCCTAACAGTGCCGTCAGCGGACTCCTCTCGATTTCCCCACCCGTCATCTTCTCTAGTGCCTCTAACACCTGTTCCCAGTACTCATGTATTTTCGGGCATTCCCACGCTAAGTGCAGGAACCCTGCTTCTGATTGGTGACACCGCTCACATCTGTCAGTTGTGGCTAATTTAAATTTGTATTTCTTAAGTGGTGTATAGTAAAGACGGTGCAGGTATTTATAGTGTATGACTCGCAACCTACAGCTCGCTGAGATCTGCGCCGTCTGCAAGCAGCAATATTGCCACTGTTCGTCAGTGATTTCCCACCCAAGATCCTCCCCTCACTGCACTCGCGCCGGGCAGGGATCCCCCTCCCTGTTGGACCGTATGGTAGTGTATAAAGTAGATACTAGATGTTTTCCATCTTAGGAGGTGAGCAGATTGTGCAGCGGGATCAGACTTCAGGGTTCCCGCGGAAAGTCCGGAATAATTGAACGCATACCCTGTCTTAGGCGGACATAAAGGAATACATCCAATGGTGTGCGCTGCGTACCTTGTGAAAAGTGCTCTAATGTGCGAAATTCCCCAGCATGAAACAGGTCTCCCCATGTGGATACCTTGACTCGCCGACATAACTCCAAGAAACCCCTCTCCTGCAGCAAGGTCAACATAGGATGATATGTCAGCGGCAATCGGGGGGAATACAGGACCGGCGCAGCCAACAAACCCACTATCTTATTCCAAGCATCTACCGTGCTTGTGATAGTAGTTGGTGGCGTCGCGCGTGACCGCGCAGCCCCATGTATCAAGCCACTTAGTGGTATCTGGTCTGCCAGCCAGTCTTCCACCGCTATTTGCGGCATATATCTGCGGGGATATATCCAATAGTAGGCGTAATGAGCCAGCGCGCTTAGGAAATAAAGCTCGAAATCAGGGATATCAAATCCCCCCTGATCATACGGCCGTATTAAAGTCGCCCATTTAAGTCTCGGTTGCTTCCCTCCCCAAACTAGTCTAATCAATTCTGAGCACAATGTTTTAAAGAAATGCTGCCCGGGATGATATGGTATGTTGAGAAAAAGGTAAAGTAATTGCGGCAATACAATCATCTTTATGAGGAGCCCTCCCTGCCAGCGATAGCGGCAGCGAGATCCAGCGTGTAACGCTGGTTTCGAGTCGCGTGATAGCCGTACCATAATTAGCCCGTATTGTTTCCTCTTTATCTCTGGTGATCTGTATGCCAAGATATCGCAAATCATTATCACACCAGTCTAATGGGAAATCCAAAGGAAATCTAGGGACCGCCAGTGTGAGAGGAAAGAACTGCGACTTTCCCCAGTTAATATTGATGCCCGATAGGCTACCAAACCGGATGAACTTACGTAAAATAGCGTTGAGATTCTGCTCGGGGTCCCTGATATATAGCGTCATGTCGTCAGCATATAATGAGATTAGTAGCTGACGCATGCAGCACCGAAATGCCTTATCTTGATGAATTTGGCGTAATCTGGAGGCTAGAGGTTCCATAGCTATGGCAAACAACAGAGGGGATAGGGGGCATCACTGTCAAGTGCCCCTCGAGATTGCTATAGGCTGGGACATCTGCCCATTTATTAAGATCTTGGCAGTAGGGCAGTTATATAGTAGCTTGATCCAGGATAAGTAGATATGCGGGAATCCCATTTTCTGTAGGACCCCAAATAAATAGTCCCACTCTACAGAATCAAATGCCTTGGTGGTATCTAAAAATACTGCGGCGAGAGGAAACTCTGGGTCTACCGTTTGAATTAAGGAGAATAAAGTCCTGAGGTTATGGGAGGTATTCCTACCCGGTACAAACCCTGATTGGTCCGGGAGTATTAACTTCTCCATTAGTAAAGCTAACCGGTTAGCCAGCGTTTTCGCTAAGATTTTGGTGTCACAATTTAATAATGATAAAGGACGGTAAGAGTCACAGGACTCAGGGGGCTTGCCGGGCTTCAACAGAGACGTAACTATCGCTTCCCTCATCGAGGGGGAAGGACACCCACCTCCAAGGATTCTTCATAAACCTCCTTCAACACTGGCGCCATGATGTCAATGTATTGTTTATAAAATTCTGCTGGTAGACCATCAGAACCTGGAGCTTTCCCATTCTGTAGTTGCATGATGGCATCCCTAATTTCATCCACCTCCAAGGGGTGCATAACAAACTCTCTTTGAGCATCACTCAGCCATGCTAATGCTATATCCCCCACAAAGTCATCTAATGCTGGAGTCCCTTGCATCTGGGATGTGTATAGAGTTCAGTAATGTGCAAGGAACGTGTCTAAAATGGCTGGTGTGTCACGCTGCAGCAGTTCCCCAGGTCCCTGTATCTCTAGAATGTATGCATTGAAGCGTGGTCACCTTGTAACTTCAGCTAACGCCCAACCCGGCCTCTCCCCCTCCCCGTATTTGCGGGCTGTCCAGTACTTGCCTCTGAATTTGGACTCTCTAAGTGCCGTGTCCTCATAGTCAGTTAATTTTTCCCGAAACTGCGTTTGCACTTGTCCCACTTCTCCTCTCCCCATCCGCCTCTCCAGCTCTTGCAGTTCTCGTTCTAGCTTACGCAAAGTATTCTGTAAGTCCCGCAATATCCCAAAGCTTTTTGATATGCAGAAGCCCCTGATCGCTACTTTGAAAGCTTCCCATATCATCTCGACACTATCCACTGTCCCTTTATTCCTAATGAAGAAATCCGGAATCTCCTCTCCCAATTCTGTCTGAAATACCATATCCAACAATGCTGTGGGTTGCAATTTCCAACTCGGCCTAGGTCTCCCGTACCCCGGAGGAGTAAGCCCCAATTTCACCGGACAATGATTTGAGAACGTCCTAGCTAAATGTGATACACTACAAATGGACGGCCCCAATCCCTTAGACAGCAGACAGTAGTCTATCCTCGCCCAAGTCCCTCTATGGGACGTAAAGTGCGTTCCCTCCTTTCCCTGCGGATGGGTATATCTCCAACTGTCTATTAGCTCACCTTCAGCGATGATCCCACCAAGCGCCTCCTGAGCTTGTGTATAATGATGTGCGGCCACATTAGATCTGTCACGAAGCGGGTTCAGAGCCACATTAAAATCACCTCCCCAGATGATATGGGTGGAGCCAGCATTTAGTATCTTGCCACACAGTACGGTGAAGAATTCAGGGCTGTATTAGGTCCATAACAATTCACAATCGTGACAGAATCCCTTCCCAGCCTGCCCCATGTGATAACAAACCTACCCTGCGGATCCACCGCCACTCCCGCCATCTCGAAAGGTGTTCGTTTTTTAAATAAAATGGCAGTGCCGCGAGCATATGAGGAGTATGATGAAAATAATCGGCAGCCTGCCCATTTACTGGCAAAGTTATTAACCGCTTTTGGATTAATATGAGTTTCCTGCAGCAAGGCTATTTGTATATGCTGCCGGTCTAGATAGGCTAGAACTCGCCTCCGCTTCCTCGGGTCCCCCAAGCCCCTGACATTCCACGACATCACATTCAGTACATCTCTATCCTCAAGTGTCATTGCGCTTGTGCATCACCATCCACCTAATACATTTTATATACTTGTACAGTGGCAATCCTACATATGGCTCGAGAATAGTACCACCAGGTACCCACACCCCTGACTCTCTGCAAATGATAAGTTCCCCCTCCCAGCCCTCCGCCTCCCACTGAAACATCCCAAACATATCAGCCATAGGTTCCCCACTCCCCTCCCCTACCCCCCTTCGCTCCTGTATCATAACCACACATCCTGTAGTGTCCCACTCAGCACTTAAAACGCAAATTACAAGGAGCAAAAACCAACCACAAAACAACAAAGGGGATCTCCCAATTGGGGGATGCATCTGGGTGGCTCACGAAAACCTCCCCTCAGTCCAAGTGGACACAGCCGTCAGCCTGTCCCCGGACAGAGTTCGAGGGCGTCCAGCTGCAACATAGTTCAACAGTTCCTGCGGCGTGTGCATCGTTTCTCAGATATCCCTACAGCCACTCTGTTTCTTTATCGGCCTACTGGCGCTGCGTCAACCTTCTATCTGGGCCATGGTGCCCCCCCTTGTGACAATACTAGGCAGCAGTGGACTGCGAGCAACGCCATGGAGTACTGTACCAACTGCAAAGAGGATCAGGGGGACTCCTCCTGCGCCCCTGACTTATGGAGCCGCTTTAGAAACTCTTCTACCTGCTGAGGGTTTGTAAAAAAGGTTTGAGTTCCCTGGTGCGTAATACGCAGGCGAGCCGGATATAATAAGGCGTAGTCAATCTGGGCTTGCCGCAGCTTCTGTTTCACGGCCATGAAATTACGGCGTTCCTCCTGCACTTTTAGCGTGAAATCCAGGTACATAGTGAATGATACTCCATCATAGGACAGCTGTTGCTTCTCTCTGGCCACCCTCAAGGCCGTGTCCCTGTCCCTATAGTTCAGCAAGCGTGCAATTATGAGCCTGGGTGGATTGCCAGGGGGCGGTCTCGGACCCAGCGACCGATGAGCCCTTTCCACTATGAAGTGGGGAGACAGGAGGTCAGACCCCACCACTGCTATCAGTAGCTTCTCATCTTCCCCGTATTCGTACTTTCCGGTATACCTAAAACGCGTATATTATTCCGCCTACTACGCGCTTCAATATCCTCACTCTTAGCTGCTATGACTTTAAGAAGCTTATCCAGTTGCGCCGTCGTTTTCTGTACCTGAGTCATGGTGTCTTCAACATCGGAAATGCGGTGCTCCGCGTCTTTGAGGCGTGTTTCGTGCCCCTCTATTGTTCGGGCTATCGCGTCCACGCGGTTGCTGATCGTATCCGTCTTATCCGCAATGGTCGCAAATCCCTGCCGCATTTGCAATAGAATTGAGTGGAGATCCACTCCCGATTGTGGCTGAGGACCCATCTGTGAGTCCTCCACCATCTTTTCCCGTTCCGGCGACTGCTGTTTCGTGGGCTTCCTGCCTTTGAATTGTAGTCGGGACTGGCGGGCATCCGGTTTCCCCATCTTGGCACAGCTCTCCACTCCGCCGACCACCTCCAATTCAGACACCACGTCTGGCACCGATGTGAAGCAGGCAACAGACAACACCACCTCCTCCCCCTTTTCACAATGCTGCGCAGGTCTGTCCCGCGTTACTCCGCGGCCGCAAATCCCAGGCCACCCTACACAGCACGCTTATAGCATGTAACTGTCCGCAAGGGGAGGCAAGGCCATCAACCTCGGACCCACCGATCTAGAAAGCCGCAGTGTGGCGTCTCCCAGTGCCGTCACCCCTCAATCCGTGTACCATGCGACATATCCCATCAGTTATAGAGAGGCATCCACCGGCAAGGCTATCATCCACTTCACTGTTTACTCACAGTCATTAGCGATAGCCAGTGATGCTGCAAAGTCCTCCGCTACCGGCAGCCTCAGTAGTTGCGGCTTCCTTCACCCATCCACTCTCTGGCCTGTATCACCGTGCCTGCACCCACCAGCGCCGGAGCATATACCATGAATGTCAGGCTACCCCCACCCTGCAGGGGCTCTCCTCCGCTCCAGGCTCCTCCGCTGGGACACAGAAAGCCAGCTTGTGTGTCGCGTCGGGCGCTGGGGTCCTGATCTGGCACCTGCCACCGCTTTCTGCCACGGGCCGTTGCGCCCCGCCAAATGCGTGTAACTTGGCACGCGTGTTAATCTCCGCCACATAAAAGATTTCAGCCGTGCCGGTGATAGCGGAGTTCCCTCGTAGCCCACCTCCGTTTCACGGCGGCCGACAGCGGAGAGCCGCTATGCGCGCTGGGGCTAACCTTGAGGTCCTCTGACAGTTCGTCTTCCCGCGGCACGGCCTACTCAGCTTTCAGAAGCCTCGGCCCTCTGGTACTTTGCTCCGCCTCTCCGTTGCCTCAGACGTCGCGGCCAGCGCCGCCGACTGCTCCGCCGCGTCTCAGCTTTTTGATACAGCGAGCTTCTCCGGAGCTGCGCTTCACACCACCAGGTGCCCCCCTCAACCAGGGATATATGCGCTCTATTTCATGTATTTCGGCCGCCTCAGAACCAGGATAATTGCCGGATTGCGGAGCTGGACTACGGTAGCCTCACAATGTGGCGGCCATACCGTACGTGCGCCACCTAGCGACCCCACAGTTAGATATAACCTTACTCTCTAAAGTGGTAGCTTGGTCGAGCAGTAAGGCAATATCAGAGGACAGTGTAAAGCATTTGTTGTACACACTCAGTCAGCAAATGGTCTCACACACTCAATAACTGAACTCTAGGCCAATGGTTTATATATAAAAAAATATATGCTTGTTTTATTTTAGAACCAACAATTGGAATTAAAATATACTTTCTCAGAATGAGATGCTTTATATAAATACTTTTGCAATATGCAATTGACTTTTGCAAACAGTTACAAGTGGTTGCAATAGGCAACACTATTTTAAACACAATAATGCATTGAGTTCAGTGGAAGTTTCATGTTATTTGTAACAGATTACTTTTAGGATTACTTTTGGAATTCCAGGACTGGATCCTAGATTCAGTCCTGGGTCAGTACTTGTAATCAAGTGATAAAAGTCGACTTAATTACTGTGATGATTTTTAGACAATATTTGGCTATTTTAAAAGTTGACACTTAGAAAATATTTCATAGAAAACAATCAATGATTCCCTATGGCAGAAAATTCAAGTTGCAGGTATAGTATGTTCTCGTTACTTTTGTAATCCAGTACTGGGTGCCTAGACACAGTACTGGGACCTTTATCCAAAACAGGTAAGTAATTACGTTTTCAGATATTATACGATTTTTAAAGAATATTTAAAGTTTGCAGAAATTGAAGGAAGAAATTTCACAGAAAAACAGTCAATGATTTCCTATGGAAGAAAATTGGGTTACTGGTAAATACAGTTGTAAGTAGTTTTCAGAGTTAGTGCTGGGCACCAAGATTCAACACTGGGAGCTCACCTAAGAGCCGGTGAGTATTTTCGTTTTCGTTAGTCGGCTGATTTTTGGTGAATATTTTAAGTTTTAAAAAGTTCACACTTAGAAGAAATTTCAGAAAAAGCCAGTCAATGTTACCCATGGAGAAAATTGAGTTATCGGTTTAAAGGTAAGTACTCGACTGGCAGAGTTAAGGTTTTGGGCATAGACTCAGGGGTCTCCCAGGGTCAGGTAGGTACAGTTTGTTCACCCCCAGCGGCACAAGGGCGACCGGGTGCAGAGAGAGTTAGGCCCAATGTTATTCTATGAGAGGTAGGGGGCCTTGGATGGTGGCTGCTGACTAGCAGGCCACGCGGCTGTGGGAGCTGGGCTCCTGGTCACTTACTCAGGGCAAGTGGGGAAGTAGATAGGTGTAGAGGTTGCACTGCCAGGGCCACTCGGGCGGCTGGGTGCAGGGTGCTTTTGAGCCTTCGGGCGCTCAATTGATTTCAATGGGAAATCTCCGGTTTAGAAAAAGACTGCAAGCTCGGGGACGAGGATTCTTCAGGTGCCGCCACCACTTCGAGAGGTAAGTTGGGTAGTTGGAGGATAGGTAGGTACCCTGGGATAGGGCACAGGGGGCCGCGGGGCGCCGGGTGCAGGGGTGCCTTTTGGTGTCGGGAAATCTTACCCTCCGTTGATCGCGGTTGGGGGGGCACCTTGTTCTGAGGCTGCAGGCTTTTTCAGGAGTGTTGAGGGAGGTTCTTGGATGCCAGACTCGTGGTCACAGTCGCCGTGGGGTCATCCTCGTGTTCTTTGTTCACTCCGGCACAGGCCAGGCTTGGCTGGTGCAGAGTGTACTGGGTTCGCGGTTCCAGGCTGCTGCCAGGGATTAGAAGTAGATTTTGAGTAGAGCCTCTACTCATGGGAGTCCCAGGGGCTTAGAGTCAAAAGGTAACCACATCCTCCGGGGTTTGTGAGGTTGCTGGCCACAAGAGATGCTGGGTTGGAGCAGGAGCAGGTTCGAGGATCGACAGGCCGGTAGGCCTGGGGCCAAAGCAGTTTGTGTCTTCCTCTTCTTAGCAGCTGCAGGGCAGGTCTTCTTTCTTCTAGCTCTTCTTCGGATTTTGGAATCTGGAATCTGGGGAAGGAAGGTTCAGGGTGCCCCTAAATACTAGATTTAGTGGTGTTACAGGTAGGTGAAAGGCAGGGACCAATAGGTCCCTGTCCTGGGGTGGGTACACCCCCTAGCCTGCCTCTCTCCTGTGGGAGGGGGGCAGTAGCCTAGTCCTGATTGGGTAGGGATTCCCATCTTCAAGATGGCGAGAGCCCGGGGATGTGCTTCACCTCGCCTCCCCCACCTGAGGGGTGGGGCTGGCAGGCTAGCACACCTCTTGTCCTTATTTGGGGTTTCCGGCCAAGCTTCCCGCCAGAGTGGGGGGTTGCAGTGGCCTGGTGAAGCCACAGAGGCGGCATGCCTTCGAGGCTTCCCCCTGCCCATCCTGGGGGAGGAGATTAAGCACCTCGCCCAGGATGTGCATTGTTGCAGGCCCAGGAGAGCAGGGGCTCTCCTACGCAGGAGTCTAGCAACATGTCTGCTGTGTGGCAGCCTCAGAACAGACGTGGATTGTGGGTTAGGTTTCAGGGGGCCTCTCTAAGATGCCCTCC
This sequence comes from Triturus cristatus, assembly GCF_964204655.1. Lineage (NCBI taxonomy): Eukaryota > Metazoa > Chordata > Amphibia > Caudata > Salamandridae > Triturus > Triturus cristatus. The sequence continues at coordinate 167,492,725 of NC_140587.1, forward strand.
GTGGTGCTTGGTACATTAAATCCCACACTGGCATCAGTGTGGATTTAATGTGCTGAGCAGTTTGATACCAAACTTCTCTGACTTTAGTGCTGCCATTATGGTGCTGTGGAGTTCGTGTTTGACAAGCTCCCAGCACCATGTACTCTTAAATGGCAGCACTGCACTTACAGGGCCCAGGAATGGATGTGGGTACTGTAGGGGCACAGGGCTCCTGCCTCTGTGCCCACACCACTGGCATAGGGCACCCAGCTAGAGGGGTGGCTGATGTATGCCAGGGCAGTGTAGTTTGTGGGCATGGCACACAGGGATGTGTGCCATGTCGTCTCTCTGTTTTGTCTTGTACCCAGACACTCAGCCTGCCAGGGTAGTGTGTGGGTGTTAGGGTACAGGGCCTCTAAGGGGGGCACAATGAGTGCTGCAGCCCTTAGAGGCCTTCCCTGGTCATAAGGACCTGGGTACCATTTACCAGGGGCTGACATGTGGCCAGGGTTTGCGAATTTGGTTTTGAGGTTTTTGTTTAGGGAAGGAACATAGGCCCTGGGCACCTGATTGGCAGGAGTCCAGGGCACACTCAGTCAAAGTACAGTCAGCATTTCAGCAAAAGATGAGGGCATACCATGCAAGAAAGATGGCACTTTCTCACAGTGGACGACATGATGGTGGACCTGCGGGTCCTGGTGGAAGTGGGGGTGGTGGTGGTGGTGGATGTGGTGGTGGTGGACGTGGTGGTAGTGGCAGACGTGGTGATGGATGAGGTGGTGGACATGGTGGTGGTGCTAAAAGGTGGTGGTGGACGTGGTGGTGGTGCTAAAAGGTGGTGGTGGTGGTGGACGTGGTGGTGGACATGATGGTGGTGGATGTGGTGGTGGTGGACGTGGTGGTGGGTGTGGTGGTCGTACTGGACGAGGTGGTGGTGCTGGATGTGGTGGACGTGGTGGTGGATGTGGTGGTGGGGGTGGCTGTGATGGTGGACGTGGTGGTGGATATGGTGATGGACGTGGTGATGGTGGATGTGGTGATGGTGGGGGTGGGAGTGGTGGTGGTGGTGGATGTGGGGGGGTGTATGTGGTGGTGGATGTGGATGTGGTGGTGGTAGTGGACATGGTGGTGAAGAACGTGGCTGACGTGGTGGTGGACATGGTGGTGGTGAAGGACTTGGTGGACGTGATGGTGTTGGACATGGTGGTGGGTGTGGTGGTGGTGGACGAGGTGGTGGTGCTGGATGTGGGGGACATGTTGGTGGTGGACGTGACTGTGATGGTGGACATGGTGGTGGACGTGGTGATGGTGGACGTGCGGGCGTGTTTTTAATTAGAAATACATGGCACCATATAGATAAGAAACTGCTTTGCGACAGTAGCAAAGCAGGCGAGTCAGTCCGGCTCGGAGGCCAAAGGGCGTCTACAGAAAACCCTTATTTCCAATGGCAGCACACCGTTTAGCATAAACTGACGCCAGCCAATGGAAATGAGGGGCGGGGCTTGAAGCCCTCTTCTGAAAATCCCTGTAAGCAATAAATCTTGCAGTGCGAGCTCCGCATGTGCGCAGCAACGCTAGGCTAGACCTAAAAAGAAAGAAGGCAGCTTTACAGAGAGGGTGATTGATAGGGAACAAACATTTTTCAAACGCTTCGCATGCTCACATTACGACGTAACAAAAATAAAAGGAGATTCATGATGCCTTTAAGCTGCCACGCAGAACCCACCAAAAGGGAAGCTTCGACAAAGACGAACATGAAACTAAGAAGAAAATAGTGCCTTTGACACAAACAAACAAGTTACTTACCTTCGGTAACAATGTATCTGTAAGAAACATTAGTTAGTTAGATCCCTCACCTTTGAATATCCCCAGGCGTCAGGCTGGATCCGGAAAGATTTTTGTAGCAATACTCCTTGCGCGTCGCTAGGCGCCGTCTGTGGCTCCGCGTCCGTCGTCGGCGCCGGGATGACATCGTCGGAGTACTTAGACACCGCCCTCGTGCGCTGACGTCAGTTCTTGTACATAGCTTTCCGCGCCAGGAACGCAGAGCCATGCAAGTGACCGACACCGGTGCCAAAAAAGTCTAGGGGCCTGAAAAGGATAACCTTAACCCTAGATATCAGTTCGCAGAACGGGGAGGATGGGTGGGTTGGTGAGGAATCTAACTAACTAATGTTTCTTACAGATACATCGTTACCGAAGGTAAGTAACTTGTTCATCTGAAAGAAACAAGTTATTTAGATTCCTCACCTTAGAATAGATACCCCAGCAATACCAACCCCGGTGGTGGGTCTGCGAACCACGATCACACCAGAAAGTCCTAGAGAACAGAACGGCCTAAGTAGCCATCTCTCCGGACTTGGCTATCTAGACAATAATGCCTGTCAAACGTGTGCAGTGAAGCCCACGTCGCCGCCTGACAGATGTCCTGCAAGGGTACTCCCCGTCCCAGGGCAGTAGTAGTCGCTGTGGCCCGGGTGGAATGGGCTCTCAGCCCAACAGGAGGGTCCTTTTTTGCCAAAGAGTAACAAACCTTTATACACGAAACGACCCACTGTGAGATGATCTGCTTGTGTACAGCTCTCCCCTTCTTAGCACCTACGTATCCAACGAAAAGTTGGTAGTCCACCCGGAACTGTCTGGTGCAGTCCAAATAAAAGGAGAGTGCACGTTTTGGGTCCAGACGGTGGAGCCTCTCTTCCTCTTTGGAAGGATGCGAAGGCGGAAAGAAGGTGGGCAAGGTGACAGATTGCCCGATGTGAAAGGGGGTCACCACTTTCGGGAGAAAAGAAGGACGAGTCCGGAGGACAACCTTGTCCGGATGAACAGACAGAAAAGGAGGCTTAGATGACAGAGCCTGGAGCTCACTTACCCATCTAGCCGGGGTGATAGCTACCAGGAAAGCAGTCTTAAGAGTGAGAAGACGAAGGGTACAATTGTGAAGAGGCTCAAAGGGAGCGCACATCAGAAAGGTCAAGACAAGATTCAAGTCCCACTGAGGCATTACGAAAGGGACAGGAGGGAACATGTGGGTAATGCCTTTAAGAAAATGTGAAACAACAGGGGACTTGAAAAGAGAGGGCTGATCAGGAAGCCTCAAGAATGCAGACTGCAGAAAGATAACATTTCAAGGTGCCCAGAGCAGAGCCCTGCTGGGCCAAAGAAAGAAGAAAGAGAAGAACCTCAGAAAGAGGGGCAGAGAGGGGGTCCACAGCCTTTGCTGTGCACCATGCCACAAATTTGTTCCACCTGCAGGCGTACACCGTTTTTGTGGAGGGACGCATGGCTGCCAGAATGACATCACAGACTTCAGGAGGCAAGTTAAATGGCATCAACTGCCGGCAGTCAATCTCCACGCATGGAGGTGGAGGCTGGACAGGTTCGGGTGGAGGACCGTCCCCTGTTGCTGCAACAGAAGGTCCTCCTGAAGAGGCAGACATATCGGAGGATCGATTAACATACTGAGTAGCTCGGGATACCAGTACCTTCGTGCCCAATCCGGAGCCACTAAGATGACTTGGGCCCGGTCGTGCCTGATCTTCTTCAGCACTCTGGGCAGAAGTGGTATAGGCGGAAAGGCGTACAACAGACCGCAACTCCACTCGCGACGAAAAGCGTCTCCGAGCGAGTGCCGCCTTGGAAATTCCAACGCGCAGAACTGCTGACATTGCGCATTCTCTTCAGTGGCGAATAGATCTAACCAAGGCTATCCCCACTGCCGAAAGAGGCCTTGCGCCTCGTCCGAGTTGAGACGCCATTCGTGATCCATCATGCACCAGCGGCTGAGTTCGTCTGCTCTGGCGTTCAGAGAGCCCGCCAGATGGTGAACCACCAGGAATATGCCCTGGTGTTCCAGCCATGTCCAGAGGCGCAGAGCCTCCTGACAAAGGGTCCACGACCCGACCCCGCCCTGTTTGTTGCAGTACCACATGGCGGTGGTGTTGTCCGTGAACCCCTGCACGACACTTCCCTAGATAGTGGGAAGGAAGGCTTTCAGTGCAAGTCGGATCGCTCTCAGCTCCAGCAAGTTGATATGGAGTTGAGACTCCGCCAGAGACCAGAGGCCTCTGATCTCCGCCTCTCCCATATGGCCCCCTCATACCAGGAGGGACGCTTCCGTCACTACTACATGCTTCGGTTGGGGTAGGGAGAGGCATCTGCCCTTGACCCAATCGCGGTCCGTGAGCCACCACTGCAACTGTTTCGCAGTGCCCTCCGAGATCAAGACATGGTCGGACAGGTTGCCTCGATGCTGGGCCCACTGAAACTTCAGGTCCCACTGCAGAGCCCGCATGCGCCACCTGGCGTAATGCACCAACAGGATGCAGGAGGCCATCAGCCCCAGAAGCTGCAGCACCAACCTGACCGAAAACCAGGATAGAGGCTGAAAGATGGGAATCAGAGCCTGAATATCCCGGACCCGCTGTTCCGGAGGATAGACCCGGAACTGCGCTGAATCGAGAACCGCTCAGATGAAAAGGAGCTTCTGGGAGGGACTCAGATGCGACTTCGGCACATTGATGGAGAACCCCAGCGAATGCAGGAGGTCGGCCGTAGTCTGGAGGTGGGAGACGACTTGCTGGGGCGAGCCCGCCTTCAACAGCCAGTCGTCGAGATAGGGGAAGACTGGAACCCCTATTCTGCGCAGATGAGCTGCGACCACCGCCATCACGTTTGTGAACACCTGAGGGGCACTGGTGAGACCGAAGGGGAGCACAGGGAACTGAAAGTGCTCCTGACCCACTGTGAACCGCAGGTAACGCCGGTGGGCCGGCAGGACGGGGATGTGAAAGTAAGCGTCCTGCAAGTCCAACGCTACCATCCAGTCTCCAGGATCGAGGGCAGCCAGAACCTGAGCTAGAGTGAGCATCCTGAACCGCTCCTTCCGAAGGAAGGCATTGACGCTCCTGAGGTCCAAGATAGGGTGTAGGCCCCCTTTGCCCTTCTTGGGAACCAGAAAGTAGTGGGAATAGCAACCACGACCTACTTCTGGCCCAGGAACGCGCTCGACGGCCTCTTTGGCCAAGAGGGCCGTAACTTCCTCCTGCAGCAGATTCAAGTGATCCTCCGACATACGGTGGTACTGTGGTGGCATGGTTGGAGGGGTCGTCTCGAAGGGGAGGGAGTAGCCCCTTCGGACGATCTGCAGCACCCACCTGTCCGAAGTGATGGACCGCCAGTGGAGCAGGTGATGGCGAACTCTTCCGCCCACTGGGGTGGGATGGGCCTGAAAGCTCGGACTAGGAGGGCTTTGAGGCGGATGCTGCCGGGGTGGATGTGGACTGACCGGCACGTTGTCCTCCAATACCGCCTCGGCGGAAGCCACGTCCACGTGCGGGTTGGTTTTGCGGCCGGTGGCTAGGCGGACGTGAGGAGGCGCCCCTTCCTTGGCCACGAAAGGGGCGGAAGTTTGCAGCCGTGGGGCCGAGAGACCCAAGGACTTGGCCGTAGCCCGGGAGTCCTTGAAACGAGCCAGCGCACTATCCGCCTTCTCACCAAAAAGGCGAGTGCGATCAAAGGGCATGTCCATGAGAGAACTCTGGACGTCCCCCGAGAAAGACGTGGACCGCAGCCAGGCGTGGCGCCGGAGCGCCACCGTGGTGGAAATCGCCCTACCCAGCGAGTCCGTGGTGTCCTGTCCACACCGAATAGCATGCCGTGCTGCATCTCGCCCGTCAGCAAGTGCTTGAGCGAGTCGTGACCGGACCTCCACCGGACACTGGGGCAGCACGTCCTCCACCATATCCCACAGAGAGTGGGAGTAACGGTCCAAGAGGCAAGCGGTGTTCAAAGACCGCAGCCCCAAACTTAGGGAAGAGAACAGTTTCTTCCCGAACTGTTCCAACCTCTTGGATTCCCTATCCGGAGGAGCGGACGGGAAGGAGGACTGGGAAGTTGAGGCCTGGATAACCAGACTCTCGGGGGTGGGGTGTTGGGACAAGAAACTGGGGTCGCCCGGAGCAGGGCGGTGGCGCCGGGCCACGTTCCGATCCACAGGAGGGACTGTGGAGGACTTGGACCAAGTGCCCTGGAGAACGTCGACGAGGGCCTCATTGAACCGCAGCAGAGGCTCAGTGGAGCTTGCTGTCGGTTGAAGCACTTCTGTGAGGACGTTAGTCCTCACGGCCACAGCAGGCAACTCTAGCCCAAGGGCTTCGGCCGCCTTGCGCAGCACCACTGAAAAAGCTGCACCCTCCTCCGAGGCCACAGTCGGAGGAGAGATGAAACCAGCGTCCGGAGAGGTGTCCAGACCACTGGCATCCCCCAGTTCGTCTGCCCAGTCCTGGGAAAGATGGGCCTGTTTGGCCAGAGGATCCTCAGATCCCTCCCAGTCGCCCCCGTCATTCGAGTCCTGATAAACAGGAGGAATAATCGGAGCCGGGCGGTAGATGACTTGCTCATCCATCGGCGCCGGCATCGGGCCCGGAACGGGGCTAAACCGGGGAATGGCGTCGTCCGGGGACGGCGCCGGAGGGGGAACCGGTGTCGGCGCCGGCGGAGGAGGCATTATGAGGTCGACCGGCGCCGGCAGAGATCCAGGGCTGGATCCCTCGGTGACCTGCGGCGTCGGGCCGGAGCCGTCGACGGCGCCGCCGGCACGCGAGGTCGCCCAGTCGAGCCTGCGGGGCCCGAAGGCGCGACGGCAGGCGTCGACGGCGGAGCCAGGCCTCTCATGGCCGAGAGGAAGGCACTGACTCCCGCCGGAGTCGCGTCAGTCCCAGGGGCCAGTGGGTATGGGGACAGACGCGGCTCCTGCGGCTCCGACTGAGCCGCGGGGGTGGGACCACCTTGACCCTCGGCCGAGTCGCGCGACCGACGAGGGGAGTCCGAAGAGCGGTGTCGCCTCTTGGACTTCTTGGAGCGCTTCGACTTACCCGAAGAGCCCGACGAGCGATGATGGTGACTGCGGCTCCGCGACCGGTCCTTGGACCTCCTCCTGGACCGGGACCTCGAGCGGCGCGGAGCCGAGTGGCGAAGCTCGAGAAGCTTGTGTGACCGCTCCCGCCTAGCCTTCGAGGTCAAGGCCTGACAATCGAGGCACGACTCCGCGTCGTGGTCGGCCCCCAGGCAGTAAAGGCACCAGCGATGGTGATCCGTCACTGACATCAGTCGATGACAGACGTCACAGGCTTTAAACCCAGGCATCCTACCGGCACCAACAGTCGAGTCGACCAAAAAGAGTCAAAAAAGTTAGTCAAAAAGTGACTAGGGGTAAGCTCTTCCCGGATTGGCGCTTACTGGCGTGAAAAAAAGAAGAACTGACGTCAGCGTGCGAGGGCGGCGTCTAAGTACTCCGACGACGTCATCCCGGCGATCACGATGCCGACGACGGACGCGGAGCCGCAGACGACGCCTAGCGACACGCAAGGGGTATTGCTACAAAAATCTTTCCGGATCCAGCCTGACGCCTGGGGATATTCTAAGGTGAGGAATCTAACTAACGTGTTACTTTCAGATATATAAGCACCAAATTGGAAGGATACCAGTAGTGAGGTGCAACTCCGTGGGAGTATAAGTGCCAGTACAAGTGTCCAGGAAAGCCCTTTTTAAAAATGTGCTGGACACTGGTGAAAACTAGTTAGCCAGCTATATGATGGCTTCACTGGAAATAGGGATGTTTGGTATCAAACATCTCATATTGGTAAACTCATACTGAAGCCAGTGTTGTATTTCCCAATACATGCACCCAGACGGCACCTTAGAGGTGCTCCCTGAAAACCGACCAGCTTCTGGTATGCTTGCTGACTGGTTTCAGCCAGCCTGCCACCAGAGATGCTGTTCTGACCTCCTAGGGGTGAGAGCCTTTACTCTTAGGAGAGCCAAAAGAAAAGCCTGTCAAGGAAGATGGTGCAACACCCCTTCCCACAGAATGACCTTCTGATTAGCCTCCTTGGGCCAGTGAGCCTCAAAGAAGCTGCCTCCTTTGGATTGTGAAACTGGCTTTCCCCAAAGGAGAGGAAGCCACCCTCCCCTTTTCCTGAGCCCCTCTGGCACCAGGACAGGCAGGAAAATAAGCTAGTCAAGTAGGCGTGCCACCTCCAGGCTAGTACCACCCCTAAGGTGGGCTACTGTTAGGCGGACATGATTTTTCCGAAGTAGCCATCTTTGTGATGGCATACTTAGGAATTCTGGGACAGTGTTATGCCCACTTCCAACATGAAGTGGTCATATAGGGGGCGTAGTGACGCCAAGAGTCAGTAACCCATTGGCTACTACCCTACACTCCCCTAACGCCCCTAAATTCAGTATTTACGGGAGTCCCTGGCAGCAAAGAGGCAGATCCTGATGACTTATGAAGAGAGCGGACACCTAAGAGTCACACAAGTAAAGAGAAGAAGCAGCTGACCGTGTACCAACCTGGCCGGTCTGTCTGCATCACTTGTTGAAAACTGTGCCAAAGTCGACTCTTCCTGAAGCTGTTGACTCCAAAAACCTGGGTGGCCTGCCTGCCTCTGAAAAAGACTCAAGACCTCCTGTGAAGAGCGGACCTGTTCTGAAGAAACTCAAAGAAAGACTCTGAGACCTCTGGAACCACCAAAATCTGACACCAGAAGTCACCAATGCACCAAACACCTGCAGCTAGAGTTGAAGTGGGCATCAGTGACAATAAGGTCCCCCAGCCCTTCAGTAATGGAGTACATCGCAGTTTCACCGGTACTGGACTTCCTGACGTTGCCTGCAGCCTCTGTACGCAGGCCCCCTCAACTGTGACTGCTCTGGTAAAGAAAAACCCGACACCTTAGGACACCCCTGCATCCGTCACACCGGAGTCTTGGAGAAGAAGACCAAAGGTATCCCCGAGCATCGCATGGCCGAGCCAACTTGGTGGTTTAGTCAGACTGGCCTCCTGACCAGAGCCTGCAGCCTCTTTGAAATACATTGGGCTCCCGATGCGGTTTTACTCCCTGCACCCGGCCAACCCGCTACCGTTGGTGGTATACTGTTGGTGTTGCCTTGGACCTTGCCCACTACTCACCTTAACTCCTGGAGACTGGTCTACTAAGTCGCTGTGCTATACCTGTTTGCAGAACTTGTTCTTCCTTCGACAGAATAACATTGCAGAACTCAGAAATTGCAGTGTCCACTTTTTAAACTGAAAAGAATTCATATTTAAAAACGTGCTTACCCGAACGATTTTATTCTGATGTCTAAACATGTATAAAGATACTTGCTATTTTTATAAATTGGTGGGGATCTCCTTTATGAGTCGTGTGTGTCATTTATTGATCATTGTGTTTATTTGCAAATGTGTTGCACTCCTCTACGTTAAGCTTAAGGCTACTCGACCACACTACCCCCCCTAATGGAGCACTTCGGGATAGCACAGCAAGTTCCTGTCCACTCATTAGGAAACCCTGGATTCTTTACACAGTACATCAAAACATCGGTAGATCACATAAGGAGCCAACTTCCTACACCCCAGGACACAGAATGGGTAAAAAAAAAATATATATATATATATATATATATATAGGCTTTGCAAACACTTGAAAAACACCAATTTTATCTATGTTGGGGGTTAAGTGCCTGAATAAACAGTGATAAGCATGCATTTTAAAAGGTTTGGAAAACAAAGAGAAAACACTACTGAAAGCCACAAACAATAAACACTGAAAAGAGGACAGCCTACAATACCACTGACATATCACAGAGAGTGGATATACCTCTGCTCGCGTTCAAAAGATTTGAAATGCTGACGCCACAAACAGCAGAGCTAGCCCTCAGGCTACGTATAGGGCACAAGATGAAATAACTTCTCTTCAATGTCAGACCACAGAGGCCTTAAACGTTTAGACACTAGACATCAGACAAATCTTTCAGGTTTCAAATACAGTTAATCTTGGGCAAGAAAGGTAGCTTTCACGTTAAAGAGACTTGGAGATTCTTTCATGTCCTCACACAGCAGAGGAATCACTCCAGGCACAGAGATCTGAGACCAGCACTGCATCTCACTTGAGATACGTCTTGCAGCTTCAAGCAGCACAGATACTGCTTTGGGTACAATGGCCATACAAGCTTGGACCTTTTGCGCACAGTGTATTTCCAGGCTGGTTTTTCTTGAGATTGGAGCCTGCGCATCCTATTCTTACCCGAATCATGCTGATGAGTTTGGCACCGTCATCTCGGAGCTTCTGCTGTCCACTGAACTCCTGCTTCCCACTCACTACATCTGGATGACCAGGCTGGTTGCCGATCTTCAGCTCCTCTTCTCGTTGAGCTATGGTGGGCAAAGCGGGTGTCTGGTTGTTGTCACCATGTGCTCTGGTGCGATTACACAGTTCACAAACACTACTTGGCATAGTGTTCCAGAAAGTGCAGTGTTCACAGTCCCAACCATTCATCTGCAGGTCAGGAATAAAGGTTTATAGAACAAACAGCCAGGTGCAGATCTAAAAAACCAGCAGATACTACAGCACACGCAAAGATTCACCACAACTCTCTCACCTCTTTGTCTGCAGTCACCAATAGACTGGACTCCAGAGGCTGTGGTTGCGGCACCGTTAAGCGCGGCTTCCCTGCCAAGCGTAGCCTCTCACACACTACGCACAATACAGCAGTACCCTCGTTTTCAAACGTGCAAGCCTGGCAACACCAGCTAGCACGGCCTAGCTTCTTCCCCTCCGCCTCTGGTGCTGGGGCAGTCTTGTATCCCATTAGTGTTCTGGGACTGAAAAACAAAAAATAAGGAAAGGGGAGGGTGAAAGAGAAGGATGAGAGAAGGGGAGAAAAGAGGGCAACAGGATGAAAACAAGCATTGGCATAGCCAATAGGTCTCGCCTTTTGGACCTTATAAGTGTTTAGCCATGCAGCTCATTATCCTGGGTGCTGTGCCACTAGATTGGCATGGTAACTGACAATGCCTTTTATTTATGTTTTGGTTTCTAAAATATAAATAAAAGGCATTGTCATTTTCAATGGCCAACCTGTTGTGGCTGATTGTTCTGTAGGCCAGGCTGACCTTGAACCGCAGTCAACAGTTCATCTGGGGGAAAAAGATATTAGATAAGACAAAGATACGCTTGGCTATTACTTTACAGGCTGCATAAAGATACACAGGGCTCTGACAATAATTTTGATCTCTAGCTCTTTATCTGCAAAGGATATGCTGGTTTATCTTTGTTTTGTAGGAATGTCAATACAACAAGTAACATCACCTCATAAAACAAGCCTGAACTATTGGCTTTGTCAATGGTTGTTAGCTGCATAAGGTAAATAAGCAATAACAATGGCTTCCTTTGTATTTTAAAATGATTCAGTTCTAATATGACGAGACTGTGAAAGAACTATAATAAGTTTCTTTGAAGTTACATCAAAGGCAGTGAAGAGTGGTACAGCTGCAGAGTGTATTTTTGAATCTAATAGGCACAGCAGCACACCAGAATAAAGTCATACAATACGTAATCCTGATTCATATAGCGATATTCCACTTGATAAGATTGTGTCCATTTAACTGTGTCAAATAACACAGAAAATGTACAAATAATGATCCAATTCCATGTCGAGATGTCAATGATTGAGTTTTTATTCCAAAATCACGTAACAGCCGACGCGCGTTTCGCCCGCAGGGCTTTTTCAAGGCTCCAAAGTCAATTTTTCTTTCATGTATATAGTATTCCTCACGAAGAAAAAAACTCTCTTCATTGTAATCCTGTCTCACAAATTCCAATATAGGCTATCAAATGCGTAATAATGAATCCAAACACCATCGGTCTGGGCTTTAAAGTTGCAAATTGTTTACAATGTCAGGGACCATATTACGTCCTCACTGTCGACTGTGCTGTATTCCAGCAGCTTATCTCCCTATTCTCTTCAACTTATTGGACACAGTTAAATGGACACAGTCTTATCAAGTGGAATATCGCTATATGAATCAGGATTACGTATTGTATGACTTTATTCTGGTGTGCTGCTGTGCCTATTAGATTGATTCAAAACATTTTTGGACTAGATTGTAGTGACAAAGAATATTTTAATACTTTTGATGGATAAGTATTCAGCACTGTATTTGCACCGAATACTATTGTTCAGATTATTACAATTGAAATTCTACGATATACGTACATTTGATGATGTGCAGATCAATATAGCATATCCATGCATTTTCTTTATGTAACCAGAGTGTATTTTTCACCCTGATGGTGAGGGCGATAATGGAGAGCCTAATAGGGACCCGTTTCAGCACCTGCCTTTTAGAACTGCCGGCAAGACCCGGCCCACTTAAAACCCAGTGTACAATATACTGAGCGTAAAGTCGACACATTTTGAATCTTCACTAGATCCATCGCAGAGAAATGACATTATTTTAGACCCATTTTTGGTCTGGCATAGAGACAGCTTTAGCTTGTTCGCCAGCCTCATATTGACCACAGCATCATAAAAAATGCTTCAATATATACAAACATACGTAGGCTTTTTATTAGCTGCTGTACCTTGGCAGCTGAGTCACTTCTTCACCTCTATATTTGTGTAAGGTTTTACGTCTATTGCATATGTCTGCAGAACAAGCCCAGGCTGCTAGCCGTCTACCAGTGCGGAACATGAACAGGAATGAATAGCATTCCTGCTCTCTTCTGGCTGCATAATGGCGGCCATCATGCTGCTGCCGTGTTTCAGTTTCGCTTTAGTGAACTGGGCGCACCACTCCCGAGTGACCAGAAACCATCCAGTCATTGTCTCGGGATCCGCATAAGCAAATGCTCAGGAAGAGGATTTGTGTCGATCAGGGTATGTTTGGTGCTTCGGGGGTGGGGCGCTCGCAGACGTGAATGTGCACGAGGAGTACGCACTAGTGTATGGATGAGTGTTTACATGTGCCTCGCTTCCCTTTTTTGGCTATTTTATTTGGCTCGGTGCACTTTGTTTGAAAAGTATGGAGTATGTGTTCCTCTACGGTCCCGAGACAACACGAGTGCACTGGCTGGTCCCATTTAGATCTTCCCCTGTAGCCAAGTGTCGCGCTGCCACAACGCAGGCATTACATGGAAAGTATTATTAGTTTAATGAATGGGCAAGTGATATAGAGGCACACAGCTACACACTAACTACCCCGTCAGTGGCCTCATGTCGATACCATAATGCTGCACGCTTTGCAGGCTGGCAGCACCTTAAAACCATTTATTTTCAATGTATTTTTAATTGCGCCCATGCCAATCATTTCGTGTGAATGGTTTTCAGAAGCGTAAGACCATCTCACTTTAACCCAGGCCCAGTTCTAGCGGGTGGGCCGGGTGGGCCAGGCCCACCCACACAGGAGCCTTGGCCCTCGCAGTGAGGGCTTGAAGGCAGGCGCGCAACACCATGGGGCTGAAAGTGCTTCACTCGTGTGTCAGCCCGGGCGCACACACACAGACAGTTATAGAGATTATTAAAAGACCATTTACATGTGAACAAGGCTTTGGTTTTTTTCACCCCTTCATCTCCACATGGCGAAAGGGTCAAATCCTTTCTTTGACAAGGGTAACCGTTGCCTACTGTCCTGCTGTGTGGATATTTATTTTTCTATGCAGCGCAGGAGAAAAGAAGTTTATTCCTATTCCCCTTTCCTGACCCCTGCAGCTGCTTATCCCATCAGGCAGTGACACAAAGTTTGACTAATGGAGTAGGTAAGAGAATGTGTCACTATTTGTTTTTCTTTTTTAAATCCGCGCAGGCCCAGCAGGACACATACTTCGTGTGTGCTTCATTTAAACAGTTTTTATCATTATCATGGCCGATGCAGGACACAATAAGACGATACAGAATGCCCAGATAACGCTGGTGATTAATGATCCGCTGGAGAGCAATCATTTGTCTGTTAGTAGTTTTTAAATGCAGATGAACTGTATTTTATGTGGAAGCTCGGTGGGTTTCTGCCTTTGTCACAGAGATCCTTGTGCTACCTGCAGTTCAGAAGTTACAATCCTAAAATAGGACAGTGACCAATGAACTGTCACCAAAGAGCTGCATAGAAACATGAGTGGTATAGTTAGAACTTCTCTTTTTTTGTTTTTTGATATAGTTAGAACTTCCCCAGTCTTCCATTATTCTAATGCTGCTAAAATGAATATGTTTGGGCAGATATACATTTTTATCAGTAAAGCTGACCCCCGTGAGGGAGTCTGAGGAGGAGGTCAAGAGGGGAAGGGGCTACAGAGAGAGGAGGGGCACTGCTGGAGGGTGGCAATGAGGGAATCCGAGGAGGAGGTAGTGGGAGGGGCTATGGAGCGATGAAGAGCATTGTTGGAGGGTAACAATGAGGGAATCCGAGGAGGAGGTCATGGAGTGGAGTGGGGAGCTAGGGAGAGATGAGGGGCACTGCTGGAGGTTGGCAGTGAGGGTGTCTGCGGACGAGGTCATGAGGGGGATGGGCTACAGAGAGATGAGGGGCACTAGTGGAGGGTGGCAGTGAGGGAATCCGAGGAGGAGGTCAATGGGGGGGGGGGGGCATGGAGGGATGAGGGGCACTATTGGAAGGTGTTATGTTATGTTATGTTAATGAGGTTTGTAAAGCGCACTGTTACCGTTAGGTGTCCTGGCGCTGAAATGCATTGCCTACTGGTTAAGAGAGTGAGATGGTGAGTGAAGGGAGCTACTAGCAGAAAAGCCAGGTCTTAAGACCCCTCCTAAAGTCCAGGAGGTCAGGAGTCTCCTTCAGCTGCAAGGGGAGATTGTTCCACAGTTTAGAGGCACAATAAAAGAAACTCCTGCCTCCCCAACTGGCTGTTTTGACACGTTGAACTTGTACCTGCCTAGCTGAGATTGAACGGAGTGCCCTGGAAGGGGTATACCAGAGTAGATGTTTCCTCATAAACTCTGGCCCGCATCCCACCAGGGTTTTAAAAACAATGCAAAGGGCCTTGAATTCAATCCGTTGTCGCATGGGCAGCCAATGACGGTCCCTAAGTCCCCTTCTTATGGATGCAAACTTAGGGATACCCAGAAGAAGTCTGGCAGCAGCATTTTGAACTGTCTGTAATCAATTAAGCTGCCTTTTATGGATATTTATGTACAGAGCATTGCAATAGTCTAGGCGGGACATAACCAGTGCTGTGACTACTGTTCTGAGGCAGTCGTCAGGGAGAAAACGTTTGATTTTCCTCATAATCCTGAGTATAAGAAAGCAGGATGAGACCACCTTGCTAATTTGATCACCAAAGGACAGTCTGGAGTCTATCACAACTCCCAGATTTTTTGCTTTTTCCGTGGGAATTGGAAGTGAACTTAGGGATTGAGGCCACCAACTAGGTGACCAAAGATTTGAGGGTTTGCCTAGAATGACCACCTCGGTTTTTCCAGCATTAAGCTTCAGACAGTTGGCTGTCATCCAACTGGCAATGGATTGCATACAATTGTAACAATCCCGGCCGGCCTCATCCTCTTTGCCTTTTTGAATGGACTTCACTATTTGGGTGTCGTCGGCATAAGAGGTAGGTTGGAAGCCGAAAGAGCGGATGATAGCTGCCAAAGGAGACACGTACACATTAAAAAGTGTGGGACTAAGCGCCGAGCCCTGGGGAACCCCACAGGGCAAGGAGAAAGGTTTAGAGCAGTCTGTACCAATATCTACAGTTTGATGTCTATCGGAGAGAAACGATTTTAAAAGAGCGAGAGCCTTGCCAGTGACCCCTTTCCTGTTTAATCGGTCGATCAACACCTCATGGTGTACCATGTCGAAAGCCGCCGACAGGTCCAACATGATCAAGATAGCCGAACCACCTTGGTCCAATGTTTCTCTCATTTCTTCCGTAGACTTGATTAGCGCGAGCTCCGTACTATGTTCGGTGCGGAAACCAAACTGAGTGGAATCAAGAAGTTCATTATTTTTAATGAACTCACTCAGCTGGCTGTTCATCTCTCTTTCAATTAACTTGGCTGGTAATGGGAGTCGAGAGATGGGCCTGTAATTATTTGGTACTTTGGGGTCCAAGTTTGCCTTTTTGAGAAGGGGAAGGATGGAGGCTTTTTTCCAAATTTTAGGGAACATTGCACGCTTAAAGATGTTATTAAAAACAGAGGTAAGGGCAGCACCAATGTTATTCAATACCATTTTGGCTATATGTGCAGGACAGGGGTCTAGGGGAGAGCCGGATTTGATTATCTGCAGGTGCTTTATAGTGTCACTGACACTCATATTCTCAAAATGGTTCATCAAAGGTGGTGTCTCTTTACCAGCAGGATAGTCACCGGTATCTTTTATTGACTCTTCTGCCTGTGAGATACTAAAAGAGGAAAAGATAGAGTCCACTTTATCCTGAAAGGTAGAGGCCAGAAGTTCACAAAATTCCGGGTCGCCATTGGATTTGGCTGAAACTGGGGTAGTAAGTTTTAGAACTGTACTAAATAATTCTTTTATGGAAGATTTTGCATTATTAATCTGTTCCCCATAGAACAGTTTTTTAGCTTCCATGAGCAGCTTTTTGTAGCTGAGAAGGCAGTCTCTGTACATTTTTTTAGAGAGTGGTAGATAGTCTTTTCTCCACATACGTTCAAGATGTTTACATTCTATTTTTTTAAGTTTAAGACTCTCATTGTACCAAGGAGCAGAAGGTGTTGATCTCCTAGATGTACAAACTTTGATAGGGACCGCCTTATTACAGGCCGAGTCTAGCCACTTAGTATACAGCACAGCAGCTTTATCAGTGGAGGGCGGCCAGACATTCAGAGTAGACTCCAAGTGGTTTTCGAAGCTCTCGATGTTAATATTTTTCCAAGCCCTGATATTGACTTTGGGTAGAGATACACTAGCTGGCTTAGGGGGCTCCGTAGTTGGAATCTCAAACAGTATGGCTGCATGGTCCGACCAAGAGATAGGAAGTACCGTGCAGATCTTAATGTGAGGATTATTGGAGAAGATACCATCCAGAGTGTGGCCGGCCTTTTGTGTGGGGACTGAGACTAATTGAATGAGGTCCCCCCCACCAAAAATCTCCTGAAGCTTGATATTATCTGCATCCTGCTCATCCTCCAAGAGAAAGTTAAAATCTCCTAGAATGGTAAAAGAATTTACACATAGTCCTTCTTCAAGGAACCGTCCTGCAGACTCGAAGAACGCACCACTTGTACCGGGTGGACGATATAGGAGAGTAGCATGAAAGGTATCATGGGGAGAGATATTAACGTCCACTGCCAATGCTTCACATGCCATGTTTAGTACTGGACAGAAGGAGGGTTTTAGGGAATTATGATAGATTATTGCCAATCCTCCCCCTTCCTGCCCAGTCTATCTAATGTGTAGCATAGGTAGCCTGGAGGTAGCGCTTTAACCAGGTCAGGGCCAGACGCTTCGTCTGACCAAGATTCCGTAATAAAGGCCATTTTAATGCAATGCTGCTCGATTAGTAATGCACATTCATCACTATGTTTGATAAGTGACCTGGCATTTAGAAGCAGAGCTTTAATGGGTAGCGAAGCTTTCTTTCCACTGAGCCCGGGTTTACTTCTATTTGCTTCTTCAACGGAATGAAGAGGGAGAAAATCAGCACACCTTGCACAAGGAGCCCGAGCTCCCTTTAAGAGTGTTTCATGGTGTATTCTCGAACAACACATGGTGCCTTTCTTAGGATTTAACCGAAGGAGAGCCTCTCTAGAGAATCTTATTGAACCTGTAGTGGTAGAACCAGGGGGACATGCCCTAAGCCCGGACCGAGCGCGGACGGGCGCAGACGGGCTTGCCTTAGGCGCGCCTTTGGCGCGGTCGCGTCAGCGCGAAAGATATAGGCCACAGTGCTTTAACAACTAGACTGCCAACCTCGCTGCCTCGACCAAGTATGACTTCCGCTTTTACCGCGGAGCGAAGGCGAGTCACGAGGTTGGAGCTAAGGGTCAGATGTCAATTGCAATGTGGTCGCGACTAAAGGCGAGTAGAATATGGCAGCTAAAACTTCAGTATTGAATAAAACGATGTGCAAATCAGCAGATTAAAATTCATAGAAGAACAATGTGCAAATCAGCAATTTCCCCACTCGTAGGTTGTCCTACCTGTCAGGCATTCAAACACAGCTCTGACCAGGAAGGCAAGGCAGTAAAGGTTATTGGTGTGGCGCCCAAAAAGACTTTCGCATCAGCGCTGAAGCCAGCCTTGTTATGGCCTTTCGGTTTTTGTTTATTTAATTAGCAGTCGGGTCATAAGGGCCACTGTGGAACATACTTTAAAGCGCGTGCTAATTATATGTACTGCTATACTCAATGTTTTAAGTTTGAAGGTGATTTTACTAATGTTTTTACCGGGAAAAATGAAAGTGGAGCCCGATGGTGCCCGATATGGGAATGGGGCCAAGGTCAGCTGTGAGATAAGGTGCACTGGAGAGGAGTAGTGGATAATCAAGCCTGGAAGGGAGTGCGATGCAGAGTACGGGGTCAGGTGGAGGCAGTAATGAAGAGGGATTCTCACTGAAGGCTCACAGAAAGGGAGCCCGAGAAGTGTCACTTGCCTGATACTCCCACCTCAGAAGCCTCCTCTTCCCATCAAAGGGACAATACATGGAAAAAACACTTTTTGAGAGTGATAACATTGAGAAAGAGACTTGGAAAAGAGTGCGTTTTACTGGGCCTTGTAAGACTAAGAAGAGATAAAGGAGGGCCCTGAAGCAGGCCTGCCCAGACATATATGTGACAAATCGAGCCTACAGCGGCTCACCCAAATGCACCCTTGGCCCACCCAAATAAAAATTCCTTGAGCCAGGCCTGCTTTAACCCATAACACATGCGTCTGACAAAGCTTGGCAGGCATGTTTAACTCTAGTAGGCACTGGCATAGAAGCGAGGAACAATGTTGTGGGCCAGCTCAAGGCACATGTGCGCACGCTTGTGACAACAGTGGTCTGTCTGTTTTGGACCAGTTGGGTGCACGAGCCCCTGTTCCCAGAGCGCCTCCATGTGCTCGCGGTTGTGCTCACCCGCTAGAGCCCTGTCATCCTGCGAGCGCGGTCTCGTGACACTTGTAACAAGTAGTACTGCCAGCATTCGCAACAATGCTGGTTATATCGACCTCGAAGGATGAAGGGCCGTAGCAGCAACTATGTGCATTTGTCCTCTGAGCAATCCCTATCAGAAATGTTCGGGCGCTTACTTGATTGGTGAATAAATCCTTTCAAACGTATTGTTTGTAAAAGCATCCAGCCTGGTATGTGTGCCCACGAGGGTTGTATTAACCACACCCATCAAATGGCGCCTTCGCCCTAATACAGCGTCTAACACTGCACATTGATTACCCTCTGCTGTTTACTCCCAGCCGATACAATTTTAGAAAAGGACTTGTGTGTATATGGCTGCACAAGATGTCTGTGTGATTACACCTGTTCAGTTCAGTTCAGTTCTAACAGCTTTATTCGATTTTAAAATCAAAACCATAAAAGCACACTTTTAAAACATTCCATTGATAAATACATCAAAATTAAGAAATAATTCAGCTTTAAATAACAATATAAGAATTACAATAGGAGGCTTAGTTCATTAAGTTCCTAAATCTAATAATGGTTTTAAGAAACTTTGTCACCGAGAACATGAGGAAATCATCATCAAGCATTTGTAATCTTAACAGTGCCACTCTGCATTGTCTCAAGCCAAACTCTCTTAAAACAGGAGTTAAAATTCCTTTCCTAGATCCTGAGTAAAATTTACAAAAGAAAATACAATGAAGGGAGGATTGAATGGAAACCAGATCACATGGGTAGGGAATTAATTCTTTAGACCAACAATTCATCTCCGGGAAGTTAACTAGTCTAAAAAAGATATCCATCCTGAAACGAGTTAATAACATGCGGGAATAGCAGCAGGGCTCTTGCAGCAAGTATGGCTGAATACCTTGGTTTTGTATGAGTAAACAGTTAGCCGTAACAGTGCTCTTACGTTTCTCTATCTGCCACCGTTTGTCTTCAAGGTGATGCAAACATAATTCCTTGAGCTTCTTTCTTGACATCCCTGCCATGCTATCCGGTGCATCAAAATATTCCTGGTGACCCACTTCCACCAAAAAGATTATATCCCTATTCAAACTTGCTTCATTAGAGGACCAAACTTTATGCCACAATAAAATAGGGTCAACTTTAATAAGGTCCATAATATAAGGTAGGCCTAGCTCTTGATGGCATACAAAGGTAGAAGTAGACCCAGGCACTGCCAGGAGATAGCGAAGAAAGGCGTTCTCACAGGGCTGTATACTGTAATTTTTTGCTATCCCCCAGATCCCTGCACCATATAACACCGTGCTCACGCATTTAGATTTGTAAATGTCCACTAGGACGGGTACTGGGCGACCTCCCACCTTATTAGCAACATTTTTAACTGCCCCAATTGCTCGTGAGAACACTAGCTTTCTTGTTTCACCTGCTATATTCCAAGAACCCTTTTTTTCAAAATTGATACCCAAGTAGGAGAAAGTATTTACCGTATCAATTTTTAAATTAGATAGGAAGGTTTTACAGGTGATATTCTTCTTTTTGGTGCAACACATGTTAAAAGTCTTACTTATATTAATCTTTAAGCCCCTGTTGCCCATGTAATCTGAAAAGTTTTTAAGTGACCTCTGAAGGCCCACTTGTGTCCGTGCCATGATCACTGCATCATCTGCATATAAAAGAATGGGGATAAAGTAATTACCAATTTTGGGATAATCTTGCTTGTCTTCCAAGAGGTGAGAGGCTACCGAGTTTATATATAAATTAAACAAGAATGGAGCTAATATGCAGCCTTGTCTCACACCCTTCCCTATCGCAAACTTGGAAGTGCACTCCCCATTATCCCCAAAGCGGACCCTGGCACCTGCCCCTCGATATAGTTCCCTGATAAAAATTAGGAGGTTTGGGTCTACTCCCATATCCTGCATTATTGACCAAAGTTTGTTGTGATTGAGGCAATCAAAGGCTGAGCTTAGATCTACGAAAGTGAGAAATAAGCTTTCATTTTTGGCCTCAACATATTTGGCTACTAAAAGAGCTAAGTTCAAACCTTGCTCTATTGTTCCCAAACCTTCTCTAAAACCGTATTGAAACTGGGAGAGAATACCGTTATCTACAGCCCATAGTTGCAATTTGTTGAGTATAACTCTCCCGGCAATCTTCATGAGGGAATCCAATAAAGATATCGGTCTATAGCACTTCGGCTCATTTCGATCGCCTTTTTTAAAAATAGGAACCACAATTGCTTCCTGCCAAGAGAAATGAAATCCTACTTTAGTTAAGCTATTTAGAACATTTGTTAAAAGCGGGGCCCACAGGGCAGTATTAGCCTTAAAAATATCGACGGGAATTCCATCAGGGCCCGGGGCCTTTCCTGCCACACTCTTATCAGTGGCTACCAACACATCTTCCAAAAGGAAGTCAACATTAATTGGGTATGGCGCAGTATCTTGACCTGGTAAATTAAGCCCCCTCTCTGAGCTTTCCTCATTTTCAGCTTGATAGAGCTCCCCGAAATAGGAGACCCATGACTCTTCCGTAATTGCTACCTCAATTGTATCTGTTGCATTATCATTAAAAAAGGGAGCATTTACAGCTCTCCAGAAAGCAATATTATCTTTTGTCTGAGAGGCTTCCCGCAAGGTCTGCCATGCTTCCTCTTTTATCTGTTTTTTCCTATTTATTAATGCACATTGGTATGCAGATCTAGCAAGTCTAACTTCGGCCTTATCCCTGGGATCACATTTTAACTGAGTCATTAGGCAAGCATGAGTCTTACTGCATTCCCTATTAAACCACCTCTTTAGCCTGGCCTCCCTTGGTTTCTGAGGTTTTAGAAGTAAGTTACGTACTTCTTCTGAAATACTATGGAAAGCGTCGTGAACATTAGTAAAATCGTCGTACTCGGTAAGACAAATATCAAATTCCCTCTTTTTGGACTGAATTAGTTTTCTAAAAAAAAGCCACTGGTTCCACTTTATCCCATTTTAGAGTGTTACCATTCTTTCTAGCAAGTCTCAGCCTATAATTATATAGGTTTTGGGCCACAGTGTTAGCCTTTCTATTACCCTCCAGGATGGAAATGGACATGCTAATTGGCAAATGATCACTCATTGCTATCTCACATATTTCAAATGAGCGAATATGACTGGAATACCGTTTAGATATTAGCATAAAATCAATAACTGATTTACAGCCCCTTCCTATAAATGTGGCATTGAAGGGGACTGAGGGGGAGCAGAGTTCGTTAACGAACCCCATATCAAAACAAAATATTAGGTCATTTAGAAGATTACCCAAGGGTGTATGGGAAAAGTGTGCTGTAGGGACGTCTAAACCTTCGCCCAACCCACAAATATTGAGATTGCTATGTGGGCATAAATAAGAATTGAAGTCACCCATCCAGATCACACAAGTATCAGATGCTTGCTTTCCTTCGATATTAATAAGAATCTTCTGTAATTCGAAGTCCGTTCGTCTTTTGGGATATTGTTATAAAAATTTATCAGAATTATATTTGGTTTGCCCCCGTACGTAATTGTCAGAATCTGGAAAAAATCCGAGACAGGGGCAAAAGAAATATTTGTTTCTTTCATACGATTGGATACGTAAGTGCAAAGACCTCCTTTATTTCTCCCCCTTGATGTACTGATTGCCGGCGTATGGAAAGTACGGTAGCCATTCATGTGAATGGGATCTACTGTCCAGCATTCCTGTAAACCAATAATCGAGAACTGTTGTAAGAAAGATATACAATTTAAGTCCCCCAGCCTGGCAGACAGCCCTGCAACATTCCAGGTAAGGAGTCTCAAGTTGGAGACTCTGTCATTATCTTTGAGTGAACTCACATTTGGAAATTGGGGCAAGACCTCGATGACAGGGGCTCCTCTTGGTTTTTCAGTCAATGGAAGGTAGTTACTTAGCTCCCCATCATCACTGATAGGAAGGACATTTGCAAGTTTATCCTTAGATTCAGTCTTCAAGTGAGCTGCCAAAAAGCCAGAGGATACATTATATTCACTAGCTTGCTTGGTCCTAACATCAGATGTCATGTCCCGAGTGGATTCAAGGTCAATGAATTTTGGGCACAGTCAGTCAACCATGTCAAGACCATTATATCTGTTCTTTGTCGGGAAAGCCTCTAACCAGCCGTAGTCTGCTGGGGTCAGCCTGCATCTCTGGGTGTCAGTAGCTATTTTGCCCCTCCCAGCCTTTTCCCATATACTATTATTTGGTTGGTAGAGATTAAAGCCGTAAAAATAACCAAGGGGAAGTGGCCAAATTCTTGTATATGGCATAAATGGCCGCTCCTGCTGGATATATTTTACGGTCTGTGTATCTTTGAAATTAACAACGATGCAATCCCCTGATATGTCTTTGTTGCCCTTGCCCACCCAACTGACTCTCCGGACAAACAAAATTTCACTATGTATGTGAGGGGGAAGTGGTCGGTTAGTATTAAGCCAGTGCATTGCTTTATTCTTTAGCTTGTAGCATGTTTCAGTGGCGGTATTTTCCAAGCTAGGAACCCCCGCTAGTACAATGACGTAAGGAGACGATTCTGGCGGTAAATCTAAAATAGGTAGTAAAAGGCCTCTGCTATTCTTATGGGCGGATTTATTTACTATCTCATTAGAATTCTGAGCCATATCACATTTTACATTTTCATTGACATCACTGTGTCTTAAAGATGTATTTACTCTTGTAGGTAGATTTGTAAGGCCATTTGCATCTGAAGTTGTTTTAGTGCATAATATATCCACACTTTTATCCCTATGTGATCCCTTCAAGGGTTCAGAAGTTAGAGCCAAGGGTACGGAAGTTTTCCCCTTGGCTTTAGATGCCTGGTTGCCAGAGGGTGACTGCAGATTAGACGCTGTGGATAGTCCCGACTTTAATATTTGATTAAGTTCAAGATTCGATAGAGCCATTTGTTCAAGTTTCTTAAGACGCTCCTCAATTAGCATAAGTCAGTCCAAAATAGGGCGAGTAGAAAGGGCAAGAAGTTCCTCAATTTTGGAACAAAGTCCCTCGTCCAGATTAAAAACTGGATCTACAGACACTGTGGACAAGGATTGGTCTACAACACTAGGATGATTCTTGGATAACGATTTTACATTTTTTTGGTTCACCAATCTCAGTTTACTGCCTTTCTTTCCACGCTGGGCATTCTTCTGTTTCGATTTGGCTCCCAGGGTTTGTTCTGTGGGAGAAATAGTAACTTCAGTAGCAGTGTATGTTTGTGCCCGAGTAGATACACCTTCTATTTGAGCAATCGTATAGTCTACTTTGGAAGTTTGGTGCCTTAAGGTACTTTTCCCTTCCTTACCTCTCTTATTTTCCGTAGTCAAGTCCATGGACACATCATTACTACCTTCATCAGAGACAATGGATTCATGTAGGGCAAGAGTTTTAGTATTAACCTTAGGTGTAACAGACGATAAAATTTTTCCCAAAGATGAACGTTTATGAGAAACAGGGTCAAGGGAAAGGTGACGCTCTGTAAGATCAATTTCACGTTCAAGAAGGGTAGCAGCTCTTACGATAAAATTGTCCAGCGTGCCTGCCATAGTAGCGCCGACTACAGCACTTCTTTCCCTGCCCATTCCAGCCGCCATTGTTATACAGCAGACCTTGTGCTAAATTTAATTACCCTAATCTTGTTACCTTGATGAACACACATAGAGTGTAGCCCAGCCCAGTCTCTTCAGTCTCGAACGGGCTCAAACGGGCCCGGCCTTGGCCCGGGCTTCGCCCGGCACGTCCCACGCAGCAGTAAACGTCAGTATATATAGTGACGTATAGGGGCAAACAGCAGGAAAGGCGGGGCGGGAAGAGTGACCAGCTGGAGGTGGTGTGGACTGCTGGTCCTCGCAGTCCCACACCGCAGTAATCCGTTGAAAATCAGTCAAAGTTACAGCTGCGAGCGGCACCCATCAAATGGCGCCTTCGCCCTAATACAGCGTCTAACACTGCACATTGATTACCCTCTGCTGTTTACTCCCAGCCGATACAATTTTAGAAAAGGACTCGTGTGTATATGGCTGCACAAGATGTCTGTGTGATTACACCTGTAATTCTGCATACGTCTTTGTGCATGGACATGCTGCATGTTCACGTGTCTGTTTGCAATTATTGGTGTTGCTATCGGCTTACAAGTGGTTTCTTGTGCGTGTTCTTGCGTTGGCGACTCATGTGCATCTTTTTCAAGAGTGTTTACGTGCACGCCGGTACCTGTTAATAATTCTGTCGACGCCTCGGTGAATAAGAGCGTCTTGATATTCAGTCAGTCAAGAAAAACTTGATTTGGTTATCACAACCATAAAGCATAGTACTAAAATGATTAAAAGTCAGTTACAAAGATTTAAAACAGAATTTCATATGAAAATTATTTATACTTTTTTTTGCTATTTATGCATGGTTTCCAACTCATTTATGGCCAAATTCATTTAGTTCATTTAATTCATTTAGTATTATCCACTGTTTGTAAGAGTTTGTCAATCAAGTTAAGAAACTTAGTCCCTCGACAGATTAAAATGGTTGATGTTCCCCCCAGGCAGCAAGTTACAGTTTGTCTACAGGTGCGAATGTTAAGTTCTTTTAAAATTGGTTTTAATAGTTTCCTTCTCGCTTCTTTCAATATAGGGCAGACGCACATAAGGTGACAAAGATTTGTTGTGATATCCACATAAAAGGCAATTTTGCATTTGGGAATTTTCCTTTCCATGTTTGTTGCAAGTCCTTGATTTCGTATTCTCCAAACCGATACAGAATAAAATTATTTTTTAAAACCAGTCGAAAATGTGCCGCTAAATAAGCTTGCGGTTTTGATTTAACATAAGAATTTAGGACTGTCCAAGAGTGTTTGCGTTTTACCAGTAATGTTTTATTTTTGTGAAAGGACAGATTTTTTGCAGCACTGTTACACACTCTATTGAATGCTGCCCTTTCCATCTTACTATCCCATACCTCTTGTAAGTCTAGAGCTGCCAATGCTGATCGTAAGTATTCGCCCCATGAGTACGATTTTTTCAGGACAAACTGAGCCTTCATTTCGGTCCAACATAGGTTGTTCAAAGACCCAGTGTTGTAATCTAGCAAAGAATGTTGCTCAACAGAATGATAGGATGTCGTGGAATGTTGGGGAGGGAGTCGAGGTTGAGTTCAGGAGCCGAGCTGCAGACTGGACCGTTAATGCTGGATCTGGATAACAACTAATAAATCTCTATGTTTATACTTCAGTGTGGAGAAGATTTATTGTTACACCCCGGTTCTGAGGAACAGAGTTTCCACCACAGTTTCACAAAAACAGATTGACGCTGGAATTCCAGATTTTATAGACCGAATTCCAGACGGAGCTGTGCTGGTGATGCACTTTTCGGAAGGTTAAAAACGGATTTGTACACCATTGTCTGAAGTTCGTTTAAAACATTAAATTCCTGGCCATGCCATATTTCCAAACCATATGCGAGTGCAGGAAGTAATTGAGAGGCCATTACTTTCAATAAATGACTGTAAAATGGACAAGTCCGTTATTGTTTCAATTGACTGTAGGCAAAGATTAGTGTTTGGGCCTCTGCACTTATTTCTCTTTTCTGTTCAGTAAAGGACATAACTCGATCCAAATTCATCCCCAGAGACTTATATGTGCAAACTTTCTCTATCTGTTCATTTTTGGCAAACCACATGAATTTTCCTGAACTAGGTCCTACTAATTGCAGAACTTTTGTTTTTTTCTTATTTATCTCTAGCCCTTGCTGATCAAAGTATGTTATCAGGTGGTTTGCAAGCCAATCGGTGTTTGGCTTAGGACCACTATATCGTCCGCGTATTGCAGGTCTCCGTGGTTTGTGTACATCTGCGCCAGGTGCGCTGGGCAGGCAGTATGTGTGCACGCGCCTCTGTTTCTATGGACACAATATGGATGAACGAGTGCGTGCATCTGTGGAAGTGGGACACGTCGACCACATGTATCAATGGCTTCTTTTGGACATGTACTTTTGAAGTCTGCTGTGATGTGTGACACGGACAACATCTCTTTGGGGGGGGGGGGGCGCAGTGTACAGCACACTGGAAGTGCAAAAGTGAGGACGCATGCTCCACAATCAGCCCTTTCTTCGCGATTCATAAAAAATGCACAGCCTGGCTCACGGCAGCCTGTGATTATCTCCGGTCGGTGGCGTGGCATGTGCCCGACCCTCCCGGGTCCACCTCCGCCTGGTGCTGAACATGCAGCAGACTTGAGCGGCACCCCTCCCTCCTCCGCAGGATACTCTCCGCGGTTGCGGAAGGGGCGGGGCTGCAGCGTGAGCTGGGAATAATAGGAGGAGGCGGAGCGTGCTCAGGAGGCAAGCAAAGACATGGATTTACTAGGGAGACATCCACCGTCCACGCCCAGGGAGATGCGCCGGTGGCCCGTTCATGGACGGTGGCTTGGTTCCGGGAGACCTCGGAGGATGCACGGGCGTCCCCTCGGGGAGGAGATGGGTTCCCCTCCCAGGCACGGGTGGCTGTTGTTCATCACCACCCTGAGCGTCCTTGCTCTGCGCCTGGCTGCTCAGCAGATAGACAAGCACAAGATTAGAATAGTTAACGGACTGGTTCCAAAGCTAAACATCCATTTAGTATAAATCCTACAACCTGATTTTCATTGCACAAATCACAACTGGAGGACCTTAAAGTAAGACACACAAGAGAAAAGTAACATTAATACGCGGTAGATGTTAAACACCACATACTCAGGGTATGTGTTTACTGAGATTATTGAAAGAGTTGACCAGCCGTTTCTTGTCAGATTTTCAAGAACTTCTATTAGCCTTATCTAAAAGCTATCAATAAACATGAACATCATAACTTTTCTACTCTCAAGAACGGCGGAAATCACACTCCACGGGTTCCTGCTGCAGATCAACATTCAACTCTGAGCCAGCTTTAACACCTTCAAAGTGCATAAGCCCCTTTGCACTGTTCGCATGTGAACTGGCAAGGCAGTGAATAATGTACATCAGAGTCGCCATGCTTCCTGGGAATCATGCTTCCCTGGAGAGGCTATGGGGAAGAAAGCTCACAGAGGGCACTCCTGTTAGATACCACCCACGCTCATCACTTCCTGTAAGCAAATGTTGGTTCAGAAATGGAGAAGGACCGCAGGACTGCCCATCAAGAAGATGCAACACTCAATAAAAAGTCTGGCCGAGTGTGATTTGTCAGTGTACAATCACATCGGATGAAGATCGGCAGACAGAAAGAACTCTCCTCTCTAATGCTGCCAAAAACCAAGACAATATTATTCTAGACACAGGAAAACTAAAAACAATGACCAAATGTGCCCAGCAACTCTGTTGAACATCTAGATTGAATTCTCCTTTTACTCCAAAAGAGGGAGGTGACTTCAGTGCATGCGGGGAGACTCCTAGGGCTCCAAGGGGAAGGTGTCTGCTGAGGAAGGGAGGACAAAGAAGAACACTACCTCATGCTCGAAAGTCCGGGAGATGCAACCTCTACCCTCTGGTGGCTGGTCCGTGATGGGTGCTTGTGGAACCTTCTATCACATTCAACGCAGAGTGCCAGTTGACAGGTGGGACAATGTATCGAGGTGTCCTGCTCCCCACAGAGCCCACAAGAGCTCAGGGACCCTGTGGAAGAGAAGAGCTTACTAACAGCTTATACCAGCACTCCTACCATTTGTAGCATGCGCTCCACTACTGCCCAATGCGCACGGTTCCTACATCTGTCCCTATGACTTACAACCAGCACTCCAAATACCCCTGCATTTCAATAGAACCAGTGACCATTCCTTACAAAACTTCCAGTGCTCATATTCCATTGCCTAGTTTGCAGCTCCTACACGCCAAATAGCATTCCTACACTATTCACCTACAGCTCCCACACCTAGCAATCCTACAATGTTCCTTACAACCCCCCACAGCCAGCGTTCTACATCATATCTACGTTATAACTCCCAGTCACTGTAACTACATCATTACCAACAGTTTACCCATAACCAGCATTCCACGGTTTTTCGAATAACATTTCCTTCAGCTCCTAGATACCTCTCTGCAATGCTCATACAACCAAGCACTTCACTCCCTTCTGTAACATTCCTACACCACTTCCTACAGCCAGCGCTTCTAAGCCATTCCCAACAGCTCTAATATCATTCTTTGCAGTCTCCTGCAGCTGGTGCCCCTTCACTGTTCCGAACAGCACTCTCAAATCATTCACTAAGGTTCATCTCACTGCCAGGTCTCCTACATTATCCTCTACATGACCTGATATTTGGGAAGGTGCAGTGGGCCAGCAGTGGCATCAGAGGGACTTTACCTGCAGACTGAGGGTTATGTTGATCGCTGGGAATTTGCTGGTCAGCCTGTCTGGATTTATCTCGAGTCTGAAATGGATCCACAGCAGGAGTAGACTAAAGGGCACAGAGAAACAGAGCACGTTTATTATTCAAGAGTCAAGCTACACGCCTTGCCCTCCATGACTTTCTCCCCTTTCGTTAGGGCTCTCCCCTTCCAACTCCATCATTTCTCTCTGCTGCGTCCCCCCTAAACACGGCTCTCTTTTTGGACACAATTCTAAACACCTTTGGATGAGCAGGGATGGGATATTCACTCTGTGGAAAGAATCACAGTTTCAGGTTTACAACCTAGAACAGGTGCAGTCCTTCTAAAGTGGCCACAGAGAGAAATCTGGGATTCAGTTTTTCTGGGGTTTGAGCAAAATCAATTCAGTACAAAGTAGTACTCAATGCCTCCTCCTATTAACGCACACAGGATCAGAGGTCGCAGGTTAACCTGCACATTTTTGTGATTCCCGGAAGTAAATTTCCTCAACCAAGATAATGGCAGGCAGAGCAAAATTAAAGCTTGTTCTTTCTCCACACATGCAAGCACAAAGGTAAACATAATTACATGCCTTTGAAATACTAGAGGACATTTAACTATAGAGTGAAGCACATTCTCGATTCCTGCAGGCAGTTCAAACAATCGCCAATCAATCGGTTCTGTTTAACGACTTTACTTATCTCGTCTGCGTGAAAACTCAGCTTGTTCCGCCCTTCTCAATACCGCTCTATTTGATTCACACACTCTCATTTATTACTCATTATATAGTTCAATATCTCTTTTACTGACAAACTAGACGAGTCCATCTCACCTTCTAGTAACTATTCTTCTTTACCAGCTCCTCCTTTCTCTCACTCCTGTCGCTCTAAGACCTTACATTTGCTATCTTCCTCTAGGTCCTATGTCACTGCTCTCTCCACCCAAACCATCTCCCACTGTCATCCTGTTTCACGACTTCTTTCTTCAATACTCAAGTCCTTGTAGCCTCTCGCATTTGCATTCCCTGGGCCCATTTTACCTCTGAAGAAGAACTCTCATGCAGCAGTTTCCGAAAGATCTCTGGGTGAGGATGTGTGCCCTGAAAAGAGAAAGCAATCATGGGTGCCGAGAATCGAGCTGCACCTTGAAATAGAAAGGAAGCTCCTAGAATAGGACAGCTAAAATAAGAGAGGCATAGGGATGGATGCCACAGCATGCGGCAGATTAAATCCCAACTCCCTATCTGTCCCTGGCTTTTTGGACCTCATTTCCAAGGTTTCGTTTTATGGTTTTACATGTATTCCTGCAGCTTTCTTGCAGCAGCCCTCCTACAAACGCTCAATTATCTTTAGCGACTGCTGAAAGGCGAAGAACATTAATTGCTGCTGAAGTCCAATTTAGTCTTTCCTGCCTGAATTACGACATAACATCAGAGTTTAAACCAGCAGCTTTTTGTTGTGTTAAAAGCAAGTATTAGCGGTTCTTCTTGTAAACAACTTTAAGTAATGTATTGTTTGCTAACATGAATGTACTAGCTGTATCCTGATACATTAACATATGTATGAGTGATAGCCTTTGTGGCCCACCTTGGGTGATGGTTCGAAACGACAGTACAAACCATATTCATAGGTATTGCGTCTTGAACTTCTTACCCTGGTTGTATGTAGGTGACTACTGTCACCAAATGCACTCAATTGGAAGTGTGCATTCCACTTTGCTGTATGTAAGTAAATATTGAATGATTGTCCTCAGGTGAAACCCGCAAAAGAACACTATATAAGTTAATGCATTTAACTGATAAACCGTATCCATTTTGCAGCATTACATGTGTGGTGTAGGTCACCCAGCCATCTTGGTATGTCCATTTATTTCTGAGGTAACTAAATACCCAATCTCTAGGATGTCAGGAGCCAGACCTGGAAGCTGAGAATATGCGATCTAGGGCAGTGATTCCCAAACTATTTAGAACAACGACCCTCTTTTTAGAACGGCTAACTTTCACATCCCATCTACCTTAACGGGCTTGAGCAGTGGTGCTTTTTTCTGTACCTAAAGCATAGTGTTGGAGGGCATTGCCACTTATAGACAGCACATTTTCCATTGATTTGCCCACTCATTTTGCACAGACATCCAGTTTTACTGATAAAACTATCTAGCACACAAATGAGGTGTGGAAATCGGCTTTCTGTGAATATTTATCATTTGTGCATCACCAAGTAAAGTATCTTGGGTCGTTTTGATCCTATTAAAATCTGTTTCCAGCACACTTCAGAATTACAAATTAAATGTGATTAAGTTTTGCTTTCCTAACTGATGAATGCATACAGTTTATATACAGGTATTAGTATTTTGTTTTGTGTTGCCTTTCCTTTCACAATCCCTGTACTCCATCAAGATTGTCACATAATTCAACTTAAAAACTCCTCTCACTTTGCAGTCAAGTAAAGATAAGTAATCATCAAACCCCAAGTTAGAAGTATAACCATCAATTTGTCCGAAGACATAGACTGACTTTTGACCTCTGTCTTTGAAGCACCAGCAAATGTGACTAGATAAACACATAATTTAAAGGCATCTTTATAAATTGCTCTGACTTTCGTGACTTACCAAAAACCGGCTCGTGGCTGTCCCACAGTTTGGGAGACATTGGTTTGCCATGCGACATGTGAGAGCATATAGTAAGCCCGTACATCTCTTGGATTTGAGAGTCTGTAATGTTGGTGAACTGACATTTGTAGGATGCTTCAGAAGGGTTGCCAGGGTGAAGTAGGCTGCTTTCCCCGTAAGAGAGGTGGGATGATTCCTTTGGTGCATATAGACAAGGAGAGGTATTAGTGGTGGTGAAGCAGTTGAGGAGACTGTGGTCGTGGTGGAGGCAGTGGCCTGGGAGGCGGCAGTGGCCGCGGAAGAGGCGGCAGTGGCCGCGGAAGAGGCGGCAGTGGCCATGGAAGAGGCGGCAGTGGCCATGGAAGAGGCGGCAGTGGCCCTGGAGGAGGCGGCAGTGGCCCTGGAGGAGGAGGCAGTGGCCCTGGAGGAGGCGGCAGTGGCCCTGGAGGAGGCGGCAGGGGCCCTGGAGGAGGAGGAAGTGGCCCTGGAGGAGGAGGAAGTGGCCCTGGAGGAGGCAGAGGCAGTGGTCATAGATGAGGAGGTGGAGGTGTTGGTGCAACAGGGAGAGGGCTGGTGCCCTTGTCCTTGCATCTCTTGCGTTTGGGAGCTGAAGGATACTCTAAAGCAATTTTGTCCTTCAAGGTGAGGTTCCGCTTTCATGGCAAAGTCTCTGCTGGCTTTGGAGGCAGCATGATAAAGAGCTTGTCTTTATGAACATGGGTGAAGAGGTGTTGCTACCATGCACCCAACTCCTCCTGCAGCTGTTGGAGAAAGGGATATTTCAACTCCTCAGGAACGTTCGTAAAGGGTTTTTATTTTTGCGCTAAATGCCTTTCCTGAGACAAAGGAGTTCTCAAAGTCGAGGATGGTTTTGGGGCCTGTGAGAAAGTGGCTCTGTATATACGGTTCCCAAATAGGTACAGGGTGTACAGAGTCCACAGTCCCCAGAGGTTTGGCAGAGGCTAAAGTTAGATATAACCTTACTCTCTAAAGTGGTAGCTTGGTTGAGCAGTAAGGCAGTATCCGAAGACAGTGTAAAGCATTTGTTGCACACACTCAGCCAGCAAATGGTCTCACACACTCAATAACTGAACTCTAGGCCAATGATTTATATATAAAAAATATATGCTTGTTTTATTTTAGAACCAACAATAGGTATTAAAATATACTTTCTCAGAATGAGATGCTTTATATAAATACTTTTGTAATATGCAATTGACTTTTGTAGAAAGTTACAATTGGTTGCAATAGGCAACACAATTTTAAACACAATCATGCATTGAGTTCAATGGAAGTTTCAAGTTATTTGCCACAGATTACTTTTAGGATTACTTTTGGAATTCCAGGACTGGATCCTAGATTCAGTCCTGGGCCAGTACTTGGAATCAAGTGATAAAAGTCGACTTAATTACTGTGATGATTTTTAGACAATATTTTGCTATTTTAAAAGTTGACACTTAGAAAATATTTCATAGAAAACAGTCAATGATTCCCTATGGAAGAAAATTCAAGTTGCAGGTATAGTAGGTTCTCGTTACTTTTGTAATCCAGTACTGGGTGCCTAGACTCAGTACTGGGACCTTTATCCAAAACAGGTAAGTAATTACGTTTTCAGATATTATACGATTTTTAAAGAATATTTAAAGTTTGCAGAAATTGACACTTAGAAGAAATTTCACAGAAAAACAGTCAATGATTTCCTATGGAAGAAAATTGGGTTACTGGTAAGTACAGTTGTAAGTATTTTTCAAAAGTCAGTGCTGGGCACCAAGATCCAGCACTCGGAGCTCACCTAAGAGCAGGTGAGTATTTTCGTTTTCGTTACTCGGCTGATTTTTGGGGAATATTTTAAGTTTTGAAGTCCACACTTCGAAGAAATTTCAGGAAAAGCCAGTCAATGTTACCCTATGGAGAAAATTGAGTTATCGGTTTAAAGGTAGGTACTCGACTGGCAGAGTTAAGGTTCTGGGCATAGACTCAGGGGTCTCCCAGGGTCAGGTAGGTACAGTTGGTTCACCCTCAGTTGCACAAGGGTGGCCGGGTGCAGAGAGAGTTAGGCCCAATGTTATCCTATGAGAGGTAGGGGGGCCTTGGTTGGTGGCTGCTGACTAGCAGGCCACGCGGCTGTGGGAGCTTGGCTCCTGGTCACTTACTCAGGGCAAGTGGGGAAGTAGATAGGTGTAGAGGTTGCACTGCCAGGGCCACTCGGGCGGCTGGGTGCAGGGTGCTTTTGAGCCTTCGGGCACTCAACTGATTTCAAAGGGAAATCTCTGGTTTAGAAAAAGACTGCAAGCTCGGGGACGAAGATTCTTCAGGTGCCACCACCACTTCGAGAGGTAAGTTGGGTAGTTGGAGGATAGGTAGGTACCCCGGGATTGGGCACAGGGGGCCGCGGGGCGCCGGGTGCAGGGGTGCCGTTAGGTGTCGGGAACTCTTACCCTCTGTTGATCGCAGTTGGGGGGCACCTTGTTCTGAGGCTGCAGGCTTCTTCAGGAGTGTCGAGGGAGGTCCTTGGGTGCCGGACTCGGGGTCACAGTCGCCGTGGGGTCGTCCTCATGGTCTTTGTTCACTCTGGCACAGGCCAGGCTTGGCTGGTGCACTGTGTGCTGGGTTCGCGGGTCCGGGCTGCTGCCACGGATTAGAAGTAGATTTTGAGTAGAGCCTCTACTTATGGGAGTCCCAGGGGTTTAGAGTCAAAAGGTAGCCAGGTCCTCCGGGGTTTGTGAGGTTGCTGGCCACAAGAGATGCCGGGTTGGAGCAGGTTCGAGGGTCGACAGGCCGGTAGGGCTGGGGACAAAGCAGTTGGTGTCTTCCTCTTCTTAGCAGCTGCAGGGCAGGTCTTCTTTCTTCTAGCTCTTCTTCGGATTTTGGAATCTGGAATCTAGGGAAGGAAGGTTCAGGGTGCCCCAAAATACTAGATTTAGGGGTGTTACAGGTAGGTGAAGGGCAGGGACCAATGGGTCCCTGTCCTGGGGTGGGTACACCCCCTATCCTGCCTCTCTCCTCTGGGAGGGGGGCAGTAGCCTAATCCTGATTGGGCAGGGCTCCCCATCTTCAAGATGGCGAGAGCCCGGGGATGTGCTTCACCTCGCCTCCCCCACCCGAGGGGTGGGGTGGGCAGGCTGACACATCCCCTGTCCTTATTTGGGGATTCCGGCCAAGCTTCCCGCCGGAGTGGGGGGTTGCAGTGGCCTGGGGAAGCTCACAGAGGCGGCATACCTTTGAAGCTTCCCCTGCCCATCCTGGGGGAGGAGATTTAGCACCTCGCCCAGGATGGGCATTGTTCCAGACCCAGGAGAGCAGGGGCTCTCCTACCCAGGGGTCCAGCAACATGTCTGCTGTGTGGCAGCCTAGGCAGCCCCAGAACAGACGTGGATTGTAGGTTAGGTTTCAGGGGGCCTCTCTAAGATGCCCTCTGTGGTGCTTGGTACATTAAATCCCACACTGGCATCAGTGTGGATTTAATGTGCTGAGCAGTTTGATACCAAACTTCTCAGTCTTCAGTGCTGCCATTATGGTGCTGTGGAGTTCGTGTTTGACAAGCTCCCAGCACCATGTACTCTTAAATGGCAGCACTGCACTTACAGTGCCCAGGAATGGACCTGGGTACTGTAGGGGCACAGGGCTCCTGTCTCTGTGCCCACACCACTGGCATAGGGCACCCAGCTAGAGGGGTGGCTGATGTATGCCAAGGCAGTGTAGGTTGTGGGCATGGCACACAGGGATGTGTGTCATGTTGTCTCCCCGTTTTGTCTTGTACCCAGACACTCAGCTTGCCAGGGCAGTGTGTGTGTGTTAGGGTACAGGGCCTCTAAGGGTGGCGCAATGAGTGCTGCAGCCCTTAGAGGCCTTCTCTGGTCACAAGGCCCTGGGTACCTAGGGTACCATTTACCAGGGACTGACATGTGGCCAGGGTTTGCCAATTTGGGATTCTAGGTTTTTAGGGAAGGAACATAGGCCCTGGGCACCTGATTGGCAGGAGTCCAGGGCACACTCAGTCAAAGTACATTCAGCAATTCAGCAAAAAGTGGGGGCATACCATGCAAGAAAGATGACACTTTCTCACAGGGCCCACATGGGGTTCGGTGCTGATGGGGGCTCCAGTGCCAGCACCGAGGAACCCCCCAGCTTCAAAGTGACCCAAAGCTTGTGCAGGATCTTTGGACTCGATGGACAAGCTGGATTTGTGCCCAAAGAAGAGAGCATTGTTGGCTCCAAAGGCTTTGAACACTACCTACCAGGGCCCGAAGGCAGTGCGGGTTCGGCTGTCACATACAGAAAATCTGGTGCAATACTTACCCATGTTAAAAGGTTTGTTTATATCATATAGTTCTGTAGATACACATGCTCTGCAAACTCCTTCCATCTAGTGTTGAGCTTGGACATGTGCATGGTGATTCTCTCTGAAAGAGTTTTTCAAGTTACAAAGTATAGTGACTCCTTCCTAAGCTAGCAATGCACATGGGCATCGACTCGATATTAGACTGTGTTATTTCCGCAATCAGGTTTGGACGTGTACCAACAGGGCAAGGTGTTCACGACTTCCAGCCCTTTCTTCGGACCCAAGCGGTAGTTTCCACTACTGTAGAAACAGAAGAAACTTGAATGAGCAACACATGTGCAGTTTTGTTTTCCAGACGGCGTTCTCCTAAAACCAGGCCTCCTTTCGATGCCTCACTGCCAGGGTTGCGGGCCCTTACGGGAGCTCAGCGCACCTCGCCTCAAAGTCTTAGTCAACAACAATGCACATACATTGATGGAAAGGGTACCTTTCCAGTACTACCCACAATGCCACTCCAAATTCATGTGGATTAATCACCACAAGGTCTGCCTCCAGATTTGGTCTGGTCTGACATTAGTCATGTCAGACAAGAACAAGAAAGCACCACGTGCAAGGCCTGCCTCAGCTTCCGGTAGAAGAAGACCCTTCAGTGCTAACACAAGTAGAGGTAGACACATCGGAAGAAGCAGGAATCGGACGACACCCTCAACATATTAGGGGAGCACAACATCAAAGAAGAGGAAGAAGCCGGCCCCAGTCAGAGGCGCAGTCCCTCCAATCATCACCCAACTCAGAGGAGCCATTCTCCTCCAACTCGAGCGAACATGTAAATGCTCCGAGCGCCATTTGCATTTCTGTAGGTTCTAGAAACATGATGAGTCTTCCTTTGTTCGCCCATTCTGGTACCGTGAACAGTCAACATGGTAGCTATTTGCTGACCTGCCCATAAGTGAGGCATCTGTGGTAATAGTTACCTCAGCGGCTCTAGCTGAGACTGTTTGAAGTCATACCCCTGAAGGTCAAACCTTGGATGGTGGTTGAGGTATGGTAAGCAAGTGTAATCTTTGTTCTGTATTAACGTTTTTCTGGCAGCGCAGAAGGTGTCCCTTCCTCAACATCAGAGACTAAGATGGGCCTTTGTCTTCATAGCAGGCTCCTTTGGTAAACTCGGAGCCAAAAAAAATAGGCGCTTTGGGTGTGGTCTTGGTGCTGCATTCTGAAACGTGTCCAGAGACACACTCCCCCTGACAGCGAATTGTCTTCTTTGTTTTGAAAGCCTTACAGGCCAAACATTTCAATTCCTTATGGTCTTGAGGGAGGCATAGGTTGCAGACCAGATGCTGCCCTCAGTGCTTACTTTGAGCCTGTGATTTCCAGTGCTTGACACTAGCACTTGATTATCAGCACCGGCACTTACAAGACTCCGCCACATGTGGACACAGTCTGTAATTTGAAATGAGCACAACAGGTGGTGGGGTGGGGGGGGGGGGGAGGTTCGTGGCCAACCGCCGAGCAGCATGGCCACTTTCTGAAGCAGCTCCGAACAAGCACGCCCGTTCCGGCATGCATGGGTCCATCAATCCGCAGTGAATAGTGTCAAAACTCAAAGAATCGAACTCCGGAATGCAGTGTGAGTCGATCAAGCCGTGAAACTGCCGATTCCAACTAGTTGCGCCGGTGACTGACTCGCTGACGTACTTCGCTTGCTGAAGCGGGTTCGGCGTGGAGGGAGGGGCGCGCAGGCCCTGATCGCCAGCATCCACTCAGCCCCGTATTGTCGACCCCTGAGAAGGTCGCCGTATCTGCACCCATCCGCTGTGCCGGGGGGACGGGACGATCGACAGCTCCTAAAAGCCGCAGGCGTTGTTTCTTGCCTGCCCAGATGGGGCACGCACAGTGCAAGGACCGGTGGCCGCTCGGGACCCCGGCACCCAGGTGAGGAGGTCTTGCCGTAGCCTGCGCCCTACGGAAGGGCGTACCGCAGCTTTCTCCAGCGCTGGGACTGTCCAGACCCTCTGGTGCCGTTGGTGCCATAGTTGACTGTGTTTGGGACCCCCTGTGTGCACCAGGAACAAGAGCGCCCAGGCCTCGGCCACATTGGAGGCACAGTGGGAAAAAAGTGACCTTGGGGCTCGTGGATGGGCTCAGCTGCCTGCAGCCTTTCTCCTGTGTCTTGACCAACGGCTGGATTACTCTTTGCCTGTCTTTGAGCTGCCTGTGCAGTGGGGGTGGTGTGATCCCTTGGTTTTCCTGGCTTTGGGCCGCCGCTGCCCTGTCGCATTGATGTCCGCTTCTCCAGCACTCGCCAGTACTATTGAGTCAAGTATTGTGGCCCTCATTTTTATCACCTACCAGCTGCATTAAATTGTGGCCTCCCCGTGCGTGGAGAGAGAGGCGCCCAGCGCATCCTGCCTCAGTCTGGTGGACTGTTATTTACCTGGGCGCGGAGTATGGAGGCTGTTTGTGTTCCATACTTGTTGTATTGGACTTGGGGCTTGAGCGCAGAGGGGCATCTTGAACTCCAGCATTCCTTGACCCTGGTCATCCTCCCCTTGATACCGTCGGCATAGTCCCCACCGGACCAAGCTGTCCAGCCGGGGCAAAGGGAGTGGGTCAGCTCCTAGATTCATCACATTGCAGTAAGGAGGGGTGAGCGTGACATTATCGCCGCGGTCGGTGGCTACTGGGGGGCCAGTTACCTGATCGCAATCCAGAGTTTTGCGGTCGGTCTGCCCCATGTTCTCCGGTGCACGGGCCTTCTGACACAGCAACGTTTGGTCTGCTTGTACTAAATACAGCCCTGAGGAAGGGCCCCATCGAGCTGTGCTGCGTAACACAATACTTGCTACCCACCTGCTTGCCCCTTGACTCCCTGCTCGCTCCCCACCTGGTGCAGTCTGGTTATAGCTGTGGTTCGCAACTCCAAGGCCACAGTGCAGGCTAAGCTGGAGAAGTTTGCCTGGGACAAGGGCCCCGGCAGAGTCCAAAAAGGTGGCAATGCTCAGTCGGAGAGTCAATCATCGGAGGAGGGGGCAAAAGAACAGATGCTGCTAGACATCCTCACAGCTATCACCACGGTCTGTACGTCGCTGGAATCCAGGATTGATTACGTATCCTCAGAGGTGTACCTCATCAGAGTGGACATGCGCTCCATGAACACTAGATTGAAAGTTGTGTAAACGAAAGCAAGCTCGTTGGTCACCGACACTTCTGACCCGCAGCGACGGGTGGAAGACCTTCAAACTCCAACTACTAAACTGGAGATGCAGCTGGATGAATACAAAGGGCGCTCTAGGCGCAACAACGTTCGAATACTGGGGGTGCCGGAATAAGCAGAGGAGCCGGCAGTGCACTTATTTCTTGAGGAGCTTGTCACTACTTACTTGAAACTGACAAAGTTGTCCAATGTATTCTCCGTCGAGATGGCACACCCAGTACCAGGGGGCAGACCGACGCCCGGAGCCCACCCCTGCAGCCAATAGTTGCCAGGATTTTCAACTATAGGGACAGAGACATTATCCTGCAGACAGCTCGGGTTGCGCCCCCACTTGAATTCCAGAACAGCACGGTAACTTTCTTTCCCGACTTCACCCTCAAGGTGCAACAACAGCGGAGCAGCTTCTTGGATGTCAAACGTGCGCTCCGGGAGAAAAATATTAAATACGCCATGCTGTTCCCGGCTAAGTTGAGGGTTGAGTCGGAGGGGAAGGCCTGGTTCTTCGCTACCCCTGAGGCGGCGTGGGACTGGTTGGACGGCTGGCGCTTGGTAGGGCGAAAAATCAACCGCACTCAATAGCCTGGCAAGGAACGGTTCGTGAACAGCCCAAGCAGCATGACGCGCTGAGCTCCTCTCCCAAGACTTTCCAATTATGAACTAGGAGTGACTTTAACTAAACTTATTGGCAGCAAATCATTAAGCGCAATTCATACAGC
This sequence comes from Triturus cristatus, assembly GCF_964204655.1. NCBI lineage: Eukaryota > Metazoa > Chordata > Amphibia > Caudata > Salamandridae > Triturus > Triturus cristatus. Next base: position 167,532,729 of record NC_140587.1, read on the forward strand.
TGACCCTGCCTTTCAAGTTTACACACGCGTGATATTCTCACGCTCGTACTTTCAGCGAATTAATCTGGGTGAACTCGTCTACCCTCAGTTGTTTTCGGAAGCCCTCAACTGCTCTTCCTTACGCTACGAATAATTGCATCAATTCAGCTTGCTCACCCGTTATATGTCCTGATGATGATCTCGAACAGTTGAGATCGAAACGCCGTTGACCCTTTACAACAAAACTCTTCCTATTCTATTGTGACGGAACGAGCAGCGAATACCGTCAGGAGTGCCCCGGGGGCACTGAGCCAACGCGACTGGTGTGGACTCTAGCGACGGCCAGGGGGCGGAGTGCTAGGGAGCACGTAAACCCGGAAGAAGGAACAGCCGGCGTGGTATGCCAAGAAAACGAGGAGTCCCACAGAGACCCACGAGACGGAGAGGAGGAAGTCGAGAAAGCGTCGGGAGAGACGAAAGAGGCCGGTCGGACAAAGGCTCGAGGCAACGACGAGAGGGCCCAGACAAAGACCGGGACGGACCCCGAGGAAGGCGCCACGGACGAGACGGCCGGGACCTTGTCATCGGGTCCCGGTTTCAGGCAAGTGGTGGGAAAGACCGGGCGCTCGCTGATAGGGTGGTGGCAAGCGCAATCCGGCTTCTCTGGTTTATAAAGGGGAGTGGGCAGAACACCGGAACGACAGGGGAATAGAGTACTGCACCTCTCTCTTACGTTTTGCTTCAAAAGCGGGCCCAGCCAAGGCCAGGGACCGTCCTCATTTACCTCCAACGGGATTTCCCCCGGAAGAAAGGGCCCGGGGACGGGAGAGGGAGGGATTCACCCCGAAAGGCAGCTTAGGCACCGCTGGGAGTCTGGGAAAATAAGAAATAGTGAAAAGCCTGCGCGCGTAGGAGTAATAAGGGAAAGCAGGAACCCTGACCGTCTCTTCTTTTTTTACCGAGGGGGACGCCTGGCGGGACAACTTACGGAGGCAGCACCCCAGCAGAGACCGACAACCGTGCGGACCCTACGGAGCTCCAGACATAGGAACTACGACGAAGAGCCAGCCTCAAGCGCGAACAAAGTCCACGATTGTTCATTGTAAACCACCAATAAAAACTTATATACCCAGCACCTCTGCCTCGTCCACTTTGTGGGGCGTGACATCTATAAAGTTGCTTGAGGAGTTTTACACTATTGTTGTCAATGCGATGCCTCTATTTTAAACTTCATCATCACTCTGCACGTCACGCTTCTTTCACTTATTGTGCAAGCACCTGAATTCTATTGTTGTGGAAATAAAGGTTTCACATGAACTGACTTATGTCCTTATGTACATTATTAATGTTTGTGCTCCTTTAAAATAATTAATCTTCAACTCTCTAACCATAAGTGCTATACTTAGGGTCACTTTATTATTGGACCTTTTGGCCACACCCGAACCATTGTTTTTTTACCACATATTTCACCCCAGGTTCACGTATTGGGGTACCCTTGTTTTTCTTAAAACATGGAACGTGAATGGGCTGGGGGATAAGATCAAACGGGGCATAGTGCTCCAATTCTTAAAGCAACACTCCCCCGACGGGATCCTGTTACAGGAATTGCACCTGCTTGGGAATGCCTGTAGGGCCATGTCAAAATGGGGATTTAAATTGGTGGCGCATTCGGCTTTTGGGTCTGGCTCCCGGGGAAAGGGTATAATGGTACGGAAATCGTTCCCTATGTCAATTGACATTGTCCGCAGATGGCCTAGGTAGGTTCGTAGCTACTTCCGGGACCTGGGAGGGAAGTAAATTAAACCTCCTCTCGGTTTATGTGCCACCTGGCCTACATGCCCAGGCCTTCGCGGATCTCGGAGATCTCCTCTTGGGGTTACCGGAAGGTAGAGTATTAATCGGAGGCGACTTTAACTCCATTGCCTCTGACTCCTTGATCGTTGGCCCCAGAGAGTCCTGCCCCCTTCCCGTGTGCAGATTCACAGCTTCCTGGGAGCATTGGGCCTGGAAGATGTTTGGAGGAAATTGCACCCAGTTGAGAAGCAGTATACATACTATTCTGGAGCACATCGCAGTATGTCCCGTATTGACTATGCCTTGACGCTAGCACACCAGATCGATAGTCTCAAAGAAATACAGCACTTAGCCAGGGGCATTTCTGATCATTCTCCGATCCTGTGTCGCCTGGAGGTGGGGGAGCTCATCACAGGCCGTACGGCCCTGATTAACCTCTGGTATCTCAAGATTCCTCAGATCAGTGATAGGATCTTGGGCGACTGACCTCTATTTTCAGGACAACGAGGGGTCGGTTGAATTACCAGTGACGCTGTGGGAGGCCTACAAGACAGTTATTCAGGGTGACTCTGGCTCAAATCGCGAGACTGTGGAAGGAGAGGCCTGCGGACATGACCCACTTGGAGGGGGACATTGTACGGCTAGAAGGAACACTTAAGAGTGCAGCATTCGGAGGAGACGCGACAGGAACTGCAAATCAAAACTAAGGAATACACTGACTTAGCTACTGATGCCGCCAAATTACATTACAGAGCTACACTCAGTAGGATTTACGAAGTAGGTCACAAAGCTGGTAAACTGCTGGCTTGGCTAGACCGTAGCGATTAGGCCCACCTCAACGCCCCACAGGACATAGCCGATGCCTTTGGCCAGTACTACCAGGCCATTTACACACCCCAAACCCCACATACGGAGGACGAGGCATCCTCCATTCTGCAGTCATCTTGTTACAATCGCTTACCGAGGACTAGCGCCTTGACTTAGACATCCCTGAGACGGAGGTTGAGAAAGCTATCCATGACTTACGTGGGGGGAAAGCCTCGGGCCCTAACAGCCTACCTATCGAAATGTTTAAACACACTGCGCGTAAGATTGCTCCTTATCTCACCAAAATGTTCCTTCAAAGTAAATAAGCGGGGCTACTACCTGCTGACCAGAGACTTGCAACTACTGTAGTTATCTACAAGGAGGGCAAACCGAACAAGTGCTCCTCCTACAGACCAATCTCGCTGCTTAATGGCGAAGCCAAAGTCCTGACGAAGGTCCTTGCCTCCTGATTACTGAGGGTCATTGTCTGCCTGGTTCACCTGGACCAGTCGGGATTTATACCCACTAGGAACACCGCCCTCAATCTGCGCAGACTCCATGGCCTGCTGTGTCGAGCTGCTACCATACGGGAAGATGTAGTAGTGGTGTCTCGACGCAGCTGCAGCATTTGACACCATCGAGTGGCCCTACATGTTCGAGGTGCTCCATAAACTAGGTCTTGGCCCTGAACACATCAGATGGGTTAGGCTCCCCTACCAGAAACCACTAGCCCAAATAGTGGTCAATAACAGGAAATCTTCCACGTTTGTACTTGTAAGGTGTACTAGGCAGGGTTGCCCCTTGTCCCCGCTTCTCTTTGCCCTGACTCTCGAGCCATTGGCGATGTAGGTCCGTAGAGACCCTAATATCAGGGCCCTCAAGTGAACCTCTGATTGGGAGAACCGTATATCGTTATACGTGGATGATATCTTGCATATATATGAGTAATATTCTACCGCCCCTGCAGCGCCTTAAGTCTGATGTCTGTCATTGGAAATCACTCCCTCTGTCTCTCTTAGGGCGCACGGCCCTATTTAAGATGATATCCCTTCCGCAATTTCTATACGTTTTGCAAAACACTCCTCACTGTGTTGACTCCTCGTACTTTAAGGAAATAGACTGTCTTCTACGGGACCTGCTCTGGGAGGGTAGACCCTCCCCCCCCTGATTGCCACACACAAGCTCACACTGGGGTGGTTCGATGGGGGAATTGAATTACCAAACATTAGGAAATACAATTGGGCATCACACCTTGCAGCGATCAACCAGTGCACGTATAGACCTCCGGGCGACCCCGCCTTCCAGATCAATAGGTGGCCCTTGCCGGGTGGGAGCTTTGATGGGGCACTGTACATGCGCACGTTGAAGCCAGCCTTGACCCGCCCCACCGGACATGTGGTGCAAGTGTGGAAAGCAGCTACGAAGAGCTTGGGGTGGGCGGGCACGATTACACAGGCCACAAAACTCTGGAACAGCGAGCAACTTGGTAGGCTGATCCTCTCGAAGGGCTTCGATCGCTGAGATCTTATTGGTCTATCCAAGGTGGGGGACATGTGGAAGTCAGTTGCTGTTATTCCCTTTATGCAGCTGCAGCAGGAATTTGAACTGGCGCGTTCCAAATATTTTCGGTATCTGCAAATTAGGCATGCTCTGCTCGCCGTGCTCCCCAGAGGAGAATCACTCCCCGAGTCCTTCCCGATCGAGGATAGGGTGCTAGATGGTAACTTGCCGGAGAAGGCCATATCGATAATCTACAAGAAGCTGATCAATAAATGCCCGACTGCCTAGTCCAGCTAAGGGCAAAATGGGATCACGATGTAGCAGGTTTGGATGATGAGGAGTGGCTGGCAGCAGTGGCCTCTCCTAGTGAGGTGGCCATTTCCTTGAAGCTCCGCCTAATACAGCTAAAGCTCCTGCAGAGATCCTACCTGTCTGCTCCACTACTGGTTTGTATGGGGTAGAGTACAGATGGTGGTTTCTCCAGGCAATGTGGGCAAGAAGGTACCTTTATCCATACACTCTGGGAATGCACGACTATTCAAAGGTATTGGGCGGCAGTTGTGAGACTCATGGAGGGGGTCCTGGGACAGAAGATAGACTAATATAAAGCTGGCTATCCTAAATGCCTGGGGCCCAACTGACCTGAATTCCAAAGAGCGTACTTGAGTAACTTTGGGCTTAATGGTGGCAAAGCGGAATATTGAAAGATTGTGGAAGGCCCACATCCCGCCAAACCTTGGGGACTGGAGTAATGATATGGACTGGTGTATGGTCACTGAAAAGACCGTGTATGAAGCTAGGGGATGCCCGACCAAGTTTAGACATGGCCATATGCAAATCAGTCTTGACCCTGTGCCTCATGGGAACAGTCCAGCCCGAACTGCCAAGCCATGTCTTCCCTGGACCGGAATCAAGCATCCTAGGACCGGTTTCTGGCTATCAGCCGTCATCAGCCAGGATAGCTTGACTCCAGTGGCGTAGTGAGCACGGGTCCCACGTCTGGGAATACCCATCCCAGCCATGTCTAAACTGGGGTGGTGTAGTGGGCAAAAGAACGATGGATTTAACCCAGATCTCTTGACTGGGGGAGAATGTATGCATTGTCAGCATTCCGTCCATCATTTGTTTGTTGTAACGCTTTTCGCCCTAAGTGGGATGGGTATTCCCAGACGTGGGACCCGTGATCACTACGCCACTGGAGTCAAGCTATCCTGGCTGATGACGGCTGATAGCCAGAAACCGGTCCTAGGATGCTTGATTCCGGTCCAGGGAAGACATGGCTTGGCAGTTCGGGCTGGACTGTTCCCATAAGGCACAGGTTTAAGACTGATTTGCATATGGCCATGTCTAAACTGGGGTGGTGTAGTGGGCAAAAGAACGATGGATTTAACCCAGATCTCTTGACTGGGGGAGAATGTATGCATTGTCAGCATTCCGTCCATCATTTGTTTGTTGTAACGCTTTTCGCCCTAAGTGGGATGGGTATTCCCAGACGTGGGACCCGTGCTCACTACGCCACTGGAGTCAAGCTATCCTGGCTGATGACGGCTGATAGCCAGAAACCGGTCCTAGGATGCTTGATTCCGGTCCAGGGAAGACATGGCTTGGCAGTTCGGGCTGGACTGTTCCCATGAGGCACAGGGTCAAGACTGATTTGCATATGGCCATGTCTAAACTGGGGTGGTGTAGTGGGCAAAAGAACGATGGATTTAACCAAGATCTCTTGACTGGGGGAGAATGTATGCATTGTCAGCATTCCGTCCATCATTTGTTTGTTGTAACGCTTTTCGCCCTAAGTGGGATGGGTATTCCCAGACGTGGGACCCGTGCTCACTACGCCACTGGAGCCAAGCTATCCTGGCTGATGACGGCTGATAGCCAGAAACCGGTCCTAGGATGCTTGATTCCGGTCCAGGGAAGACATGGCTTGGCAGTTCGGGCTGGACTGTTCCCATGAGGCACAGGGTCAAGACTGATTTGCATATGGCCATGTCTAAACTGGGGTGGTGTAGTGGGCAAAAGAACAATGGATTTAACCCAGATCTCTTGACTGGGGGAGAATGTATGCATTGTCAGCATTCCGTCCATCATTTGTTTGTTGTAACGCTTTTCGCCCCAAGTAGGATGGGTATTCCCAGGCGTGGGACCCGTGCTCACTACGCCACTGGAGTCAAGCTATCCTGGCTGATGACGGCTGATAGCCAGAAACCGGTCCTAGGATGCTTGATTCCGGTCCAGGGAAGACATGGCTTGGCAGTTCGGGCTGGACTGTTCCCATAAGGCACAGGGTCAAGACTGATTTGCATATGGCCATGTCTAAACTGGGGTGGTGTAGTGGGCAAAAGAACGATGGATTGAACCCAGATCTCTTGACTGGGGGAGAATGTATGCATTGTCAGCATTCCGTCCATCATTTGTTTGTTGTAACGCTTTTCGCCCTAAGTGGGATGGGTATTCCCAGACGTGGGACCCGTGCTCACTACGCCACTGGAGTCAAGCTATCCTGGCTGATGACGGCTGATAGCCAGAAACCGGTCCTAGGATGCTTGATTCCGGTCCAGGGAAGACATGGCTTGGCAGTTCGGGCTGGACTGTTCCCATGAGGCACAGGGTCAAGACTGATTTGCATATGGCCATGTCTAAACTGGGGTGGTGTAGTGGGCAAAAGAACGATGGATTTAACCCAGATCTCTTGACTGGGGGAGAATGTATGCATTGTCAGCATTCCGTCCATCATTTGTTTGTTGTAACGCTTTTCGCCCTAAGTGGGATGGGTATTCCCAGACGTGGGACCCGTGCTCACTACGCCACTGGAGTCAAGCTATCCTGGCTGATGACGGCTGATAGCCAGAAACCGGTCCTAGGATGCTTGATTCCGGTCCAGGGAAGACATGGCTTGGCAGTTCGGGCTGGACTGTTCTCATGAGGCACAGGGTCAAGACTGATTTGCATATGGCCATGTCTAAACTTGGGTGGTGTAGTGGGCAAAAGAATGATGGATTTAACCCAGATCTCTTGACTGGGGGAGAATGTATGCATTGTCAGCATTCCGTCCATCATTTGTTTGTTGTAACACTTTTGTATAAGCAGAAAGGATCGAGAGAAGACCTCAAGCACTATAGGTCAATCTCGCTCATCAATGTGGACCACAAAATCCTAGCAAAGGTAAGGGCCAACTATTTGGAGAAGGTAATAGCAAAGATAGTCCACTCTGACCAGTCATGCGGGATACCAGGTCAAGCGATGGCAGACACTCTTGGCCTAGTTTGGAATACGGTCGAGTACGTAAAGTGCTGAAAGGCTCAAGTGGCCTTGGCCAGACCAGGAAAAGGCGTTTGACCGAGTCTTCAGTGAGTTCATGGGCCAGAAACTCAAGGCACCGAGACTGGGTGACTTCTTCTGCGATGCGGTGACCACAATGTATAGAGATATCTCTAGCACAGCATTGGTTAACGGATGGAAAACAGTCTAGTCCCTGTCCTATCCTGTGTTGAGCAGGGCTGTCCTCTTCTGTTCATTTGTGTTTTAGAGCTCCTAGGTCAACGCATCAGACAGAACAGGAACATCAGAAGTGTGACAGTACCAGGTAGCACCAAGAAGGGCGAAGTGAAAGGCTACCTTTATATGGACGACATCTTGCAGAGGAGGTAAGCACCGTCCCCTACAACCAAGATTCTCAGTGGTTCTACAGAGAAGTGGAGAAATTCGTCAAGGAGCTTGGTCTGAAGGCTGTCATCCCAAATCAGTGGACTTCAAAGACTGTTGAATAACTGATCTGTGCAAGAAACAACAGCTAATAGAGAGGCGCCTTCCTTTCTGCAATAGCAGACCATGTGCGGAAGAACGTCATCTCCAAAAGCCTGACCAACCAGACCAAAGGCATCATCTGGATGGCCATTCAAAGAGGTCTGCAAGTGAGACTAGATGACCTACCATCTCTTCTGGGAATGACCTGCCGAGGGCCCTAATCACAGAGTTTGGAGCCTAGACCCCCACAACATGCATCATCATAGACTCGTCAATGTATGGTTTGTTCCCAGGGACACATGCACTGAGATATCCAGGACTGCTAAAGACTTCAGTGCTGTTTTAAAGATGTTCTTGTGTTTTATGGAAACGGCCTGGTAGTAGAGAAGAAGGAATCATTGACCGTGGTCTGCCGAAAGACCAAAACAGAACACAAATTCCTGACAAGGGATCAAAGCAGTGGGGTAACAAAACTTGAGGGGCCCCCCTGCAAAGTACATGGAGGAGGGCCCTCTCTCCAGTCCACCACCTACCACTTTAATGAGGGGCCCCTGGAGATTGCCCCCCACCACCACAGTGCCTGCGGGGGCTTAGGTTTCGCCACTGTATCACAGCAGTCTTGCTTAAAGCTCTGGTTTCCCTATGTGTGAGTAAACAATAAGTCCTAATAACAAATTATAATCTCATGGAGCTGCTAAATTCCCCATGTCACAGCTCAGTTTACCAACCCATGGTGTTGTCAAAACAGTTAATTCCTTTACTCTAACTAGTGACTTGCAATAAATCACATGGCATTTACTTCACATTATAAGAAATATATGACTTCCTTAGTTTGCCCTTTTTTACATATTCAATTTTCTCTCAGACTACAGTTACAGAATGTCCAAAAGATCAAATGCCTGAAGAGCATAATCGGCTCAGGCAAAGGCAGTGACATGTCAGGCTCCCAGACATATGACTGAGTTTTCAAAATCTCTTTAAAAACTCAAGATATTGTAAACTAGCCAGTTGGGAGCAGAACTGTTTTCTGTAACGCCTTGAACAGATAGATCGCAGGGGCTTCAGAAGCAGCAGCCACAAGCACTTCCTGGGAAAAGGGGGGGATCGTCAAAGCTGTACCAGTCAGCTGGCCACGGTACAGCTATGAACTGCAGGAAGGATGGGTGCAGGTATCACCCACAGATCAGGCAGGCAAGCACAGAGAGGAACAATATATGCTCGTTCCTTCAAGTTAAGTGTTCTAGGCAGTCTCTAAGTGCTTTTTCAAACTCAGGTCTGTACCCCCCTAAGGAAAGTGTCCCTGTGTTCACCCATGCTAACCCCCCCCCCCCCTCCCCTGACTCTCCATGCTCTGAACATATCCCCACAGCTCTCCATGCATTTCCTAGAATACAGTGTTGCCTCTGTTGGTTCTGCACCTTCTTACCGCAATAAGGAGGTTGAGCTCCAACCGCAGAAGAATCACTTCCAGCGTCACTGAGGCCACTTTATATGTGTCTGGCTCTTCCACCTCGTCGCAGAAGCTCATGCCATCCGGCTGCTCCTCCGTGTAGCCGCAGAGTCGCAGGATATCACGCCCTCCCTGTAGGAACATGCACTATTAGAATACCACAAAGCCAGAGACGCATGATCTCACGCACTCCCTGCAGGAAAATGCACTATTCAAATACCACTAAATCAGAGCAGCAAAGTCTCATGCACTCTCTGCAGGAACAAGTATTATTAGAATACCACCAAGTCAGAGCTGCAGGATCTCACGCCATCCTTGCAGAAACATGCACTATTAGAATACCACCACGGCAGAGCTGCATGATCTCATGCCATACCTGAAGGGAGATGTACAATTAGAATACCAAGTCAGAGCTGCAGGATCTCACAACATCCCTGCAAAAACATGCACTAATAGAAAACCACCAAGTCGAAGCCGCAGGATCTTAAGCCCTGGCTGCAGGAACATGCACTAACAGAATACCACCAATTCAGATAAGGGATTCTAGCAGACATGTTTAGGAAAGGACCTCAAGGTAAAAATACACTGGAATTGAATTTTCATTGCCTATTATTTATCAGACATCTAATGTTGGGCCCAGATGCATACAAGTTGTTTTTCTTCAAAGACGTTTTTCAAATCACAAGGTACTGTGACTTCTCGTCTTGATGATAATGCGCAGGGTCATCGTCTCCATTGTTAGATTGTTTTCCCGCACAGCGAGTGAGTATAGAATCTGAAGCGATAGATTGAGATATATATACAGAGAGAGATGGAGAAAGAGAGAGAGAGAGAGAGAGAGATGTGCATGCATAAGAGGAAAACGAGGAAGTGAAAGATACTGCAACAGCCACCAGCGACCGGGGAGGATGGTGGGCGCATGTGAATCTACAGCACTACATGCGACGAACAGATGCTTACAGGGTAAGATTTTCCATTCGAGGCATGTGTGGCTGTAGATACAAGTGTGTGCATAGGCTGTAGAGCAGTCCTTCCAAAAAGGGAGAGGCTAGCCAGTATAAGTTTCAGGAGATTGAAAGAGTGTACAGAGCACTGCCTAACCAACATTAGATTGTTGGTAGGCTAGTACATGCACAGAGTAATGTTTAGTAAAATTGTGTGGTGTGGACCAGGTAGCTGCTATGCATACATCAGTTATAGGGATGTTCCCCCAGGAAGGCCATAGAGCAGAGGTCTTCAATCTGTGGGGTGCGACTCCCAGGGGGGCCGTGGAGTCCTGGGAAGGGGGTTGCGCATTTCCAGGCCTCACTGCCTGGAATTTAAAACATTTGCTCTTCGTTTTGAAAAACGGACGCAGTCGTTAAAATGATGCAGCTGAAGTTAATTGTCTTCTATGCTGTGAAATGAAGAGGCTGGGCTGGGCCTGAAACAATCCTTGGTGCCAGGGTGCCTAATTACCTGAATGAAATGTAAAATGTGAGTTTTGCGGTAATCTGCAAATGTAAATGGTGCTTGGGAGCGGTTCTGGCTTTAATTGCTTTTTATTGGCAAATATTTTTTTTTTGTGGTAGTAAGAAGACTTAGCTACTGGTCTGTGAAGTGCATGCTTTTAATTGCTTAGTACCTCTGAGTAGGTGTTAAAGGGACAGTTATGCAAAAAAAATGCATTACTTATGTTCTGGTATTACTTAAATCTACACTTTGGTCCATTATATCCTAAAACTATTTGCACAGTTTGTAGGAGTCTACCTTATAATGTGTGTAATACAAGAATAAAATAGCATAGTGCTTGCTGTCACAGGCTGTGACCTCGTAGCACTAAAAATCCACAAGTTAGTATTCCCCATTGCACCAACCAAATTTAGGGGCAGATTTACAAGGAACTGACACATCTGCATAGATGCGTCAGTTTCCTTGCGCCAGTGCCAAATGTCCTTGCGCCAACATGGATGCGCTGTATTTACAATACAGTTCTCCATGGCACAAGGATTAACAGATGCGTCAGAAATACTGATGCATCTGTTGGCACAAAAGTGACGCATCGCTGGAATTGCCCATGAAAGTGATTCAACTCCAGCAATGTGCCACAACAGATAGGGGAGTCTCTCACAAAAAGCCCTGCGTCATTCTTACGCCTGGTCTGAGCAGGCGTAGGGATTTTGAAGCAGTGAAGGCGTAGAGTGACGCAGTGAAATGTTGTAAATTTCACTGCGTTAATTCTACATGGCTTTTTGCGTGGGAACGCCTAGCCGGCATACATTATACCTGGTGCAGGTATATTGTGATGCAGGGCTTTACAAAGTCACGCATCTCCCTAGATGCGTCACGCTGTAAATTGGCTGAATTGTTTGCGCTGCCGTTGCGTCAAAAAAAGTGACGCAATGGCGGCGCAAGGAGGTGCACAGGGCTTGTAAATCTGCCCCAAAATTCTGTGGCTCTCTTGTTACAGACACAGACCTCTGCAGTGCATGAACTAATAGAGGTTCACTAATGTACTACAGTGCATGTCCTACTTTTTTGTATTTTTCATTTAATATGTAGCTACCTGATGGTGAAAAACCTAAAAAACAAGCAAAATATTTTGTGGCTGATTTACGAGAGGCTTGAGCCACCAGAGCTTCATTTCTTTAAAGCTCCGACAGCACAAGCGTCGCAAGCGTATCTATGAGGCGACACAAAGTCACTCTGCATGGCTATGAGTGCCCTCATACATATGGAGTAAGACAAAGCAGCGCAAGTCGCTGCCTTGCCTTAGTCTGTCAAGTAGGAGTTCCATGGGCATTGCGGTGGGTGTCCCCACACAACACCCATGGATGTTGACACTGCCCCTGATTTACCAAACCATGTAAACCTTTTGATTTTAGCCACACCTTTGACCACGCCCCCACGCTCACTGATCTTTCATTTGATAAACTCTGTTCAATATTATTTCCCCACTGTAAAAATGATTTGCCTTGGGAATTGGGGTGTTTACGGTTGTCGATAGTTGTCAATGTTGAGGAGTACCAAGTTCTAGACATTTTTGTCAGGAGGGGGTCCTTACACCTAAAACATTTTGACAGGGGGGTCTTGGCATCAAAAAGTTTGAAGACCTCTGCCATAGAGGCTCCTTTCTTTGGAGTAATATGCGCTCTAGGAGGAGTGGGCAGAGTCCTCCAACCTTTAGCACAGCATGTCTGGATGCATTCAACTATTTATCTGGCAATGCCTGACTTGGCTAGAGGCATGTTTTTGTGCGGTTGGAAGAAAGCAACAAAAAATTGTTGCGTCTTTCTAAATACCATGGTTCTATCAATGTAGCTCAGGGTGGCACGTTTTACATTCAAAACATGAAGAGGCCATTCTGCAACTGAATCAGGTTGTGGGGGGGGAAAAACTGGAAGGTCAATAGACTGATTAAGGTGGAAGTGAGACACTACTTTAAAAAGGAATTTGGGGGTGGGGCGGAGGTCAACCCTTACCCTATGGACTTGGAAGAAAGGTTCTTCCAGGTCAATGTCTGAAGCTCAAATTTATGCCTGAATTATGTGATAGCAACCAGAAATGCCATCTTCCAAGAGAGGAACTGACGGGAGGAAGGAATAGAGAGGCTCAAATAGAGGGCCCTTGAGTCGTGAGAGTACAATGTTGATATTCCATGAGGGTGCCGGTGGGACCTGAGAAGGAATGACTTTTAATAATAATAATAGGTATCAATGGGAGAGAGAGGAACAGAAAATGGCTAGTTCTCCTCCCCTAGTATATGTATGAAAATCAAAAAGAACTAGCTATTGAGTAGAAGCTCAAGATGTTTCAAGAATATGGAAAAAAACATTTGTTTTTTATGAAAGCCCTCACCCACCAACCTAGTTGGTGGCATGCTTCATCATCAGGCCCCACCCAGGGCACCGAGCGTGCCTTGGGTGTGCTACGATGCCTGGCTACAGCAGAGCAGGTATCGTGTAGTGAGTGGTGTTGAGAGTGTAGGTTTAAAACTGTCCTAAGGTCCCAGTATCCACAGGGGTTATTTTAATGATGGGCCCTTGGCAGTATTAAAAGTAAGGCAGCGGATGTGAGTGGAGTCAACATGTTTCAGCCAGGTCTCTGGTTAACTATGGCTTTCATCAGGACCTTATGTGAGAAGTGAATTAAAAAGGTGGCCTACAGAGTATGTGTGACCAGCTATGTGACGCACTCACTAAGGTGCGATATATGTGAGAGGAAAATTTCCTCTAGCGGTTTTGTACTCTGGTATTATCAGAAAAAAAACTCATGAATTCCGGGAGGGGTAAGGCTTTTAGTCACATATTCGTCAAAGCATGAGACCCGTGTATTAACCTACTTGGCCTGCATCGGAACTCCGTCGGGTTTTCATAAAAAACAAATGTTTTTTCCCCTATTCTTGAAACACACATCTTGAGCTTCTACTCAATAGCTAGTTCTTTTTGATTTTCATACAAGGAATTACTTTTGACACCCTCCATGAAAGCTTGAATGGTTGGTATCCTGATAAGAGAGATGTGCTGTATATTCGGAAGTTAGGCAGCCATGGCGGTCTGATGCAATCATATGGAAGTAAAAGCTTACCAGAAACTTGCAAGTAAAGTAAGTAACAATGTCCTGTATTGCGGTTTCAAAGGGTCAATAACTTTTGAGGGACAGTAGCAGACAAATCTTTTCTACATTGCCACATAGCAGTCACAGGTGGTAGGCCTTGAGAATGCACATGCATTCATGTGGAAAATTAAGGTATCCAAATTCTATGACCTCAGGAGCTAGATTGCAAGGTTGAGGGATCTGGGTGCCATGGATCTGGGCAAGAAAGTCTGGCGTGTTGGGGAGCCTCTTGTGCCGAACCAGAGAGAGTTCAAGCAGACTTGTAAACCATTACTGGAGGGCCGATGAGGGTGCCACCAGGATGAGTGTGAGGGACATCTGCCGAAGCAGTCACACCACAAACGGAAGAGAGAGGAGGAAAAGCATAGGCAAATATCCCTGACCAGCTCATCAATAGTGCATTGCAGCTGGATTGGGAGTGTGGGAACCTGGAGGCGAAGATTGGGCATTTGGCCTTTTGTGCTATTGCAAACAGGAACTCCCACTCCCCATCTGTGAAAGTAGTGGAGGAGAACTTGCAGGTGGAGATCCTACTCTTGGACTTGTTGCCGCATTCTGCTGAAGTTGGCAAAATCATTGTCCATTCCCGGAAGATACTGCGCTAACAAACACATTTTGTGACAGAGAGCCAAACGCCAAATACTCTCGGACAGCTGAGACAGAGTGTGGAGAGTATGTTCCCCCTGCTCCAGAAGGTAATATATGGCTCTTATATTGTCCGTCCAGACAAGAACAACCTTGCCTATCAGGTGAGGTAGGAACGTCTTCAACACTAGGTGAACAGCTAGAAGTTCCAGGTAGCTGACGTGGAGGCCTTGGAATCTGGCTTCAAAATGACCCTGGACAGTCAGATCTTGAACGTGGGCACCCAAACTGAACCACAGCAGGGGACTATGGTTGACTGTAGGGCCTAGTCCTCGGTGGTAGCAGCCCTGTGGCCGGGTGGTCCACGAGCGCTGGGCCTTCTTCCATGGCGCCTGGTTGCTACGTGGCAGAGAAGGTGATCCGAGGCCAATGCGAGCCCCAGGCTCCACTCGGTGCGACCTGGGAGAGGTGTGACTCCCCAAGGCTGCCTTCGACCATGGAGAAGACTGGGAAAGATCGGCTGCTGGCAGCCTGGAAGCCTCAGGGAAGATAGACCTGGCGATTGGGGCCTATCTTTGTCGGCTGCAACGGATACAGCCGGCGAGTGGGCCGGGGGCTCCAACAGATGCACGACCTGGCGGGGCATGGTCCCCACAAATCATTGAGAAGTGAACTGTGGGGGCAGTGGCGTCCCGCTGTGGGGCTCGGAGGTGGAAAGAGTCCACAAGCAGTCAGGAGGCCTAATCTCTTAACAAGCAGGCCGCAGGACTGACTGACTTGGAGTTGGCCGGCCAGCGAGTGTGGGCGCGGCGTTCTGATGTGCGGGCTGCAGCAATACACAGGGCCCATATCCCTAGTCCCTGATCAGTGCATGTCAACGGGGATGAAGTGACCCGCCTTGGCGTCCGATATTAGGACCTAACCACTGTGGACCATAGGATACGCTTGGAGAGGTCATATAAGTGCGAGAAACCCTCACAGTCAAAAACAAATTGACTGCAGACGCCTCATGGTCCAGGCTCCATAAAGGCAAAGATCCAGCAGTAGCGGCTCAGACGAGATTAACCACAAGGCAAACTCCCAAAATCACAGTGGTTAGTATGAATGCGGGACCAGCAAACAGATAAAGATGTGCAGAATGGAGCCCAAACAAGCTAAACTACAGTTTGAGCCCCGGAGGCTGGCCCAAACTCAAGGAAACAGTGATCAGCAAGCGATGGACCAACTCTTCGAAGCCTCAAAATCCCTTGATGAAGACCTCAAATCCCTCTTGACAACTATGAAATACAGCCTCACCTCAATAGAAACACAAACGGACTCCATGTGCAGCCGAATAGACTTCATGGCCCAAAAATTAGAGAAACATGACGGCCGAATTGGTAAAGCGGAACAGAGAATATCTGACTTGGAGGATACATCAGCGGCCAGGAAAGCACAACTTACTCAAATGGATCGCTTGTTAAAAGTTATTGCACTAAAAATGAAGACCTAGAAGATCGCTCCAGGCACAGCAACATTCGTATCCAAGGAGTGCTGGAAAATGCCAATACTGGGAGGATGGAGAACTATGTCAAGCACATGTTACGGACCACCTTTGGAGCATATGCCTTCTCTGCACAAGTAGTGGTGGAGAGGGCACACCGATCGTTGGGGCCTCGACCGCCCCCAGCAACTACTCCCAGACCCATCATCACCAGTTGCTCAATTTTTGAGACCGCGATACAGCCCTCCGGCTAGCCAGGGCATAACAGCAAATCACGTTTGACGGACACGATGTTGTATTATACCCGGATTTTACTATGGCAGTTCAAGAAGCCAGGAGGAAATTCGTACCGGTGAAAAAGAAGCTTCAGCAGGCGCAAATTGACTATGCAATGAGGTATCCGGCATGCCTTTGAGTTACCCATCAGGTACCAACATTTCTTCACCATACCACAGCAGGCGGAGGACTTCCTAAAATGCACAAAGAGAAACCCAGCCAGTAGGGAGGTGGGCGGTCAGGGTGACGACTAGCCATCATCGATGTAAGAGATCGAGTAACTGAACTCCTAAGGGATTGGTCGTGAGCATCTCAGAGAGTCGTACAAACGATACCGCCACTAAATTACCAGGGCCAGAATGCCACCTGAAAAGCGTACTGTTGGTGATGTGACTGATTTAATCATTATCGCATTTCTACTCTTTCTTTTGCAGCTTTTTGAGCAAATATCTCTACTCTTCCCAAGCACCCCCCTCCCTCTATTCCCGTCACCAGGTGGGGAAGGGATGGGTTGCGGTACCCTCTGGTGTTACCTCGGAAGGTGATCCCTCACTACTCTATTACCCTTCTATCAGATTAAGTTCCTTCACCATCTTTTCCTTCTGTGTCTTTCCCTTTCTCTGACCCAGTTAGCTGTATCACCTATCATAGCACTACTAGATAATACAAAAGAGAACCCACTTGTCTGTACAAGATACGTGGCGCTGGGGTTGTTGTTGGACAAACGTAGGGTGGCGTGTAGACGGGGTAGAGGGCCGGCACCTAAATTTAAAGACTGGATTCAAGATCTCCTCTTTTGGCAAGAACAAAAAATGACTTATGCAGAGCTACATCCCTTATCCTCCAGACCAAAGGGCATTTGGGACCCCCTGCGTGCCTACCTGATGGCCCATTGTGATATAATGAGGGGACATGACGCACCTCCTGGAAGGGATGCATGAAAGATCTGTCTTTACTTAGTTGGGACATGTCTCCCGAGAAACAACAGTGAAATTCTGCTAACTATTTCAGATGTAGTGCAGAAGATATTTTTGGATGAGAGAGATATACTCAAACCCGGTCGAGAATACGAGCAGAGAGAACATCGTGGGTGTTAGATCCTGTATTTATGCATTGTAACCCACCATGTATAATATATATGTATTGTTTCCCTTTTCATGCTGTATGTTTTCATGGGCATGAGCACTGTATATCTTTGTGTGGGATTCCACATTCCATATGGATTGTAGTCATCTGTGTTCCACACTGTTGGCCCAGTTCCCTCTGGAGATCAACCTGGGAAGATGGATTAGCCGTGCTGCCAATAAATCTACTTATCTACAATTTGGACTTATTACTTTCCAACAATGGCGAAGAGTTGAAGATCACAGATTCACTCTAGTCTACACTGCAGCACAGGAACAGAGTGTCTCTCGAACCTACCAATTTTGGAATTTATTTTTATTGGTTTACCCCGGAAGTATTCTTATTCAGCCGTTTGGATGACTGGTGAATTTCTCTTATACATCCTGCAAGCGGCGCATTTGGAATTTTTGCGTGAAGAAGTTACCATCAGCAAGAAGAGGGAGCCCCGGAACACTGCGCTGAAGGTAAGGAGGTTTATTTACTTTTTTTAACCTTCTTTAAATTATTTTAAAATTAGGGCGGGCGGCGCGTAGTGGGTCTACGCGGAGCGCGCGAGTGTGCGTAGATTTTGCCACACTACGCGCTGCTCCACGTAGCCCCACTACGCCCAGGCCTGGTTAAAATGAATAACCGTTTGAGAAATGTTCCAAAAAGGTTCAATGATTTTGTTTAACTATATGTTAGTTTCTTTCCTCTTGCTTTTCATTTTCTGATGATGGGGATGTGTTACATCCCGGATTTATGCATTGTAACCCAGCATGTATAATATATATGTATTGTTTTCCTCTTCATGCTGTATGGTTTCATGGGCATAAGCTCTGTATATCTGTGTGTGGGATTCCACATTCCATATGGATTCTTGTCATCTGTGTTTCACACTGTTGGCTCCAGTTCCCTCTGGAGATCATATTATTTCCAATGAGGAGCTATAGAGGGCAAAAATGTGCCAGAGCACCCTCCACTAAACAACTATTTTAACAACAAAGGTCTGGCACATGTAGGCACTTATCTCAATTTATTTATATATATATACACAAGACTGGGAAGAGGAAAGATAATTTTATCAAGAACCTCAATCACCTATTTAATGGCTTAGTGTAACCCAATCCTGCGTGCCTCGTAATCTATTAAAATAAAGAAAACCGAGAGGAAATGAGAATGTGGTCAGTCAGTGCTCTAAAAATACCACTAAATTCAAATGTATATGTGCAAAAAAATGTGTAGGAAAGGAGAAAGTATCTCGCGTGCGCACCACCAGAGGAACTACTGGTAGGTTCTCACCAGCTTGCCCACGTTTATATCATCATTGATAACTTTCTCACAAGAAGAGTGATGTGTCCAGTGGAGAAGAAAGTGAAAGAGAAAGATCAACCTGGGAAGATGCATTAGCCGTGCTGCCAATAAATCTACTTATATACAATTTGGACTTATTACTTTCCAACAGTGGGTAAACATATTTTATAATCAAACAGATGAAGTACCATACTCTGACTATGTATGATGCATATAGGACTGTGATTTGTAATGTGTTACCAGTATGCTACATGATATACTGTCATTGTGCTCTAGTTGATATGCAATCTGACTTGAAAAGGAAAATAAAAACAAAAAGAGATGCCTACCTCCCTGTCCTGTTCCCACTTTTGGCGGCAAGACAGGCGGGAAAATTAGTAAGATTAGGAGGTGTGCCCATGCACCTCATTTGGTGGTCGCCAGGGGTCCCACTGCGACCCCTGGCTTGCCCCTTCCAACCCCCGACACTGCCTTAGTGACCCTTGGCCTCGGAGGTGGCAAAATCAGTGCCTACAACACAGGAGCAGCTCACCCTAATGGACATAATTTGGTGCTCCATTTTCCTAGTTTTAATTTTTCTTACACAAAAAAGTGAATAATAATATTCACTATTAGTGTAAAAAAAAGAAATAAGTATACTTAGCTGGAATATGACCCTGTCAGTTATGGTAAGTAAAACATTATTTTAAATGTATGTTGTATGCATGCCTGTAGACAAGTGTGTTTATCTGAGAGTGTGTGAATGAGTATGTTTAAGCATGCGTGTATGTTTAAGCATGTGTGTATGTGAGTCGCAGTAAAGTTCAAATGGTGTGTGATGTCACTTCCACTACCCCAGGCAATTTGGTGACTTGACGCGTTGCATATACCAACAATCAGCCGGCATCCCCCAGGGCGAGCCTGCTGATGCGGACCCCAATTTTCATATTCCTCCATCTTGTTATGGACAGAATTAGAATTCTAGTGTCAGGGCTATGCCCACGGCCCACAGGAAGTGGTCATATTGAGAGTGTAGACATCCTAAAGGTAGGTAGCCCATTGGCTGCTACCTGTCACTCTCCTTTAACGCCCCTATATTGAGTATTTGGGTGACACCCCTCAACCCAAGAACTCAGATTCGACAGATCAAGAGAACAAGGAAGAGTCACTGCTTGGAGAGAACTGAAGCAGAACTGTGGACTTTTGACGTGAAACCCTGCCAGTCTTCAGCAGTCTCTCAATAACTGTGACAGAGTTAATCGTCCTGCGAGCTGGAGTACTAGCAAAGCCTTGGATAGCCTGCTAGGGTTTCAGAATTCGCCTACAATCTCTCTTGGAGTTGAGGAACTACTTCCCTACAGTCCACAGTCACTGACAATTAGTCAGGTCCACTGCCTTGCAGCTCCCCCGTCCTCCTGATGCCGCAGACGATCAGGAGAAGGTACTCGTGCTCTGGAAGGTCAGGTCTGTCTCACCACTGAGTAGGAAGACACCAGGACCAACCAGAGCCGTGCAGCACCAGCCCCGGGTACTGGACACCCTGCACTAAACACCAACAGTGAGAATCCAGTCCGGATTCTCATGGCACCAGGACCAAGCAGCTGTCAAAGGACATCAGCATCACTGAGACCCATTTCATGAATGGCCCAGCTGCCTTGACTGTGCCCTGCCAGTTGTTTGTCCCGGACCGCAAGGAGCATCTTTGCGCACCCAGCCCAGCTGACCCAACCACACTGCACCCGAGCTGCCTGGCCTGGGTCCTGACAAACCGTCCGTGCCGCATAGCTCCAAGACACCTGGCAAACCAAGCCCCCGTTTGGGAGCCCTTGTACTTGTCCCCAAGTCCTCCTATGCAGCCTGTTTTTAGGTGGTCCGGCTTCTCCGTAGCGCCAGTTACCAACCTCACCAGCACCCTGTTTCCAGCAGAACCCAGGCAGTTCTCCGGTGTTAGAAATGGGGTTTCTGGTTGGGTAGGTTATGCACATACCGGGCAGGCAGAACCCACCACTTTAGTCAGGGTAAGGGAATTACCAACCCAAGATAACCCCTGCTCAACTCCTTGGTAGCTTGGCATAGCAGTCAAGCTTATCCAAGAAGCAATGCGTAAAACATTTTCACAACACACACCAGTGATACACCAGGTACACCACTATAGAGACGCCACACAAAATTATATAAAAATCTCATATATTGTATATAAAACACATACAACACAATCACTTAAAACGCAATTATTTGGTTTAGTAAGCTGGCTCTGTATATACTATACCAAAGTCAGGTACAGTGTGCACGAAGTCAAGTGGATCCCCAGAGGTATAGCAGAGGCTAAAGTAGAGGATATCTTACTCTCTTTTGTGGTAGTCAGGCTTATCCGAGGGTAGTCACTCAAAAAGAGGGGTCCCCCTAAATCACATATAGGTAGAGAACAGCAGGGGAAATCAAAAGTACAATCAAAGAAGATCTCTACCTGTATAAATCTATTCGTGCAAATAGTCACTGATATCTAGAACACTAACAACTCAGGACAAAATAGTGATCAAAGACACACTTACATAGGGATTATCAAAAAGCTTACTACTGTGAATTGTTAATAATCACTGTATCCAATGAACTTTGTTAAGACACATATATAGATAAAATATTCACAAAGCACATCCCACAGCACATTCACTCATCCACATCATGCATCCTGAGTCATAAACACACACTCACACGTCAAGCAATATCAGACATCCAGCAATAAAGTATTTATATACAGATGAGCGAGTCCCCCAAAGTTTCAAGAGTTGCACAAGAGGTATTGTCCACTTTGTATGAGAAATGATGAAACACATTAGACAATAAGGATTTAAGAACATGAAAAAGACAACCAATCAAATAATAAATACAGTTTATATGAGTGAGAAGATAAACTTTTCTCGTAATTTGGGGGATTTTTCAGTCAAAAAGCTCCAATTTGCTCATCCAGTTGTTACTTTGTTATTTTTATTACTAGAACCAGATTAAACTTACCTGCTATTGAGTGTGTACTGGTTTTATAGAAGCATTCAAATTACTTTGCAGTCGGGCAAATGGATTGTGAGCACTTTGTAGTTCAGGGATGTGGAATTTGATAAAATATCGACTTGTCCATGGGGGAGGTTGCTACATTTATCTACTTGCACTGTAACAAAATCCACTTGCCCCTTTGGTTTCCGCAGATCTACATACAAACCAGAAGGTAGTGGTAAGCAATAGTTCCAGGGTTAGAATGTCCTTTTGAGTCTGTGAAAACCTACTAACTTGCATGTTTTAAGGGTTTTCAACAACTCTTCTCTAATCTTTTCCCATACTGAGAAATGCTGGAAATTTACTCCTGACTAAAGCAGATGTAAACCTTCTTCCAGAGTTGGGAAAAAAGTGGTTGGAGGGAAAGTGAACTTGCACACACTGAGATTTTCGCATGAGCAAATCTACACACGCATAATTGCTCATGCTAAAATGCAGTTCACAGATATTTTCTAGGAGTACTATTTCTTGTCCTACTTCTGTAAATTCTTGGGAATTCACGAAAGCCGTATAACTGCACTTAATGCGAGGACATAAACCATGGGTGCACTTTTGAGGCGCTCTTTAATAAGTAGGCCCCTAATTTGGTCTGGCGTTGACCGTGACCTTTTGTGTTTGTTAAAATTCTGTCTCTCTCTCTGTATCGACTTGCTTCACTGTGAGTGACGCCATCCTGCTCTTTCACAAGGAGCATGACCGCACACAATGTAGTTTTGGTTCAGTGCCAGTAGCTACTATGGCAGTGTGTGCTTTTTGAGACCAAAAAACACATTTTGCTTTTGCCAATGTTTGTTATAATAGTGAGGGCCCGGCAGCTCCCACACCAATAAGGTTTTGCAAAAACCATGCCAAAAAAAATCACACATTGACAAAACTAAAAAGCTGACCACCAATTCCAGACCTACTGGCTTTGCCAATGCTTCTTTATTTTTGTTTCCTATAATCTCATTAAAACTGGTTACACTGATTTTCCATTATGAAGATTTTCGGGAAACACTAGCATGCATCAACACGTTACTAAATGATGCGGCAAAGAAAGGGTACCTGAAATTTTACAGCAGTTTAGCTAAATGTTTTTTTCCTGCGTTCATTTTTTTATGAACATTTTATTTCGAAAAGAAAGAATCATCAATCTTGCTTTCAAGCTTCTGCAAATATTTGCATAAAATCAGAGAGCATTCTGGGAGCATTATACATAGCCTCATATTGCTAAACTTTGAAAACGTGTGTACACATTTTTATACTGGAACCACTGTTAGTAGTGCAGTCAGAGCTTAGAACATTTACATAGAGCGCTCACCCAAATAATACAGACTTTCAATTAATGAACCATAAATACAAGTTTGAACAGCATTAATATATGGGCAAAAATAATACCTTAACTGCAGACAGTGCCCTTCCCTGATCCATAATGTGGTACTCCCAATTGGCAACCAAAGGGTTTGTACTGCAGGGGGGTTGGCCCTACTTGTCCCAAGGACAAAATATACATGAAAACTTGTTGCCCTTGACCCCAAACAATATGTCCTGGGCGTCGGGCTATAGAAATTCTACATCCCTGGAAGTTACTTTTCAGTTACATACCTACTATTGCACGACACAAACTAAACACACAGTTTGGGCATTGTAGTACATTAGCAAGAAGGTTAACTCGTGAAGACTAAGCTACTTTTGTTGCGGTACAAGACAGGATCAAAACTTAGAACAATTTTGGGAAAACAAAAACGATACAATCCTACGGTGGAAAAAGAAGGGTAAAGTTTACAGGTGAGTAAACAGCCTTGGTAACTGAGTTTGGGGGGGTAGAACCAAGGTTCCCCAAGGTTTAGGCAAGAACTAAAGGTGCACCACCAGCTGCACCAGGGCATCTGGGTGCAAACTGCAGGGGTGCCAATGTTATCCAATGGGGCTATTTGGCACCTCGGTTGGTGGCTGCTCACGGGCAGACCATGCGGTTTTGGGAGGCAAGCTGTCTGGGTTAAGGGAAGGATAAAGGGGGTACCATACAGCACCAAGTCCACACCACCAGCAGCACTGGGGAGGCCAGGTGCAGACTACTTAGGTGGTGTCGGGAGCCCAATGCTTTCCTACTGCAGGCTGGAGTAAGAAGACTGGAAGAAGGGAGCCAACGATTGGAGGATGATGTTGAGTTGCTGGACACCATGACGCCGTTGGTCGGGCACCTCATGACTCAGGGACTATGGGTGCAAGGGTGTCTTTTCGTGGCGGTTTCTTCTCACCAGTTCCGGTCGCAGTGAGGGGGAACCTTCAGGATGAGGCTGCAGGCGTCGGAGAAGGTCAGAGAAGGTCATGCAATGCTGCATTTCAGGTCAGGCTTGCCAGGAAGACAACAATGGGATCTTGGGCCACTCAGACCATAGGCATCAGATGCAGACTGGTGGGGACTTATGGATCCAGCCGAATCTGCAGTCCTGGCTTGGGTTGCTGTTGGAAATCCGGTGTCCACAGGAGATCAGAGCCTATTTGGAAGGCAGGACAGGTCCCCAGGGGTCTTGGAGGCTGCTGGCTGCAGGACTCTGCAGTTTCAACTTGCAGGGGTTCCGAAGCAGGAGACGGACTAGTAGGGCTGGGGTTGAAGCAGTTGTCCTTCTCTGCAGCACAGCTCTGCGGTCCTTCTTGTAGAATTGAATCTGAGGAGGCAAGGTACAGGGATGCCCCTAAATAATAGATTTAGAGGCGTTACAGGGGTGTGCCGGTCGGGACAAAGGAGTCCCCTACCTGGGGTGTCTACACCCCCCTATTGTGGGAGGAGAGCATAGGCCTGTTCCTGATTGGGTGTGTTTCCCCATCTTCAAGATAGAGGGAACTGAGATCTGTGTTTCACTTCGCCTCCCCCAACTGAGATATTCAGGCAAAAAATATTGAATAAAAAAATATTGCCTGACAAGAATATCTTGTGTTTGAAACATTGTGGTATGTAATATCGAAGTCCAGAATATTAACATTAGGGGGACGATTCCGATCTCGGTCGGAAGGGCACCTAATCGTTTTCGGCCAGAAAAACTACGAGCCGTACGTGTGTTTTCCAGCCGAGTACGATGCGAGCTATATGAAATTCACCGAGCGAGTTGTTTCCGGGTCCGAACCGCTCCGTACGTCTCGGTCGGAAGCTAACCGCGGCGTGCAATGGATGCGATTTACAACCGAGCCAGTACGATGCACGTGTCGGACAGCCTATGAAAGCCGGAGTGTCCGGCTCGCAAAAGCTCCCGGAGTCGGACTTTGGGGGTCCACGTCGGACCCCGACACCCGCAGCCCTACGACTCGGACACAGGGGGAGAGCTATGGGTCTCTCCAACACAGGCATGTACGGTGCGGGTGGCACCGACGCGTACCCACTGTAGGGGGCGCACTTGTTCAAGACGTACCCATTCAGTCAATGGGAGCCCAGGTACGCGTCGTACGAACGGTTCCCATTGGCTTCTCTGGGAGTCCGACCGAACCGAGTCCGACAGCATACGTGCGCATCGTACTCGCTCGGTCGGACTGTAGGGGTCCGGCTCGGTCGGCAAACACTCCGGATCCGACTCGGTCGGAGTGCTTTCCGACCCGGATCGGAATCGGCCCCTAGGTGTTGTATTTAACAGAGAAAATGTTGTGTTTAATAATTTTTTAGGAGCAGGACTTTGGGTTTGTGGGGCATTATGCTGGGGAGTAATTTAACAAAAAAAGTGTTATAACATTGTATAATATTTAATTTTTTTAAATAATATAGATTTTTAAAGGATTTAGGAGCGGGATGTTATGTTTATAGGGAGAAGGGTGTGAAGCAAATGAATAAAATTCGTAACATATGTGTAGTAAAATATTGAAAAAATGTAAAGATACATTTAAATTGTAATTAGTTTGTTGATAAAGATTGTGGGATGTTGGTATTTTAGTGGATAGGAGTGATAGATTATTTTAAAATTCATTAAAAAAATAAAAACATTTTTTACTTTTAAATAAAAAAAGATGAATGTATTTAAGATTGGGAAGTTGGTATAGTAGGTGATCAGAATGGGTATTAATTTAAAGTTGTTGAAAATTTTAGAATAATTTTTACCAAAAAAATAATGTAAAAAAATAAAATTTTAGGATGGGGTGCTGGGTTTTTAGTTAATATGGGATTTAAAAGTTGTTAAATTTTGTAATAAAATCTAACTTTTTTTATATTTTTAATAAAACATTAATATATTTTTGTAAAGTTTTTTATATTTTGTACTAAAATTTAATTTGTGAAAAAAATGTAAAAATACATTATTTGTGTTTTCTTTGGTTATAATTAGTTGGTATTTTTAAATAATTTGAAAATTTATTTTTAAATTTAAATACTTAAAAAATACTATAAAAGAATTTAGATTTGTATTTAGTTGACATTTAATTTCTATATTTTTTTAAGGCTTTCATTTATTGTATCATGCTACTTTTATTTATGTTTTTTTGGGGTTATTGATTTATTTTTTGGTATTTAACAAAAATATTAACAAGTTTTGAATGTTATTTTGCTATTTAATTTTGTGTTGTTTCAAGTATTTATTTTAAAAATAATATTAAATTATTGATATGAAATGAATTTGTAACAAATAGGTGATTATGAAAGGAGTTTAAATATTTTTAATAAAAATAAAATTCAATTATTACAATACTTTATACTTTCTGTTTAATACGTTGTGTAAAAAGTTTATGTTTTACATTTTTTATAAATTTTAGAATTTGGACTAAGTTAATTTTAAAAATTGAAAATATTTGTACCAAATTTTGTTTGAAAATGTTTTCTTAAATTTATGGATTGTTGTGTAGTATTTTAATTAAGTTACATTGTGTTTTAATATAAAAAAAATGTTGCTTTGTGTTAATATATTTTTTGTTGTAATGAAGGGGGAACATTGTTTTTGGTTTATAATGTTTAGCATTTTTTATGAATTAATTTATGTTTGGAGAGAGAATAGTATATTTATTAAGTTTAGTGTTCTGCACCTTTTCTACGTTAAGTTACATTGGAGTGGGAATAGTAAACTATGTATGTATATTGATCAGCACCTTGTTTGACCTAACTTAGGGGCTCATTATGATGGCGGAGGGACCGCCGTCGCCGGGCTGGCAGTGGCGGTCCCTCCGCCATCTGGCTCCCATTTCCCCCCGCCACATTAGGATGGCGGGGGGGAAATCGTGCCACGCTTCCGCCACAGGCAATCGTTGCGATTGCCTGGCGGAGCGGATGTGACCGGGGTTATGGCACCGCCCGCCCGATCACAATGCTGCAGTCAGCCAGCCTTTCTATGGCGGTTGAACCGCCATGGAAAGGCTGGCGGAGGCTGGCTTCGGGGGGGCTGTTACGGGCCCCCTCTGGGGGGGGGAGGAGGGAGGCAGTTGTGCACTGGGGGGGTTCCATGCACAAGTTGGCAGACACCGCGCGGTGCCTGCCACGTTGTGCAGGGAAACGCACAACATGCTGTCACAATATAAGGAAGGTACTCTGATCCTCGGAAAAGGGATGGGTATATATCAACATAAGAGCAAATGTTCCCTTTTCCCAAGTCTGAGGAGAAGACCCTAAGACTAGTGAATCAGATAAAATAAATCCGTGATCTAAATGTATAAGGAAAACAATAAATTTCCAAGTTGCTAAAGTACAAAATCACGTGTGAAGAGAAACAAATGTAAATATATAAAATCAAACAATATTTAAAAGGAATGCTTATAAAAATGAGTTTATTAAAAAGTTTTAACAATGATACCACAAAAATTCACTATAAGTGATTAGCTAGAGCACACTGTTTTTACATTATTAAAAAACATTTGTCAGTTTACAAATATTACAAAAAAGAAAAACAAACTGTTGACGCGGAGTTTCGGTCATAAAGTATTTCGTCACCTTCTTCAGGACAATAGAGCAATTTAAAAATCTTTGGTCGTGACTCTGTAGCCTCTAGATTATCATGTTTGGTTATCAGGGGGAATCAATTTCCCATGTGTCGTCCTTAACGACCTTGAGGACACGGTTACTGCTCGTGAAAGGGTATGATAACATCAAAATCATAACCTCTTCTCAGTCTGTTTTATACAAAAACGTTTTACAAGCGAACACTGAATTAGTTCACCCATCTGTATAGTTTGTATTTCTTTAAAAACCCGTATTATTAAATTATGGGTCTCCTTTGCAGTGTATTACACCGTAAATAGCTGTATAATCCACTATTTCTTTGCAGTCTTGGACTGTTGATGGTCCCCTTTATTTAAAAAATAGTTCAGTTCACCTATTCAATTTGTGAGATTCGTAGAAAATATTAATTGGCAGAATCCAGGAAAGTGGATCTCTGGACAACAAGTTGATCACTTGACAGCAGGATCGCGACACGGACGATCGTTTCCCACTCTATATTCATAAGAGTCAATCGTAGATATTT
Organism: Triturus cristatus; assembly: GCF_964204655.1. Classification (NCBI taxonomy): domain Eukaryota; kingdom Metazoa; phylum Chordata; class Amphibia; order Caudata; family Salamandridae; genus Triturus; species Triturus cristatus. The sequence continues at coordinate 167,560,801 of NC_140587.1, forward strand.
GCGGTTGTCTCACTCTTTGGGGACTGCAGACTCCACATACAAAGGCTTGAATTTAAAAACGCCTGGCCTGGCAGGCAAAAGGTTGGTGCAGAGAGCACCGCCAGCCGCAATGCCACAAAGGCAGCCTGTGCCTTTCAATGCACAAAGTGACAGGCACCGCGTGGTGCCTGCCACGTTGTACATTGAAATGCAGGGGGGTGCCATAGGTACCCTGCATGTGCACCCCCCAGAATCCCTGGGGGCCAACTACGGGCCCCCAATGTCAAAAACCTCCTGCCTTTCCATGGCGGCGTTGCAGCCACGGAAAGGCAAGTCCCCGCCTGCATAGTAATATGGATGGCGGTGTCTACCAGACACCGCCACCATATAAACTGCTTTTCCGCCCGGTAGGCAATCGGGCGGATTGCCTACCGGTGGAAAACTGGCGGACGGTCTTCCCATCTGCCGGGGTCCCCCCGCCATGGTAATGTGGTGGGGGGGAAATTGGCAGCGGGTGGAGGTTTTTAGCGGGCGGGTGCATGACTATGTTGGGCTGTGTTATTTGATTATGAAAGAACATCCGTTAAGTAAGAATGTATGACGTTACCATGCATACATTTACAACGAGGTACTTTACATCGCATTTGTTACAACGCAAGTCATTAAAACGACTTGCGCTGGACTTACTATTCCAACTCCAGTCTACATACAGTAGGGAAGGTGTTGGAATAGTCAATCATACTATTCGTTGGGTTAGAGCGCCATCCAGCGCAAGTCGTAACGGCTTGCGTTGTAATGCCCGCGATGTAAAGGCATTTCGATGCAATGCCCGCGTTGTGAAGGATGTTTCCCGTTGAGTAACTGTGTTTCGGAAAAGTTTCACCAATACTTGGTGGACCAAAATTGGGAAAGAAGGATTACCACGGGGTCAAGACTAGGGTGACCAAAACTATCACTTGTGGGGGTGACCAAACAAAAGTGGTTACTAAGCCTCCCCAGGGGAAAGTGTGAGAACATCCTAAGGATAATAGTAAAGAGTCTTCTAAAGGCCCCCTATAAACCTGCAAAGGAGGGTGGGCACCAAAACGTTTCACAACCAAAAACTGGGTACTAAGGTAAGAATTGGTGTCCCAAAGAGGCATGGTATCACAAATGTAAACAGACTGGTCACCAAACTGGAGATTTGCTGGTCCCAGAAAGAATCACCCTAGCACTGCTCCAGTTAGCATTGGAATAGCAAGTCTCCAGCTGGGATCCCTAGTGTGCCCTGAGCAAATCAGAGTGCACACAGAATTATCGCTAGTCTCGGAGGGTGGAGTGGACCTTGCAACCGTAGCTGTTTGGCCAACTAATATGCAAAAATACAAACAGCAGCCCTAGATTAATGGAATTAGGGTAGAAGCCCTGTGAGATACAGGTGCAAGAGTCACAATGGTGACTGAAAAAACGGTATTTCCAGGACAGTACCTGACTGGACAGACTTATTCAGTCACCAACACTACTAATGTAACAAAGGTCCATTTTGTGGCGATGGTGACCATAGAATGGGGAAGGGTTGCTAGCCTGAAACAGATAGTGGTCTCTTCTGCAATTCCAGTTGAATGTCTGCTAGGGAATGATCTGGAATCCTCAGCGTGGGCAAAGATCGAGCTTACTTACCATGCAGCCATGCTTGGAACCCTAAATGGTTGCGTAAAAAACCGAGCACCGATCAAGGCCCAGGGTAAAAAGATTGGTTGGAGCCTGAAAGGATGGACCAACCCTTAAGAGGAAAGGTTAGAAGACTGGGAAATCAGCTTCTGATCAGCCACAAGCTCTGGTCCCCTCGCCCCAGGGAGAAGACCCGTCAGCCCCAGAGGGATCTGAGGCCCAGGAGCTTGGGCCTTACACGGCAGAGCTCCTGGGCCCAGGAGGACCTTCGAGGGAAGAGCGATGCCAATGGCAGAGAATCTGCCCTACTCTTGAAAGCCTGAGACATAAGTTCACTACCCCATATCACCCACAAACTAATGGCCTGGTAGAAAGATTCAACAAGACCATTAAAGGCATGATCTTGGGACTCCCTGAAAAACTCAGTAGATGGAATGTCCTTTTTGCCATGCCTGCTTTTCGCTTACAGAGATGTGTGCCACAGAAGGGAGGAGGTTCTCCCCGACCTCTTTGAACTTCTGTTTGGCCATTCTGTCAGGGTTTGTCTGGTTAAGGAAGACTGGGAGAGACATCTCAAAGAGCCTAAAGAAGATATTGTGGGCTAAATACCAGGCCTATGTTCCAAGATGACAGAGTACATAGGTAAAGCAACTAAAACCCTAGAGGCCAGCCAAGAGCTTCAAAAACTCTGGTATGACCAAAAGGCTGCCATGGTGGTGTTCCAACCAGGGCAGAAGGTATGGGTGTTGGAGCCTGTGGCAATTAGGGCCCCTTCAGGAGAAATGGAACGGTCCCCACTCTATCATTCAAAGAAAAGGAGAAGTCACCTATCTGGTTGACCTTGGCACTAGCAGGAACCCCAAGAGGGTCATCCATGTTAACCGCCTAAAACGTTTCTATGACAGGAATGAAGTGACTGAGGCTAATGGTCACTGATGAGGATCCGGAAGCAGAGAGTGAACCTCTTCCTACCTCCTCTCCAGCAGCCTCTAAGATGGGGTAGTAGATGGAGTTGTCTACTCAGACACCCTCTCTACCCAACAGCAAACAGGTCCTGGAGCAGTATGGTGGGTTCTTCTTCTTAACCCCTAGACAAACACACTGGTGTACCCATGATGTGGACGCTGAACACAGCCTACCTATTAAAAACAAGATCTATAGACAGTCTGACCATGTTAAGGCGAGCATCAAAGTTGAAGTCAGCAAGATGTTGGAGTTAGGGGTTAATGAACCCTCAAACAGTCTCTTGGCTAGCTCAGTGGTTTTAGTCACCAAGCCTCACTCCAAGGGTGGGAAACCAGGAATGAGGTTTTGTTTGGACTACAGAGGTCTCAATGCTGTCACCAAGACAGATGCTTACCCAATACCCAGAGCTGATGAGTTGACAGACTAATTAGGAGTAGATACATTTCTCAGCACATTTCATCTAACATCAGGGTACTGGCTGATTGGCCAGACTCCAGCAGCAAAATATGGCATTCTCTACTCTAGATTGGCATTGTTAGTTCACTTTTATGCCCTTTGGCTTAAGAGGATGCCCATGCCACATTTCAAAGGTTGGTGTCTATAGCTCCACCTGGCAGGATCACCTGATCCACATTGGCAAGGTTTACAGGCGGTGCAGACTGAAGGCCTCACTATCACAGCATCCAAATGGCAGATAGTAGAGGAGGAGGGCACCGTTGTATACTTGGGCTATCTTGTAGGTGGAGTCCAAGTTCAACCCTTACAACCCAAAATTCAGACCATTCTGGATTTGGAAGCTCCGACCACTCAAACCTGTCGGTGAATTCCTTGGCTTGACTGGGGATTACAGGAGGGTTGTGAGAGGGTACCGCACCATTGTGCCACCCCTCACTGAACTCATCTCCAAGAAAATGCCTAAAAAGTTAAACTGGACAGTTAGCTATCAAAAGGCTTTTGACACCCTGAAAGAGGCAATGCGCTCAGCACCCATTCTCCAAGCTTCAAATACAAATAGGCAGTTCATTGTGAAGAGTGATGCCTCTGAACAAGGGATAGGGGCGGTCCTATCTCACACCAACGATGATGGCCATGACCAGCCTGTTGCTTTTATAGGCAAGAGAATACTCACCAGAGAATAGCATTGAAGTGCCATTGAGAGGAAAGCATTTGATGTGGTTTGGTCCCGAATAAAACTGAGGCCATACCTGTTTGGCACTCACTTCCTTGTCCAAACAGACCACAGACCTCTCAGATGCCTTATGCAGATGAAAGGTGAAAACCCAAAACGTGGACTTTACATTGGAACACAGACCTGGGACTGACCAATGCAGATGGCCTTTCGAAGTAGTTTCACTTACGTAATGACAACTCTCTTGGGAAAAGTTAGTCTCCTCCTTTTTTATTTGGGTGCGTGTGTGTAGGAAAGTGCCCCTTTTGACATGGTTACCCTCCACTTTTTGACTGTTAACCAGGTCCACAGTACCAGTGTTCTTTCCCTAAACTGTACCATTGTTCCACAATTGCCACCCCTTTAGGATCCCTGTACGTCCCTAGGGAGTGGTATCTCTGTAGAACCACAGATATTACAAGTGCACAGGGAAGCCATGAGGAGTACATAGACTGGACACTAGTGATTACAAGTTCCTCGGCTCCATGATGGCTTCACTGTATTCCCAGATGTTTGGTACTAAACAGCTCATCTTGATAACTCCCTAATGATGCCAGTGGCTAATTTATTAAGCAATGCACACAGAGGGCATCTCAGAGGTGTCCCCCGAAAACCTACCAACTACTAGTGTGTCGACTGACTGTTCTCGACCAACGAGCCACAACAGGCAGGTTTCTGACCTCCCGAGGTGAAAGCCTTCACTTTCAGAGGCCATGAACAATGCCTGCTCTGGGCAGAAGTATTCATACTTCCTACACGCAGGAGAAACTTCTAAGGCCCGTCGTCTTTGTTATGCGACCCTGGCCTCTCCAGATAGTGGCAGCCAGACAGGCAGGAAAATTATCAAGGATCAGCAGTTGTGCCCACATTCAGCCAGCACCACCACTAGAGCGGGCCAGCTGATGTCGACACCACTTTCGAGATTCCTCCATCTTGTTCTGGACGGAATTCACATTCTAGGGTCAGGGCTATGCCAACTTCCCACAAGAAGTGGTCACATAGTAAGGTAGCCCATTGGCAACTGCCCGTCACTACCCTTAAACGCCCCTAAATTGAGTATTTAGGTAGCACCTAAGACCTGGGATTCGAAAGATCAAGATAAGACGGACAAAGAAGAGTCATTGTCTGGCGAGAACTATAGCAGACCTGTGAACTTTTGGCGTGAAACCCTGCCCGTCCTCAGCCCTCTCTCTGCAATTGCAACAGAATGACTCCTCCTGCGAGCTGGAGAACTACCAGAACCTTTGGTAGCCTGCCAACACTTCGGAAATTGCCTGCAATCTCGCTTGGAGTAAAGAAGCTACTCCACAGCAACCCGTAAGACCGACAAGCAGAATCAAGTCCACCACCTTGCCCCTGCCCAACTGACACCACAGACGACTGGGAGAAGGTACTCGTGCTCTGGAAGGTCAGATCTGTTTCCTCACCAAGTGTCAAAACACCAGGACCAACAGGAGTCATGCAGAATCAACCCCCAGGGTACCAGATGATCTGCACCACACGCCAACAGTAAGTCCAGTCTGGATTCTCACTGCACCAGGCAGGATCAAGCCGCCAGTTAGGGACGTCAGCTTCACTGAGAACCACTTTGTGAGTGGCTCAGCTGCCTTGATTTTGCCACTGAGAGCTGCTTGTCCCTCACCGCAAGGAGCATCTTTGTGCACAAAGCCCAGCCAACGTAACCACTCTGCACCTGAGCTACCTGGCCTGGGCACCGCAAACCAGCTAGGCTCCCTTACTCCAAGACCTCTTGCGACCTAAGCCCCCGTTTGAGAGCTCTCTGACTTTTCCACAAGACCACTTGTGCAGCCTGTTTTTGAGTCTGCAGTGCACCAGCTATCAATCTCACCAGCACACTACTACTGGCAGAACCCGGGCAGTCTCCAAAGAAGAGCTGGTAGTACTGTGGACCTTGGCCCACTACAACTCCGAATCCTGAAGGTGAACCCCTGAAACAGACTGTGCCTACCTTTTATACATCCCTGACTTTAACTTCCATAGGATTGTACTGTGCGTAAAGTATTTAGGTGGCCCCCTGACACCAGCAACTCAGATTAGTCTACTGAGAAAAGAAGAAAGAGCAAGAACAGCTAAAAACGTAAGAACTGTGGACCGCACCAGAACTGGTGCCAAACCCTGCCTGCTGCTTCCCGACAATTGCAAAGACCCGACTCGTCCAGCAGCTGTGCATCCTCCTACAGCCTTATAGTGTTGCCAGCACTTTGACAAACAGTCAGCAACTCCCTTGAAGTGAAGAAGCCACTTTCTTGCAGCCTGCAGGCACCACCCACATCTGACAGGTTTACCGATCTGCGGACCACCAGGTTCACCGAGTGAGCAGCACCTCAAGAAAGGGTTTTCAAGGCTCCCTGAGGTCAACCCCGTCTCTCCAGCAAGTTTAAAGACACTAGACCCTCGAGGAGCGCTCCAGCCCCAATACCCTGGTTTCCAGAGCACTTAAAGCAGCCAAGGCTTGTTTCATCTCCAGTCCAGACACAAACACCGCCAAGAACGACCTACCGACAAGGCACATCAGCATCACAGAGGCCAGCATCGAGAGTGGACATGCTGTCCTGTTTTGTCCACATCTCCAGGTCAATGCTAAGAAGTGAGAGCCTCCAACGCAAGCGACCAGCTGGACAAAACACCCCTGCACCCAAGCCCCACAGCCAAAGTCCAAGCCAAACATTGGTCCTCCCCACCTTTCCCCAGAGACTTTCAAGAGCCGAGTTTCCCTTTGGCTTCTGTCGGACTTGTCCCCAGGTCCCCACTTGCAGCCTTTTTCTGTTGCAGGTTTTTCCATTGAATTCAACAGTAGCATTAGAGGCTACCACTGCGACCAAGCACCTCTGCAGCAGGACTGACCAAGGCAGGTAAAACTTAATTGCTGGTGGTTCTAAGGACCTTGCCCCTGGGTACCTTAAGTCTAGGAGATCAACTCCGACGAATGTTTACAAGTGTACCTATGTAGTGAATGTTTCTCCCATGGGATAACATTACCGCATTTAATGCTCATGCCTCAAATCTGACATAAATTTTAGAAATACAGTAAAATACAGCTAACTCGAAAAGTACTTATCCAATTACAATAATCTTGGTTTCTAAATTAGTACAAAAATCTATGTTTTTTTTTTAATTGGTCTCGAATTTCTTCATTGAGTGTGTGTCTCATTTATTGACTATGTGTGTACAACAAATGCTCAACCTCTGATAAGCCTAAAGCTGCTCCACCACAAGAACACAAAATGGAACACCCTTGGATTGTTAAAGCAAGCCCCTGTAAAGTAATAAGTGTCGTCTGGACTTTCTGCACAGTGTACCTAATTTTTGTACACTATATAGGAAGTCAGTTTCCTATAAGAAGTACATATCCAAACCAGATGCCGGGAAGAAAACAACATAACAATGGAGTCAATGACCATGGGCATTATCACCAAGAGTAGGAGTCGCAGCCCCTCGTGACTCGAAAGACTTCTTTGAAGAAAAACAACTTGCATACATCCAGGCCCAACACTAGATGGCAGGAGCACGCACAGCACGTGTATATACAACCACACAAACCTCGAACAATACATTTCCACTTCATTCACCAAAGTGAGCTGGAAGTAGCAGAGGAAGCGAGGAAATATTCGAGAAAACGAAAAGGTAAACGGGGAAGGGTGATTAGGAGTGCACTGAAGGCAGGGGCTGCATGTAGACAGCAATGGGTACATCCCCCGCAATTATATAAATTATGTTCTCTTAGATAATAAAATGTAAACCCGAAATTAATATAAACTAGTCTTTTCCTTGAAAAACCATATCCTTGGTGTCCATTTCAAGCACAACTTCCAAAACAAAATACAACACACAGGTACCTAGTAGTCATTAGCCTGTAAGACATGGATTACATCTCTCTCCTATCTTGCCATAACTATTCCAGGCATCTCAAATTTAGAGGCCTCTCTCCTGTATTTTCCATACTCTCTCTGAATCCCCTTCCCCCCCTGTGATGGTGTCCCACTCGAGAGCGGCGCCGACCAACCCAACATGGCCGCCGCCAAAGCAGAAACATCTAGTGGGGTTGACGCTCTAGCGTCTGAAACAGGACCAGCGCCCGAGACGGCTGAAAAGCTCAGGAGGCGTCCGGAACGTGGTTCAGCTGGGACGGAGCGGGAAGAGGAGGAGGACGCGACTGAAGCCGGACCGGAGAACAGGCAGAGAAACACGACCCAGAGGAGAGCTGAGGACGACGCCGAGGAGGTGCACGCCGGAGGAGCAGAGCAGGAGCCACGCACCAGCAAAGAGGAGACAGCGAGGGAAAACAGCTCCAGGAGCGCTACCCTCGGGACCATTGCACTCCCGGAAGATAAGGAGGCTTGGTCTCCCAACACCACGGCCCAGGAGGGTCGTGGAAGCAGGCAAGTACCCGCTGCACACTCGGGGCTTGTTCAGGGGCTGTGGGCTCGTATAAGGGGATATCACTAAAGTCACCACTTGTTTTCCCCCACATTAGGCACAACACACTAGGGACTGGTGACGGTGCACTTACCCTCCCCCATGTGCTTCATTATTTAAATAGAAGCCTAAGCCGGTGTGGTTTTCTTTGGTTTTTTTTGGGTCCACGCTCACCTACCACGAAACGGAGCTGGGAGCAGAGAGACGAGGAGTCTGACGTGAAGGGCCCCACACCTGCGTTATATTCATCCTATATTGACTGCCTATTACTATTGCTCATACGTGTGTCAATGAGTAAAACCCTGAATCTTTCAAAATACACCAGAACGACAAACCTATATAGTTTGGGACTAATTTAGATTGGGACTACTTTAGCACCGGAGAAGGGAGGGGGTGACTGACTGCTGAGAACTTCCCGATCACACCCCCCTTATGAGGTATTTCTCCCATATTGTATATTTTTATAAAGGAGTGTTTAGTGGGAGACAAGAAAACCTTAATAGTTCATTTGAAATAGAAATATGTACTATGCTTCAGAGTCTGACAGCATAGGGCAGGATGCTCCTTGGAATCGACCACTGATTTCTGAAGCAATGTCAATCCTGCCTACAAATGTATCCCAATAGATAGCTAGATGTCACCCTGCTCCCTACTCACCTTCATGGCATCCACTGTGGTCTTAAAAACTGGGTTGTTAAATTTCACAGAGCGCCAGTATTTGGGCTTCTTCGGGTTCAGCAAGTTCCGCCCATACTTCTCCAAGATGTTGAAGGCTGTCGAGATCTTGCGCAGATAGATATTGGGCTGCAAGTTGGATCAGAGGGCAAGAAAGAGGTGAAGAGTCAGACAGGAATGTGGAGGAAAGTGGTGAAATGAGAGAAAAATGAACAAGAGACAAGGAGAAACAATTTTAATCTGGGGCTTTATGCAACACTTTGTGCAAAGCAAAACTTATTTATGGTACAAATTATGGGAATTTTTTTGTAAAGTATGAGGCACACCCACTGCAGTAGACAATTATGTTTTTCAGCACTCTTAACACTTCTTGAGACTTAAAGAATGGAATAGACATACAGTGTCAGGTCCATTTACTTTCCAGGTAAAGCGACTGTGGTCATCTAAAAAGGAGACTGGGTTTTAAAACAAAAAATCCTGGAGATGATCTTATGTTTGATTTAATCTCCAACTTCCACTACCCGGATAAGACTTTGATCCAAAGCCATTCAACATTACACTGGCTAACATCTATGAGATGAAGTTGAGGGATCAGTTACAGATCTAAGAGGATTGTTGGGAAACATATTTATTCCAGAAATTAATGGAGTCACCCTTTTGGACCATTTGGTTGTCACCACCACTGGCACCCAACATCAAGTTCTGCTTGTCAGTACCCTGTTCCCTGCTGAGATAGCTCACCTCTCCAATGGCATTAATTAGAATAATGCCTACAGCATTTAGCTCCTGGTACTTCTCTTCTAGAGGCAACGCGATCTCCAACAGGGCACGTAGGGCATCAGTATCAACTTCAGCTGGATTTACGCACAGGGTGCTCAAAAGGCTCACTATCTTCTCCAAAAACAGGGTTCTTGCATCCATGTTGCACAGCTACAGCGCCTCTATAGAAACAGGCTTACACTCATAATTTGGGACCTGTAGTAAAGATGAAAGAAAGATCAGCCTACATAAAAAGTAAGAAACACCACCAGAAACAGTGTTATTGGAAGGGAGATGAGAGACTTCCTTCTTTGGGCTAGAGAGATGCGGCAGAACCACCCGTGACTACCACCCCTGAATGAGAGTGATCGACCGTGATCAAATCAGAAGACATTTTAATTTTATATTTATTAATTTTTGTTTAAAATTTTATGAACAAGTACATGAGAAAGTATACATTAAATCTCAGGCACAGCAATAATGAAACACCGCTTTCATTTTACTTAACTATGCAAATAAATGAATGAATGAATGTCAGGATTTCTAAAGCATGCGGCTACTCCAACCGAGTGTCCCGCTGCTAATTTCAGAAAGTAAGAGAAGGCGAGGGGACAGAATTAGAAACTGAAAAGCCAAGTTTTCAGTTTCTGTCTGCAAGACCATTCATTATTCATTCAGTGTAACTCTACAGGTATGCTGTTCCAAGCTTGCGGGACCAGGAGGGAGAAGGATCTGCCTCCGGTTTTTGCTCGTTTAACGGCTGAGGGAAGAGCACAGAGTTCTTAGGAGAGAGCAGAATTGAATCCGGGAGGATTGATATGTCGGTCCAGACTGGTGCAGAGCCCTGTGCACAAGGGTCAGGATCTTAAACTGGATCCTTTTTTTTTTTTTTTTTTTTTTAGACAGGAAGCCAGTGTTGGTTCTTCAGCTGAGAAGAGATAGAAGCTCGTCTGGGTAATTGAAGAGCTAGACAGGCTGCTGCGTTCTGCACCATTTATAATTTCTGCAGCAGATATTGTGGCAGTCCAGCACAAAGGATATTGGCACAGTTCAACCTGGTCACCACAAGGGCCAAAAGAACAGTGATCCTTGCAGAAAGGGAGAGTATTTGCAGGAATTTTGTGACCGTCCGCAACAGACCAAAACATGTGCCAACCACAGTATTAATTTGAGAACGTAGCATCAGCTGTTTATCAATCTACATACCCAGGTTTTTCACTACTTCTTCCCGGGCGTTAGGTGGAGGAGTCTTGTCCAGCCAATGGGCCTGTAGATCAAAAATACAATTATATCCAAAGCGGAGAATCTCAGTTTTATCGGTGTTACATTTGAGCTGATTAAAGCCCATCCATCAAAATACTGCCAATAAGCAGGGTTGATGGCATTGTTTACGATATCCAATTGCAGGGGTAGAGGACTGGACTTTGTCGTTATCAACGTGTACGGTCCCAATTATGACAATACTGACTTCTATACAAGTCTGTTCGGCAGAGTACAGGTGCTGGCGAGCGGACAGCAGCTGTGGGGGGGAGATTTTAACTTGACCTTGGATCCGGATTGTGACTGCTCAGGAGGTCCACCTAGACGCGCTACAGCTTCGGCCCGCACCCTTGCTGTAGCTATGACACAGGCGGACTTACGTGATGTCTGGAGGCAGCGATTTCCAGAAAAGGGGGGGGATTCACTCACTATTCGGCCTTCCATGGCCTACACACTCATATTGACTACTGGTTGCTCTCCAGGCAGCTATACAACCAGGTGCGGACTTGCGAGGTGCTTCCACGCACATACTCAGACCATTCCCCGGTTTTGGTCGTAATCGCCATTCCCACGCGAAGACTTCCTCCTCATGCCTGGAGGTTTCCCCCGTTTTCGCTTCTGGACAAAGTGTTCCGGGCTGAACTATCAGACGCAATTGAGATATACTTCAATAAAAATGTGGGCTCAGTGGAGAGCTTCCAGGTGGTGTGGGAGGCGTTCGTATATATTAGGGGGATTGAGATATCTAAACACTCGGGAGTTCTTAAAGCCCTACGTAAAAGACTGACTGACTTGGAGGCCTCGCTGACTGCCTTGGAGACGCGACTGCAACTTAGTGCAACTGATGAGATGCAGGTGGAATTCAAGGCCCAATTGGAAGAATTCCACGAGACTTACGATCCTGAAATTAAAAATCTCGGCAAATACGCCACGGCCAGCATCTACGGGGAGGGTGAGAGATCTGGCAGTGTGCTTGCGCAGTTGCTGCATGGTCGCCGCAATTATTCAGAGGTTGCAGTGCTGAACTCAGCGTAAGGTGAGGCGCTAACGGAGGAACGAGACATAGCAGAACGATTTCGCCAATTCTACTCAGCATTATATGCGACGCGTGGTACTAGCAGTGAGGCGGAAATGGTTGATTACTTGTCCCATATTAAACTACCATGGTTGACGGACACGCATCGTGAGTTTTTGATGCGGCCCATAAAACAAGAGGAAATTCTTCTAGCGTTATCGGATATGAGAGCGGGTAGTGCACCCGGGAATGACGGTTTAACGGTAGCATTTTACAGGGCGTTTTTATATCTCTTACTACCTCAGCTGACTACTCTGTTTGAGGATATGTGCATGTCAGGCACGATGCCGCCCTCCCGAGAGAGGCGGAAATAGTTGCTATTATAAAGGCAGGGAAGTCCCCTGAGGAATGCTCGTCATACCGCCCTCTCTCGCTACTCAATGTAGATACGAAGATTTTTTCAAAGATTCTGGCCAACCGCCTGGTGCCACTGGTTTCTCTTCTAGTGGCACCGGAACAGGAGCATTTCTAGAGGCACAAGACAGGGCTGCCCGCTGTCTCCGCTTCTCTATGCGCTGGTCGCGGAGCCATTGGCCTGTGCGCTGCGTGAATTTCATGGACATAAGGGTATACATATTCCAGGCTATAATCTCATCATCTCAGCCTATGCTGATGATACACTTCTAAATGTAAATGTAAATGTATTTGTACTTATATAGCGCACTTCTACCCAGAGGTCTCGTAGCGCTGTATTCATACCGCTGTCGAACCCTTCCTGGTTTTCCTGTGAGATGTCCACTCCTGGGCACCCCTAAGGTGAAGCCAGGCATCCTAGTGCTGTGCGGGCCGTTGTGGAGATTAAGCAAGCTATTGCCCAGAGTTGCACATTGGGACCCATGATTAGAATAGGCACCGAGGCGAGAATTATCAGGTCCGGAGAAATTGAATCCAAGAGCCGCCGAGGCGGGAATTGAACCCTGGTCCCGGGCCAGAACTCTGCATCAGGGTCTGCCGCTCTAACCATTGAGCCACACTTCTCCACTTCTATATGTAAGGGATCCTGAACGCCATCTTTCCTCAGTGCTACGGGAGGTAGTACTTTATGGGGGACTCTCGGGACTGCAGGTCAATTGGTCCAAATCTCTTGTGTTCCCCCTTACGCCAACTACGTCCCAATTTGACATGGACTACCCACTGCAATGGACGACGGACTCAGTTAGATATCTGGGTATCCAAGCACATTCTGACTCGGAGACAATCTTTAGAGACAACTACCGAGTAATAATGAGAAAACTAAGATGATGTAGATCGTTGGATTCGCCTACCATTGACGCTGTTAGGCAGAATTTCAATAATGAAAATGGTTATCCTCCCACGTCTGCTGTACCTTTTCACCAACATTCCGATGGTCCTCCCGGGCATATTTTTTAAGAAGCTTAATACCTTGATGGTCAAGCTGTCTTGGGCAGGCAAACTGCCAAGAGTCCATGGCGGATCCTCACCTTGCCCCATCACATGGGGGGGGGGGGGTTGGGGGCACCGGACTTTGACCTCTATTACAGGGCTGCACAATGCGCCCATGCACATCTCTGGATACATGGCTCTACTGACATTCCCCACCTGCGCATACAGCGGGAGGTAGCAGCTCCGAGTCCATTGCCCATGCTGCTTTTTGCGCCTGCTGACTGCAGGACGGGCATACTGGATTCGATCAATGCCACTAACCACGCCTGGCATCATCTCTTGAAGCTGCAAGCCGGAGCCCTTCTGTACTCGCCTTTGGCGTCCATAGATTGGTGCCAATGGCTACCTCCCTGTCGAGATAGGGCTGTTATTCGCGCACTCAATTCCCTTGGGATACACACAATGGGCAACTTGTTTGAGAACGGGGTTCTGAAAGACTGGTGCTCGGTTGCGACGGGAGATGCTGAGCCCTCCCTCTAAAAGCAAGTTCCAATATCATAGAATTCGTCACGCACTTAAACACCTTGGAGACGATCTAGTGGAACCGCCGGAGATGACTGAACTTATCCTGACCATAAAAACACAAGCCACAACAGGGATGGTATCTAAGATATATAAACAAGCTATGTCATATAGAGCGAACCACTATACTAAAGCCCGTCTGGCCTGGCAATCTGATATAAATAAGGAGATAGATCACGCCATGTGGCTGTACTGCTGCCTTAGCACAAAACGAGTCTCTCTCAACGGTAGACACCGTCTTATACATTTTGAGTTTCTAAATAGGGTATATTACACCCCAGAGCGATTATGCAGATATGGGCTCTGAGAAAGCTCGTGCTATGAGCGATGCAATGAGACTGTGGCGGACTTTGCACATCTGGCATGGCTTTGCCCGGGAGTGCCTAAGTTTTGGAAGTTATTGTTTCTGGAATTGACAGCAATAACTAGGAAGGAGCTTACACCTGACCCAGCGCTAGCGCTTTTGGGTTTCTCCAAACATTTGCCTAAGGGGTTGCGAAGGTTAGTAGATATGGGATTACTAATAGCAAAACGCAGGGTAGCTATTTGCTGGTCTAGAGGCTGCTTACCCTCAATGGGCTTCAGATATGATATATTGCTCTACACAAACAGAGAACTTTAGTGGCCTTATGCACCCTCGCAATCGCAAAACTTCTGGACACTATACAACACCTACAAAGCTAACAAAAGCAGCGAAGGGGGCGGGGGGATCAGTTGAGAGATGTACAGCAATGACGGACTTGGCCAGCTCCCTTTAACACTAAGACACAATCTGGAAGAAGGGAGGGGTACTTGGTCCACTAAGTGGACGTAAATGGGGAAACTGTATTAAACTTGTGGTGATACTGCCAATATGTGAGCCTTGAACCTGCTCCTCAGTTGTTTGTCTACAGGTATATCAATTAAGTATTGATTGTGTTATGATCACAGACTGGAGGGTAACCCTATTGTGTATCGCTCCTTCAGTTTTCTTTTTACGATTTCGCCTATCTATGTATACAGTGACTAATGTGAATCCATGCCATGTGTATTAAAATTGCTGCCTGATTGGATTGCTTGGCTTGGGCGCTTCCCTGTGTTTTGTTCAATGTAAACTTTTGCAATAAAATACATTTTAAAAAATGTTTACAAAATTAAAAAACACTAGTGTCCAGGCTGAGTGGCTGCTCACTAGCTGCCACCACCAGATATGTTTCTGGATTCCTAAGTTGAGAGCCTGATGCTCTCGGGGGTCTGAAACAATGCACATCCTGGGACGAGGTGCCCAGCCTCCTCCCCCAGGGTGGGCAGGGTCCATGAACGGGAAGCTTCAACGGCTTGTCGCCTTTGTGAGCTACTGCAGCCATTGGCTGCGTCCAGCAACTGTCTCCCACCGGTTCTGACCCCACTTTGGGCGGGAGAATCAGTGGGAAAACCAAGTGAGGAAGGGAGGTGTGTCCACCTTTGCCAACCCCACCCCTCACGTGGTGGAGGGGAGGTAAAGCACAACTCTTGGTCCCAGCCATTTTGCAGATGGCGGGACCCAGCCAACCAGAGTGAGGCATATGCCCCCTTCCCACTGGAGGGTGGCATAATAGGGGGTACACCCACCCCAAAGAAGGGACCCATTGGTCCCAACCTTTTCTTACCTGTGACGCCCTTAAATTATTTAGGGGCAACCCTGAACCTTGCCTCCTCAGACAAGAAAAGAAGAAGGACCGAAGAAGCTGTGCTGAACGAAGAAGAGAACGACGCCCACTGACCTATCCCCAGACCTACCGGCCTGTCCCCACCTCAAATCTGCTCCAGCAAAATCCCGCTGTGTCCTGCAGCCAGCAACCTCAAGAACCCGGAGCATCTGCCCTGCCTTCCAAGTCAAAGACTTTGTCTCCCGTGGGCATCGGATTTGCTCACCCACAGACTCAAGCCCCAGCCAAAACCACAGGTCTGCACCACTCTGCACCCGAAACCTACGCCCGAGTGGCCCAACACCACGAGGAGGGCTCCCCAGCGATCCCAACCAGAGATCTGGTGATCTCTGACCTGCCTCGAATCTCCAAGCAAAGCCTGCAGTCTCTTTCTGGTGGATCCCCCCGACCGTGACCGGAGCTGATAAGAAAGCCTGATGCTTAAAAACACCCATGCACCTGAAGTCCCACGGCCTTGGTTGGCCCAACCAACGGTGTCCCAGCATCCCAATTTACCTTTCCAACCATTGGTCATCTCCAGAAGATCTTCGTCCTGGAGCCTGCAGTCTTTATTGCAACTGGAGAATCCCCATAGAAAACATGGCACCCAATGCTAAAATAGTACCCTACACCCAGCAGCCGCTGCGGATGTACTTTGGATCCCCCTCTGCCCTGAGCCTAACACCAGGAGCTTTGCTCCCACAGTCCTGTGACCTGCTCGTGAGCAGCCACCAACCGGAGGCCCCCTATCCCTCTTTGGATAACATTGGGCCTCAGCACTCTGCACCCAGCCGCCCTAGTGCCACTGAGGGTGCTTTGAGAGTGCATTCTTGACCCTGGGGGAACCCTGGTTCTAACCCCAGAATATCAACTCCCACAAACTTGTGCTTACCTGCAAACTGTTAACTTCATTTTTTTCCAGGGGAATACATTGACCGTTTTTCCTTGAAAATTGTGGACTTGGTTTGTGGGGAACATTGAAAAACTGTCTATGTACTAAAAGTGAATTACTTACCTTTTATCTGGGAAATGTCACAGTGTAATATCATACTGATTAGCAAAACTAATCTGAAAAGTAATCCAAAATGAAACGTACATAGTAATCTGAAAAGTAATTTCGAAACATTGACTTATGTGCAATTCAATCAACTGCATTTGAACCTGCATTGAGCATGAAAACATTGCATACGATTCTGCAAAGCATTTTTTGCGCTTACCTCCATCATGCTTGGCTCTGAGAAATAAAATAACTTAATTTCTTTTATACAAACAAATTGGTCTGAGTTCAGTCTTTGAGTGTGACATCATTTGCTGCCTGAGTGTGTACAACAAATGTTTAACACTACCCTCTAATTTAGCCTTACTGCTCGCGCACACAACCACAAATAGTGAGTAAGGTGCGATCTACTTTTACTTCTGCCTACCTTTGGGGTTACCCTGAACTCTGTGCACACTATACCTCATTTTGGTATAGTATAAACAGAGCCAGCTTCCTACAAAGACCAACTCGGATCTTAATTCCCTGGAGATTTCACTTGCATCGGGCAAGGTACCAGCCCCAATCCCCGCATGGCGGCTACAGCCTGGCCTCTTGGAAAGACACCGTCTTTCCCGACACCCTGGCGACTGCCATAAATACATATTTAACGACTAACACCGGTACTACTTCCTCTCCCATTATAGAATGGGAAGCACTTAATGTAATAATTCATGTCCCCATATCTTCCAATCTCCCATTGCGAGGCTCCAGGCAGGGTTGCCCCCTTTTTCCCGCTCCTCTTTACCCATCGCACAAAGATGACAGGATGCAGGACATGGGGGATTTCAGTGGGCACACAGTCCATACCATTTGGCTGTGTGCCAACTACATGATCTTGTATTTCAAAGATGTCCGAGAAGTGCAGATAGAAATGGCCCAATTGTTTTCCACCTTTGGGGCCCTTTCTGGCCTTCACATCAATGCGGATAAATCTTGTGTGTACTTCTTCAGTGGCATGTATGCGAAACCCGCTATGTACTTTGGGGAGTGCACAATCACAGTAGCCACTTCCACCTTCCGGTACTTTGGGATTCAAATACTCAGAGGGCCCTAATATTTAGAAGGCAACCTCTAACGCACAATTGCAGCGCTCAAATCACAGGTGGCCTTTTGGACTATGTTGCTCGTGTCTGTGGCTGGACAGTTGGCACTGACCAAAATGATGATGCTGCAGCGCTTTTTATACCATTTTATGAACCTACCAATCATGATTCCTATTGGGCTCTTCCGACAACTCAGCACTCTACTGACTGATCGGATATGGAGGCAGGGACATCATAGAGTCAGCTTCGTATAGCTCCAACTTACAATGAATAAAGGAGGACTAGGGGCTCCCGATGTTAAGGTATACTGTATAGCCAGACAACTGCAATGGTTGTTATACACGCTTGTTGTCCATAATCTGTTGGAAATAGACTTTACCAAGGCACAATTAAAACACGGCCAGCAGCACCACCTGCTATGCCCGGGCACCCAGACATTGCCAACACATACATTACTATTACGCATCACATTGTCGTACTGGAAAATGACGATGAAGAATTACTCGGTCCAGGTATCTTATGCACCCAACATATCCCTGCAAAGCCTCCCCACTGCCTCAGGCACCTTCAAGGGTAAGAGGCTTATACCCTGGGAACGAGAAGGAGTCACCACAGTGGATGGCCTGTTAGCAGAAAACTACCTCATGACACACGAGTACTTGACACACACAACCCCCCAGACACCATTTTCCTAACTCATGACAGTCTCCTGCTTTATGTGCATAAAAATTGGGCAGCAGCTGACCTGACAAGGAATGGGTATGGCTGCTGGAATACCCCAAGTGTCTTGTAATTCAAGATTTAAATGTATTCAATTTGCCATTCTACACCGGGCATACTTAATGCCACATAAAATCAACCAGATATACCCTGCTGCATCCTCAAAGTGCCCCCATTGAGGGGGTGAACTTGCTCCACATGCTATGGGCCTGCCCACAGCTATCAAACTACTGGGCATGGGTAACCAGAGTGCTGGATGAGTACACTGGTCAGGCCCAATGGGATACTATGGAGCGCTGTGTACTGGTGTTACCCGCAGGTCCTAGGGGATCCAAGTTGGAGAGTGCGATTCGCAAACCTGGCACTATTACTGGCGAAGCGCCTTTTCACTTGGCATTGGAAGTCCCCTAGGGCCCCAAGACTAACAGACTGGCAGGAAGAACTGAATCAGTGGGTGTGAGAAGTTGGCCTGGTATATGCTGGTCACTAGTTAAAGTGGCCACCTTGCACCAGTACAATTCGACTCTTATGGTAGATAGGTTTAAGACAACCTTTTAAAGAAAGTTATCCTAGTGGTAGCTGTGGAGAGCAGCCTTCAGGCTAAGTCTCAGAGGAATGTAAAGCAGCTTGTTTTACCTTATAATCTCTTGAATCACTAAATGAGAGGACACCACACAGGTATATATGTAAAATATATATGTATTTATTACTAGACACACTCTACTAATCTCTTTATGAGATTAGAAGTCAAAGACATATGCACAAATCAACATTTCACAACAAATTAAGCACTTTTATGGCTGTGGCCCTAGGGGCGTACCAGACCATATACTAAAAAAGAGGTATAAGAAGAACGACTTGAGAAGGGAGAATGCCTAAGGTCTTCAGAAGCGCAGGGGCCTCACCAAGGCAGGTAAGTCAAGGACCCACGGGAGACGCATGCAGTGTGGGAACACAGCCGCGGATCCCAATAGACTTCAATGGGGCAAGTCGCGGTTGGAATTTTTACGTTTTAGGATACTTCGGGAGAGTTTACAAGCAAGTCACTTACAGGGTAAGTAGTTCTAGAGCCAACACACACAGGAGCACCGGAGTACTCGAATTACCTCACCCAGGGAAGCCGGGTGCATAGGTGTCTTTTGGCGTCGGGTCGCGGCGTCGTTTTCAATGGGAGCCAAAGAAGACTTGCTGCTTGTGAAGACAGGAGAAGTGTCCGGTGGAATCCAAGGCTGGATTCTGAAGAAAGAAGACCTGAAAGCAGTGGAGACAGTGTTCAAAGTCACTTGCCAGTGACCCGGGCCAGGAAGCTGGATGCCCACAGAAGTCGGGTGTTTTCAGGTGATCACAGGTGTCTTGACTCTTCAGCCACGAGGTCCAGGAGGCGTCGACGACGACCAGGAACTGGATTCGGAGTGTCCCACGAAGTCTGCAGCTTACTGAGGTGTTGGCAACCGGACTGGAGCCAACAAGCCTTGGCAACAGCAAGTCTTGGGGAATGTGAAGAAAGTCAGCGGTGCAGACCAGCAAGGTCTGAGGGACTCGCCCAGCTAGGGTAAGTCAGGGCAGGCCTGGAGCAACCACGGGAGCCCTTTGGTTCGGTAGAAAAGTCTTCAGGGGACCCACAAGCCAACCGACAAGGGATTAGAAAGACGCCTCGTGAGGATTCACTTCACAGGAGCCCACGGTCACTCGGGACGAGGTAGGCCACTGATTTTCGGTGCAAATCCTGCTGGAGGGTTGGACCACACCTGGTCCAATGCACAAGTTCGTATAACGTCGTGAAGGGGTTGCACTCGACACTAGTGCACGGTACCCGGGTATTGCTGTTCCTCGTCACTCGTGGGGTCCACTCGCCTCAGGTTTGCTGGGAACTCACAATGGCCGTCGAGAAGTCAGAAAATACACTTCCGGGCTGCAGGGACTTCGGACTCTGGCGGGAGCGAGAAAGTTTGCGATCGTTGATGCAAAGTTTTGGTGCCTGCCAAGCAGGGGGTGTCACTCCTTGACTCCAAGGGAGATTCTTCAGTCTTCCAAAGGTAGTGGAACGTCGAAGGTCCAGGATTCTTCTTCAGGGCGTCGTCCAGGGATATCTAGTTTGCAATGGTAAGGGTTCCCTAACTTATACTAAAAGAAAGGGAGGGACTAGCTAGCTCTATGACCACTCCTATGGGAGGGTCAGGGGAGTGGGTGGCTACACCCACTTCCCTTTGTCCAGTTTCGCGCCAGAGCAGGGGCTGGTAGCCCCTGAACCGGTATGAGCTGGCATATGCACAGAGGAGCCTACTGCTCCCTCAGTGCAGGACTTCAAAGCACTCTAGGAGTGCACCCACCCAGCCCCAATACACTAAATCCTGTCTGGAAGGTGGTTACACCTCCCTGTGACAGGATGCCTATTGTTGGGCCTCCTCCACTGCGAGTTTCGGTCAGCAGCAGGAGGGCAGCCCAGTGTCTGGGCTGGTGGCATCCATTTTGTGATGCCAGGGCTCTCCAGGATTCTACTGTGTTTCCACAGTAGGTACATGTCTTCCCCTCTAGAAGGGTGGGATCATACTCCCACACCAGTTACTGGGGTGGGGGTATGATTCCAAAGCGTTTGACACCCAACACGACATGTTTCGATGCAGCCATCCCAAAGTTAGCATTTACCGCTAGGTTATAATGCTCTTAAGAGTATATGGTTTAACCGCATCCATAAGCAGCTACAGAGAATGGACTCTGAGAGCTGCAGAGGGGCCCTGCTCAGGCAGAAGCACCCCCTCACATGGAAACCAAGCACCCTTCCCTCAGGATTGTTAGAGCCTGCCTTAGGGGTGACTGATAGGTTTATATGTGTGTGTAAGGTGAGATATAGGGAACCTATACCTCAGTGAGGAGTGCTAACACTACCTCACCCAGGCCTGTGGTGTCAGATTTAGTCTGCTTCCCGGGGGTGGAATAATAAATGCTTCAGCCCCTGGTAGGCCTGTGAAGTACCTATGCTCTTGGTATGTAAGGTACCATATACTAGGGGCTCATAGGGTACCACAGCATCCAATCACTAGTGCATCTAATATGCACTCCAAGTTGTTTAGAGAGAACAGAGAGGCTGGGACCCTGATTAGCTAGGTCCCAGCCAGACTATAGCCAGAAACCAGTGTAAACATCAGAAAAAAAGTGGGGGCAACATAAGTGCAGATCCTACTCCCCTACAGTGGGGCCTTGCTGCAAGCTTAGCCCTTAGGCGGGAGGAATATAGGAGGCTTCGCAAATCACCAATTTCAATGGAATTGGACAGCTTTAAGGCACGGGATTCCGTTGCAGGCTCCCAGTGAACAGGTATCTATTGGTCTAGAACTGATAATATCCCAGGGATTAAATGTAAATCTACATCGTCACCGGGTCCATAAATATACTGTATTACACACGCCCCCCACTAATATCACAGCTTGAAACAACTATTTTAATCCTTGAGCATAGACACCGGGGCAATTTGATGGAAGTTTAACGCAGACAGTTGCCCATGGAGAGAGCTACCCTTCGTCAATTGTGCCTGGAGGAGGCTCGCTGGGCTTGGGAAGCCTCAAATAGAAGAGTATATGAATGGGGCAACAAATTTTGCAAACTTCTTCACTGTGTCGCTATAAAAATCCTGGAATCCAGAGTAGTGCCCTGCATCACAACGCTGAACAAAAAATGTGTTGAGACTAGCACTGAGATGGCATTCACTTTCGCAGATTATTATGGGTCTCCTTTATGGGGCACTTCCATGCCTAGAGAGGGAGATCCCAGGCCCCGGTGTTCACAGACCTCCCCCTACCCAGACTGAACACTGCAGAGCGGGAGACCCTGGACCGCACATTGTCCGTTGAGGAGATTAATGTAGCCCTTTCAGAGTTCAACTCGGGCAAAACTCTAGGACAGAAGGGTTCCCCACGGAATTCTATCATAAAATGCACCAATTAATTTTACCTTCCATTCTAACCATGTACCTTAAAGCCATCGACAGAGGCTATTTCCCAACAAAATTTGACCAGGCCTCTATTGTGGCCCTGCTTAAACCAGGTAAGCCACCGCTGCCGCCCAACAGGTGTGCTTTTTATTGGCCCATCTCTTATAAATGCTGAAGTTAAATTGTTTGCGAAGACCTTGGTGAAGCGGCTCACCCTTGTCCTGAGCCACGTGGTCTACCCAGACCAGTGTGAATTCATTCCCCATCGTCGCGCCAGGCATTGTGTCCGGAGAGTCCACATGGCACTGGCTTGTTTTTAGATGCTACAAAGTGCTACAGTGGTTATGCGCCTAGATTTCAAATTAAATTAGCCTTTCTACAAGAGGTCCTGGGCAAGCTGGAATTTGGTCCACAATTCTCTCATTTTATTTGAATCCTGTATGCCAGACCACAAGGGTGGTCAATGAAATGGTACTGCCTATAGTCCAGTTTAGACAAGATATGTGACATGGCTGCCCATTGTCCTTGTCCCCCCCCCCTTCTTTTTACCCTGGCAATTGAACCCTTGGCGACCTGAATATGGTGCAACGTCCAGGTTTGGGAGTTTGACTAGGAATTTGCTCTGGAGAAAAGGATAACACTATGTGCAGATGATTTCCTCCTGTTTATGGCCAGCCTGGCTGAAACCTGACCCAGTCTCCTCTCCATTCTGGACACCTATGGATCAGTTTAGGGCCTGCAAGTAAATTGGTCAAATTCACTCTTGGTCCCCCTGCGAGGAAACAGAGGGGATGAAACCTGGTATCCTGATCTCTTCATCTGACGCCTTCGTTTTCGATATCTAGGGATTCAAAAAATCTGGAGCCAGACCTGGCTCTGGTTCTTAAACTCAGGCCCATTGCATAAGCAGTACAGGAGGATGGATGGATGGAACAAGCTGACGCCAAGTCTAGTGGGAAGGGTAGCCTTGTATAAAATTATGGTCCTACAATGCTTATTGTATACCCTCGGAACTTCCCACTCTCCATACCGAATCATTGGTTCAATGCCATACCGGCTAAAACCTGTAAATTTATCGGGGCTGGCAAAACCCCCAGAATCTCCTTTGACAAACGTGTATGCTGGATATATAATGGCAGGCTGGCAAAAGTGGATATCCGCCTTTATTACTGGGCAACTTATACTCGGCTAGCGAATGACTGG
This sequence comes from Triturus cristatus, assembly GCF_964204655.1. Lineage (NCBI taxonomy): Eukaryota > Metazoa > Chordata > Amphibia > Caudata > Salamandridae > Triturus > Triturus cristatus. The sequence continues at coordinate 167,584,296 of NC_140587.1, forward strand.
TTGCAGAGAGGTGGGGAGACCCTACCTTTGGACTGGAAGTGGCACTGGTTGCCTTAGACAACCTTCTGGGTTTGCTATATGCGGCATTGATACCTCAGACTCTCCCTGAACTGACATGGGGCGCATTTAATGTTTGGAGTGTGGCACTTCCCTGGAAGGGGTGGGATCGCCGGGTTACCTTAGACAGACCTCAAAAATCATAACAATTTTAACTAGACCTCCAGGTCTAATGGCTTAAATAATCTAGTAGACCTAACTGAAATGCTCTTGACCCACAAACTGGTTTCAAATGATGTGATCCTGGGCAATTATTTTTAATTCACTGAGCCGCCATTTTCTTCAATATCACATATGATAGCAACTTCAAATATGTGAGTTCAGCATGGCAGCTGTACAAAAAAAACTCGTTTGATTTAATAGACTTGCTCCATATATAATACAAATCTAGCCACATATATAATACAATTCTAGCCACATATAGAATGCACATGACCCCGACTTGCCTCATAGTCCATTTACAGCATTGTTATCAGGCATGTTTATCAAATCATATTTGAAACCTATAACTATTAATAAATACATAACTAAAACAAGAAAAGGTAGCTCACTGTCATTTGCTGTGAACAGGTTTTACATTTAAATGGCCACAAAATTTCCCATGGACATGTGGTTTCACTGACAAAACTATACAGTGTACAAACAATAATGTCTGAAATCAAGTTTCTGTAAATATTTGTTATTTGCATATCACCAAGTAAAGTGTTCTGATTTGTTGTGCTCCTATTTAAATCTTTTTCATATCACTTCTCAATTACCAAAACATTTGCTTTTGTAATTCCTGATATATTTTGAAATATTTGTACTATTCATTCACAAGCTATTTAAATGTGTGTTAGAAAAAACTGATATCTTACAGCCTTTTGTTCCATAATGATTAGCAGACAGGTCACTTGACAAAAACCTCCAACTGTAGTAGGAGAAAGACAAATAAACTCCATTTTCCAAGCAGCAATTAGTAAAATCACAAAGTGTCATTCGACCTCTGTCCTTGAACAGACAGCAAATGTGTCAAGATAAAAAAAGATGTAAAGGCATATTTATTTCTCATTCACTTTCTGAATGAACAGAACACCTGTTCCTTTCCAGATTATGTTCACTCGCCAGACCAGTAGGTGCTAAAAACAGCTCAATCTTATAAAATCTGAGTCACGATTGTGAGTGGGCGAGTAGGTTTTTCGAGGCCTGACCTTAGAGACTCCTCTCTGGGCATGCAGGTGGTTGCAATGGTTGTCATAACTGGAGGATTTTAAGGGGTGGAAAAGAAAAGGAGTGCCGAAGTTGAAGAATGTGTGGGAGGGCGAAAAAATGAAATCCTTCCTCCCTCTTCAAGCAGAATTCTCCCTACATAGATCCCAATTCTATTGTTACCTACAGCTTTGGCATACCGTATCAAGTTATCAGGAGGCGCTTGCCACGCCGCCAAAACATAACCTTCTAGATGTGCAACTCTTCATGGGTCCCATACTTAAGGAAGATATATTACAAGTACATGGGGCATTGGTCAAATCACTCACCATTTACTCTCTTGAGCCTGAAGGCATGATAGGACTGTTGGCTGGGCCCTCTCGAGGAGATGGAATGGATGGAGGCATGCATGGCAACACGCACATTGGCAATATTTGCCCAGATGTGCCCTATTCAGGTGCAGTACCTACACAGTACATATTAAAGGCCCAGGTGGCTATAGCAAACTCAGAAACATTCATAGCCCATTCGCAAAGATGAATGGACGACATGGGAAATCTTTCACTTGGTCTGGGGATGCCCCATTACTCAACGATATTTGCTTAGTATATTTAGCACTCTTAGATGTACTGGGTAATCGATTGCTGACTCTCCAAAGGTGGCCCTGCAAGGGTTACTAGATGACATGAGAGGGCCCAGGCATGAGCGAGCCTTAGTGGGGTGTGGGAACACTAATGGCGAAAAGGGACATTGCCAAATACCAAAGAGGCTGAATGCTCTCCCACTTTAAGACTGGCGAGTGGGCATGGGCTGCTGTGCTAAACTGGAAGAGCCCATTAATATAGCATGTGGAAGCCCAAAGAAACATTCATTGATATGGAGGCAATGTTGGTACTATGGAATTGAGGGAGAGAATACTTAAGGTGGGGCTGAGGGTGATGACGGTGTTTAGGGATTTCCTTGGACGGCTTCTGAAGCTCATGACTCAAGGAGCATGTGTGCCTGGGTCAAGGAGCAACAGGCTGGTTGTGTGCGCGTCAAAGTGTGGGTGACCGAGAAACAGTCCTTCCATCCATCAAGGAGCGAGTGACCAGCCATTTGTCAAGGAGCGAGCGACCAGTCATGCGTCAAGGAGCGAGCGAGCTGCAATCTGTCCAAGCGTCAAGTAGCAACCGGCCATCGGCACTTCAAGGGGCACTTGGGAGGAAGAGACAGGCCACTAGTGAGGGAGGGAGGGACAGGCCCCCGTGTGTGAGGGAGAGGGAAGGAGTGTGTCAGGGAGGGGTACCATGCATGAGGGAAGAGCCGCCAGTGAAGTAAGGGCAGGCTACTGTGCATCAAAGAGCAAGGTACTGCTCACACATGCTACCAGAGAACAAGATGGTACAGTAAAGTGGTCACTCTTCTACTCCTTGCTGCTGAATAGGTCTCCAAGCTGTTCCATAACCATTGGAATGAAGTCAGATACTCAAGGAAAGCAACCATCATTAATGCACATTTGAACCTGCAACTAAATTCTGACTACAAACATTTAAAACAGCATGAAGTGAGATTAAGAGATGGGGAAGTGATCAACTGTTTCTATGCACGACTTTGAGAATTAGTTAGAGCCCTGCAGGGATGATGACCCCATTAAAGTCAGAATGCAAATAACGATAGGGCACAGCTGTTTAGTCCTACCCTGGCTAATTCTCCGTTATCGAAGAATGACACTGAATGTTATGTTGGTGAGATTATAGGAACCACACAACAGCTACGCCAAGCAAACAGACAATCCAAAATCGACATAACACCCAAACAGGAATAACAACACCCCATAAAAACAGAATCTGTTGACATTGTTTACACTAAGTAGCCACCTCGCACACACAGTGGACTGCTCAGTGAAAACAATCTCATTTAGATATACTATCAAGTTGGCCAGCATCCAATATCACCTGATACTGGCAAATGCTGCTCAAACAGTGGCAAAGCAAACCATTTTTCATGGAGCTGCAGAAACGGTTGAAATGTAAGAGGTCCCACAAGATGGCAACCATCCACCAAACCTATGAAAACAATTTAGTACCCATAAATCAGGACAAGCCAATTATCAGTATCCACCGGAGCTGGAGGCCCAGAAGACAACAAAGAAGTGTTACTCATCTCGTTAGTAAACTAAATAACCAGCAGAAAGCGGGCCCAACCCAACTGGAAGGTTCAGATCCAGTGACTCTCAATAATGGCCCACACTAATTCAAATATTTTAGTCATTGTTATGATGAAGATCCAATCTTTGCAGTGGCAGCTGGTGATATTTGAAAGTGGTGAGACGGAAAACAATTGTTGTACTTCACTGCAGCAAGCGAGCGTTGCGAGCGAACCTGAAGCACCTAAGGGGGAAATCGGGGGGTTCTCCCCCCGAGAATTTGTTTTAAAAAAAGGGTGGGCAAATGGTGCATTTTCAAGCAAATTTGAGAAAGCAGGAAGGTGTCAACCACTCTGAGGTCTGATAACAAGGCACCAGAGCCAGACAGCAGGTAAAGCACTGCAAGCTCAACAAACAGTACATGTCCTTGACCAAACCAACTTAAACAGGCAGCTCGAACATGATGTCACCCACTCTGCGGCACACTACCGCATCACTGCTAGAGAGCCTCGGCAAGAGATGCGGTGGGGAAAGTACCTGCATAGGCCGGAAACGGACAACTGACCATCCAGCTCAACAACAACAGCACAGTCCTGTGGAGCGCTCATCCTTACACACAACAAAAAACAAAGACATTTATCCTGAACAACCTTCTCTTAATTTGACATTAACAATCAGGATCCGTTATCACTGTTGACAAATTGCCCAGTTCCGAGTGCAAATGTGTTCACTCATTGTCACAATGCATTCAATCCGGCACCAAAAGTTATATGACTTTTCTGTCAATTTTGGAAGCAGCAATCCATTATATCCAATGAGCAATGCCTTATTTCATTTAACTGCAAGTAAACACCTTGGATTTCAAGGGGGCAGTGAGCAGACATCATTTGACTTTCTGTTCGTAGTTTATGGCAGATTGTAGACCTATATGGGCGGGGGGGGGGGGGGGGGTTTGATTAATATTCATACATGCACTGCCCGATATTCAACACATGTTCTTTCATGAAATGGTATGGACCTAAAAGAGGGCTACTGATTTATTTCTCCAGCACTAGCACTTCCGGTTCTCCCATAAAAGTTTGATGTGTCTTAGGATTTGTGCACAACTGGAATAGGATGCGTGGTTTGTCACAAACACACCAACAGGTCGTGGAGAGACGAGACACCTTGCTGAATGCATCTTTGCAGACGCACATGGCTCACAGAGAGAGGCAGCTGACGAGAGCTGGCCCAGCAGGCAGCTGCCTCACATCACACACAGAGTCCTGGGTCTCTCCTGTCGGCTAGTGCTCACAATCCATTACGCAGAGAGCCCTCCTGACCTGCTGGGCACACTCACCGTGCACAAGAAGCTGTTGCACAGAGAACCTTCCCTCCCTGGTGGTGCACACTCCTTGTGCACAAGAAGCTAGTGTAACCTTCCCTGCCTGCTGGTGCACACAGTCTAGTGCATGACAAACTGGCACAAAAGCCATTCCCACCTGCTGCACACACTCCTGAGAGGGGAGTCGCTAAACCAGAGAGAGGGCACTTCCAGCTTTTACGAGTTTATCCACATGCCACCCTTCCAGTTCTAACCCAAGGAGAGACAAGTCGGCCCACAAAGTGCCGAGGCAGCCTGCACCCACATCTGGGAAGGAAGTACTTGGCTGATCAAAACACCTCCAGGCGCAAACCCAGCGAAGAGAGCGGCTGGTAAGGGCGAGCCTCTCCACTGCCTATCCCGTTCAGTATGGAGGTCTGGCCTACGGCACCCCCACAACGTCCTGCTCGGGGAAAGAGGCGCTTTGCCAGAGAAATACACCCCGGACTGGTGTTACCAAGCGCTAGGGGCATGCCTTCCCCTCTGCCCCCAGCGAGCCCGTAGTCAGGTAATGTACGATGCCGCCTTTGCTCCAGTGTTTCAGACCGCTCTGATGCTATTGTGTTGGCTCTGTTTTTGCTTTTTTTTAGATATAAAAACAATTTGTATTATCCCATTTTCGCTATTGAGGATGCTCCAACATGTGCCGGTCCATGTGCCATGTGAATCATAGGGTGTAAATAGGCTGTTGGCAATCTCCATTGGGTCATGTCACTATTCCTCCAACAGCCCTCATCATCCAATGTTCCCTCCTTAGCCCATTGCTCTAGTTCATCTGCAGAGGCAGATCGCTGGATGTCCAGCACTTCTTGTCTGGCATCATGCCAACGTTCAGCATGTGACTTCACCACATACATAGATGTAGTGCTTCGCTGCATTGCAGTTTCACGGGCTGTGTGATCTGCGAAGGCATTGCCTTGTCCTATTTTATCAGTCATTTTCTAGTATGCACTGTATTTAACGATCGCTATTTCCTTAGGCTATGTCAAAGTAGTAAGGAGATTATGAACTAATTTTCCATGCACTATTTGTGTCCCATGTGATGTAAGGAAGCCTCTTTCCTTCCGAGTAGCCCAAAATCGTGAGCCACTCCACTATCGGTGTAGATGTTAACAGACAAGTCAGTACTAAGTTCACATGCCCTCGTCAATGCTATCAGCTCAGCTGCCTGAGCTGACTTCTGTGGAATGCGAGCTGTCTCAACTGCCGTCTGAAGCGTTGTGATTGCAAATGCAGCTGATGTCGTGCCATCTGGCAGTTTCAATCCGGACCCATCACCCCATAATTCCCCATCGACATTTGAAAGAGGCGTATCTTGCAGGACAATACGACCCTGTGTCAGTGAGGAATATACAGTCATGGGACTCTAGTGACTGGGACTGAGTAGCTGGGAATGGTAATGAAGTAGCCGGATTAAGAGTCAAACAGCTTTTCAAAGGGATATGAAGGGCCAAAAGTGTCAATTCATATCCTGTCAAGCGAGTACTAGTTAAATGCTGCGTTTTGGTTTGGTTCAAAAGGGCATCAACTAACACAAGCCATCTATGTGACAAGACTATTCCCTCACTCTGACGTATGGACACAGCTGCCGCTGCCACAGAGCGAAAACACCCAGGCAACGCACGAGCGACTGGATCGAAGACAGCTGAAAAATATGCACAAGGACGCTGCTTTTCACCATGTGTCTGTACTAAAACCGAGAGTGCAGAACCATCCCCATCTTGTACATAGAGTGTGAAGGCCTTAATGTAGTCTGGAGTGCCTAATACTGGTGCAGAACATAGAGCTTGACGCAACTGCTGGAAAGCATTCTGGCATTCAGTAGTCCATGGGAGGGGCATTGGAGTGTCTTTAGTCAAAAGGGCCATCAAGGGTTTAACAATATGTGAAAAGCTAGGAATTCACTGCCTACAAAAAGAAGTAAGGCCAGTCAACGCACGAACCTCCTTCTGAGTGCAGGGCACAGGCGTGTCTAAAATAGCTTGAATGCGGTCTGGTGTGAGTGCACGTCCCTCCTTAGACAGGAGGGGACCTAAATAGGTAACCTGCTGTCTACAATATTGCAATTTCTTCCGGGAAACCTTGTGATGGTGAGATGCAAGAAAGGAGAGCAAAGACAGTATTCCTTCTTCACACTGTTCAGGGTTATCAGCTGCCAACAAAATGTCATCGACATATTGTATGAGAGCCACCCCTTTTGGCACAGAGAAAGAATCAAGCTGTCTTTTCAATGCCTGGCTATAAATGCTAGGACTCTCTGTATACCCCTGTGGAGCTCTACAAAATCTGAAGGATCGATTATTCAAAGTGAAGCCGAACAAATAACGGCTGTCAGGATGAAAAGGTATCGAGAAGAAAGCATTCTTCAAATTGATCACACTGAATGTAGTTGCAGTCGGAGGAACCATAGTAAGAAGTGCCGTAATGTCAGAGACTACTGGATATTGGGGCACTACAATCTTATTAACCTCTTGCAAATCAATGATAAACCTGAATATTCTAGTATCAGTATCTTTCTTCAAAATGGGAAGGATATGACTATTACAAACGTTGTAAGGGACTTCTTCCACAACTCCTACTGTAATCAAATCTGAAACAATATCAATTAATGCCTCTTCGCCTTCTCAAGATATTTTATATTGAGGCAGCTGAGGCAATGAAGCGCCCTCCTTCACTTGAATATGTGCTGGTAGGATAACCATTTGTCCCACATCAGTACCTGATGTAGCCCACAAAATACTAGGTAGTGATGCCAAAGCAATATCTTCTTTAAGAAGACAAGACCTCTCAGCCATAGGATAGTTGTCATTTAAAATAACGCGCACACTGTCTGGACAACATCGTATCGTGGCACGAAAATGTTTGAGCATATAAAGACCCACAATATTATCCGGTGTGTTAGAAGAAAGCAAGTATGGACATGCAGCAGAAAATTAATCAACATGAAATGCAAGTGGTTGTGACAGTGGGCTAAGGGAAGGTGCCCTATCGAATTCTATCAATGTTATCGTTAAGCCAGACAGGGGAGCCCTAGGAACCAATTGTTAAGACAGGGCACTACGAGTAGCTCCCATATCAACCAAAAACCGATCAGTAGAACCCAAAACGTTTGCATTAACATAGGAACCCTTCTGATCTACTGGGATTTCAACTGATTCCTTACCCCATCCTAGGCATTCTTATGCATAATTAGAATCCTTCAAATCATCGGGTGAATAAACAGACATCTGATAATGATTTTGTCTGTCAAAAGTATTAGAAGAATTCGGAGTATGCTCTACTGCCTCAAACCTAGTGCTATTATCCATACCTCCCCTATTTCCTAAGATCCCGGGCGGCTTCTCATTTGTCCCCTACCACGCTGTTAATGCTGACTACGCAAAAGTGGACTATCAACAGCCCAATGTCCAATCTCCTTACAATAAGCACACTGATCAGAAGAAAAAGTACCTCGAGGGAAAGAGGGCGCGCCAGGACGAAACATCGCACGTCCGCCTCTGCCACCACCTCTATAAGATGGACCATATATATACCTGAGCTAACATAACTTTCGTTTTTCAATCCTTAGCCTTTTTATCCTCCTTGCCTTTTTCTTCCAATTCCTGACATTCATAATACTGGGCCATAGTCACAAGGGAAAGGGGGGGGAAGACGTAGTCCATGAACTCTCGCTGGCCTTTAGGCGACTGGCTATGCCTGGCAACATGTTCGCGACAAATTTGTCGACGAACAAATGCTTGCCCGGGTCATCGGTCAATGACTGCACACTAAAGCAATGGAATGTCTCCTCAAAACGTGTAAAGAAATCAGAAACTGACTCATCCGCCTTTTGCTTACAGGAGGCTAACATAGTCCAATCTATCTTTTTAGGAGGTATAAGGGTTTTCAATTTAATTATGATAGCCTTTGGAAGGTCTAATATCTCTTGTTGTGGTTTCTGCGCAGGCTCTCTTTCTGCATCTTTTCTCTCTATTTCCTTCCAAATATCTCCAAAAGCGGTATGATCGTCTACTCTATGAATCGATCTCCACATATCAGGGGGTAAGATAAGCCCAAAAAACATGTCTATATCAGGCAAAGTCATGGTGCAAGGGCTAATAGCTCCTTCCACTTCTTCATAGAAAGCTTCGTAGGAGGCAGCCGGATTTTTCCACGGGTCAGGCAAAGCAGCTTTAAGAGCCATGACATCCGCTCTACCCTAAGGAGTATAGACCCAATTGTAAACAAAATATCCCTTCGCATCAGTTGAATCTGAGAATGAAGTCAAAACAGTAGAGCAGGATAGAACAAGCGAGCAGAACTGAAGGGGAAAAAGTCAGAACACCCACTGTCCAAGTACAGGGTGGTGGCCGTGGAGGAGAAGTGGTGAGTGGGCATTTAAAAGTGCAGACACTAACTTGCCTCGGTCTGCTTCCATGTCCCACTCCGATCTCGTACCAGAGTGTAGTGTGGGGGTAGGCGGGCAGCACTTGCCACTGTTCTATTGCAGCCTATTCCATATTCATGCAAGAGGAGCTCCCTCTGCACGCGCAGGGCTCAGAGATGCTGACGGGGAGATACCAACCCATCCACGGGGAAGGTGGGACTGGGGGGAGATGGGCGGGGAGGGTGCAGAAGAGGCAGGTGGAGGAGCAGTCAGTAAGCTGGTAAGGTGTGCCTCTACACCGCTTGAGGTTAACAGCTGTGTAGAAGGTGGCTCGAGGGCACATAGAAGATAGTGGGCTTAAAAATTGCATTTTATTTCCTTAGTACCGCCTTGTCTGCGTTTGTGTGTTAATCAGCACTGTCATTCTGTGCCCCCCTCGGCGGATATTAAATTGCAGTCCTTCTTCTATCTTTGCGAAATGTCCCGGTTTTTGTTTTTCAAAATCTGGTCACCCTACCCGGTTTCCCAGACACATCTCCCTGAGGGGGATCCTTCTCATGGTTGGCTCTGAAATGGTGTTTTCTGGTCTGAGTTTACTAGTTGGCGTGGCCTCTCTTAGGAGTGAAGAGCAGCTGGTTTTGCCCTGTGAAAGGTCTGGCAGGGCCCCAGGAGGTATTAATGGAAGGGGCCCCGATTCTATTCGTTGATGCTGGAAGGGCCATCTAGGCAATCAGCCATGACACTGGGAAAACTGCTGGTTATATGTTCAAATAATGTGATTTCCTTTTTCAATGTTCGTTTTAATCTGGTTTGTAAATAAATATGTCCTGAAACGTTGATTTTCATAACCAAATCTGGCGGGGTCCAGGCTGATTCTTCGTGGGTGCGAGCCAATGGTAAGGGGAGGTGATCTTCTCCCGACACTGCCCTGGGGCTGTCCCTCACCTATGAGCTGTTCGGGTGTCCTGTCCGCTCAACTATAGCGCTTAAAGGTAAACAGGCGGCGCTACGAGAAACACTTATTGAAAGTTGATAGAACGGCCATCATGGGCGGAATGCAGCACGGTGCATACTGGCTATATTTAAGGCAGGTCCTACAGGAAGCAGATTTAAGCATGTGCCCCCCCCCGTGGATCAATAGAATCAGTCCGTGCCACTCACGGCTAGGTCTTGAAAGGGGCGGTGCCATCTGCGCCAGCAATACGCAGATGGATGAGGCTGGTACTGCCAGCCACGGGGAGCCCTGGCGCAGAGCCATGCGGGGCAGGAGCCCGCGTGCGCACAGAAAGAGGGCCCAGCGAGGGGCAGAGAGAGGGAGTGACTGAAGAGTGAGGTAAGAGAATGCAGGGAACGACTAGATGATGGTGAATGGAGATAGTGTGTGTAAGGTAACCGGGGTGAGGGAACGGGGAACCAGGAGAGAGGGGTGAGGCAGAGAAATAAACTGGTGAAGAACAGACGGGCCACGTGAGGGAAAAGGTAAAGGCCTTAATAAGAACAAGCACGCGAAAAAAAAGACGTAAGCACAGTGGAGGGCGAGGGGGCAACGCAGGGGGCAGGAATACAAACACCACGGGAGAGGGGAGCAAGAGGAGAGCGGCGGAAGCAACAGAGGGCAGGAAATACGTGGGGGTAAGGGGAGCAACACAGTGGGTGGAGGGAAGGGAAGTAAACTAACAGGGAGAGAGTAACAAGGAGCAAGCTGGCGGCTTCACGCGGCACGCGCGCGTGAACCCAAGCGCTAGGCCAACAGAAGCCTGGGGTAGCACTTTTAAAAGCACACTACAAAATGTCTCGCAGAGTAGCGCATGCGCGGACTCAGCGAGACCTAAAAATAAATAGATTATTAGTAAAGGCAACTGATGGAACAGGCCTGAAATGGCCTGATGCTCACAATTTAGTACTGCTTACAATGGGGAAAAGATTTCTAAAGCGATTATGGAGACATGGTCATGGTGAGAAAAATAAAAGCTGTTTCTTTTAGTTCTAGGTGGACTGGACCACAGACGGTGAACCAACGCCATGATTGGATTCAGGAGACAAAATGCAGGGCAGCACCCCAACGCCTGAGAGGACGGTAACAGAAATTGATGACCATCTGTCACCAGAGGACCTGCGCAACACAGCAGTCAAGAAGAGGACAGACCAGACAATTTCTATGATCCATGAGGGCCCATCATAAAGTGTCAGAGGGACATGTCATAAACTGTTGCTGTTGAGTGAAGTACACAACGAAGTCTCGAAGAAAGGTGATGGTCTGCACCTGCAGAAAAATAGACTGAAGAGGTCAACGCAGGGCAGGTCCGGGAAACCACCCCTAAACAAGACTGCGGACCAGAAGGAGAAGCAGATGACCGCTCACTGCGTGCCTTTAAATTACTGACACTTGCAGAAAGTGCCCAGGAACAGATTGATTAAGTGACAATGTAGCCTTATGCAGTGCACAGAGAAAACAATATTTATTGGACACTTAATTATGAGTATGCTGCCGGTATCACAACAGCCTGCTGATATAATAATGATCTCATCAGGATGTATCAAAGTGAAAATATATGCATTTTGTGCAAACACTGTGTAATGCCATCCAAAGATATGTAACTAATATTTCCTTCATATATACATATACATATTTTGGTTTTACACTAATGTTGGATAGGTCTATCCAAAAGAGAGCATTGTTGCAAAATAGATATGTATTTCCATTTAAATTCATATGTATGCACTCACACTAACAGTCCTGTCTGACCTTGACTGGACAAGCTTCAACAAGCTATTATGTACCCCCTTAGAGGTCACTTTGCCTGTACTGACTACAAGATATTTCTTAATCTGGTTGTGCAAGTTGCTTACACAGTGCCGAGCCAGCCTTTCTGGTCTGCCCATATCTGGCTGTTTATAATTTGCATGGTGCAGACATTGCACATCTATGTTAGTCATATTTGGCTTGGTGCCTTATTCTAGTTCCGCTGACATGGCATTACTAAACTATATGGCACCCAGAAACCAGCCACTCTGGGAAGAAGCGGTCTGAGAGCCCCTAAGGCAGGAAACCTGACTTCTTCCTTGCTAATTAGCAATGATGCATGCATTTGGTACCAATACATAAATTTCACTCTGTTTCTGAGCAAACCTGCTATGTCTGGTGAGTTTAATTCATTTTCTCCTGGGAGGGTGCCAGTATTTCCCCATCAACATAGGTCCCAAATAAAGGCCTACACCCAGTGCTTAATTTGTAAAACATGAAGTGCTGGGGCTAAAAGCAAATTTTTAAAAATGCCCAAAAACAAGTCAAAAACGCAATAAAAACTATACTCTAAATACTCCTTCTCTTGAATAAATTATCTTCAAACTATCTGCAATTAATTAAAAAATACTCACCTTTATAGTGACACAAACACAATAAGTATAAATTCAGTTTAAGAGAAAACCCCCAAACCAGACCTGCGTATGCAATTTCAAACAAGCTGCAAGTTCCACACTTCAACACTCTGCAGCTATACAAGTCCCAAATAAAAGCTTACAATGCTTAATTTGTAAAATATAAAGTGCCAGGGCCTTAAGCAAAATACACGTCTGAGACATATATTACTTTGGTTCTATCTAAACTTAATAAGATACTGGTTTCAGCAATTCTCAAGTACCCCGCCAAACTACAACTCGAGTAATTCACAAAGTGTACACATTTTGAAACAAAGACCTACCATCCCTATATATTAAAAAAATACCCTGAACTTAAGCACACTATATATTATTTTGGAATAGAAGTAATATAAAGATATACAGTGTTAATATCACAAACTATACTACGTCATCTCTACCACAAAAAGCTACATTTAATAGAAAAGTATTTCAAATGCACGATGCAGGTTGACTTAATCAAACGGAGATGGCTGTAAAATAAACCAGGTATGGGAACACATGGAGAGGAATATTGCCTTACAGCGGGAAATTGTACAGTCCAAAGCTGTTTTTAATATAAAATCAGGGACTTCGGTGGTCATATCACTGAAAATACAATATTTGAAAAAAATATTATTGTCTACGGGTGCTCGTGGAACACCATTTCAATGGACTGGTATCTAGAGAATGCTAAAGTGATTCTGGTATTTTACGGACCTTTGCTGATCGTTTTCTGTCAAGAAAGTTAAATAGAGACAGTTGCCAGAAATGTTTTAAAAAGAAAGTCCCTAAGGAGAAAGCAATTTTGGTATTTTACTGACCTCTGCTGGTCGTTTTTTATCAAGAGAGTTAAATAGAGGCAGTTTAACAAGCAGAAATCAATTCTGGTATTTTTAGAGCCCGGACCCCCTAGGATGAACCCCGCCCCAACCTCATGCAATCCCACAATCAAAACTAACCAGTCCAAGTGTGTGGGAAAAAGTGTGGGAAAAACGGCCATGTTTAATAACCATTAAAACATTGATAAACATGACAATAACATTTATTTTATTTTATTCACATTTAACATTCAATATTCACAATTTTAATATTTACAAGTATTACCACTGATCATAACCACCGGTTATGCAATATCTACTTCCTCCAGCACCAAGGGGCCCTCTGGCTCGCATCCCCTATCTGAGAAACACGCAAGGCGCAACCCACCTGCGTCCTTGAGCGGTGAGCACCCAGCCCTGGGTCCTTGTCCGTCATTTCCGGGGGCCCACCCCTCTACCACCAGGCTGCCAAGGAGGCTCGTGTGACCTGGCGCCCTTGCCTCCCCAGCCGGTGTCCCCATTCTCCCTGCGGAGAGCTTACCGTCTCTCACCTCAGTACTGGCCAATGTTCTGTGGCCTCTTTCCGCCACTAGGGTGACCAGGGCCCACAGGTCCTTCACCCTCCTGGTAGGTAGATTGGATCCACTGGTCGAGGGGTCCAGAGCTGGAAGAGTGAACGTGGAGCCAGGGCCTAAATAGCCCCTCCCCCTGTCTCCCCCCCTAAAGCTATCTGCTCCGGCCGGATACACGACATGAGCGACTCGGAAGTACTTTGTCCGGCCAGTAGCCAATCAGGCTACTGGACCAGACTATGGGGGTGTGGCACGGGTCCGGGGGGGTGTGGCATGGGTCCGGGGGGCCGGGCCCTAAGGGCGCGCTCGCCGAGATCTCGTGCTTGCCAACTAACCTCTACTAGTCATTTTCTATTAAGAAAGTTAAACAGAGGCAGTTGAACAGAAAAAAAAGTCCCTAAACAGAAGCAGACAAGTCCTAGGGCTGATCTCCAGAGTCCACAAGGTACATACACAAATAAGTATTTGTTTAAACATGTTTTTATTTATTGAGGGTTCAAACCTTCCGGTTTCAGAAAGTCAGCACAGAAACATCAATCTCTCAGCTCAGACCAATCTTATAAATGTAGTACAACACTTTCGACATGTAGCTAAGATTGTAACGGAAAAATATGCATGAATTAATAATACCTCTTGAACTAAGAGAGCATACTAATTGTAAGCATCTGCATCTCTACTTTGTACAATGCATATAACAAGTTTAGATTTCTCAATAAACCAAGCACAAAACAAAAACATACACATATAAGTATATACTAAAGTATATACAAGAGGTCTCGAATGCTCTACCTAAAAATGGGGAAGGTCAGCAATAAAGGAATATCATGTTGGTCAGATCCTACTAGTTATTGACGTGTTTAACAGCACTGTGCAGGTTGAAGGAGGGAATGTTTGGAATCTTGGACAAGTTTCTTTATTCAAAGGTGATGAACGTCTCCCTAAGGAATGTCAGGACAACGTTTTTTGAATGTGGAAGAAGATGATTGTACGCAGTATTCTCGAAGCCCACTGGAGTAAAGTCTGGTGTAATCGGGGACCATTTGATGTGGCCAGGAGTGTTAGGATGCGTAACCCTCCTGTACGATTTAGAGATTACATACTAACATGATTAAAAGTAGTACGAGGAATATCATTTTTTGATGTTGTTTTGTTTTTTTTCCGAAAAGGAGGAAGGTGTGTTGCATGTACCGCGAGTACACGATCACTGTACTTCTGCGGTCTTGTCTCACTCGTACTCACGTTTTCATATAATGCAGTTATTTCCGACATGGAGATATGGGCGCGAAATTTCGCTCGTGTCTCAATGTTATCGTTTAAACGCTACTGCTGGCTGCAGAAGGGTTTGTTATAATTTGAACATGTAGGATCATGTATAGACATATGTGGGAAATGTCGGTTACTGGCAATCATGATTTGGATCGAGACTTGTCTCCATGTTTAATCTATGTAAATAAAAATTACCTTGGAATTCCTTTGTTTCCTGTGGATTGATTTTCCAACAGATGTCCTTCTCAAAAGCTGCAGGCTACTCTGGATGCCAACGGACTTCAGACGGACAGACCGGTCAAAGAAAAGTAAGGGGGGGTGATGATCGCCGTTGCTTCCGTCAACAACAATTAGCCAAACCAGTGCATTTACACTGAACGTTCATGTAATAAGTGAATTTTCATGTCACGGACTTGTGCTTGGCCACGGGCGAGCTTGGCCCAAGCTCGGGAGCTAATATTCCGAGCAGCGCAGCAGGGAGCTAACTGACTTTAATGTCATGCAAACAGAAGTTTGTCCATCCCACTTGGTCTTAATCGAGTCCTGTTAGGCTTTGAAATCAGCCCTTAATGTATCTCGGCGTAATTGTTAGCATCCCATCCCATCCTCCTCACACATCCATCCTTCCATCACACAGCAACAAACCCCTCCCCCACGATAAACACCACATTTACTTTGCACCCAGAGCGCTGTCCAGGTAACTCCACTCAGACCCTCCAGCAATTTGCAAAATAATCGCAAAATCAGCTAAATAGAGCGATGACCGTGACATTTATGTTTTTGGCCACAAAAAAAAGGTCTTGGCAGACAACAAACAAAATGGTGACCTCCAATTGGCTGTATGGGCACACGTCACTACGTCGTGCCGTACTAGCTAACTTAGAGGTGGTGAGTAATTGAACATGCCTTATGGAATAGGGGGGCCTGGACAGCTCATGGCTCCAGCGAAACTTTCTCCTGTGAGTGGGGACATTGACAAAGGGGGGCCCTGTAGTAATGTGCATGTTATTTATATATTTATCTTGTACATAGTAGTAGTTCTCCTTTAAGGATTAGGTACTGGAGAGGTTGTGGTTATTGAAGTACCTCCATAGTGATGGAATACTGTGGTGTGGAGATTGGTCAGTTGCACCTGACAGATTGAACATGATGGATGGGTTCTTATTTCCTCTACAATAAACTTACTTCATTTTCATCTCAACCTGTACCAGCAATTTTTATTTGATAACTTTACACTGGCGACGAGGATGGGATACATCTGTGCAGATGAGAAAAGTTTTAATTTTTCTTTCTGAGGAATTTCAAGATTTAAAGAAGATCTCAACATCTAATACAAGAAAGTCCAGTAAAAAATAAAATGTGTTTTCCTATTGTTTACCTAGAGTCACTATCTCTTTATTTGATAAAATAAAATATATAAACCTAAAGCTTTCGCCACATTTCTTGCCCTTGAACTTAAACAGATTTATTAGAGGGTTGGGAGAAAGTCGATGTAGGCTTCATGTGATCCTGGAAACTTTGTTGGGAGCCTAACGCCTTACTATTTGATTTGGTAAATGTTAATTTGTGCTCACAAAGTAAGGATTCACAAGGTTTAACACTAAAGTGACTTCTAGATAACCATATAACTTGCAGGAAAACATGGAACAATTTTATTGACATACTCATGAGGTTGGTAAATCCACTGTTTAAAAACATTTTTTTTTTTTTTTTTTTTGATTGGAGACTTTGTGGGAAACGTCAAAATTAAGCTTTCATTAAGCAAAACTGACTGTTGGTGTTCCTTGCTGCAATTTACGTATTTGCCTGGTTAAACTGCCTATCTAAGCCTCGGAAACCATACATGCCAACCAAAGTTTTCAATCTGCTGAGAAACAAGTCATTAATCAAAATTAACTGTTGGTGTTTGTTAGACCTGTCAGCCCTAGGGTGGTCTCCCCTTCTATTTTTGATCGTGCCTCATTTTTTCCACCCTCATTTTTATGTTGGACTTAGGTCTCCGGGCACCTTTTCATTGCCAATCAGTGTTAAGGTGCAGGTGCTCCCTTCTCCCAAAATGGCTGCCACAGGCCCCTGCTACTGCAGAGTGGTCTTCATTAGTAGCACCCTAGCTCCTGGAATGTGCTGGAACCTTCTAGAAGGGAGGTGTGGTTTTTACTTTTGCCGCCTTGGCTAGAGGTCACCTGACCTAGGGCTACTTAAGTGAGGGAGGGAACTTTTTCTAGTTAGTTGGCCAGTTGGGGTAAAGCAGAGCTGAAGAATCCACGCAGGAGTTTTAGGCGGTAGGGCCTAGCCAGGGACTTATGCCTCTGAGAGTGACAGGATTTAGGTGCTGCCTCTTAAGTGAGTGAGGGATCCTGTAAAGCCCACTGATCTAGCCCAGCAGTAGGAGGACCCGGGGAACCTCTGCCCAGCCTGACTAGGAAGGAACTAGTCGCCAACTCAATCCCTACCCCCCAGGAACAGAACTCCCCAAGGGCGCCAGAGACATCTGCGCCATCAGGACTTCATGTCATAACTGAATGCTGAACCTGAATGCTGAAACTTCATGTCACAACTGAATGCTGTAACTGAATGCTGAAACTTCACGTCAAAACTGAATGCTGAACCTGAATGCTGAAACTTCATGCCAAAGCTGAATGCAGGACGGCTGAGGATCAACCAGGTACTAGCGCTGTGACCCCTGCGCTCCCTGACCCGGCCTGGGATCCCCTGCCTCAATCCACGTTGAGCGCTGAGCTCTCCCGCTTAATTTGACCCACCCCCCTGGCGCGGGGACCAGAGCGCGCTCACCGCCGCGGCCCGGAGGCCGGAAGCTTGCACCATCATCACGTCGAGGCCCGCGGAGAAGCCCGGGGCCCCGTCGCTGCCGTCGCAGCTGCTGGCGGAGGTGTGAGAGGCCGTGACCTGCCCCCGTCGCGGAGGTATCGACTGCGGAGTCCGGAGCTGTGTCGGACGCCCCAGGACGCCGAGATCAAGGTAACCCCCGGGGGCTGGGAGGTAGCATGGCCGAGTGGAGGCCGGGGACTTACCCCCCCTGCTCCCCGGGAGGCTTGGGACAGACCCGGTGCGCCCCCTACAGATCGGGAGCGGCACCGCACCCTGAGACACTGGTTTCCCTCCGTGGGAGTTCCACCCGTTCACCGGAGACTCTGACACCCCTCCGAGGGATTACCCCTTCCTCAGAGACTGCCGCGTATCAGTGGACCGCCTACTTGAGGCTTGTCAAGTACGAGTAGCGCTGTGCTTTCCCGAACGGCTCCAAAGGGTTCAATGCTTACTTATTACGAGTAGCGCTGTGTTTGTAGGCTCTGCTCGGAAGTGTTCTATGCCCGATTATTACGAGTAACGCTGTGTTCATAGGCTCTGCTCAAAAGGGTTCCATTCTTACTTATTACGAGTAGCGCTGTGGTTGTAGGCTCTGCTCGGAAGTGTTCTATGCCCGATTATTACGAGTAACGCTGTGTTCATAGGCTATGCTCAAAAGGGTTCAATGCTTACTTATTACGAGTAGCGCTATGGTTGTAGGCTCTGCTCGGAAGTGTCCAATGCGTGTTTATTACGAGTAGCGCTGTGTTCATACGCTATGCTCCAAAGTGTTCAATGCCTGAGTATTACAAGTAGCGCTGTGATCTCGCACGGAAGCGCTAGTGGTGCCATGAGTAGCGGTAAGCCCGCGAAGCCTGCCCTGAGTCACTACTAGTTCCCAGGTGTGGCGCTACGATTCCCAGTACTATCTTTCACCGCGCTGATCATTAGACGCTACGCGGGGTGCCCACGGCAGAATGCAATACTAGAGTTGGGAGGGGCAAAGCGCTAGGATTAACCGCTGTGTTTACCGCTCCCCCAGGTTCACCAGATATTACCCATGAAACTATGACGGAGTGCTCCTGCAACTGGTGCTAATGTATACAAGTGTGACCTATTGCCCCATTGTGAATCGCTGGTGAATATAACGCTGATGTAATCAGGTACTGCCTAGGGCACCATTATGAGATGCTGGTGAATCAAATGCTATCCTATGTAAATAATGCCATTGCCATCTAATGAACTGCATTTGCATCTAACTGCTTAGATAAACTTGAGTTATTTGCATAAATTCTACTGTGTGGCGTCCCTTATTGTGTGCGTTCCCTGTTTCAGAGGATGTGTGTGTTGTATGGTCGCTTTACACATAAGCCTTTGGGTGCCCAGCCGCTCAAGTCACGTTACCCCCTTAGGGCTTGGTGACCCCAGGTCTTACAGTGTTTCTTGCTGTAATCTACGCATCTGGCTTATTAAACTGTCTATCTAAGCTTAAGAAACTCTTCTTATCAACCAAAGTCCTTAACCTGCTTAAAAACGTCATTCCCAACGTACGTTTGAGTTTTACAAGTGTTTTAAGGAGGTGTTGGAGAGGTTTAGATTACACAATCTCACGGTTAGAATTGATAAATGCAAGTTTAGGAAATCTTCTATTGATTACCTGGGACACACAATATCTGGTAAGGGAATTGAACCTAAGAGTGACTTGGTTAAATCAATAGAAAATGTATCATCACCTAAAAGTAAAGAAGACCTCATGAAATTTTTGGGGATGGCTGAGTATTACAGCCAGTTTGTTAAAGGTTTTGCTGAAAAGTGTGTTCACAGGCGTACCCTTCTTTGCAAAGGTGTAGAGTTTATATGGAGCAAGGAATGTGAGGCAGAATTTGTCAAGATTAAAGAGTATCTAAAAGAGACACCTAGATTAGGGAGTTTTGAACCTGCAGCCAAATCGGTTTTAGTTACCAATGCAAGTATGAAAGGTTTGGGTGCTGTACTACAACAAGAGAGTGAGGGTAAAACAGATGTCATTCTTTTCCTGTCAAGCAGTCTTAGGGGAGCTGAATCTCGTTACTCAGTGATAGAAAAGGAGGCGTTAGCCGTCCATTGGGCCATGAAGAAGTTAAAGAATTTATTGTGGGCTACCAAATTTGTGGTTCGAACTGATCACAAACCCTTAGATGAAGTTTTTAATAGGAAAGGAACGGATGCCATCTCGAGCAGGATTTCAAGATGGGTTGTTGACCTACTAGGATAGAGTTTGAATGTGGAATATTTACCTGGAGAACGTAATTATACAGCTGATGCTTTGTCCAGACTGGTCACACAAGATGATGGTTGCTTTGACCAAGAAGAAGAGGAGGAGTTTGAATGGGTGTGTGCAATTGAGTGCGGTGGCATTAAAGATGATAAATGGAGAGAAGAGTTTAGAACTGATGAGGAACTTTTAGAGTTATCTTCCCTTGTCAAAAATTGATAGGTTAAGAGAAGTCAAGGTGTTTCAGAGAAGTATTGGAATGTGAGGGGCGAGTTATCCATGTCTGATGGTTTGATGTTTCGTGGTACCAGATTAATTCCCCCTAGGTGTCTTCGTGAAGAGTTGATTACTTTAGCCCATCAAGGAATTTCTAAAACCAAAGAAAGCGTTAGGCTTAACTATTGGTGGGCTGGGATGGATTTAGACATTGAAAGATTAGTGCGAGAGTGTATTCCTTGCACGTTAAGTTAGAAATGTTTTAAACCAAGAGTCCAACCAATGGTCATAAGGGATAGACCAAATGCGCCTTGGGAGGAATTAGCTCTTGATATATTGGGCCCTGATAAATGTAAAGATGGTGAGGTTTATTTGTTTGTTCTTATAGATTTGTATTCAAGGTGGCCCGAAATTAAGATCACAAAATGTATCGACACTAAACATGTCATCTCATTTCTCATGGATGTTTTCACTAGAGAAGGTCTCCCTGGATATCTCCTTACAGATAATGGAATGCAATTTGTTTCTAAAGAAATGGGGGAGCTTTTAGAGAAATGTTCTATTAAGCATAAGCGTTGTTCTTTATACCATCCGGAAAGTAATGGAATGGTGGAAAGGTTTGTCCGAGTTCTTAAAGAATCTATTTCACTATCCAAACAAAATAACGTGGATTGGAAGGAGGGGGTTAATAAAATTGTAGAAATGTATAGAGTTACGCCTCATACAACCACTGGTTGTACACCATTTCTTCTTTTTAAAAACAGACATCCCAATACTTTCCTCACGCCTTTCTGGGTGAATGAAAAGGTGGTCAAGAGAAATAGAGGTAAGTCTTTCCTTGGGTCATGGAGGAAAAGAGAGGCTGACAAAGTTATTGATCTCAAGTTAAGGTTTGACAAAAGGAAAGCTGTAAAGAAAACACTTGTTAATGTAGGAGATTTAGTAATGATTAGGCCACCACCTGGACGGAAGTCTTCTGAGTTATTCAAAATGATTCATAAAGTTAAAAAGGTTTTTACAAATGCAATCAAAACTGAAGATTCTAGGATTTGGAATCATAATAGGGTGGTTGTTGGTAATAAATCATTGGTAAACAGTGAATTGGATGAAACCACTGTCAAGTCGGGTAACAAGTGTCTTTCAAGCTCTTTGAGAGAAAAAAGTAAAAGGATTATAAAACTACCAGCAAAATTCAATGACTTTGTTAGAGAATAATATTTTTGATATCTTGTGTCTTTCTTCCATATTCTTGTTCCTTTATTATGTGGGAGGAAGATGTGTAGTAATGTGCATGTTATTTATATATTTATCTTGTACATAGTAGTAGTTCTCCTTTAAGGATTAGGTACTGGAGAGGTTGTTGTTATTGAAGTAGCTCCATGGTGATGGAATACTGTGGTGTGGAGATTGGTCAGTTGCACCTGACAGATTGAACTTGATGGATGGATCTTATTTCCTTTACAATAAACTTACTTCATCTTCAACTCAACCTGTACCAGCAATTTTTATTTGATAAAAAGTTTATTTGATAACTTTAAAGGCCCCTTACACCAGGCCTGAGAGCGTAAACTTGTTCGAGTTCAGCCACTGCGACCTGGGAGGTACTAAACACCAATATAACGAGATGAGGCCCTGGGCTCTTAGCAAACATATTTGTATTACTGCGTTACAGCAATCACAACCAACAATGTGCTTTCAGTATAGCACTCACGTCAGTCTTACAGCTTTGAGGCGCTGTATTTAACACGCACAATTGAAAAGATGAAAGGCGAGTCAGACCTAAAGATCGATTGCAGCAGCCTGCACACATCTCTGAGGCAGGTGGATCCCGTCGGTGCAAAGTGTGACTCGCTGTAAATCCACTCACTGCGGTTTCAATGAGGTCCTCGGGCTCCAGTAATATGCAAGTATTTCTGCACTTAGGACTATCCATCAGTCTCCTGACATACCATGATAGCCGTTAAAACTACAGCACAGCCAGCGTAGGTAAAACAAATGCATCAGAACAGTCTGAGACACTGGCATCCAAGAAAGCTTCTCTTCTACATGCAAAACATGTTTTTAAAGTTGACACAAACACCCTCGTAAAACGTGTAAAACAGAGTAAAGTCATAACTGCTTCCTCTTGAATCGAGGCAGCCTGACTTTGCTCTCGCCTTCCGATGTGTATACTGGGGCTGAGCCGGTCACAGGTTTGGACAGTACAGGAGAAACAGGTCTGTATGTGGCCAGATTTTACTGTGAGCTGTCCAGCTCACTCTTTCATCCTTCCAAGGGCGATAATACAACTGAGTTTCAATTAGTTGATAGGGGCAGACCTCAAGCAAGCACCAAAATACACGTGAGTAACTTTCAAAGTCATTTTAGAGATGAAGCTGAGGGACTAAAGGATTGATGGGTACCCATTTAGGGGGGAGATTTTGGGGGGCAGAAGAGGGACAATTGTGTTCTGTGTTTTAGAAAGGGAGTAAGCAAGGATTAAGTCAAAATATCAACTTTTCCAGAGAAAGTGGTTTATCTCTTTCCTGCATAGGACTTATCAGCGTGGAAATCCATCTTTCTATTTTGAAATTTTAAGAGTTTCCGTTTACCAGAGCAGTATTTGCGTTTCAAAGTTAATTGAGTGCATGGCCTCAACAATCGTGTACGGACCAGCAAAGTAATTGAAATTTTGCCACAATTCAAGGTTGAATGCAGTGGTTATATTCTTTTGCTTGCCATGGTTCTATTTATTCTGTTGATTTTTTGGTTTGTGTGTGATAAATTAGTAGTGTGTAAGTCGCTGTTAGAAGGGTAACATTTGCTCTAATTGTAATATTAATCCTGTTCAATTGGGTTATTAGACTTTTTCCAAAGGTGGCTGCAATCTTTTTTGCACGTTCTATTGTATTTGTTTTTGGGGGTCCCATTTTTAAATGAGCACTGCGAATCACGTACTTCCTTACAGAATGCCATGTAATATTTAGGGGCATGATGTTAATTTGCCGCAAATGTTCCCTTGTGGCAGGAGTTTGGAGAGGCAGAATATGATCAGTTAAGGATGGCACATTTGCAAGATAATTTACATGGGAAAAAGTTACTAGGAGCTTTGGTGTCTTTCACCAAAATAAAACAAATGTTTTTCAAGTTCTCCAGGTACTGTGTTATGCTGAACTTATTTTCAAGTACTGCTATACACATATTAATGCCATATAAACAAGTTCTAAACCCTTCCCTCGTATCCCTCCTAGACTCATCCAATACCTCATCTTTCTCCGTAATCCAATTCTAGAAACTCTTCCCCCTCTACCTTTCCTTATCCCAAACCTCCTCCTACTGCTACGATCTCCAAATAAATACTTTTTAGACCCTTCCCTCTACTATTCCTCTACTATCCTTTTCAATCCAACTAACAGACTCACATGTCCACAGCTCAAATTAATTTTGTATTTCCCTATAATAACTCACCACTAATCCTTTTTGGGTTCCGGAGTAGCGTGCTACTCACTGAAAAGCACCTTGACAGGGTAGTAAGCACTATATCAATGCAAATACAAATCAAGGGTCCCTTGCAGTGACTATTCCCCCTACCCCCTACTGCCACCATCTAAAGCCCATGCCCTGCATGCACCATGCGTTGATAGGCCCTTCATGCCCAAGTTAAAGGTTCCTCCCATCTGCCCCACTTCCACCCACATCCCATGCGAGGCTTCCCTCCGAGGAGTCTGTAGACGTGCTCTACATGTACCAAGCGTCCACATACCACCTCTTTCCCTCAGAGGCTTGGAACTGCTAGCCCCAAGTCAGCACAGTGCCACAGAAAGCAGGATGACTAGCAACCCTGGGCTATTGAGCTTGGCTTAACCTATTGTTGTAATCTTCCGTGTTCCTTGCCTTTTTCCCCCTCCCCCCTCTCCTGTCCTGGGTATTGGTACTGCCCAGGTTGTAGAACCTTGGATTTGGAGTTCGCTTTAGAATGTTGGGTGTGTAGGCGGTTGTGAACAGGGCGTGGGATCCTATTGGAATAAATGCTACTTTTTCTTCACTTCTCCTGGCGCTATATTCATTCATTCCTAACATTTTGGCGACGAATTCAACTTACCGTGCTGGGGACGGTGAGGATCCTTTCCCCAGTGTTCTTGCTGCCTGCTCGCTAACACCTTCACCGGAGGACTTGGTGTCGATCTGCCCCGTTTTCCTTCGTCTTCCTGCGGAGCCTCTTTCCATCGTAGCGGACTCCCTGGCTACTGGAACTGTCCCTCACGGTGGGTGAGTTGGTTTCTTCCGCACTGGGGCATTTCCACCGTTCCAACTCCTCTCGCCATTATCGATGTGTGGATGACGTTCTTGGAGGGCGGTTCTTCTCGTCTCTTCAGATGATATATGCGTTTGGTTAGAGACTGGCTTCAAGTTACCGGTCTTTTTCCCCACCTCCGTGAGAGTGCCCCGCTTCCTCGCTGGAGTTCTCTTTGGTCCGTGTGGCGAAGTGTTGCTCCAGTGGTTCTCTTTCCAGGGAAGCCTACGGTCTAGGTTCCCGCCTCTTCCCGGGGACGTCATCTCCTTCGTTGTTTTCCCCGCAGACTCTGCCCTGAAACACTGCTTCATTTTCCTGCCTACTTCATTGGTCTCAGCCTGCATTTTTTTCTTTCGAGGTGGTCCACGCTATGAATGTTCCGCCTTTC
Source organism: Triturus cristatus (assembly GCF_964204655.1). Classification (NCBI taxonomy): domain Eukaryota; kingdom Metazoa; phylum Chordata; class Amphibia; order Caudata; family Salamandridae; genus Triturus; species Triturus cristatus. The sequence continues at coordinate 167,609,392 of NC_140587.1, forward strand.
ACATGTGACAGGATTACTCATTTTTTCGAGTGGTGATTGGCCTTCCTCAGCAGACACTACCTATCACACACCACTCCAAGGTTTTCAGCCTGCATGCTACTTTCGCTGACAGGCTCAGCTTACACTTCATGTGTGGTTTTATTATAGAGGTTATTAACCTAGTCTATGATCCGGTACTGTTGAAGTTATCTTTCTCATTCATTTGCCTGCATATTTCTACCTGCTGACAGGCACAGCTTATTATTGGATGTTGTTTGTTCATTGTACATTCTCTTTTTGACTGGCACAGCTCATTTTGATGTTGTTTGTTCTTTGCACATCCTCTTTCTTTTTTTCTTTTCTCTTCTTTATATTTCCGGTTCTTTCTTTTTCTTCTTTCCTCATTTTATTCCATCACCTGTTGCTCTCTTATTTCTCCTCCTTTATTTTTCTTTCCTTTCTGCCTCCAGCATGTCTACGTTTGCTATGTCTCAACCTCCTTCATTTCTTGATGAAGCTGGAGATCCTCTCATTCCATGGAAAAAGTGTGTGAATCTCTTTGAATCATATCTTATTGCTATATGTGGTGACAGGATTTCCACTGTGCGCAAACAACATATCCTCCTGCACAACCTGGGGAAGCAGGGTAGGGAAATTTTTGATGCCCTTCCTGATTCTATTGTTGAAAATGTGAATATTGATGGTGAGGATGATGTCCAACAAGATGTATATCAATTAACCTTAAAAAAATGGCGCAATTTGGGGAAAAAATTATTATTGTACTAGAGCGTCACAAGTTTTTTTTGCGTGCTCAAGGGAAAAATGAAAAAGTGATCAATTATATTGCAGTTCTGAGGGGTTTAGCCTCTACGTGTGATTTTGGAAATTTAACTGAGTCTCTTATTAGGGATCAGCTGGTAAGATGTACTAGTGACAAGAAAATTCAGGAAAGACTTTTAGCTGAAGCCCCAGATTTGAAACACGCCATTGCCATTATCATTGAACACACTGCATATTGTATGAACGAGATGAAAGATGCTGTTGATGTTAAGCCTGTCTCAGAAAACAATGTAAACAAGATTTCTAGCAAAGATTCTAAACATAAATCCCTACCTACAATTCCTGAGATACATACTACTTCTGGGAACAAGTTAAGATACTACAGGTGTGGCAATCCTAATCATTTAGCTAACAATGTGAAATTTCCCGCCAGAAGTGTAATGTGTAGCAAATGTAAGAAAAGAAGTAATTTCTCTAAAGTGTGTCACGATGCAAAGAAAGGTATAACTCACATGATATCAAGTGAACCTATTCCTCAGCTTCCCGAAGAGGATATTGTTTTCCAAGTATTTCATTGTTCTGAAAGTTGTAGCAATTCGTACCCAAAGTGTGAAATGTTTCTAGACAGTGTCAGGTATGTAGTATATGCAGACTCTTGTTCCCCATATACCCTCAACAACGAAGCTACTTTACATGCCAATTCAGGTACAGAAAAGTATAGTCTATTGTCTCCTGACATCCGGCCGGGTGGATACAATCAGGATCCCATACCTCTGGTGGGGATGCTGCTTATGCATATAGACTTCAAGGACAGATCGACTGTTGGAAAAGTCTACATTACTAAAAATGGTTCTAATTTACTTGGTTGGAAACATCAAAAAGATCTAAGAATAAAGCTGGACCCGAATGCACCCGAACCAGTTTACCTGGTGGATAGATCTAATATTGGAATGGAAAATTGTGGAAAATTTCCGGAGGTTTTTACGGACACTCTAGGTCTCTTGAAAGGTTTTCTTCACAAAATTAAACTCAAGTCAAATTCGAAACCAGCTGTCCACAAACCTAGATCTTGATCTATTCCATTACTTGTAAGAGAACCACTTAAAAAAAGAACTGGACAGATTGGAAGCCAGCAAAGTCATTGAAAGGATCGAACGTTCAGAATGATTGGCCCCCATTGTAGTAGCAGCCAAGGGTGGTGGCAAGGGCATTCGTCTATGTGTTGACCTCAGGGATTTAAACTCCAACATTTGGGTGGATAGACACCCTCTCCCCAATATTAATGAAATGCTTTCTGCCATACAAGGGGCGAAATTCTTTTCAGTTTTAGATCTATCCTCAGCCTACCATCAGGTTGCTCTGCATCCAGAGTCAAAACCTCTCACTTCTTTTATAACGCCGTTCGGGGCTTATCAATTCTCTAGATTACCATTTGGTCTAGCTTCTGCTGCAGCAGTATTTCAACGTGTAATGCATCACTTACTACAAGGTCTGGACAATGTGCTTTGTTTCCAAGATGACATCCTTATTCATGGTTCGTCTGTGATGGAGCATAACAAAACTTTAGAAGCAGTCTTGATTAGACTCAGTAAAGCTGGGTTCACCACCCAGAAAGACAAGTGCAAAATTGGGGTGGAATCTGTAGTCTACCTTGGTCACACTATTTCAAGTGAGGGCATCAAACCCAAATACAACCTGATAGATTCTGTCAAACTGGCTCCAACTCCCAAAAATAAAGAGGAACTCAAATCCTTTTTGGGTTTAGTTGAGTATATGTCCAAGTTTGTCAAGAACTTTGCTGATCATGTCCATCCTCTCAGAGAACTACTAAAAAAAGGGTCATCATTTGAGTGGAGTCAGCAGTGCCAACACGCTTTTGTACACGTCAAGGAAGACATTACTGAGGCACCCATCCTAAGTGCATTTGACCCTAACGCTAAAACCATCCTGACCACGGATGCTAGCATGAAGGGGTTAGGAGCGTCACTCACACAGATAGTAAATGGCCAAGAGAAAGTAATAGCATTTGCCTCGAGAACCTTAAGAGATGCTGAACTCAATTACTCCACAATAGAGAAAGAGGCACTAGCCTGTTATTGGGCCATGAACCATTTCAAGTATTTCCTCTGGGGAATTCCATTTTCACTAAAAACAGATCACAAACCGTTACTCCCTTTATTCTCCACAAAACGTCTTGAAAATGCCACTCCACGTATTTCCAAGTGGGTACTGAGTCTACAAGGCTTCAACTACTCCATGGTTTACATTCCAGGCATCGACAACCAGGTAGTGGATTGTCTCCCGAGACTTCCTGTGTCCAGTGAAGATCCCATGTACAACCCTCCTGATGAAACCATCCTTACTATTGAAATTCCAGCCTTCAATAAAGATGAATGGGAGAAATCCTTAAAGGATGACTGTTATCTCGCCTTACTTAAGAGTGTAATTAGCAAAGGATGGCCTAAAACTATAACAGACTTTCCCGAAGCTATCCGCAAGTTCTGGATTGTAAGAAATTAATTGTCTATTGTAGGTGACCTTATTTATCGAGGCAGCAGAATCATCCCTCCAAAAAATATGTATGAACGGCTAATTGAAATTGCACATGAAGGCCACCCTGGTAGGAACATGACGAAGAGCAAAATCAGACAGAACTATTGGTTCCCTAATATGGACTCTCTAGTCGAGAGTCAAGTAAAGAATTGTGTGGCATGTGGCATTAGAGACAAAACTAAAATCATCCGTAAATCACCACTTTTGCCGGTGACAATTCCCACCAAACCTTGGGACAAGTTAGGGCTGGATATTATTGGTCCTTTGAACCTGTTATGTCATTCTCATAGGTTCTTGTTTGTTCTTATTGACTACCATTTCCATTGGATTGTTACGAAAATGGTTTCTTCCATCACTACCACATCATTGATTTAATTTTTGAAGGAAACCTTTTTCAAAGAAGGCATTCCTAGCGTTATTATATCAGACAATGGAGTTCAATTCACTTCAGATGAAATGAAGCAGTTTATGACCTCATTATCTGTTACTCACCTCAGATCCCCCCTTTATTGCCCCAAAACTAATGGCCTGGTAGAAAGGGCTAGTAGGATGCTAAAGGACACCATTCAACTTGCATTGTCTTCACGAGAACCGGTTGTGGAGGCCATTAGAAAAATGTTGTGGTCGTACCATACGACACCCAATGCTGTCTCTGGAGTTTCTCCATTTATCTCACTTAAAGGAAGAAACCCTGGTTCAAAACTCACACCCAATTGGCTTAATGGTGGGACTCGTGTGTGGGTGGACAGGGAAGATGTTCTTAGAAAAGCTGAAAAACATCAATCAGAATATAAGCACAGGTATGACAGTCGTTGGGGAACATCCACCAAGTGTTGGCGAGAAGGCCAATGGGTAGTTGTCAAAAAACCCAATGTTACCAAATCTAAGATCTCCTCATATTCTAAACCACAGAGAATAAGACGTGTTCACAACAACTCTGTAGTGATGGAAGCATATGGAGCATGGACAACATTGCGGGCTGTCCAAGTGTTTCTGGTTCCATGCCTTCTTTGGGTGACAGTCAGAGCAGTCCAACTTCCACGGACAGCGATCCCAGAAGTACAAGGTTACGCAGACCACCTATTTGGCAAGCTGATTATAATATGTAACCCTTTGATGTACTTCTCTCTGGTTTCCGCATATGCCACCTATCCTCTTGTGTTAGACTAGGATGTCAACTATGTGTTATATTACACTTGTATTTGCTCCTTTGTATCCATTTACCTCTTAATTTCCCTTTTGGGATTGCAGTTTTTTACCATGTTTTTGGTTATCCTCCTTTTAGTAGGGAGGTGTGTTGTAATCTTCCGTGTTCCTTGCCTTTTTCCCCCTCCCAACTCTCCTGTCCTGGGTATTGGTACTGCCCAGGTTGTAGAACCTTGGATTTGGAGTTCGCTTTAGAATGTTGGGTGTGTAGGCGGTTGTGAGCAGGACGTGGGATCCTATTGGAATAAACGCTACTTTTTCTTCACTTCTCCTGGCGTTATATTCATTCTTTCCTAACACCTGTGTTCCAAAATGTTACCTTAAAGGAGAATGTGGCAAACAAACACGCTCAGACACTTTACTGTTTCAAATTTGAATACTCTGCTAAAACAGTTTCCATGATCTAAGGCTGAAAAGGAATGATTACAAGTAAAATAAAGTGCCGCAAAATTTCCCTTTTTGTGCCGCTAAATTTTCAAGTCCTTGCCGCATAATCCTGGGGAGATCTTTCCAATGTAGGACCGTACTTTCGCTTGCCCTTCGCTGTTTTCTCTCTCCCATTTACGACTCTCCTTTTCTCTGTTTTTAAATTCCGACATCCTCTCTATCCTATACCAGCTCTCTGGCAGCAGCCCGAATGAAGACACACCGTCAAGCTAAATTAGTTTGAGAAAGCTTGAAAAGCAACTTCCGCCATTTGCCCCCTGGTAGAGATCAGTCGCGCGCGCCTCCCGGCAGCCTCGGCGCCGATTACTTGCTGAGCCACAGTGCGCCCACCTGCCCAGGTACAGCTCCAGGACTCCAGCTTCCTCTCTCCGAAACTACGGGAGCAGCCAGCGAGACGCGCAGAACGGGCTAGAGGTGTCAATCGAGGCAATTACAGCGCCGCCCACAGAAGGGGAGGAGAAACTGCAAGACTGGGTACGAAGGAACTCAACGCTCCCCCAACTCCTTCCCATGAAGGACTGTAGACACCGCGTGACTTCCCGCCAGGCGCGGCAGCCTGGAAAACCCCATCCGTTCAAAGAGCCCTCGCAGCTCCCAGGGCACCTGCACCGACGGTATGAGGAGGGCGAGAGAGGCACCACCCACCCAGCCGAGCGCCCAGGGACGGCCCCTGAGGGCTCTGCACCAATGCGTTGGGCCGCCGAAAGCGAAAGTAAAAGAAGCCGGACTGCTGAGAAAGAGGGAGGGGGGGAGGGGGGGGGGGGGGTTAGAACTGGAAGAGACAGCAGCCGGGGGGACGACTGAAAGATAGGTGCGCTTGGAACTCCTGCATTATGGCGAAGTCACCCTGCGCCCTCAAAGTCAGCGGCGACGGCAAGAAGACGGTAATTCCAATACTTCATGATCTGCCAGTGTGCGCTTCACTCTGTATTGTGTCTCCTCTTTCTTCATTTTATATGGATTCTCATCCTACCAGTATTCTCTTAGTACTGACACGTGATCCCTTATGTGTGTTTTAGTTCTAGCTGTGCGGGCAATAGCACTCTGGTTGCTGGGAGTTTTATGTCCAAACTTCTATTGTGACTAATTAAACCCCGGAAAATGGATAGTGAAACGAAGCTAGGGGTGTGACTGAAGCAAGTGAAACGGGACCACTTGTCAATAAGGCTGTCTTCTGTACATTTTTTTTTTTTATGTCTCCCTACCTCAATTTTCTCCCCTTCTCTCCCTGTCAATATAATGGCCTCTGCCCGTTTCAGCCACTGTTAGCCTGGCCATTAACCAGTTACCAATACTACAGCAGCACCTGGGCCGGGTCAGGGAAATGGGTGGCTATCAAACTCTTACGTTACTACTATCTTAAGTACCTGGATAGCAAATGCCACACTTCAGGAGAGGACTTTATTGCTTTACCACTAGGAAAGAATGCCCCTGTCCACACCGACCCGCTATACATCTGGAAGAGAACTAACCAGGGGGCATATCAACAAGGGATTTATCTCTGCTTTTTTGGCTTTAAAAGCCAAAAAAGCAGAGATAAAACTAGCGCCCTATCAACAACAGGGTGCTAACACGCAAATTTGCATGTTAGCACCCTTTTACTCTACGCTTCCCCTTGCATCTCTAATGAGATGCAAAGGGGGCGTTCCAGAGTAAAATAATAGGAGAAATGTCGCTAAGCGACATTTCTCCTATTATCAAGAATGTCGCTAACCCTGTTAGAGACAAAAAAAGCAGCGCTAACCGCAGTTAACGCTGCTTTTTTACGTCTGCTAATTTTCAGACTTAGCTATGATATCCTATGGAAGGAGGATATCATGGCTAAGTTTGCCTGTCCCTATCAACAAGGTAACGTGTGATTATCACTGGGTTTCCAGCGATAATCACACGTTAGCCTGTTAGCGTGTAGATTTTTATCGCTATTGAGATAAGCGTTGCTAATAGCACGCTATCTCAGCGATAAAAATTCACGCTAGCCGGCGATAATTATCCTCGCGCTAAGAGCGCTGAGCGATAATTATCGCCGGTTGTTGTTGATATGCCCCCAGGTTTGCTAAACCTCTAGAAGAAAAACTCATGTCTTTAGGAGAGAAAGCCACCGGTATAATACAAGGTTAGAACCCCCCCCACCGAATCCCTCCTCCGTGAATGAATCCTTCTGGCAGCATAGCAGGGGGCATACCCCCCTTCCGTCCCACCTACAGAGAACCACACCACCAAACCAGCACGTGCTATCCCACCAAACGATATGCATTCTCTGTACCACACCATCCTTACTTAGCCCCTAAGTGATAACCCCTCCCCCTTGGTATACTGCTAGCAAATAATTAAGTACCTGCAACCCTACTATGGTGAATCCACTCCTGCTTTGGCCCCATGAGGGAACACCCCACATTCCTGGTGTGGGGGAGAAAATCTCCCTATGCAACTGAATGAGAATCCCACCGTACCATATTTAGCAGACCCCTGCTATTTTACCAGGTTAAACCTCCCTCTCTACCACCAAGACAAAATTCTTCATTATACTGCCCGAAAATAACTTCCTAATGTACAAGTTAAAGAAACTAGAGCGAGGAGCAGCACTCCACTTTAGCACCAGGAGAGAGGAAATCCTATTCTGCCAGCAGGACAGAATATACCACGCCTTCCCTTCAGCAGATAATTCCTTGCTTAAGTACCTGGAAAGAGCAATCCCGTTATGTCTGAGGAAAAATATCCAACTATATTGTGGGATGGAGCACTCACTATATTAATAAGTTGCAGCACACCTTCGCTCTCCAGCCAGGATAGGGCAAGCCGTACAGTATTAATTTGAGAGAACACGCCCACTAGACCACCTGTAGAGAACACCCCGCCATTTGTGTTGCACGTTGGAATGTAGAAACGCTCAGTCAATGCCAGTAGATTAAGAGCAGGTTTATGGTAAGTTGAATGGGTACATAAATGACCCAACCAGGAGCAGATGTTGGTAGATGCTCGGCCCCGGTCTGTCTGACTCAACCGCCCTCCAGGGCCCCCTCATAACTCTGGCATTCCACAACATCAATTATGACTAGCCACCAAACGACACCAATAATTACCACAGTACAACATCAAACGCTGACACAACCATTCATACAGACAAGGAAACAAAAGCAAAAACCTGGAATCTTTCAATATTCATACTCCGTTAACTTGCAACAGATACATTTTAACCCACGCACTCATCCCACGAAAGGGCATCATATTTTTTAGCATTGTGAAGCTTTCAACCCATACACTTATCCTCTGTAAGTGCATTTAGTGTTTTTGCATCCAGTATCTTTCAACCTACACACTCATCCCACGTACGGGCATCTAGTGTTTTAACAATGGGTAACTTTCACCCCACTTACTTATCCCCTGTAATGGCATCATATGTTTTAGCAATGGCATTCTTTCACCTCTTATTCTCCCCTACCACTGAGTGAAAATCACACCGAACAGGAGTCAGCACAACCCAAGCACTGCCCTGCCACTGAGGGGGAATCACACGAAGCGCGTTTCAACACAACCTGAGCATTTCTCAACACGAGCTAGCGTGAACACTTTTCTAGTACTGGAACTTTTTTTTGTATAGTAGTATACTCAACCACTGAGGGAGCAGTAATAGAATGGGGTTAAAAACAACCCTATCATCACCAGAACCGCAGTCATCTTATAAAGGCTCAAACGGCAGAACAGCTGTTGAACAGAGAGCAGAATGTCCCTTTTTACAATGTGAAGTATGACTCCAGGAACCATAAACTGTCCAGTTCGGACAGAGATATGCTCGTAATATCTAACAGAGTATAGTGTATATCGCGTAGTAAATAAAACATACCACAGACACACAACTCCTTGTAACAGTCGGATTACAAATGGGAATGTCGGCATACAGAAATATGACTATTATACGCTACTTGTGCTTAACAAGAAAGGACTGTCTAAAACAAACAAGCATTTGCAATGCAATAGGTCTCGCGTTATAAAAGTGTGAGCAGCTGGCATTGCTAATAATAATGCAACACTAGCTATTGGCTTTGTAAATGATAAATAAATGCCATTATGTGTTTGTTTTATAAAATAGCTTAAAAAAGGCATTGTCATGAACAATGCCAATAGCTTAAACTTTTACAAATGCGAGACCTATTGCATTGCAATCGCTTGTTGTTACTGATGGCCGGCAATATCTGCCCCCTGTAACAAAATCGACAGAAACCGGCCCCGGCAAACATATCGGCCGCACCCCCCTACCTCCCATTGTGGGCTGGCCGAGCAGCTTACCAGGGGCGGTTTTGGTTCCCAGCCCTGCATGCTGGTGCTGTTAATAAATACAAAATGTTGCTATTATGCACATTACCTTGATTTTAAACCCAAAAATACATATTTCACACAGTAGTATATAGATGTGCTTTAAAACCAGCTGAAGATACAGAAATTGTTTCTTATGTGCTATATGTCTGTCCCTTTTTATTTCACACTTTTTATCAAACCAGCATTGTGAAAGCCAACAAATCTATGTATAGTATACTGATATGTATGTTTTCCAGGCCTGTTTTTGCATGCTTTAGTCACAAAAATGCAAAGAGAAAAACACAGGTATGGACCTGCTGCTAACAACTTACATGAGATCCCTGCTTCATGTGCTAATTTTAAATTAGTCTGTGCATTATGAAAATGAGAACTATCACAAAGGGGCTTGATAAAAAATGTATTCTCAGATGTCCCACGGTTGGAAAGTTTATGTGAGTAAAACCACGACTTGGATGGAGGTTTATAGACCATGCACTCGATATTGCATAGTTACAGCCCAGGATGCATTTAACACCCAAAAAATATACCTTACACACATAAATAAGTAACGTTCTAAGTTGCTGTACGCCAGGAAGTTGGTGGGTCACTTTTAATTTTTTGGGAGTTTTATATAGCGCGAGCTGGACCCGAAGGTATCGGAGCTCTAGTTATATTACAGCAAGACACATCCATGTATTTTGTATTCACTGGCAGAATAAGTGGTTTGCCTAGAAATGTTGAGGCGGCGCGAGACTGGACTTAGTTCCCCATCTTCAATGTTGTCACCTCTGGCCGTTATGACACATCGTCTCACCTCTTATTTTAAACCCTGACAATGCAGTGATTTCGGTAAATATAGGGAGATGGTTTAGTAAGAGTAGTAACTACATGCATATTTAGTATCACTGGTATATTTTTTGGGACACCTTTTATGTGCCTGATTTTATATCATGTTGACGGATGATTCTTCACGCATACCAGGAAGAATTAACACGTGTGTAAGGACCTGGAATGAAATTTAAGATTTTGTTTTTTCCACAGGAAATAATCACCGTTTTACAACGTGGAGACAACCTAGGTCTCAACTAGGTCTGAACTCCTCGTTTCTTACCTGATATCAAAGCCGTTATTCTAGTTCTGCTAGCTGTTCAGGTTGAGCAGGTTCTTGCTGCCATGAAGAGGCTGGAATGCGCTTTGCGAGTTTAAGCTTTTTTTCCGCCTGAATAGTGGAGTATGGGAGCTGTGAAGGAGATTTAAGGTACAGCCAGTAGAAGTCAGCAGCTGCGCTAAATTAAAGAAGCATTGTTACCACTGTGCTGCTCAAAACATGGAAAGGCGGTGTCCTAGTTTACCGCGTTTCATGTTTTGGACAGCACAGTGCTAACCATGCCTGTTTATTTTAGCCAAACTGTGTTCAAATTTACAAGCATTGTTAGCACCGTGCTGCTCAAACCATTAAGTACGGTATCGGAAAAGAGGGTGCCAAAGGATTGAGGTGGACCACTGCTGCAGAGGCCGTGTGCGCTCCGAGGGAGGAGAGGCACTTCCAACAAACTGCGACAAAATAAGCAAGCATTGTTTGCAACGTGCTGTCTAAAACATGAAGCACGGTGTCATAGAAGCGCGTGCTGTGCTGATATATGAAGTGAGTGAAGCAAGACTAGTAAGCATCAAAGATAGGGAGAGTTATTATCCTCTGCCAGACTGCCTCGAACCCAGTTTGCAAATCCTTGGGCGTAAAAGGATTTGCCGAGGCTTTTTCCTGAAAGGGCTCCAAAGTGTGCATTTTTAAACAGACTTGTGATAACAAAACTCTTAAGTATATGCAAGTAGCCCGAGACTCTTTCGTATTGGAACACCGAACTGGGAAATAAAACAGTTTTGGTGTAGGAAGGCTTCTACAGACATGCGAGTATTATGTTATAGCTTGTCCTTAATTAGCAAAGTGGCGCAAATCCCTTTAATGACGTGAGCGATGGCCTGTGTTTTCTGGCATTCCCAATCTCTGAGATCTGTAGTGGCTGTGGGGGGGAAAAGGAGAGGGGAGGAGCGATGGACAAGAGTGGAGTTTGGGGGAGGGAGAGATTACATGTGAAGTTACAGGCACGTTTAATTACGTAGAGCCCATCTCCCAGGTTAGTGGACAGCCTAATCCCCATGGGGTAAAAGATTGCCTTCTCTTGTGTGCTGAGTAAACACACCGTGTTTACATCTGCTTAATGGTTACATTCCACTGGAACACAGTTGCAGAAAGACACCTTCCTTTCTAAAGCTGGATTCATGTTACTTTTGTTTTTTATGTGAGGTATTTTGTTCCGCGATGAACTGCTATTTGGCTTTATTTTATATTGAACCGATGATTCTAAAATGTATCTATCATATCAACAAATAATTAAAAACATGTACATTTAAAGAACGCGAGACTGGTAGTTGCATCATGTCCCTGTCTTGTTTTACTTGCAAGCTTTACACATTTGTGCAAGCACCTCATTCCATTAGCCTACACTGAAATAGGATCTGCTCCAGTAGTGCCGAGAAACTCGACTATCAATCAAACAGGTTCTAATCATTTACAGGACAAATGCACAAATAACATGAGCATATACTGTTTTCGCCACTGAATACAACAAAACATTTCACTATAAAGTGGCTCTGCGTTAGTCATACCTTTGTTTCCCTGAACTCACTCCCTGGAATTTCTTATTTTATTTCCATCAACCAACTCCAGTCGGCTAATATTTTTAGGAACATTTTATAGGTATTTAAAAACATGGCGTCTTTAAAATAATCTAGCAGAAAAACGTTATTTGCTTTTACAAAATATACCTACTGCATTCCTTTATAGGCACATTAAGACCAGCCCACGCTGTGTATATATAATTTGTGGTTTAGAGAACATTACATTTGTAGTTTGCGGAAAACTGGCTAAATTAGCATGCGATTTACTGATATGCTCCTTTCTCTCACCAAACGTCCAATTAGAGAAAGTTCCAGGATTATTTACTCTTGCAATTTTAAACTCTGACTGATTCTTTCTCAATGGCAACTTTTGATCCTTCTCAGATCGGATCGATTCACAAGGCTGTGGGAAGAGAGAGGGGGAGGGGAGCTTAGAGGCGTTGGAGTTAGTTCATCTGCCCTGCCACAAATAAAGAGCACGCAGCACGCTGAGAACAAAACCGCTGCCAAAATGTGCGCCATTTAGAATTATTTTTAACAAAATATATGCGAAAAAGAGTGTTTCTAAATGGACTTATTTCGCCTCTGTTCCTCTGTAATACGCCCAAACAACAGTATGCCATGTGCCAAAGTGTTCCACTAACAAAAAGTCAAATCTTGTCGCGCATTCACACCGACAGGACGTAACGCAGAGCCCTGCAGCCCCTACGAAGGAGGGGGCCTCCACGCTTCACGGAAGCATAGTCTATGGTTACTGGTGACATATGAGGCCCCTCATCATCTTCAGCAGGGGTGGGGGTGGCCCATCATTTTGTGTAGCGCTACTGCTGGTATTGTGTTTAACGTCACTCTGTATTGATGTTAAAGTGCGTTCTACCAGTGTGAGGGAGGCTCTATGCAAAAAAAAATAAGAATTACTGAGTCAATAGATGATAAAAGGAAAGTCCTGTGATATCGTTGTCCATTAATAGTTTCAGTGAATTAAGCCGTCCTCCTCGCTGAATGAGGTTAACTTAGGCTGAGACAACACTAGGGTGTTGTGCCAGGAACCACGTGCTGGCTCCAACCACGCTACTCACAAGACATTCTGTTCCCAACCTTATGAAAAAAACATTTTTGAGGGAGTGGCGTGTTTTGAGAAATCTTGCCCACGGGAATCCATCCGTAATAGCTTGTCAAATGGTAGAGCAGCCTCCGTTTTTGAGTGTGAGAACATAAACAGGACTGGCTGTTGTTAGTCGTTAGAGTGGGCTGCAGAGGCCAATGAACGCAAGCTGCAAGTAGAAGATTGTGACGTTGCAGCCAGCCACGTGACCCGCGCCTTTGTAGTGTTACACTGAAGTGTAGTCCCCACTGAACTGCGATTAGAAGTACTTAGCTGTTTAACAACGAAGTGCCGCTTTCGTTCTATTCCTCTTCATTTTTCTTTTCTTCCAAGATGTACCTGCAATATAACCTGTGCTTCTGTAGCCGAGGTGCATTTGGAAGAAATTCAACACTGACGCGCCTCGACTGAGTGTTAAGACGAGAGGAATTGTTTATCCAAGTGGTTAATCAAAATAAAATTACTTGGAAACAAACTGAGGCATTTAAGAGCAGCGTTTAAAACAAGCGTCCGCGAAAGTGAAAGCGATCGCGATCAAACATCAAAGCGGCCGCAAACGAGTGCTTTCAGGCTGCCAAATGGTGCGCGCGCCCGGAGCACATGCACTGTAGTTGGCGGCCTGAAATGCACTCGTTTGCACTTCCAAAACTCGTTTACTATAAGTCTCGCCAGTGCAGCGCTAAAGCGCTGACTCAGGCGAGACCTAAAAAGCAGGTATCGCAGGACGAAAAACTGCAAAAGAAGCACGTCACTGTGTCATTATATAACAAGCATTTGCAATGCAATAGGTCTCGCATTTATAAGAGTTTGAGCTATTGGCATTGTAAAATTACAATGCCTTTTATTTATGTTTTGGTTTTAAAACAAATAAAAGGCATTGTCATTTACAATGTCAGTAGCATAAACTCGCATAAAAGCAGTGTGCGGCGTGCAGCAGTGTGCGGCGTGCAGCAGCAGCGCGGCGTGCAGCAGTGTGCGGCGTGCAGCAGTGTGCGGCGTGCAGCAGTGTGCGGCGTGCAGCATTGTGAGGCGTGCAGCAGTGTATGGCGTGGTTTGTAAACAACAAGAAAAGCGGACATCAAAGGAAGGGTGGGAGGGAACTAGCATATGGGGTGTGAGTTATAACGAAAGTTAATTGTTGTAAGAGGGGATGCAGGAAGTGAGGCCGAGCGCGCGTTGGCGAAAGCAGTCTGCTGCTTTCAAGTCCGATGCCAGCTTCGCGCTTAAATGCCTCACATGCACTGGCCATAGACCGCATTCCTAAGGTCTTGTGCCCCTTACTAAATCTCTCTGAATGCGTGAGGTGGCGCACGCGTAGGAAGTAGCTGGTGGCAAATGAAATGCGCGTGGTTGTGCGCGTAACCGCCACCCGATCCGCCTGGGAAGCCTTTGGGAGCATTTTCTGAAGCCCCTACATAAGTCTCGCTGAGTTATCGCTTACGCGATAGCCAGGTGAGACCTAAAAAGTGTGCTCCCATATAGCCTAGAAAAGCAAAGCAGTGAACTGCTCAAAATGTACCAAGCTATTAAAACTTAAACACCTAGAAAGCGTAACCCACGGTAAAAGGGAGAAGCAAATGTTAGGCAAAATATAGTTGTAAATAGCAGCGAACTGTCAAATCAAATAATGTTCGCATGACGTAAAATGGCATGCAGATCGCCATTTTTGGCGCCCAGTTATTCTGAAGAAGATCGAGGAATCGTGCTGATAAAATTTCCGTAAACAAACCAAAGCTTCCTAGCGTCCTACCAGTCAAAAACAAGCATTTGCACGGGGTCTCGCATTTACGCTAGTTTGAGCAATGGACAGTGTAAATGACAATGCCTTTATTTTTGTTTTCGTTTTTTTAAACATAAATACAAGGCATTTTCATTTATAAATAATGTCAATAGCTCAAACTCGCGTAAATGCGAGACCTATTGCATTGCAAATGCTTGTTAGTAGGCACTTCTCAGTGCAGTGCTGTAACGTGATATGCTAATATCACAGCTTCAACGTGTGAAAGAAATAAACTTTTTTTTATACTGAAGCGACTTTATCATATTGTACGTGATTTTTGTTGTATGATTCACAGGGAAAACATTCTCAGGGCTTTAAGAGCCAAGCCAGACCCTTGGCTCGACTTGACGTGTTAATTTGTTGGCTCGCCCACCTCTACTTCTTGGAGGGCTAAGGCAGTTCAGTAATGTAATGTAAGGTACGCTTGTATAGCGCTCCTATCACTCCAAGGAGTATCTTGGCGCTCACCCAACCCAGATGGAAGGGTTAGAGGGAAAGGAGACAATTTACGCTTTACACTACACATTACACCAGTGCTCTACAGACAGCATCGGTCAGAGAAAACACCCAGGTTTTCAATGCTTTCCTAAACTGGGTTTCATGAGACAGTGATCGTAAAAAGGGCGGAAGCTTGTTCCAAGCCTTGGCGCCCAGCACAAAAAGGGATTTGCCCCCTTTTGTTGCCAACTTAAATCTAGGGATTATAAGCAAATTCTGACCTGCAGACCTTAGGCAACGTGTCGGGTAATATCGTCTAAAACTATTACATAGATATTTTGGTCCTTGCTGTTGAAATGCCCTAAAGGTGATTAGCAGAATCTTAAAAAGAATCCTTTTACCAATTGGTAGCCAATGGAGCGCATTGAGTGCTGCTGAGACTGATGACTTGCGAGGCCAACGTAATACTAGGCGGGCCGCTGCATGTTGGACTATCTGTAGTCTATGGAGTACGGACTTATTAGCTCCAGCATATAAGCCATTACAATAGTCCAGCCTGGAAGTTATGAGGGCAACTGCAACCGTTTTTCTAGCTGGCAACGGGAGGAGATCAAAGAACTTCCTTAAGGCTTTTATTATATGAAAGCACGTGCCAGCTACGGCAACCGCTTGATGTTTAAAGGACAGTTGGTTGTCAAACTTAATGCCCAAGTTTCGAGCAGATGTAATGGTGTTGGGAGGGGCTTCTGCGTCATCAGGCCAACAGATTTTTGGGGAAAACAGATTTTGATTTCCAAACGGCAAGATTTCTGTCTTTCCGGCATTACATTTTAGATGATTATTGGTCATCCATTTGAATGTTGCTGCTAGGCACTCCTTAAGGTTTTCCTCGGCGCCAGGCCGTTCCCTATCCAGCACCAGGATAAGCTGGGTGTCGTCAGCATATGATATTGTACTGATCTGGAATGATGCAATCAGTTTTACCAGGGGGACCATATACAGATTAAAAAGTATAGGGCTTAGACTCGAACCCTGGGGGACCCCGGAGCTGACGACCTTGGCTTCAGATTGGTATTGACCCAGCATTGTGACTTGGCGTCTGTTACTAAGGAAATTTCTGAGCCATGCCAAAGCCTCCCCACCTACTCCTGCGGCAGCCAGCCGGTCCACTAAGAGGTTATGTGAAACCGTATCGAAGGCTGCCGACAGGTCAAGTAGGATTAAAACAGCCTTCTTTCCCTGGTCGATGGCCATTCGTAGGGTCTCTGCTGTAAACAGCAGGGCAGACTAGGTAGAATGTTTTGACCGGAACCCTGACTGGTTAGGATGTAAGATGTTATTCTCTTCCAAAAAGCTCGTAAGTTGATTATTAACGAACTTCTCTGTCAGTTTGGACATGTTAATGTTAATGTTAATGTTATGGGGTGCTTATAAAGCGCAATCAATCATCCCAATGGGATATCACGGCGCTATAGTTGCAGACAGAATTGCGTAGGTAATGCGGGGAAATGCCAAATGATTACGTTTATTAGTCGGGTTTGGGGAAGAGGAACGTTTTTAGCTGTTTCCGGAAGCAGGGAAATAGGGCACAGGTTGGAGAGGGTGGTTGGGTCAGCTAGTGCCTTTTTCTGGAGAGGCCTAACGGCTGCAAGCTTCCAATCATTAGGGATGTCTGCCGTAGCTAGTGACGAATTAATGATACTATTGATGATAGGGTTAATCGCCACTGCTAAAGTCTGTAAGACCAAGGGGGGGCATGGATCAAAGAGGGATCCAGATTTACTGGCGAGAATGGCCTTGGAGGTATCTTCAAGGGAAACGGGGGCAAATCCTTCCAGACCAGTTAAGAACTTCTCCCCCTCTGTCCTTTCAACTGCTCCCGACATAAATGGCACTGGAGGAAAAGTCCTCACGATATCAAGGATCTTATTTTCAAAATAGTCAGATATCGCATTACAGAGATTTTGGGACGGAGGAATCTCCTGCGAAAGAGCTGATGGATTCATAAAATCCTTTACTATCTTAAAAATTTCTTTTTGCCCTTGACCCGCCATGGAGATAGCTTGTAGATAGTGAGCTTTCTTAGCTGACTTTATTCCTGCGTGGTATTTCCTTCTAGCCCGTTTATAGGCATCACGGGCAGTAACCTCATAATTCCTGCGCCACCTCCGTTCCAATACTCTTACTTCTCCCAACTCTATTTTCAAAGCCGGTGAGAACCAGGGGGCACTCTTTTTGGTCTTAATGGGACTAGGATTCTTATTACCAGTTGGTCCTAACAAGTCACCCGCCATGACTATCCAGTCACAGAGTATTTGGTTGTCCGCAGAGGTATTGCCTGTTAACACCGGTATACTGGTTTTTAGTATATCTATGACGTCGGGTCTACTAGATAGATTCTTCCAGTTAGGTTTGTGGTTTTCATCGGGACTTTTAATATTTTTTGTAGTAGTAACCATAGTTTTGTAATTTAGTGAAATATGGAATGGGATAAAAAAAATGATCAGACCAGATCTGAGGGCAGGGGGGTTTAACTATAAGCCTAGTGGAATTTGAGCAAATACAATCCAATAATTGTCCTGCTAAATGTGTGTGTTCATGATTCAGAAGAGTGAGTCCAAGAACGTTAATGATATCCATAAAGCAACCAACTCCTGGTTCTTTAGGGGAGTCTAGATGCAGGTTTAGATCACCCAATACTGTAAAGTTGGAGAATCTGAGCGCTAGGTCGCTCAGTACATCTCCGACTGTTTCCAGAAACTCCGTTGGGGATCCCGGAGGGCAATAGATAAGGGCACCCGAAAAGGTAAATGAGTCATGAATACCCAAAGAAAAGGCTAGCGCCTCTGCTCCTTTAATATCAGCCAATTCATGGGTGGTACATTTTAGGGAATTGCTGTAAATAATGGCCAGGCCCCCTCCCCGTTGTTCAATTCTGTCCAAGCGCTGGATTAAAAAACTCTGCGGGAGGGCTATGGCTAAATCGGGATTGGACCAAGGTTTTAGCCAAGTTTCTGTGACCAAAAGCCAGTCAAGATTGGTTTCCATAATAAGGTCATGTATATTCTGGGAGTTCTTACAAAGCGATCGGGCATTAATTAATCCACCCCGTAATATAGGAGAATAGGAGGGTGCCTTAATAATAGGCTCTGGAGTTAAGATAGATTTACCCTGACCACAACATACAAGATCAAGCTGATTATCAGGGTTTAAGGCCTCATGACAATGTAAATAGGGCACAGCGGGGGACGGCAAGGATGCACTCGACATACCTATATTGGTGCGAGAATGTGGGCAGTGAATCAAGTTAAAATCAGGGGTAAATAACAATATAATAAATCAAATATCAAAATTGGGTAAATATTAAAAACGCGAGTCAGCAGTGATTCCATTGTGATCAGGCGGAGATGGCTCTTACAAGCTAAAGGTTTCTTTGTTCTTTTACCATTAACATAATGTCGCCCAAGAACCAGCTTTGAAACAAGCAGAATCAAACTTTTCTGGGTGTAACCCTTAAGAAAAACAAGCATTTGCAATACATTAGGTCTCGCATTTGCGAGATTTTGTGCTATTAGCATTGTAAATGACAATGCCTTTTTTATTTATATGTTTAAAAAACATACAATAATAAAAGGCATTATCATTAACAATACCAATAGGTCAAATTTTCGCAAATGCGAGACCTATTGCATTGCAAATACTTGTTAATGAGATGCACACATTAAGATTTGGCGCAGCATCGCAACTAGTGTGGGCATAAACGAGTTGCCCAAAGCCTGGAAGCCTTCTGCTGCCGGCGAACAGCTCGCATGAGATCGCATGAAACAACCAGTAAAATGTACATGCTGTGAAAATTCAGCTCAAAACTACGACTAAACACTAAGTTGAGTACCCAAAGCCGAGCGCAGAAATACCTTAAAAAAACAGATGTGGATGAAGTCATTAAGGTATATTTGTTGATGACTATATACAAATAGACTTGTAGCAGGATAAATAAACACGGTCCATAAACGCGTTTGCCTTGCGAGGACACAGACTGCCTGGGAGCTGTTACACATGGTTGAACTGAAATGCTAGCTTACACTTTTAAAGATGCTTATAGAATTAAGCATGTCAGAGGAATATCAGAAAATCGTACATTTGTTTGCAGTTTTGTATAGCGCAAACTCGACCTGAAGGTATTAGACAGGGGTGTGGAATTTAATAAAATATCTACTTGTCCATGGGGCAGGTTGCTTCATAAATCTACTTGTCCTGTAACAAAATCCAGTTGTCCCTTTTGTGCAATGTAATGCGGCGACAAATTATGACAGCAATCTCATTATATAAGAGTTCTGAAAAAGCATCCCTGTTTGTCAGGGCTCCTTCATAGTAGGGGTTGAATACCAGCAATTCCCTTATGTTGCCACGTTTCCGCAGATCTACATACTGGGGCTGAAGGTAAAGGTAGTTCCACGGTTGTAAGACCCTCCTGAGTCTGTGCAAATCTACTAACTTGCATGTTTTAGAGTTTTCACCAACTTTTTTCTAATCTTTTCCCATACTGAGAAAGGTTGGATATTTACTCCTCCTGACAGTGGCAGACCTAATACTTCTTCAAGGGTTGAGAAATAAGTGGTTAGAGGGAAAGTGAACTTGCAAACACTCCGATTTTTGCATGAGCAGATCTACACCTGCATATTTGATCATTCTAAAATGCAGTTAACAAATATTTTCTAGGAGTTCTATTTCTTGGCCTACTTCTGTAAAGTCTTGTGAATTCACAAAAGTTGTACAACTGCACTTAATCCAAAGACATGGGTGCACTTTATTTAATAATTGGGCCCCTATAGGTCTGGTGTTAACCATGACCTTTTGTGTGTATTAAAATGTTGTCTCTCTTTCTGTCTATTGGCTAGCTTCACTGGGAGTGACAGCATTCTGTTCTTTCACAAGGAGCATATTGATACAGTTGTTTTGTTCAGTGCCAGGAACTGCTATGCAATGTGTGCTTTTTGAGACCAAAACAATTTTTGCTTTTGCCAATGTTTGTTATAATGGCAAGAGCCCAGCAGCTCCCACACTTATAATGTTTTACGAAAAACCATGCCAAAACAAATCACGCATTGACAAAACCAAAAGGCTGACCAACAATTTCAGACCTACTGGCTTTACCAGTGGTTGTTTATTTTTGTTTCCCATAATCTTATTAAAACTAGTTACACTTATTTTCCATTATTAGTATTTTTGAGAAATACTATCATGCATCAACACCTTTTACTAAATGATGCCGCAAAGAAATGCTACCTACATTCGCACCATGCGCGTCTGAGACTCACTTCACCTTCAGTGCACACATTGACCAGGCACTCTTTACCAACGCCTCCTGTGCACCACGACACGCTCCCAGCCCGTCCGAATCTCGCTTCACCTTTGTGTGTCCAAGATCACAGGGCACACCTTCTGAGGGCCTCAAGCTGCCACAACACGCGCCCACCGTGTTACTTGAGTTCTCCGGAAACTTTTATGTTCCTGTGTTTCAAACAGGGAGCCTCACCTCAGGCCCTTGGGGTTACAAGACACAGCACAAAGCACAGTCTTCTACAAGCAGGGGGACCCAAGCGCACGAAGCACAGTCCCAACAGCCTCTTCCTCTGTTAAGACGGCAAACTGCAGACCAGCCCCAGATCGCAAAGCAAGGATTGGTCCTTCCCAGCAGTCTATTCAGTTGTTACTTCCTTAGCAGAGGTTCCTCTTGACCACAAAATGGGTCCAAGCCTTTTCAGTCTCAATCCATTTCCATTCCTATTCCAACATTCAGGGGCCTCAGCACTCATAGTTATACCCCTCAATGTCTTTGAAGTTCGTTGTGCTGAGGGGTCCCTGACCCCTGCCTAAATCAGTTCTGGGTTTCTCGTGTCACCTTTCTCCCTTTGATACTGGGGGCTGGATCCTAAATCACTCAGCTGGAGATGGGTCAATTGTTTTATAGCTGCAACCTAGGCCTCTTCACCTCCCGCGGTTTCTCCTACGCCCTCTCTCCAGATGAAGGTCAGCCTGGTGCCATCTCACCCCTCCCCTCTGAGATCCAGACAGTCAATTCACATACAGCAGAGACACACAGAAATGCTTAAAGCACAAAACTCAGCCACTTTCTAAACGGGTGGTTTCTGAACACAGAGTGACAAAACCACCTTCAAAGAAAGATGTGTTATGACACTGCGAGTTCATACATACTAAACTTCACCTCTCTATTAATCCTATGAGAAACTAGACTAACAAACACATTACCCAGCCTCCCCCATTCTGTCCTATGGGCAGAATGTCCTTTCACCAGTGAAAAACAGAAATGGAGTGCTTTTCACTGTCGACCTAACCTGCACACCTTAGGATATGTCCTGCCTTTTACCGACACAGCACCCTGCCCAGGGGTTACCTGGGACCTACCACGGGGTGCCCACTGTCTATGCAAAAGGGAAAGTAAGGCCTGACAAGTGGTTGCACATGTCAGGACAACATGCTAACTTAGCAAACTGCGCGCAGGCCCTACAACTAGGAAAGAATCCCCTTGTTCACACCACTTACGGAAATCCCTCAATAAACCTTCAGGAGAGAACTGGCCAGCTTTTGGTAAACCTCTAGGATAAAAACCCATGTCTCGATGTGAGAATGCCACCGCTAGACCACCAGTTGAGACTCCACACCTCCCCCCCCCCCCACCCACTTCTTGCCCCCCGTAGTGACCCCGTGGGCAAACCCTTCTAGTAGTATAGCAGGGGATAGGGCCCCCTGTCCCACCTACAGCGTAACACTCCACCAAGACAACCCTGCGCTATCCCACCAGGCGAAAACCACCCCATGCCACATTGCCAAGAAATAACCACCCCACCCTTGCTAAGCCACGAAGTGAGAAACCGTCCTCCTTGGTAAACCTCTAGCAAAGAAGTACCCCATAACCCCCACCCCCCAAACTAGAGTGATCTCACTCCTGTTTTGTCACCACAAGAGAACACGTTTCTGCTTTGGGGGAAAAACCCTCACTATGCAATTGTAAGAAAATCCCACTATACCAGCAGTAGCAAAACCCTGCTGTTCCACCAGGGTAGACCATGTACTCTACCACTAAGAGAAAACTCTTTGCTATACTGCCTGAAGAGAACTTCCTGCCACAAAACATAGAGAAACAACCACCATGAGAGAACATCGAACTCTAGCACCAAGAGAAAGGGAATCCTATTCTGTCAGCAGTACACAAGATACCACGCTGTCCCATCAGCAGATAATTCCTCACTTTAATATCTGGAAAGATGAATACCGTTATGTAACCGACAGCAAAACATTCCAACTATATCTATGGGGATGGAAGAGGGGCGTGGCTTGGAGGCCGATTGGGAAGGACGCGTGAGCTGTGAGCTCCGCATCCAGCCCGGCCGTTATCCTGTTTACCGACGCCCCGGGCCCGCTGTGAGCCCTCCGGGGGCCGGGCTCGGACACCCCTGACTCCCGCCGCGGTACTGTGACTGGTGGGGGCCGCCGCGGCTGAGCTGGCTCCGGCGACAGGGTGACGACGCGGGCGGCCGCCGGGCGGCCTGCTTGAGGAGAGGGATCCCCGAAGTGGCGTACCTGCGGCGCCGGCCGGAAGTGCGAGGCGGCCGGCGGAGGACACCGGAAGTTGCGTGTCGGCGGCTGCGCCGCAGTGGTGGCTTCCTCTGATCGCCGGCGGAGACCGGGCGCCATGAGTGCACGGCCCCGGGGCCCGCGTGGTGGACCTTGTGACTGTGGAGGGTCCCCGGCTGGCGGGGCGTGGCAGGCGATCCCATCGGTGCGGCGCCTGCTGCTGGAATCGCCGTGCGGGCGCGGCGGAGGACGCAGCGAGGCCCGTGCGGCACTGAATGCAAGATGGCGCCCTGGGACGGTGTGAGGTGGTCGGCTTGGAGCTCTGGGAAGCGGTGGCGGGCCCCCTGGAGAGTTGTGGGCCTGCGGTCGGAGTAGACCGGCTTCCTTGCCCGAGAGAGGAGTGGTGGGCGGGCCGCCCCCCTGTCCCCTGTCCCAGGTCGGCGGGACTACCCTGGTGGTGAGATAAGCCCCCGTGACTGTGGTGAGAACGAACAGGGTGCGGAGCAGGGCAGCTTTGTTGCCGCAAGCAGAGGCTGAGAGGTTGGGGTCTCGCCTGACACAGCGTGGGCTGCCGGGAATTGGGGGCAGCGGGGCCCCGGACGGGCCGCCCTTGAGCGCTTGTGGAGCGATGGGGAAGACGCGCCCGAAGCAGGGAGCCGCCGCTGCGGCCGCCACCGGGGACGCTCCCGGCGAGAGCGATGGAGTCGAGGTCGGGGCCCTCTCTGGGGGCCTACAGCAACAGCAGTTCGACCAGATCCTCCGGGCCATCTCGGACACCCGTATCGCGCTACAACATGACATAGCGCAAGTCTCCACGGACCTGGGGCTGCTTCGGGGGGACCACCGGAAGCTGGTCGACCGAGTCAAGCAGACGGAGGTCGTGCTTGAGCAGATGGCGCCAGCCCAGAAAGCCTCGGAAGCCACCATGGACGACTTGAAGCGGAGGGTGTTGCTGCTGGAGAAGAGGGCTGAGGATGCGGAGGGATGTAATCGCCGCAATAACATACGGGTGGTGGGACTGCCGGAGAAGATTGAAGGGAACGATATGCTGGCGTATCTGGAGACTTGGTTGAGAGAAGTGGTTGTCCCGGAGGGGCTAACGCCGTTCTACACGTTGGAGCGAGCGCACAGGGTTCCGGCTCGCCCCCTGGAACCCGGTAGACCTCCGCGTCCGGTGGTTGCGCGTCTTCTGCACTTCAAAGACAGGGACATTATACTCCAGAGGGCCAGGACACAGGGCCCCTACCGGGTGGAAAACGCATCAGTTTCTATCTATCCGGATTACCCCTTCGAGGTTCAGCGACAACGGACATCGTTCCTGGCGGTCAAGAAAGCCCTCCGGGATGAAGGTATACAATACGCGCTGTTGTTTCCTGCGGGTCATACAGGGCGGCAAGACATTCTTTTTCAACGACCCCGAGGCTGCGTGGAGTTGGTTGGAGGCGAACAGGTCCGGAGCGGGGGCCAGTGCCGCAGGTGGGGAATCCCGGAGGTCTTCGCCGAAGCCTCGTCGGGGTCGGCATGCCAGGACTCGGCTGACTGGGAGGGGCTCCCCCCTGGCGTCTCAAACAGCGATGGAGCGGAAAGCAGCGTTGCAGTCGGTCTCCGCTATTTCCGGAGCCGCGGTGGTGGCCGGGGCTGGGGGCTCGGGCTCTCCCATGGGGTCGGACACTCCACGCAGCGACGAGACGGACGACGATGCGGCAGGGCTGCCTCATGTCACGTCGGGGACGGCGGATGGCATAATGGACTCCTGAACTATTCCTGGCATGCCGTTGACAGTAAAGGGGCTAGCTGGGGCCGGAGTGGGGTCATGCTGCACTGTTGCCTCTACGCTGCGGGGCGGGGGCTGCGGCGGTCCTACAGGGGACTGCTTGTTTCTCCATGATTGCGGGGGTGGGCTGGGGCGGGTGAACCGGGGGCGAGAAGGGTCCGGGGAGACATTGTGGAGCCTGGGCTAGGATTCTTGCTGCGAACACTTTTGGTACCCACTCGGCTCCGGCCTACCTCCTCTTACTCGCACTTGTTGTGAGGCTCTGGTGGCTATCAGAGAACTTGGTTAATAGTATTTGGATGGGTAACTATGGTTGGGAACCTGTTCTGGGGGTGGGTGGGATGGGGGGTTGTTGGGGAGTTAAGGGGAGTTGGGGTAATGTCAGTGTGCCTAGGAGGGGGCGTGGTTTGCTGGTAAATGTTGGAAGCTGTGATGGCCTCTCCTCCTGAGTTGAAGTATCTTACCTGGAATGTGAGGGGGCTCACCTCCATGACGAAGCGCTGCAAGGTCCACACTTACTTAGTGCGCAGGGGGGTGCAGGTGGCCTTTCTGCAGGAGACCCACTTGGATCGGACGGAGGGGCGGGCCCTTCATAGGCGCTGGCGGGGCCAGTTGTTTTACACCACCTATTCCAAATTTGCACGGGGTGCCCTTATCTGGGTTAGAGCGGGTCTTCCCTTTCAGCCCCTCGCCACGCAGGTGGACCCGGAGGGACGATTTGTGGCAGTGCAGGGCCGGCTGGATGGGAGGGACGTAACGCTATGTTGTCTTTATGCCCCGAATGCGGAGCAGGCGGCCTTCTTTACGCGCCTATCGGGCGCTTTAGCGGAGTATTTAAAAGGGCCGATTATACTGGGGGGCGACTTTAACTCCATCACAGATGTCCGCTTGGATCGATCTCACCCACCCTTGGCCCAATCGGTGGTACATCGGGCGGCTAGAAGTAGGCTGGGCTGGCAGACTGCGTGGGGGCTTGTGGATACATGGCGGGAGCACCACCCGCTGGAGCGGGACTACGCCTATTCTTCTACCCCACACGATCTGCATGTGCGCCTGGATGGCATATTGTGCTCCCCGGGAGTACAGGCTCTGACTCGCCATAGTGAATACCTGGCGAAAACCATATCGGACCACAATCCCTGTTTGGTTATCGTACGCTGGAGTAGGCAACGTCAGGCGATACCCACCTGGCGTCTAAATCCGCGGATGCTGGAAGACTCTGTCTTCCAGACGGAAGTCCAAGATGGATAACACATTATTTCGCAGAAAACGCCGGGACGGCCTCACAGAGGGCATGGGAATGGGACTCGTTCAAGGCGGTCATCAGAGGGATCTATATCTCCTCCACCTCCGGGGTCCGGAAAGCGCTCTTGGGGGACGTGGAGAGGGCGGACGCCGCGCTGCGCAATTCGGAAAGGGCACATCACTCGGGGGAGCAATCTCATGAAGAGGTGGCCGCAGCGCGTGAGCACGTGGCGGTGCAAGTGGAGCGGCTCCGTTGTTTTGACTATAAGACGTACCTCACTAGGGTGCATGCGGAGAGGGACAAAGTCGGGCCACTCCTGGCCTGGTTAGCGAATCCGGCTGCGCGTGGCTCCCCCATACTCTCGTTGACCACCGGGGAGGGGACTATGGTGTACTCTCAGAGTGAGATTAATGATCAGTTTTTGGCATATTACACCGCCCTTTATACTAACACCATGCAGGATGCCCCCGGGGAACTGGAGGACTTCCTGGCCACAGCCCGATTACCGAGACTAGCCCCCACGTTCAGAGAGGCGTTGGGGGGCTGATATCTCACTTGGTGAGATTCGGACGGCGATCAAACGTATGGCGCATAAGAAGACTCCGGGGACAGATGGGCTTCCTGTGGAGGTTTACGCGGCCTATGTGGACCTGCTTGCCCCACAGTTGCAGTCAGTCTATAGGGAGGCCTGGACAGCGGGTCAATTGCCCGCCACTACACGAGAAGCGTTGATTATACCGCTCCTGAAAAAAGGAGGGGAACCGGGTGCCAGGACAGCTTATCGTCCGCTCTCCATGCTAACAGTGGACTATAAGATTCTGAGCAAAATTCTGGCCGCGCGCCTCTTGGCACACATGCCCACCCTGATTCACCCGGACCAGGCTGGGTTCATTCCGTGACGGAACACGTCGACGTGTATCCGGAGACTGTTGCGGGTCAGGGAGGTGGACTGCATGGACTACCCAGCCGACTTGACCCTGTCAGTTGATATGGAGAAGGCCTTCGACAGCGTGGAGTGGCCGTATCTGTTTAGGGTCTTGCAGGAGTTTGGCTTGGGGGATGGGTTCGTGCGCTGGACGAGGTTGCTCTATACCAATTCGGTGGCTAGGGTGCGAACGGTGACCATGATCTCGGCTCCCTATCCCGTACGTTGGGGAACGAGGCAGGGCTGCTCGCTATCGCCGCTGCTGTTTGCCCTGGCAATCGAGCCTCTGGCGGCCCATGCTCGAATGGGACGCGCATATGCTGGGCTGCTCCTGCGGGGGGAGACCCATTATATTTCCCTCTACGCGGACAATTTATTGCTTTTCCTGGCTGACGCGGAGGGGGCCCTCCAGGGCGCTAGGGTGCTACTGGAGGACTTTGGGCGCCTCTCGGGCCTAAGGGTCAACTGGGACAAGACTTGTGTCTACCCCATTACTCAGTGGGAGCGGATCCCCCCCTTCCTGGGGGCGATCCGCTATGCGGATAGTTGTCTGCCGTATTTGGGAGTGCGCGTTTACCGCACCCAGCGCGACCTGTTGGAGGGGAATGTGGGGAGGGCGATCGCGGGCCTGGCGGGCAGTATCGGATTCTGGAGCACTCTCCCACTCTCGGTGGCCGGGCGGGTGGCGCTGCTGAAGATGGTGGCGCTCCCACGCCTGTTGTATTTTTTCCGCACGCTCCCTGTCTGGGTGCCGGTGTCACTCTTCCGCAAACTTACGGCCATGGTCACGGGCTTTATCTGGGGGGCTGGCAGATGGCGGGTGGCGCTGGCCACACTGCGCCGGCCCAGAGCCGAGGGAGGGCTCGCGGTACCTGATTTTGAGTGATACTATTTGGCTGCCCAGCTACAATGGCTCACGCAGGCAGTGGCTCGGGAATTTAGAGGCCCGAGGGTCCGCAGGGTAGAATGATCCCGCGACACGTGCTTTCCTTTATCGTTTTCCAACAGCGACTCGAGCTGTCACAACTAACGCTCGAAGAGCGAACGCTCCGGCTGTGTTGGAACCGGTGCCTGCGGAGGGCCGGCACTGCTCGCCCTTACGCCCCGGAGATCCCCTTGGGTATGTGCACGGCCCTCCCCCACGGCGGGGACTGGTCGGGGCTGGCCCGCTGGGAAGACCTAGGGATACAGATGGTGGGGGACCTGTATCTGAATGGAGAGCTTCAGCCATTCCAGGGGCTGCAGGACTCCTTCGGGATCCCGAGCGGCGATTATCTCCTCCACGCGGCCTTGGTGGCGGCGCTACAGAAGTACTGGAGCGTGGGGCTCTCGGAACCGCGGACGGCTGTCAGTATGTGGTCATGGCGGCGGGCACACTCAAGGCCATTACTTGCCTCTATCAGAGAATGGCTACGGAACATCAAGCTCCTTTGACTGCGTTGAAGGATAAGTGGGAAACCGATATCGGGAAACCTATCCCGGAACTGACGTGGCCTACACTACAGAGACGGGCCTGGAAGAGCACGCGTAACGCCCGGTTTCAACTGGTGCAGTACTTCACCCTGCATAGGGCATACCTGACGCCAGCTAAATTGTTTCAGTATTTTGGGGGCCCCACACCGCAATGCCCTCGTTGTGGGGAGGAGGGGGCTGACTTTAAGCACATGTTTTGGTCCTGCGATGCTTTAAGCGGCTACTGGGAAGAGGTCATCGACTGCTTGGCCCAAGTGACCGGGCGGGAATTGCGGGTGGAGATGGGAGTTTGTTTGCTGCTATGGTTTCCACACACGCCACGCATGAAAATCACGAGCAAGTTTTACGACCTGGGGCTGGTGGTGGCCAAACGAGAAATTACCCTCCACTGGAAGTCGAGGACGGGTCCCAGCTTCACGAGGTGGAGAGCGACATTTACCAAGTGGGCGGGTAGCGAGGGCACGCTCCGGCTGCAGCTTGCGCTTAGGGGAAGCGATGACAAGGCTCTGGCCATGGCTCGGGCATGGGAAGCACTAGTGGTTGATCTCCAGGGGTGGGGAATAGCGGGGGAGGGGGGCCCTGCGGCACTGGAGCACCCGGCAGGAACCTAGGGGTGGGGGAGGCTAGCTGATTAGCTCAAGGGGGCCGGGGGCTTTCCTTTTCCTTTCTGCTTGGGGCCTGTCTGTGGTGGAGGGGGGTGGCTCGTGGCTCCTAACACGGCTACTTCTGAGAGAGGTTTATCCTGGTAGTTGTCGTCTCGGCACACTGACATGTGGGTGGGGGGGGGATGTATTCGTTCAGGGGAGGGTTTGGGGACAGCGCATTGGTAGGTGGAAGTGGCCCAGATTGTACTTGGACGTGGTTTTATATGCGGATGGCGGCCACTGGCCAGATGAACATTGTGGATGTCAACTGTGTCTGAGTAATGCAATAAAAATTGTTTTTGCAAAAAAAAAAAATCTATGGGGATGGAACACTCTCACTATATTTATAGATAACGGCACACCTTCACTCTACAGCCAGGATAGGGCAATCCATAAGAGAGAACACGCCTTCTAGACCAACAGTAGACAACACCCCACCATTTCATCATAAGAGTACAGCCCACTGTACCTTGAGTAAAGAAAACACCCTACCTTACCACCAGAATGTTATCCACAAAAATCATATGCATTCTATAACCAAGATAGAAGAACTTCATTCCAAAGTCTATGAAACTTAACCCCACTCAGAAATGTTAAACTGAGAAGGTGATTCGATTTGAAGGAATATCTTTCCAAGATATACCCTATCTAACAACTTCTTTTTTTTTGGCTTGTAGGTGAACGCTTTCCGGGATGCTCTTTTCAAGGAGGTAACTGTACTTCAGAAAGAGTAGGAATACTGCTGTCGAAGATCCCTGCCCACGGCTGCATATGTCTGTACCCTATTTCTTTCTTTGCCCACACCCACAGTCCCTACCTGTACCCTGTGTTTCCTTGCCCATATTCTCATGCTTGGACTATATACTGTATGTCTCTCTGATTAACCCTAGTTCTTCTGCAGATGGTAGTGTCTCCCTTACTTTTCAGACATTAACTCTGTATTGCAATTTCTCTAGGCAGAGGAATTTATCACCGTGTTTTTACCATTGAAACTAAAGGAACTCAACCTGCTCCTGAAGGTAATCCTTGTTCTAGTTTAAACCTTTTTCTTTCCTTTCTTTCTTTTCTTTCTCGCGCTCTCTCTGTAATAAGCACAAACGGAACCTAAGCGGAGGGGATCTAGGCTCCTTCTCTGAGTGGTGGCATTGGGATTATACTGGGACCTAGCATGGCCTTTGGCACCAATAATCAATCAGTCAGAGCATTTGTAAAGCGCAGTACATACCCGTGAGGGCCTCAAGGCGCTGGTGGGGGGGGGGTTTGGGGGAGGAATGCTGCTACTGCTCAAAAATCCAGGTCGTGAGTCTTCTGAAGGTCAGCAGGTCTTGGGTCTTCCATAGGTGGATGGGGAGGGAAAACGATCTGCCGCCAGAGGTCGCTCTTTGGATGCGGGGGGCTAGGGCGAGGTCGGCGGAGCTGGCGGGTGGGGGTGTAGAAGCTGAGTCGTCTGTTGAGGTACGCTGGTCCGTTGTGAAGTGCCTTGTGTGCGTGGGTGAGGAGATTGAAGGTGATCCTCTTGTTGACATGGAGCCAGTGCAGGTCTTTCAGGTGAGGTGTGATGTGGCTGCGGCGAGGGATGTCGAGGATCAGGAGTGCGGAGGCGTTCTGAATGCGTTGAAGTCGTTTCAGGAGTTTGGCTGAGGCTCCTGCGTAGAGGGCGTTTCCATAGTCCAACCTGCTCCTGACAAGGGCCTGGGTGGGGATCCACTTTTAGATCTTGCGGAGCATGCGGAGGACGAGACGACGTTGACCTGCTTTGACATGGAGAGGGTAAAGTCGAGCATGAACCCTAGGTTGCATGCGTGATCGGTGGGTGTTGGAGCTGTTCCCAGTGCGGTCGGCTACTAGGAGTCGTCCCAGGCCGAGGGGGTGGAGCCGAGGATGAGTACTTCCGTCTTGTCCGAGTTCAGCTTCAGTCGGCTGTTCTATATCCACTCGACGACGTCTTTCATTCCTTAGTGGCGGTTGGCTTTGGCGGTGTGGGGGTCTTTGGTGAGGGAGAGGATCAGTTGGGTGTCATCGGCGTAGGAGATGATGTTGAGGTCGTGCAGTAGGGCGACGTGGGCGAGCAGTGCCATGTAGATGTTAAACAGCGTTCGGCTGAGGGATGAGCCCTGGGGTACGCCGCAGATGATCTCTGTGGCTTCGGAGCGGAAAGGGGGAGGCGGACGCTCTGTGTTCTGCCGGAGGGGAAGGAGGTGGTCCAGTCCAGGGCCTTCTCTTGGATCCCGGCGTCGTGGAGGTGTGTGCGTAGAGTGTGGTGGCAGACCATGTCGAAGGTCGCTGACAGGCCCAGGAGGATGAGGGCCACGGTTTCTCCGTTGTCGAGCAGGGCCCTGATATCGGTGGCGGCGACGAGGGCAGTTTCGGATATGTGGTTGCTGCGGAACCCAGACTGGGACGGGTCCAGGATGCTGTTCTCCTCCACTGGATTCAAGCAAGCCTGGCTGATGACGGCTGATTAGCCAGAAACCGGTACCAGGATGCTTCTTTCCGGTCCAGGGAAGACATGGCTTGGCTGTTCGGGCTGGACTGTTCCCATGAGGCACAGGGTCAGACTGATTTGCATATGGCCATGTCTGAACTGGGGTGGCGGAGTGAGCTAAAGAGTGATGATGGATTAAACCCAGATCAGTTGACTGGAGGTGAGTGCTTGCAATGTTCAACACTCCGTCCATCATCCCCTTTGGTTTTGCTTTGTTCTCCTCGAGGTAGCGGGTCAGTTGTTTGTTGACGGTCTTCTCAATGACCTTCGCCGGGAGCAGGGAGATGGGCCGGAAGTTCTTTGGGTCCGCTTTGGGTTTCTTGAGTAAGGCGTTGATCTCTGCGTGCTTCCAACTCTCCGGGAAGGTTGCTGTCTCGAAGGAGATGTTGATGGCTTTCCGGAGATGGGGTGCGAAGGTGGTGCTGGCTTTGTTGAAGATGTGGTGTGAGCATGGGTCTGACGGAGATCGGGAGTGGATGGTGTTCATGATTTTGATGGTGTCGTCGTCGTTTATATTGGTCCAGGAAAGTAGGCGGTCGGTGCGGATGGTGGTCGTGGGGGGCGGAGGTCTCCGTGGTTGTCGGGGCGGTTGTGGTGTTGAAGCTGTCATGGATGTCTGCGATCTTGCGATGGAAGAAGATGGCAAGGGAGTCGCACAGGTCTTGCGAAGGTGGGATGTCGTTGGTGTTGGAGAGTACCTTCACGATATTGAAGAGCTCTTTGCTGTTGTGTGCGTTGTTGTCTAGGCGGTCTTTGAAGGAGGTCCTTTTGGCGGATCTGATGAGGTGATGGTGTCTGCAGGTGGCGTTCTTGTGGGCTGCGTAGCTGTCCGGTGTTCGTTCAGGCTACCATTTCTTCTCAAGCTTTCGGCAGGTTTGTTTGGAGGCCTGGAGGTCTTCAGTGAACCAGCTGGCTTTCTTGCTGGTGTGGTTGTTGGAGGGTTGCTTGATCGGGGTGAGGGTGTTCGCACAGTCGATCCACTGTCTGAGGTTGCGGGCGACGGAGTCGGGGTCGGTGGGTGGGCTCCGGGCAAGGGCTGTGGTTAGCTGGTCTCTGGTGACTTTGCTCCAGCAGCGGCGAAGGGGATCTGTTGTGTGCGGTGGTGCATGGTGGGTTTCCAGGAGGTGAAGTGGATGCAGCGATGGTCGGTCCAGTGGAGTTCGGTGGTGTGGTTGAAGGAGACGTGGGAGCTTGCGGAGAAAATGGGGTCAAGCGTGTGGCCGGCGGAGTGGGTGGGTGTTGTGACGAGTTGTCTGAGTCCGAGGTTGTCGATCAGGGTGGTGGAGTTGGTGTAGTTGTTCTCGAGGTGGAAGTTCAGGTCCCCGAGGAGGATGTAGTCCGTGGAAGCGAGGGCGTGTGTGCTGACAAAGTCGGCGATGGAGTCGCTGAACTGTGGTCGGGGTCCGGGGGGGTCTGTAGACGAGGGTTTCTCTGAGGGTGGTGTTGGGGTCGGTGTGGACCTGGAAGTGCAGGTGTTCGGTGGTGCTGAGGGTGTCGTCGGTGTTGGTCGAGACTCTGAGAGTGTTCCTGTGGACGATGGTGCGGTCCCTGCGGGTGATCTTGTTGCCGTCTGGGATGGCTATGGCGATGTCGGGTGCCGAGGAGGGGTTCAGCCGGGTCTCCGTCAGGAAGGCGACGTCTGGTGAGGTTGAGTAGAGTAGGTCCCAGAGTTCAACGGCGTGTTTGCGGGCGGAGCGGGTGTTAAGAAGAATGCATCTGAGGTAGTTGGGTTCTTTCCTGGTCGGTGGGTTGGCGGGCCGGATGCTGGTGACTCTGCAGTTCCGGCAGGAGAAGGGTCCTTGGGTGCGCTTCGGGCGGCCAGGCAGCAGGTGCGTGGTCATCCGGCATTGAGTGCGTGGAAGGTGCTAGAGTCATAGCGGAGACTGGCGTTTGCGGCGGCCAGAGGTTCTGGCGCTGGGTGCGGGTCGGGAGCAGATGGGCTTGCCTTAAGCGCTCCTTCGGCACGCGCTTCCATAAGAAGGGGAGGGAGGAGCAGCTGGGAGGAGGGAGTGGACGAATGGGCAAGCGGGGGACGCAGTGGCGGGAACAAACGGGGGCGAGGGAACAGAAGGCAAAAAGAAGGCACAGAAGACAAAAAGAAGGCACAGAATACAACGGGGGGAATAACGAGGGAATTAACAGTGAACCGTGATCAGGGAACATAGAGGCAATACAGTACAGAGCAGGGGGGGCGGGCCGTAGGAGACGCAGCGGTGGGAGAAACGGGGGCAGGGACGGTGAGGGAACAGAAGGCAAAAGGGGGCACAGGGCACAGAATACAACGGGAGAAGGAGGCAACATTAACAGAATAGCAGTCAAGCAGAGGGGGAGAGAAACGAATCAGTTAAACAACAAACCAGGAGCAATACCGAATACAGAGGGAGAAAAGAGGCAAAACAAGATAACCGTCAAAACAGAGGAAGAAAAACGAAACCGTTAAACAATAAACCAAGAGCAATACAGTACCAGCAAACCTACAGCCAGCCACTGACCACCAGGGATGAGGCGCAGGTGGTAGCCTGCGGGTGGAGGCGGGCCTCGAACTCGCGGCAGTGGCAGCAACAGCGAGCAGGGAAACGCAGGCACAACAGGTGGTGCTGTTGTGGCCTGGGGAGCGACCTGCCTGGAGCAGGGTGAAGGGTCGCTGATAATGAGGCCACTACCGGATTGGTGAGAAATGGCTGTCGCATGTTTATATGTAGAGCATGAATTATATTGGACGACGCCTAGAAAAGTGTCGCCCCCTGCCAATAAAAGGTAGCTAGCGGCACTGGTTGGGACTTGGAATGTTTTAAAATGTACCTGTGTGGTGATTCCTAAAGTTCCACAGAATATCAGTTGAAATCCATGTAATTATCCTCCGGGTATTTTGGGTGGTAGTTCTTAATTAACTTTGGTCTTACTCTAAACTAATAAGGGCTCTGTGTTTTTAATACACGTGGAGGTACATTATTGTGAGTTCTCAAATTTGTACGGTCTAATGTGTTTATAGTGAATGTGAGGAAATTGTATTATATGGTGTGCTTGTGTGACCTCACTGTGTAATACAACTACCAACCCCTTTCGGGCCAGTGGGTTTCATTTGTTAAACCCTTTATCAGCCTTGGGTAGCTGTGGCTCTGAGCAGCAGGGCCTGCACAAATGAAAACAGTCTTTTAACAGTACTAAAACAAGTAAAGAAGTAACTGAAAATCTGACACAAGTTTAAAAAAATAAAGTGTCTTTTTTTCGACACCATTCCAAAAAAGATCCACTGGAATGTTCCGGAGATATAGATTTTAAAGGTATAGTAAATATGTGCTTTTTACTCCACCACAAAGACACTTAAAAACTTTTTGAGCAAAAACTTTTTCTAGTTGTAATGCGGTCGGTTAGAT
The DNA here is from genome assembly GCF_964204655.1 of Triturus cristatus. Taxonomy (NCBI): domain Eukaryota; kingdom Metazoa; phylum Chordata; class Amphibia; order Caudata; family Salamandridae; genus Triturus; species Triturus cristatus. The sequence continues at coordinate 167,644,172 of NC_140587.1, forward strand.
GTGCTTTGGGTGACCAACTCCGGCAGGGAAGCCAGTTTGGAGGGGGCAGCAAGGTTCTCAGAAACAGTTAACTCCAGAAAAGAAGCAGTCTCCAGTCGGTTCCAGGCACTTTATCTCCTTGCCATAGGCTCCCATGGAAAGGGATCTAGTGCAAGGGATACAGGATGCTGAAGATTCTTTAAGGATGCTGTGGATGCATTGTGGTCGACTGGGTTTTTATGCGGCTCCAACTCAGTCCCCGAGCTTGGTGAGACGGTCCTGGCCACAGGGTTGATGTCCTTCAAAGTCCTCTTTAGTCTGGTAGAAGTACACTCGCCACTGGACTACCAGTCGCCCGGTTTTGTGTTCGCTGGGGAATCCTTCCTGGAGCAGTAACTTGTCTTCTGGGCGACCGAGCTGCACTCTTGATGACTCTTCTGGGTCCAGCAGCTTGGGTGCAACTTTGAGAAATGGGTCCTGGTCTCTGGTGCTCAATGGCGACAAGAAACGGTACCTTGAAGATATGGGCTACCAACTTGCCCCAGGAGGCTTATTCAGCTGTTGATGCCCTGTGCTATGAACAGAAGGTCATCCAACTGTCCCTTGGAGTCTTTTTCTTCGGAGACGACTTCTGCACGAACAGAACACAGCAGGCACAGACCCTTCTCCTTTGTTAGGGACGTTCAGCAGGTGCTGTCCACGCCAGTGCAGCCTCTTACTCGGTGCAGCAGGGTAGTCTTTCTTCGTCCTTCTTCCAGGCCAGTTGAGAACTGAGTTTGGGGTGCCACAGGTGCCCTTTTCTGCTCAGAGAATTCCCTCAGACTAGGATGCTTTTGGTAGCCAATTGACTACCAGATTCCCTTTCTCCTGATGACCACTTCCTGCAAAGTGTGGAATCTTGCTATTCTAAGATGCACCGTTCTGCCCACTTCCAACAGGGCTGAACCCTCTCTTGGCTTCCAGAGCCCCCTAATCCAACTCAGGTGTGTGGCTACCAAGGGGGCTACACGCCCTTGGAAAACGGGTTTGGCAGCTGGTTTTCCCTTCCCGGTCTCTAGTGTCACTGTCCTCCTAGACAATAAAGTAGCCCCTCTCAATGTTTTCTATTTGCCATTCAAAGGCGGCCTCACCTTTTTGAAGTCTCTTTTTGAGCCAACACCTTTGTCACTTCTCATGAGGGGGAGGTAATACCTCTCTCCAGTGCAGTCCGCTATTGTAACCTCTCCTGGGAATCGTTAGCACGTCTCCCAGGAGAACAGAAAGCAGCGTCAGGGCAAAGTTCCATGTGCAGCCGTTAAGGGCACAGGGGACTAAAGGCAACAAATTGGCAACTTTGTAAAAGTTGCACACTACAACAAGGTACATTAATTGCGACTTGAGAATCAAGTCGGGCTTAATGAAAAGAGTGTTCGAGGCATATGAGCTGCAGATCACACACTTAGCATAGATCGCTATCTGATGTTGGGCCCGGATGTTTTGTCCTGGAAAGTCTTTAGAGGTCACGAGGTAGGTGACTCCTCCCTTGGATCACAGTGCGCATGGGCATCGGCTCCATCCTCAGATTGTTTTTTTCCGCCATCTGCCTCGGATGTGTTTCTCGCGCTCCACTTCGGAACCGTTACCGATTCCATTTCAACGCGCAATGCTTCACCCTTTCTACGGTATTGTCTCGATCACGAACCCTACTCATCGCGTATCTCTCCAAGTCGAAGTCTTCGATTCCGGTTGTCGACGAAGGCCTTCGGGCCTACCTGGGCCTTAGCATCTGGCTCATGGAAAGGGCGCCATTTAAGAAGTGTCCTCGAGGTGGGTCGAAGTTTCACCACACCAATCTGCATGATGTGTGTAACCTCCGCTCGTCACCGTAGCATGAGGCCAGAGAATGTCCAGCTTGTGCCTCTTTCCTCTCCAAGAAGACTATTTGGGATCGGCGAGCTCGAAGGACCATGGCTCGCTCGTCGACAGCAATCCCCGACGACATCTTCCAAGAGGGCATCGATGTACCGGAGCGGATTGAAGAAGGCCTTGTCAGCGCTTCCGAAGCCGATGACTCCGTCAAAGAAATCACTCCGGCGCAGAGTGTCGTAAGTAAAGACGTCGACCCCCGACCCCCTCCATACAAAAAAGGCTTCGGTCACACCTTCGCCTTCGGGCCCAGGTGCACACCGACACACCGCTTTCCATGCCCCGCCCTCGGGCCTGGCAAAGAAGCCTACCAAGCCTTCAGCGACTCTGGCTCGAGTCAGCCTGCGTCTGGTGCCGAAACTCCATCTTCGGCACCGAAAAAAGAAACCGCCCTCCACCTCCGTGTCGACCGCTGCTTCCATCTCAAAGCACTCAACACCGAAAACAACAAGTACCGACTCGCCGGCACCGAAAAAACACTCTAAGCCGACCAAGAAGCCACTCCCCAAGAGTTCGGACTCGCACTCATCGGAGCTGAAAAATCATCGGGACCGAAAAAACACACAGACTGCATAATAACATGGGTCCAAACCCAAGGACACTCCAGAGCTGGTGCCGAAAAAGCCCTCGGAACCGAAACACTCTGCGCCGAGAAACCAACCTTCATCAGAAGAGCTTTTTCGACCAGACCCTGCTTAAAAAACTCTGGTTAAAGACCCTAAAACTGGTCAAATGATACTAAGCTCCATGAAAAGACCACTGGACAAGCCTACACCTGCTCCACCACCTAAGAAGAGGGACATTACTACATCCCCTCTTAGAGTCCCTTCTCCACCTCCTCCTCCTCCACCACCTCCTCCCCCACTACCTCATTCTCCTATTCCATCTCCTACACCAGTAGACGATGATGACACCTCTGATGACACGGGGGGTGCGGACGATGTTCCACTAGGGAATCCCAGCCCACCTTGTTCCCCTGACCCTTGGGATGACTATGATACGGCTGCCTCCCAGCTGCTCCGCCCTCCCACTTCCCCTCATATGGAGCCCGCGCGTACGCGCCGATTGTGCGCCAAAGGCAAGCCCGTCCGCGTCTGGACCGCGCCCAGCGACAGGACCCCTGGCCCCCGCGGCTGCCAGCCCACTCGACAGACTTACGAAACCACCACCCTCAACGCCGGACGAGACCCCACCTGCTACCGAGCCACCCCGAAGCGTGCCCACGGACCCTTCACCTGCCAAACCTGCAAGTTCTCCTGCCTCCGGACCTGCACCACTCCGCCAAGCCAAACTCCAGCAACAACCACCTCAAGTGCATCCTGCTCAACACCCGCTCCGTCCACAGACACACCATCGAACTCTGGAACCTCCTCGACACAACATCGCCAGACGTCTCCTTCCTCACAGAAACCTGGATGAACGCCTCCTCAGCGCCCGACATCGCCACAACCAGACCGGAGGAGGCATCGCCATCGTACACAAGAACACCATCCACATCACGACCAACTCCGACGACCCCTTCACCGCCGCCGAGCACATCCACTTCCAGATACACACCGACCCAAAGACCACCCTCATCTACAGACCCCCGGGGCCACGCACACAATTCAGCGAAGACATCGCAGACTTCATCAGCCCGCACGCCCTCCCCTCCGCTGGCTACATCCTCCTAGGGGACCTCAACTTCTACCTGGAGAACAACAAGGACTGCAACACCACCACCCTGCTGGACAACCCAGCCAACCTCGGACTCAAGCAACTGGTGAACACCCCCACCCACTACCCCCACCCACTACGCCGGCCACACGCTTGACCCCGTCTTCTCTTCCAGCAAGCACGTCTCCTTCAGCCACTCCACCGAACTCCATTGGACTGACCACAGCTGCGTCCACTATAGCTTCAGAAGAACCACGACCCACTACCACCCGCAACAGGTTCCTCGCTGGAGCAAAATCACCAACGAGCAGCTCACCACCTCCCTCAGCCAGAACCCTCCCGCCAGCACAACGGACCCCAACGAAGCAGCCAGCAACCTCACACAGTGGCTGACCGCCTGCGCCGACTACCTCGCACCACTGAAGAACCCTCCCGGCAGCAAGAAAGCCCCCTGGTTCACCGACTAACTCAAGGACTCCAAGAAGAACTGCCGCACCCTCGAGAAAGCCTGGCGCCACGACCAGACCACAGACAACATGACCGCCCTCAAGCACGCCACCTGCAAGCACCACCAAGAAGACCGCATTCAAAGAGACTGGACAACAACGCCCACAACAGCAAGGAACTCTTCAGCATAGTCAAAGAGCTCTCCAACCCCAGTGCCGGAAACAACGACATCACTCCCTCACAAGACCTCTGCGACTCACTCGCCTCGTTCTTCCACCGCAAGATCTCCGACATACACAACAGCTTCGGCGCACCAACCACGCACTCAACCACCGAACCAATGCCCCCCCCACCACCCCCCTCTGCGCCTGGACCCCGGTCAGCACCGAAGACACCACCCGCACGATGAACACCATCCACTCCGGATCTCCAACCGACCCCTGCCCCCACCACGTCTTCAACAAGGCCGACTCCATCATCGCACCCCAACTCCGGGACATCATCAACACATCCTTCCACACCGCCACCTTCCCGGAGAGCTGGAAGCACGCCGAGCTCAGCGCCCTCCTGAAAAAACCAACAGCGGACCCCGCCGACCTCAAAATCTTCCGCCCCATCTCGCTCCTCCCGTTTCCTGCCAAAGTCATCGAGAAGACCGTCAACAGACAGCTCGCCGCCTTCCTCGAGACGAACGGATCCCTCGACCCCTCGCAGTCCGGTTTTCGAGCAAACCACAGCACCGAGACCGCACTGATCGCAGCCACCGATGAAATCAGATCCCTGCTCGACAACGGCGAAACAGCGGCCCTCATCCTCCTGGACCTCTCTGTAGCGTTCGACACTGTCTGCCACCGCACCCTAGTACAGCGCCTCAGCAATATCGGGATCCTAGAGAAGGCACTGAAGTGGATCATCTCGTTCCTCGCCGGAAGAACTCAGAGAGTCCACCTCCCCCCGTTCAGATCCGACGCCACCGAAGTCATCTGCGGCGTACCACAAGGATCATTGCTCAGCCCCACCCTCTTCAACATCTACATGAGCCCACTCGCAGCCATCGCACGCCAACATAACCTCAACATCATCTCCTACGCTGACGACACCCAGCTAATCCTCTCCCTCACCAACGACCCCGCCACCGCCAGAACCAGCCTCCAGGAAGGGATGAAAGACGTCTCCGAATGGATGAAGAACAGCCGCCTAAAACTGAACTCCGACAAGACGGAAGTCCTCATCCTGGGATCATCGCCCTCTGCCTGGGACGACTCCTGGTGGCCCCCTGCCCTGGGCATCACTCCCGAGCCAACAGACCACGCACACAACCTGGGCTTCATCCTGGACTCCTCCCTCTCGATGACCAGACAAGTCAACGCCGTCTCATCATCCTGCTTCAACACCCTGCGCATGCTCCGCAAGATCTTCCGATGGATCCCCACCGAAACCAGGAGGACGGTGACCAAGGCACCCGTCACCAGCCGACTGGACTACGGGAACACCCTCTACGTCGGATCCACAGCCAAACTTCAGAAGAGACTCCAACGCATCCAGAACGCCTCCGCACGACTCGTCCTGGACATCCCCCGGCACGGCCACATCTCCGGCCACTTGAGAGACCTGCACTGGCTCCCCGTCAGCAAGAGGATCACGTTCAGGCTCCTCCCCCAAGCTCACAAAGCTCTCCACGACCTGGGCCCCATATACCTCAACAACCGCCTGACCTTCTACACGCCCACCCGCCAGCTACGATCGACCAGCCTCGCCCTCGCCGCCGTAGCACGCATCCGCAGAGCCACCGCCAGAGGAAGATCCTTCTCCTACCTGGCAGCCAAGACATGGAACTCCCTCCCCATCCACCTTCGGCTGACCCAGGACCATCTCTGCTTCAGGATGCAACTCAAGACCTGGCTCTTCGAGCAGTAGCGGACCCCTCTCCCCCAGCGCCTTGAGACCCTCTGGGTGAGTAGCGCGCTATACAAATGCTATGATTGATTGATTGATTGATGTCCCTAATCTCCCGCAAGATGACATCTACCCCTCTAGGCCTTCCCCGCCAGAGGACACCATGGGCTTTAATCAGCTCGTACACACAGCTGCCCAGTACCACGGGGTCGACCTACACACAGACCCCATCGAGGAGGATTTCTTGTTGGACACTTTCGACACACAAAGGTCAGCATCTACTTTACCCATGCTCAAAGAAGTTATTAAGCATGCTAGTGATGTATTCAAGATCCGGTTAGGGCTCTAATCATCAACCCTCTCATAGAAAAGAAATACAAAGCTGCCCCTACAGACCCAGCTTACATTAAGGGCCCTGTTCCATTAGACTCCATGGTGGTATCCAATGCCAGGAAGAGAGCTAACTCTCAGACATCAGGTGACGCAGCCCCACCCGATAAAGAGTCTAAACTCTTGGACGCCTCCGGCAAGAGGACAGCCTCACAAGCGGCTAACATATGGCGCATTGCCAACACTCCGGCCCTGCTAGCCAGATACGATAGGGCACATTATGACGAGTTAGAATCCCTATTGCAACACCTCCCGGACAAATATAAAAATAAAGCCAACGACCTCATACAGGAGGGTAAATTATTACCAATACCTCCATTCGCTGCGCTCTATATGTGGCAGATACCGCCTCAAGAGCTGTAAATACCAGTGTCCTTTTGCGTAGGTACGCTTGGCTACGCATTTCAGGTTTTAAGCCAGAGGTACAAAGTTCAATCCTGAACCAACCATTCGACCAAGAGCACCTCTTTGGCCCTGATGTAGACTCCTCCCTGGAGAAAATGAAAAAGGACACTGACACAGTCAAGTCAATGGGAGCCTTGCTATCGCAAGCTCCCAGGCGTTCTTTTCGTCGCTCCTCCTACAGAGGCTACTCCTCAGACAACCCTTCCACCTCTTGCAAGGCTTCCACCCAGTCAACCTTCACCAGAGGTTACCAGAGAGGAGGTTACTGAGGCAACAATAACAAGGGCAGAGGCAAGACTTACAACACCCGCTCTGCCTCCACCCCTACCCAATGACTTCCCTCCACTTCCCCCGGACCATTCTACTCCTGTTGGGGGAAGACTACAACAGTTCCTTCCTGTCTGGACCAACATCACCACCGACAGGTGGGTGTGACAGATAGTTCAATCAGGTTACTGTCTCGAACTTAACTCTAACCCCCCAAACATACCACCCAAACAGCGTCCAATGTCACAAGAACACCTATCACTGCTAAAGCAGGAGGTAATCTCCCTTCTACAAAAAATGCAATAGAACTGGTTCCCCTGCGCCAACAAAACACAGGAGCCTAATCCCTGTATTTTCTCATACCAAAGAAGGACGGCTCTCTGAGACGTATTTTAGACCTCAGACCCTTATACCTATACATACACTCAGACCATTTCCACATGGTCACCCTTCAGCAGGTCCTTCCTCTTATTTCACAAGGCGACTTCCTTGCTACCATAGATCTCAAGGACGCCTACTTCCATATTCCCATTCACGCAGCTCACAGGAAGTATCTCAGGTTTGTAGTGGACGGGCAGCACTATCAATTCAAAGTGCTCCTGTTTGGAGTCACAACAGCACCAAGGGTATTCACCAAGTGCCTAGCGGTAGTCGCAGCCCACTTAAGAAGACAGCAAATTCACGTCTTCTCATATCTCGATGACTGGCTCATAAAAGCCAGCTCATACAACCATTGTGTACACCACACTCACGCGACTATCCAACTACTCCACGACCTGGGGTTCACCGTAAACCACACCAAGTCTCATCTGCAACCATCCCACACACAACAATACCTCGGTGCCACCATAGACACCTCGAGCGCTAGCCTATCCCACTCCAGCCAGGATAGCAAGCATGCAGGCTCTCCTCCCCAAATTTCAACCTCAACACTCCCTTCCAGCTCGAGTGTTCATGCAACTCATAGGGATAATGGCCTCTTGCATATTTATAGTGCCTCAAGCAAGACACCAGATGCGTCCACTACCAGAGTGCTTAGCACGCCAATGGAACCAGCCTCAAGGTCAGCTATAAGATCTGGTGTTGGTAGACGGTCGCACTTATCGCTCTCTGTAGTGGTGGAACACCAAAAACCTTTCCAAAGGGCGACCGTTCCTAGAGCCAGTTCCGCTAATTGTCATGACAGCGGACGCATCGCTCTCCGGATGGGGAGCTCACCTATTTCATCACACCATGCAGGGCAGATGAACACCTCAACAAAAGTTACCCCACATCAACCACCTGGAGTTACCAGCCATGTTCTTAGTCTTAAAAGCATTCCAAGAGCAAATATCAGGCAAAGCTGTGTTAGTCCGCACAGACATGACAGCTATGTACTACATACAGTAACAAGGCGGGACACACACTGCAGCTCTCTCAGCTAGCACAGAGCATATGGAGATGGGCTATACCACAGAATATATTTCTCCTAGCCCAACATGTCCCGGGAGTCCAAATCACCATAGCCAATCTGTTAAGTCGTCAAACACAACAGATCCACGAGTGGGAACTTCATCCGCAAGTTCTTCAGCCATTCTTTCAAATGTGGGTGCAACCACAGATAGACGTCTTCGCCACCCACAAACGCCAAATGCCCAAGTTTCGCCGCCAGATATCCACACCCATTGTCCAAAGGCAATGCGATATGGATGAATTGGTCAGGCAGATTTGCGTACGCTTGTCCGCCTCTCCCACTCATTCCACTGGTGGTGCGCAAACTACAGCAACACTCGCTGACTCTCATTCTAGTTGCTCCAACTTGGGCCAGACAACCGTGTTACACCACATTACTGGAACTGTCCGTAGCTCCGCACCAAAAATTACACCTCTCACCACGCCTCTTAACCCAGAACCGTGGAGAGATCAGACACCCGGACCCAGCTCATCTAAACCTTGCGATATGGCTCCTGAGGTCTTAGAGTTTGGTTACCTTAATCTTCCCCCTGATTGTATGAACGTCATTAAAGAAGCTAGACGTTCCACCACTAGAGCCTGCTATGCAGCCAAGTGGAAGCGATTTGTGATATATTGTCATAACAACACCATCAATCCCCTAGACGTGTCTATTCAACACATCATAGGGTACCTGCTACACCTCCAAAGGTACAACTTAGCCTATACGTCTATTAGACTGCGCCTTGCTGCCATAGCAGCATACCTACAAAATAGACAACACTTGTCACTTTTCAGAGTACCTGCCATCAAAGCCTTTATGGAAGGCCTTAAAAGGATAATTCCTCCAAGAATTCCACCCTCACCTGTGTGGAATTTAAACATCATTCTCACAAGACTAATAAGCCCTCCTTTTGAACCTCTACATAAATGTGAGCTACAATTCTTAACATGGAAAGTTGCTTTCCTAGTGGCCATTACTTCTCTTAGGAGAGTTAATGAGCTACAGGCACTCACTATCCAGGAACCTTTTTTGCAAATCCATCATAAGCTTTCTCACCACCACACAAAGGCAACCCCATATCAAACTCTGGGATAGCTATATGGATCGTTAAATGCATACAAATATGCTACCACAAAGCAAAACGTACTTTATCTGTTCCTCCGAAAGCCCACTCTACAAAAAAGATAGGGGCTTCTTTGGCACTTTTATGGAACATTCCCTTAGATGATATCTGCAGGGCAGCTACATGGTCTACACCGCACACATTCACAAAACACTATTGTGTAGATGTGTAAACAAAACAACAAGCTAGTGTGGGCCAGGCTGTTCTTAAAACACTATTTCAAACTACTGCAGCAGGTACTGCAGCAGGTACTGGTGGTCGCTGCTAAGGATGGGTACTGCTATACAATCTATGCTAAGTGTGTGATCTGCAGTCCATATGCCTTGAACGGCAAATGCTACTTACCAGTATGCATCTGTTCTTGGCATGTAGAGCTGCAGATCCACACATGCCCACCCGCCTCCCCGGCTACCTTTATCTGTTCCAGTACCATCTTATTTAGATACAGCATACATAGGCATCTTTCAGGTTTCTTACAAAGTTCCATCATTTCCCTCAATCAATCAATCACGAAATTTATAGAGCGCACTACTCACCCGCGAGGGTCTCAAGGTGCTGGGGGGGCGGGCGCTACTGCTCGAAGAGCCAGGTCTTGAGGTGCTTCCTGAAGGAGAGATGGTCCTGGGTCAGACGTAGGTGCGTGGGGAGGGTGTTCCACGTCTTGGCCGCTAGGTAGGTGAAGGATCTTCCTCCGGTGGTGGTTCTGCGGATACGTGGGACGGCGGCGAGGGCGAGCCTGGCGGAGCGGAGCTGGCGGGTAGGTGTGTAGAACGTGAGGTGGTTGTTGAGGAAGTCGGGGCCAATGTTGTGGAGAGCTTTGTGTGCGTGGGTGAGGAGTCTGAATGTGATCCTCTTGCTGACGGGAAGCCAGTGCAGGTCTCTCAGGCGGGCGGAGATGTGGCTGTGTCGGGGGATGTCCAGGACGAGTCGTGCGGATGCGTTCTGTATGCGCTGGAGTCTTTTCTGAAGTTTGGCAGTGGTCCCTGCGTAGAGAGCGTTCCCGTAGTCCAGTCGGCTGGTGACGAGGGTCTGGGTGACCGTTTTCCTGGTTCCAGTGGGGAAGATCTTTCGGAGCATGCGTAGGGTGTTGAAGCAGGAAGAGGTGACGGCGTTAACTTGCCTGGTGATCGTGAGGGGGGAGTCGAGGATGAACCCCAGGTTGCGTGCATGGTCCGTGGGCTTGGGGTGGGTGCCCAGAGCCGGGGGCCACCAGGAGTCGTCCCAGGCGTCGATGGATGGGCCGAGGATGAGGACTTCCGTCTTGTCTGAGTTCAGTTTCAGCCGGCTGAGCTTCATCCATTCTGCGACGTCTTTCATACCTTCCTGGAAGCTGGCCTTGGCGGTGGCAGGGTCGTTGGTGAGGGAGAGGATCAGTTGGGTATCGTCGGCGTAGGAGATGATGTTGAGGTTGTGCTTGCGTGCAATGGCTGCGAGGGGGCTCATGTAGACATTGAAGAGGGTGGGGCTGAGCGAGGAGCCTTGGGGTACGCCGCAGATGATCTTGGTGGCTGCTGCGCGGAAGGGCGGGAGACGGACTCTTTGGGTTCAGTCGGAGAGGAAGGAGGTGATCCATTCCAGGGCCTTTCCTTGGATTCCGGCGTGGTGGAGAAGGGTTGTCAGGGTGCGGTGGCAGACTGTGTCGAAAGCAGCCGAAAGGTCGAGGAGGATGAGGGCGGCGGTTTCCCCGTTGTCCAGCAGGGTCCTGATGTCGTCGGTGGCTGCGATGAGGGCGGTCTCGGTGCTGTGGTTCGCTCGGAATCCGGACTGCGATGGGTTGAGGGAGCCGTTCGTCTCGAGGAAGGCGGTCAGCTGCTTGTTGACGGTTTTCTCGATGACTTTAGCGGGGAAGGGGAGGAGCGAGATGGGGCGGAAGTTCTTGAGGTCAGTGGGGTCTGCGGTGGGTTTCTTCAGGAGGGCGTTGATCTCCGCGTGCTTCCAGCTCTCCGGGAAGGTGGCGGATGTAAAGGAGTTGTTAATGATGTCCCAGAGTTGGGGTGCGATGATGGAGTCCGCTTTGTTGAAGATGTGGTGTGGGCAGGGGTCGGCTGGGGAGCCTGAGTGGATGGTGTTCATGGTGTGGGTGGTGTCTTCCGTGCTGACGGGGGTCCAGGTGCGGAGGGTGGTGGTGGGGGGTGCTGGTTCGGTGGTTGGGTCTGTGGTCTGAGCGCCGAAGCTGTCGTGTATATCGGCGATCTTGCGGTGGAAGAACGTGGCGAGGGAGTTGCAGAGGTCTTGTGATGGCGTGATGCCGTTGTTGCTGGCGTTGGGGTTGGAGAGCTCTTTCACGATGCTGCAGAGTTCCTTGCTGTTGTGGGCGTTGTTGTCCAGCCGTTCTTGAAGGATGACCTTTTGGTGGTGCGGATCAGCTGGTGGTGTTCGCGGATGGCGTTCTTGAGGGAAGTCATGTTTTCCGCTGATTGGTCATGGCGCCAGACTTTCTCAAGGGCACGGCAGGATTTCTTGGAGTCTTTGAGATCGTTGGTGAACCAAGAGGCTTTTTTGCTGTCAGGGTTGTTAGGGGGGGTTCTTCAGTGGTGCGAGGGCATCGGCGCAGTCAGTGATCCATTGTGTGAGGTTGCGAGCTGCTTCGCTGGGGTCCGTAGTGTTGGTGGTTGGGTTTTGGTTCAGGGAGGTGGTGAGTTGGTCGGTGGTGATCTTACTCCAGCATCTTCGGGGGGCTTGTTGCAGGCGGTGGTGGGTCGTTAGTTTTCCTGAAGCTGAAATGGACGCAGCTGTGATCGGTCCAGTGAAGTTCGGTGGCGCGGTTGAAGGAGACGTGGTTGCTGGAGGAGAAGACTGGGTCGAGCGTGTGGCCGGCTCGGTGGTTGGGGGTGTTGACCAGTTGCTTGAGTCCGAGGTTGGCGAGGTTATCTAGCAGGGAGGTGGTGTTGTTGTCCTTGTTGTTCTCCAGGTGGAAGTTGAGGTCCCCTAGGAGGATGTAGTCGGAGGAGGCGAGAGCGAGCGGGCTGATGAAGTCTGCGATGGCTTCACTGAAGTGGGTGTGTGGTCCCAGGGGTCTGTAGATCCGTCCCGCAGCGGGGCGGAAGACCCACATGATGAAGCATGACACCAAGAGCCCTTTTGGTTTGTGAGGGGTATTTAAGAAACACTATGTGCTTCCCACCATTGAAGGTAATGCACATGAACTGTAATTTGTAACGTTCCTTTTTAGGTCGAGGACTACCGGTCTGCCGAAAGGCAGAACCGGAAGTCGGAGATTTAATGACTTGGAGAAGAGGGGCTTGAAGCCGCCCCTCTTCTCCCCTGTTCTCCATTGGCTGGCCTCGTAAATGCTGGCCAGCCACTGGAGAAGAGGTCAGTCACTCCGATTAGGCCCCGTCCTTTTCGGATCGGGGGGCGTGTTTTTTGCGAGAAGTCTCAAGGAGGAGACAACAGCTAAACACGCCCCCGAATCCGAAAAGGACGCTGCGTTTGTGCTTCCCTCTCCCGCTTTCATCACATTGTTTGCAAAGTGGAAGTTTCAGAAATGTTGAAGATGTGGGCATGTAAATCGGCGATCGCTGCACTGTAAAATAATTGGCATCGCTTTCATCACATTGTTTGCAAAGTGGAAGTTTCAGAAATGTTGAAGATGTGGGCATGTAAATCGGCGATCGCTGCACTGTAAAATAATTGGCATCGAAAAGATTAGAAAAGCGCTACACGAATGTCAATACCAGATTAATTTCAACTATCTTGAAAACAATGTACGCACACAGAAGAAAAGCCCCCTCTTGTGTTCAAACATGGAATATCACACAGCTAACTGCAAAACCCACGCAGCATTTCGTTCTGCACACTAACACAAGGGCACATGACATTTTACAAAACGTCTGCATTCCGCACTGGCCACATACAGTTCTCTGGAAATAACAAAGTGACACATGAGCAAACAAAGGCCCCCCCGGCGCCAACAGAATTAGCTTCCCTGTTAACCCTTTTGGACGTTGATGTTCGATATTTTACAAACATCCGGACCTTCGCAATGACCAAGCATCTTTGCACAGCCCAATAATTATTTAGAAGACCTTAAATTGCACTTTGCTGGAAGAAGGCACAGGTGCAACGAGTCAAATTTCATTTGGAGGGAGGGCTAGAAACAACACCCGTCTATCGTACCCGAAAAGGCTTTGGCATGCGTTTCATCAAAACACCGTAAAGGCGTTTAATGCTATACACTTAACGGTTCCTTGAATGTGTAGAAGGGGAAAAGTCTGACGGTGTACGTGTGCCTAATACCCACTGGTCTTGCGGTACTGTAAACCCCACACCCTGGCAAGGCCCATGAAATGTGCCTCGGTGCAACCCGCTATGGGCAGAGAAGGGCCATGTGGTCTGCAGGGCAGCATGGACCTAAGACTCCCGCCAGCCTATTACCGCGCCCCAGCCGGTCCCGGAGACAGGATCCGGACTCCCGGCCCCCACTGAGTACCTGGAAACAAACCAGCCTAGTCTGATGCTCGGACACAGCTGTGACAGCTCACAGGTAGACGCAGCGCCTCGAAGCACGTGGAAAGCACTGGACGGAATGCACATGGATCCTGTGAGTTTACACAGGATCTGAGGTGGAGCATGCGTGTGACTGTGAAAGGATCAATACTTGCCGCCTGGCCTTCCAGCAGAAGGGGGCCTAGAGGCCCAAAGGTGCAGCGCCTCGAAGTGTCAACGCTTAAAGAAAGAGACGCGATATTACCGTGGGGCAAGGGCGCAGATCTGTTTTTGAACCCGCTCCTTGGAGCCCAAGAACTGTCCACGGGCACAGACAGGGTACCTGGCACCAAGCACTGGCAGCTCCAAGCATCAGTGTCCTCCATACTGTGCAGCCACACAAACACATCCTCTGATTTCCACTCTGCTGTTTCCCCGCAAAGCTGGGCACAGGATAACCCCGTCTCAACAGAGGGCATCAGACCAGCCAAAGCCAGAAGTAAATACTGTTTCCAAACCTCAGCTCTCCTCCGGGGACCCGCTCCGACGGCCAGCAACGGACGTCACCTGCACCCCAAAGCATCACTGGATGCGCCCGAGCAGGTGCACCCCCACCGCGCTGTGCCCGGGTACAGCGCCTGCATGGCGCGGGTCGCCTCTGGGCGCTCAGTCCATGAACTGACCCCAAGCACGGCCGGCCCCTCGCAGCCTCGGCAGAGGGCTCCGGCCTGTCCCCTCTCCAGCTGACTTCTGCCAGATTTCTTTCTGCCTGAACGTGCTCACTTCCTCCTATTCAATTCCACGAGAGCTCCGCTGCGCCGCTTCCTGTTTCACTGTTTGTGGGGGGCGGGAGGGGAGGCAAAGAGGAACAGGGGGTGGGGAAGAAGGAAAGACGGCGGAAGGCGTGAATTAGGACACAGAAGTGCCCTGGGAAAATATGTGAGCAACATTGGAATTCAGTGTTTCCAAGCCGGTATGGCCGTTCTGCTCACTGGTGACTAGCTCTCAATGCGCCAAAGTAGCAATAAACAAGCATTTACAATGCAATGGTCTCGGCATTGGTAAAGTTAGAGCTATTGGCATTGCTCATGACATTATTTTTGTTTGTGTTTGTTTTTAAAACATTTAAAGAAACGGCATTGTCATGAGCAATGCCAATAGCTCTAACTTTAACAATGCCGAGACCGTTGCATTGTAAATGCTTGTTGTACCTCCTGATGGTGGATCCCATTGTTTAGAATACACTGCAAAAGGAGGACATATCCACCTCCAGTGTCCGTTTTGGACACTACCTCTTCACTCCCTATTTTGTTAAACAGAATTACCGTTAGTTCACCACCCAGCAATGTCAGTCATAGCAGAACCAAGTTGCAGACAATGGGGGGGGGAGGGGGTCCTGGTTCCCAGATGGGAAGTTTATTGAATGGACAGCAGAGGATATGGCTCTCCTTTACTTCATTTTACGTACCTGTGGCTGCGCGCATCCATGCGTGGGCTGTACCCAAAATTCCCGGAGGAGCCCCCGGCATGGTCAGCTCTCCAACTACTTCTGACCACGCCAACTAGGCAGAAACTAATCACCAGGCTATAAAACACATCACACCTGGACAGCGCTCTGTCCAATAACTCCATGAGGGACAAATGGAATGTCGTCCTCAATACACCCCTCACAGTAGCAGAATGGACGTTCTGCTGTGCACAAACAGGGAAGTTCACCTCTAATGGGAATTTGCACATCATTCACTTTAGGTTCCTCCATCAGAAGTACTACACGCCACTCAGACTTCGGAGGTATGGCCTCAGGGAGGATGATAATTGTAGCAGATGTGGCTCCCCAGGGACTGATTTCTTACCCTTAGCTTGGAGCTGCACCCGGATACTCCACTACTGAGAGCAGGTTACACGCATCCATACCGAGGTGGTGTCTGAAACAGTTCAATGTACGCCCAATGAAACCGGCTGGTCGTAAGCTTGTGGCTATTAGTCTGCTACTGGCTAAAACAGGGATTGCAAAACACTAGGGTCAACAAGCATATCCTAAGATAGAGGGATGGTATAAGGAAACAGCATATTGCAGGGACCAACTGAAAACATATGCGGAGGAATTGCCGTGGGTCTCCAGACCGAGAGACTTCTGGTCATCAATGACAGCGTACCTCCTGGCACTTCTGGAGTGAACCCCGGCTGAACAAAATCTGTGGTAAAAAGTGAAATGAAATAGTGGTTTATGTGAAATGTGTATCATTATATGGCATGTCATCTGCGAATGTATCAATATCAGTGGGCAATCAATGTGAACTGGTTTGTTATGTGCGTTTAATTGAAATGCAATAAACAAAAACTAAAGAAAGGCAAATGCTACTTACCAGTATACATCTGTTCTTGGCATGTAGAGCTGCAGATCCACACACTTAGCATAGATCGCCATCTGGTGTTGGGCCCGGATGTTTGCACTTGTTTTTGTCCTGGAAAGTCTTTAGAAGACACGAGTTAGGCGACTCCTCCCTTGGATCATAGTGCGCATGGGCATCGGCTCCATCCTCACATTTTCGACAGCAGGGCCGGTCACTCCACTCACCGCACGGCCCCCGTGTGCCCTGGTCACCGCTGCTGCTGTTTTGCTTCGTTGTTCTGCCTCTGTCCTCGAGGCTCGCCCCCTCGCCGCCGCTACCCCGTGACTTGCTTTTCCCGCTCTCGTCTCCCCCGCTCCCCACCGCGGCTCTCCTGCGGCCCCGCCCCCTTTCCTGATATTCCCGATCCCGCTAACCCATTCGCCGCCCCGCTCCCGCCTCCCAGCAGCTCCTCCCTCCCACTTCGCCATATATGGTGGGGACCGCGCGTACGCGCCAAAGGCAAGCCCGTCTACGCCCGTCCACACCGGGACCGCGCCCAGCGCCAGAACCCCTGGCCCCCGCCGGAGCCGGCCCACCCGACGGAGATACGACGCCACCACCCTCCACACACTCAACACCGGCCGACAGGCAGCCCGCTACCAAGCCACACCGAAACACACCCACGGAGCATTCACCTGCCGCATCTGCAAGTTCACCTGCCTCCGGTTCAGCACCACGCCCGCCAGTACCGGCAACAACCACGACCACCTCGAATGCATCCTGCTGAACACCCGCTCCGTCCACAAACACGCCGCTGAACTCTGGGACCTCCTCGACTCCACAGCGCCGGACGTCGCCTTCCTCACGGAAACCTGGATCTACGCCTCCTCAGCCCCCGACACAGCCATCCCGGACGGCTACAAGATCATCCGGAGGGACCGCATCAACCAAGCCGGAGGGGGCTGTGGCATCTTGAGATGTCACTTCTGTTGCTAGGCACTGTAGAATGTTATCATCTGGATGAGTCTTATGATGTAATGACTAGAGGACAGTTGCTGCCTAGCTTTCATCCCTACAAGACCTGTTTATGTGGATGGGATCTTTCTATGGAATAAACCTATCAGCTACAGCCTTCCTGTTTGGTGTCCTTCTTACATTTGGCGACTGAGGATGGGATACACCTGAAGGCATTGATTTCTACACCTTAAAGGATTATTTCTACTAATGGAAAGATCTCAACATTTCTTCTTCATCAAAGCTGAGAAACTGCTGGTGAAACCTATTCTTCACGTCTCTTCATCTACTTGGTTTTATTGTGGATTATAATTGGCGTGTTATCTGCTACACAGGTGCCTCTCTGGATTGTTCCGCCTGTACCCCTTTGTGGATTGATATTTTATTTTTATTTTAAGTACACAGCGTTGCCCGTTTGGACTTTGCCTTTAGCACCGACGTTTTGCTTGGGTGAAAGGAAACAGCGCTGTTACTCAGAATTGGCATCTGTGCCTGGATAAGGTACTGCCTACTGCCGATTGGAACTTTCCTTCTCCTCGACGAGGCACTTTTGGGACAGTGAGCGTGTTGTGCCCCCACCGCCGACTCCCTCTAAACTGTGCAAGTGTCTGTTGGCGTGTTGTGCCCCCACCACTGACTTCCTCTAAACTGTGCATCTGCTGATTTAGCTCTGGGAAATTTCGCCGCGTCAGCGTATGCTCAGGAAAATAGGGCGGAAAAGTTTATATTTGAAAAAGTACTGCACGCACTCACCTCGTGGACGAGTGTTCGAGTCCAGCGGTGTTCAGTGCCCCGCGAGTTCTGTTCCTTCCCTGGAACACAGCCTTCAACACTCCGTCACCCCGACAGCCTGCGTCTTCACGCGGAACTCTCCTACGACAAGCGCGTATAGACGCACCGACGTCCCTGCACGTGACGCATGGTTGCTTAGCAACGATACACAACTCTCTTCTCCGCGTTAAACGCGCCAGCGAAAACGAGGAAAATGCAAACACGAAAAGGAATATGACCGCCTCCAGCACTCAGCGCTTACATTAAGGAGACAAAACCCTGTATTTATCATTTTGTTTCCTCATTCCAATTATTTATTCATTTCAACAGGTCAAAGGTAAATTTGAAGTGTATCATAACAGTGATACACACACTTTCTTCAAACTTTGGCTCTACAACAGTGATACACACTCTTGTGTGTCACAAATTTAAAAAAAATGGTTTTTTTTTTTTTCCTCTGGTTTTCTTTACTTTCCTATGGATAATTGTTTTAATTAACTAACTGAAGTTGAATGACTTCCCCTGAGAGAAAGGAGCATGAAGCCAGAATGAGGGAAGAGGATTCAGAGGGAAGAACTTGCCCTTGCCGAGGAGAAGCTTGCTCTGGCTAGAGAGCAAAAATTGTGTGGGTCAGAACCCACTGGTGGCAGCAACATTCCTAGAGATAGGGATAGGTCTTATGACCATAGAAACCTAAGCAAGATAGTCCCCTCATATCAGAATGGGGATGACATCCACAAGTGGATGACTGCTTTGGAGAGGTGCGAAAGGGTAAATTTGCCCACAAGGGATTTTGTTTAGAACGAACAAGTTATTTAGAAATTTCAGAGAACTAAATCAATAAGAGTGTTAAGATAAAGTAACACCACTATGAAATCAATCGACTGATTTAAACATCAGTAATTCATAATAACAACACACACGGGGGTTCTTTCTGTGATTTAAGCACAGTGATTTTTATATTTTCATCAAGAGTAAAAAGGAGTACAAATGAAACATAAATTAGAGCAATATTTCATGAAAACAGGGGACGAGATTAAGTCCACATTTCATCAAACAAACACATCTATTCCTACTTAGTTTGAACAGAGACAAAACTCTTTGTTGAGCATATGGTCTACTGTACATAACAAATAAACTGGAAGTAGATGGTAAAGTCGACGTTTCGGTCTTGGGTGGTGTCAATCCGTCAGACCATCTTCAGGACAATAATTGCATAAACAAGACTCCTAAATAAACACAATGCAAATAGTTACATAAATGTAAACATGATTTGCGCTAACAAACTTATGTACATAGTCTAAAACATAAAATCCAACCCGTGTGCGAGAAATGGAACTGTCAATATTATTATCTAATGAGTCTGAGCTATATCCACCATCTGTTGTTGAACAAGCTGTTACCATTAATTTATATCAAAAGATTGCTTTTTGAAACGAACAATTTTCATTTAAGTAGGAGAACGTGCTTACTTTGAAATCTCATTAGTGTTCTCACGTGACTTTGATTAAAATCGTGAAGGTATTTATACTGAAAATAAAGGAAGACGGAAACTTAGCATTTGTTTACGAAGTCACATTGTTATGTCATAGAGAAAAGAGAATTTATATCCTACCGGATAGTCCTTGGCACCTTGAACTGCCAATTCGTTTTTACTTAGGAGTTAATCCTGCCATAATTTCACAGCTGTGTAATAAAGTAAAACGAAGAATATTATGCGGTCACTATCCTATGCGTTTTCCATATCATTGTTTATACCGTTTATGAATTAAACTTGCGGCCATAGTTCATTTGTTGTATCTCTCATATTAAAATCCTAACAAACTGAAAAGCAGTATCAAGGTAGCAGTGTATGTTATTTTTTAGAAAATGTTTGCTAAATCCAACATGAAGTTAACCAAGCGTGGATTTGCTTTAATGGTTAAAAACACAGCCCAAAAATGCTGAATGCTGCAATTTAAGGATTGGTCTAAATGTGAATGCATTGCTGGTCTTCATTTAAATGGGACCTTGGATCTTGAAATAATCATAGCATAGTAAGTTATGTCAAAACGTAATCAACATTCCCAAGACTGAATTACAGCGTTGGTCGTTTGTATATAGAGACCATCGATTTAGGAAAACGTATTATGACTAATTCTCACATTCCACCAATTGGACTAAAAGGTCATGGGATTACTGTAACTTGTACGTTTACATCAGTCGGTTCGCGTCGCACACAAGCCTGTAAACCGTGCGTGGGCCAAGATCTACTTACATTTCTGACGTTAGTATCCAGAGTACAAATGGGGGTCCGCCTGAGTCGAAACAGCCTAATTTTACTCTCAGCTTTCGGACGCTTTTAAAGGCTGGCCGTAGCTGAGATTCGGCACAGCTGAAAACTGAGACGCATCGGGGGTCTCCGCATTAAACTGCGGCGGCCATCTTGGAATATCCTATACACACTGGTTTACTATGTTGTTGCTACAGAGTTATTGCTGTAGCGTGCCGACTAATACAACAATTCCAGATATTGGAACTGGATTACTGATAATTATGCATCACTGAGATAAAAAAGGGGGGAAATGAGCCTGTTCGTGGTTTTCTGATGTAAAGAAAAAATCGAATCTCGCTAATACAGCGTTTGTAATTAGAGATGGTGTTTTCGATTTAGCGCCCTCGAGCAGAAGAAACTGCTCGATGTTCTCAGTCATTTTAAATTGCTCGACATCTAAATAGTGCCATTCAACATGGTTTCTGCTTACTAGGTAAAAAACGCTGAATGTGTGTCGACATTACCTAAAGACATTTGTCACCCTGTGTATTTATCAAATCACGTGTGCATTTTGGACAGGTCGTGTATTTACATGAGTGAATATTGAGCAAAGTATCCTAAACAATGCTTTAGATATCCTGCCTATATACATTCTATTTGAACGAGATTACTTCAACAACAAATCGCTATCTGGGTTTCTGATACATTACACATTAAACATTCACATCGACGTTTTAAAAAAAGGTCTTTATCGATCAAACATTCGTGCATAAGGTGAATGTTGATTATAAACATCGCCATCACATGAGAGTCAAATAGTGAGCAATATATATATGCAGGAAAGAACAAATTGACATTGTCACTTTGAGCACGTAATCAATTGAACATAGTAGACTTAATGCATAATTAAACAACAGGGGTCTGTGAAGTGCAAATCTACAGAGGCGTATTCGAATCCCCACTGAACTGTAAGAACCTCGATCAGAGATCTTCAAACGGAGAAAACATAAATGGACAATTACTCTTAAGTTGGATATCTACAATGCAGTTTAAGTACTATTCTGACATCAACGACTGAGGCAAGCCAGAGAATGCCATTCAGTGGCTGAGTTCAGACCTTGTCTAATGTTATCAGTGCGACAAATCCAACGATTCTCCCTAAAGGTCAGTATGTGATCCACATTGGTCTGTCTTATCGTGGGTTTGACCACTTCGATGACCCACCAGAGCATTTCCTTCTCAGAATGTTTCAATTTAATATAGTGCTCTACTAGTGGTGCAGTCTCCACTTTGCATCTGATTCTCGATTGGTGTTGTAGGATCCGTTTTTTCACCATTTGTGTGGTCTTACCTATGTACTTTAAGTTGCACGGGCATTGTATACAATAGACCACATTACTGGTATTGCAATTTGAGAAAGATTTGGCCTTGTGACTCTCACCATGGAATTCAAAAGATTTAATAGTCCTTGTACTGGAACATGCTGCACAATTGCCACATTTATAGTGACCAATTACTGGTGCTAGCTGTCGCATGTCGTTGACTATATTTTGGTCTGACGTGTTGTAAGCATGTACAAGCCGGTCTTTGAGGTTGGTACCTCTCTTGAATGAAAACAATGGTTCCTTGGTAAACTCGGGTAATGCTGCCAAAAGTGACCAATGTTTTTTCACGATTTTTTTAATTCTGTTAGTGGCTGTACCAAATGTGGTGACACAGACAAGTTCAGGTTCGTTATTTTTGGCTTTTACTTCTAGCAAAGCGTTCCGGTCGTTATACCAAGCCCTCTTTAGTGATTTTTTCAGTAATTGATTCGGATAACCACGTTGGTGTAATTTTTCTTTGAGCTTCTTAGCCTCCAAAAAGTAGTCATCTCTCCTGGAACAATTTCTCCGAAGACGGAGAAATTGACCAAAAGGTAAGCCGTCCTTAAGTGACTGAGGGTGATGGCTTTCATATTTCAAGAGAGTGTTGCGGGCTGTTGGTTTCGTGAATAAAGTGGTGTAAAGTGTGTTTTCTGTACCTACTTTAATTGAAATGTCGAGAAAGTTAATTTGTTGGTTATTGTAATCGATAGTGAATTTCAAATTGGGGTTTTGAGAATTAATCAAAATATGGAACTCAAGCAGTAGTTCTGTTGTGCCTTTCCAAATAAAGAACACGTCATCTATATACCGTAACCAGCATGAGATGTTAGCTGTGTACGGATTGATAGAGTTTTGGACATGTTTCTTCTCAAAGTCGGATACATAGATATTGGCTATATCCGGTGCGTAAACAGCACCAATTGCGACTCCCTTCAGTTGTTGAAAGAAGGTTTTTTCAAAAAGAAAAAAGTTTTCGCATAGGGATATCCTAATGCATTCCACAATAAATTCTGTTGGTACCACATGCGGTCTAGGTCTACCTTCAAGTAGATGCTCGATAATCTCCAGAACTTCTGTTTGTGGAATGTTGGTGTATAAACTCTCTTTGTCCATAGAGACTAGAAGTTCTGAGAGCGGGTCGAAAGCGTGATTGTCGACCACGTTGATAACTGCTGTGGTGTCCCTAATGTAGGTAGGTGTTTCTGTGGTGAAGGGTCGGATGAAAAAGTCTGCATACTGAGCCAAAGGTTTCAAAATGGAATTGCAACCGGAGACTATTGGTCTCCCGGGAGGCATGTCAGCATTCTTATGTATCTTGGGTAAGATATATATTACCGGTACTGTGGGAGATTTGTTGATTAGGAAAGATGCTTCTTTGGCGCTGAGCCAGCCACCATCAAAGCCTTGTTTGCAAGATAGTCCCCTCATATCAGAATGGGGATGACATCCACAAGTGGATGACTGCTTTGGAGAGGGCCTGCAAAGTACAGCAGGTACCCCAGAGTCAGTGGGCAGCTATCTTGTGGCTCTCCTTTTCTGACAAAGGTAGAGACAAGCTCCTCACAGTCAGTGATGAGGATGCTAACAATTACAAAGTCCTGAAAAGTGCTCTGATAGATGGGTTTGGCTTAACCACTGAGCAATATAGGTTGTTGTTCAGAGACACCCAGAAGACACAGACACAGGACTGGTCTGATTTTGTGGATTGTGCCACTAAGGCTTTGGAAGGTTGTTTAACTGGCAGCAAGGTGCAGGACTATACAGGATTGTACAACTTGATTATGAGGGAGCAGACCCTTAGTAATTGTCAGAACCAGCTTCTCCATCAACACCTGGTAGACTCAGATTTGACCTCTCCCCAAGAATTGGGGAAAGAGGGCAGATAAATGGGTCAGGACCAGGATTAGGCCTAGAAATCAGGGTGGTGACCAAAAGAAATATACCACCAAGCCTCAAGAGAAGGGTGGGGATAAAACAAAAGAGAAATCTTCCTCAGGGCCCCAAAACTCCACACAGGGTGGTGGGTCCCAAGCTCCCTCCTCTACCACAGTTAAAAAGCCTTACTGCCATGAGTGTAAAACTCCTGGGCATTGGAAAACTGACAGCAGTTGCCCAAAGGCTAAAAACAAAGCTGTTCCTCCAACTACTCCTGTCACACCACCTATTACTGTCAGCAGTAATCCCCCAGGTGGTGGGAGTGCCCCCCAAAATTTGGTTGGGTTTTCTTGGGGAACACAGGGGGACCCTGGCTTAGCCAATTCCCCTACAGCAGCTACTCTTGTCTGTGATGGTGGCATGGGGTTTGCCAACTTCACTGCCTGTCCCAACACTTTGGGTAGGTACAGACAGGAGCCCTACATCCATGGTAGAAAAGCTGAGGCCTACAGAGACTGGAGCTAGCATCACTATGGTGGCCCATAGGCTAGTTCCCTCTGAGCAGCTTTTGCCTGGTTTCTCATACCAGGTAACTAACATTGATGGCAAACAGAACAGTCATCCCATGGCAGAGGTATGTCTCAGCTGGGGAGGTGTCACTGGCCCTAAAAGGGTGGCAGTGTCTCCCACCTTGCCTGTGGACTGCTTACTGGGGAATGACTTAGAACTCTCAGCTTGGGCTGGAGTTGAACAAGACACCCATTCTAAAATGGTAGGCCTTTCACAAAAGGGTAGTGGGGTTGTGCCAGCCACAACCCCTGTCCAAGTAGATTTCCTCCCTGAAAAGAATGGAAGGGCAGTGGTAGCCACAGCCCAGGCAAAGACAGACTTCCCTGTAGAGACTGGCAGAGCTGTGACAGTCACAGCTCAAACACAAACTGAGTGCCTCCTTGAAAAGGTTGGCAAGGCTGTAATGGTCTCAGCCCATACTCAGACTGACATAGGTGTAGTGAAGCCTGAAACTATGGATCACTCCACACAAACAGAGTAGTGGGGAGGAAGAAAAGTCTCCCTCTCCCCAGACATTAGGAAAAGGTCAGCCTCCTCAGGGATCTGACCTCACCCCTTGTGAAGGAACTGCCCCAGAGGTAGCCAGGCCTGACCTGGCAGAGCCTCTGATGTCAGTGGCCCCTTCCAAGGTGGGACCCAGTCTGGTGCAGGTAGCCTGCCTCTCTCTACCCTGCCTCAGTCAGCCCAGGGCTGCAGAGGTCAGGGAGGCCAGTGGACCCCAAGAGGGCCCCTGTCCACAAGAACCCCCCCCCCCCATCAAAAGAATGAGGATTGCCTGGCTAGTAGCCCTAGCCAGGTGATGGTTAAAAACATTCCTGAGGGATCTCCTTTACAGGTAGTTAGGGACCTCCCCCAGAGGGATTCTGTTGGACACAGGCAAACATGGGACCTTGGGGCCCCAAACCTGACCTGTCCCTCCAGTAAGCCCACAAAAGGGACCCAGCCTCCAGCTTTAGGTAGCCAGAGGCTGACCCTGAGAGCACAGTGCAACTCAGTGAAAGAAAGAAAGGCATCCATGGTGGAGAATGATTGAAGGAAGCTGAGGCCTCACTTTGAGGACACTCACTTCAGTACTCCATCTCAACACCAGCCTTTTACTTTGCAAAGACACACCAAAGGTAGAGATTCCCTATGGTGGAGACCCTATGATACCTTTAGGGTGAGGGATTGCTTAGTGGACCATGAGACAGAGGGTAACCATGCCAGTGCTGGTTCTTCCTTATATGGCCACTTAGGCAATAGAGGCTTACCTTGTCAAGGCCAGCCTTATCTCCTTTCGTTTGGGGGAGGGGGGGGGGGTTGTGTAGGAAGGTGGATATCTGACTATGGTTACCCCCAACTTTTTACCTAGTGTCTAGCTGGTTTTTCGACTTAGTTGGCCTGAGATCCTGCCATTCAGGGTCTCAGGCTGTCTGCTCTCTCTTTAAAATGGACTCCATGTACCCTAGGTACATTCCCAATTGGTAAGGATCACCTTATTGGACCCTGTACAGTGTACCCTAGGTTCCCAGGGCATAGGTGTACCCTAGGCCTCCCAGGGGCTGCAGCATGTATTATGCCACCCCTGGTCTGGCCTTCCAATCAGACACAACTGGCTGATCACTCAGCTGGGGCAAGGTCGATTAATCACCCCTTGCTTAGATATAGTATACCTATATCTACCCTTAAAATAGACACATGTGTACCTATCAGCCACTCCTATGGCAGGCCTTAACAATCCTGGAGGCAGAGTGCTTGGTAACATGTGAGATGGTGCTCTAGCATGAGCTGAGCCTGTCTGCAGCTTTCGGAACCATGTCCTTATAGCTGTTCTATGATATAGCCTACCATATACTCTTAAAGTACCTTATAATCTTAAACGGTTATGGTAACTATGGTTTGGCTTTATCAAAACATGTTGTGTAAGGTGTCTAACACTTTGGAATAATACCCCCATACCATTTCTGGTGGTGAGGATATTATTCCCCCCTTTCTAGAGGGAGAGACATGTTAAAATCCTACTTTGATTGTAACTCTAACCAAAGCCTCAGCATCACAAAATGGATGCTGCTGCCACAGACACAAGTCTGACCTCCTGCTGCTGGGAGTGATCCCGGCAAGGGAGGCTTGGAAAATAGGGTTCCTGCTTGGGGAGGTGCTAGCACCTCCCCAGACAGACTTTAGTGTATTGGGGCAGGGAGGGCTGAAAGGAATGAGACATGCCTGGGGCACACAAGGTGCTCCATGCATAGTCCAGTTCAAACCGGTGCTGGGGCACTCCAGCCCCAGTCCTGGCGCGAAACTGGACAAAGGGAAGGGGGTGTAACTACCCCCCTCCCAGGTCCCACCCATAAGGCGTGACCTAGCAGGTAACCCAGCCCCCCAGATTTGGATAAGAGTGGTAGCTGGGCCCCAGGAGATTAGATTATCCTGAACCTGCAACTTGAACAGAAACTCTGGACCTTCGACATTCGACGAAAGAAGAAGACTGAAGAATCTCCCTTGTGGCCAAGGAGTGGCTACCCTGTGCAAACAGGCACCATCAAGAGACTACCCTTTGCTTTGCTGAAGTTCTACGAGGGACCGACTGCAGAGCCCGACCAGAGCCTTGACTTCCAGACTTCTCCGACCCTGATCCACCTCCACAGCCGAGCTGAGATCAGTGGAGGCGACGAGAGACGTGGGACCGGCTACCTGGGAAAAGTGGCTAGTATCTTCAAGCGCAGCTTCTGAGGCACCCTCGAAGTTGTGCACCGGGGATTGAGAAGCCCCAACCCCAAGCACCATCTGCACCGAAGATCAGCCCCCCACACTCCACGAGTCCTGCGTGGGTCCCTTCTGCATTTTCCTGCTTGCAGCGTCTGTCCGGTTGCTTGCCCGCTGGCTAGTGGCCTTTGTGACGACGCATCCTGAAATCTTCATCGCTGGTTTGGCTCCTCCAGACTGGCTCCCGCTTCTTTGCAAAAGAGAAGCACCCCAGACCTTCCTGGTCTGCACCAGAAGCAAGTCCTCCGTTCTTCGTGGGTTCCGCTTGCCAAGGCTTGGTGAGTCCTAGTCCAACTTTGACGCCGCCGACAGCAAGAGCCTTCGTGGGACAGCACGCCTCCTGGTCCTGGTCGTCCTCGACGTTCCCTGGTCCTCGTGGCTGCAGCGACAAGCTTCACCTTCACCTGCAATCTTCACGACATCGCCTGGTTCCTTCCTGGTTCAACGTGGTCACTGGCTAGTGACCTTGACTCTGTCCGTTCTGCTTGCAGGTCTCCTCTCTTCTTGATCCCAGCCTTGGGATCCACTGGACACTCTTCACTGACTGCCTGTCAGCAACTTTCCTTCAGGCATCCATAGAAGTCCACGACGAAACCCGACGCAAGTTCACACCTATGCACCCGCAGCCCGTGGGCTAGGTAACTTGGGTACTTCGGTGCTCACAAGGGTAGTGACTATCCTAGGGTCTAGTTTCCGAGTCTCGACTCTCTAGTTGCTTCAGAAGTGTCCTTAAACTGTTTATTTCTAAACTGTACTATTTCTATCGACTATACGCATTACGCGTGAATGTTTCCACTCTGCACCTGAATCCCGTGGGCCTCCCACTTCCTAACTGTTGCTAGTGTAGCCCCAGCGATTCCCTAGGCCTAGGCCTATTCTATTTCCGTGACAGTGGTCCTTATACCACTTACTTAGTATATGGTTTGCTTGGCCCCTAGGGCCTAACTGTATTACTTACCTGTGTGACTTAATGTATGCTTAAATAAGACTGTGTTGTACTTACCTCTAATCTCATAAAGAGTGCTGAGGGTTTGACTAGAATAAATACACTTTATTTTATATATATATATCTGTTGTGGTGTCCTTTCATTCGGTATTCAAGGGATTATATATGGTATCACAGCTGGCTTCACATGCCATTCAGAGTTTAGCCTAAGACTGCTCTTGTCTATGCTACCACTAGGATAGCTGGTCTATAAGGTTGACTTTACAACCAATCACCATAAGGGTTGTTTGGACCGATATAAGGTGTACACTAGAACTGGTGACATCATACATCAGGCCAACTTCTCACAATAGTTTTCTTTAAAGGTAGTATTTTAGGGACGGGGAAAACAATGCAGAACGTCACTGCACCCCCTTTTTTTTTTTTACAACACCAGGTGATCCCCCCCCATTAAATGGCAAAAATGGCGAAAGGTATGCAAGAGTGTGCGGCTCATCCCTAAGTGCAGAGAGGAAAACCGCACTACTCTTACATTGTTTGGGATCCGAAGGACAGGAAGTTTTTGATCACCTTCCTGAACTTCATGATCGCAGCCTTAACGAATACGAAATTTGCTTTGCTAAGCTTGACAAACATTACTTGCCCAAAGTCAATACCATTCTAGAGAGATACCATTTTGGGAGGAGAAATCAATTAGAAGACGAGAGTATAGAGAATTATGTTACATCTCTTAGGAAATTGGCTTTGTCATGTAAATTTGAGGGAACTCTTGATGAGAGAATAAGAGATCAGTTCATGCTGGGTTGCAGCATTGAACGCGTTAGGGAAGAATTGTGGCAAAAATATGAGCCAACCTTGGAAGACGTAATTGTAATTGCAAAAAGAATAGAACACTCACTAAAATGTGTTGATGTTATAAAGAAGAATGGTGAAAGCAAAGAGAAAAATTCCATTCAAGCTGTTGCCACTAAACCTAGAGCGACAACAGGTAACAAGGGTAATGAGAAGATTGACAATTCATAAGAAATAGGAAAGAAATTTGATTTCTCAAGTGTGAAGTGTTTCCGTTGTGGAAAAACAGAACACTTTGCAAATGACAGACAATGCCCAGGGTGGAAGGTCACGTGCAGTAAATGTAAAAAGAAGGGTCATTTCTCTGTCATGTGCAAAGGAAGAAACTACAGAGGCAAAATAAGTGAAGTTTACTATGATGTGGATGATACTTATGAATGTCAAGATGAGGTAGACTGTGGCCGAATACAGGTTTAAGCCGTGCAGAGTGAGGAAGGGAAAAAATGTCCTGTAGATGAAATTTTAGTGGAAGGAAGACCCACTAAAGTTCTTTTTGACTCGGGTGCAAAGATTAGCATTATCTCAAAAGATTTCTTTACCAAAGAAGTTTGTGGAAAGGTAAAAGTCTTTCGCCCTGACATAAAACCGTTTGCATACGGAGGGGAACCCATTAAATTGTTTGGCTATTTCTGGGGTTTAATTGACTATAAAAACAGATTAACAAGCGCTAAAATTTATATTTCACAAAAAGGAGACAGCATTTTGAGCTGGTTCCACCAGAGGGATCTAGGCGTTATGTTGGACCCAAATTCTTCACCCCCCATCATACTTAAAAAAGATTACAATTCCAATTTAGTCTCAGTTAGTCAGAATACTGTAGATAAAGGATTTTGTGAGAGTTTGAAAACAAAATTCCCAAATGTGTTCTCAGATAAGTTAGGATGCCTCAAAGGGTATCTTCATCACATTCGTATGGTTGAGAATGCAAAACCTATTTGTTGCTAAGTTAGGAATGTACCAATTGCAGTAAGAGAAATGGTCAAAATAGAACTGGAACGCTTAAAATCTGAAGGAGTGATTGAAGCTGTAGAAGCTACACAATGGGTTGCTCCAGTGGTCGCCGCAAAGAAGGGGGATGGATCTCTTCGTTTGTGTGTGGACCTTTGCGAATTGAACAGGAGTGTTGTTGTTCACCGTTATCCGCTGCCTAAGATTAACGACATGTTAATGCTGTTAAAGGGGGCAAAGGTGTTCAGCACCAATTACCAAAGGTTGGCTTATCATCAAATTAGATTAGATGAGGTTTCGAAAGATTTAACGGCATTTGTCACATTTCGTTTTTCAAGACTCCCTTTTGGCCTTGTGTCAGCAGCCTCAGTCTTCCAAAGAGCGCTGGAAAAGGTTTTGAAAGGCCTTACGGGCGTTAGGGTTTACCAAGATGATATATTGATCTTTGGAGGGGATACTAAGGAGCATGATGATAGACTGTACATGGTGTCGAACAGGTTACAAGAGTTCAATCTGACAGTAAAGATTGAGAAATGTAAATTTAGAAGAAACTCCATTGAATATTTAGGACACACTATATCTGAGGGTGGTGTCTTACCAAAAGAAAGTTTAATTACTGCTATACAAAATCTAGCCTCCCCAAAGAATAAAGAAGAACTTATGAGCTTCCTCGGTATGGCCGAATATTATAGTAAATTTGTAAGTGGATTTGCATCCTTATGTGTTCACATGAGAGCGTTGCTCCGCAAAGGTTCTCAATTTCATTGGGATAACAACTGTGAAAAAGAGTTCTATGCAATCAAAGAGAAATTGAAAAATGCTCCTAAACTATGCAGTTTTGATCCGGAAAAGAAATCTATTTTATTCACGGACGCAAGTTTAAAGGGGTTGGGAGCTGTTTTACTACAAGAAGTGCGTTCTCAGGAACAAGTGATTCTCTTCTTGTCAAGGAGTTTGAGGGGCGCGGAGCTGCGCTACTCCGTGATTGAGAGAGAAGCACTTGCTGTTTATGGTCTATAAGAAAATGAATTTCCTTTGGGGTGGTGAGTTTGAAGTCAGGTCTGACCATTAACCGTTGTGCGAGATCTTACAGGGGCATCGTCATTGTCCACAGAAACGCCATCCGCATCACGACTGACAACAACGACGCCATCACCACCGCCGAGTTGCGTTACACGACGTGCTTTGTAGAAGTCACATTAACCTCTAAGCCAACGCTGCCTGTGGCTAGACGTATTGCCGATGTCTCCAGCGAGTGCATGGCCACCAAGCAGGGTTCATTTACTGTCATCATTATTATTATTATCCCCTGAATTTTACAGCCGAAGCAAAGATCTCTGCAGCAGGTGCTCAAGCCCACACCACATTTTAAAATGCAGCCACTTTGTGGCCAATTAAGTAAGCCAGACAGCTTTACTGTCACGTTTGTCCATGTTGCCAATTTCTTTGCGGCAGAGTTTTTCAAAGGTAAATATATAAGTTCACTCTCAGGCTCCGCTTCTCATGACTTTTCCCCTCGTGACCCCACCTTATACCTTTATTCCCAGTTTATAGATTCTCGTTCCCGAAATAAAGCATTTTAAATTCCGGTTCTGATTACAGCTTCAGCAGCCAACGTCTGCAAATAGTTTACAGCAACAGAAACTCCTCGCGTCGGCGCTACCTGCCTATGTGTTCCTTTGTACATCTTATGCACACACGCACGTGCGCTTTTCGAACCTTTCTCGAATCTGTGGCCTGGGTGGACTCTTTGGTTTTCGCGCACTTCTTGTACTTTTAGTCACATTCTCCCTTTGTTTTATATCCAGGCTAAGGCCAGTCTTTCGTCTGATCATGGCGATATTTTGTTTCCGAATGCTAGGAGCTCGTGCTGTGACTTCTTACTCGGGGAATAGCCATCTAGGGGCATATCCGCAACAACCGGCGATAATTATCGCTAAGCGCACTTAGCGCTAGGATAATTATCGCCGTAGGATAATTATCGCCGGCTATCGCTGGAGATAGCGTGCTATCAGCAATGCTTATCTCCAAAGCGACAGAAATCCATGTGAAAGCTACAAAACTGTGAGATTATTGCTGGAAATGCAGCGATAATCGCACTGTGACAGGCGATACCTTGCTGATAGGACAGGGTGGATTTAGCCATGTAATCCACCTCCCATTGGATTACATGGCTAAATCAGCTTGAAAGCAGGCGTACAGGAACCTGCGTTAAGCACGGTTAGCGCTTCCTTTCCAATCGCTAAGCAGGTTAGCGATTCCCTTGTTAATATCCAGTTATTTTGGGAAAGAACGCTCACTTTGCATCTCATTAGAGATGCATAGCTGGGTGTTGGGAGAAACGGCGCTAAGACAAAGGATTCACACGATAGCGTGACCTTGCAGATACTACGATAAAATGATCGCCGCTTTTCGCCCAAAAACGGACGCTAAAGCGGCGATAATTTTATTGTGCCGGCTTGATGATATGCCCCTAAGTGTTCCATTCATCGTCGGCAGGGCCGCCTTTCTTGTTTCCAACCCTGTGGTTTGTTCTGGATGGAACCGTCGCACACTGCTCTGCTCCCTGTCTCGGGGCTCTAGGTAGGAAAGGCCTGGTTAGCAGAGGTTCTGACGGCCCGTGTTTGAAGAGATGTTACCATAAATGTACCCATTTCTTCCCAATACCAGAAAACGGGCCATCGCTTTTTCAGTCAGGCGGTGTCGTGAGGTGAGCCCCCGCTGCCGCCGGAGTCACTGAGCTGCTCCAAACACGGAGGGAACGAGTTACGTTTGTAGATTTATACAGCACAGCGTATCAAATCACCTCTGGGGTATCCACGCGCTGTCCATGTTCACGGGAAGATTAAGGGCCATATTATCAAGAACATGCGATAAATAACACAAATCGCGCTTTGCTCGTTTTTCATTACCACACACTCTCGCTGAATTACATCGCCGTGTTAGCGGCGTATTAGCAACGCTTTGCTAACAGGTGAAGTACAATCCAGCGATAGACTGCGATAATGATCATTAGCATGTGAAATCCAGCGATGATTTCACCGCGCTAATGAAAAGCTTGGTAATAGGGGAGTGTGTACTTAACCACACAATCCACCTCCCATAGGCAATAATGCTAAGTCAGGTTTTATTCAGGCGTTATAATCATGCGATGATGGGGGCTTAGCGCGCCTTTTGTCATCGCTTCGCTGTTCAGGGGCAGCGTTGTTAATACTGCGATGTTGGTTATGCGATCATTTCACATGTTGTCCGAGGAGGGAACGCCTACTTTGCACTCATTAGCGATATCTATCGCTATCTTGAGAAGTGTTGCTGATTCGTCCGCTAACATGCGCTAATGCATGTTAGCGACGCCTTGCCAATATTGAGATAATAAAATTGCCGCTTGTTCGGCGCTATGTGCCGGAAACGCGGCAATATATCTCTTGATTATATGCCCCCTAGTGATTTGCCCAGGATCACGGGATGCTGTGCCGACGCCAAGACTTGAACCGGATCTACTCCTGCTCTGGCGCTGCGCCACATCCACACCCTATATTACAGGCATTATTCCTTCGTAATGGTAGATGTTCCACCACTGGGGCCAGGCATGTAGAATCTACACCTGAACTTATCTGCAAGGTTACATTCTGGACCAATAGCTAATTAGAGGGAAAGGAGGTACTTGTATACTCGCATCATTATGGCTAGAAGAGTGGGGTAGGTAGAACTGAGGGAGAAATCGCCCGAAGGATATTGCATCATCATCAACTTCGACTAGCAAGACATAGTGGGGATGCTAATACAACAGGCATCTAACGCTAGATTTTTCCCAACAGGAATTAAAATGTTACCACAAGGTTTCGTCTATTCGCAAGAGGACTCACACCTTATCAGGAAGACTAGAATCCCCTTAAGGCGACAGACAGATGAGGGGAGAAGGGTACAAGTATCTCCTATTCAGTTGACCAATAGATTTTATCCCCTCAGTTCTCTAGATAATAATGACTGATTGGCCCCGTGCCCACTAATTTGTCGCGGGAGAGAGATATGATATAGACTGAAAGGGGTTATTACTCTGCTAATCTGGTTTCCTCTCTAGGTTCACCTTTGAAGGTAGTGAGCTGAAACATGGCAAGGAAGAGTAATAAAACGGCCAATGAGAGATGGCTTTGTATATGAACAGGGCAGCATAAAATGGACCTACAAGAAACTTAGGACAGAGAGAACTCCTTTTTTTGGATGGGTATACTTCCTATTTCTCCGCAGCTCTACAGTCACAATCGGGTAGAGCCAGATGTGCAACGGCCAAAGGGCTCAACGGGCTTCAGCCCCCCCAGTTGTGTGTGTCAGCCCAGGCTGAGACAGCTTCTCCCCACACCCACAGACAATTTTTGATCTGCTGTTGGCTGGCTGGTCTGGCGTCTTAACTCAGCCACACCTATTTCACAGGTCCTTAAAAGAACATTTACTTGATAACAAGGCTTTGTTGTTTTTTCAACCTCTCCTAGTGCCCCTGCATGTCCACTCTGCCTATTCATTAAAGTTGCAAATTACTTTTGCTGCCACAGTGTGAGAATGCATTTCTTGAAAGGTAACTTTAGGCTTTGTTTTTTTTGTTGCAGTTTTATACAGCTCTAACTCCACCCTAAGGTATTGAGGTACGTTTGCATGAGCACCAGTTACATTATACAAGGACACATTGCTGGATGTATTAGCCCACCCCCACCCCCTGAAATTTGGCTCTACATTGCTGGAAGTATTAGCGTCACCCCCCACAACATTTGGCTCTACATTCCTGGACGTATTAGCCCCCCCAAAAAATAAATTTGGCTCTAGTTGCACCCCTGGGTAGAGCTAAGGGTGGCTTATTCACTCTGGTATCCCTGAGTATCCCATGCAACTCTACACAGATAGAAACAGGTTCTAGCTGTCTGCTGGCGATCCAGCTGAATTTTAAACATGTGCCTTCTTTATTGGTTGTAAACTTGTACAACTCTTTTGTACAGTCTAAATCTGCAGAACATTTGTTGGTTTTAAAGTCTTTCTTAAAGTCCTATGCGGACTATTAGGTGGAGATTTTAATATTCACTTGTGCCAATCAGTGTGTCACTTAGATGATGAATCGTGTCTGGATGACCTTAATAATTGCCACTTCGAGCAACTAGTCAAGGGGACTGCTCAATGATATCACTGCCGGTCTTAAACTGGCACGCATAGTGCAATCTAGAGAGGAAGAGGACATTCCAACTTCTAAGGGTGGATGTTCCAATTCTATCATTAATTATATATTCATCTTGGCCTTTTTAGTTCAATTTGTGTTGCATTTTGAGGTCAAATAGAGTCGGTTTAGTGAGCACAACCCCTTATTTTAGATTTTGGAATGGAGAACTGGAGAGGCAGTCAGCCCTATAGTAGGACCTAGGAAGACTGATATCCGACCACAGGTCCGAGGCGCAGATTGAAGTGGAGCAAGGTCCTTTTGGTCCTATTTTTAAATAACCTCCACACTAAATGTGGCTATGACATTAGACTTTGCTTAGAGTCCCTATTAAGTGCCATCAATTGAATCTGTGTGCATGGTGCAAATAGCCTGGTGAGAGTGGAGGGTAAACTTAAGCCTAGGGGAGAGAAGTGGTTCGACCATAATTGGTCTAAAGCAGACCAAAACCTACTTATAGCTTAAAACACAATTCCAGGAACAAGGGCAAAATCACTATTCAGAGGAAGAAATATAAACAGGCCTTAACGAATCGAAGAAAATAAATTAAAGAGCAAGCATGGGATCAACTACTTCAGGCTAATGTTTTAAAAAAGACTGCTAGCGTCTGGGAAATTGTTAACCGCCCCTTCTTTAATGGGGTCTCCAATAGCGTTTTAGATTGTATTACAATGCAAAGGTGTGGGTGCCGCATTTCTAGGGTATATATGGAAATGTGACAGTGGATTTCCCCAATAGCACCCCGATATTGCCTGGAGGCGATTTTGATTTGATTTTCACTGAGGGGGAAGTATCAGAGGCCATTTCCACCATGTCAGAACAAGGCGCCTGGCCCTGATGGTATTTCTGCTGATTTATACAAGATGAGCCCCAAATTGTAGGATAAATAATAACTCCTGTCCTGAATGCTTTACCATCCTCCTGGTCCAGGTCTAGAATTGTCCTGGTTTATAAGAAAGGAGCAAGATCTGATCCGCGATGTTATAGGCCTGTACCCCTCACAGATTTCCAATCTCCAGGGCCAGAAAAAGGCATTTTAGATAAATGTCTAAATGAACTTTTGATCATCGGGAAATACACTGTAGCCAATAGGGGCATGTTACATCTTGCTTTTATGGATTTAACATCAACTTTGGACAGAGTCAACAGATAGAAACTTTGGCTTCTTTTTAGTAATAAGGGGTTGGACCTTAACATGGTCCATTTCTTGCACAAGTTACATTTAGATCTCACGTCAGTCATGAGGTACATTCAGACCGGGAGTCTCTCCCCACTGTAAGAGCGCACAGGAGGGTCAGACACGGTTGTAAGTAGGCCCCATTCTTGTTTAAGTTATATATCAACAACTTGGGTCCAACATTACGTACTGCTTCAAGAGACATCCCCCAGGCTGGGACTCAGTTATTCCCAGCACTTTTATACACAGACGATGCCGTGCAGCTAGCTAGAACAGCAGGTGGGCTCCAGCATCTTCGTAATTCTTTCGTAGGCTTTATGAACACCCTAGATTTGAGCACTAATTATACTAAATCCCATGTTATGGTCATAGGACCCAACAATAAAAGTCATAGGAAATGTTTTGGGGAAGGTACGGAAATTACTAGGCTTAAAGCCTTTTCCTTATTGAGGGATCCTCTTTGATTAAAGGAGTACACGAGCCACGCTAGGGAGGACAAAAAAGGAATACAATGACCAGAGCTGTAGCAGCAATTTTTGATTTTGCTAGCAGATTGGGTGCCAAACATATACAGGTGCTTGTTAAAGATTACCAAGACAAATGTATTTCCGTTAGCCAGTTGTGTGAGCGGCATCTGGGAATACAAGGAGACTACAGAACTACGGATAGTAGACTTGGGGCAATCACGAGACGGTGACGGTCAGTCCCACAATCCACAGCCTCCTTCATTGTTCATGAAGTGCTAGGTGTTGGGTACATATCAGATCTTTGGGAATTTGCCTACTATTAAGATGGCTCAGGATCTGGATTAATCCTGATCTTGTGTGGAACCAGATAATCATAAAAGATTGTTTATCCTTGGCATACTCTCTTAACTCACCATGCGACCCAGAGCCCCGTTCCAGGATCACTACTGTGGTGCAAGGTCTGCGGTCTGAAGGGATACTCCTTAGTGCCAATATCGGCAACAGTTGTCACAAAACACATAAGTACATAAATAAACCACACAACACTGTATTGTAAGTGGAGAAATATTGCTGCAGGTTTATTAGCATAACCAATATGCAAACATGGTGGGTTATCTTACGGGCGATCCCAGGGCAGGCCAGCCCCTATGCCGCCTGCCCGTCTGATAAGCCTAAAGTACACCATGGCAAACGCCAAATGGTGTATACCAAATATTGGGAGGGGCCACCCCTCCCATCCGTGGACCCCCAGTCCACTTGCTTACTCACGCCCCCCCCGTGAGGGGTGGGCGGAGCATACATGGCAGCCCCCAGTTGCTCAGACCCACAACCGCCTGTCGGCTAACGGGGCGCCGTCGTTCTTCCAGGGGACAACGCTAAAACATCCTTGGGTATCCTGGCTTAGCACCACGCGGTGCTGCTGCATGATGTACCCCTTGGTATGTGCAGACTCTGGATCGCCCTGTAACTCCTCCACAGCTTAGGGAGTGGCCACCGTCACTACCAGGGCCCCCCACCAAGGTAGGCCTTTTTACTTACAACCTGCTGATTGCCGGGCTTCTCCCAGGTCCAGCCAAAACAGGTCTTAACCAATACAGGGCCGGAGGCCAGCATGCCCCATCAGGATAGGTGCCCCCATCCTTTCTAAATTCCCTGTGGATTTTTGACTGAATTGACCTGAAACCTAAAAATAGGCGATGGTCCAATGTTGCCTTTGCCTGGCTGAAGAACAATACCTATGACAAGCCACTCCTGCCAGGAAGTGCCAATGCGGGTGGAGTTAAGAGTTGACAAACCCGCTCTACTTCCTCTTTCCTCAGTTATCTGAGTCCCGTACTAGTCGGAGTATGACCATCACCTTCCGACAGTCACCACCCTATGTGAAGCCTTGCCCTCCCAAACCTCTGCCAGCATACCAGGGAGCAGACAGGACAGCGTGACCCAGGGGGGGGAGACCAAAGCATAAATACCTCTCTATGTTGAATACTTGGAAAGCCAATAGTTCTCCTGCTACTTTGTAGCCCAGATATGTTTCCCAGGAGTTTCCCCCCAATCATATGGACCAAATCGCCCCTGTTGGAAGGCCACTTCCACAACCTGCATAGCTGCCAGCCAGTGCTGGAGGGCGGGAGAAGTTACCCGGTACCGATACTCACATCAATGATACCTGTTTCGTCGAACTCAAGAACGGGCTAATAAGTGAGCAACCAGGCTCCGCCCTTGTATCCAGAGGTCAAACCCAAGCCCCTCTAAGTTCTGCTGCTTCACCTGCCTGTTAACACGAATCCCAGGGCAGACCACCGGCCTATAACCCATGCTTGGCCATGCCGGAGCTAAAACACCTCTGAACAGCATGACAACAGGCTAACCACCAGCATAGCATTCTGAATGTTCCTGACACTGCCAAGAAACATGCGCATAACTAAAGCAACTGGCACCATGCCATAAAAGTATCAATTCAGCCTTCTATGAATGCAAAATGTGCTCTTGTGGCGATCCGTATTAGTGCTCCCTCCAAACCAGCAGCCCTAACCAGGCAACCCGCACCCTCTTGGCACTGGCACATTCCCGCCCCAGCTGCCCTAGAGTGTCTGGTCGTGTGTAGCCACAACCCACGTTTCATCACTGACGTTATATCGGGATATGATGACACTCATCTAACTCTACTGCTGAGTGCCCGTTGCACCATCGCAAGTATTTCTTTGCTTACTCAGTGTCTGGCTGCAAAGTTAGATGACATTGGCAGTCCAGTCCCGGGAGAAAATAGCAGCTTTACACTTTCTGGTGCTATAGACGGTACCCGTAGCCTGATGGAACAGAATGCAATTCCCTTGCTCCTGTTGAGCACGAACCCACAACCAATTGCTCACCATGGTTCAATACCTTCCTGCTGCTAATCATTTCCGAGCAAAATGTTGACCAATCTATGTTCTGCAATGGCACTACTTCGCAGCCTGCACCATTCTGCCAGTGCAGAAAAGACCTTTGTCATGCTGCCTGGCCTAATCAATCTTACCCTGTTCTAGAAGCGCCCGCTTCAGCCCTAGAGCAAACAATTTGCCAGTAACCCCAAACTGGCCCTGATGCGAGACAAACCATGCCAAGGCACACAGGTGAGTGTAATAACTAATAGCAGGTCTAACAGCGTCAACAGGCATCCTCAGCTTACAATAGGAGTGATGGAGTAAGGGTATCCAGTGAGAATAAAGATGACAGCTTCCCATCTGACCAACCGTGGTGGGAACCACTCCTGTATATTCTAGTACAAATGGTCCCAGTTCACCTGTTACTGCCTGGTGTATGTGACCTAGGTACATGGTCCCCTTGCATGGCGGCATGCCATTGAGACCAACATCCAGTCCCCGATAAGTACCACTATCTGCCTACGCTACAATCTTGCCTAGCGTTCCTTCATGCCCAGATATACCATGCGATGATTGCTCTGCTCCGTCACTTGACCCGACCACACCTAGAAGAACAAACACAGCGAGAGGAAGCGGCCTGTCACCTACCCCAAGACTCTACGAAATCCTCCTACCGAATGATGTAGGAGCTCGCCGCCAACCTCTGTCCAAGCCTGCCAACCCCACAAGTATTTGGACCCCTATTGCTCCAAGAATTGGAGGGGGGGGGAGGAGGGGCAGCCCTGTCTGGAGATGTGTGTAATGGAGGACATGCATCCTAGAGTACCTATTGTTTGGGTGCAAATATCAGTACCACGAGTACATGATGTGTTTAATGCTAATAACAGTAGTAACAACTCAATCAGCACAGGGCTAGTTGCCCCCCATCCCCCCGTCTTGCAACCGTGTGTGACAAACAGGGAGATTAAAGGAAGGCTAAACCCAGTCAGACACAGAAAGACCTACCACGTGGCTGTGCCC
This sequence comes from Triturus cristatus, assembly GCF_964204655.1. Classification (NCBI taxonomy): domain Eukaryota; kingdom Metazoa; phylum Chordata; class Amphibia; order Caudata; family Salamandridae; genus Triturus; species Triturus cristatus. Next base: position 167,684,005 of record NC_140587.1, read on the forward strand.
AAAAACCACCATCCCGCATCAAACCGACCCGATGGAAAGACAACAAGAGCCTAACGCTCTACACCCGTGGCTGACCCAGGAAATAACCAATCGTTTAACAATCAAGTAAATAACAACAGACATCCTTTCAGATCTGAAGGCCTAGCCATTTCAGACGTAACCTGGGACCCCAATGCCAGGCATCAGAGCAGGCCTCGGCACCTGTGGTGTGTGTGATCTTTGCCCACTTCCGTGTGAGCCAGGGCCCGCAATGCATACTTTCTTCATGATCGCTGAAGCACACGTAAACCACCCTAGCTGTTCCTTGCCGCTAGGTCATCCTACCCTAAGAAGCCCCAATGAACGACCAGGTAACATTAACACTCACTCAACACTAGGCGTAACTCGTTGCTTAGCCTAGGTGCTGGATGCAAAGTGACACCTCCCCCTGCTCCCGACCATAGTGTTGAAAGGGTCCCAGGAGTGCCCGGCTAATATAAAAGACCCCGACAAAACCGAGGGAGGCCTTCGCAGCTACAAGTGTTTTCCAGAGTAAAAATTGGTCTGCAGGGCTACCCAGCATGCTCAGGCACTGGCTATGGCATATGGCCACCAACACACCGCGCATTTACTAGGTGTTTCAAGTCCACTCGGTCTCATTTGCCAATGAAACAAAGCATTGCAACCAAGCCCCCCCAAAACCAGGCCCAGTCCCCCGCTGCAGCAGGAATACTATCAATCAACCTCCCATCTCTCATCATCAGTACTGGCTTGACTATGCCTCTTTGTTGGGTCAGCCTGCCTGACCCACAATGAATGTTTCAACCTTGAGGGTAGAGTCGGCTCTGCAGCAGCACCAGAAGTACTTTACCGAACAGGGAAGTCCCGCATCGGCGTGTGAGCTTTTTGCCAGAGCCCTTGTCTGCCTGACCTGGGACATCAGGGTCTGGGGCCTTCATTTTATTCTGTTACACTCCGAGATTTGTAATTTTGGTTGATTTCCATGATTTTAATAGGGGAGCGAGAGTGGTGGGGTAATCCTGTTTGTAGTGTCTGGCTGGATACATTCTAGTGTTCTCCTTTGCTGTACCCCACACTTAACACCCACCACAGGCGTCACCGGTCAGGTGAGCCTGCAAATAAAATGGGGCGGGCGCACGTGCCCTTGGCCAGTTCCAGTATAGCACTACAGTGTCTGTGTGGTTCTTTTACCTAGCATGTGGGCCTAGGGCCCAAAACACCACAATGGCGAAGAGCGGATCCGACCGCACGTGTACACCGGCTGCATGTCTGTCGTGCCCCGGTGGGAGATGAAACCTATACCCGCATGCGTGTAAGGCATGACCCTGCAAAGACGTTTGGCCGGGTAGAGAAGCATTGAGGGAGTGCTGCGACACCAGAGAGTGACCCCCCCACGCATATCCCGCCAGCACGAGAGCACCAGTACAGGGCGCAGGTGAAGCAGACAAAGTGGACGAGACCAGGCCAGCATGCGGCTGAGTTCACAGTAAGCACCAGCAACCCTTTTGTGGCGGCCCCGTCCAGGGTGGTGAATGGAGGTAAGCATTAGAGCTGCGGCGCCATAGCAGCGGCAACCCCCGCCCCTCCTCTTAGCATACTCTCTTAACTCACCATGCGAACCAGAGCCCCGTTCCAGGATCACTACTGTGGTGCAAGGTCTGCGGTCTGAAGGGATACTTCTGAGGCCTACCACGAGGTGTCCGCAGCGCCCGGAAAGCCGCATAGGGTGAAGCAACCCGCCTTCCAATGCAGGCCGGTTCAGCCGTCGGGCTATACCAAGCAACCTGCCTCAGTCTGCCCCACTAGGAAAAGAAGGGGAAAACACTCTCCTCAACGAAGCAGAGCTGCAGCACCGTATCTGTGGCAGATCTACCCGCCAACTGCCTGCCCACCGCCGTCGGCATTAATGAGGAAGGACTGACTGCATTCCCGGCGTGGTACCCGTTTTGCCACTAAAAGAAGCCCCGCACCCGCAGTGACTACCTGGTGACGCCCACATTGCCCTAATGAGGAGTCGCGGTGCTCTTCGGTTCTCTGCTGCACCGCGGGTCCACACCTGCACATGTGGCCTTTCTCCGTAGCTCCGTTCATGCTGCCAGCTTCTGAATGCGGAGACTGCAGTGCCACCTAGCTGCTGATCCACCGCACCATTCCACCAACACGGAACAAATAATCATTTGAATTGCAATAAGTCTCGCATTTGCGAGAGTTTACGCTATTGGCATTGTAAATGACAATGCCGTTTATTTATCGGTTTTGATAATTAACACATAAACAAAAGGCATCATTATTTACAATGCCAATAGCTGAAACTCTTGTATATGCGAGACCTATTTTATTTTAAAGAAGGGGCTGCCATTGTTCCAGGCAGCTTGGAAAGTGATAGCGCGCATTGCCTTGGACAGCCATTTAGTGGCATTTTGAAACACGTGCTCTTGTTAGAATTGACTGGTTACTAAGAGGCAGTGGTTGGGCTACCTGAATGGCACACCTGTTTTTGCTTCAATATGTACGAATCCTAAACAGATAAACCTTGTATACACTCATTACTTGAACACACTGAACGCAGTTCATAGTCTGTTTGTAGCCATTAATTTACAGGAACGCTGTATATTAGTCATGAGAGTTGTACAAAGTCTGACAAAGATAGTTAAAGATATCCAGGGAGTCAAAGGTCACATGAACTGAGAGGGGAGCGCAGGAGCTTTAGGGGGACCGGCTGCATAAAACATAACCATGCGCCAGACTGGTGGTACCTCTATCATACGTGTAAAGAACATGTAGGCTTCGAAGAAGTTAACAGCTCTGAACACAATTAGATGCACAGGGGTGCAGCTGCACACTGGTAATGTACGGTCAATATACGTGCCGCACTCACGTACGAGCCACAATTCAAACACAGTATGTGCGGAGATATATCGCACAGTGCCACCAAGCGGTTTAGTTATTTGAGAGCGCCGTAAAACTTTCCTCAGTTGCAAGCCAAGTAGCGTAACTTCTATCTACTGTGGTATCGGTTTTATGTTTCAGAAGAAAACGTGCCTCCTACAAAGAGAAGCCAGCGTGCAACGTGCTCCATTCAGAAATTGCAATCTCAGTTGCCCTGTACTGCAAATCCCTCTAGTGACGTTTCCAAACATTTAAAAGACTTTTAATAGTGAAGAAGGGCTGCCAGGGCGACTCCCACTAATAATAATTAAAACAAAAGCAAGACTCACGAGCTGGAGGAGGCACTGCACCGCAACGAGTGATGTGGGGTGAGGGCATCTCATTCTGGCGGGAGTCTAGTAGAAGCGTCCCCTTTCATGTGTCTTGCACATATCCACTGTGGATGGGAGGACCGAGTGCGGGGACATGCCAACGTGGTTACCTTAAGGAAACAATGCGGAACAGATGCTGTGTGTGAGCGAAAGAGATGCCGTGCGCGTGCACAATCTCCAGTCCGTGTGGGTGAGCCGGAAAGGAGACAGGGAGGACAGCAAAAAGCCTCACTGCACATCAAAGGCACGCGTTTAACATAAAGTGTGACTCGCGCCAATGAAAAGCAGAGGCGGAGCTTCCACCCACTTCCGAAGTCAACTTGACGACAATAGATCTCGCCAGAGTGAGCAGCGCATGCGCTGCGACACTAGGCGAGACCTAAAAATAAAACGTAAGCGCTCAGAACACATGAAACCCTACCGCACAGTGCCTTCCTGGCTCTCCACCACCTTCCTGCACCGCATGCGTGCCCTAGCCGCAAGTCCCTACAGTGTGAGGGATAGCTGTTGTGGCCCGAGAGAACCGAACAGGCCTGCAGCAGAAGGAAAGCTGCCGGGCCTCCGAGAAACTGCCTGCAGTGGCATCTAGTGGCAACACGTGACACTGCAGCCACCAAAGACCACATAATGGAAGCAGTCCTGGAAAGTACAAAGGTTCTGCAAGCGACATGCCATCCATAGGAGGGAGAGCCAGCAGAGCCCCACTCACTCTGATCTTGTTTACCCGGGTACAGGGGGTAGGATTCACACCAAGTGAAAGGAGCACAACAGGGAACGTGCTAAAGTCTGCAGAATGGTGGCTGTGGTGCCACCTAGAGAACATGTGCTGCCAAGACATATGAGATAGGAGTAAAGGCAGCACTGCCAGCTGCACACTGAGTCTAAGAAAGACAAAAAGGGAACGACTGGGGAAAGCCCACACCCAACGTGCCACCCCGGCGGTCCATGAGGATCTGATGGCTGCATCCTCACCCTTTGCATCAAATGCAGACGGAAGGAAAAGCCCTGCGGAACTGAGTGACTCCCTGCCTCAACTCTGCCTGATGGGCGCAGGAAACACAAAACCTGTATCTCCAGCACCACTGCATCAAGGTAGCTGCTCTCAACCGGCAAGGTGTGACAGCTGCGGCTCTGCCTGGTAACTTGTGCTCTGCACCTGCCTCAAGGGCACACAGCCCTCCAGCGCTACTGTGAACGCCTCTCTGCCCCAAATCTCAGCACCTGGACAGAGAAAGAGAGCGAAAAGGCAGCACCAATCAAAGGGCAGCCCACAGAACCAAGATTGCCAAGAAGCCCAAATTGGCCCCAGTACAGACAAGCATCAAGCGACCAAGGGCAGCAAAACCTATGAAGGCAGCAAGCCCCAGGCGAAGCACAAGAAGGAGGGGTGCAGTGCGCACAATCCCAGTGGCTGCCTGACACCAGTGAGAAAACTGCGCCACACGCCCCCAGTGGTGAACAGACACCACCGCAAGCTACAACAGGGGCACACCAAGTGCCAGAAGAAGAAGCCCAAGTAAGAGACGGAGCGCACGAGGTCAGAGGTGCGCAGAAGGCCATGCCAGCGAACCTGACAGCCGAGCTGAGAGAGAACCGAGCAGACACCTCCACAGAGAAGCACTGCTGAATGTAGCATGGAGAGCATCCACATCTCCACTGCCCAAGCGAAACCACGCAGTGGGCCGAGCATGACACAGTGTCCACCCTCACACGGCCTCAAGACAGGAGTCCCCAATGACCCAAGACAGGCAAGAGAGAGTCACACACCCCATGTGACAAGCCGCCACCACAACGTACGTTCCGATGTCAGGCGACACCTGGCCGGACGCCACAGTCACACCGCCAGCATGGAGCACATCACTCTGAGTGGCCAGTTCCGCCAAGCATGTCCGGGAGAAGGCGGGATCAAGTGCCACGACGGCGCAGCCTCGAGGCGCAAGCACGACGCCCTCGAGTCAAGAGAGTGAAGAGAAGAGGAGCACCGCGAAATCCCTGAGGAGGGGATGGTGCCTGAGAAAGGTCCCTAAGAGGAAGAAGCCAGTCCTATTGCCAGGACAGACCTGCGACAGGTCCGCAGAACCGTGAAGACCGTCCCAAGAACCGGACACGACCAGCGAAATGTCCATGTGGCGCAAACATAAGACATGTGGCAGGCCGCCACATCCGAGTGATTAACCTGGTCGGATAAAGAAGAGCATGGCATGACGCCACTCCGCAACGGGTGAAACAACAGTGGCACAACGCCACAGGGCAGACAACCACCACAGGCGCCCAGTAGGAAAAGGAGCACAGCGACAGGACAGAGGACTCATACCACCAGAAGATGAGCGCACCCAGAGACACCAGACAGCCATCAAGCCGGACCGACATCCCTGGAGACAGCCCAATGGGAGAACCAAATGTAAGCTGCAGCTATCGTGAACCGCGCCTCTCACCAACGCTTCCCAGTGCGACCGTCCAGTCCCGAAGCCAGGCCGACGTCCCTGGAGACAGCCCAATGGGAGAACCAAGTGTAAGCTGCAGCTAGAGTGAACCGTGTCTCTCTCCAATGCTTCCCGGGGCGACCGCCCAGTCCTAAGCATTGGCAGTCCAAGTCGGACGGCATCCCTGCTTCTCACCGCAGATACCACGGGTGAAGAACAGCCTCAGCAAGATGAAGACATGGGCTGCGATGTCCTTCCAGTCCTCTTCACTCCCCGAGGTCACCTAAAGCTAGAGATCGCCAACTGTTTGCCCAACTGATAGAAAATAACTATGTTCATCATCCAGGTGCATCCAGGTGCATCATCACCAAGGAGCATCACACCACCACAGTGGATCCCCGCACTCCAAACAACCGGAGTTCAACGAGGCGGACCACCCAGGAACCTTCTGTGTGCCACAGTCAACCCGAAGCCTGCCAAAGTAAAGCATACCCGACCATTGGAATATCCACCCTTGGGATTACACAAGACTTGGCCGTGGCCCTGTTGGGAGTTCCACAGCGACCCCTCAGCGCAGCCTACGAAAAGGCCCGCACAGCCCACGGGGTCACGTTGCAATCCAGGGGCAAGGGCCTCGACGGAGTTCCTGTGAAAGGGAATCCGAATAGGAGAAATGCGTCGGCAGCAGCTCCACAATGGGCACAGGAAGCATGGAGGTCATAGTTGAAGACTGGTCAACCAAAGACCATCAGAGGAAGGCACAGAACCTGAGGCCTGATGGCGAGAACATCTAGACGGAGACACCACCCTCTGCGGCTACATGAGCGACTTGGCGGTGGTCCTGTTGGCAGTTCCTCAGCGACGCCTTTGCGCGGCCCACATGGTCCCATGGCAGCCCGGCAGGAAGGGCCCCCCCCAAGAGGCTCCAGTGAGAGAGGCAAGTCTGAAGTTGCTTGGCTGTCAGGAGCGAGGAAGACCAAGCACGTCACCTCCAAGGAAAGGCCTCACACACCGAGATCATCTCCAACAGCTGTAGGTTTGTCGTCCACCGGAACCTGAGCACCTGAGAGATCTCCATAGTGGATTCCACCACTTCTACAGATGCACAGAAACTTGAATTTTGTACATAGATTCCAACACCGCAAGACCAGGCCGGTCTAAAGTACATCGCCAAGGCGGAATAAAGCATCCTGACCACGCGGTCCAGAGCTCTAGCACTGCCTGGCTGATGACCTGAAGAGACTTATTTGGTGCTATGTGTTTGTTTATTTGTTTTCTTACAGGTTGGACTTTTGTTTGTTTCTTTTTATGAAAGTTTGGGTAGGGATGTAGTGTCCGGCTGGACACGTTCTAGTGTACCCCACACTTTACACCCACCCACCGCAGGCGTCACCGGTCAGGTGAGCCTGCAAATAAAAGGGGCCAGGCGCACGTGCCCTGGGCCAGTTCCAGTATAGCTCTACAGTGTCTGTGTGGTTCTTTTACCTAGCATGTGGGCCTAGGGGCCAAAACACCACACTGTTGACACAGAGTCATCTGTTATAATCCTGTAACAGTATTGCCAGTTGCTTTTTGTCGAATTCTGATTCTAATTGGGTGAGCTTCCCCTTTAAAACTCTGCTATTGAGTGAAGACGCCCTCACCCTACAACCCGTTCGGGGGATACCATTTCGTACATGGGTGGATTAGGCCCAGTCAGAAGGTTTTGTGGACAAAAACAAAACCTGTGGCCGGCCCCGAGTTCAATCCCTGCTTTATCCCAGGTTGACTAAAGGGTGTGATGCTGAACAATTACTTTTCTTCCCTGGGCCTCCTTTTTCGTAATGTTCACACTCGAGATCACCCTGAAATAATTACATTCAGGAGGTGCACTGTACAAACACCTCTCTCGAATGCAGTGGTCGAAGTGCATTAAAACAAGAATGGGAACTGTAATGCTGTGAACAAAGGAGGCAGGGCGAGTGAGAGTAGGGACTGGGTCAAGGGCGTGGCAAAAAAAAAATCTATTCTTGACCTTTTCTTCTGTCTTCCACCTTCTGCATATAAAATAAGGTAAAAATAAAAAATCAATACAACTTTACTTAGTCAGTGGGAAATGCAGATTGTACATTATGAAACATCTATTAATGTATAGCAGAGGTCTCTGTGAGCACCTAGAGGGCCACATACTCCTGGTTGATGCAGTGGGGAATAGTGATTTGTGTATGTTTAGTGCCACGATGTCAGCCTGTGATAGAAAGCACTGTGAATATGTAGGTCATTGTTTTAAACTTGCATTACACACAGTGTAAGATAGGCTGCTACAAAATGCAAAAAAAAGTTTAAGATAAAAAAAGTGCTTTCACAATATAGATTTGAGTAATATTCAGACTGTGTGCAGTGCAATTATTTTAATAACTGACTTTTAAAAGCACACACTTCCCAGCTAAGCTGGTAGCTCCTTAAAAATACACCTCAAAAATAAATAATGTGTGTCAGTAGGTAGCTTTAAGGGATCCCATTAATTAAAGCTAATACTGGCTTCTAAACTCCCTTCACGTTTGCAGATTAACCTGTTGCACATATTTACATTTCTTACCTTGGCAAGAGGACTTGTTTAGCTGGCTGGGTCTCCCTCGGTTTCACAGCACAGGAGACTCCATGCCTTATGCTTCAGCTGATGCATTTCAACTGGCGGAATGAACCGTCCCTGGGACAGTTGTCTTTTCACAAAAGGCACGAGGAACTGTTTTTGTGAAACTAAAAAAGTGACGGCACATTGTGCCCCTCAGATCCCACCCACTGCGACCATTGCTTGTGCGAGGCACAGGGCATTTGACTTGCTGCTTTTGTCACAAGTAGAATAGTCATTAGGGCAGGAGGTGGAAAGACTGTGAGACCATCCAATAGCTGATGTGCACAAAGTGTAATCAGGAAACCTGGTTTCAGTTTCGACTTCCCAGCTTGACCAAGCTAAGCAGTGTCCCCGTATGGTCCCACTGCTTTGGTGAGAGACCTTATGGTGAACGTGTGCGCTACAAGTGACCTATAACATAACCCAAGGTACCTACTTTTCTTCACTGGGCCTCCTTGTCCACGATCATCACTTTAGATCGAACCGTGAAATATATAAGTTCAGGATGTGCACTATACAAAAATCCCTCATGCAAATAGTTAATAAAAACATAATTTTTATACATTTTAATAATAAAGGCTTATAATCAGAACTCGTTCAGACGGGGGTGGGGGATGGACAGGGCAAGCAAGTGCTACTGACATCAGTCCCTGGGGTAGGAGTCATTTGCCTGTGTGGTTCTGGGGTCTGTCCTACTACGGCTCCATGAACTTGGCCTAGGACAACTCCCTTGACTCTATGGTAGCGATGAAGAGGAGTCACAGCCTTCTCACGGAGACAGTGGAAGGGCGCAACTTCAGAGCGGAACATCCAACTCAGTGTTTACTGCATCTTGAGAAAGAAAATGACATCAAAGCACCGGAGTCTGGCTATCAGGCAGACACCAGTCCTCAGCAATCCTCTGAGTAATTACGGAGGGATGATGGTGCTGAAAAATATTCCCAAGAATATTGGTCCAAAATAGCATCTCTTGATCAGTGTCTGTAGCAATTTCAAAGGTATGATCTGTTGGAGTTTTTGCAGTACTCTGGAGGCTACCCAAGATGTTGTGTTCCGAAGATGTCATGTAGCACTTTACAAAAATGCAAATAAAATAAATAAGTATGTTTAATGTCAACCTCTCCAAGAACTAAAGGTCCTGCTTCACGTCCAAGTAAAGGTGTGCGAGCCAGCAAATGAACAGGTAGAGCTGAGCCAGAGCCAAGGGTCGTCTCTGGCTGTAAAAGTCTGTGCACAATTCAAACCTTGACACTATTGGCTTGTAAATCCTGCGACAAACATAATGTTAGAGCATGGGAACACTTCTTTAGAGTTTAAAAATAAGTGTATTTCTTCAATGTCCAGAAGCATTTCACCTTAGGACATCAGATTATATCTCTGCACTTAAAAGTATTTATTAAAAGTGAAAGTTTTAAAACATGAACTGAAAAATATTGCTGTCCCGCCCTTATGACAGGGCTATTAGTGAACTAAGAGGCACATCAGGTGTCATGCTCACAATATATGTGGCTCAGATTCGTATTTTAGATGGAGATACATTGTAGGCTGCTAAGTCATCAAACACAAGAGAGCGCACATCCTGAACTCACAAATTTTCAGGTGCTCTCAAATGCAGCATTGAACAAAGCGAAGACTATCTGAAATTCATTTTAGGCCTAGGATCCCACAATTTGGTCAAACAAGGAAGCTGGGATGGATCCCAGACTTTTCAGTTTCACACTGTGCAATTCAGCTCTAGATTGCTATTGCTTTCTGAGATCAAAGGTTAATGCTTTGTCTCTAATTCTTGTAGGATGAGATTAAAGCGGAGCTGAGGCTTTAATTCAAACCTGGTTCCCCATATTGCATGGTCAGTAGCCGGAGTCACTAGGCCGCATTGCCTCCAGTAAAAGCTCAGCTTGTTTTGTGCTTGAAGTTCTAAAAGGAGCTCGAGCTGAGCTGGAGCCAGGATTCTGGCTCGAACCTGGCTCGAGATTCCAGATGCTCACCCACCTCTATATCAAAGAAGACTCCTGAGGTCTGCTAGTCAAAAGGGAATAAGGGAATCTCCTGAGCAGGCTGTAAATATCTAGGCCCTCATTCTGAGTGGCCTCTTAACTCTGAAGGGTCTGGTAACTGTACTTGCCTGTCCTAGCCAAATTAAAAATTGCGGCATTCAAAAGACACAATTAGAACGGCTATGGTTCGTTATCACCGTACACTGTACAATTCCTGCAGGATTAGGTGCTCACTCCTAGGGCCAGCCGTCTAAAAGGCCCCAGTAAATCGAAAAGTCACAGCAAACAGAAGAAGCGCGTAGGTTTAACTAGGACTCTACAGGAAACAGTATCCCACAATAGAATCAAAATGGTGGCATGTCACCTGGAGATATGATCTACTGAGCACCAGCAGAAACATGCAGGTTATTCCCCAAAAGCCCATAATTCAGGTTATTTCCATCCCCAGAAGACACCCTAGGTATCAGTCACTCCACAAATAAAGGGGGTAAGGGCCAGCTTCCGCTGAACTGGGATGGAGCCATAGAGGTAACAGCGGCTACTGTAGCCTCAACGCTTGTCCGTTGATCCTTCGGAACCCCAGGCACTGTTCTTGAACCTGCTAGCCTCGGGGACCATAATAGCAGCTTGAGAAAGTGATGCTGGATCTGTAGTTTACTCTCCACAAACCCCTCAGCACCAATTAATAATTGTTCAAGGGGTAAGCATAGTCGCTGTCACCCATGTCATTGTACAACTAGATGTTTTAATCTGTGACGTGCATGATTGAGATTAAAGTTTATGTGAGATGTCACTTATACAGTTTTAGTGTGCCCGGGGTAGCTTCTCTTTTGGGGTCACACACCTTCTTTGCATACACTACACATGAATAGGGGTTGTGTCAGGTAGGGACATAGTATAAGGCAGCAAATTCAGCACTGTTTTTTTAGGGAAAGCGGCTGCAGGAGGAAGTGAGAGGGAAATGCCTCCTTGGTATGCTGTATGAAAATATATTTTTACTTCTCATGCGTTACATCGCATACCTTTACAACGTGGTTGTTACAACGACCGCGTTGTTACAATGCAAATTATTACATTGCAAGTGATTTCAATGATTTGCTGTAGGGGGCGCGCTGGATTTAGGAATAGTATAATTTGCTATTCCTACTCCAGTTTGTGCAACAGCAGGGAAGGTGTTAGATTCTAAATCCAACACCAGTGCGCCTCCTACAGCAAGTCGTTGAAATGACTTGCGATATAATGGTTCAGGTTGTAACAACCCGGTCATTGTGACGACCGCGTTGTAAAGCAAAAGACACACAATTGCTGGACGGAATGCAGAACAAATCAAAACATTCACCCCCAGTCAAGAGATCTGGGTTAAATCCATCATTCTTTTGCTCACCATGCCACCCCAGTTTAGACCTGGCCATATGCAAATCAGTCTTGACCCTGTGCCTCATGGGAACAGTCCAGCCCGAACTGCCAAGCCAGGTCCTCCCTCGACCGGAAACAGGCATCCAAGGACCGGTTTCAGGGTTTCACCCCTCATCAGCCAGGATAGCTTGATTCCAGTGGCACAGTGAGCCCAGGACCCACGTCTGGGCATACCTGGCGCACTTAGGGCGAGAAAGCAAAATACACACAATTGATGGACGGAATGCAGAATAAATCAAAACATTCACCCCCACTCAAGAGATCCTAGGACCAGGACCCAGAGTTTTTGCCTTATGTTTCTCCTGCTGGACTTTTTAAGGTATTCCATAAAGTAATTCCAGAAGTATCCTCTGCTGCTTAACCAGACTTCCAGGCCCCGTATTATTGACAGGCTGCACTGTCCCTGTTTGCATCATGGCGCACCTTCAAATAAGTGCACCAGGACCAAACAGGGATAGTACACCCTATTATAAATAATGCACTGTCCTCAGGGTAGCTGTGAACTTGCGCTGGACTAGGGGCAGCACATTCAGTGTCTTTCTCTGTGCCAGCAACAGCAGCCTGCACTTTAAAGAGGGAGCAGAGACTATCCTGCAGTTCAGTGCAGTGAGTGACTGCACCCACCTACAGGGGGGTGTCCAGAGGGTCTATGGAACTCCCTTTCATCCTTCAAGAGGGCTGTCCTCACGGGGCGACCAGTCAATGTGGCACCTTTTTTATGGCGCACATCTGTGTGCCCCCTATGTGGTCTGTGTGCCTCTGAGTCCACAACAGGGCACAAGCACAGAGGCAAAGTGATTCCCTCAGTTTCATGGGGCCAAGATCCATGCACATGAGAGAATGCCCTCTCAAGATGCAGCTGGCGCCACATGTTCACCAGCACTATCAGCATCATAGAAGGGGCAGCACAAGCGTCTGTGGACCTTCTGTAAAACCATAGTACCCCAGGGGGCACACAATGCAGTTGCTCACACCCATTGCACTCTCATGGAACTATGCCTAATAAGGCGCCAGATGGACTTGTGTAGAGTCTCTGTGAGGCTCTGTAGGGTAATCTGTAAATTATTCTCTGGTTGCTAACCCTTTGCCTCCAGAGTTTTGGACTTCTTAGATTCTCTGGTTGACTCCTTAAAGTATTCCATAAATATGCTCTGGTTGCTTCACCAGGCCTCTAGAGGTTAGGGATCACTTTGCTCCTGCTAGATTCTGCAAGGTATCCCATAAAGTGTTCTGTGGTTGATTAACTAGACGTCCAGAGGTTTCGCTTATGCAATCCTGGTGTGCTACCTCTGACATTTTCGGGTGTACTCCAGATATTAATCTAGATTTTATCTTTTCTTACATTTTTCACCCAAAACCTATATGTGACTGCAGCTATACACTTTCTGCAACATGGTTTCAGCACTCTGTACCATAAACGCACAACACCAAAACATTGCCGGCTGGTTTCCCACTGCACTCACACACTCCCTGTCCATCCATACAACAGCCTACTAGCTGAAGAGACCTATCTCACTCCTTTTCACTTCAAATTCCTGCATATGCAGAGTGACAAACCACAAAAAGAGCATAACTCTGATCTTCACTCACAACATCAAAATATTACTCGTACATAGCACATGGCAAACACACACTGTTCTATTGAAGGCCCTCCTGTGGAGTAGTGTCCTGTCTCAGCAAATGCACTGCGGTGCCTCGACAGGGACATGGAGTGGTTTATTGTCAGTCAGTCAATGAACTTTATTCGGTTAATTAAAACCATAAAAGCAATACAGAGTACATAAAACAAGGTTAAAATTCAATCAAACAAGTGATTGCAAACCCTAGATAAAAAAAAACATGTTAGAGATATAAGGAGTACCATATTTGCAAGTGTCAGGTTTGGTGGTTGATTTCTAGGGCCAGTCTGGTTTTATTTTGTCTAACGGCTGCTACCAAAAAACAAGCTACACCATATGTGACCTGTACCGAGTTCAACATCTGTAAGTATAATAGAGCCGGCCGTACCTGAGCAAAGTTTAAGTCTTTCAGGATAGGGAAAAGAAATTTTTTACGGGCCACCAAATAATGTTCACAAAGCATAACTAGGTGCAGAGTATCCTGTGTGGAAAAGAAATCGCAGGTGCAGGGTGGGGAGTCTTCTGGAATGCCCCACTTTGTATACGAGCCAAGCACGAGATGTATCAGGTTGAACCTGAACCTTATAAGTAGAAAAAGATGATATGGTTTGGTTACATATTTTTTAAATAAGGTTCCATGGCCATAGACGACGAAAGTTGGTAAAATGGTCTTACCATTGGTTTACAAAGCTCAACCGTTTCCCTCTCAGCTTCCAACATATTTCGAAAGTGCTGCTTGACCCACCTTACATCCTCTTTCTTAAGATTCTGTGGAAAAGAGTACATATCCGGGCGCCCCAGCCTAGCGCATGCCGCTCTAACATACGCTAGCCACGGTATGCTATCTGCTTTATCCAAAGTCATACAATCTTTGAGAATGCAATGGTTCAATGTGATCTCCTCATTTGTCCAAGTTTTAATCCAACATAACAGTGGGGACATTTTTAAGAGATCAGTGACATATCCCAAGCCTATTTCGTTATGGATTGAATATGTGGGAGATGATTTCGGGAGTGATAACAAGGCTCGTATAAAGTTGTTTTCTACGATTTGGATGCCTGGGGCTGAAACGTAGCCCCAAATATCTGCCCCATAGGATGCAATTGCCACACATTTGGCTCTATAAATACGAGTCATGGCTTCCATGGGTCTCGAACCCAATCTTTTAGCGAAATGCATAAGAGCTGTGGTAGATCTGCTTACACCATTCTCCTTTAGTTTCAGTTGGGCACCCCAAGTTCCTTTCTCGTCAAAGGTGACTCCTAAATAGCAAAAAAAGGGTACCCTCGAAATAGGAGAATTGTTACAGCTGAAGGACCTAACCTTCATATATTTCTTCCGTGAACCTGTAACCATAACATGAGATTTAGCAGTGTTGATCTTTAGGTCCAAGGCTTCCATGAAACCACCAAAATGATCTAATAATCTTTGCAGGCCCATACCAGTCCGAGCTATAAGAACCGCGTCATCCGCGTATAGGAGGACCGGAATAGGTAGCCCCCCCATACGCGGTATGTCCAAGGTAGCTGAGTTCAGGGATTTCCCCAAAGAGTTAATATACAGTGTGAAAAGGAGAGGGGCCAGAATGCAGCATTGTCTGACCCCTCTCCCTGACCTAAACTTCGCCGTGCATCTTCCTTCCCTTGTTACCCTAACCGAGGCGGACAGATTTTGATGGAGGTCGTGCAAAAAATTAACCAAAGTACTGTCCAAACCCAAGTCACGCAAAATAATCCACAGTTTAGAACGATTAACCAAATCAAAAGCAGAAGATAAGTCCATAAATCCCAGATAAAGAAGCCCCCCCTTCGCCACGGTGTATTTGCTAATAATAAGGTGGAGGTTTAAACATTGGTCCATGGTCCCTCTATGTGCTCTGAAACCATACTGTAGTTCCGAAAGGGTCCCGCTCTCCACTAGCCAATCCCCCATTCTTTGCAAGATGACTCTGCCCAAGATCTTAACGGCAGAGTCCAACAGGGAGATTGGCCTGTAGCAGGCAGGGTCCCCCCTATTCCCTTTCTTGAAAATGGGCACAATAATAGAGGTTGACCAGGAGGAAGGAAAACCAGCTGCAGGTATCGCATTAAAAACGTTGGTTAATATTTTTGACCAAAATTACGGATACTGGATGTAGAGATCTGCGGGGACCCCATCAGGTCCCGGGGCCTTGTGTTTACTTGTGTCTTTAATCTCCCTTTCAACCTCGGTGGTATTAAACTCCATAACCAGGTGGGATATAACATGGGCACTGACTGGTGAAGTTAATGCTGTGGATTCATAAATCTGTTTGAAGTGGCCTAGCCATCTATCGTCTTCGATCACACAGTCCATATCGGTTTTCCCATCCTCGGAAAAAAAAGGCTGATTCACAATGGCCCCAAACTTTTTGCTATCTCTCAATACGTCAATGGATAGTAAACTATCCCAAGCTTCCTCCTTAATTTGGGTTTTGCGATTAGTGACTGCAATTTTGTATTCCTTCCTTAGGTTAGCCACTAAAGGCCTGTCTCTGGGTTTATGTTTTAGTGCTTTCAACAGGGCACTGTGTTTTAGCGAGCAATCCTTGTTGAACCATTTATAAATCTTCTTGTTCCTTAGTGCGCCTGGCCTTGGCTCCAAGTTCTTAGAGATCCTTGCACATATTTCCTCATACGCAGCCACAACATCAGAGCCAAGGGCAGTTGGATCTAAGCACACTGCCAAGTTAGCCTCCGACTCTTGGGCTAATGTTTGGAAGAATTGATCAGGGACAATCATCCCCCAATTAAGACGCCTTCCCTGGTCCTTAGTCGTCAAGACTTTTGAAGCTGCCACACTTGTCAATCTACTAATCCGGAAACAGTCTAGGTCCAGCATTAAGAGGACAGGATGATGATCACTGAAACTAGCAGTAACAACCCTATACTCACATGCCTTTGACAGGACCCCGGATGATACAAAAATATAGTCTATGACGGTGTTGGCGTCTCTCCCTATAAAAGTTGGGGCTCTGGGTTCATTTTTGCCCTGCTCAATTTCAAATAGGTTTAAAGTCGCAAGGAAAGTCTCGAGACACTCACCCTCATTCGTGTGTTCAAAATGGGGAATGCCCTCGGTCGGTAAACCCCCATATCTATCGTTAAAACAATCTCCCTCACAAGGATGAATGTTAAAATCACCCAGGATGACCATCTCTGGGACGGAAATGCAATCTTGTCTATAGACTGACAGGAAGTCTAACAAGGAGGTCAAATGCTCATTCGCATAAGAAACCTCCTTGGAATTATAAAAATTGATAAGCAAGAAAATTTTTGAGTCAGATAGAGTCCACTCCACAACTAACGTGTTCATGGGTGCGGAATCTATTTTTTTTTAAAAACCCCACCAAGTCCAGAGAACACAGTGTGAGTAGGCCACCCTTTGCTCTCCCTCTTGCTCCTGGGACTGCTGGAGTAGAAAAAGTGCGGAAACCATCCAATAAAAAACTTGTAGTGGTGTCCCATGTTTCTTGGATTGCCAGGACGTCGTATTGTTTTACAAACCCTTGCCATATGGGGTCTAGAGCCTTTACATTTAAACCCGCCACATTCCAGGTGAGAAATTTACAATATGGTGAATCTGCGTTAGGAGGGGTAAGCGCACCCCGGCACTCGCCCTCCACTGGGCCTTTATCAGGCGTAGGAGAAAAGTTTGATTTAATCGAGTCCTCCGTGGCAACAACCTTACCTGGTTGAATAGGGATAATCTGGTAACTCCGTCCAAATGACGAGCCCTGTGTTTGTCAGTCAACCCAGTCTGTGGTTGACAGGCATTCAAAGCGATTGGCTATTGGAAAGTGCAAGGGATTATCTAGACCATTTGTAAGCTGATGGTAATGATAAGGTTGGCTGTGATGTGGACCGACAAGAGGGCCGCCTTGACGCGGTCTACCTCTTCTGCTCCTTACCAGGTTCCATCCCGCATCCCACCCCTCCTCACACCCAAGGGATTGTATTTTCCAGGGGGTATTAAGTCTCTGTCTGATTTTACTGTCATATGGTCCTTTTAACCAGCTCCATCGGTTGTCAACTTGATTTTGTGGGAGATAAAAATAAGAAAGGGGTCTAGCAGCCACCGTGCTCGTCTGGAATCTAGGGGATCCACTACTACAAATAAAATCTACAACCTCCGTATTCTCGAAAGTGACCACTACGCATTCCCCTTGTAGGTTTTTTCTGTTGCCTCCCACCCACGGAGCTCTCTCAATCATTAGAATATTGCTCGGTATGTTTGGCGGGAGGGGATAGTTTTTGGATAGCCAGTGACATACTTTGTTTTTAAGAGCCTGATACGATTCTACTTCTGATGGAGGGATTTCGGTAACACCAGTGAGAATAATCACGTAGGGGCAGGCATCAGGAGGAAGGTGAATGTTTCTGCGGGCCATGCCCTTGGCTCTGTCGGGTGCATCAAGATTTAAAGGCTGTGATAAGCGATCACTTAATGTAGCCTGAGCGGTTGGATTAATTTTAGTTGTTGTCTTAGTTTGGTCAGTTACGAGGGCCTTTGTTGTGGTGCCAACCTGGTTTGGAGTGTTACTGGGTTTCTTGGGGGCCACATTTATGGTCTCCAGCGATCTGGTAACAGCCACCGAAGGCTTATTGGCCGTTTTAGGTGGAATAGTAACCTGGGCAATTTTGTTGTTCAAGGTAAAACTAGGGGCACTTATATCCTTATGTATGTTTTTTAGGACAGTTTCCAGGCAGCGTAATCTAGCCTCTATGGGTTCCAGCAATACTTTTAACATATTAAAAATAGTGGTGTTATTCGTGCTTGAACCATACCCCTCCTGTAATGGTGATTTTGCTAAATTACCAACTTCCCCGGTCAGCTCCAGAATTTCCTCCAGACTTTGATCGATAATAGTGTCGTCTGGAAGGCTCAAGGGTAAACCACTCTTAATAGCATGCGGTCCCCCTGTGGAACTGGGTAAAACTACTGGCAATTTATCCATATTAGTGAGGTTAGGGGGAATTCGAACCTTTTTTCCTTTAGGAATTGATGGTTTACTGGTCTTTCGAATTTGCTTAGGGATAGCCCCTTCTTTCCGGCCCCTTTCTTTTGTAACGGATATGTTGTTAGAGGTGTTTAACTCACATTGTTGCACTCCACTCTCTGTTAGGAGATGAAGGTTAGGAGAAGCCTCCAGGTCCTGTAAAGTGTTTGAGGCATCAAGATCCCCAGTCTCTCCAGTGCTATGTACTAGGGCCTGTATATCTGTCCGAGAATCAGTGTTGGGTGTCTGTGCCTGTGCAATAAGTCCCAGGGAGGATTGCTTGGCCATGGCCAGGTCTTGGGACACTCTCCTATCCATTAATGTTATTCCCTCGTCAATTAACGCATGAGTGCGGGTAATAAAATCATCCAAAGTTCCGGTAAGTTTTTTAGCTCCTACAGCGGCCATACTTCTGGTTTCGCGGCAGTTCATGGCCTATATTTCCTATCAGTAAAAGCAAAAGGAAGCTAAGTGTAACCGACTAGGGTTTATGGCCCAGTCCAGCCTCTTCTGGCCTCTGAGGGCCACAGAGGGCCCGCCCTTTGCCCGGGCTTCGCTCGGCGTCCCGCTCGCGTCCCGCTGAGCGGAAGAACGCTGTTCTTAAAGGAGGCGTTGCGGCCGGGGGCGTGTCTTGCTGGGGGCGCGGCCGTGCACACCTGTGCAGCGCAGGGACTCCTGGTCTAGAGAGTCCCTGCAGCACGCGCCCTCTGTTACCTCCCGCAGTTGTTCCCTCCTCCTTCCGGGCACTCACCGGCACCCCTGCAGCCTCGACCCCACGCCAAATGCCGCGCAGCGGCACCCGCGAAGCGGGTGCTGCAAGTTGTTAGAAGGCGATATGGCGGTCAATCCCTCCAGGGACACGGGGAGGCCACAAGACGAGTCGGCGTTATCCCTGCTCACCCAGTCGGGAAGTGGCGGCGTCCAGGTAAAGTTTCTCGTAAATAAGGGTACCACAGCACTCAGAGATTCTTCACGTTTAAGAGCTTGGTCGGCCGGGGGCGTATCTTGCTGGGGGCGCGGCCGTGCACACCTGTGCAGCGCAGGGACTCCTGGTCTAGAGAGTCCCTGCAGCACGCGCCCCCTGTTACCTCCCGCAGTTGTTCCCTCCTCCTTCCGGGCACTCACCGGCACCCCTGCAGCCTCGACCCCACGCCAAATGCCGCGCAGCGGCACCCGCGAAGCGGGTGCTGCAAGTTGTTAGAAGGCGATATGGCGGTCAATCCCTCCAGGGACACGGGGAGGCCACAAGACGAGTCGGCGTTATCCCTGCTCACCCAGTCGGCAAGTGGCGGCGTCCAGGGAAAGTTTCTCGTAAATAAGGGAGTGGTTTATTAAAGCGACAATACAGTGGACCAAAGGTGTGAGCAACTTGGGCAATATGGATCCACCGTGTGAGGAGCTTGTGGCTCCTGGGCAGACAGTGTGAGGAACGTGTGGTGTAAAGACAGTGTGAGGAGCTTGGGGCTCTTGGGCAGACGGTATGAGGAACGTGTGGTGTAAAGACAGTGTGAGGAGCTTGTGGCTCCTGGGCAGACAGTGTGAGGAACGTGTGGTGTAAAGACAGTGTGAGGAGCTCGTGGCTCTTGGCAGACAGTGTGAGGAACGTGTGGTGTAAAGACAGTGTGAGGAGCTCGTGGCTCTTGGGCAGACAATGTGAGGAACGTGTGGTGTAAAGACAGTGTGAGGAGCTCGTGGCTCTTGGGCAGACAATGTGAGGAACGTGTGGTGTAAAGACAGTGTGAGGAGCTCGTGGCTCCTGGGCAGACAGTGTGAGGAACGTGTGGTGTATAGACAGTGTGAGGAGCTTGTGGCTCCTGGGCAGACAGTGTGAGGAACGTGTGGTGTATAGACAGTGTGAGGAGCTTGTGGCTCCTGGGCAGACAGTGTGAGGAACGTGTGGTGTATAGACAGTGTGAGGAGCTTGTGGCTCCTGGGCAGACAGTGTGAGGAACGTGTGGTGTAAAGACAGTGTGAGAAGCTTGTGGCTCTTGGGCAGACAGTGTGAGGAACGTGTGGTGTAAAGACAGTGTGAAGAGCTTGTGGCTCCTGGGCAGACAGTGTGAGGAACGTGTGGTGTAAAGACAGTGTGAGAAGCTTGTGGCTCCTGGGCAGACAGTGTGAGGAACGTGTGGTGTAAAGACAGTGTGAAGAGCTTGTGGCTCCTGGGCAGACAGTGTGAGGAACGTGTGGTGTAAAGACAGTGTGAGAAGCTTGTGGCTCCTGGGCAGACAGTGTGAGGAACGTGTGGTGTAAAGACAGTGTGAGGAGCTTGTGGCTCCTGGGCAGACAGTGTGAGGAACGTGTGGTGTAAAGACAGTGTGAGGAGCTCGTGGCTCTTGGCAGACAGTGTGAGGAACGTGTGGTGTAAAGACAGTGTGAGGAGCTCGTGGCTCTTGGGCAGACAGTGTGAGGAACGTGTGGTGTAAAGACAGTGTGAGGAGCTTGGGGCTCTTGGGCAGACAGTGTGAGGAACGTGTGGTGTAAAGACAGTGTGAGGAGCTTGTGGCTCCTGGGCAGACAGTGTGAGGAACGTGTGGTGTATAGACAGTGTGAGGAGCTTGTGGCTCCTGGGCAGACAGTGTGAGGAACGTGTGGTGTATAGACAGTGTGAGGAGCTTGTGGCTCCTGGGCAGACAGTGTGAGGAACGTGTGGTGTAAAGACAGTGTGAGAAGCTTGTGGCTCCTGGGCAGACAGTGTGAGGAACGTGTGGTGTAAAGACAGTGTGAGGAGCTTGTGGCTCCTGGGCAGACAGTGTGAGGAACGTGTGGTGTAAAGACAGTGTGAGGAGCTCGTGGCTCTTGGGCAGACTGTGTGAGGAACGTGTGGTGTAAAGACAGTGTGAGGAGCTTGGGGCAGATGGTCAGACAGCGTGAGGAGCTTGTGGCTTCTGGTCAGACAGTGTGCGCAGCTTGTGGCACATGTATGTCCAGAGTGAGGAGTTCACCTCCCAGGGGAGGACTGCAGCCTCCAGAGCCCTCAATCCCACCACTTTGAAGGAGACTAAAATCACGGATCCTCTAGGTAATTCCGGGTTCTCTGAAGTCACCTTCATCCCCCTATCGCCGCCCGGTAAACACCCTCATACCTTCCTTCCATGGAACTTATCTTCCAGAAGATTGTGCTGCACAAGGCTGTGTTTCCCTGCTCAGTCCTCCCTGTGTGAAGATCGTTTGTCTCACCACAGGGACAAAGACGGAGAAATGACAATCAGCACTTAATGCACTCTACAAACACACTGAGGAGGTGGGGGAAAGTGGACAGCCAATCAGAAATCTTCATTCGAAAACCTGCTGCCAAGACTTGTTTGGTACATTTTAAACATCTCCAGGGGAAATTTAGCACAGAAAAAGTTAAGAGGTAACCTTTTCAAAACAAGAGTTCACACCACTGATAGGAGGGATTATGTGTTTGTTCTAGAAATATTTTGTGTGTTGAGCTGAAAGGTCGGTTTTGTTTGTGAGAGATTGTCTTTGTTTACAGTAGTTTCTCGTAAAGAAGGGCGTTGATAAAGGAGTTGTGTATGAAATAGGAACGTGTCTTGTTAATAGCTGTACTGAGTCATTGTGTATTTGCGAGAATGATAACTGTGTTCAGTTAGGAGTTATACACTGAAAGTGTCAGAGTAAACAGTGCTGGAGACGGTGGGGGGGGGTGGGGGGGGGGGGGGGTGCTGCTAATACTTCTGAAAATAATGAAAGACGCGTGATCTTGTTGCTGCCGGCGCCTGGGGCACTTGGTGGCATTCTGCTTTCACGGTGACACAAATGTGGGTGAAAGAAAGTGTGCTCGACAAACATGGAAATAAATACACTAGAATGGGTGGAGGTGAAGCTGAGGTGGGCATCACCGGTCGGGAGGGTCAGATTACGTACTCTGAACTCTCGCGTTTGAAGTTAGTGTTGAGTTGGACGGTGAGGGCTAAGCGGCGGCTGCCCGAGGGCGGCGGCGCCTCGAGGCAACGGAGAAAGCGTCTGGGCGAGGAATCTTTCCAGGGGAGTTCACTAAAGTTACGCTTTCTTGTCTGCACTAAAAGCTATTGAAGGAGCTGAGAGGTGCAGTGGGCACACCGAGCAGTGGTGCCTACCAGATGCGGGGGGCGGTGGGTGGAGGGGGTCATGGGCTGCTGTTCACTCCACTCAGCACAAACATTTTAAAAAAAAATGAAATAAACAGCAGGCATTTATTTTAAGTTTAATTGCAGTTGAAGAAGGAAAGTAGACAGCAAACATGTAAAAATATGATAGTCTCTTCAAAATTCAGAAATGTTTCATTAGCCAGCAAAGCTATCTCACCTTCGTAAATCGTATTATAGTAGTGCATTCAGAAGAATTTTTAAAAAAGTGATAGCTTTCAAATATTCAAACATGAATTTAGAAACGTTGATGCTCTCCCCCGCACTTCCACAGAGAACAAAGCCATCAGTGATTAAATCCAAAAACAGGAGAAGGTGTTGTACAGTCTTAAGTCATGTAGTTTGAGGTTCTCTTCTATGTGATAATGAAGAAAAAGGAGGTAAAAAAAATAAATCTATTGCCTAGGATCACAGAATGTGGTCAACAGAGGGAGCCGGGATTCATTCCAGGTTTACTGCTTTCACATTGTGCAATTCAGTTCAGCGGCTAAATATATATATGCTTTGCTTCCCCTACACCCACTTTCAGCGGCGGCTGGCACAGGTAAGCGCGGTGAGGGGGGCACACCAGTGGAAAGTCGGCATACCACGGAATAGGTATTCTCTATTTAATTCTACCTATTCCATTGTCTGTCGACTTCTCTGCCCCGCCCCAGTGCCTCACTCTGTTTAACTGTGCTGCCCCACTGCGTTTAACTGTGCCGCCCGCCACTACCCACTTTACGGCCACTCCCCCCCCCCCCCCCCCCCACCCCCCCCGACCACCACGCTACAGGCATCAGAACGGCCCTCTGTCATGCCAAAGACCAAACTTTTCGCCGCCCCCCCCCCGAAAGTGTTTGCGAAAACCCTGAGTTTGACAGTGCACTCTATATGTCAAAGTGCTTTAAAATGCCCAGTGCATCAGAATTGAATGTATTTTACAAGTACTGTACCCTTATTCCTCGAATCTGCACTGGTATGATTCGGTTACAAAAAGCACAGAAAAAAGATATTTTAACTTCTATCGAATACAATTAACTCATTACTTTTAAAACATTTGCCGTCTCTCACTATTAAAAATTGCAATTTTAATAAGAAACATCGCCAGCACTTTTCATCCACGCCCTCATACATGTAGTGAATAGTGTGCATTGAGGTACACAGTAGGATCACAGGAAAAGTAAAATTAAATTTTAGGTGTCACAAGTAACACTAACATGAGAAGAGTATTTCAGACAAAGGAAGTGAGGAACAGGGGCCCTTGTTCTTCACAGCTCACAAAGTATGGGGACTTTTGTTGAACCTGAAAGCTGAATTATGTTAGGTTTTGTTAATGTGACACAAACCGGATACAAGCACATTTCTTATTTTTAATGATTTAATGTAATTAATTTGGAAAGTAGTAAATCATTAAGTTTCATTTTTAAACATTCATTTAAGACTTGCATTAACAGAAACTCTACATTTAGGGTACATATTACACTATAGCTGCGAGTAGCCTACATTGGCTACGCTTATTGAGTTCAAGAGAGGACAGCTTGGGTGTCTGTCATTTGTTGTTTGATGTGGTGACCCAGTTGTTGTGTCTTTCCCATGTCTTTCCTTTCTGGTGCAGGATATGTAGGTCATGGTGTCCCTTTGGGTTGTGTGGAGCACTGGGTCTCAATGATGTAAAAAACAACTACATCACACATGTTTCAGTAGAACCTTAAAACGGTTAACGCAAAAGTTAACAGTGTGCGAATCAAAGAATACAGTTGAATGAAAGAACAGCACATGCCTCAACAACTCATTCCTCAATCATGCGGTCTCAGCCACGACCCCGTCTTTACCACACATGCCTTTACCACGCATGCCTTCACAATGTAAATCGTTGTAAGGGCATGATTGGTAGAGGCATACGTGGTTGAGATCACACCCCAGTCCCCCTGCCCTGAGCCCTAAAAACCACCCCCAGCACTGCAATCCCACCGCCCTAAACACTACCCAGACCCCACCCGCCCTGAGCTCTAAAATCTGACCCCTAGCCTGCAATGTATCCCACCTAGCCCAAAAAACTACCTCGACCCCTGCCCCCCACCAGTGTGATTTTTGGGCTCTATAACAGCTCCCAGCAACATTTCTCAACGGTGGAGGTCACGGCAGGTTGTGAACCACTCGCGTTGAGAAAGCTGCTGCTCGAGTAAAAAAATCACCTTGAGCAGCAGAAAGAAGCAGTGCCCTCTTACGTACCATGTGGCGTCATTCATGCTGATTTTACAGTGCATAACAAGCTCCCAGTGCTAAAAACCAGCACGAGCAGAGCGACATGCTGAATTCCACCTGCTCGCGGAACTCTGCAGAATCCCGTAGTTTGTGTGTAACTCCACTGAAATCCTCAGAGTGAAACTCCGAGGGTTCCACCCACCCCTAGTAATATCACTCATTTGAGAGGCATTTTTAGAAGTGATAGTCGTTTTTAACATCATGGACTCCCTCCATCTCTGAAGACAAGAAAAGAAAGTCACTCATCATGCCCATCATATATGTGGCCGAGGTTGTTATTACTACACACAGAGCTTTACAGTCACACAGGAGAGACTTTGTACAGTGCACACTCTAAAGTGGTGCATTTGAAGGTGTTGTCCTGTAGTTTTAGCACTTACTAACCCAATATGTGGCCCTGAAGCACTTAGCTGCATTGTCAGCAAGCTTTGCCGTGTAGGGTGTGTGGCTGGTGATCCTATGTGGGAAGTGTTTTTATGTCTTGCCCAATGAATATCAAGGAACAGTGCTTAGTATTTTGTTCAAACCACAGTAAGTGCTCCAAAGAAATTAGGGGCATATTATCAAGACAGGTGATAAAATTATCGCCGCAAACTGCCGCTAAAATGGCGATAATGGGCTTGATAATATGCTCTATGGAATTCCAATAGAGGCCCATGTTAGATGTGAAGGACATCTAACCTGAGCTTCAATTGGAATTCCATAGAGCATATTATCAAGCCCATTATCGCCGTTTTAGCGGCAGTTTTCTGCCGCTAATGCGGCGATAATTTTATCGCCTGTCTTGATAATATGCCCCTCAGGCTTTAAGTCGATGAAGCAGCTCATGGGGACTCTCTCAGAAAAATGTGCAAGTTGTTTGCCTTTATTAGCTCACAACAGTTTTCACTGATCAGAAGTGGCTCTCACTACAGAAAAGGTTGGAGTCCCTTGAACTAGTCAATGTATGTGCATAAGAAGAGTTCATGTAGTCAAACAATCTTTCAATGATGACACCGACACTTCACATACACTTAACTGATGCCCGTTTCTTGTAGGCGCAACAACACCCGGAATCCTCACCTGTTTATCAAAGCGATGTGTTATTTCCTTATTAGTATAGAACCCTACTTGCTCCTATTTGTTTTGTGTTTTTCTCCACAATTTAATGGTCTTCTTTTCATCATGATGTATACGCCCATATATAAAAGAGCGTTACAACAAACAAATGATGGACGGAATGCTGACAATGCAGACATTCTCCCCCAGTCAAGAGATCTGGGTTAAATCCATCGTTCTTTTGCCCACTACACCACCCCAGTTTAGACATGGCCATATGCAAATCAGTCTTGACCCTGTGCCTCATGGCAACAGTCCAGCCCGAACTGCCAAGCCATGTCTTCCCTGGACCGGAATCAAGCATCCTAGGACCGGTTTCTGGCTATCAGCCGTCATCAGCCAGGATAGCTTGACTCCAGTGGCGTAATGAGCACGGGTCCCACGTCTGGGAATACCCATCCCACTTAGGGCGAAAAGCGTTACAACAAACAAATGATGGACGGAATGCTGACAATGCAGACATTCTCCCCCAGTCAAGAGATCTGGGTTAAATCCATCGTTCTTTTGCCCACTACACCACCCCAGTTTAGACATGGCCATATGCAAATCAGTCTTGACCCTGTGCCTCAGTTTTCTGCCGCTAATGCGGCGATAATTTTATCGCCTGTCTTGATAATATGCCCCTCAGGCTTTAAGTCGATGAAGCAGCTCATGGGGACTCTCTCAGAAAAATGTGCAAGTTGTTTGCCTTTATTAGCTCACAACAGTTTTCACTGATCAGAAGTGGCCCTCACTACAGAAAAGGTTGGAGTCCCTTGAACTAGTCAATGTATGTGCATAAGAAGAGTTCATGTAGTCAAACAATCTTTCAATGATGACACCGACACTTCACATACACTTAACTGATGCCCGTTTCTTGTAGGCGCAACAACACCCGGAATCCTCACCTGTTTATCAAAGCGATGTGTTATTTCCTTATTAGTATAGAACCCTACTTGCTCCTATTTGTTTTGTGTTTTTCTCCACAATTTAATGGTCTTCTTTTCATCATGATGTATACGCCCATATATAAAAGAGGGCACATTTGCTTACACAGTCATAGGAATAACTAAGTCTTTCCAAAGGTTAAGCGCACAGAGGCACTGTTTCATCTCCTGGTGTTACGAAGCACTTAGGCCCTGTATAAACTTTAAAACTACTCTCCACAATGGGAGCAAAACCCCTAATCTCACTGCCATATCGCAGGTGGTGAAGGCCTTGTTGACTGTAGTGTGTGGAGGCCAGAGCGGATGCCCCCCTTGCGTGTTCTTCTGCTCCTTCTCGCTGCCCTATCGTAGGTGGTGAAGGCCTTGTTGACTGTGGTGTGTGGCAGGCCAGATCGTATGCCCCCCTTGCGTGTTCTTCTGGTCCTTCTCGCTGCCCTATCGCAGGGGGTGAAGGCCTTGTTCACTGTAGTGTGTGGCAGGCCAGATCAGATGCCCCCCTTGCGTGTTCTTCTGCTCCTTCTCGCTGCCATATCGCAGGTGGTGAAGGCCTTGTTCACTGTAGTATGTGGCAGGCCAGAGCGGATGCCCCCCTTGCGTGTTCTGCTCCTTCTCGCTGCCCTATCGCAGGTGGTGATGGCCTTGTTCACTGTAGTGTGTGGCAGGCCAGATCGGATGCCCCCCTTGCGTGTTCTTCTGCTCCTTCTCGCTGCCCTATCCTAGGTGGTGAAGGCCTTGTTCACTGTAGTGTGTGGAGGCCAGAGCGGATGCCCCCCTTGCGTGTTCTTCTGCTCCTTCTCGCTGCCATATCGTAGGTGGTGATGGCCTTGTTCACTGTAGTGTGTGGAGGCCAGAGCGGATGCTCCCCTTGCGCGTTCTGCTCCCCCTCGCTGCCCTATCGTAGGTGGTGATGGCCTTGTTGACTGTAGTGTGTGGAGGCCAGAGCGGATGCCCCCCTTGCGTGTTCTTCTGCTCCTTCTCGCTGCCCTATCGCAGGTGGTGAAGGCCTTGTTCACTGTAGTGTGTGGCAGGCCAGATCGGATGCCCCCCTTGCGTGTTCTTCTGCTCCTTCTCGCTGCCCTATCGCAGGTGGTGAAGGCCTTGTTCACTGTAGTGTGTGGAGGCCAGAGCGGATGCCCCCTTGCGTGTTCTTCTGCTCCTTCTCGCTGCCCTATCGTAGGTGGTGAAGGCCTTGTTGACTGTAGTGTGTGGAGGCCAGAGCGGACGCCCCCCTTGCGTGTTCTTCTGCTCCTTCTCGCTGCCCTATCGCAGGTGGTGAAGGCCTTGTTCACTGTAGTGTGTGGCAGGCCAGAGCGGATGCTCCCCTTGCGTGTTCTTCTGTTCGTTCTCGCGCTCTTTCAAGGAGGAAGAGGAAATTAATAAATGTGTTAAATGGGGACTAGAAGTGACAGCCACAGCTTCATGTGACCATAACTCAACCTGTCGGCGTTGGAATGCAGTCCAACAGGACATTTCACAGAAATGCAATGAATTGCTCAAATATTCTTTAGAAGAACAAGAAATGCTGAGTGGAAGCTTGAATTGAGCTCAGCCACAGTATTTACTCGGGGACGCCTTAAATGCCATGGTGTTTGCTCACTGTGACAACGCGCACAGGGACCAACCACAAGCAAATCTACATTGTTCCTGGTTCAATTCGAACAATCCCATGAAAGTGCTGGGCCTAATGTCACCCGAAGAGTGAAAAGAGCGGCCCTCCTGCAGCTTCAGCCTGGATGGGCCTCACCAGAGAGAAGCTGGAATCCTCTGCTGTAGTGAGCATCAGACAGACCGCTAGGCACAGCCTTCGCATTCAATGTGTCCTACAGAGAACAATAATGGAGTGCTTGAAGTAACCCCAGCCACCGGTAATTACCCCAGACCTCATTGCAAGAAATCAGATTTTTGGCTCACTGTGTCACTCTAGATAGGGACCAATCATGTGCAAAATAGCCTAGCTCCTGCGTTGTTATGAACAGTCCAATCCAAACTGCTAGTTGTAGTTGGAGTCCTCTGGCACAGCGCTAACCAGACACGAATCTGGTCATACTCTTTGCCCTCACAGCATCACATATTCCATCAAGACTGTGGTGTAAAGAAGGTGTCCCAAAATAACTACCAGTGGCTGAGATTGGTTTAGTTATTCAATCTATCACTCTGGGTGCTGTATAAGTGAGGTTCCGAAAGAATAAGGGTACTCCGAAACATGGGTCTCAAGCTCACTGTACCGTCGGCCTCACTCTCAACCAAGCTGATGAGGCTAAATAAGGGGGAAACCAGTCTAGTGTTACTTGTGTTCTTATTCTGAGGGGTACTATCCTGGCAGTTTTGTTTGGTCTGTCCCTGTTAGAGTGAGCTAAAACTAATTTGCATCTGATTGGTCCCGGTTTGTGATGGCACAGATGAGCTAGAATTATGGAATTAAATGTGGACCAGAGGGATTAACATTGGCTGAGATACAGCCAAGCATTCCATTGCTCAGTTCATAAGTGTATTCACAAATTCTTTCTTGTTTTTTTTAGTGGGATGCCCTGAGCGTGCTGGGTATTTTCAAACATGGGGACTGTGCTCTCTGGGTCGCACTTCACTGCAGTGCCTGACTAGCCGGAGCTGGCCAAGGGCGTTCTCCCCTGAGGCTGGAAGGGGCCGGTTTGGCAGCAGTGTTTTTTTTTGTTACTGAGGGCCTGTTTTACAACGGCGCTGGATATTGGCCCCCAGTAACAAAAGCAGCAGGGCACCCACTTGCACTCCCCTGCCTCCCGTTGTGGGGTGGGGGAGGCTTGTCCCACAAACTTGACAAGGCTGCTTTGGGTTCCCAGTATGGCCCTGCTTCTCTGCAGACATCCAACAAGGCTTACAGTGGTCCTGTGCAGAGGAAACGTGGCCAAACAGCTTGGCCTGTACTGTCCATTTTTTAGTAGAGTCAAGACTGATTTGCTAACAGGTGGGCTAAAATAATGGAATGAAATGTGGTTTGCAGCAGTTACCAGTGGCAGAGATACATCTAAGCATTCTAACCTGTACTTTTTGTGCTATCCAATAATTATGAAGGTAAATGTAGATTTTCCCCAACTTTGATGGTCAGAAAATCTGGATTTTATTAAAGACACGGAGGCTAATATTATTGCAATCTTCTTTTAATTAGCATACCACAGCTACTTTAAAGAACTTAGAACGTTGTAACAACAAATAATTCCAACCTAATAAAAGGCCAGAACGCTCATGACTCTTCCATCTTTTTTTGGCTGCCGCAGCTGAGATAAATATTCCCTTAAGCTCTACTATCTGTATTGCTTATTTCTCATTTATCTCATACTTTACTTTTTGTAACTATCCTCCATTATTTTCACTTTATTACAATGTTATTAATAGCGTAATGCTAATTAGGATGTTGTTTCTTGCCATTTCTTTGCCCTTTATACCCTTTTCCCTTCATGGTTCCATTGGCTCATTGCTTGCTTACTCTTAATTTCATGCCCTGCAACTTGTCTTTGCGCTTGTTTTCTTTGGGTAGGTACTTGAGGCTAATATTATTGCCTTTTATTACATTTCGCTTTGTTTCCTTTTAAATCAGCCATTATCGCAATCCATACCGCTCCTCGGTCGAGGGCAAGCGCTGCGACATTGTAACCTCCCCGGTTACCGTATGCGTCTCACGGCCGCATTGCTAGGAGCTCCAATAATGCTCCGAGGGCAGCCATGCGATCGCATACTTCACGCCCCATCGGGCATAACTGGAATCTACGTTTGATTCGCGTATTAGGCTTTTCCTACCTCAACGCCTTCAAGCACGATTCCCCTTCACCGCTCCGCGTTGCGGTAGACCTTCTTTCTTTCTGCTCTTGCGCAAGTCATTGGGAATAATAAAAAAAATAAAAAAGTGAGGGAAATAGTTAGAGGACAACATCAGGCGCCGAGACTGCTTACCTATGTAGTCTCGGCGGCCATTTTGATAGATTGGGATGCCTGTCATTGCTATTAAAGCTTGGCATGTCATTCCAGATTTCTAAAAGATACTGGCAGTTACTCAGTTCTTGACAGTTAAGCCCTCTCTACGCTTTTAGCTATCTCTGCTCTCCTGCTTAATCCCTTACTGTCCTGCTCTAGACCTGCTGTTGGTAATTAATTGATCTAACTTAGCCTCCCTCCTGGCATTTTATTTTACCCTTACCATGGATCAACAAGATCTCCTTAATCAAGCAATCCCTTCCACTTCCCAGAAGTCCTTTGAAGACAAATTAAAAGAAATGCTGGAATCCTTTTCTAGAGATCTTGAAAAGAAAATGGATAAGAAGTTAGAAAATATATCTTTAGATAAAAATAGAACTTCAGATGAAGATAGATTTTGGTCAACTAATCTAAGAATGGAGGTAAGGCTAATAGGAAGTGTAAAAACGTACAAGCAATCTGTCCTAGTCACAAAAGGGGTACATTTTCTGATTCTAAGAAAATATCTGTCCACATGAATATTGGTAGTATCGAATACACACAAGGGGACCATGGAAAGGGTCCATCTAACGAATCAGAAATACAACTAACTAACGCTCGCAAACACAAGGTTATGCAATGTGATGACTCCTCGGGGAGCGCTGAGGTTGAATTGAGTTGTTCCTCTGATTTCGACTCAGACGGATCTGAGACATTACCACCAAAGGACAAATTAAGGTAAATTAAACTGTAAACATCATGTAGAAAATCTGGTGCCTTGAGCACACATAGTAGCCAATGGATTAGGAGAGTTAGATGCAAAACTAGCCCATAGATGTATAGATATATTGAAAAAAACATGAAAATTGTGAGTGTTTTGTTGCATGGTAGTGAAATCTTGGAGGATAAAGTGAAAATTAGATTCCAATCTGTGGAAGGAGCAATTTGGAAAACATGAATGGATTTACTTCAAGGTTTTTCAATTTACGTTTTGAGATTGAACCTGGGAGTAGCAAACATGGGGAGCATATTTACAAGCCCCTATCGCCACTAGAACTTCACTTTTTTGACATTGTGGTGGCGATACGAGCTTCAGCTAGTTAGGAAGGCAGTGCTAAGCCACGTACAGTGGCTTAACGCTGCCTTGTAAATAAGGTACCCTTTCACCCTTGAAAGGGGTGGGCAGTGGGTGCTGTGGTGAGTGTTCCGCCGCAACACCCACTGATTTTGGCACAGCCCCATATTTACAAGAGTGGCGTAAATATGGGGCAGCGCCAAAATTAAGACCAGGAAAAACCTGTTCTTAACAGGGCAACACGAGGAGAAATGCTTTATTTCTCCTTGTTTTTGCTGTTTTTATGTGTGCTGTATTTTCAGGACACATAAAAACAGCAAAATGCCATGCATGATTGTTTATGTGCAGGAAGGTGTCGCAGAAAAATGCAAAGTATGAATGGATGTGAATATTTTAATATGTTTTATGATTTGTTTAATACTTGCATTAATCAATCATTAAATAAACATTAGATAAATATAGTTGAAACTATTGCGCTACTGTATGACGGAATCTGCACTATTCCATGCCTCAAAGGTGACCGGGCCCTATCCGCTGTAGTTAACAGAACGCGGGTACTTTGGTGTAGAGTGGGCACTGTAGCTCTCTTTTGTGCTGTGAATTTTTTCCACAAGTTAGTTTGTGGGCGATTAATTTAATATAAACCACACTAGCCCCGGTGGATAGCCGGAGGAGGGAACTAGAGGCACAGGGCGCCAGGAGCAAGCCAGCCTCCAACATACAATGTTACACACAAATGGGGCTGCTCCCAGATAAGAATGACCACTAGTGCTCAAAAATCAAAATCATACTGTGAGTGTTGACATCTCACAAAAAGTGAAGGACTGGCCTCACACACCACTTGATGTCATGCTTCATCATGGGCCGTCCTCGCCCTCTAAAAACTTGGTTTGATAGAGGGCGGGCATACACCTGACGACAGGGATGCACTTCTAAACTAAGTGGGGGCCCATGAATAGTGAATGTGATTTAAAAACCATTACAGTTGTCAAATTAATTTTAATTAGGAGGGCAACTGTATGATATTAAAACAGTGGTGCGGTGACTCAGGGAATTTATTATCCCCTCACCGCAGTGTATAGGGTCAACATGTTTCTGGCCGGTGTTCCCAAAGGGTATGCGGCATTCATCAGGACCTGTTTTAAAGCAGGCTCCGGCCTTACCAATCTCGTGATAAGGGAAAACCACTATGTGGGGTGACCTTTTGCCACTCCACTCGATGAGGGGGCTCCACGTCAGCCTGTTGAAAAATGAAATAAAGCACAGAAGAAACTTAAGAGATTTCTATGGTCATTTGCAATAAATACATTCGTAACCACAGCAATTATCGCGCGTGGTTAAAGTGCGTGACGTGTCAGTCATCTGTGCACACACAAACTAATAGTTGAGAGAAAACATCTCTCATATCTTACCCACATTTCTTAGCCTATGTGCTCCATGGAAGGAGTGGAGGGAAGGCCACTTTAGTCACACTCTGGGGGTGTAAAAAGAGAGAGAGAGAGAGAGAGAGAGAGAGAGGCAAAAACCAGATAGTTTGACATGGTGGAGCCTACTTCAGTGTGTGCATAGCGTCTATGGGGATGTGCACGCCCTATTAGTCTCACCCTCGGGGTCAAAACAGAAAGTTGTTTATCACGGTAAAAAATGCGGGAGCAAAGTTTAGTACATGTGTGTTTAGTGCATTTCCAGTCCCAACGCAACTTCCATCCACACTCGTACCTTGTCATGGTGCGCCTTCCGCTGAAAAACCTGGCTCTGCCCGTCTCTCCTTCCCGTAGATGACTCCGCCGGGATTTGACAGGGTTTAAATAGTGTTCGTCATTGGATAAGAGGCCCCACAGTTATCGTAATTGCTTACACCCTTGCTGTATCCGATGTCACAATGTGCGCCATTCTATTGATGTGCCTGACCGCCTGGCTCGAAAGAAATGAGGAGACGGAAGTAGTTATTTCCATCCTTCACGTATCCGGTGTCACAACCTGTGCCATGTTAATGTTGTGCCTGGTTCATTTAATACACTGGGATTAGAGGTGTTGCATCGCAAACATAGTAATGACTCTGCCTTCGCCATCTTCCTACTTCGGCCTGTCTTCCTCTGGTGCCATCATTTAGCGCCTGCCACAAGGGAGAGATGGTTTGAGACCTTCTCTGTCTCAGCCCCTCCAGACCTACACCCCCCCACCACACAGGTGACCAGCTCTTCTCACTGCAGTTATCATATCGCTGGTCTTGTGGTGCTGATGGCAGGCATGTGGTTTTTACTGTGCATCCTTTTCTCCAGAGGTTGATTTGGGGTGATGAGTCTACGCTCTGGAATCCAGAAGCCCAGCACTGGAACCAATCCTCACTCAAGAATAGCTGCATATGCACCTCTCACTGCTCGACTCCCGCGCAAAAGTGGAAAGACGAGGCATGGACAGCCTCTGACAGCTTTCACATAGGACAAAACCCTTGCCAAACTTGAGCGCCTTATTAGTTTAAGTGTACTCTCACTCGTTTCCCCATCTCTACAAGATGAGTAGCAGCAACAGGGGGACACAATCAAAGCAAAACTCTGATCGCCATGCACAGAACCAAAACAATTCCTACCGAGGCCACTCTGTGACCCAACACCCTTCCAACTAATCACACCGAACGGTGTAGCTTGCTGCCCATCCGCAAGGGGGCTTTGATGTCTTGTTAGGGTTGTTAAGTGCAAATGCAACTACAACACACTACAATAACAAAGGCGTAATTCACTGCATTGTGCATGAGGACTCAGCCACTCGACATCAGATCCCAACTTGCAGCCTGCAGGCCGAACACTGTTATGGATCCTTCGACACACGTAAGTATTATTCTTCTTGTATGTCGCTTGAATAGGGTCGAGCTGACATTATTATGGCCTAATAGCTCTTTCAGGGGTCTAGGGATGCATTTATAAACGGTTCTTAGTTAAAGTCTGGTTTGCTTTGTGGAGATGTGCAGTCAGTGGAGTGAAGTGTGTATCAGCCACGAGCCTGGGATGCAAAAGATGTCCACTCCATCTTCATCTAACACTAAGCACTGGCCTTGGTGGTATCAGCCCTGTACACATTATGGGACGGAGCGCTCCTCGCGCATGTTATAAGCATATTACAGGTCAGTCATGAGGTCAAGGACCATAGAGTGGAAGGAGGGCATCTGCAGTATCCTTTTGCGAATGGTAGTGGGTATTTCCTTCCTTATAACACAGGATCACAGGAATCCACTTTCGCATTCATGGTTTCATCCTCCTTCTAATGCAAGAGATCCTTTGATTGCACGCAACATACATTTAAAAGCTCTAAAACGTAAAAATAATCAAGACAATATGTTTATGGAGGTTACAGTTAAATGTAAGTCACTTTCGAAATGAATTGTATCCTGCTGTTAGAATTCCTCTATTCGTGTAAAGAGTTCCAGTAA
The DNA here is from genome assembly GCF_964204655.1 of Triturus cristatus. NCBI lineage: Eukaryota > Metazoa > Chordata > Amphibia > Caudata > Salamandridae > Triturus > Triturus cristatus. Next base: position 167,719,181 of record NC_140587.1, read on the forward strand.
GTGCAATAAAGAACCCATAAATAGGGGAGTGGAGCTAATTCTCAATCGAGATGGCGGCTCACCAGGCTTGGTCCACTGCACCTGACCTGTTTCGGCTATATCCTATCTGCACTGCCTGCCTCCCGAGAACCCTTGGAGCCTCCACCATTTGCCGCAGGCCGGGGACGGACCCGAAGCCTGCCACCAGTGATTGCACCAGCTTCTCTTCTGGCCACTCGGAGCGGCCTCAGATGGGTCACATGGCGCTGCTCTACTCTGTGGCCACTCCCCTTGCTTCACCCCACCAGTGCGGGGGGCTCTACCCTGCAGGGTCTGACCACTTCTGCCGACCATGTGCTGCACTGATAAACTGCTTGCCTGTCCCGGCCCCAACTTCAGTGTCTGGATTTAAGGGGACATTAACACTTAAGCCTCTCCGCAGATTCTCCCTGCCTTGCCTGCTTTCATACCCCTCACAACCTACACAGCCATTTTTTATTAGGACAACTGCCCTAACCTGCAATTATTTTCTCGCCTGACCCTCTGGCCCTGGATTTCAGCCTCTGGACCTGAGGTGGCTTCACTCCTCAAGACCTCCTTCGCCTCCACACCCCGATTGCCCCTACCTTACCCGCTTTCTACACTAGGAGAGTCCCTGGTACTTTTCCAGTCGGCTATCTCGGATTGGTGCAGTTACAACTGCTACTTGCTTCTCGCCACATTGCTTTTTTCCGACGCTGCTCACGATCCTACTATTTGATTCCCCCACACTGCTATTTCTCCTGTTCTGCTGGAGCTAGGCCCAAATTTGCTGCCAAAGCTCTTCGCCAAATTCTTTTCTCAGAAGGAGTTACAGGCCAACGACCACCTTTGGCGCAAGCCCCTTCTTCAGCAACAGACTCAGCTACTCTGGATGCCTTCCTTGCAGAACTAAATTCCATCAAGGCTGTAACGACAGTTGAACGGACCATGTCAGTGCTGGCCGCGGAACTTAAGAGTCTTTGCAAGGATTTATGGATTTTAACACTTTACAATCGCAAATTGCTTGCACCGATGCATGGGTAAAGGAATGTAAAACAAGGATGGACTTCAATCCAGATCTGGGCTCTGTACTATGGAACCCACCACAAAGGGTGATGACTCTGGAGGACCTCAGCTGGAGGGCAACATCTGCCTTTTTGGGGTAAAAGAGCAGATGGCAGCCCCAATGCCAGGTAATCCCTTGCTATCTGGCTGCCAACCCTCTTAAATGGCACCTTTGACCCACCCTTGGAGTTTCCACCTAAAGACCAGATGAGAATCCTCTCTGAATAACTCCCAGCCGATGGTAGCCTATCTTCTGAGCCATGACAAAGCAAGTTCCATCCTCCAAATGATTCACCCCAAAGTCCCTTATTGCCATGCTGGCAGGAGAATCACGGTGGCAGCTGACTTCTCCCCCGAAACCACTCTTAACCTACAGCAGCGCCTACCCTAAAACTGTGGTTAAACGCTGAAGGTCTCTGCTATGGCCTTCCTGAACCAGCAATTATGCTCATTGAACATAATGGCATTATCCATGAATGTTTTGATTCCACCCTCATATAATGGTTCCTAGACACGGTTGAGAATCCCTCGATGGATGTTATGAGGACTCCTTCTGCACTCTGTAACACACTCAATGTAGCCCCCCCATCACTTCTAGGGGTCTCAAAGGACTCCCAGATCTAAATCTCCAATGCTGCTACTCCTCCAAGACCCACAGACGTAGTGGCCCCTCACCCGGCAACAACGATAAGTCTTGCTCCCAGTTAAAACCTAACAGAAATCCCCCTGGTACTTCCTCTTGATTGCTCCAGTGCACCTCTGGCATTTAATCTCCTACTTTCTCATGTTGGGTGTGACTACTACTCCCTGACTAAAGGGTGCTCGATTGAATTCACTGCCACGTACATATGTTACTATTTTTCTTTATCTCCCTTCCTTCTTGAAACTATAAAGCACATCTACGAGCCTTGAACATCTTAACTCATACTACCCTCACACCTGATTGCCTCTGATCTCACCATGCCGACCTCTGCCTTGACAGTACTCTAACTGAACAACCAGGCCCCTAACAACTACATCAGGCGCAAGAAAATACTTTCCTTCCTTGCCACTCATAACCCGGACATAGTGTTGCTTCATGAAACGTATCTATCGGAAACTGAGTCCCAAAAGCTCAAACAAGACTGAATAGGAACTGTGCTTTACAAATGTTGTACACCCTCCAAGAAAGGGAGCACTGCTATACTGCTACACTAAAGACTTGCGCCAGAGTAATATATCAACTTGGTCTGACAAGGAAGGCCATTACGTGATTTCCGCATTTGCCATACGATCATGCCATCTCATTGTGGGGAGCAGCTATGTCTCTAATGGTCCTAAACTCACCTTCTTCTCTAGTCTTCATTGGCTGCTTGAAGTGTCTAGTCAGACAGCGGTTCTGTTGCGTAGAGACTGGAACATCACCCAATCCTATCCTTGACCATACAGGTCCCCCAGAGCTTAGACCCAGCAGACATCAATTAGCAGTACTGTCCCTGCTTAATGACCACTCCCTTTTAGATCGCTGAAGGCTTCTACATCCTAGTGACCGTGACTACACTTTCTATTTCAACCAGCATGTCTTAGAATCAAGGCTTGACTTCATTTTTTGAAGGCACACTATCCCCCAGATTCAAGGCCTGCAACATAATTCCGGTCACTGTATAAGATCATGTTCTCATTAGAGTGCTCCTGGGCCTGGCTATCATTTGACTGCCTAGTGGCCTCTGTAAGATGCCAATATGAAAGTTCAAAGACCTCAAGATGTAAGAAATCAGTCGTGCTCACCTACAAGAATACCTGGACTCCAACAACAGCTGAATTGAATCTCGCCAGATATTGTGGGCGGCGTGCAAGACATATATGTACAGTCAACTCATGAGGTAATCAGCATCGCAAAAACCCTGGCTGTCTTCCACAACACAACAATTGCAAAGTCAATCCTCTCTATATGCACCCATCACGAGGCAACTTCCAACAACTTGCACAGGCCAATATGGACTTCAACTCATTAGACTGCTCCCTGGTGGAGGAAGAGCTGGCCCAAATCAAACACCACCATTATGAGGTTGGTGAAAAAACCAGACATCTGTTGGCACAACAGCTCAAGCAGGCAGATTTCCAATGGGTCCTCCCAGCCATTAAGATGGCCTCAGGTGTACCTACCAATGAATCACAGAGAAATATCTCTCCTTTTACAAGGAGCTCTACACGGCCCACGCGGGAGAGTTGCCTACCACAAAGGAACGTGCCTTTTGATGGCTTGGCCTGCCCCACCTTAATGAGGAGGCTGTGAAGTGCTAGAAGTGAATGTTTCAACGGCAAAGATCCCGGAGGCTATACAACACATGTAAAGTGCCAGGGGACGACAGCTCCTCTGTTGTCGCATTTCATATTCTACAAGAAGAATGTGTACTCCTGGCCCCTCTGTGAGCAAAGGGAAACTTCACCACTTCGCCCCCAGTTTCATTCAGTGACCACCATTTTTCTTCCCATAAAAATAAGGACCCACTACTATGTGACAGCTACAGGCCTACTTTGCTGATAAGAAGATCTTAGCGAAGGTCCCGCCACAAGACTCCGAAAATTTATCCCCCTGCTGATCCACACGTCACAAGTGGGTTTTGTGCCTGAGAGATCCTCTAATACTTCTTTCCACTTTACCAATTGCTCAGATCAACAGTAATGGCTTCCTGTCGGACCGGTTTGACATCTCAAGTGGAACAAGGCAGGGTTGCCCCCTCTCGCTGCTCCTCTTTCTCCTGGCGCTAGAGCCCCTGCCGATCCATATCTGAAAGGCTGCACAGATATCAGGCATCCCAACAATTGCTGGTGAAAACAAACTCCTGTTTTTTTGCAGACGACATGCTCATGTCAAAGGTAGACACCTCCTTCCTGGCACTTATTGCACTGATGGCTGACTCTGCCCACTTCTCTGCATACAAGATCAACTGGGGAAAATTCAATGCATTCCTTCTGAACCGCCACACGCCTCTGAATTTTGCTAGCCGATTCTCAGTGTCAGTGGGTGGCTGACATGATAGTCTACCTAGGGGTCCAAATCAGCAATGAAATGTGAAACGTGAAACCGTGGAACTTCTACTGGCTAGCACGATTCTGAACTTTAGAAAATAGTTTCATCTTTGCTTATGCTTCTGGGGCCACATCAAGACGATCAAAATCTTGATGGCATCTCGATTCAACTACTTGTTTGACATGATCCCTGTGGGTGTCCCGAGAGACCTACTACTGCAACTGGCCAAGATGATCAAGGACTACGTCTTGGATGAGCAGAGACCCCACTTTCAACTTTCCAAAATGGAAGCTGAAATGGCAGTCCAACTTCCAGACATGAGTCTTTACTGTAAACTGCACTGGCTGGCCGGCCTAGCCTACTTTTTCTCCAAGGACTTGGAAAAGCCGGACTGGGTCACCATCGAACAGGAACTCCTGGGGGTCCAGCTACCCCTGATCTCCTATACAAGACCCTCACCTCAGGTAACTGTGCTACAAACCCACTGCTGCAGATGACGGTAAACATGTGGGACCCTACACATAAACACCTAAAGGTCCACACCTTCTTCCACATTAAGGCTCCTTTTTGAAATAACAAAGCATTGAAAATAGGCAACACAACAATTCGTTGGACAATATTGTCCTCATGGTAGACCAACTGCTTTAAAATGGTCCAATCAAATCATTTCCATCCCTCCAAGAAGAATTCCACCTAGACACCAGACAACACATGCAATACCTGCAACTCTTCCACTGTGTATCTAGAGTACTGTGGCCACTGCCGGAGGCCCTCCCTGGATTAGTTATTCATTATTACTTGCACCATTGAAGTTTCTACCCAGGAGTGGTTTTGAGACTGTACAAAATGTGCACCATTCATGAGCACTCCGACTGCTCATGAAAGAAAGTTACTATCCAAACTATGATTGGGATAAATTCCTGAACACCCACGACAGAGGACTACAGGAAGCATGATTGAAGTTGGGTTTTTTCAACTGGCACTTGTCTCACTACCAATTATCTTGAGCTAATCTTGTCCTGGCCCAGGATGCTGGTGCTGTGGGCACCCTCAAGGGGAAATCACGCACCTAGTTTCCTCCTGTGGCTCTCTCCAGGAATACTGGACCCAAGTTATAAACACCATGAACACTTCCAACTTGGTCCTACGATTTTCCCCAGAACTTATCTTCCTTCAGGACATTCTAAGGGCCATATTTATCTTGTAGTTGCGTCACTTTTGCACCACACAAAGGGGTGCATGCATGATGCAAATACTAAGTGCGATTTATCAAGCCACACAAAGCCGCCTTTCTTGGCCCTGAGGGACTTGATAAATCTGGAGCAACGCAGAGCAAGTAGCTGCGTTACTCTGACCTAGGGAGGCATTCCATGAGTGGTGGGTGAGTGTTCCCACACAACACCCATGGAGTTTGACCCATTCCCAGATTTACCATTACTGGTAGACCTAGGAATACGCCAAATACCACATCTTCCCGGGGGAAGCGTAACGAGGAACATTCTGCAGCACACATAGAAAGAGGAAAATGCCTCAGGGGATTGTTTTTGTGCAGGAAGGTGTCCCATCCTGCACAAAAGCAAATCCTGTAGGCACCCTTGCACTATGGTACTTCATCACATAATTATAAATATACCCCTCAACGTCCCTGAGATTTCAAGGCACACCAAACATAGAATAGATATGTTTCTCTCTGTGACCACCATGGCCATCCTGTGACAATGGAAATGACTGCCTCTGACACACAGACCGGATGAGCAATATGGCAGCTGCTGCTTCCTGTGAACAGATCATCTACCACCTGCAGGATGACTGGACACTTTGAGGACAAATGGTCTCCCTTCCTCCAAGACCCGATGCAAAACCACCTTAGGCTCACACGACGTTAAGCTTCACATCTCAGGACAGATTGTTTCATATTTTATTTTCTGTGTCACTGCTCCTCCTCAGCATTTATTGGCTGAAAGACCCATACACACTTGACTAGTTTCCCAATGCGCTGTTATATGGTCCCTCCGCCCCCCCACCGCACCATCTTTTAAGGGCAATACACTCTTCACTCTTCACTGTTGAATACATTGTGTTATTTGCAGTGAGCCCTGATTACTGTTTGCTGCTTATATCATTTTTATTTAACCTATTGTTTCACTTGAAAACTCAATAAAGAAATACTAAATAAAAAATAAATGAATAAATGAACCATAATGCCTCCTTTCCAGCAATGGCCTTGTATTTTCTGTTGGAAAATATTAAGAAGAAAAAGAACCAAACAGCCAGCGAAGACTTTTTTTTCAAGCAGCAGATAAAATTATGGTCTGTGAGCTGCCCCTCTCAATGTGTGCTGCCTCCGACAGGAAGCATTGTGATGTTGCAACTCGATCAACACTAATAACCTATTACAGAAGAGCACCACTGTAGGTTTCTGAGTACCGATGACTAGTGATGTCACAATTAGTAATGAAATATTTAGAGACGTGTTTTTATAAGATTACAGGCTTCCATTAATTATAAACAAATAAATAGAATCCGCAGTTACCTCAGACACACTGCACTACAATGCGCCTGATCCACAGCCTCGTCATAGAGGTGACGTCAAATCATCACATCCAGTCCAGGGAAGACATGGCTTGGCAGTTCGGGCTGGACTGTTCCCATGAGGCACAGGGTCAGACTGATTTGCATATGGCCATGTCTGAACTGGGGTGGCAGAGTGGGCTAAAGAACGGTGATGGATTAAACCCAGATCAGTTGACTGGGGGTGAGTGCTTGCAATGTTCAACACTCCGTCCATCATTTCCTTTGGTTTTGCTTTGTTCGCCATAAGTTGACAGGGTATGCTCAGACGTGAGTCCCTTGCTCACTTTGCCACTGGATTCAAGCAAGCCTGTCTGAAGATGGCTGAAATGCCAGAAACCGGTCCTAGGAAGCTTGTTTCCGGTCCAGGGAAGACATGGCTTGGCAGTTCGGGCTGGACTGTTCCCATGAGGCACAGGGTCAGACTGATTTGCATATGGCCATGTCTGAACTGGGGTGGCAGAGTGGGCTAAAGAACGGTGATGGATTAAACCCAGATCAGTTGACTGGGGGTGAGTGCTTGCAATGTTCAACACTCCGTCCATCATTTCCTTTGGTTTTGTCAAATCATCACGACCCAGTCTAAATTACCAGCATTAAGAGGTAGAAAACCCTGAACTACAGGAATGCGGCATTGACATTGTAGAGGCAGATTCCGTGTCAAATCCACACCATTACCACTGGAATGTTGTACTAGATAATGCCAAATCCACGGAATTGCCACAGGAGTATTGCATGGTTGTGCGCCAAAACACTTCGTTATTATAGGAATTAAGCGCTATTGTGTGTTAAACCAACAGTACTGAAATGAGGATACCAGGCTCGCACTGTGCCTCAAAGTGCTTTTTAAATTGAAGCCTACCAGACAGCACAGCAGTCTGGTTTGCTTAAGACTTCTTGGGAACATTCTGAAAGCTTCCCTGGGAATGTATTCTGCTCTTTGCTTACCATTGGCATTGTGGTTGGTAACTCACATTTGCTTTCTTTCAATTTGCTGGCTGTACTTGTTATAGGCTGTCCAGCTTGAGCTAGTCCCTCCTCTGGAGCATGGCTATTTCCAGAAAGCAAGCACTCATGGAAGAATAGAGTTATCAGGCCCATACATTTTGTTCTTTTTATTTTTTATCTTGTCACATTTGCTGTGCATTTAATGACAGAAGTCAAATGTCAGGCTCCATCTTCCAAGTGAGCTTGGTGTTTACTTTTCTTTCTTTGACTTCAAAGTGAGAGAATAGGCTTTTTTGTAGCACACAACAAAATGTAAATGTCTGTAAATGAACTGTGCAACTATTTCAGACTATATCAGAATTAGGAGAGCACAAATGAAGCACATGTTTTTGTAATTCTTAAGTGTGCTGGTAACATACATGTTAATACGATGGAAACAAATCAGTACTCTAAGTGATGCAATTTTCTCACATTATCATTTGTGCGCTGTATAGTTTTATCAGCTAAACTCTGTCTGTGCAAATGTAATGTTTATTTCAATTGAAAATGTGTTGTCTGTAACGCCAATGCACTACCACACCATGCATACTCCACTCTATGACACTCTACACCACTCCACTCTGTGCCACCCCACTGTACAACACTTTACTTTATCTCACTTCACTCTGTGCCACTTCACTCTACAACACTCTACTCCACTCTATACCACTCCACTCTATGCCCCTCTACGAGACTCTAGGCCACTGTAAGGCACTCCAATCTACAACTCTCCAAGCCACTCCACTCCAAAACACTCTACTCTATGCCACTTTACTTTATGACACTCTATGCCCATCCATTCTACTCCGCTCCATTCTGCAACACTCTACACCACCCCATCTATGCCATTCTATGTAACTTTACTCCTCTCTAAACCACTCCACCCTGCTCCACTCCACTTTACTCCACTTCACTCCCCTCACTTCTCCTCTATGCCACTCAGTTCTATGACACTCTACTCTATGACACACCGCTCTGCAAGACTTCAGTGTACAACACTCCATGACATTACTCCGCTCTATGCCACTCCACAAACCTTCACCCCCAACCTATGCCACACCACAACCCATTCACCCCAACCTATGCCACTCCACAATGATCCACGCTACTCTATGCCACTTCACAACACTCTCCTCACTACTAACTTTTAATGGCGATGTACAGCAGCCACACTGATGTACAACATGGCAAAAACACATTGGCGAAGCCAATAGCTCGTACATAGGCATGACCTTCTGGCCGTGTCAATGCTTGTTGAGTGTAGGTGACATCCTTTTCATTGCTCATGTCCACCAGCTCACTGAGAGCTTCTGATTGCAGGTTGAAGCAGTCACTGATCATCCTCTTCCTCTCCTCCCTTGCCATCTCGATTGTGTTCGCCATCATCCCGTTCTGCAACCATGTGGTGGCACTGGCTGTGGTGCTGGCTGTGGCAGGTCTGGCAATGGGAGGCATCGACACCATCTCCAACATGCAGCTCTTGCGGATCTACCAGAAGGACTCTGCCATCTTTTTGCAGGTCAGTGCATAACTTTTCCAGTATGCATGGGCTTCTCTGGAGTGTCATTACCCCGCCACATTCCCCACACATGCGCATCTTTGCGAGCTCCTGAACCAAGTTAGCAAAAAGTACATTGTTAGCTGATATCAAAGGGAGGGAGGCAGACCTCATTCTGCAGCACTAAGGCCTCCTACCTAGTCATGGCATGGTTGAGATCTTGTGAAGACTCGCCTTTGTGCAGCAGTGGTGCTTCGTAGCTAGTCTGGGTATGATAAGTGTTAGTTTTTAATTGGGGAACTGGCACATGCCTTTGTGATAACGTGAAATTTAGTAGCCAGTTAGCACATGGCATGGATTGTGATTGTGGGGCATCATAGAGGACATCTTGACAGAGGCATCATTTGCATTAGATTGACTAATTTCCACCGGAGTACCTGTACATTGCTCTTGAGATACAGGAGGTACACTTAGAACCTGGTGCTGCTATATGAAGAGGTATTGATAATTTGAGGCCTTTTAGATAGATGATGGATAGATGTTGGATGTTGGACAGATGAAAATAATATAGACAAAATAATGTTTGTTAAAATGAGGTGTATTTCTAATTTTGGGGCATCAAACAGTTGATTGATATTATCATGGGAGCTCGGAAGGGTGGAGAACATTAACTGCTATTTGTACTTGTTAGGCGCATCAATCATCCCAAGGGATATCACAGCACTGGAAAGTATTGTCCTAGTATGATAGTGCTCAATGACCCGGCAGACTGGGAGTAGAGAACCAAGATACAAGCTATGAGTATCGCTATTTACCACCTAGGGAACAGTGTAATTTTTAGCTTCTTTCTAGATGCCAAATAATCAGCCGTGCGGGGAAGGCCTAGGGGGATTGGAGAAGGATCGACCTCCTACTCTGGTTTTCTTGATGCATTTAGTTTTGGCCAGAGTGAGGTTGCAAGACCTCAGTTGTCATGTAGGAGTGTAGAATTCAATTTTGTCCTGAAAAATTCAAGGGCCAAGCTTGTGTGGTGCTCTATGTGCATAGCACATGAGTTTTAACTTGGCTGTCTGGCGCACCGACAGCCAGTGGAGTTCCTTCAGGCACTCAGATGCCAAGCTATACTTGCTTTGATTGCAAACAAGCTTAGCAGCAGCATTCTGAATCACCGGTAGTCAGGAGAAGAGGTAGTTTGACATGCCCGCATAGAGCGCATTCCCATAATCCAACCTACTGGTGAATAGTGCCTGAGTGATGGTCTTTTGACAATTCAAAGGGATCCATGAGAAAAGTCTTCCGAAGAGCTTTAACATGGCACAGCTTTTTCAGCATAGTGATCTTATTTGGTCTTGCATAGTGAGTCCGTTATCTACAAGCATGCCCAGGTTTTTTACGACCTGTTTTGGCTCTGGGGCATTTTCTAGTGTCCGCGCCCACCAGGTATCGTCCCAGATTAGGTGAGCTCCTCCAAAGAGCAGGATCTCAGATTTCTCAGCATTCAGTTTTTAGACAGTGTTCTGTCATCCAAGTTGCTGTTTCTGACAAACAATTAATTAGATTGTTCCTGGTGTCCTCGTGCCTTCCTTTGAAGGCAATTAAAAGCTGAATTTCATTAGCATAGGAGCAGATGTTGAAGCCCCATTTCCTGCCAATTTTAGCCAGAGAGGAGACATAGGCATTAAAATGGGTGCGGCTCAAAGAGGCTCCTTGTGGGAAACCATAGTTAATGTTTATTGAGCTAAAGGAAAATGGGCCCATTTTGACTCTCTGGAACGTGTGATAATCATCGCAAAATTAGCTTAACGCAACTTTGCACATCGCAGTCTATTGCGGGAAAATAACACCGTCAAATCAGCAAAAACCAGCGACAGGCATGCAATTCCCACGCGTCATGCAGGAAAATGCACTATAAAAGCAACAACAAAAAAAAGCGGGAAAAAAAGAATCTGCGTAGTACCATGGATGCACCCGGACCGAGTGCAGAGACCAACGCGAGCCCCACGAGCCCCACAGACCAATAGCAAGGAACCTCGTGGTCAGGGAAGGCCAAGGAGAAGAGGAAGAGGCAGACGCGGTGCAGTCCACAGGGAAACCAGATCAGCGTCACGGAAGTGACAGAACACCACCATCCACTGAACGTCAATATGACAAACGTGAATGCGGTCAGGGTGTCGAGGAGGTCTATGGAAGAGGACAAGAGGCACTGGCATGATGTGCAACGATGTGTAGCACATTGCACACCCACAATGACCCTGGATCATGTTCCTGATCCCCGTGGCACACTGCAGCACACACACATAGCAATAACAGCACATCCGACGACAATGTGGCACTAAGTGCAACACCGACACTGCAGAACAGAGGACACAACTGGGTCCGCTCATGCGCAGAAACAGGCCAATCACATCTAACATAACAGGAAACTGTGAGATGGAAATGTACGTGTACAACCACACATCCGTCATGTAGTCCAAATGTCCACTGTCCCGCATCAAATATACAGCACCTCCCAAACAGTCACAATGTACATTGTCATACAGTCTGCATGTAAACTAGAACAATGCGCCAACATACATGTCAACACAATGTCAACATGCATCTCCCCTTCACATTGCAGAGGGACAAACAACACCTCCAGCAGAGCAGACCAGACTACTCATCAGTGATGCTGGAGAGGACCACCACACCTTCGACACCGACGCTCTACAACAGCCCATGGACATCTTAGGCCACCCACCCCCAGGATCAGGGCAGCCAAGCTACATAGAGGAGACCACAGCCCCTGCACAGACCACACAGCAGGAAGCACCCGCTACCACGCCTGGCTCCCAACACTTCACCTTGGCACACATCGCATTCCAATGCCAGGTGTCAAAGTGCCAAAAGGAGGTGACCGAACAGGTGCAGGTGGGGTCAGAGCTCATGGAAGCTGAAGTAAATCACATACGTGGGTGTTCAAGTCCCTTCAGGGACCACCTACACCCCACAAAGGACTGAACCACACCCAGAGCCCTGGAATCATCATTCACACCCCCACACTAGACCTCCGTACGATGGCCCAGTCCACTCCTCTTACGTATTGAGTGGGTGATGACAAAGCTACATGTCCAAGGTCTTACCCGCTGCCAGCGGTGCCATGGTTGCGTCCGCTGTACACAGCACAATGTAATGTTGTAGGCCCCGGGGCCCTCATGCATATATCATGACCACACAGGCACACGCAGATAGTTTGTGGAACTGGCTACGGGCACGTGCGCCCGGCCCCTTTATTGCCAGGGTCACATGTACAGTGACGCCTGTGCTGGATGTGTGTGGGGTGAGTGTAAGCCAGCCTGCACGGAGTGGTTGGTGCTGGCAACAACTTGAACAGTGAACACCATTAAAACGGAAACAGAAAACACCAGCATTATAGAGACAACTGCGGAGCATCATGGTGGTAGCTGGAGCAAGTACCGAGGTCACCCAATCTGCAAACAGAAGTGTCCGTGAGTTGCAGTGCACTGAGTTTGGGGCACTAGAGCTGAGCGTGCTCATGTGAAGAAAATATCTAGGATTGTGTCCCTTCGGGTCATTCCGGATGCAGCTGCAGTGGGGTGTGTTACACATGCATCATCTTCCTCATCATCGTCCCAGGTCTCCCACACTGCCTGAGGTGACATTGCTGCGTGAGCTCACCAGAGCACACAACTAATTCAGAAATGGTCCATGAGTCATGGTGCACTGAGTTAGTGGCACCTGGAGTGCTGAGCAGGGTATCAGGCAGATGATGACATCCACCACAGGTGTGAGCAACTCCGTTTGTCTCCCAGTATGGCTGTTTTGACTCTGGAAGTTAGCGTTTGGAGGTTGTTCTGGCGGTGGTGGCATGTGACTCCTGCGGTGATGCGATGTCCGGGCCGGTCAGAACTCGATTTGATGTGTGAGCCCTGGTGGACAGCACTTGAGGCCGGAGGCAGCAGACAGTGCAGGGCCACAGACACATGGCGTTGATGACCCAAAGGCCATCATCTCAGAGACCATCCAATATCTCTACGTACAGGGTCCCTGACTTGAGCTACACAGAGTTAGTGGCCCTGGATGCACTTCAGCCGGGACAGGTACACCGCCACGGGACGGGGCCACGCGAGCTGAGCGGTTCCTCATCGATGTCCAAGGTGAATGTGGTGGAGGGTTGCTGGGGACAGTGGAAGGTATCCTCCAGGGCATGATGCAGAGGGTAGAAGCCATCCAGGAAGCGGCAAATTGAGGAATGGAATGCTACAGCCTCGTTTTCACCAAAAATCTGTATCACCAACATGATGATGAAGACAAGCCTCCAGTCCATAGACTCAGTCACCACCAAAGTTCAACCAGAAAGCGTCCATGGCTGTTGGGGAACAGACTTAGTGGCACCAGAGGTGAAGGGGTATGCAATCTGCGATGAGGCCAGTACAATGATATAAAAGCTGACATGAATAAATCAAGACTGAGTTCCGAATGTGTGACCTACTCGACCGCAGTGTAGGCCCGAAGCAGCGGTCAGCAGGGGCCCACATCCACGTGTCGTTGGCTCGTGATGCACAGAGTTAGTGACACCAGAGCAGTTGTTTGCAGTGTTCGATCACCTCCATACGAGGATCCTTTTTCCTCCGGACTGCACCATGTCTTCCTCTTACTCCTCTCCATCCGTTCAATAATATGAACTCTGCCATACACAAATCAAGACTCAGTTACAACTGTGTGACCTACTCGACCGCAGTGTAGGCTGAAGGCAGTAGTCAGCAAGGGACTACAGACAGGTGTTGTGCGGATGCTGTGCACAGAGTTGGTGGCACCACATCGAAGGGAGTACAGTGACATAAAATCTACCATAAAGTGTGTACTCTGCCATTGCATAATCAAGATGCAGTTCCAAATGTGTGAGCGACTTGGCAGCTGTGTAGGCTGGTGGAGTATGTCAACGAGAAAGGAGTACTGCGGGCCTGTGTCGTGGAGGACGTGATGGTCTGAGTATTCTGCTAAGCTCGAGGGCTTTTGGCTTGGGGCTTGAGCTGGCACGTGGTGTTGGCAGGTGAGCAGTGTGGCCTGGGTGCGCTGGTTCGGGCAAGACGGGTTCGGGGACAAGCAGGCCAGGGTGCAGCAGGCGTACAGGATCGCAGGCAACACCGCTCACGGCGAAGGCGTTGGCCTCATGACGGTCTGGGAGGCGCCGCCCTGGCAGAGACGTTGGGCATTCCGGAAGAGAACCACGCCCAGAGCTATGTGCTTTTTATTTACATCCCTAGGCTGGCCTGGCGTACGCCGGGCTAGCCCACTCTGCTCACGCTTACGGGGGGGGGGGGAGGGACGTCACAAGCTACATTTACAGGATCTTCCCCACTGGCTGGGGTGACATGGTTGCATTCACTGTCCACTACACTCCATACACCAGCAGTGCATGTGGACATGGATACTGCTGTCTGTCCAGCACATCCCTGCCACACTTGGCATTGTGTACCTTCTCATTCATGGGTCACTTGCCTCTGTCGCACATGCCTGGTTCCCACCTCTCCCCACATTCCGCTATTGTGTGGCTTAGGTGCCATGCCCTTGATGGCTCATGTACATGGCTAGCCCAGATTGCCACAGTAAGTTATGCTGTCTTGTCTGGTGGGTGGGCATGTTGTTTGGCATGTTGAATGTGAGTCTGTGACGTGTGCATTCCCAGAGTTGTGAGTTGCATGATTGTGGAGTTGGGGGGTGTAGTGTGTTCATTTGGTATTTGCCAACAAGCAATGCATTTCCATGGGTGCCATCCTGTTAGCGCTGGTTGATGATGGACTGTCGGTAGGAGTAGGAATCATGCACACTGCCTGGGTAGTTGGCGACGACGTTGGTGGCGATTCCCACGTGGTCCACTGTTGCCTGCACATTGATGGAATGCGTGTGCTTTCTGTTCAGGTAATTGTGTGCAGTGTCACCAGGGGGCACAAGTAGGACATGTGTGCAGTCAATTGCCCGGACACGTGCGGGAAGCCAGCTATGGCGTAGATGCCTTGCTTAGTCTCCAGCTGTTCCTGCGCAGTGTGGGGGGAGTATAGGTACTGGGGTACCAAGCTGATGATGGCATCCAAGACAGTCGTGATGAACTGTGATTGGGCTGGCTGTGAGACTCCTCCGTCTCTGTCGGTTGTTGGTTGGAAGGTCCCAGAGGCCAACATATGCAGCACAGCCAGCAGCTTTGTCTGCGAAGGGATGTTGGTTGTCCGCTGTGTTGGTACCGTCAGCCTGTGGGCAATGGTGGTCAGGATGCGTAGGATGGTTGTCCATTTGAGCCTGTAGTGGGCAATGACATTCTCTTGTGTTGGGTCTGTGAGGTTGGTGCATTTTCTGAAGGTCCGCTGTCTTGGTCTGTGCTGCCTCTGTGGTGGTCCGGGGAGGGGGTGGGGGTGTACGGTGGGGTGGCGGTCCTCGGTGTGGTGGCGGTGGGTGTTGTGGCCCTGTTGGGGCTCCGAGCTGCATGATGAGTGGCTCCATGGCATCTGTTGGTCTTCAGGTGTGGCTGTGGTCTGGGCTCCCTTTTCTGGTGCTGGTTGTCGTCCGACTTTGCACCAGGTCAGAGCAGGGGTTAATTTCCTACTGCTAACGCGCCTTATCGCATGTTTTGTGATCTTATCGCCAATCTGGCTGGTTGTTGAGGTGTGGTGTTGTCATGGCTTTTTGTTTGGGAACGCCTACTCTGCATCTCATTAGCGAAAGTTGCCGTGGTCATCCGTGGCGATGTTTTTTGAGGATGCTATCGCCGGAAAACTGGTGATATCGGCTAATTGCACCGGCTTGTGAATGGGGCGATAAATTTATCACGACTTTGGCTGCGATAAAGTGCCGATAACTCAGCGATAGGTCCTTGAGAATATGCCCCTCTGTGTTCTATTGTGTAGCAAGGAGCTGAACCATTGGAGAGCTTTCAAGTGAAACCCCTTTTCATGTAAGATGTTACATAGGAGGTCATGGGATAGAGTATTGAACGCTGCAGAAAAGTCCAAAAGGATCAGGACGGCAGCCTTGCCTTGGTCAACCAAGGATCTAATGTTGTCCAATACTGCAAGAAGTGTGGCTTCTGTGCTATTTAAGGCTCTGAAGCCAATCTGAGATGGGTCCAGGACCTCGTTGGTTTGTAAGAAATTAACCAGATGTATGTTGACCAATCTCTCCAACACCTTGGAGAGGTATGGTAGTTGAGATAATGGTCGGTAGTTTGCGGGATTGTGGACCTCTATGCCGGCTTTTTTTTTCAATGGAAAAACAATGGCTTGTTTCCAGATTTCCTGGAAGACTGACGATTGCAGGTACTTGTTAAAAATGTGGCTGACATACAGGCTTAAGACTGTTGTAAGCCGAGAGAAGATGAAATGAGGGCATGGGTTGAGTGGGGATCCTGACTTGACCTCAATCATAGCCTTAGCTACCTGTTCCTCTGAGAAGGGAGTCAGGTTGCTTAGGTGAGCATGTGCTTTGGGTGGGGGCATGGTGTCCCGATCCGACTCATCGGTGGATGATTGGTTTTTGAAAGAGGAGTAATTTTTTTGAAATTTTGTCGATGAAGAAATTACTGATTATCTCACACGTATCTGTTGAGGGAATCATTGTTTGGGACATAATATTTGGCTTGCAAAGTTCTTTCACGATTTTGTAGAGCTCTTATGATGAATTGCTATTATCCTCTATGTGTTTTGTATAGTAGTTTTTTTATATTCCATATATCTACCTTATATAAGTGTAGGTAAACATCACAACCGTTCACCTATATTCTTCTCTACATTACATACGTAACGGTTCTTAGGCACTGATCTTTTACCTAGATACAACACTGCATTCAGAACACAGGTTTTTCCCTGGTTCAATACTCATACATTATGCATGAGGCTTCCTGGAAGCACAGCAGGACTCACAGCAGGATGAACATCTCTTGTATAATATCTAAGTTAAAGTTCAAGCCCGATGTCATCCTTTAGGCCGACACAGTAACACAGTAAGGTAGGACCCCTGGGGAGACCTATGGGTATATATACATCATGTCTTGCTTAGAGAGACAGAGGAGACCGTGACTTCCCGGCTGACACACTGACCAGAGACGCTGAAGTTCCTGCATGCAGACGCTCCAACTAGCAGTGGTCTAACATCCCTCGCAGGGTGCCCAACTCGAGACCAGGACGGGGTCCCATATTCTCTTATTTCAAGTAAATGGGGTTGACTAGACCTTAGAGGGATTCTTGGCATAACACCTACACAGATGCTAGGTACATTTAGATACATCAAGTTAGGGAGACATCATAGGAGTACGCACTGATAATCATGTATTCTGTGTACTTGTATATATGCATGATTGCTGCAAGATTGTAGAACTATACCATCCCTATATGTTTGTAGTATTGCTAACCATATATCTCTGCTACTGTCTAATGGTTGTTGCAGCTCATATATTTTAAACTAGAATAACAACTGTTCAATAAATACTTATTGAAACGCCCAGACTGTTTATTCTGTGTATCTCTGAGACGAACTAAGTGAGCACGAATGACTGAACGAAAAGTAGTACATTGTTTCCACAATCCTGAGGGATCAGAGTTGTCATGTTCTGAGGTTGCCAGAAACTATTCTCTCCCTGATAAGAGGAGATTCTAGTGGCACAGTGAGCTAGCTAATGCAAACAGGCGTATCCGGTGGGGGTGCTCGGAACCAGTCTGCTGTCAAACCCACAGTGTATGTTATCCGGAACGCGCAGATCCTGTATAGGATATATAGGAACTACATGACATTGCACTGCCAACGTTGGTTGGGTACTTATTTAACAGTAGAATCTGAGTAGTTCAGTCATACTATTTCTCAGAGACCCCTACTCACAAACACCAGAGACGTTTGGAGTGGGTTGACACATACTCCGCCACAGCTGAGTAGACGAAAAATCCTATTTATTTGCTGTTGGTTATTCAAGCTTGAAGGACACAGTGTTCCGAAAATTGTGCATAAAACCTTCTCTTAGTTCCGTTGAACAAACTTCTTCTTTACAAAATGACTGAGGACAGAGATAACGCAGTAGTGGATCTGAACCTCTCAGTAGGAGAAGAAGATGGAGACGCAATTCCGATTGCAGAAATATTCAGACATACAATCACCCTGAAACTGTTAGAAAATGGTTTGTCATCTGGAGGTGGCGCAAAATATTTGAAACTGCATATGCATAGGCAGAGACAGTTTGGGTGGGAAAGCTTTAAAACCAAAACTGATGGGCAGTCCTGAAAAGGACACTTCAAAGCAGACACCTACTTATTCTAAAAAGAAGTGGGATAGTAAAAAAAAAACTTTAAAGGAAACAAATCTCAATCCCGAGGAAGATCTACTCCACATGAGGCCTCTGAAAAGAGGTACAACCTTAGGAATAGGGATAATATTAGGAAACCTGACAGGTATCAGGATACTGATACGTGTTCCTCTCGTTCCTTTCAAGGATCATCGAAAAATTCAGAGTGGGAAGGACGATCAGAAAGACAAAAAGAGCGTACAGTGTGCAGAGACAAGCAGCACGCTCAAGATTATACTTCCAAAAGAAAAGAGAAGCAAAAGCAAAAGCCACAGTTCAAGAAAAAGAAAGTTGCAGGTCTAAAGATCAGACATGCCCAGAATTCAGAGGACTCGAATACGGAACGGGGAATGGGCTCTGTAGATGCTAGACAGTGTGGCAGAAGTAAAAATAGCTCGCCAGAACCTGATGGAGTTTCTGATGACAGCCAACTTGAATGATTATATCACTGTGGAAACACCTGATACTAGAGTAAATGTCCCACATAAATTATATGAAATAACACTCCAAATGGAGGGGGACAAAAGTAGGAAAGTGAGACATCTCTTTTGGGAGAACCTTATATTTGGCTATGACATTTTGTTAGCTGAACAAGATTGGCCGTCAGCATTCGTCATGGATTGCCCTAAAGAAGAAACAGTAATTCTACCAGCCTTCTCAGATCTTATTCCCAAGCACTTACAACACACATATTCGCAGGAGTGGGTGGTAGCCTAAGCTCCGGCATTATAAAGGAACCATGTTGGATGGGATGTATGTATGTATGTATTTCAGACTTATAAAGCGCGCTGTAACCCTACGGGAATCCTGGCGGATTAGGATTCAACCCACCACATAATTCCTTTAAAAAATACTCCAACTGCACAGAGGCAGTATCCAGTGAAGCAAGAAGCTAAAAAATAGGTCAGAGAGATCTTAGATCAACTTGAGTACCAAGAGGTGATTGAAACTTGCACATCACAAATGAACAATCCTTTGTTTCCTGTCATGAAACCTGACAATACATATCGTCTAATTATAGATTACAGACATCAAAACACTTGCACTATGACATTTGCAGTTCAGAATGCACACAGTGCCGCAGTAATGAATAACATTGTGCGAAAAAAATACAAAACAACACTTGCTATCTCAAATGGATTTTTTTGCCAAAATATAGCGCCTGAAAGCAGGTATTTAACAGCCTTCTCAACGCTAGGGTCGCAGAGGCAATTTCAGCGACTCCCCCAGGGGTATAGGAACAGCCCGGGGTTGTTTTCGGCCAGAGTAACTGAGTTACTTCAAAAATTGGATGAAGAGGCATTGTCCTATGTGGATGATATTTATCTGACGGACGATGACCTAGAGGAAGACTTGAACTGAGTGAATACCATAATTTTGGGATTTGCATCTGAGGGCTACAATTTAAATTAAAAAAATCTAAAATCGCCCACCTCAGTGTCCTGTTATTAGGATACGAGCTTTCAAGTAAAGGAAAAAGCATAGCAGCCAATTATTTAGAAAAATTCGCGCTGCTCCAACCTCCAAAATCATTAAAAAATCTACAATCAATACTGGGATTCCTAAATTTTGGTAGAACATACATTTTGGATTACACAGAAAGATTAAGACATTTGTACGACTTAATAAAACCTGATTTCTCAGCGAGAAACTGGACATAGGAACATACAGATGTACTTTGTTCCTTACAAGCTGACATAATAGCTTTAAAACACTTACAGACACGCGTAAACGTACGCAACCTGGTGATCCGTATAATTGCAGGTCAATCAGGGTACACCTATCTGACATACAATGAAGGTAAAACAGTACTAATTGCATACAAGTCACATTTGTACACAAATGCTGAGATGCACAGAAAAAATTCTAACAGCAGTACAGACTGCCATAGTGAGAGAAAGAGCACTGGCTCAGGGGAAACGAAAAATAGTAGGGACTCCATTTCCAGCCTCAGAGGCTGCAACAAAGGCAAGCGTCCTTAACGGCAAAGCCTTACATCCAAGATGGATACAATGGGCTAACTCTCTCACTGCAAGAGACGTAGAATACAGGTACGACCCAAATTGAAAGACACAAGCATTCCTACAATACGAACAAGAATATCCTCTACCTAATGAAATAATGCCTCTGGATGAGTATGAATATACCATTTACACTGACGGATCTGCTCAACCGGCCATATGGAGTAAGCAACAATACAGCGCAGCATGTGCTATCATTAAAAGTTGCATGCAAGATGGAAAGTTCCATCCGAGTTGCACTAAAACGCAATTTCTAGGAGACTGCATGGCACAGTTGGCAGAATTAAAAGCACTGATAATGGCACTTGTAAATACGGATTGAGAATTCCCCACACTAATTGTGTGCGATTCCTTTTACTGTGTGCAGTCCTACAATGAATACTTGCAATACTGGGATCAAAACGGGATCAAAGATGCTAAAGGTGGCAATATTAAGCATAAAATGCTATGGGAACAGGTAGTGAAGTTTAAATCAGAACTACCAAGGACTCACGTGATACATACACTGAGTCATCAGGGTGATGGCGTTCACGTTGAAGGGAATTAATTGGCTGATGAAGCGCAAAGGGGGCTGTACGCACGGCTTCCGCAGCTGCAATCACTCGTTCTAAAACGAGAATAGACCATGAGATTATGGTAGCAGTTATTGCTTCAAGCAAAATCAACGGTGCAGTACCAAAAAGATTTCTGCTCAAATACTCCTACAAGTTAGATGCAAATAACATTCCATTTGCTCAGATTCCCAGAGTGGGGGATAGAGTAATTCTAAACATGGATCCTAGGTTAGGTTTAATAGTAGCAGCACACAAAGGGATAGGTTCTACACATGCAGGAGTTACGGCGACTGATTCTTTGCTGAAACAGCTCTATTGGTGGCCTGGATTAACAAAGCAAACTAAGGAGTATGTCTTGAAATGCAACATCTGACAGCAGATGAAAGGTTCCACTGTAACACGTCCTGCACAGACACCATTGTTAATAGCTGACAAGCCGCTAGCGTGTGTCTACCTAGACCACTGCGGCCCCTTGAAAAGAGATGGGGCAAAAAAATATATCATAGTGGCAGTGGATTCTTGCTCGAGGTTCCTATGGGTGTGGCCCCAGCCCTCGACTGACGCTCGAACTGTTATAAAAGATTTGCAAGTCTTTATAGGCACATACTCAATTGGCACATTACATTCTGAAGTTAAAGAAAACAGCAGTGAAGGCTAAGATGGCTGCACCAGTATATTAGTTCCCAAAGTTATTAGATTAAAAATGCTCAACTTTTCGTAACCCCGCTGCCATAGAAGTCACACTTTACGAGTAGAAAAACTTCTCTTCAAATAATGAAAATAATGAAAAGGAACAAATAATCAAATATGAGTCATTTATAAATAATTTCTTCTCAAATCCATATAATTCTTATGAAATTATAATACGGGGAGTCTTAGAATCTCTTTTCTTCTATTAATCTTTATTTTTATTTCTATTGTTAATCAAATGCATCAAGCCCAGCCAACGCGTTTCATCCCAAAAATGGACTTCATCAGGGCTGTAAAAAACATTATTAAACTATGGAATGTACACAAAAGCTTTAACACAAACTTACATTTACACAAAATATCATAAGAAAGGCCAGATAGACATAAACATGATAAAAAGGACATGAGGTTATTCAACCTTTAGCAACAAAAGTTCAACAAAGACTCCCTGCCTATATCCATTCTTAACATGTACTACCAATAGCAAAATGATTCATATGAACAAGCAGCCTAATTACAATCCAAAATAGGTAAGTATCAACAAGGAATATATACAAACTCCTTATGTTATTCCAGATACTCTCAAGTTTGTCATGATTCATGAGGGACATACATTTATAAATCCGAATCCAAGTGCCTCTGAGTGAAAACCATATAACTGTATAATAGACAGTAAGACCATAATGGAGAAAAAGAAATCTCAACACTGTTTCAATTTGCAAAAAGTATATAAAAATTCATAGGAGGGGGAATCTTATGGTCTAATATCGGACAACACTATGAGGGTATACACACAGAACATAAACATAATTACTTGTAGATCAAAAATAGGTCTAACAAAGTGCTCATATATAGTACAAAAACTCACTTGGAATTAGGTCAAGAAGATCACTGAAGCAATCTATATTTAGCCATACATATCGATGTTCTCATGGTGTATGTTTTCTGATTTTATCCGTGCTAAAAATACATAAGAGCAAGTACTATCATAAATGTAAATTATTCACTCGATCTATCAACTAAGGCTAAAAAGAGGGAGCAGACTTTTAATATATATATATATATATATATATATAAATAATTTATAAACGACTCATATTTGATTATTTTCTCCTTTTCATTATTTTCACATTGCATTCTGACCAGGGCCCTGCGTTTAGCTCTCGGGCTTACAAGGAGGCAATGGGACATTTGGGTGTAGCTTTGCGCTACTCATCTCCGTACCATCCCGAGAGAAATTTGGTAGTAGAGAGAAAAAACCGAGACTTAAAGCAATCTTTAACAGCTAAAGTATTAGGCACGGGCGAAAGTTGGGTTAAACATCTTTATGGAGTCCAGAGGGGCCTTAACAACATGCCAAGAAGTTCTCTGGGTGGGGGGGTCACTCCATATGAGGTCCTATTTGGGACAAGAATGTGGGTACCTGATCTTGATTGTGAAGGCATAGTGGTGGATGAAAAGCATTTTGACATCCATGAACGTTTGGCTGTTTTAGGAACTAAATGACTCAAGGACAAAACAAAGTAACGTCCACCTGAAGCAGACCTCCATTGGGGAAATCAAATCAGTCACGGGAAGACCTGTCTGGATCCCAAAAGTTGGGGATCTGGTCAGAGAGAAAATAGCGGACAAAAAAGAATTTGGGCCATCCTACAAAAAACCTGTACCAGTCCTCGCCATCGAAAGGAACAAAAAGTGTACTTTTACCACCTCTTGCCGGAAAAAAAGGAGAAAAGATTTGTCTCAATTGACCTGATCAAACTACACTATGTGGCCGATACTAAGCAGTAGGCCACATGGACTCCAAAGTAGCATACGCCCTCCTCTCGCTACAATTTAAGAAGTTCAAACGGAAAGACTCATCATGTTCGAAGAGCCTCCTATACGGAATGATGGACTATGCAACAATGCCATGGAACTCGTTCCCTTTGAACACGAAGTGCAACTTCAAAACCAAACTCAAAACAACACATAAGTTTCTATAAGACCAAATACTGATGTTTATGTCAACATGCCTCGACAAGAGCAAACTACGATTCCAACAAATCCTGATGCATTTCCAACAATTGATCGTACTGCTTCTGGCTGCTTCATAAACTTTGATACATTTTCTTTGGATCCAGGTGAGCCTGAAACGACGCCAGCCCAAAAATAACGCAAGCAGCAAGTTAAAGACTTTCTGATCTTTCTTAGAAAGACTCACCTGGTATCACCGTGGGTAGAACTATGGATAGTTACTGGGGTGCTTTTATTTATTTTCTGGCTAGGCTTAGTAATAGTTTTTAAAATGCTTATTAGTGGACAATACATTCGGCAAAGCTCTGCAGCCCAAAAGGGGAGTATAATTTTAAAACCACATCAATCATCTTGAGAACAAAGAGATTTGTCGTTCATGAACATTACAGCAGTTCCTGTACCTGATGGTATAGTTTGGGACAAGGTTGATTTCAATATATTTGGGCCGACGGAAATTTTAAAAATTCCACATTTATTTAAAATATCATTGAATGATATCATTAACTCAAGTACATTTTCCGATGATTGCAATTTTGAAACTGTAAATAATATGTTCTCTGATTTAGAAAAATCTTCTGCATTTTCTAATAGTGAAACATTGGAGAGCTCAGCAGATTATGAATCAGTGTATTGTTATCATCATTATGGTAATAATTTTTTGCATAAATCTGCAAATTCTAGAAATGTGTTCACATACCATCAGTGGGAACATTGTCCAACACCATCAAAAGCCAGTTCAAAAACCATTGCACAAAAATGTCCATATTTTTTCAGGGTTTAATATGTCTGACCAGCCTCATATTATTATAAGGTTACACCAACATCAGCACAGAAAAAATATGTTAACAAACACCAAACAGATTTTCTCAGCATCCTTAATTGCCCAGTTGTCTGAACAAGGTTACGACTTATGGAAGGACATCATAGACCTAAAATCGGTCTGGGGTACTAGAGAATGGCAAGTTCAGGGAACAGAAGCTTTATTTAGAGCATGCCTTATCCCTCAACAAATCATGTTTTTGAATGGGACAGTGCAACAGACATCTTGCCTTGGACTAGCCAGGAACAAAGACTTGAACACACCTTGGCTGCCAACAGCATCATCAACCGAGGGTAATGAAACATTACAGAAAGGAGTTATATTAAATTACACCATACAATACAACAGACCAGATTGGAAGAAATGGTTGATTTGGCCCACAGACACCAATGGTTGTCAGGAAAGATTCATGGCTAAAACTGAAGGGTTTAGTAGCCATAGGCCAGATCCGCGCTACGTACAGAGACAACATCCAGGAGCTGTGACATCCTACAGTGTTGGGAAGTTGTGCCTTAATTGGCTAGAAACCTCAACACTCACAGAAGTGAAACAACACTTATCCTTACTCACACAGGACATGCATCTTAGGGATTTTTTACTAGGTCCCAGGAAACCACGTCGGAAACGTTTCATATATGCTGGCATTTACGCTGCCTACAATGAAATTTGGAAAATATCACAACAAGAGGCCGCAGAAAGAATACGAGAAATAGACCGTATTAACTTAGAGAAATCTCTTGCAGTGGTAGACAATGGGTTAACAACATTGACCTCCAGGATATATTCCTTAGGCAACATTGTATCTTCTGCGATAGACATACTGGAACAAGATTTGGCCATATTACAACACGGGCAATCTCAATTACGTTCTATTATATCATTAAGCTGGACACTGCCATCTTTGCGTGCAGGCTATGTGCCTTGGCGTTTCATCAACAGTACGTCTCTGCTTTCTGAATACAATCTAACTGATAAACAGATAGAAATGGCACAAAAGGGAGCTAAAAATACAATGCTGCGTAGTCAAAAAACTGGCTAGATTACCGTTCACAGTGACAGAATCACTGCACACAGAATGGCTAATCCATGGCCACATAACTGTACCGGTCACTAAGTTTCAGTTTCAGTATTGCTTTGAACAAAAGCAGGCAGGCAAATATGAAATGGGTAAGGAATACATTAAGGAAACTTGGGAATTACCATACAGATTTCGATGCCGGAGTGGGGATCGTGAAGTGTTTCTCAGTCGTACAAACTGTAGGAGCGCTTTAAGTGGATTGCTCATATGTCTGGACATTCTACTGCACGGGGCTTGTAATGGTTCAGTGGCGCACCTGTCCCTTCATCTGAGAGGTGCCCTAGCTGCCGTGATTACTCCAGCATTTGGGAGACTTTCAAATGGGAGTTACTTGATGTTGAACAGTCAAGGCTGCTGTTGAATGCTCCCGGGCATCGCATATCTGGTAACCGTGAGCTCCAGGGTTACTTGTGGTATGCATGTATTGTTTCCACCGACACATACAGTCAGAGAGGCGCCGTTATGGCCTTTACTGAATGTTTCTTTAATACGGTTTGATACTCTAGGCAGAATGAAAGCCATGCTTTTACAGAAGTCTGTGCCCTTAACCTCCGCTCGAGAGACTTTTGAACTCGAGATCGCAAGGTCTTCAGCTGAGATACAGGCGTTTATTAATACAAACTGCCCTTTCCATTACATTGAAATGGTAAATCGTATCTTTAACATGTCTGATACGACTGGCATTGTCCACCTATTTAAGACCATAGGTTCTGTACTTCTAAGCACCTTTCAGACGGTACTTGGAGTTATACCAAACTTCATACACTCTGTATTCGGAAGTATCTTCGGATGTGTTCTGCTGATCCTGTTTCTAATAGCAGGTATCCTGATTGTCTTTTATCTGCTACACAATGGACGTCCCAGTCACCAAGGATATGGAAAGAGCGCTCCTGGAACGGAAA
Source organism: Triturus cristatus (assembly GCF_964204655.1). Taxonomy (NCBI): domain Eukaryota; kingdom Metazoa; phylum Chordata; class Amphibia; order Caudata; family Salamandridae; genus Triturus; species Triturus cristatus. Next base: position 167,745,715 of record NC_140587.1, read on the forward strand.
TACTGTGACCAAATGGTACAATACCTGGGGACGCCTCGCCTGAGAGAACTAAGTGCATCTTGGTTCCTGTTATTTCGACCAGTCTGGATGGACTGCATCATACCCGTCCTCCGATGCGAGTTTTGCAGAGAAGAATGCATGTTAGACCTTTGATTGACACTCCCATCATGTGCGTAACTGGACGTGAATGCTCTACTGGACCCAATAACTGGGGTGCCGCTCGCAGTCGAGAACTGTGTTTCTGGGATAAACGCCGAACAGCTACCAAGGAGGAGCAGTTGGAACTTATTTTAATTGGACTTACTCTTGATTTTGGCAGAAGAGTTCCCTTAGCGCTATACACCTTTGAACTTGACACATCCTTCCCGGGACTGCGAGGCCCAGGCTGCCCTGCAACGCTATTCTGCAGCGCACCTGGTGCCTCTTCCCGGCCCCTCCTCTTGCTGCCTGGCTCGCTAAAACGACTCGCGGCCCCCGCTTCGCGGGAGCCGCTCGCAGTCGAGAACTGTGTTTCTGGGATAAACGCTGAACAGCTACCAAGGAGGAGCAGTTGGAACTTATTTTAATTGGACTTACTCTTGATTTTGGCAGAAGAGTTCCCTTAGCGCTATACACTTTTGAACTCGACACATCCTTCCCGGGACTGCGAGGCCCAGGCTGCCCTGCAACGCTATTCTGCAGCGCACCTGGTGCCTCTTCCCGGCCCCTCCTCTTGCTGCCTGGCTCGCTAAAACGACTCGCGGCCCCCGCTTCGCGGGAGCCGCTCGCAGTCGAGAACTGTGTTTCTGGGATAAACGCCGAACAGCTACCAAGGAGGAGCAGTTGGAACTTATTTTAATTGGACTTACTCTTGATTTTGGCAGAAGAGTTCCCTTAGTGCTATACACCTTTGAACTTGACACATCCTTCCCGGGACTGCGAGGCCCAGGCTGCCCTGCAACGCTATTCTGCAGCGCACCTGGTGCCTCTTCCCGGCCCCTCCTCTTGCTGCCTGGCTCGCTAAAACAACTTGCGGCCCCCGCTTCGCGGGAGCCGCTCGCAGTCGAGAATTGTGTTTCTGGGATAAACGTCGAACAGCTACCAAGGAGGAGCAGTTGGAACTTATTTTAATTGGACTTACTCTTGATTTTGGCAGAAGAGTTCCCTTAGCGCTATACACCTTTGAACTTGACACATCCTTCCCGGGACTGCGAGGCCCAGGCTGCCCTGCAACGCTATTCTGCAGCGCACCTGGTGCCTCTTCCCGGCCCCTCCTCTTGCTGCCTGGCTCGCTAAAACGACTCGCAGCCCCCGCTTCACGGGAGCCGCTCGCAGTCGAGAACTGTGTTTCTGGGATAAACGCCGAACAGCTACCAAGGAGGAGCAGTTGGAACTTATTTTAATTGGACTTACTCTTGATTTTGGCAGAAGAGTTCCCTTAGCGCTATACACCTTTGAACTTGACACATCCTTCCCGGGACTGCGAGGCCCAGGCTGCCCTGCAACGCTATTCTGCAGCGCACCTGGTGCCTCTTCCCGGCCCCTCCTCCCGACGCTACTTATCTTACGCTTACTATCGCGTAAGCGGGACGCGAGCGGGGCGTAGACCGGGGCTAAGTCCGGGCAAAGGGCGGGCCGTCTGTGGCCGTCCGAGGAAGACTGAGGACGGGGCGGGCCACCCCCCTAACCACTACATCAGGCAATCCCGTGTCCCCCTGCTGACATTATATCCACTACTCACGGTAACTGTTCCTATCTCACATTTGGGCTTTCCCCATATAATTGTTTACAAAAATGTCTTCAGACGCAGGGAAATCGCGCACCCTATTAGTTAATACCTCTAAAGGTCCAGTAACGGGTACTATTGATCAATTTTTTAAACGTGTGACTACAGTTTTGGAAAAAGAAATAGCGGATACAGAGAAGCGCCTTTCACTAGATTTGTTAACTGGTAAACGATCTTCTCTGGGCAGAATTGGGAAAGTACCTTCCCCTGGGGTGACAGTTAAGGATATAGGTAACCACAGTCCCCACTCTATCTCTGAAAGGGAGGTAAGGAATATTGAGAATATCTATCCTTCCGTGGTCCCCCCCCCTGAACACACATCTAGTTCAATCATCTCTGGGCTATCGGACTCGCCGAATTTGGATATATCCCCTCCTCCGACTATAGGCCCTCATGAGTCTAGGTTAAATGCAAGAAAGAGACGAGATTCTCCTATTACGCCACCCTTGTTAAATAAGGAGAAACCAAATCCTCAATCTCAAACGTCGATATCTTTAGAATTTTCGGAAACAAGTAACCTACCTATAATTACTAATATTACAGGGCTGTTTTCTGGTCAGGATTTTGTGGGCGAATTACTTATTAAAATGGAGACCATGGTAAAGTCCCTATTACTTCCTCTCTTAGAGAGAACTAGATTAATATCTCTACATCTGGACGACCTGGGTAAACAACAGCAAGAGAATAATCTGGTTCTAAATGAATTAGTTAGGGCTCAGAAAAAAAAACCACTATGGTCGACTTAGTCGCCCCTCTTACCCGGCCCTCAGAACAACCTTCAACCAGTGGCACCCCAATGAAAACAAACACTGCGTTGGGCAAAAAAGCCCTGGCAAAGTCATCTAAAGATATTATAGACAAATGTAGCATTAATCCCTCCCCAACTGGAAAAGAACTGGGAAGATTAGCTAAGGTGGTTGATAATACTAAATCCGAGAGGATTGGAAACGCTGGAAAAATAGAGAAAAAAAAATCTCCTATGGTCACTAACAACACACCTGGAAAAAACAGACAGGAGAATGGAAATGGCGAGCGAGTAACTCAGCCTCCTCTCACTATCCCGAGTAGAAGAGTTGACCTTCCCCCAGAATCAGCCCCATATACAATTATTATGACTGGGGTACCAGAATTGCCAGATGGAATAAGGGAGGATCATCATGCTCTAAGAAATAAAATCATCTACTGGCTCAAACAAAATAGACCTCTTCCAGCGCACATAAATGGAGAAATCTTAATGGTAAGACGCACGTCTTGGGTGGGAACAAGACCGAAAGACAAGAAGGGGGATGTTATAATCATAAATTTCAGGGATCACAGAGCAGTTAGATGCATTGGTGATTGGTACGAAGCCAGAGGGGGGGATGGTATTCTCACACACTATGTTAATTATTTTTATCCACGAGAATTGACCTCCCAACTAAAACCGTATTTTGTAAAAGACTCCCTCATAGGCTGGAGGGAAGATGACTATCAACTCCCTCGTCCACATCCTCGTAATCATATATCTAATGCTCACCTCTTTAGGGGACCTCAGAATAATGATTACTATCAATACCAGAGGCCCACTGTACAATTTCAGAATGTGAACCCCTACCAACATCAAGGCTATAACGTACCCACCTTTAATCACTTCTTGCCACTGTTTGATTTGGAAAGTGTAGATTGACTCTGTCCAGACCAGGCGTCCCTGCAAAAATCTACCCCCGCAGAAGTTAATATGCCTAAAGTGGTCGCCATCCCATGTGTAGGAGCAGTAAGACAAGAAATTGAAAACAGTAACTACTCACAATTATCTAATTTGCCTCCAACTGAAGGAGTGGACACTGTTACTCAGGGGAACAGTCCCCGTAGCGGATCCTTGTACACGGAGAATAGTGCCCTAAGAGTTCGGGAGAATCCACACAAAGAGGAGACAGCTAGTACAAACAAACTACATGACCCTAGAAATGAGGTTATCACACTCCAAATTATGTCCTGGAACATAGCGGGTCTACGTATGAAAATAATGGATGGTAGTGCCATGGATTTTCTGCAGGAATACCATGTGATATGCCTAGAGGAGACATGGACTACTAAAGAAATGCATCTGATAGGATATAAAACCTACTTCTCTCCGGCAGTTGCAAGCCCTCACGGTAGGGCCAAGGGTGGGTTAACAATATATATAAAAAACACTATACCAGGATTAGAAGCCACGGTACTCAGCTTACAGTCTAATTATCAGATCCTGAGACTACAGTTTCAAAAGAAAAAGACTATTTTCCTGGTTAACACCTATGATAATTTGTCTGATACCGAGAGAATAAATATCCTCCGGGCTCTTCGTAATAAACTTTTCTCTCTACAAAAAAAAACGCAAGGGTTAGATGCCCCAGGTATTGTTTGGGGGGGTGATTTTAACCACCACCCATGCACCGCGAAAAACAATAAGGTCTGCGGTACAGTGGAGGAATCAGATATCCATATTACTCACTTTAGCCATTCCAGGGTAGGTGATTTCTTAAATGAACTCCTGTCAGAATTAGGCTTGGTGATATTAAATAAAACTGATAGTTCCTGCGGGCAACTACAGCCAACCTATGTGGGTAGGGGTTGGGAGTCAACGATCGACTATATGTTGGTCTCAGCGATCCTTGTTGATAAGGCGCAGAGATTTAGATTAATTCCCAATACCTTAAGTGATCATGTTGCCTTGACCTTTGACTTAGCGATGGATCTGGGGCATCTAACCTCACATCTGTTGATTACCGCACTTGCACAGAACAATATAACCCTAACAAAAATGAATGGCTATGCCATAGGATGGGGTAAGATAGACCCAGTAGATTTGACAAATAGTCGTACATGCGGTGCTCCCTGCCGTAATGAATTGCTTAGATGATGACATAGACGAGGAGGAAGTTCTGAAAAACTTCAGTACAATCATGGAGAAAGTAAATGATTGTTTAAAAAGTAATAAGAAACGGAGTAAGGGGGGGAAAAAAGGATGGTTCAACCGGGACTGTACCTTGGCTCATAAAGCCCTAAAAAAATCTTTGACCAATCCCATAAGAAATAAAGAGGCGATTCGCTATTTAAGAAGGTCCTATAGATTAGCCTGTAAAATAAGAAAACAGGAACTAAAAAAAGCACTCTGGGACCAATTAATCGAAAGCTCCCGGAACAAAAACAGCGAGCAGTTTTGGAAGGTGGTAAAGACCCCCTTTCTGGTAGACGCTAGTGATCAGCCTACAATAGAAGTAGCTATTGAGGGTCCAGTATGGGTAAATCATTTTGCCAAAGTCTTCGGTAAACTAACAGAAGATGTTATATTAGAGGGGAATAACGGAAGCTTACAAGGTAATTCATTCCCCATACCTATAAACTTCGGAATTACCGAAGTTACAAACGCTATTAAAATGAGCAAATGTGGGAAAGCCCCAGGCCCCGACGGCGTACCAGTTGACTTTTATAAATTTAATTTAGATTTGTGGGCCCCAATTCTAAAGAGGGTGTTTGACGCCGCAATGAAGTGTGGACTAGTGGAAACCTGGACCCAATCGATCATGGTCCCCATTTTTAAGAAGGGAAACAGGGAGGAGGTGTCCTGTTATCGCCCAATCTCATTACTGGATTCGCTTGGAAAAGTACTGGGCAGAGTGGTTCTCCAGCGTTTACAGGAATGGGTGGATGATCACAGGATACTATCCGATATTCAGTACGGTTTCCGAGAGGGTTTTGGAATGACCGAGCAGGCACTGAGCCTAGCATTAATAATGGGAAAATATGTATCCGAAAAGCAAGGAAAGCTCTACATGGTCTATGTCGACTTGTCTGCAGCTTTTGACTGTGTTTCCCATTCAAAGCTCTGGACAGTCCTCATGGACATAGGTATAGACCCAATTCTTGTAGACCTCCTTCGTGCGCTATACTCTGATGCCTCTTCCAGGGTTCGTTTTGGAACACAGGGTGAACTATCTGAACCTTTTAAGGTGGAGCGGGGTGTCAGGCAGGGTTGTGTCCTGGCCCCTTTTTTGTTCTCTCTTTACACTAATGGCCTTGAGGTAGAGATGCTGAGGGGGTCCCAGGACCTCCCTCGAGTAAAAAATCGCCTAATCCCCGCACTCCTCTATGCGGATGACGCAGTGATTCTGGCACGTACCCCGCGAGAGCTACAAAAAGCATTGGAAAGGTATGCTAGGTTTATGGGTAGCCTGGATCTCAAAATAAATATTTAAAAAACATATGTAATGGTGGCAGGCAAGGGACAGAAAGAGGGAAGGTCCATATCCATTGATAAAGGGAAGCTAGAATTGACTTCCCAATACTCTTATCTCGGGATAATGATAGACGACAAACTCAACTGGAAAGCGGCCATTGATGCTCGCAAACACCAACTTTTGCGAGCAATAATTGCTCTTATAAAATTCTCTCAGAAGCTGGGAAAGAGACCACCAGTAGAGCTCCTCCGCATTTATAAAGCTAAGTGTCATTCCACTGCACTTTACGGGGTGGGGCTATGGGGGCATAAAAATACAACCCCACTACAGATAGCAGAAAATACCTTTATGAGATTCCTCTTGATGGCACCCAAGCGTGTCTCTACTTTTGCCTGTCATGTAGAGCTTGGAATGCCCCATATCGAGGATCTGGCAAAAATTCAACCCCTCCTGTTGTGGCGCCGTATTTGGACAGCAACAAAAAACTCACTCACGAAAGAGATAATAGCAGATTGTATGTCTCTGGACCATGTGAAAAAAATTGAGTGGCTAACATATGTGAAAAATCTCCTGGTAGACCTGGGACTAGACAAATATTATATAAACCCCGAATCAATTATTGAGATCTCAAAGATAGATCTAAAAAAAAAAGGCCTTGTCCCATATGGAAGAATTGCGGTTAAGCAGGGAGATAAATAAACCATCTGTCCAACACTCCTTGGCAGTAATGACTACCTTGGATATGGAACCATACCTGATTTACGTTGAGCCACAATTTGAGCGTTTTCTTCTGGCACGCTTTAGATTGAATTCTTTCCATAGGCTCGTAGCCTTCCCCAGAAGAAATAATTGGGATGACTCCTTAACGATGTGCCCTTGTGACGAATTATCAGAGCAATCAACAATGCATACAGTCCTGTTTTGCAAGTATTACATTGCACATCGTAAGTTATGGCTAATACCTTTGCTGAGAGCCCTTGGCATTAAAAGATGTCGCCCCCCTATGCTTCACTTACAATTTCTGAATAATGCTTTAATTACAAAAACTGTTAGCACCTTTTTAAAGTGTATTTTTAAGCATAGAGTAAATCTTGGATGAATTTAATTCTGTCTTATCCAGTTTGGTGCAGCACTGTACGTAATGCAATGTAATGTAACGTAATATATCTAATTCAGTTTGCGCACTGGAAAAAAGTCTTATATTTTTGTTTTCTTTTTATGTCTTTTGTGTACTTTTATGGTTATTAATTTTTATAACCGAATAAAGATTTACTTACTTACTTACTGGACCCAATAACGGCCCATGTCCTGCAGTGTCCTCAGCGCATTCCAATGTTGTTGGCGGCATTCCTTGAGCCACCATAGGTTGTAACTGCACCTGTTGGTATGGACATTGGTTCCTCCACTGACACCCAGGCTTTGGACGGCGCACAGGCTGCCCCAGCACCTGCTGTGGACAGTGTGGAACATCATCTGTGCTCAATTGATGTGCTTTGTGAGGTGCTACAGGGGCCGTCTACTGCGGAAGCAAGCAACAAAAATGTTGCGTCTACCAGCCATGACACCTAAAAATTTGACTCATTTTGGCTCATCGTGTGCTGGGAAAAAAATCTCTCTTTTAAAACAAGCTCAATTTGGAACTCAGAAACAAAATTGACATTGACATTCCTCTCATTTATTTGGGCATTAATGGCTTTCTAATTCTTAAAGATTTTTTAGAAGTTTTTAAAAGTTTTTAACATTTTAACAAAACGAATGTTTTATGAACTTTGAGCATTCCTATATCTAGTTAGGCTAGTAGTACGCTATAGGTTACATATGTCGTCCAGTTGGAAGAGGAGTGGGTGTTATATTCCATATAGGTACCTTACATAGGCGTAGGTAAACATCACAAACTTTCACCTATATTCTTCCCTACATTACATACATAACGGTTCTTAGGCACTGACCTTTGACCTAGATACGACACTGCATTCTGAACGTGGGGTTTTCTCTGGTTCAATACTCATACATTATGCATGAGGCGTCTTGGAAGCACAGCAGGATGAACATCTCGTGTATAATATATATGTTAAAGTTCAAGCCCGACGTCATCCTTTAGGCCAACACAGTAACACAGCAAGGTAGGACCCCTGGGGAGACCTATGGGTATATATACATCATGTCTTGCTTAGACAGACAGAGGAGACCGTGGCTTCCCGGCTGATACACTGACCAGAGACGCTTAGGTTCCTGCATGCAGACGCTCCAGCTAGCAGTGGTCTAACATCCCTTGTGGGGTGTCCAACTCGAGACCAGGATGAGGTCCCATATTCTCTTATTTCAGGTAAATGGGGTTGACTAGACCTTAGAGGGATTCTTGGCATAACACCTACACAGATGCTAGGTACATCTAGTTAGGGAGACATCGTAGGAGTACGCACTTATAATCATGTACTCTATGTACTTGTATATTTTCATGATTACTGCAAGATGGTAGAACTATACCATTCCTATACTTTTGTAGTATTGCTAACCATATATCTCTGCTACTGTCTAATGGTTGTTGCAGCTCATATATATATCAACACTAGAATAACAACTGTTCAATAAATACTTATTGAAACACCCAGACTGTTTATTCTGTGTATCTCTGAGACTAACTAAGTGAGCATGAGTGACTGAGCAAAAAGTAGTACATTGTTTCCACAATCCTGAGGGATCAGGGTTGTCATGTTCTGAGGTTGCCAGAAACTATTCTGTCCCCCGATAAGAGGAGATTCTAGTAGCACTGTGAGCTAGCTAATGCAAACAGGCTAACATATCTTTTGGCGGTACTCGGAACCAGTCTGCCACCAAACCCACAGTTTATGTTATCCGGAATGCGCAGATCCTGTATAGGATATATAGGAACTACACAACAGTTTCTCCTAGCACATTTGAGGGTATTGTGGTAAGTCTTTAATTCTTGTTTATAGAACTGTTTATCACTACTTTCTTTAGACAATATCCACTTGTGTTCTAGTGCTTTACATTTCCTTTTTTAGTAAATTAAGTGCTGGTTTATACCATTTTTCTGGAGGTATTTTCCTGTTAGGTTTGTTTCTCAGCCTGAGGGCACACAGGTCAAGTGTATTGATGATTTCAGAGTGTAAAGGTTCGGCCTCTGCCTGCATGGAAGGTGTCCTTAGAATGTTTTGACCATATAGGGGGAAATGAGAGTCAGGGCTAGTGTCAATTATCGTTTATTATGTAGGTTCGATTGTAGAGGAGGAAAATGTTTCCTAAATTCTTTGAGATAGCTAAGAATATTCAATAGCTTATCTACCTTTTACAGGAAAATATTACATGTGCCCCCAGATGTTAAAAATGTATTGTTGTCAACGTATGATGTAATAGAAACAATTGCACAATAAAATTAAATACTTTGTAATTCAATCAATCAAAATATCTTTATTCGGTGTTCCATTGAAAACCATAAAAGTACATATTGATAAAAGTACATACAATTATTATCTTACATTAAAATTGATACAAATATAATACTTTAAGAACGAAATCACGTGTCTCAAAAGCTCTCCCCGGTGGCTAATCAGAGTTGACTTGAGTATTGTAACTCAGGCAATTGAATCTGTTAATAGAAGTCTACATGTAAACCGCCTCGTCAATAATTGATTCACCTGTTGTTGCTCTTGATTAATCCAGGAATTTCATAACTAGACGTTTGATGGTGCAGCTGTGAAGGTAAAAAGATAAAAACATTTTTTTAAAACAATTCATCCTTTGTAATTCTTGCAGGATTGCCTTTCTAAGTTAAAAATCCCTACCAGCAATCACAACCTCAACCTTTGTAATTAAAATCGTACTAGTTACAGTAATAAAAGAGCAATACATTAAAAGGAAACAATAGTCCATAGTCATTATTAGGCGGGGATCAGAATCTAGTCCCTCTTTCACTGCGGGTTAGGCTGTCAGATGCCATACATTCTGTATGATCGGCCGGGCAGTAATATCAACTACTCAGCAGTGATCTGGACCTACCCTTTTCAGCATGCCTCTATTGGATCTAACAGATGTTTGACCATGTGGACTAGATATACAACACTACTGCAAATGGTGTTGTTGTTTGATCTCTCCTATAACATAGTGTGAGTATATCAGTAGGTTTTTAAACAAAAAGACAAAAAGAATGGAGGCCATAGAACCATTTCTCAGAGTCCATCAGCAAGAGAAACATACTTCACTGTTCCTGCAGAGTCGGCCTCCTCGCTGGTAAAGTCGACATTTCAGTCCTGTTTAACAAATCTCCACAACCATCATCAGTACAAGGTGTTGGTCATAGATTTCCTCTATTGCTTATGCTGCTAAAGATGAAGAAGAAATGATGTAAAACCTATCTAACCTGCCCCATGTTGGAACCAGTACTTTCTGGTTGGCTGAAGAGATGCCCCCAGCCAAGCAGAACATGTAGCTCCCGTCAAGGGCAGAAATGACACTTGTCGTGCTCCCTGTGCTCACCCATTGTGTAGCTTAGCACTGAACAGTGAGGCTTTCCTCAAAGGCAATGTGTAAAGCAAAGGCACAGCAGTCACTCGGGATAAATACACGGATAAATACACAGGGCGCCACAAAAGAGACTTCATACAGGATGTATGTAAATAACGTTTATATTCAACAAACATTCAATCATTATAACATGAACATCATACACTTTCGGGCATAAAACACGTTTGGAAATATTACTAGCAGTGCTAGGGCCACACGTATTGTTATGATATCAATAGTATGTACACTGTGGACAATTCCTAATCTAAACCCACCCCCTACCGAGAGAGAGAGCACCCTTATGCAGCGAGACACGCTGTCCACCCCAGGTCCACCCAAGCAATCCTGATAATACCGTCCCGCACAAAGATATGTACATACATGAAACAAGAACAGTTTTTAGCAGCACCACAGGCAGGAGCCACGCAGGTAAACCCAATGCAAAATGTGTTGTGATTTTGGCTTAAAATCAACATGTATAGTGGTACTGTCTACCAGTGTCGTGAACCACAGCTATCCACTATCACTCCCACTCACATAGTCACTCTGCACCACTACAAGATGCAACACCTACCAGCCCAGTCCGTACATAACACTTTCGCACACATAAGCTCTCAGCACCCTAATGCGGTGCTACTGGTACCCAGCAGGTCAATGGATAACACCCTGCATACTCTGTGGTCCCAGCCTCCCTCGACCCTCTGCTTCACCCCGATTGTCATATACCCACATATGGAAGATAACCAGCCCTGCCTCCCGCAGGCTTGGCCGCACACAGGCGAAGTCAGACTTAGTCTGCCTTGGGAAGCAGGTGGGGATATGTAGCAAGTTTTTATTAGGAGGTAGATGTACACAAGGGGAGTTTAGGAGCCACTCTGGAAGTTCACCCACAGATCTCAAAATACAGAGGAGTCAAGCATTCTTTTGACCCACTTCCAAACTGTCTTGAACACGTTTCTTCAACCCAGTCAATCTCTCTTGCTACTACCTGGTGCCAAGAGGTCTTCGGGAGGGACCAGGTGTGGAGAGGACAGTTGATCTGCTGTAATGAGGGGCAGAAAGAGAATAACCGATGAATGGGGAGTAAGACAGGGGAGCCTCTAATTCGTAGGACGTACCCGACCAGTACACGTGGATCAGGGTCGTGCCCAGGCAATCTGAGCACAGTGCATGGTTCACGTTAGTATGAGTCCCAACAGACACTTCAGGTCTCCAACACGCAGACTTGCAAATTTCCGTGCCTCCTTGGATCGACTTGGAGAGTGAGGCACGGGAAAGTCAAGCTGCCAGAGTAATATTAAGAATAAAAGAAATTAAAGAGGGGTAGACGAGTGTTGCCGCCTTTTCTTGCTTTCCTTACTGAAGAACGCTGTTAAATTATATAACATTCTGAAATTTTCGACTTCACGATGATATTCATGGTGAAACCTTTGTCCTGAGGATGGTCTCTGTGATTGATCCTTCAATAGTGAGACCGAAACGTCGAAATTACATCTGTTTGTATTGATTGATTTCAACATATGACCAAATGTAGATGGCTCGTATTTATTTGTAAAAAGTGTCACTGACTACTGCTTATGTGATTTTAAATGAGACAGTAGTGTTATGTTGCCATTCCTGAAATGCTAAGTGGATTGTTTCACTACTTTATTAAATGAGAATGTTGAAAATATATAAAATAATTTTTGACAAAATAATATAAAAGATGAACTTGGGTCATTTTTGAAAGTTTCTTCTTTTTTAAGTTTCTTTCTGAGTTCTTGGAAATCAAGATCACTATTGTGACTGTTTGAATAATTAATTTAAATTGAATAAATCCTCAAGGTTTATTTTTGTTTTTTGACTGAATCTACCCAATTCTTTGGGGAATATTGGGTTGCCCTATTGTTAATCTCCTTGGAAAGGAGGCACAATGACTGGTCTACACTAAGATGGGTTGCACCAGGCAATTCAGGTTACTTATAATGAAGGGATGCAATTCTGTATCCCTCCGGAAATGAGGCACTACGTCCAGTGCATGATAATACAGGTTGCACCAGACCAGTCCAGTCACACAAATGGAGATGCAATTTCAGTAGAGCCACATGAGGCAGAATGAGGCTCTTCTATGGGTACACCTCAACCTCCAAGGGTCGCACCCTGTGAATCGAACACAGAACGCAATATGCATAAAGTAGGCGTGACGCACGAGAGCGATGTGGCACGATCGACAAAACGGGCCACATGGGTCCTGCAACTGCTGAATCCATTCACCGCCAACTAGACGCTTATGAGTGTCAGGGTCCCTGCAATGTGGGAGCCACTTGCCTTAGATATGGGCACGATTTTAGGGGCTCCACACTAGGCAATCCGGTCTCCAGCAACATGTACTAATTCCATGCTCACACCATGCTACCAGTTGGGATTAGTAGCAGAGGTGGGCACTTGGGATGGCACCATTCTCCAGATGTCACGGTAGATGGTGTAGTTCCTTCGTGGGAGATCTTTGATGTCCCTAAGATCTCTGTGAGAACAGGAGGCCCATGGTAAGGTCCTTGGAGAGCACACTTGAGGGTGGAACACTTCAGCAGGTCCTCGGCCCAGGCCAGCCACTATTTGGACAGTTATCCTCCATGTGCACAACAGAGTCATCTGCGAATGTGCACCATGCAGTCTGGGTTCTCTGATCCTACGTCCCCACAAGCGTATCTCACTCTTAGCTGAATGATGGCACCTGTAGTCATACTTTTCTGTGTCTTTGAGGTTTGTAGTGGTTTAGGAGATTTTTATTTTGAACCAGATGTCTGCACTAAATTGTAGGCCTGTCTGATATGGGGCAGTGGAATGCAGATATTTAGCTTTAGTCGGGTCATGATCTGGCCCCTAAAGGCTCAGTGTCACAACTTCTATCATCAGTCTATTCCATTTGGTCCTCGAATGGCAGAGGTCTGCCATTCCTCTGGGATGCCAATGGCTTTTGGCTGTTACTTGGGGAATGCACAGATGTTTTCCCCCCGACACCTAGTGCCCACTGGAGCCAAGCACCCGAGAGCATAGAAATGTTCATATTCTAAAAGTGTCATTACCAATGGAAAGGGTTTGGCACTGCAAATCCATTACTATGACACATCATGAGGCTGCCCCACTGCAACCCACTATTGCAGTCAGAAGTAATGTCAACCACCTTCCCATGTTAACCTATGGGAAGAGCAGGCCTCATAGGTAGTGAGAACACACATAGGTATTCCTCACTACCTAGGCCCATGTGCGCTAGTGTGCACACTGACCTGCGATGGCAGGTGGAATACATAGCTCCAAGCACCAGGGGTGCAAGTTCACCCACCTGAGCCTGCACAGCAGATTGGACACGGGTTCAACTAACATGTGTGTCTGCGTGCACGCACACGCCTGCATTGGCAGGCGGCACATGAAATCACGGGCACCAGAGGAGTGGGTGCGCACTTACAGCGGCCTAAAATGGAAAGCTGCCCATAAGTTTACTTACGATAGATGCCAGTGCCCACCCACCATTCTGCAATGACAGATCAGTCCGTTTTTTCAGAACATTGAATTAGCTCCACTTCCTAGCATGGATAGGAATGGTGCATGCACTTTCACGTGACCAGGACAGACTGGGCACATGTCTCACCCCAGCCATACTACCTTGAATGTAACTGCACTGACACAGGCCTGCACTGGCAGGCCTGACCCAGAGGTTAGAACACCGGCAGGTATATGCTCACCAGCCCACAATGGCAGGCTCGACTGAGCCATAGGTTCCAGGGCGCCTCTGCCAGCCTACAACGGCAGGCAGGACACGTATTCAAAACAACACCCCGGTCTGCATTGGCAGACCAGCCCAAGTTTAAGAATGTTGTATCAGCACCTCTTCCTAATCTATGTAGGAAGGCGCCTGCACTTCCACACTTCCTTGACAGTGAGGACGTGCCCCGGGTCCAGAGGCCACACAAGAGAACCGGCAACACCCCAGGAGGATCCCATGGGAAGAGCCAAACTCCAAAGCAGGGGAAGCTCCCTTTGGGGGGTTCCTCTCTACCTGGGCCGCAAACATTCATATGAATCTGCCCAGCCTTCGGTCTACTTCCACCACTGTGACCCGTCAGGGCTTTCCTGGGTGAGTGCCCTCATGGTATTGGACGACCCACTCAGGTTTGGCTGAGGCATAAGTGATACTAACCTTGGCAGGTGCGCAATTATGCCCCACAGGTTTACAATGACAGGCACAATACAGGGCTGGCAGGCTATCCAGTGGGTGGCACAATTAGTGCTACATCCCACTACTAGCTAGTGCCATCTCCGTCCTGGGTATGTGGTGTCCCGTTAACGGGGCGCCTGAAGGTATGGCACCTAACCCATCTTGTATGCACCCCTAGTCCTAATGTGGGCAAGGTGGGCATGTGCACCTTCCCCCAGCAATACTGTGGGAGAGCACCCAGATTTCTAAGGTTAGGCAGAGAGAGTCGGCAAAGACTAGGAGGAAAAATAAAAATGTTTACGGGTAATTTCTCCTAAGAAGGCCATGTCCGACACCTTGTGTGAGGTCATTATATTGAATGAGCTCTGGTTCACCCCTGCTTCCCTGTCAAAAGGTATCCTTTACTGTGACCTTATGCAAATTTGGAAAGACCAAAATGTAGGGAGCATCAATGATAAATTTCTGACTCACAAACACTTTTTTAGCTTATAACCATACCTGGAGTGGAAACGCCCTGCCCAAGTGAAAAGTCTGTATCTAAAGTTCAGAATCAGCAATTTGCGGCTAAACTCTTTCACTGCTAGAAGGGACAAAAATGCCCCTTACCTTCCCTTTGCTTTTGTTGCCCACACTTTGAAGAACATGTGGATCATTTAATCTTTTTCTGTTCCAGTTACGCTCTACCCTGGAAAAAATGGATCATCCCTGTATGCAAGTTATTGGGTATTATCCATTCCTGAGAAGCATCTAGGATATTAAGACATAACACAAAGGAGTGCATTGTATTTGATGTTTCTAGATTCCTAATGTGGGCATGGAGAATAAGGTCAAATAAGTTATCCGTGTCAGTCTAAATGCATGATGCTTTGAACCCAATGTCTTTGGCCTAACATACAATTCCAAGGTTTAAAACTGCTAGTTAAACTTTTCAACTAAATCATGCATGTATTGTTTTAAAACTGCTCAAGTTTTTTTTATGAGTGGTACACACTTGTGGATTCCTGATCTGGTTCTGCAGAATCATTAATTGTACTATAACAATCAGAACAGGATTATTTTAATGTTTTATTCATTTATTTATGAATTTTTATGGGCGTATCACTCGAAAAACAAACTTCTGAACTTAAGTATCTTGTTAGAGAAACACACAATGGTCCCTGTGCCTACGTTCTTGTTTTTCTTAACATCTATTTAAGAATCTTAGCCGAGTTGAACAAGCTACAACAAAGTATTGAGCATAATTATTTGAATTGTAGGAGCACATAACTGACCATGTTTGAGGTTTTTGTTCTGCTTTTTATTCACTTTCGAATAGAAATGAACGGAATGCTTATCATCTCTGATATTCTGATCCTAGGCTCGCAATATAACATTACCGATCCTTCCAGTCTAATTATATTTTTACTCCACAAGATTCTCTGAGAGATCACTGGCATTTCCCCCCAGTCAATGTGTACTCTGTCGCATTTGTTGTTTGGCCGTTATGCACTTTATCATTACCTGGAGTCATGTTTCTATGTATTTACTTGTACAATAACTTCAGGCCTTCTTTTACATACATGTAAAAAGCAGCTTCACAAGACCTTTTTAACAGTTTTAAAGTTGTTTATTTTGTTTTTATACTTTTGCTTTAATGGCCTTTTGGCCAAAATAAACCTTGAATTGATTGAATAAATAAATATGTCAATCCTAGAGAACAACCATCTTATGGACACCTCCCAATCCAGATTCTGCACCAACCACAGCACTGAAACCACTGTGATCACTGCCACCGACAATATCAGAACCCTCCGCCACAGGGGAGAAAAGGCAACCCTCATCCTCCTCAACCCCTCCGCAACGTATCCCACCACTCCCTGATCAAAAGACTATATCTCATCGGAATCCATGGAGACTTTCTCAAGTGGATCGCCTCCTTCCTCACCGGAAGAACCCAGAGAGTCGGCCTACCACCGTTCCCCTTGGAACCCAAGAACATCATTTGCAGCATTTCTCAAGGTTCGTCCCTCAGCCCCACTCTGTTCAACACCTCCATGACCCCCCTTGGCCAACATCGTCAGAGCCCATTGATTAAAAATCATATCCAACACAGACAACACCCAGCTCACCCTTTCACTCTCAGAAGACCCCTCCACCATGTGAACCAACTTTTGCAGGTATACGCGGAGTGTCGCCGACTGGAGGAAAAACAGCTGCCTTAAGATCAACACAGAAAAAACAGTGCAGATATTTGTCAACAAAAAAGAGAAGCAACAATATCTCAACTGGTATCATTCAGAGAGTCAATTAAACACGTATGTGCAACACATAATAAGGAAAGAAAACGGGAGACTCATGCCCAAATTGCAACTTATGGCACAAAACCGCTTGTGGTTCAATTAAATCACTCAGTCATTACCTGTCCAATCATTGTAAATCGTCCTTGCTGAACCACAAAGTCCTCTGTACATATTTCACATTTTGTCACCTTGCGCCTTTCGCTGATTTCACATTGTCACTTGCGTCGCCACTTTTATGTGTCACAAGCACATTTGAGCACCAAGTCCTATTCGGGCTGCCTATGCATTCTATGCCTACTGTGCTGCTACAACTGTACCGCTTTATTTATATTTACTTTAATTACATGATGCCATGTGCACATTTCAAAAACTTATCATGAGCCTCCCTTTTTCTTTCCTTGTAATGTGTTGCACATACTTGTTTAATTGACTCCCTGAATGATACTAGTTGAGATATTGTTGCCTCTTTTTGTGTACCTACCCATATCTCAACCTGGTCTATGGGTTATACTCCTGTTGTTATTACGATATTTGGCAACAAAACCTCCCTCTGGAACCTCTCCTGGTGGCCCTCGGAACTAAGACCCTCACACACCAATACACCATGCTCATAACCTCAACATTATCCTGGACAGCAAATTCACTGTTAGACTGGGCATCTTTTGGCGTGTTTCCTCTGAGTTTTTGCTTTCTGACCTCCCGGTTTTGACTATGTTTTTGCTGGCTTAGTGTCTCTGCACACTTTTCTCACTGCTGATCAGGGATAAAGTGCAAGTGCTCTTGTAAACTGTGTTATAGATTGGTGTTTCCATGATTGGCATATTTGATTTACCTGTCAGTCCCTAGTAAAGTGCACTGAGCGTGCCAGGGCCTGTAAATCAAATACTGTTAGTGGGTGGGCTGCAACAATGGATGGTGCCACCCATGCAAACGGCCTGTAAATCTTACCCTGACCTGCCACTGCAGAGCCTGTGTGGAGTCTGGGACTGCCATGTCGACTTGGCAAGTGTACTCACTTGCCAGGCGCTAACCTTCCCTTTTCTTACATGTCAGTCACCCCTAAGGTAGGCCCAAGGTACCCCTGTGGGCAGGATACAGTGTATGTGAAAGGTAGGACATGCCCTGGTGTGTGTGGCATGTCCTGATAGTGAATTACTGCCAATTTTGTTTTTTACTATTGCAGGGCTACCTGTTCCCATAGGACAGAATGGGGAGATTGTTTATAATATCTTATAAACATAACTGGCCCTGGGAACTAGGTAGAAAAAAAAGTTTAGTATGCCTAAACTCAGAATCTAAAGATGCATCTTTTAATGAAGGTGATTTTTACATTCTGTGTTTGAAAATACCACTTTTAGCAAATAGGTATTTTCTTGCTCAGCCATCCAGTAGGCCTCTACTGGGGTTGTGGATTGACTGTCTGGCGCCGTGGCTCCAGATAGTCTAGGCGGGTCAGGAAAGGGCTGAATAGACCTGGGCTGCATTTAGAGTAGGGGGAGATTTCCTTGGTCTGCCTCTGCCTCTGCCTCTGACAATGCCGTCTTCACCTCCTGCCAGGAAGCCACACCAGAAAGGCAGTAGCGGCTCCTAGAGGGAGTGCTACGGGGCGGTGGTGCGGGGCGGGGCGGGGCGGGGAGGTGCAGAGTGGGGGTAGTAAACTACGGCAGATGGCGAAGCAGCGCGAGCAATGTAATTCGTTTTATCTATTTGTTTAGTTACTTAACCCTGTTCATCCATATGCCGTAGTTTACTACCCCCCCCCCTGCCTCACCCAGCCCCACCCCACCGCCCCGCAGCACTCCCTCCAGGACAGGAACCGCTACTGCAGAGAGGGCAGAACTGGTTCTGGCTGGGCACAGACACTCTCTGCCTGAGAGGACAAAGGATTTTGGGCTATAAAATGTGGGGCCCTAACCCCTGAACTTTAGAACTCTTTTGGACCAAGAAGAAGAGATGGAGAAGCTGTGAGAAGGAACTACCACTTTTCTGTGTGCTTTGCTGTGTTGGCCTGCAGTGGCTGCTTCTGTCTTGGGCAGTGAAAGGACTGGACTGGACTTTCTGCGATCTATTCTTGTGAGTTTCTCTAAGGGCGTGAGGTAGAACTTGCCCCTTGTTCAAGAAGTCTCAGGAACAGCAAAGACTTCAAGTTCTTCTGCCCTCAGCACTGGGGACTGTGTGTTTTGTGCTGCAACAGAAGAAAAAGCAACCGGACGCCGTCTACGATGCCGCAGATGACTCCGTGTCCTGAAGGCACCTCAGAGGGCAACGGCAACACCGCACCACGACCCTGGTCTCACCGACGACGCCTGCTGATGCAGCCACCGAGCCGCTGCTCACGCCGCGACCTGAGGGCACCGCACTCCGCATCGCCTTGCTTCATGGCGCCGCCTTGGTATCCCCGACCACGCCACTCCATGCTGAAATCGATGTCGCTGCCTGCACTGTGGTTCAAGGGCTCGTAAAGTTACACGATGCACCACCCTCATCCCTCACTGCAGACTTGGCCTACCAATACCGGCGCCATTGACTCCAGTTCATCAGCCAATGACAGCGCTTCAGCAACGACCACGCTGCTGCTTGCACCGTGACCTGCGAGCACCGCGACAAGCGCTGCATCACTTTGCATTGCGACCGTGGTCTCACCAATGACACCATCTGACGCCGCCACAGAGCCGCTGCTGGCACCACGACCTGAGAGCATCACACGGTGCACCACTGCACTTCGTACCGCAGCACCCGACGTCTGCCGACACCAGCACTCCTGACTTCAACGGTGAGGAGTTCAATCTGCAATGCCTGTGACTTCAAGGGCCCGACGACTCCTACACCGACCTCCAGAACCGACACCTGTGGACGCCGTGCTTTCGGAAGCTCAGTAGATCGCCGACGCCCTGCATTTCCAAAGGTACTATTTTGAGGTTCTTCCCGACACCGTAGCTGGCCCGCGATGCCGCGGTCAGCCAGAACTGTTTGGATTTGTTTGTTCACAATGCTGTGATAGCCCCAGACAGAGCTATCAACTTCAAGGAACTGTATTTCAAGGTTATTTTGATAACTGAAGATTTCTAAGTAATGAATTGTGGATTTTTATCGTTTTTGGTCTTGTCTTGAGTATATAAAAATATTGGATATTTTTCTAAACTGGTGTGGTGTCCTTTTGTAGTGCTTATACTGTATTAATGTTGTTTATGTGCAAATGCTTTACACACTGCCTCTAAGATAAGCCTGACTGCTCGTGCCAACCTACCAAGGGGGTGAGTAGGGGTTATTTTAGGAGTGTAACTCCTTTATTCAGACTAGAAGGAAGGGTCCCTACTTGGACAAAGGTGCACACCCATGTCAATTAGAGACCCCCATTTCTAACACTCACCATGAAAATCCAGATCAAGGCAGTCTCGTCCACCTGCTTTCCAACTCTGAATGTTCCAGAAAATCTTCAAATAGCTCCCCATCAACACCAGATGCACCTTCACTCAAGCCCTAGCCACCAGCCACCTGGAATCATGCTCACCTTCTGAAGAGACTGCCTATCATACAGAAATCGTTGCCAAACTCATCCTCGACCTCCTCTAATGGACCCACATCACCCCTCCTCAAAAGAAACTCCACTGGCTCCCACACAGAATCTATATCAAATGAAGATGTTGATCCACACTTACAAAGCATGACACAAACAAGGACCAGCCTACATCAACCACCGCCTGAACTTCCACCAATCTTCCAGCCACCTATGCACTGCCTCCCTCTCCCTCGCGCACAACCCCAGCATCTGCTGAAGCAACAATGGAAACGCTCCTTCTCCTACCTCACAGCTAAATCCTGGAATATCCTCTCTGCACCTCAGGACCCTTCTCTCCTAGAATTACAGTAGGCACTCAATACCTGGCTGTTCAACTGAACCCACCTGAAGCAGCAAGACCCTCAGCACCTGGATACCTCAAGGGTGATTAGTCACTCTTTATAAATCTAGATTAATTGATTGGGCACAGAACCAGAAGCTAACTTACTTATGTTGACTTCCATAAGGCCAAAATGGCAAACATTCAATCAAAAATAACAAAAGCACCAAGTACTCTCAGGAACATGGAGTTAATGCATCATCTGCAATAAGAAACAAAACCAAACTATAGCTATAAAACAGCAATACTAGCAAAGGGCACAGCCTGTTGCAAATAAAAAATCAGTAGAAATGAGAAGCCAGTACTTACACATCCTAATAGACTAAAGGTTTTCCAAGCAATGAAAGGCTCGCATTAGATTGCACTTTCTTTAAATACCTCTTGAAACTCTGTTACCTGAATAAGGTAAGTAACAACAAGCTAAACACCAACGCTAGACATCAGAACACTCACTGATGCCATCTTGGATTTATCATAGAAAGTTATCTGATACCAAAATCTCACTACGATTAGTCCAATCATCATTATCTATAAAAGGCTGTATCAACTGGTATTTTCAGTAATAAACGGTGGACAGATTACAAATAAAACAATCCAAGTGATAGGAACGTTTAGCTCAACCATACAAGCAACTATAAAAATCAAATGTAAATAGCAAATGACAACGGGGTTTTAAAATAAGAGTGGAAACTTTACCCGATTGATATTGTATAAGAAATGATGAGTTAAAATAATCAAGTGATTCAAATCAGAGATCAGCTGATAAGTCTAGACATCGGTCACACATTTCAGAAGCAAATTAAGTTAACAAACTATGTATGGAGAAGGGGAATTCTGTTGTTTGACCATTAATATTTGTGCTTAACTTATTGTGAAACGTTGATATTTGAATGTGTTCCTGACTTCTAATCTCATAAAGAGATTAGTAGAGTGTGTCTAGAAATAAATACATATATATTTGATATATATACCTGTGTGGTGTCCTTTCATTTAGTGATTCAAGAGATTATAAGGTAAAACAAGCTGCTTTACATTCCTCTAAAGACTTAGCCTGAAGGCTGCTCTCCACAGCTACCACTAGGATAGCTTTCTTTAAAAGGTTGTCTTAAACCTATCTACCATAAGAGTCGAATTGGACTTGTGCAAGGTGGCCACTATAACTAGTGGCCAGCATATGCCAGGCCAGCTTCTCACAAATACCCCTTGTACAGTGGGAGGGATTTGCTTGTTCCTGATGTTAGACACTGGGTTCACCTGTTTGAAGTCACTGCTGTTAATCAGCCACAGGCGGGGAGTTGCATAGAAGATTCTGAGCAGGTGATTCTCTATAATGGGTAGAACAACAAAGCATTGCCCCCTGTTACTGCATGTTATATTATGCATATTGTAAAATCGCTAGGGTATCCTGCCGTGAAGAAGGTGTGGGTGCCTAGCCCTATTTGTGGCAGGTTGGTAAATTGAAAAGCCAGTTCTTCAGCCTCTTGCAGTATTCAAGAAGATAGGAGGAGACTCTAATGTGGAGTGGGAGGCTGTTTAGAAGCAATTTCAGAGAATGCCCGTCTTCCTGATCTGCTTCTGTGTATACGTGGAATTTGTGCACGTATGAGTCCGGTGGAGTGGAGGTGTATAGGTGGTTGGTGGGAGGAGATGCAACTCTCAATTAGGTGAGGCCTAAGTTGTGTAGTGCCCTGACTGTGTGTGTTTGAGGAGTTTGTATTGAGTGTGTTTGTGTATCGAGAGCCAGTGGAGTCTCCTGAGGTGTGGTGTGATGTGAGTTCTGTGTGGGAGGTTGAGGATGATTCTGGCTGCCAAGTTCTGGATGGTTTTTAGTCCTCTAGTGAGTTGCTTGGTGATTCCAGCGTAGAGTGTGTTCCCATAGTCGAATTTGCTAGTCACTAGGGCCTGAATGAAAGTATTTCTAGTGGTGCTTGGGAGCCATTTCAAGGTATTCCTCAGCATCTTCAGGGTCTGGAAGAAGGATGCAGTGATGGTGTTGACATGTACGGATGATTATTCTGAGGTTCCTGGGATGAATTCTAGGTGTGGGTCCAAGTTCAGCCAGCCACCAGTTGGAGTTCTATTGTATGGTGTTCTTGCTGAAGATAATTACTTCTGTCTTGTCGGTGATGAGCTTGATTCAGTTGACTTGCATCAAGTTTGCGACTTTGCTCTTGCAGGAGATTAACTTGTTTCTTGTGTTCTTCAAGAGGGAAAGTATGAGTTGTGTGTTGTTGACGTAAAAAAGGATGTTGTTGTCATGTGCACAAATTACATTGGCCAAAGGTATCATGTATGCTTTCAAGAGGGTGGGGCAGAGCAATGAGCCTTAAGGCAAATGTGTTTGTGGGTTTCAGGGATGCAAGGTGCCAGGCTAAGAGCTTGCATGCTATCTGTTAATAGGGAGCAGATCCAGCAGAGAGCGGGTCCTTGTATGCCAATCTTGTGTATGCGCCTGATGTGGATTGGGTGTGAGACACTGTCAAATGCTGCATAGAGGGTCCAGGAAAAGGAGAGTTGCCATATGTCTTTCGTGGCAATGAGTGTTGCTTCTGTGCAATGGTTGGGCCTAAATCTGGACTGCGTGGTGTCGAGGAACTGGTGATTGCTGTGGGAAGTCAGTGAGACGTCAGTTGATTTGTTTCTCTAAGACCTTTGACAGTTATGGTATTAGGGTGATGGATCGATAGCTGGGTCAGCAGATGGATTCTTGAGCAGGGGCATGATGGTGACGTTTCCAGATTTCGGTGAATATGGCAATTCGAGTCGATGGAGGCATTGAGGATGGGTGTTAGTACTTCGTTGATTAGTAGGAATCCTTAGGTGAAGGTGTGGTGGGAGCAAAGGTCAGATGGAGCCTCCAGTGGATGGTCTTCATGATAGCAGCAACTTTGATGGTGGTGACGGCAGACCATGAGGTCAGGATTTGTTCATTGACCGTGATGGGAAATTGAGTTATGATGGTGTCGGTTTGGTTCCAAGTTGTTGTATATGGAGTTGATTTTGTTAGATAGGTGCATTTGTCAGTGATTGTTCAAGAGTTTGTTGCAGGGGTGATGTTGTAAGAGGTGGCAGGAGGCAAGGTGAAATCGTTGATGTATGATGTCAAATATTTACTTGCTGTTCCTAATGCAGGTGTCAATGAGATCTGCAAGAGATGTGCACTTGGTGTTCCACATATGCAGGTGGTAACATCCTAGGGCTGAAGATGTCTATATCTGCTGTGTCTTGACTTGTTCTCCATTTGCACGCCAGTTACTTGCAGTGGGGCAGCGGGCCCACAGGGTAGTCATAAATAAAGCCTCTAACATTGTGGACCAAACCCAAGGGGACTATTCATTACAGCTTCAGACAGGAAAAAGTAGAAGCCACTAGAGGAGTTAGAGCTTTGCTTTTGGTTCCCTGAGCAAAAAACCTCATGAATTATAACATAACCCCCTCCTACAAGGCACAGACTGCACAAACAAATCATTAGAATTCATATGTGGAAACACACACAATACCCCCATAAAATCAGAGATCGCAAAGTCAAACACAACAGCTGGCAAAGAGTGATGAGGACATGCCAAAATGACTGAAACCACCAAAAACAAAACCAATAAGGATTGGTTTGTGGATATGTCAAATAAGTCTATCAACCCCATTGTCGACTAGGAGGCTTTTGTCCTTGCAGACTCACCCCCACCGTAGAATGCAGGGCTAGCGGAGCTACACATGAATCCAACCCAATTAGCACTCTACTTAAATAACACAGGACCCCAACCAGTCCCTTGCTGGTCTACGCAGCTGAGGAGAAAACACCTACTGAGAAGACGACCCTCTAGAGAATGCTCACAGGGTTGGTTTGTCAATGGTGGACTGTACACTATTATTAACATTACTATCACCTCCGAGAGTGAAAAGATAGCCATACTGGATCATGTCAGCTTCTTAAAAGGAAACAAATCTCCTCCCATTACAGCTAGATCCCTGTCAAGCAACATGACTAGCACTGAGGAAATAATGCTTTCACTGGTACCTCGGAGTTCCATGCCCTTATAAAGAAACTCTGTTTTCAGCCTTGTCCTATATAGTACAGAACTCCTCAGGGACTTGGAATATCCCCATAATTTAGGGCTGGGTGTGCTTCATCTAATATATTAATTTGTGGTGTTTGTGTTCACTCCTTTCTTTCCAACAGAGGTGAGTGCTCTGCAACTTAGAAATAGACAGTCTTTCTCTCTTATTCTCCTCCTAGGTCCTTCATTTCTTTTTAGGATGTGGAGCCCTCCTCAGCCCCCTGATCGCTGACCCGTTCCTGTCCGATACGAACTGCATCCAGTCCAACCTCACTGCCAACTCCACCGCTAACCTGAAGCACATACGCAACTCACTGGTGCCGCACAATCTCAGGAACCTGTCACGCTATTCATTGCCGCTGCAGGGGACTGTCATCACCAATGTCTCCTATGCCTTCTGGATCATGGCCCTCATTAATGTAAGTGAACAAGGTGAGGTCTGGTAAAGAGAAAGGGTGGCGTGTGCTCACGATCACAGGCAGTCTTATTCAGAAAACAAGGTCTGAACATCCTGCATGAAGCGGACTCCCACCATGCTAGAAGACATCTAACACGGTAGGAAGAGTTGGATAAAAATGCTTGTTTGCATCATTTTCATAGGCGGTTACCACCGCACACTGATGTACCCCTTCCTTAGACATGTGCACTGTTGACTGCCTGAATTTCGCCCACACTTACTTCAAGATAACATTCCCCCAGCCATACACTCTACACGGTGTAGGGTGCTACCCGAGAAGGCAAGCGGTTCAGCGCTATATCATATGTTATATAATATTACATTATATACACGTTACATTCAACATGATTAGGTCGCAAGTTTATCATTGGACATCAAAGGCAGTGGAGTTCAAAGTACATCTACTAACAGAGCACTTCTGCCTTTTCTAAAGGGTATAACAGCTGCATTTGCCAGCTCCCCTGGGGCAAATCCAAACATTTATATTATTGTCAACATCGTTTGCATGCATACATAAACCATTTGAGACTTTGTTGTCAATGTCCTTAGGAAACACATTTCCATATAGTCAATTCCAAAAGACAACCAACACGACCCTAGATATAAGTACTATGTGTGCCAAAAAAGGAGAGGAGAGAATACCACTACGGTACAACCTCTTCTGTGCATAAACACTAACAGTTTCCCCGTTCCGGCCTTCTATGAAGAGCCTTTGCAAACAATGAATGCAAAGACAGCTGACAACCCTAATCCTCTCGCTTTTGACATGGTGGCTGTTGGGAGATGCCGGTTAGTCAAGCTCTTTTCTCACATACGAAGTGTCGTCACATTAGAGTCGTGTTTCACGGACGCAAAGAGGGAAGTTTGTTTAAGTGAAACACTAAGCAGGCACGTTTCGGGTGTGACTCGGGCGTCTGTCTGAGCCTCCCCCGCTCGCGCTGGACAGTAGGAATGTTCCCGAAAGGTCCGCCATAGGCGGGGGTCCTTGAGCCGCTCGCGCTTCTCAGCCTGTCCTTTTAGAGTATTTTACAGAATATCCGCATTCCTTGTAAAGTCCTTGTGAACGTGATCTCTCAAGAGATGTGTCGCTGAGAGGAGGGAGTTGCACACCATGTAACACTTTGTTTCAGCAGTTTTACCTGAGGTAAAGTGCGCGCTCCTTGTCATGTGCTCCGGAAGAAAGCTTTGGGGATTCCCACTTGAGGTGATTTTATGAGCGTCTCTTTTATCTAGAGCAATCTCACAGAATTAGAGACGAAATAGGTAAATTTGAGTTTCGTCCCAAGACGGAATTCAGAACGTCCCCTTGCTATTTAATGGGAGGGCGGACGTTCTCTTGTGATTTTCACATCTACTCTCAGCTCCTGTTACTGGGAGGCGAAACCTTAGCCCTCTCCTCAAAGGCCAATTGCAAAGCTTGTTACTGGGCAGGGACCGCCCACCCACTGCTTCGCATTCAGTTGCATTGCCTATTAATTGAGTAGAAGTAAAGCCATCTTTATCATCCACATCCAGGCCTGTTGGCTTTGTAGTGTCCGGCTGGACACGTTCTAGTGTTTTCACCCACCCTAACGCCCACCCATCACAGGCGTCACCGGTCAGGTGACCCTGCTAATAAAAGGGGCCGGGCGCACTTGCCCTGGGCCAGTTATAGTATCCTACTCAGTGTGTCTGTGCAGTCATTTAGCCAGTATGTGGGCCTAGCGCCCAGGACACCACAGGCCTATCCTGGTAGAGGAAGGCCCGCCCAAACTGCTCCCCATCTCGTCCCACAGCCTATCTTTTGGCGGTCATAGCTGTTTCCTGTGCACTACTTATCAAGCACCGATAGCTATCGGCATTACACCATTCCTAGAAATATACGAAGAGAGTTTTTACACTTCTAGAGCCATGGAGTCTATATGTGTATCCTTGTTTATCCCTAAAGTTGTCAACTTTGTTCTCTGTTTCACGACTACTGTTGTTCTCCAATGTCCCTTAGTCTTAGCTTTTCTTACCATTACGATTGCTGAAGGGTGTTCTGCTTCTGCGCCTACGTCTTGTAAAAGAGTGATTTTGGGATTTTTCTGTCTGGCGAAAGCAGCCTAAACCGTCTCTTCCTCCTTTGTGCCCTCAGCTTCCTATCCCCCTGGCTGTCTTCTTTCTTCTCTACAAGGAAGGCCTGGTGTCATGCTGCAGCAAGAAGAGCAGGTCCCTTTTGGCGGCAGATGAATTGGCCCTGGAGACCAAGCAGAGCCAAAAGGAGCGCATAGATTCACTGCCAGAAAAAGCGCAAGAGTCTGAGACAGGTATGAGGCGCACCCATTCACTAAAACCTTTTGGGGGGTGAGTAGGTGCTGTATGCACCGCAGACTGATTTTTCATATGGACTCGATTGAAGGTTTGTGGGAGGTGCAGAGCAGATGGAAGATAGAGAAGTTATTCTGAAGCATCAGTTGAGCTGAGAGATACTGTGAGAAGTTGGCCTGGCATATGCTGGTCACTAGTTATAGTGGCCACCTTGCACCAGTCCAATTCGACTCTTGGTAGATAGGTTTAAAGACAACCTTTTAAAGAAAGCTATCCTAGTGGTAGCTGTGGAGAGCAGCCTTCAGGCTAAGTCTCTGAGGAATGTAAAGCAGCTTGTTTTACCTTATAATCTCTTGAATTACCAAATGAAAAGACACAACACAGGTATATATATATCAAATATATATGTATTTATTTCTAAATATACTCTACTAATCTCTTTATGAGATTAGAGCCAGGTAAACATTCAAAAGATCAACAGTTCTCAATAAATTAAGCACAAATATGGCTGTAGCCCTAGGGGCGTACCAGACCATATACTAAAATAATGGGTTAACAAACTCGACTTGCAGTATGAAGAGGCCTAGGGCCTTGGGAATCGCTGGGGCTTCACTTCTGCAGTGTTAGCAGGTAAGTAATCAGCCCACAGGAGACGCGTGCAGTGTCTAAACACACACGTGGGTTTTCAATGCGTTTCAATGGCAAATGTCGCGGTTTGTATTTTACAGTTCTAGGGCACTTCGGAGTGGACAACAAGCAAACAACTTACAGGGTAAGTACTTCGAGAGCCAATGCACACTTGGGCACTGTAATGCAAGAGTTACCTCACCCAGGGAAGCCGGGTGCATACGTGTCCTTTGGTGTCGGGTCGCGATGCTGTTTTCAATGGAGATCACTGAAGACTTGCTGCTTGTGTCGTCGAGAGAAGTGTCCGCTGGAATCCGAAGATGGATTGGAGTTGCAGGAGACCTAGAAATTGAGGGGACAGAGTTCAAAGTCACTTGCCAGTGACCGGTGGCCAGCAAGATGGATGACCACAGCTGTCGCGTCTCTTCAGGTCGCTGATGTCGTGTTGTCTCTTCGCTCACGAGGACCAGGAGGGATCGATGAAGACCAGCAGCTGGATTCGGAGGGTCTCACATCGTCTGCAGCTGTTGACGGTGTCGGCACTCGGTTTGGAGCCAACAAGCCTTGGCAACTGCAAGTCTCGTGTGGATGGAAGATTGTCGATGGAGCAGACCAGCAAGGTCTGATGGACTTACCCAGTGAAGGTAAGTGAGGACAGGCCCAGAGCAACCAGGCGAGCCCTTGAAGGTGATGTGGTTGTCTTCTGGAGAGTTACTAGCCAACGGGCAAGCAACCTCGAAGACGCCTTTGCAGGAAAAGTTTACCAACAGCCCACGGTCACTCGGGATGAGGTAGGCTGCTGATCTTCGGTACTAGACCTGCTCGGGACTTGGACAACAAGTGGTCCAAAGCACAACTTCGTTGGACGTAGTTTAGGGCTTGCACTCGAAATCAGTGCACGGTTCCCTGGTATTGCTGTTCCTCGTCACTCGTGGGGTCCAGATGCCTCAGCTTCGCTGGGGACTCAAAATCGCCGTCAAGAGGTCAGGAAGTCTGCTTCAGGGGACGCAGGGACTTCGGGCTCCAGCGGGAGCGGTAAAGTTTGCAGCCGTAGTTCAGTAGTTTTGGTGCCTGCCAAGCAGGGGGGTCACTCCTTGACTCCAAGGGAGATCCTTCGGTATTCTAGAGATAGTAGAAAGTTGAAGGGCCAGGATTCTTCTTCGTAGAGCGTCGTCCAGGTGTAATCTAAATTGCATTGGCAATGTGTGGTATCTTATAGTGAAAAGATGGGAGGGACTAGCTCTGTGACCACTCTTCTGGGAGGGTCAGGGTAGTGGGTGGTTACACCCACTTCCCTTTGTCCAGTTCTGCGCCAGAGCAGGGGCAGGTAGCCCCTGAACCGGTTTGAGCTGGCATATGCACAGAGGAGCCTGCTGCTCCCCCAGTGCAGGACTTCAAAGCACTCTAAGAGTGCACCCACCCAGCTCCAATACACTAAATCCTGTCTGGGAGGTGGTGACACCTCCCCGTGACAGGAAACCCTTTGTTGGGCTCCCTCCACTGCGAGTTTCGGTCAGCAGCAGGAGGGCAGCCCGGCGTCTGTGCTGGTGGCATCCATTTTGTGATGCCAGGGCTCTGAAAGATTTCTACCGTGTAGTACAGGGGGTACATGTCGTCCCCTCTAGAAGGGTGGGATCCTACTCCCACACCAGTTACTGGTGTGGGGGTAGGATTCCAAGTTGTTTGACACCAAACACGACATGTTTTGATGCAGTCATTCCAAAGTTAGCATTTACCGCGAGGTTATAATGCACTTAAGAGTATATGGTTTAACCGCATCCACAAACAGCAGCAGAAAATAGACTCTGCCAGCTGCAGAGGGGTCCTGCTCAGGCAGAAGCACCCCCTCACATAGTAAACCATGCACCCTGCCCTTGGGATTGATAGGGCCTGCCATAGGGGTGACTGATAGGTTTATATGTGTGTGTATGGTGAGATATAGGAACCTATACCTCAGTGAGGAGTGCTAACACTACCTCACACAGGCTGCAGTAGCAGGCCTGTGGTGTCAGATTGTGAATGCTTCCCAGGGGTGGCATAATACATGCTGCAGCCCCTGGTAGGCCTGTGAAGTACCAATGCCCTAGGTACCTAAGGTACCATATACTAGGGGCTCATAAGGTACCACAGTATCCAATCACTAGTGCATCTAATATGCACACCAATCATTTAAGGGAGTAAGCAGATAGGCTGGGGTCCTGGATAGCAGGATCCCAGCCAGACTAGTCAAAAACCATTCAAACACCAGGAAAAAAGTGGGGGCAACCATATAGTCAGATTCCACCTTCCTACATAACCCCTCCCCCCCCAAACGAAAGGAGATAAGGCTAACCTTGCCCAGTTAAGCCTTTATTTCCTGAGTGGCCATATAAGGAAGAACCTGCAATTGCATGGTTGCTCCCTGTCTCATGGTCCACTTGGGAAATCCTACCCCAAGGGGTTTTGGAGTTTCTCCAAAGTCTAGGGAAATTACCTGTATTGTTTGCTGGTACAGAAGTAGGCTGGTGGGGTGTCTGAGTGTGGAAGTGAGGCCCTATTTGGGGTGGTCTCAACTTCCTCAGCACACCGGTCACCATGGAAGCCTTTCTGTCCATGACTGTGTCATATCTGGCCCTAAGGGTCAACCTCTGGCTGCCTACAGCTGGGGGTTGGGTCCCTTTGGTTGGAGTAGTGGAGGGCATTGGAATGTTTGGGGCAACTATGCCCCAGGTTTCCCTGTGCCCAACAAAGTCCATCTGGGGGGTACCTGTACCTAGGGGTAAGGGGGATCCCTCAGTTTGTAGAGGAATATTCACCTGGCTAGAACTACTCTGCTGGGTGTCCCTAATCTGCTGATGAGGGGGTTCCTCTGGACAGGGGCCCATTAAGGGTCCACTGACCTCCCTGACCTCTACAGCCCTGGGCTGACTGAGGCAGGGTAGAGAGGGGCAGGATACCTGCTCCAGACTGGGTGCCACCTTGGAAGTATCCCCTGCCATCAGAGATGTGGCCAGGACAGGCCTGACCACTTCTGGGGCAGTTACTTCACAAGGGGCAGGATCAGTTCCCTTAGAAACTTGACCCTTACCTTTAGTCTGGTGGGAGGAGGACTGTTCCTCACCCCCTATGCTCTCTGTTTGTGTGGAGTGATCCATAGTTTCAGGCTTCACTCCCCTTATTTTCTCCTGGGGTGGAGGTGAGGCCCTCAGGGTCTCATCCACTCTCTCAGGGATGCCTAACATTCTTAAATGGGCATTGTGATCTACCTCAGCCCAGGCTGAGATTTCCAGATCATTCCCCAGTAGACAATCCACAGGCAAGGTTGGGGACACTGCCACTCTCTTTGGGCCAGTGACCCCTCCCCAGCTGAGATTTACCACTGCCATGGGATGGTCTGTCCTAATTCCATCAATATTGGTCACCTGGTAGCTAAACTCAGGTAAAAGCTGTTCTAGGGGCACTAGTCTCTGTGTCACCATGGTGACACTAGCCCCTGTGTCCCTGTAGGCCACAGCCTTCTGACCATTGATCATGGGCTCTTGTCTGTACCTGCCCAAGATATTGGGACTCATGGTAAAGTTGGCAAACCCCATGCCACCATCACAGACTAGAGTTGCTTGTGTAGAGGACCTGGTTAGGCCAGAGTCCACCTGAGTTCCCCAAGAAAGCCCAACTAATTTTTTGGGTGCACTCCCACCACCTGGGGGATTACTACTGGTAGTAACAGGAGGTGTCGGAGCTGCAGAGGGAGGAACATTTTCTTTATTGCCATTCTTTGGACAGCTGGAGTCAGTTTTCCAGTGTCCAGGTTGCTTGCACACATGGCAATATGGTTTCTTATTGGAAGAGGAAGGATTTTGGGACCCACCCCCAGAACTGGGTTTTTGGGGCCCTTAAGAGGACTTTTCTGTTTTATCATCCCCACCTTTCTCTTTGGGCTTAGTGGAATCTTTCTTCTGGTCACCACCTTGGTTCTTGGGCCTAACCCTGGTTCTGACCCATTTGTCTGCCTTCTTTCCCAATTCTTGGGGAGAGGTCAGATCAGAGTCCACCAGGTACTGGTGTAAGAGTTGGTTTTGACAATTATTAAGGATCTGCTCTCTTATAATCAAATTATACAATCCTTTAAAGTCAGTGACTCTACTGCCAACTATCCAACCCTCCAGAGCCTTGGTAGCACAATCTACAAAGTCCACCCAATCCTGAGTCTGTGCTTTCTGGGTGTCTCTGAACTTGAACCTGTATTGTTCAGTGGTTAAGCCAAACCCATCTATTAATGCACTCTTCAGGGATTCATAATCATTAGCATCCTCTTCTCTAACAGTGAGGAGCTTGTCTCTCCCTTTGTCTGAAAAGGTGAGCCACAGGATTGCTGCCCACTGTTTCTGGGGGACCTGTTGAACTTTACAGGCCCTCTCCATAGCAGTTATCCATTTGTGGATATCATCCCCACTCTGGTAGGGAGGAACAACCTTGGACAGGTTCCTATGATCTGGCATGTAATCTCTGCCTCTAGGGACACTGTTGCTGCCACCAGGGGTATCTAACCCCTCCTTCTTTGAAGCTCTTTGGAGCTCGCAGGCTTCCCTATCTAAGGCCAATTGCTTGGTTCTGAGGGCAAGCCTAGCTTCCTCATACTGGAGCATCTTGAACCTTCTTTCAGAGGAGGTCTCCCTGGGAAAGTTGGAGTTCCTCTGTGGAATAGATTCTCTTCCAGAGTGATATGACCTGTCAGAGTCCCTTGAGAGGGACCTAGGCCTGTCTCCCACTCTGTCAGCTCTCTTAGGGAGATTTCCTCTATTCTCTTCAGACCCTCTGGGTCTGGCCCTTCACCCACAGAGTCCAGGTCATCTTGATTGTCATCATCAGACCCAGTGACTATGTGTGAACCACCCCCTGATGCAGACCCACTTGCTCCTAGAGCTTGTCTCAGGTCATCTGCTACTAACAGATCTATCGGGTGTTGTGATGAGGGACTCCTGCCCACCCTCAGTTGTCTTTCAAAGCATAAGGCCTTCAGTTCAGTGTAGGCTATATCTTTGTACTGAGATGGGGTGGACCCACTGGCTCCACCATGGTGAGACATACTAGTGTTGTGCAGTGTTGAACTACCTACACTAGTTGAGGCCTACTGGACCTAGCTTGAGCTGTAGCAAGGGTGTGCTTGTCCCTTCACAAACAGCTCTAAGTTCAGTAGAACTTATTGATACTAGCTTGACTTTATATGTACCTTGAGTACCTTAAGTGGTTTTCAGTTAGTAATTCAAATAGAGATTTTCTAGTAAACCAATGGGAAGCTGGAATCCCACACGCTGCCCACCAATGTGAGAAGTTGGCCTGGCATATGCTAGTCACTAGTTATAGTGGCCACCTTGCACCAGTCCAATTCGACTCTTGGTAGATAGGTTTAAAGACAACCTTTTAAAGAAAGCTATCCTAGTGGTAGCTGTGGAGAGCAGCCTTCAGGCTAAGTCTCTGAGGAATGTAAAGCAGCTTGTTTTACCTTATAATCTCTTGAATTACCAAATGAAAAGACACCACACAGGTATATATATCAAATATATATGTATTTATTTCTAAATATACTCTACTAATCTCTTTATGAGATTAGAGCCAGGTAAACATTCAAAAGATCAACAGTTCTCAATAAATTAAGCACAAATATGGCTGTAGCCCTAGGGGCGTACCAGACCATATACTAAAATAATGGGTTAACAAACTCGACTTGCAGTATGAAGAGGCCTAGGGCCTTGGGAATCGCTGGGGCTTCACTTCTGCAGTGTTAGCAGGTAAGTAATCAGCCCACAGGAGACGCGTGCAGTGTCTAAACACACACGTGGGTTTTCAATGCGTTTCAATGGCAAATGTCGCGGTTTGTATTTTACAGTTCTAGGGCACTTCGGAGTGGACAACAAGCAAACAACTTACAGGGTAAGTACTTCGAGAGCCAATGCACACTTGGGCACCGTAATGCAAGAGTTACCTCACCCAGGGAAGCCGGGTGCATACGTGTCCTTTGGTGTCGGGTCGCGATGCTGTTTTCAATGGAGATCACTGAAGACTTGCTGCTTGTGTCGTCGAGAGAAGTGTCCGCTGGAATCCGAAGATGGATTGGAGTTGCAGGAGACCTAGAAATTGAGGGGACAGAGTTCAAAGTCACTTCCCAGTGTCCGGTGGCCAGCAAGATGGATGACCACAGCTGTCGCGTCTCTTCAGGTCGCTGATGTCGTGTTGTCTCTTCGCTCACGAGGACCAGGAGGGATCGATGAAGACCAGCAGCTGGATTCAGAGGGTCTCACATCGTCTACAGCTGTTGACGGTGTCGGCACTCGGTTTGGAGCCAACAAGCCTTGGCAACTGCAAGTCTCGTGTGGATGGAAGATTGTCGATGGAGCAGACCAGCAAGGTCTGATGGACTTACCCAGTGAAGGTAAGTGAGGGCAGGCCCAGAGCAACCAGGCGAGCCCTTGAAGGTGATGTGGTTGTCTTCTGGAGAGTTACTAGCCAACGGGCAAGCAACCTCGAAGACGCCTTTACAGGAAAAGTTTACCAACAGCCCACGGTCACTCGGGATGAGGTAGGCTGCTGATCTTCGGTACTAGACCTGCTCGGGACTTGGACAACAAGTGGTCCAAAGCACAACTTCGTTGGACGTAGTTTAGGGCTTGCACTCGAAATCAGTGCACGGTTCCCTGGTATTGCTGTTCTTCGTCACTCGTGGGGTCCAGATGCCTCAGCTTCGCTGGGGACTCAAAATCGCCGTCAAGAGGTCAGGAAATCTGCTTCAGGGGACGCAGGGACTTCGGGCTCCGGCGGTAGCGGTAAAGTTTGCAACCGTAGTTCAGTAGTTTTGGTGCCTGCCAAGCAGGGGGGTCACTCCTTGACTCCAAGGGAGATCCTTCGGTCTTCTAGAGATAGTAGAAAGTTGAAGGGCCAGGATTCTTCTTCGTAGGTGTAATCTAAATTGCATTGGCAATGTGTGGTATCTTATAGTGAAAAGATGGGAGGGACTAGCTCTATGACCACTCTTCTGGGAGGGTCAGGGTAGTGGGTGGTTACACCCACTTCCCTTTGTCCAGTTTCGCGCCAGAGCAGGGGCAGGTAGCCCCTGAACCGGTTTGAGCTGGCATATGCACAGAGGAGCCTGCTGCTCCCCCAGTGCAGGACTTCAAAGCACTCTAAGAACCCACCCAGCTCCAATACACTAAATCCTGTCTGGGAGGTGGTGACACCTCCCTGTGACAGGAAACCCTTTGTTGGGCTCCCTCCACTGCGAGTTTCGGTCAGCAGCAGGAGGGCAGCCCGGCGTCTGTGCTGGTGGCATCCATTTTGTGATGACAGGGCTCTGAAAGATTTCTACCGTGTAGTACAGGGGGTACCTGTCGTCCCCTCTAGAAGGGTGGGATCCTACTCCCACACCAGTTACTGGTGTGGGGGTAGGATTCCAAGTTGTTTGACACTAAACACGACATGTTTTGATGCAGTCATTCCAAAGTTAGCATTTACCGCGAGGTTATAATGCACTTAAGAGTATATGGTTTAACCGCATCCACAAACAGCAGCAGAAAATAGACTCTGCCAGCTGCAGAGGGGTCCTGCTCAGGCAGAAGCACCCCCTCACATAGTAAACCATGCACCCTGCCCTTGGGATTGATAGGGCCTGCCATAGGGGTGACTGATAGGTTTATATGTGTGTGTATGGTGAGATATAGGAACCTATACCTCAGTGAGGAGTGCTAACACTACCTCACACAGGCTGCAGTAGCAGGCCTGTGGTGTCAGATTGTGAATGCTTCCCAGGGGTGGCATAATACATGCTGCAGCCCCTGGTAGGCCTGTGAAGTACCAATGCCCTAGGTACCTAAGGTACCATATACTAGGGGCTCATAAGGTACCACAGTATCCAATCACTAGTGCATCTAATATGCACATCAATCATTTAAGGGAGTAAGCAGATAGGCTGGGGTCCTGTATAGCAGGATCCCAGCCAGACTAGTCAAAAACCATTCAAACACCAGGAAAAAAGGGGGGGCAACCATATAGTCAGATTCCACCTTCCTACAGATACCGACAGTCCGAATTCACCCCAAAGCACAGGACTGACTGGAAGAAACAGAATGTTCTCATTAGTCCAGTCTGCCTCTGATTCCTTGAGAAGCTGTACATTTTTGGCACATTCCGCAAACCTTGCATTTTGTTATCAACTGATTTGTTTTTAAAATTGCACATGGCACTTTGAGCCAGAAGAGAGCCCCTTTAAGTGAAGTTGTAAAAAACAATAGACCTGAGTCCCAAACTTCTTTTGTAGTATATACACTAGTACTTCTGACATACTACAAAATGCAGTTCATATACCTATGGCTATAGACCTCCGCCTCTTCTATCTTTTCTGAACGGGGATCTGGGCCACCGATAGGTATATATTCTTTTAGTAAATCTGTGTGGGACAGGGGGAGTGGTCAGAAAATAGGGACTAATAAATCAAAAGGGAATTTTAAGGAGTGGTTTGGTGGGACATGTTAACGCAAAACACCCCCTATAAAAGAGTAAGATCCTTACAATTCACTGAATCTACTTCTAAAGTTGCTACAGCCTTAAAAGTGTCCAAACAGAATTAAATGTGCTGCTGCCTAGCCTTGGAGTAAGTTACTGCAACATACTTCCACACAATAGAGGCAAGAAATTAAAGTAACACCCCATAGGAACTAATGTTAAATTAATTTAATACTTTTGATATTTACATTATATTTACAATAGTGATAAAGCACAAAATTACTTGTTGTTTATCAAATATTTACATAAGGTTTATCACAAAACCACATTCCATTATAATCCCTTGCTTGCTTAATTTATTCTGTTTTGTTTATCTATAATAAAGAAGTACATCGGTCCTTGTATCCACAGTGTAATAACCCGATCTCGTTGTCACCTCATAAAATGTGCACTGTGTTTATTGGGAACGATGCTCTGTATTTTCTTGTGGCCACCTTCATATCCTCTACCAATTTTATTCAAGTCCTCGATGTAGCTTCTATACCCAGCCAATAAAAATGCTTCATTATTTGTAATCTATTCCCCTAGAGTCTTAGGGGGATATTCACAAGAACATGCGCTAAACATCACCAAAAAATGCTAACGCAACTTTACACATCGCAGCCCATCGCGGGAAAATAACTCTGTGTCAACGTGAAATTCACAACAAGGCGGTACCATGCGATAGTCTTCCGAAACCGCAGCCAATGTCCGCATACAACCACCTCAACGGAGATAAAAACACAAATCACAACACAACAAAACGTGCGATGAGTCCATTCACGATGAGGAAAGCAGGGATAAGCACCGCCAGGCCCGTGACACACATGGCAGGTGGGAATAAGCACAACAAAAGCCTGAAAAAGAAAGACAAACCAAACAGAAAACAACGGCCAAGCACAATGGAGGCAACCCGAGCCAGCAGACAACCCCACAAGCCCCATTGGCAACAAAACATTGTACATGGCAGGCCATCTTGGACAAGGTGAATGCAGCCTGAGAGCGGAGGAGGATAATGGAAGAAAACCAGAACATCTGGAATGATG
The DNA here is from genome assembly GCF_964204655.1 of Triturus cristatus. Classification (NCBI taxonomy): domain Eukaryota; kingdom Metazoa; phylum Chordata; class Amphibia; order Caudata; family Salamandridae; genus Triturus; species Triturus cristatus. The sequence goes on from NC_140587.1 coordinate 167,783,561, forward strand.
CGATAGGCACAAACAAGCAGAAACACGCCAACAACACGAAGGCAGCAATGCACACCGGAGGTGGGAGTCCCGCGCCACACCAGGAGCTGGATGACATGAACGAAATGGTGTCCACCACATCAGTCTGGAGATGGTGGCAGGACTCGGGGACCGGAAACTGCCCAAAACAACAGACACAACAGCAACAGGGAAAAGAACGAGCAGGGACTGGGGGAGATGAGCACAATGGCACACATGCACAATTAAGCACAGCACAACTGCAGACAAACCATGCCCAAGAGTTACAACACCAACCAGGAACACAAGTCACACAACCCGACAATATCACACCACTAAACAAGCACAGAAGTGAAAACCACCCTGCCTGAAAAGGAGAAGGGTGAGCCAAATCAGAGCTGAAGGGACATCTCACACACAATGCAGCACACACACATAGGAAGCAGAGCACCCCAACATCGAACACAATGTGGTACAAACACCAAAATTTGCACAACCGAACACAGGACACAAGTGCACCTGCCTGTGGCCGGTAAACAGCCATACGCATCTGGCAAAGCACGAAACAGGGACATGATAATGCACAAGTACAAACCCACAGTCCTGATGGGGTTGCAATGCACGTATGACAGGGAGCCAGAGAGTCCGTGACACACACATTGGCATACAAATCAAGACACAACACAGTTGGAGACAAGTGAAAGTGCGGAAACTTTATCAACAAGTGCGTGTTAGTACGGCCAAGAGAAGTGCCACGTTATGCAGAACAATGCAGCAGCATGTCTGAATGAGAAATGTAGGAAAGCGCCCATGTCCACCTCGGGGGAGTCCATCACCAAAACAAGTCAGTGCCAACCCGCGTTGGTTGTCCGCGCCTGGATCATGAGTCCAGGCCAATGCAGCCATGTCCACTGTCGTCTTTGGACATGTGACCAGATTCCCAACATGCAACCAGGCGTCGGGACACGTGCAATGGGTCACATCCAGTTGTGGCTGCAGGTACCTTGTCACTTGTCCATGAACGCGAGTGCAGCTGCGTAGGCCAACATCTCCAACGAGTGATCGTTGTCCACCACATCTGACATATCTTCGACGTAATCCATCAGCTGACCCGGACAGATGTGCTGACTCCAACCACTGGACCCAATGTGTACCAAAGCCCAATCGGGTAGTGGCTCAATGTGCTCACTGCACATGACGACTCGTGCAATCTCCCAGGTCCAGTTTCCAGCCTGCATGCCAAACATCCATGCATGCCATAAACGGGCACCACGGTGACACTCCTGGTCGTGGGCCAACAGGAGGGGCACACACACACGTCATAATCCAGGTCAGCTACCGTTACGTTGGAGAGGCAGACATCCATGGACCACTCGAATATGCACAAGCGACAATGCAACACAGGCTGAACGTAGGTGACGTCCGCAAGGCGGAAGCTCAGCCGGTAAATGATTCGCAGCACTGCCAACAGTACATGCAGCAGACATGCACGGTACAGGTCCACGTGACTAGAGTCGAGTATGTGTCCGGGATGGTCTGCCATTGCGTCAGTGGCTCAACTTGAAGCTGCACTGGCTTGCCCTGCACCAGTCCTGTGGATGAAATGGCACAGTTTGGTGCAATGAGCAGTGTCTGTGTGCAACGGGGGCAGGCCTGGGGTGGGGTGGGGTGGGAGTAGGTGTGAAGGCCATTTCACGCATGCTAACTACGACCAAGGACTTCTGCGTGTGGGATGTGTACACGTTGGTCTCACCTCGAGCAGTGCGTTGTGTGGGAGTTGCAAGCAAATGCTATCCTATCTGTCGGGGTGCTGGCCACATGCAAGTTCCTGCTTGGAACTGCAGATGTGCTACCGCCTGATAGTTCAGACAAAGGACCTTTCATCCCTACAGTAACTTCACCATCTGCATGCATACAGGAGATGTACAGAGGCCTGTCATGGGTGTGGTGGGATGTCTGCGACCCTGGGAATCATGGATGATATGCCCAGCACGTGGCACATGAGCGGCCTCACTGTGTGTTACCTTGCCACACAGTTGCTCCTCCCTCCCACGAGCCCCCACACTTGTGTGCACTGCGCGGTTGCATCACGTGCACTCCTACGGCACACCATTGTAATGCCTGTTCGTGCATGTCCAGCTGCATGCCAACAACACCGTGATGAATGCCTTTGAAGGTGTGCGGCAACGTGAGTGTAGGCCAATGGTCCAGACAGGGCAGACACAGGTGTACAGCCCATGGCTGGCTGTGATTGCGCTGCGAATGAGGCCAGGCAACTGACTCATGCATCCGCAGGACTGATACACATAACACTTGGCATGCATGTGCCAATATCCAGAGCGGTCTTGCGCTCCTACATGTCCCCGTACGTGCGAGCCCGCCCTCCTGGTGCATGCCACAATTTAACATCGAGTACTGTGGCCTTGGTGGCGACAACATCCCAACACAGAGACACACTTACCGCACTTCCTGACAAAGGCCAGGTCCAAGCCCCGCCCTGCTCCCCCTGCCGAATCAGCACACCCCTGCGCTGAGCTGACGTATGTCAGACCAGCACACGCCGCTTGTGCATGCAGCGGGGTGCGTGCGAAGCTACATGTCCAGGGTCTCAGTACTCTTCTCTGTGCGTTTACTGGTGTGTACTCTGCCATTCATGATTCGCGACTATGTTCTGGATGTGGGACCTACTGGCATGACAGGTCTGGGGACCAGCGGCCCGAGGTACAGCAGGCACACAGGGATGCAGGCCCCGCCGCGCTCGGCGCAAGACTCGTGGCGGGCTGAGAGGCGCCGCCCTGGCAGACGCATTCTCCATTCCGAATGAGAACCACGACCAGTGTGACGGGCTTTTTGTTCACACCCTACGCAGGCCTGACGTACACAGGACCAACCCACTATGCACGCGCATGCACTGGCGGACGTGACGTGCGACATTTCCACGTTCTGCCCCACGACCTATGGGGACATGGTAGCATCCACTGGCCACTACACTCCATGCACCAGCAGTTGATCTCCACATGGCCATTTCCCTGTTTTGTACTCTGTGGTCTGTCCGGCCCCTCCACGCCACACCTGGCATTGGGTAGGTTCACATTCTTTAGTCACTTGCCGCTCTCGCACATGCCTGCTCCATGCCTCTCTTCACATCCTGCTATTGTGTGTCTGTGGTGCCATGCCGTGGTTGTGTTGTGGGCATGGCAAGGCCAGATTCCCAATGGAGTTGTGTTGTCGTGTCTGGTTGGTTGGCATATTGTGTGTCATGTTGAATGTAGTTGTACTGCATGCCCATTGGCAGAGTCATGAATTGCATGACTGTGGGCTGGAGGTGTGTGGTGTGTTTATTTTGGACTTACCAACGGGCACTGCATTTCCACGTGTGCCAACCTGGGAGCGCTGGGTGATGATGGACTGGCGGGAGATGTGAGTTTCATGCACTCTGCCTGGGGAGTTGGCCACGACATTGTTGAGGAGTCCCGGGCGGTCCACTATTGCCTGCACATTCATGGTATGCGTGTGTTTCTGTTGTGGTAGTTGTGTGCAGTGTGGGCAGGGGGCACGAGGGGTACATGTGTGCAGTTGACTGTCCCTGACACGTGAGGGAATCCAGCTATGGCGTAGGGACCTGGCTTGGTCTCCAGCTGCTCCTGCGCAGTGTGGGTGACGGGGTGCTGGGGTACCAGGCTGATGTTGGCATCCAGGACAGGTGTGATGACCTTGGATGGGGCTGGCTGTGTGACTCCTCTGACTTTGGCAGTTGTGGGTTGGATGGTACCAGAGGCCGGCATGTGCTGCGCAGCTGGCAGCTTTGTCTGTGGAGGGATGTTGGTTGTGCGCTGGGTTGGTACTGTCAGCAGGTGGGGGATGTGGGTCAGGATGCCGGGGATGGTTCTCCTTTTGGGCCTGTAGTGGGCAATGTCCTCCTCTGGCATTAGGTATGGGCGGCAGGTGTGTTTCAGGTGGGTCCGCTGTCTTTGTGTACGCTGCCTATGTGGTGTTCCCAGGGGGTGGGGGGCAGCACGGGTCCTGGGGGTGGTGGGTGGCCTAGGGTGGTTGCGGTGAGTGTTGTGGCCCTCATGGGTATCCGTGTTGCATGATCATTGTCTCCATGGCATCTGTGGGTCTTCCGGTGTGGCTCTTGGCTGGGCTCCCTTTTATGCTGCAGGTAGTCGTCCTGCTTAACACCAGCAAAAGGCAGGTGTTAATTACCAAGTGCTACCGCAGCTTATCGCCTGTGTTTGGTTCACATCGCAGATCTGGCAGTTCGTTGTGAAAGTGGGTTTGTGGTTTTTTCGTGTGTTTTTGCACGGAAACGCCTACTCTGCATCTCATTAGGGTTAGTTGGTGGTGTCCACCCTGGAGATACATTTTGGGGCAGTTATCGTGGGAATACTTTTTTTTGTTTTTTGTTTTTGTTTTTTGTTGTTGTTGTTTTTTAGCTTCTCTAATGGAGGATCACAGCGGCCCCAGGTCATGGAGGAGCATGTTTTGGGCTCAAGCACAGCTGTGGAAGGTGTAACTATTTGAAGGGTCGGCATGATGTGGATTCAGTTTACTTCTTTGCAGCAACATTATTGCCCGGCCATTTAGATCAACAGGGCTGCTCCTCCTTACTGCCTCATTTCTACAAACAACAGGGCTGCAAAGGGCAATAGAAAGAGGACTGCACCTAGCAACTAAAAAGGGACTACAATGGCAGTATGAGACAAGTTCGACCTGTTGGCAGCCATCTTGGAAAGGCTTGGGCCAACTACATTTCTAACTAAAATTAGGTTTGGTTTGCACTATTGGTAATAGATTTTTCTAGCTCCGTAATGCCTATCAGTGCCATAAATTCTAGCTTGCTCTTTGGGTTCCATCCAAACTGGTCATGGTCTTAAGGAAACAGAGGATTGTAAAGGTCCCAGCAGTGCACATGGTTGGTCTCTTACCTGCTGCATATGGCTAGACACGTCAATGAATAAAAGGGAAGTCCTCTTAACCCCTTCCCATGCACCACAGAATTCACACCAACGGTGAAGCCACCACCTTCAGGCAATAAGCACACCATCAAAATGGATTTAAGCCCTACCCCTCCGGTCCCAATGCTTTCATCATCAACTACCCACCCAACCTTTCGAAAAACGCAGCCAAAAACTTAAAGCATCACCTACTAAGGTCTAGGCCCGAAACTTTAATCTCAGACGTCTACTCTTGTGCAAACAAAGGGAGTAGACTTAATGACCTTATTTTCTACACCAGAAAAAGAGCTTGTTGGCGTAAAGTCCTCTACTCTATGCTCCGAATTTCAGGCACCAGGAAAACACCCTATGGTCTCAAACTAACTACAGCTCCCTCGCTCAATGCCAACGCCACCATCACCCTATATAACAATGGGATCATCTTTATACAAGCGTCTAATGACAATCTGATTAAATTAGCCAGTATCTACCCATCCCTCAAGCACACGGCCTCGGCAAAGTCCACTGACACTCATCCTTCCAGCAATTAGGGCAGCACCAGTTCCCCCACCACCTCTCAGCCTGGACCCTCGCTCCCTCTGATTTACTCCTCGCTGCAAGGTGACCACAGTGCGGCTCAGCCCCGGGTGGAGGTGCCTCAACCTTCTAGTCCCATGACCCAACAGGTGATAAACATCTTCTGCCCCAAACGCGAAGAGATCCCCATGTGTCCTTATACCTTTGCCTTCATCAACTGAACACTTGTCCCTCATCCCTCCCACTACGCCACATACCAAAGGGGTAAATGGACAAATGCCCCACTCCGGCCTTGATTTGCCATACCATCGATCTCCGGTAGGACCTGCTCAGGACCCTCGGAGATATGGTTTGACAGCTGACGCTAATGCTACATCCCTGGCTCCCGACCATGATCTATCACACATTCGATCTCAGGTGGGAACTGTTCAGGACCCTCAGAGTTATGATCAGACCACCGTCGCTAACGCTACATCACTGACTCCCAAGGTTCACTCTACCCCGCCTGATCCACAAGTTCAATTCCCTCTCCAGGAACAACGATCCACCATCTTAGCGCACGCAGGCTTACACGGAGACTCCTCCTCTCTGTTAACACACCATATACCCCCTTCAGACATAGGTGCACGCCTTGATGATAAATATATCTCCAAATGCACCTTCTCACTACCGAACTACATGACCTAAAAGTCCTTTCCAAGGATTTTTTCCCAATGATTAGTTCCATCCTCACCTCTATGAATCTACCTGGAACCTCCCTGAGTGATAGTGATTGCTTGGGCCAGATGTTAGCCTCCGCTGTCTCGCAAACCATTCCCTTAGCTAATGTGCCCACACGGCCCAGAAGAGCTGAGACCTTGGTGTCCAATGATCTTAATGACCTTCACAACTCCTACTCGACTAGGTCCAACCCCAATTTGACCCCGCCAAAGCACATACAAACCATCCTTCCTAATCTACACAGAGAACCTCCTCATAATCTTAGAGTCATCAATAAAGACAATCTCACGTGTGTGAATCTCACCCAGACTCCTTCAGCCACTAATCCTCCACGTTTGAAATGTGTACTACTCAATTGCAGGTCTGCCAGTAAACATGCCTCCGAAATATTCGACTTAATTCAATACAATGATCTTGACATCATCATCCTTACTGAATCCTGGCTAAATCCAACCTCCACTCCTATTTTAGACCTCCTTGTACCGCCTACTCACGACATAATCAGGCTAGACAGAGTTAGGAAGCATGGAGGTGGCCTAGCCTGCATTCATAGAAACACACTTTCGATTTCCCACATAGAGTCCTCTTCGCCCTCTGCCTGTGAATATCTTTGTCTCAACATCGCAAGTAACAACCGGCCGGTCTGCAAACTTCACACCTTTTATCACCCTCCTGGAGACAACCTCCTTTTCATTGAACAAATAATGGAGATCATCTCGAGTAATGTCGACTCAGTCATCTCCGAAATCTTTCTGGGCGATTTCAATCTCCACTGGTGTAATCATAATGACCAAGCGGTTACTTGCCTTAAAGACTTTCTGAAGGATCATGATCTCATTATCTCGAAAGGGCAGTCTATCACACTGGAATCCATTACTCCTTGCGATTGGTCAGACCACCACTGCATTCTCTTCTATATCAATATGGAGGTGAAGCTGAGGAAGGCTCATCCAATGAAATCCAAGATCTTGAAAAGGGATTTCAGATCTATAAACCCAGCTGAATCAGCTGCCCACTGTAAAATTGCCCTCTCCTCCCAAGCCGACCTGAGTGAGGTTCAGTTACTCACCGACAGTTACAACTCGACCATCTATAACATCTTGGATGACATTGCACCACTCCAACTAAAAAATACTTCAACAAAAAAATCCAAACCATGGTATAATTACAATCTAAACACAGAACGGCGCAACCTCAGGGCAGCTGAACGAGCCTGGAAGTCAAATCCCTCCTTGGAACACATTAAATTCCTTAGAGAGGTTAGGAGTATATATAACAAGCAAATCAAGTGCGCTAAAGCAGATTATTTCAGACAACAACAAGATCAAGCCGCTAATCGCCCCAAGAAACTCTTCGAACTGGTCAAACAACAATCAATTTCGGGTACAAATCACTCTGGGCCATATGTAGGTAAATTACATTTACCGATTCTTAAATACCGAATTTTACCGATTCGGTATTTATGAATCGGTAAATGTAATGTAGGTAAAAAAATACCGATTCGGTAAGTGTCGGTATTTTAGAATCAGTATTTACCGATTCGGTAATGGCAACTGGCTTCCCATGCATTCCTATGGGCCTGGAGGCCCATAGGAATGAATGGGAAGCCAGTTGCCATTACCGAATCGGTAAACACCGAATCGGTAATGGGGGAGGCAGTATCATGGGTGGCAGGGTGTCACATTGACACCCTGTTGCACCCCTGAATCGTACATGTGTGCACATGTGGTGCACATACATGCCCTAAGGGCATGTATGTCTGCCACATTGCACACTTCAAAGTGCACAAAAATGCATTTTTACACCTATTCGTCATTTACCACCAACTTTTAGTTGGTGATAAATAACGAATCCCAACACCCACGACACACTCACCCTACATCTCATTTCTGGATTCGTAATTTACCGAATCGGTAAAATTACCGATTTGGTAATTTTACCGATTCGGTAAATTACCGAATCCATAAATGATCCCCCTACATAGCAAAAGCCTAAATACCGGTCGGTAACGGTATATTTACCGAAAATCGGCCGTTACCGACCGGTATTGGGCTTCCTACATATGGCCCTAGGTCTCCAATGTCAGCCCACCGTCTGTTGATGAATTTTCAGCTTTCTTCATTGAGAAATCAAGACTCATCTCCAGTGAACTTGCCTCCAAGAAGGCTCTCCTGCCAGTTTCTGGTTCCGCACCTCTGGTCATAGATAAGCCCAACCTCACAAACATGATCATCAAGAACAAGGCCTCATGGAGCACCTTTACCCCATTCAGTGAAAAAGACATCCACAGGATTCTTCAGAACATCAATCCATCCAACCACTTCAGTGATCCATTGCCCCCGTCCATCTTCAAAGAGATCAAGAATGCTCTCATCCCCACATGGACTAGGATAGTAAACGCTTCTCTATCCCAAGGCACGATCCCAGACTGTCTAAAAGCAGCGCAGGTATCACCCATACTAAAAAAAACAACTGCAGAGAATTCTGACCTCAATAATTTCCGTCCCATATCTAACATCCCCACGCTAGCTAAACTATTCGAAAAATGTGTACAATCCCAACTTTGTGCTCACATGGAGAATTTCCAACTCCTCAACCAACATCAATCAGGTTTTCGGAAGGGGCATAGCACAGAATCGGCACTCATGCACGTTATTGACGACATATTAAATATACTCGATCAAAATGGCTCCTGCCTCCTGATCCTCCTTGATCTTTTCTCCGCATTCGACACGATTATTCACGACAACCTCCTTTCCACTCTGAAGAACAGGATGGGATTCTCGGGCCTGGTGCTACAATGGTTGTCCTCATTCCTCCTCCACAGAACACAAAGAGTCAAGGCAAACCACTCCCTCTCCCAGCCCTCTCCAGTTCTCATGGGTGTACCCCAAGGGTCCGCCCTCTCTCCTATCCTTTTCAACCTCTTTTTGGAACCTCTAGCTAATTCTCTAAATGACATGAACATTCCCTTCCATATGTACACGGACGACACACAACTTTACCTGAAAATCTCATCCATGGACAACATAATTTCACTCAATTCTACATTGACGTCTACTCAAAATTGGTTAACTGAGAATCACCTCCTGCTCAACACTTCCAAAACTGAATTCCTTCTCATCTCTCCCTCAAACCACTCCCTCAAGCTAGACCTTTGGCTGTCTCACCTCACTGCTTTCAATTGCACCCCTCTCATAATAGACTCTGCCAAATCCCTCGGAATCACCTTGGACAAGCACCTGAATATGAAAAATCATATTAGCAACGTATGTAAGGGAGCTAATCACCTGACGAGGACACTCAGGAATATCAAGCCCTTCCTTCCACAACATGACTTCAAACAAGCGGTCCAAGCACTGGTCTTGCCGAGGCTAGATTATGGCAGCGCTACGCTCTGTGGCCTTCCCAAGTACACCCTGGCACCACTGAGGTCAGCACTGAACGCTGCGGCCAGATTAGTTACTGGTACCAAAAGAAACCAGCACATCTCCCCAGCCCTTAAGTCTCTTAAATGGTTGCCCTACGAAGCCCGAATCCAGTTAAAGATTATCGTTCTAGCGCACAAAGCCTTGCATGACAACACACCCAAGTACCTTGCACAAAAGCTTGAATTATCATATTGTGAGAGAGCTTCAAGAAGCGCTAACAACTTCCTCCTGAAACCACGTACCATGAATAAAAAGAGTACTTGTCGTCCTGCTTTTTCAGGTGCTGCACCAAAGATCTGGAACTCTCTTCCCCCGGATTCACGCAGAATATCATGAATAACTGCTTTCAAACTTGAAGCCAAAAGATTCCTAATGAACAAATTCTTACCGTAATTTGGGCGATGTGCACCTCTGATCCTACAACAGATGTTGATTGACACTACATACTTTTTACCATCCTGTGCTTCTGCTCTCTGCCCCCTCGGATGTAAGGCTTGCCCCTCGGAGCAGCCTGTTATTGCCCTGTTTATTTCACTACTCGCTGTGTACCACCTGCTTGTGATTATTGTGACTTTAATTGTTTGGTATTCTTATCTGATATCATTACTGGAGCTGTATTCTCCCTCCCTTCTGTTGTGTATCACTGGTATGTGATTTATTTATTTATTTATTTTTCTCTTGTGTGACTAATACTTGTTGGCATTCGTACTTGATATCGTTACAGGAATAGTACTCTCCTTTCCTTCCTTTTGTAAAGTGCTCTGATATCCCTCGGGATCTGGTTCGCGCTATATAAAACTTTATAAAATAAAATAAATAAAAAATAAAAAAAATACTGGCGATGTCTGCAGTTTGCACCAGCTTGTGAATGGGGTGTTAAATCTATCTCCTCTTTTGATGCGTTAAGGTGGAGATAAATCGGAGATAAGTCCTTGTGAATATCCCCCTTAGAGTGACTCACGAGAAACATTGATACGATAATTTCTGGTAATGAGAATATAAGTGCCGGAGTTTTTCTGATAATGATTCCTCCCCTGTCATTATAGTTTATGGAAAGGAGAAAAAATAAAAAATGTCCTGGTCCTGGTAATCAACTAACTCATACATTTAAAAAAATGTTACAATCCAATGACTTGTTCAAATTGTACCTTATTCTGCATTATACCTGTAAACTGTATTGTAATATGTATGCGGTCATAGGACTGATGTGGTATATTATGGTGTTAATTGTGGTGTATCTTTATCAGACCGCCTTGAGGTAGTTCCTTCTTGCGGAATGAAAGATTGGATGGTCTTATGATGGGACACATAAAATATTCTTTTTAATGAACAAATGAAGTGACTGGGATGTATTTTTGACTGTCATGTGAATCTCCGAAAAACAGAACTGCTTGAAAAGTGATTGATAAATAATTGGCCATTCACCAGAATGGTGAGCGACTCATGCAAGAGCCTATTGCTAAATAATGTCAAGAGGCACGCTGAGTTCTGATTGGACGATGTTACTCCTTCCACATGACGCTCATGACTCATGTATCATCCTTCTCTCCCCAGACTACGAGGACATGCTATCCTGCTGCCAGAAAAAGAACTACAGCGGGGCATCGTTTTGCTACTTTGCTGTCCATGTCGTGGGGGCCCTCGTCCTGTTCATGAGTGATGGGATTCTGGTAGGTTGTGCCGTGCATGCCTTTTACAGGAGGACACTTGTCACCTCTACCGCTTTCCTTGATTCTCGTATATCACAGTTTTCATATGAGGACAGAAAGTCATTGGAAGTTGGGGAGGAGACATTGTGAACAAACCGCTGCACCCAGGAGTCAGCATGTTAAGTCTGTATTTATACTATATTCCAGCTAAATTACATAGGGGGGGGATAGGAAGCCTGCTTTCCAAGTGTCAGCGACGTGGAGAACTTTACCCTGATATCATGCATGTGTTTTGCACATGTCCAGTGTTAAACCAGTGGCATAGCAAGAGGGGGCGGGGGGGCAGTCCGCCCCGGGTGGCACAAGGTTTGGCGGCTGCGGCCTCCCCCCTTAACTCTTACCTGCGGCCGTCGCAGGGCAGCCACAGCAGAAATCGCCAGCACCCAACCCCGATCTTACATCATAAAGCCATTTCAGGGTGGCCTCGGCAGGGACCGCCACGGGGCAGCAAAAGGTCTAGCTACCCCACTGTGTTAAACTCTAACATTGATGGAGCAGGGGCTTTCATCAGCATGGTACTAAAACTGCAGACTGAGCTCACTCCCCAACTGATGCTCTTAGGGATTGTTGAAGGTGTTGGGCGCCGAAAAAGGCCATTTAAACTTTGTTTTTGTAGCCATGGAAGTGGCCCGTATGTGCATAGTATCAGCATGGCTGGGTACTGTCCTTCCAACTTTTCCAGAATAGAGGACACAGCTTTTTTCAATGTATAATCTGGAAAAGAGCTTATGAGCAGTGAGGTGAGGAAGCGCGGAGCTTTGATATGGTCCCCACTGTCTGATTGGAATGAGAACACAGGGGGGGCATGGAGTCAACCTGCCCACATGTGGGATCGGATTCATGTCCCCACCTTTGCAGAGTAGAATGCTGTATTTGTTTCCTTTTTAGGTCTTGCCTGACCCAGCGCATGCGCTGGTCTGGCGAGACTTATTGAGAGGGCTCCAAAAAGTGCTACCAGGCCAGCCTAGAGCTACAGTGCATGTGCGCAGGCGCGCGCCGTGCTTCCCGCGATTTCTTTCACTTTTGCTGCTATTATGTTTGATGGTGATCGCGATCACAATCACTTTCACTTTCGCGCTGTGCATAGCCAATAGGTCAGCTTTTGGGACCTTATAAGTATTTAGTTATGCAACTGTTGCATGGTTAAACACTTATAAGGTCCCAAAGGCGAGACCTATTTTCTATGCCAATGCTTGTTACTTTTGTTAGCCTTTAAATATAAAATCTGCAATTCTGACTGTGCCACAATGGATTGTATCATGTAATATTTTTTAGGTCTCGCCTGACCCAGTGCATGCGCTGGTCTGGCGAGACTTATTGAGAGGGCTCCAAAAAGTGCTACCAGGTCAGCCTAGCGCTACAGTGCATGTGCGCGGGCGCGCGCTTTCCCGCGATTACTTTCACTTTCGCGGCCGCTTTGATGTTTGATCGTGATCGCGATCACTTTCACTTTCGCCCCTGAAATGGAATACTTTAAGAGTTTTTACAGTTACTGAGAAATTGGCCAGTGTTTTAGCTTGTAAAGTTAAAGACATCAAAACAGAGCTGTGTCATAGTTGATTTTTAATAACTGTCGGTCTGAGACGCCACAAGATCATCCACACTTAAAGCCCTGCTTCATAACAACTACTAAGCTAGCTCATGTTCCTGATATGCAGTCTGTGCTGCATTTAGTGTGTTTGCCAAATAGTGTTGTGTGATGCGCATGTATCTTTTCCTTTGAAAAGCAAATGTTTCCTTAGCCTGCCTTTCCATTTGTATATTTCAAATGTGTTTTTTAACATTTCTTAATGAAATACTTTTCTTCAGAAAGCACGCTTCTCACAAATTGCACCCCGAGCTTCACGTGTCTGTCCCGGCACCGCAGCACTTTGGGGGTTTTGTGTGGGACTTCCTGGGAAAGTGTGTGTGACCCATTGTCGGCTTTCTCTTCTATTGCCCTGGTTGCTGCCCTTGCATGCTGTGCTATTTGCTTACTTTTTTATGCATTGCCGGGATTAAGCAGGAGCCTTTGCTTTACATCAGCATCCGATTGAACTGCTACTAAACTGCTTCAGAGGTTTTGTTACTAATTACACATAAAAACTGCTGAGTAAAGATGATTGAAAATCAACGGAATGAGTAATCGTATCACTGACTGGCAGTCACTTTAAATAGTAGGCTGAAAGTTCCTAGCATTATGAATAAAATGGAACATTACATTCAAAACAATGAGAGGAAAAAAGTACGTGCCTAGAAAATCCAAAATGTATAAGAAAACAAATCTCTGTGCTAAATTCTATACAATAACCAGAACACTCATTTTACATCCAGAATATTTGAGGTGGATGGTGCTGGACTTCAGCTTCCATTATCTACCTTATTCTTAAGGCCTTTTAACAGGAGATCTTATGCATCACTTTCGCGGCCGCACAGCCGCTTTGCATAGCCAATAGGTCTCGCTTTTGGGACCTTATAAGTATTTAGTTATGCAACTGTTGCATAGCTAAACACTTATAAGGTCCCAAAGGCGAGACCTATTGGCTATGCCAATGCTTGTTTAACATGGTAATCATTGTAAGAATTGAGATTATGCACTTTATTGTTCTGTAAATTTGAGGCATCAAGCCATATATGCCTGTTGATAATTGAAACTATCCACTTTATTATTATGTAAAACTCGATGCATCACGTCATATTTACCTGTTGCTAATGTTACATGAAATGTAAGTTAGAGGGGAACGAATGTATAGTTTTTTAACCCCACCCCTCCCAGGGTAGAATGCTGTATTAGTTTCCTTTCTTTTGTTCGCCTTATTTTTTTACTGTCATTCTGACTGCGCCCCCATGGATTACATTATGTGATTTACTTGAACATGGTAATAATTAAGACTATTCACTTTATCATCATGTGATACCTGAGGTATCTTGCCATATGTACATGCGGCTAATGCTGCTAATGTCACATGAAATGTAAAGTTTTTATAGGTTAAAAATAAATGTTCCCTTTGGTAAGAACTGCAAGAGATGGTTTATACTCGATCTGCGACCACATTCATACTTAACACAATTGACTCTCCACTCAGGATATTTAAAGCACTTATATTCACACAGGTAGATATCAATAAGAAATCCTCTTAATAAATAAAAAAATAAACAAATTTTAAATCCACATGGACAATATCATAAAAACTTTAAAAACATTTTTTCCTAGATGAAGTTTTTCCTGACGTATGGCAGCCAGACGCAATTACCTCTCAAAGGCAAGATGACGGTACAGGTCAAGTCAGAAAATCACAAGATCATCACAACATTCCACGTGGTAGACAGAGAAGCAGACATATTGGTGGAAAGCCACACGGCTGAAGACCTTGGTTTGGTCACATTCGCCAATGCAGTCAGGACACTGCAGACCGAAGATATACTAGAATTATTCCCACAGTTGTTCAAAGGCCTCGGGTGCATGAAGAGGCCACCTGTGAAGCTACACATTGATAAGGCGGTAAAACCAGTCACCTTGCGACACCAGCGCATACCGTTTCATCTGCGTCCGCTCGTGAAGCAAGAGTTGCAGAACCTCGACCAGAAAGGGGTCATAGAGAAAGTTACGGGGCCAACGCCATGGGTGTCACCTATGGTGTTTGCCAAAAAACCGAAGCAGCCAGGAACAATCAGACTCTGCATTGACATGCGCATGCCCAATCAAGCGATAAAGCAGGAGAGGCACCTGACGCCAACAGTTGACAACATCTTGGCTGATCTCAACGGGTCCCGCTGGTTCCCCAAGCTAGACCTTAACGCCAGATACCACCAGTTGAGGCTAGCGGCGGAGAGTCGATATATCATGACTTTCTCGACCCACCTGGGATTACGTCGCTACAAAAGGCTGAGCTTTGGGATTTCATTGGCGACGGAAATGCAGTCAGGGCAGTGCTGTCAGGACTTCAAGGAGTGCTCAACGTCAGTGACGATATCTTGATACACTCTGCGACCATAGAGGAACACCATCATCATCTCCGCGCTACCCTCCAACGCTTTGCCGATCACAGAGTAACTCTCACCGGGACAAGTGTCAGTTCTTCCAAAAGTCCATCGAGTTCTTCGGCTTCCTATTCACCCAGGAAGGAGTGAAGGTAGGTCCCAGGAAGTCGCAAGCCATACAGCAAGCCCCCGTACCCACAACATCATCTGAAACCCGGAGCTTCCTAGAGATGGCCACATACTGTGGGTGGTTCATACCAAACCTGGCTACCATAGCCGAACCCTTGCGGGCTCTGACCAAGAAAGATGCTGTCTGGAAATGGGAGAGAGAGAAGGAGGAAGCTTTTCAAAAAGTAAAGTTAGCGCTCTTGGGGAAAACCACCATGGCCTATTTCAACGTCACCCGGCCGACAGAATTAGTAGTGGATGCTAGCCCCATGGGGCTGGGAGCGCTCCTGGCCCAGGAGACCGAATCCAGGAAAATGGGCTCCGCTGGCGTTCGCAAGCAAGGCCCTCACCCCGACGGTACTCCCAAATCGAACGGGAAGCACTGGCAATCAAGTGGGCCTGCAAACACTTCCACCTGTATGTCAGCGGACATCCCTTCAGAGTTATGACGGACCATCAGCCACTACTTCCACTGTTCAGAGGCACCGCACCACACCTTCCACCAAGGATCGAGCGGTGGGTGATACAATTGCAACATTACCACATGGAGCTTGTGTTTCGACCCGGGTCGAGGAATCTGGCCGACTATTTGTCACGGCATCCCCCAGACTTAGCAGAGGAAAGCTCCGAACAAGAACAGCGGACGGAAGAGTACATCAACATGTTATCTTAATGGTCGTGTCCACGAGCCCTAATTATGGATGAAATCAAGGCGTAGACCAACACCGATGCGGTGCTCCAGAAAGTGGTGGAAGCCCTGCAGAAGGGGTCTTAGGAAGACTTCCTTCACGGCGTTAACGGGAGGAACAAATCGGACCGGTAAAGTTTGGAGAGTCTAAGATGAGCTGTGTGCCGCTGCAAATGGCGTAGTGCTGAGAGGGTCACGGATTGTCATCCCGGCGAGCCTCCAGGAGCGAGCAACCATCCTAGCACATGAAGTCCGTCAGGGAACAGTGAGGATGTAGTCAAAAATGAGAAAGTGTGGTTCCCTGGCTGGAAAGAGCCGTGGACACAGTAGTCAGGAACTGCAGAGCCTGCCAGCTCACCAGCTGCCCGGAGACCCCAGCACCCGTGATAACAGAAGACCCCGCACCAGCCCCATGGTCATGGGTGAGTCTGGATTATGGGAGTTTCCCAGACGGGAGAGTAACCGCTCTCCTGATCAACAGCTACATGAAATACCCGATAGATGAAGTCACACCGTCCATGTCCTTCAGCCATTTACAGCCAGTCTTGGAGAATACATTCGCTCTCTTTGGACTGCCACACGTCATCAAAACTGACAACGGGCCCCCGTTCCAAGGAGGAGAGTTTAAAGACCTACTAACTCTGCTGGGAGTGAAACACCATTGCATCACTCCACAATGGCAGCAGGCCAATGGCGAAGCTGAACACTTTATGAGAGCCCTAAACAAGGTCTTTCGGATAGTGGTGGCAGAGCAGTCCAATCCGGAGGTGGCGCTCCACAGATTCCTACGGGAGTACTGCAGCACCCCACACTGCACGACCCAGAGGTCGCCCTGGTTATTAATGCTGGCTGGGCCCAGGCAGGACACTCTCCCGGTAGCCGACAACTGGATGCCTGCACCGTACGATCCAGTCCACACGAAAGCTCGGCGGACGGCAACCAACAAGAAGGCTAGCGGGCGGAAAAGAGCGAAGACCCGTGTTATAGCACCAGGGTAGCGGGGGAAAGTTCTGCACCACGAACGAGCCTGGGCTGTGGACTGTGCTGAAGCTCAATGGCACAGCCCTCACAGCGAAGGTTCAAGAAAGTCCAAGCGCCAGACCCTGATGTGTCGCACTCAGGGCAACCGGAGGATGGGGAGACTGCGAGTGGAGGCATGACCCTGTGCCTGGAAGAAGATCAAGCAGGACCCCACATGACTCCAGCCCAAACCGTAGAGGAGGACCTGAGTGCCATCTCAGGAACCCAGGTACTTTTCAGCCCGATGGGACGTCAAGGGAATCATCAGCACAGATACAGTCTGAGACCCAATCCTCGACCAAGCCGAAGACTTGCAGACTTTTTCTGTTAATATATGTCATGATTTAGTTTGAACACGAACTTGGGATGGGATGTAGCGGTCTAGTCGCTGCATGTAGAAACGACCCTAAACCCTTGGCCTGGAAGGGCCCGCACACTTTATATCACTCTCTGGCCAGGCGTGGCTAGAGGGCATAAATAAAGGGGCGGACGTCGCTCGGGACTTCCTGCCCACACTAACAGCCTTGTGTGTGTGCGTGTCCTTTATTGCTGCTTTAGTCCAGGCCGTGCACGCGTGGCCACATAACACCTAGTAGGGGGCTCCAGGCCTGAAGGTACGCCATGCTATTGTCAGTTTCTCACACTGCTTCTTAGTGCAGATCACCCCTTCTTGAGACACAATGCCCATTCAATAGCAGCCCTCTCAATACCCGTGTTACACACCCATATTCTATTCACACACACACATCCTAGTTGTGTAGAAAGGCAGAGGTGTTGGCATGTGTGTGATGATTCAAGGCAGGTCTTAAGACGATATTTCTGTGGGCTGACCGAGGTGTTGACCTTCTGGACTTTGTTGATGTTTCCAAAGTTTCCCTTCTCCATTTCCCTATTATATTCCAAATCAGCACTGGTGATCTCTGTGACAGCGCACCCAACTGCTCTCTTTGCCACAAAGTTTGTCATACTGTTTATGGCCACATGGTAGCACTGTTGTACACCCCTTAGTCTGATCCCATCTTTTCCGCATCTCTATCAATGCCCTTTACAGGAAAATATTACACATAGTTTCACTTCTCTGATACGATTATATACTTACTTACTATACTTACAGCTGGCTGTTGATATATAAATCAAGCAGTGACTCTTAAAGTGCTTCACTTTTTACGCTTCAATTCCCTAACTTTAGTAAATAGCTTGAGGTGTGGTTCTGACTTTCTGCAGGAGGTTGAAGCTCTAAAACTCTGAAACTTTCTGGAGTTGAAAAAAATGTGAATCTATATTATAGATGCAAGAGAATACTTCAATTACAATATTTCTTTGTATGTTTATAACTATCTTCTTTGATTTATAAAGTGATCTGTGCTTTGAATAATTCTAACTATAGCAAGTTATTCAGTTGTAACATAAGTAATGCATGTTAGCATTGGACCTTCCCTTGTAACAAAAAGCATTCACTTGCCAACCATTGTCAATAGCTTAATACTATACTGTGATTAAAGGAAACATAAACAGGCCTATACAAACAGGAATCATCCTTACCCCTTTTGTTGAAAAATAGTGCAGGCTGGATTTCCTATCCGAGGAAAGGACGACTCACGAAAAACACAATGTTCAAAATGTCAAAGTCTAAATCCTTGAATGCATTGCTATACCAGAATACTTCTCTGAATACTAAGTCTTTGATAGAACCAGTCATTGTATTTGTAATCTAACTATGGCAACATGAATCTGGCTGAAGCAATTAATTATCTTGACTGCCTAGCAAAGAATCCTATGAAACATGAGGAACATACATGCAACAAATCCAAGATGGCTGCCACCATTGCAAGCCTTGTGAGAGTCTTGTGACACCCCAGGTATGATGCAGCGTGGGATTTTAAATCCTCCCTTCGTCACAGATCAAATATCACACTAGCACATTCACTCAATACATTCATTGGTGGGGCCCATAACACCAACACTCACACTTCATTGATCCGTTCTCACGGGAGAGATAAATTGTCTAAACGCTGACATGAAAGGAATACCTTTTCAACTAAGGAATCCACTTTACCTGAACCTACATTAAGTACCTTTATTGAACTCAGAACCTCGAGATATTCCCTCCATTTAATCGATGAATCAGTTAGTTGATTTTGGATATTTGGTGACACAATTCTTTAATCTACATTTAATCTTATTCTAATTTCTCCCGACACATTTGTTCTTTAGAATGATAATTTGGTTTATCTAATCAATTTCAATTTCAAAAGTCATAAACCAAATCACCGAACATCATATTTACCTAATCTGGCTATTAGACGTCCTCTAAGTCAATCAAGTCATGGTAAAGTCTTTAAATCATCAAAGTCAGGCAGCAATTCAGTCTTTCAAAGATTCAGGATAACAGCTGTCCAGCAGTGTCACCGTCCTCTCCGTCAGCATAACGTCAGGAAAAAGGAAAGTTCGCTCAAAAAGAAGGAGATTTTTTTTTCGCTTTGTCTACCCACTTTTATAATGAAACTAACGTCAAAATGTAACAAAAATCAGTTTTAGGCAGTCCTGATTGGCTGGTTTGGGGTCATTCGGTAAAGTTCTCACAAAGTCCGTTAGGTTAAGTCATCACACATGCTGGTTCCAGTTTTGAAGACAGTCCTTTGTTTCGTGAATTTGGCGATTCTCCCAGTGTGACCTTGATGGGTACATCTTGCCTGGGGTCAGGACGAGGCCACTGTTGCTGGCGGTGGCACAGGCGCTCCTCACCCGAAATCTCGTGAAACTGTAGTAGTCACGTCCTGTGTCTCAGTCAGCCATCTTTTCTTAGGCCCAAATGGTCAATTTAAGCAAAACAAACACAAAACATAATTAAAACATTGAAATGACTAATAAAATGTTAAACCCTCACTAATTCCCCTATGTGTAAGTAATTATCTAGCATGATAGCAACATTCAAAGCGTTTATATTCACCCAGTGATGTCATCTGGAGCAATTTACAATTACGTCACAAAAGCAACATACATCATGCAATATTCTAATTTTCTACCATTAATATGCATACATATATTAGTATACAGTTAGTTTAGCCATGCAAATGCAAATCCCACGTGTAATTCTTTCGTTAATATAATTGGTGAGTTATCACTTCAAACAGATTAATAATATTACAATTAATAGATTATTTGGATTAATATAAACATGCAAAAATGGGGGGGGTATACAAAATTTTGTACTACCCGCTCCAGCAATCCCCCCTTTGGTGATTATATCACCACACCATCAAAATTTTGTATCCCTTTTACGGAATTTCAAAGTGATTTCTTGTTTTTATTCATAATTCAGTTTCCCCTGTCTCTTCTCTTTTTGCTGATTTATACATACTCTCCTTAATTTCTTCCAATTCTATCTCATCAAATTCTCTCTCTTGTTTTACGTCTTTTCTCCTTAAATTTTCTCTTTTTGACTTTTTCTGGTTTTTATTCTTTTTACAACAAATACACCCTAATCTTATCATTAATACTATAAAAATCACACATGTTAATGGAAATAATATCTTACCTAAAAAGGTACTACCTAAATTTACTAAGACATTTTTAATAGCTGAAATCTTTCTTCCGATCTTTTCCCATACACCTTCAACCTCCAGTGGCGCAATTTCGTCATGCAATTCTGTAAAATTTTTAATATAGATTTTCAAATCTTTACTTTCGTCAGGAATGTAAGTACAACAATGTTGAACTTTCAGCATTCCACAGACTCCACCCTCTTTTGCCAATAATATATCAAGGGAAAATCGATTTTGCATTACCATAGCACGCATCACAACCATTTCAGTGTTTACCAATAAAAATCCTCCAGCAGTGCTTGTTGACAAGCGATCCACTACTGTTGAAAGTCTTCTAATTTTGTTTGCATTCAGAGATATTCCCACTGCCGGTATCAATGCTCCAAAAAATATCACCTACAATTTCTGCCCAAGATTCTCTCTTACTACGTACTAAATTGCTACCTAAGTTATGTACACCATCTTCTCCTCTATCCATGTGAAAAATCTTTGGAAAAACCAGGCCTACATAACATGTGCCATGCCAATGATCTGGCAAACAATAATATGCCCTGTTCCCACAAATAAAATATAATCCAGGAAAAACTGGATCTTTTCCACCTTTAAATCCCCATCCACCCATGATTTGGTATGTATCATGGCACTCGCTATTACCTACAAAATAATTATCATATGCAGTTTGATTCCTTCTAATATACAATTTTCCTTTCTGAGGCCAATTTAAAGCCATAGTTGGACTTGTTTCCCCTTTCAAGTGTTTTTCCATCTCTACATCCCATACTGTTTTCTCCACTTTTTCTTCTAAAGCCTTTCTTTGCATTTTCAGTCTCCTTTCTTCAACCATATCTAAAAATGTATTTTCCTCTTTCTTTAAACTGCAAGTCAAATTGTTTTTAAATATGTATTCTAATGTTAGTTCTTTAGTCTCTAAGAAAAATTCACCTAACACCGTTGCAGGTTTTACCTTATTTAACTTGTTAATTGACGGTACTTGTGAAAATATAGTATCTACATCTGAAAAATAATATTCTAATTTTCCTGTCTGATAAAATAAACTAGCTATTACACTACATGTTATTCCATAAGTTACTGGAAGGTGATGATAAGTCACTCCCTCCGATACAGAAGCAGGTAATTGCATACAGACGTAGCAGTCCCTTACATCCATTGTTTTTACATATTCATATAACAATTTCGAAAACATATAATTAGAAAAATTAGTTATAGAGCTGTCTTTATGTAAATAGTTTTTATCTATTCTAGTCGGAACTACTTTTTGAATCTTCCCTATATTAGTTATGTTTTCACTATGTCCTTCCAATGTATCTATAGTAAATTTAAATGAGATCAGGAGAGCAAGTACACTCCATAGAAGCATTAATAATCCTGTACAACAACAACACATTTTACACCATCTCTTCCAAAATTTACATCTATCTTTTCTACTATCTAAGTTTGCCATCTTTGCTAAAATGGACTGTGTCTTTTGACTTAGCCTCTTCTACTTCACAACTAGTTTTCTAACCCAAGGCTCTAAGCACCTACTTGGTTCTACCAGTTTTTGTCTTTTTCGGTATTTTATTGTCTTTCTATCAGTTGTTTTCTTGTCTCATTCAGTTTGGCATTTCATCATTTTTCACTTTTCCTTCGTGATCGGTTTACAGAATGTCCTGAACATCCGCTTCTTCTCCAATATCGGACAAGATAACTCTCAAGATTTCCGATTCTTCGTCTTCCTCAACCACTTCTGGTACAACCACCTCTGGATTTCCTTGGCTATCCGCATCTTCTTTTACTTCAGGCAGGGCCACATACGTCCATTCTGGTGATTTATACTACTGGTTAGGTTTTCTGGTTCTTTTGCTCTCTTTAATTTCAGTGGTTACTTCGTCTTCTGATTTCACCTGACTTGTCACTTCATTCACCTGTTCAGCTCTTGGTGAACTTACTCGTGTCAGTCGGTATCTCAACCTTTTTATTTTATTCGGCCAAACATCATCTTTTGCTGCTCTTTTCAATCTGCTTCCTTTATCATTCTTTTAAGTTCTCCAAGCTCTCTTTCTTAGAACTCGACCTTCAGGTATTTCATCTTTGCTTTCTTCTGACTCTGTTTCAACTTGCTTTTTACTTTCAACAGTTTCTTTTTCCACCACTTCTTTAGTTTTCCCTACTTCTGTCCCTATTCGAATCTCCGTCACGCAATCTTCCTACTGACTACTTGTACCTGTTTCTAACTGGATGTTGGAGTTCCCTACACCTCGTCGGGGGTCTTCCGCAATAATCCTTCCGTCTCTCTCTGTATCTGGCACCTGTCAATCTAAATGTGTTGTTTCAGGTGGAATTTCTCTCAATATTTCATCTGGCTCTTCCTTCGCATGAATCTCTTTTATTGTCTCTTCACTGTCTTTTTCTTTGATTTTCCCTCGTTTTTCCTTTGAACACTTCACTCCTTGTTCAGTCTCTGAGTCTGAACTGGTATCAGAAATCTGTAACCTTCTTCTCAGGGAAATACTTCTTGGAACATGTGTTAGACTTTGTTCTACTTCCCCCCCTTTCAGGGTTTTCTTTTGTTCTTGGCTTTTCGTCATCTGACTCAGTACTGGATTCTGATTCATCAAAATACTCCTTTTCTGTGCTGTCCACTGGATTTGGAATTCTCAATGTATGGCTTGCATGGATCCAATTTTTCAATCCAGCACACTTTACAGCTGTTGTTGTGGTCAAGATGACTTGTCTTGGTTTTCCCCACCTCGGGACCAAACAGTTTCTTCTTCTGTGAACTTTTATTCTCACCCAGTCCCCTGGGCTTAGATCATGAGCTGGCTTCTTTTCAAGAATGGTGGCATCCGCGCCAACCTGATGAAACACAGAATGAACTGCGTCAGCCAGGCTTTTACAGTATTCCAACACCATGTCATCAGTTATAGTCATCAGCTTGTTGACTGGTATAAACACGTGCCGCATGGCTCGTCCCATGATGATTTCATGGGGGCTGAACCCTGTAGTTCTATCTGGAATTGATCTAATAGTCATGAGTACTAGAGGCAAGACATCAGGCCATTTCATACCTGTGGCTAAACACATTTTCCCTATCCTGTTTTTGATAGTACCATTCATTTGTTCCACCACACCAGAAGCCTCTGGTCGGTAGGCACAATGTAGTTTTTGTCGTACATTCAATGCTTCACAAATCAGTTTTATGATCTGATTATGAAAATGTCCTCCTCGGTCTGATTGAATTGTCACTGGGAACCCAAATCTAGGGATAAATTCCCTCAAAAGTAATTTTGCCACTGTCATCCCATCATTTCTTCTTGTTGGGAATGCTTCTACCCATCTAGAAAACAGACAGGCCATAACCAAAACATACCTCAGTCTGTTACAGGGAGGCATTTCAATGAAATCCACTTGCATTCTGGTAAAAGGCCCTCCTTCTCAACCTATTGTTCCTAGACTCACTACTGTCTTTCTTCCTGGATTGTATTGCTGACATATTAGGCATCTCTGACAAAGACTTTCTGCTACAAGTCTAAATTTTGCATTGTACCAGGTTTGTTTAAATGACCTGACCATAGCATCTCTCCCTATGTGTCCCTGTCCATGATACATCCGTGCCATGGCAGACATCATGCTATCAGGCATGACTGGTCTTCCATCTCGATAGACCCACACATGATCTTTCTCTCTGGGTGCACATCCTGCTTTTACCCACTGCTTCATTTCCTCTACTCCTGCCTCTTCTTGCAATTGTCTTACTTCTTCCCATGTTCCCACAGTGTTAGTAAACATCAAAGAGCAAGAAATCACCTCTGTTTCCTTAGCCCGATTAATGGAATTCTGATTTCGTGCACAGTATTGTGCCATGTCATTTGCATATTTGTTGCCAGTGGCAATATAATCGCCACTTTGACTATGGGCGGCACACTTCACAACAGCCAATTGCCTAGGCAACTGTATTGACTCAAGCAATTTTCCAACCACTTCAGTATTCTTAATGGGAGTTCCACTCGATGTCAAAAAAGCGTCTCTGCAGCCATATTTGTCCGAAGGCATGTACGACTCCGAATCCATACTGGCTGTCAGTCATCACAGTCACTCTCGTACACTTTCCAATCTTACATGCTCTAGTCAAAGCGACAAGTTCAGCTACTTGTGCCGATTTTACTCCTTTCAGATATGATGCTTCCATCACTGCTGCAACTGTACATAACGCATAGGCTGCACTTAACTCTCCATCATCTGTTCTCAAACAAGACCTGTCCACAAACAGAACAAAATCACTTTCTGGTAAGGGTACATCTTTTATGTCAGGTCGAGGTTTTGTACATAAATCAAGTATATTCAGACAGCCATGATCTGCTTCATCTCTGACTTCCACATTCTCAGCATCAGGCAGTAATGTGGAAGGATTTACATTCAAACATCTCACAAGACTTACATTCGTGGCACCTAGTATAACTTTCTCATACTTAGTCAGCCGACTATGTGTGATATACTGAGTGCGACTTCTTGTTAAAAGGATTGCCACATCATGATGTTCGAACACTTTCACAGGCTATCCCATCACACTTCTCTCACTCTGTTCCAAACTTCGGCATGTAGCAGCTACTGCTTTCAAACGCCCAGGTAAGGCTACAGCTACTGGGTCCAAAATTGATGAAAAATATGCAATTGGTCTCCTCAGTTTTCCATGCTTCTGTATTAGCACAGAGAGCGCACATCCATTTTTCTCACTGCAATACAACTCAAACTCCTTTTCATAGTCAGGCATACCTAATGCAGGTGCTTCACACAACCCATCTCTCAATCGTTTAAAAGCTGCCAATTCTTCTTTGTTCAAATCAATGGGATCTTTCACATCACTTCTTGTCAGTCGTACCAAAGGTTTTGCTATCAACGAAACATTGCTAATCCATTGACGACAATATCCAACCATTCCCAGAAACATTCTCACTTCTCTTTGGGTCATGGGTGCACTCATTCTTTTTATGATCCTGATTCTATCTATCGTTATTTTTCTCAGTCCTTTTTCAATGTGATGTCCTAAATATTGTAGTTCTTTCTTGCAAAATTATAATTTGGATGGTGACACTCTAAGTCCTCCATCTGCCAAATGATTCTGCAATTCTATTGTGTCAAGTTCACAAGCCTCACAGGTTTTCGATGCCACAAGAAGGTCGTCGATGTACTGGACTAATACTGAATTTTCGGGCATTTCTAGACTTTCCAAAGACTTCTTCAATAGCTGATTAAATATCGAGGGGCTTTCTGTATACCCCTGTGGAATTCAGCACCAAGCTAAAATACGCTCGCCGAAACGAAATACAAAAATTTGCTGACTGTCATGGTGCAATGGGATGGAAAAGAAAGCATGGCATAGATCAATTACTGTATACCATTCTGCGTCAAGAGGAATCTGATATAGAATCACTGATGGATTTGGTACAATGGGGCAACATGACACAACAATTTTGTTTTATCTTTCTCAGATCTTGTACTATCCTGAACTTCCCACTAGGCTTTTTCAGTCCCATTATTGGTGAATTACATGGACTACTCATTTCTCTCAAAATACCTTGTTTTATCATTTTTTCAATCACAGGAGGCACTCCTTCAATTATTTAAGGTGTCAATGTATATTGCGGAACATTTGGATAACTTACTCCTTCTTTTACTGTTATTTTTACTGGATCTACATTTCTCATTAATCCCACATCTTCTCCTGTGAAATCCCAAACTTCTGCCTTAACAGATTGTTTTAATTCTTTAGGTAATTCATCAGGGTTAAATACAGCATAGGTTTCAATAACATTGTTTTCCCTGTTTGTCATTGTCATTTTATACAGCACATCTTCATCTGGGGTTTCAAATGCTATATCATCCGGGGTACAAAATATAGTGCAGTTCATTTTGCACAACAAATCTCTACCTAACAAATTCACAGGACTGGTATCGCACATGACAAAGCGGTGCATTTCAGAAAATGTCCCTATGCTAACTTTCACTGGGTCTGTAAGGTAAGTTTTAATCTGCCTGTTGGATACACCAACTACTTGGATCGTTTCATCGAGGAAGAGGAAGATTCTTAACATCAGCTGATCTGACTGTTGATCGAGTAGCACCAGTATCAACTAGGAAAGCTTTCATCATTAATCTTTCCATCTACAAATGGGCCTGACTGGTCTACTTCTAGAGTTGCGCCAAGTACGCACTCTTCTACCTCCCTTCGGCACCGTCAATAACTTTCTTCTGAATCACTCTCATCGCGTTGCAGCCAATACTGCAAAGCAGCGCTAGCGCGCAGCGGTTTATTTACCTGTTCTCCGTTGTAGAATCCCGTTTCATTACTATACCTCTGGGAATTTTTGCTCTGTGGAAAAGGCGGTTTTGGCACCTGATTCTGTTGGGTAACAACCTGCTGCTGTCGCTGCGGTTGACCACTCACCTCATTCTGCACCTGTGGATTCAATGATGCATTTTCATCGTTAGTACTTGGAGGGGAAATTTACACTCGGATTTCCAATGCCCTATTCTACCGCAATTATGACACGGGAATTTCTTCTTAGCTTCCTCTATATTTCCTTTACCTTTCCCAGGACTGAATATTTGTCTTGATCCTGTATTATTCGCTTGTTCTGCTAATTGAGCTTCCTGTCTCTCTGCTACCTTCACTTGTGCCCACATAGCCTTTTCTTTCAATTTTCGCTGTTTTGCTTCAATCTCATCACTGAAATATTTAGCATGTCTCAATACTTCGTCTATTTTCTTATTCTGCCAGTCTACAGTATGCTGTTTTATCATTTCACTAATTTCTGGACGAAGACCATATACAAGCCTGTATACAAAATGACTTAGATCCTTTTCACTCAGATTTGTATCTCCACTAAACTGTTTAAAGGCTAAGATCAGCCTCTCATAATATGCATGTACTGATTCTTTGCTTTCCTGATGTGTTCTGTCAATTTTTACCCAATCTGTCTCTTTAGGTGTAACCTTATTCTTCAGAAAAGCAATAACCTGTTCGTATTTCTTCATTACCTCGGGGTCTGGAGCCCCGGTTTTTGGATCCCTTGGGTATTCTTGTGTTGGCCAATCTATCATGATTTTGCACTCTGTCCATAGATCTGCTGGTACTATTATGTCAAACAGGCTGTTTAGATCAATCCACAATACTTTGGACAACTTTACAAATCTGTCTACCTGTCTATACCACTCGACGGGTTTTTCACGTAGTCAAGGAAAGTCATTTGTGAATGACAAAATATCTTGCCTAGTCCATGGGACATGTACATATCCTCCTCCTGGAATTTCTCTCATAGGGCATTCTGTTACTACCTTCTCTTTTTCTACAGGGAAAGCTGAAAAGGTTTTATCTGAAGCATCATCTCGTTTTCGATACCATCTACTTTTCCATTTGTCCACATCTCCCCAGTTTCTCAATAAAATAATTATTTCCTTAATCTGACTCATTCGTCCGGTGGTATTCATATTTTCAATGTCCTTTTCAGTGAAATCTATTCAATATGGTTTCTGTAGGGATTTTACCTTTTCAATATCTATACCCATTTCATTTGCTACTTCTTCTAATCTTTCATGGAGACTTTTTGCTCTCCACGTTATGCTTTTATGTTATGTTATGTTAATGAAATTTGTAGAGCGCGGCAATTACCCGGAGGTGTCCTGGCGCTGTCTAGAGTATCCTGAGAGTCCTGAAACAAGGGGAGCTAATAGAAGGGTGACCGGGGTTATTCCTTAAGGAACAGCCAGGTCTTGAGTTCCTTTCTAAACGACAGAAGATCTGTCATGGTCCTGAGATAGAGAGGAAGGTCATTCCAAGCCTTCGCGGCCCCATAGACAAAACTCCTACCTCCCCAGCGAGCTTTCCTAATGCACGGGACCTGGGCCAAATTAGCTACTTTTGACCGCAGGCTTCTTCCCGGCACATATCAGTGTAGACGGTCCTTTAGGAATTCTGGGCCTAGGCCATGCAATGCCTTGAAGGTCATGGTCAGTGCCTTGAACCGAATTCGGCTTTTGACAGGGAGCCAGTGCAAGGTTTTTCTTCCTAAGGATGCTGAAGCAAATCTTGAGGAGCCCGTAAGTAGACGGACTGCAGCATTCTGCAGGATCTGAAGTTTACTCAATGCTCTGTGTTGCGCATTTAAATAGAGTCCATTGCAGTAATCCAATCTAGCCAAAACCAACCCCCTGACCACCAAGTGTCTGCAATCCTGAGGCAGCAGGGGTAGCACTTTCCTCCACATCCTGATGTTGTACATAGTTTTAGATGTCACCTCCTTGATATGATGCTCTAATGTCAGTCTTTCGTCGAGTATTATGCCAAGGTTTTTGGCTTTTACAACGGGAACTGGAAGCGTACCCATTGAAGCGGGCCAGCAGGCCGGGGTCCAGAAATTGGAGGTGTTTCCGAACAGAATAACCTCCGTTTTATCTGAATTCAATTTGAGGCAGTTCTTAGCCATCCAGTTCCCTACTGCTAACATGCACTCCCGCAGTCGCCCTTCCGTGTCCACCTCCCCCCCTGGAGTCAGAGATACCACAATTTGAGTATCATCTGCGTAGGAGGTGATACCAAATCCAAATGCGCTAATAACGGGTGCCAATGCGCTCACATAAATGTTAAAAAGAGTAGGGCTAAGTAATGACCCCTGAGGGACACCACAAGGCGTGGAAAAAGGTCTGGACTGGAACTCCCCCAGAGTTACCATTTGTTTTCTATCTGTAAGAAAAGATCTGATAAGGTCCCAAGCTTTACCACCGATACCACACGTTTTTAGGCGATTAAGGAGTATTGCGTGGTGGACCGTATCAAACGCTGAGGACAGATCGAGCAGGATCAGTGCCGCCTTACCTCCCTGATCCACTGCCTCCCTAATCTCTTCCGTGGCTTTAACCAAGGCGGACTCCGTACTATGACCTGGCCTAAAGCCATATTGAGTAGGGTCAAGCGCCTGCGTATCTACCAAGAAGAGACTAAGTTGTCTGTTCAAGCATTTTTCGACCAGCTTGGCTGGTAGGGGAAGTCTGGCAATCGGGCGAAAGCTATTAGGATCATTGGTTGGAGGGTTGGGTTTTTGTAGTAATGGTAGAATCGATGCTAGTTTCCACTGCTTTGGAAAAAGACTGGTTTCAAACATAAGATTGAATATACTTGTAAGCCTCTTTGCAATCGGACCCGAAGCCAATTTGGCCACCCTGCTGGGGCAGGGATCAAATGGAGAGCCAGAGTTAATTTCCATCAAGGCTTTTTGTGTTTCCAGTGTAGAGATTGTCCGGAATTTGGCAAAGGTTGGGCCAGAGACATGCTCTGACCTTGGGCCTTCCCTGCTCACGTCCATAGAGCCAGTACTTCCCTCACTAAAAACCCCGAAAATAGCTTCCACCTTGGCCAGAAAAAATTCGGCCAGGTCTTCACATAGTTGTTGGCTCGGTTAAACCGGCCTTGGCTTTGGCGATGCCAACATCACCACCGTCTTGAACAGTTCTTTTGCTGCGTTTTTAGACTCTAAAGTCTGAGCAGCAAAGTATCTCTGTTTGGCTGACGCAATTAATTGTTTATAGGTCTGTAAGCTAATTTTATATGCTTTTCTCTCGGCTTCTTTGTAATGGTTCCTCCACGCGCGTTCGAGCTGCTTACAGTTGAACTTTTGGATCCTAAGCTCCTGCGAGTACCATGGGGCGGAGGGCTGTGCTCTCTTTGGCCGTAGTACTTTAATCGGAGCTAGTCTGTCGCAAGCCTGCTGCAGCCAGCCCGTACAATTTTGACACGCGCTCTCCACTTCCTCTGACATACAGACTGCTGAGGAGGATAGCATCTTATTAAGAGAAACTTCCTCCACCTTATTCCAGGCTCGGATTTTTATGTTGTTCTTTCTACCAATGGTTTCCTTACCAGGATTGCCTAGTCGTATCTCAAACTGAACTGCAGCATGGTCAGACCAAGCCAGAGGGAGAAGGCCCTGGAAATGAAGATTACTTTGGTTGGAGAAAATCCCATCAAGGGTATGCCCTCCCCTATGCGTAGGTCCTTCAACCCGCTGCCTGAGATCAGCTGACAGCATTAGGTCATGCAAAGCCATGGTGTCCCCATCTTCCCCTAATTCTAGGTGGAAATTGAAATCTCCCAGAACTGTGAAGGCCCTGGACAACAGCCCCGCCTTCAATAATGTTCCAACGGAGGCCAGGAAGGAGTTCCGGATCCCAGGTGGCCTGTAAACAAGACAGCCCTTAAAAGATTGATGATGGGTTAACATGAGATAAAAAAATAGGGCTTCGCAAGTATCCATAGGGATGGGTTGAAAGGATGCTTTGATGGAATGGTGATATATCACCGCCAGACCTCCGCCTTTCCTTAGTGGCCTATCCATAGTATAGGAAAGGAAGTCCGGGGGGGTGGCCTTCACCATGTCTGGCCCTGCAGATGGATTGGTCCATGTTTCCGTTATGAAGGCTACCTTAACCTCCAATTCCTCCATAAGTCTAGCACACTCCAGACTATGCTTAACTAGGGACCTTGCATTTAACAAAATGCAAGCTATAGAGCGATCCTTCTTGGTCTCAGTCTCTCCCCTCTTCCCTTCCTTAATGGAAGTGGAGATGTTACGAATCCTCGGAATACTGGAGGCACAGCCTGAACAGTAATCGGGGGGGATTAAGGGCAGATCCTTCGGTGCCAAGCAAGGGCAATTTAAGGTAGTCCCCTTTCTAAGGTTCAGCAGGGTGAGAGTGTCGTATCTGAGGATTGGCTCGGTAACCGGATCGAAATCAGAAGAGTCCCTGGCACAAGGCGCAGAACTGGCGCGGACGGGCGCAGACGGGCTCGCGCCAGGTCGTCTATTAATACGCAGTCAGGGAGCCTAGCCCGCTGACCTGCGTACATCCAAAATGGCAGCCAAAATTGCAAGCTCCGCCTCTATCCCAGACGTGCCCCCAATTCAGCTGAAGCTACAAATACGATAAAAGCAAGTAGCAGCAATAGCAGAATAAAAGCAAGTAGCAGGATAAAAGCAAGTAGCAGCAATTTATCTGTTAAAATATATATTGCGCAAAATGCGATTTGTGCAAACAAGCATAGAAACGCTCACTCGGTAATGCTCCCGGCTCAGGCCTCAGGAGTTCTAGACTTTTACACAGGAATAACAACTCCTCATCCTGGTAGGTTTTTAACTTCTCCGTAGGGATAGTTCCTACAATTAACTCTTCCAGTACCATTCGTAGTTTGGCCACATCTATTAACTGAGATTCTTTGTCTTTCTTTTGCAAGCTTCTCAACCATTCACTTAATTCCTCTGTAGATGGTCCTACTGACTTCTCTACATTACCTTGTCCAAAATCCTTTTGTGTTTCTAATATTGACTCCACTGTTGTTATACGTCTTTCTGCACAATTCTGACCTACAAACAGATTATTTGAAACATTCGGTTCAATCATACTTATTGTCTGTCTCCATGGATTGTCATTTTGACTCAATTTTGTTTGTTCAACCTGTATATTGCTTTTATAAGGGACCGTTAAACAATGTTCGCCATCTTTTTGTTTATCAAAAATAGGCATTACTGGACCTATCGTTACTGGAACTGTTACAGCTTCCAGATTTTTGGTTAATTCTCTTATTTTCTCTGTTAATTCCAAGGTTGTCTTTGCTAGTTCCGCAGAATTTTCACCATTTATTCTACTTCCGGACTTCCTTTCTACCTCTCTAATGGAATTGTTTTTTCCCAAATCCTGGAACTCTGGTTCCGATTTTATGATTCGTAAAGTTTCTTTCATTAGGGCACTTGGTGTTAATATTTCTGGTTCTGTCCGATATGGGGGTGGATTTTTATAGAACATGTCATCAAGAACATTGTCCTCTGATTCATTCACTCCATACCCCCTCGTTTCCACATTATGTCTCTTTTCTGTGCATTTTCTTCCTTCATTTTCTCCTGCAGTTCTTACGGGATACAAACCCTCAGTCATACTCGCATTCCTCCACCTTCTCATTCTATCATCATGATTCTCATGTCCGTATGACCTACCAAACATGTATCTATACCTTCCGCCACTTCTCTGTCTTTCTCGGTCATGCATCTCATCTTCCCATTCTGTCAATGCTTCAAATTGTGTCGGTCTAGGTCTTGGTTCTAAATTCATAATTTTCTCTCTTAAATTTCTCAAAACTGCCAAATTAAATGAACCATGTTCTGGAGAAGCCAAAACTCCGTCATTTTCAGTATACTTGACCCAATTGTCTAACCAAATACAGGTGTGATATCCATATTTCACAACCATAAAGGATGCGGGGATTTTCGGTGGAGGAAGTAATTGTCCTTCCCTAGTTACAATCGGTTTGTCCTTCTTAAACCACCTTTTAATTCTACCAAACCAGGACTTCTTCTCCTTTTCTGGCGGATCGTAATACATATTTCCTGTCTTTTCGTGTCTCACTAGTTTCTTCTCTCGACCGTACCGCTTTTCTGTCCAATTGTAGCGCGACTCACACTAATGCACCAATCCGGAGCGTCTACATCACTCTGTAATTCTCCAATCCCAGCGCTACTCACACTAACGCACCAATCCGGAGCGTCTACGTCACCCTGTGATTCTCCACTCCTAGCGCGGCGTACACTAATGCACCAATCAGGAGCATTCTACGTTTCCGACTGACTGGCCAATCCCAGTGCGGTCGTTTTGACGTCGGCCGTTGCTGCCACAGCTCCTGCTCCTGTCTACCCCTCCTTTACAAAATTCACTCATTAAGTTTTGTTTCAAATTTACAATTCTGTTAGTAACAACACAGTAACACCACCATTGTCCGCTTTGCTAACCAAGGAATAGCAATAGACCTTTCTCACGAGAATTCCGTCTTTCCCGAGAGCAGCGCTTACCTCTGCCCTACTACGGAATCGTTCCTTCCGTTGATAAAGTAGCACATCCCTCTACCTTACCCTTCTAACAAGCATTAGCTAACCGTTTCTCCAGATTTAAGCCACTTGGTTGGAGACCCAATGCTCCTGAGAAATAAAACTAGAGTTTCACAATTAACCCGAATGCCTTCACAATCACGCACTTTCACACGAGAAAATGTAGTACATTCATACAGAATCCTGTCTTTCCAGAGAACAGCGAACAGTCTGTCCTACTACAGAATTATGACATACGTTGATAAAGTAGCACTTCCCTCTACTTTATCCTTCTAACAAGCTTAGAGAGCACCTATTACCTTTCTAGTGATAAGCGTTATCGGAGTACCATTTGGACTCCTGGTACCTAAGACCAAAACTTCACAGGTGACCTTCGCTACCATACACTTCTTTCATACAGGAGTTATTTCTAAAGGCAACACGCGACAAAGTCACCAGATCGAACCCAGACAATGCGTCGTGCAACTTCAATCGTTACACGTTTTTCCCTGTGTACCTACAGGGCAACAACAATTCCGTCTTTCCCGAGAGCAGTGCTTACCTCTGCTCTACTACGGAACCGTTACAAACTTCCGACTTCCTACATCCCAGAAACTGTGCAAACAACATAGAACTCGACGCGACTCAACATAGTGTGTTAATACATAAACCAATATCAATCAATAACCAATAATCAGTAAGCAATTTACAAGCTATAATCACCAAACCAAAACAATAACAACCATCAGACTGCTACCAGAAAAACTGATGCAGCGTGGAATTTTAAATCCTCCCTTCGTCACAGATCAAATATCACCCTAGCACATTCACTCAATACATTCATTGGTGGGGCTCATAACACCAACACTCACACTTCATTGATCCGTTCTCATGGGAGAGATATAATTGTCTAAACGCTGACATGAAAGGAATACCTTTTCAACTAAGGAACCCAATTTACCTGAACCCACATTAAGTTCATTTATTGAACTCAGAACCTCGAGATATTCCCTCCATTTAATCAATGAATCAGTTAGTTGATTTTGGATATTTGGTGACACAATTCTTTAATCTACATTTAATCTTATTCTAATTTCTCTAAATAAATCACCTTTGTTCGTTAGAATAATAATTTCGTTTATCTAATCAATTTCAATAAGTCATAAACCAAATCACCGAACATCATATTTACCTAATCTGGCTATTAGACGTCCTCTAAGTCAATCAAGTCGTGGTAAAGTCTTTAAATCATCAAAGTCAGGCAGCAATTCAGTCTTTCAAAGATTCAGGATAACAGCTGTCCAGCAGTGTCACCGTCCTCTCCGTCAGCATAACTTCAGGAAAAAGGAAAGTTCGCTCAAAAAGGAGATTTGTTTTTTCGCTTTGTCTACCCACTTTTATAATGAAACTAACGTCAAAATGTAACAAAAATCAGTTTTAGGCAGTCCTGATTGGCTGGTTTGGGGTCATTTGGTAAAGTTCTCACATAGTCCGTTAGGTTAAGTCATCACACATGCTGGTTCCAGTTTTAAAGACAGTCCTTTGTTTCGTGAATTTGGCGATTCTCCCAGTGTGACCTTGATGGGTACATCTTGCCTGGGGTCAGGACGAGGCCACTGTTGCTGGCGGTGGCGCAGGCGCTCTTCACCCGAAACCTCG
Source organism: Triturus cristatus (assembly GCF_964204655.1). Classification (NCBI taxonomy): domain Eukaryota; kingdom Metazoa; phylum Chordata; class Amphibia; order Caudata; family Salamandridae; genus Triturus; species Triturus cristatus. Next base: position 167,818,837 of record NC_140587.1, read on the forward strand.
TGAAACGGTAGTAGTCACGTCCTGTGTCTCAGTCAGCCATCTTTTCTTAGGCCCAAATGGTCAACTTAAGCAAAACAAACACAAAACGTAATTAAAACATTGAAATGACTAATAAAATGTTAAACCCTCACTAATTCCCCTATGTGTAAGTAATTATCTAGCATGAGAGCAACATTCAAAGCGTTTATATTCACCCAGTGATGTCATCTGGAGCAATTTACAATTACGTCACAAAAGTAACATATATCATGCAATATTCTAATTTTCTACCATTAATATGCGCACATATATTAGTATACAGTTAGTTTAGCCATGCAAATGCAAATCCCACGTGTAATCCTTTTGTTAATATAATTGGTGAGTTATCACTTCAAACAGATTAATAATATTACAATTAATAGATTATTCGGATTAATATAAATATGCAGAAATGGGGGGGTATACAAAGTTTTGTACTACCCGCTCCAGCAGGTGTGTAGTCTGCTGTGACTCTATACCTGTTTCTCTCATAGTGCATATCTTGTTAGCTTTTTTTATTCAATGTAGCTGAGCTATTAAATGCCCATTGAGAGGAAATGAAATGCAAGAGAAGAGTTTTATCGTGTGTGAAAACTTTAACTAGCCTCGGTTTTTAACCTTTCATCGAGTTGCTGGTACACCACTGTGCCAGAACTGTAATGAAACAAGCATTTGCAATGCAATAGGTCTCGCATTACTGATGGTTTGAGGTATTGGCGTTGCAATAATTAATGCAACGTCAATAGCTCATACTTTCCTTAATGCAAGACCTTGTACATTGCAAATGCTTGCATAGTGAGCCAGGAATCAGCATTGTATGTCTCAGTGCAGTACCGCAAGCTGCTCCTAGAAGTCCCTAGTGAGCAAGGCACCAGCACTGCATGTCTCGGTGCAGTACCGCAAGCTGCTCCTAGTGGTCCCTAGTGAGCAAGGCACCAGCACTGCATGTCTAGGTGCAGTACCGCAAACTGCTCCTAGAGGTCCCTAGTGAGCAAGGCACCAGCACTGCATGTCTAGGTGCAATACTGCAAGCTGCTCCTAGAGGTCCCTAGTGAGCATCATAAACTACCTAAGCGAAACAGTAAACAGCTGCTTGAAATATAAGTAATTATGGGGCATATGTATCAAACTCCCCTTTAGCGAATCTCAAATTGCGAGAATTTGCGATTCGCAAAATCAGATTCGCTAAACGGGATGTATAAAATAAATCGCTAATCATTTGCGATTCCTTAAAAATCGCAAATAATTCGCAGAATCCCGTATTGCGATTTCTTAATAGCGAAATTCGCAAAATAAGAAATCGCAAAAACGGGAATCTGCAAGCCTGGTGCAGGCTGATGACATCACAAACAGGAAACTGTAGTGATTGCCTGCACCTGCTCACCTGAGCCACACCCAGAGGCTGCTTGTGGAGTGTGAGGAGGCTTTCCTGGAGACAGCAACCAGCAATGGATCCCAAACAAAACCAGCAGGGCAAAGATGCAGAAAAAAGAAAGAGAAAACACAAGTTTTCAGAAAAGGAGCAGGAGGTCCTCATTGAGGAGATGGTCTGCAGCCATGAGCTCCTGTTTGGGAAGAAGGCACTCAAAGTCCCAGAGGCCAGGAAGAGGAAAATCTGGCTGGAAATACAGAGCAAGGTGAATGCTGTTGGAGTCACCACACGCACCATCGAGGAGCTGCGCAAGCGGTGGTATGATATGCGCCAGAGGTCCAAGGAGAGGGTGGCAGCCAGACTCAAGGATGCCAGTCAGACTGGAGGAGGACCATCCACTGCAGAGCAGCCAACCCCCCATGAGGAGCTTGTGGAGTCAACCCTCCTGCCTGAGAGCGTTGGTGGTGTGGCTGCAATCGACAGCTCCGACCCCTCATCCAGCAGACAAGGTAAGATGCATGCCAAATCACCCTGCACTCCTCCCCATCCCTTGCACACTCCCCCAAATGCGCATAGTTAACTCCCAACATGCCAATCCAGCCCAGGTCTTACAGCACACCCAGCAATGCATCATGGTACTCGTAGTACTGTGTCTGACTGTGTGTCCATGACACCATCACAAGTAAATGCAACATATGTGTTTTGGGGATCATTGAATAGAAATGTGTCAGAGATTAGCCGTCAAAGATTTGTAACTGTATTGAGTGCCACATGCAGACAGTAACACAAACTCATATAGTCCCCTTTACATCCACAGCACACGCCATGCCACAAGAAGACAGCGCTGAGGGAGAGGAGCCTGCAGACCCTGCGGACTCCAGCGATGAGACAGAGCAGCAGCCAATTCAGCGCAGGAAGCGCGCACATGTGCCCCCACTGCCTCCATTTGAGGATGAAGTCCCAGCAACAGGCGATGACACCGACAGGAGAGAGGGGAGTCAGGGTGTGACAGACATGCCCCGTCATGACGCACCAACACCAAGGCAAAGGGAACAGGCCATTTCCAGGTCAAGGCCCAGGAGCAGCACTGCAACAGAAGGAGAAGGCACCGTGTTCTCCGGCTTGGAACAGTGCATGTTGCAGGAACAGCGCCTGCAAAGCAAGGCAATGCGGTCAATGAGTCGCCAGCTAGGCCGCCTACATCAGGACAATCGCAGCATGGTAGCGGCAATAAGAGAGCTCTGTGCCACTTTGAGGGACACCCAAGCTGCCAATGACAGGGCTGGACGACGTGCCAATGCACGGCTACACAATTACACCAAGGCAGTCAACCGCCTCTGCACCACCACCAGCGCACTCACACGCAGAAGCGTAACCATGCAGGTGGACATGGCACATTGCTGCCAGGACATAGCGCGAGGGCTTGCGCAGGTGACCACTGCTGTGGAACAGCTGCAGACAGCCAATGCAGGTGGCAGCGCACTAATGGCCTCTGCTGAGAGTGAGGACACATCGAGTCGCAGCAGCATCACTCCAACCTTGCCAGGTGAAAGACGCCGCAGTGGCAGACAGGTAGCAGGCCAAGGGCGCACCATGGGGGTCAACCACCCTGGACGGCACCGACGGAGGTGATCATCTGCGGGGACACTGACTGCAACACGGGTGCATTAACCCGCAAAAGGCTGTTTGCCCTATTTCATGTGCCTTCTCTGCACTGTGTGTACAACATGTGCTGGGGACAATTACAATTTCTTACATGTTAAGTGTGATTAAACACTTGACACATCATCAGGCTTTGTAGTCTCATTTCCTCAACACTCACCTAAAAGTAGTTTTGTGTGATCTCAGTCCGTCTCTGGCGTCCAGCAGCTGCCCCAACTCCTGGTGCTGGTCTGGCAGGGGGAGCAGGGCGCTCGTCATCCGATGTGTCTGTATCGCTCACATCAATTGTGGTGCCTTTCCTCATTGCCATGTTGTGTAGCATTGCACAGCTTGCCACGATTTTACAGCAGGTCTCAGGGCTGTATTGCAGTGCGCCTCCACTCTTATGCAGGCACCGGAAGCGGCTCTTCAGGATTCCGAAGGTTCGCTCAATGACACAGCGTGTAGATCTGTGTGCCCTGTTGTAGCTCCTCTCACTTGCATTTGCAGGATCCAGGTATGGGGTCAGGATGAAGTCGCGCACTGCATAGGCACTGTCACCTGCATGGAATAAAACACAATAGGTGAGTCAATGTCCCCCCCCTCAAGTGATGTAGTGGATGTATTGATGTGTGCAATGTATTTACCGAGCAGGTACCCCTCCCCAAACTCTCCAGCACTCAGACGTCTGTGTATTCCACTGTGTCGGAAGATGAAGGAGTCATGTGTACTGCCGGGGTATTTGGCTACGATGTCGGTGATGTGATACTTAGCGTTGCACACAATCTGTATGTTGAGGGAATGGTAGCATTTCCGATTCCTGTAGACATATTCAGTTTCTGCTGGGGGTGTGATGGCCACATGGGTCCCGTCAATGCAGCCGATGACGTGGGGGAAACGTGCAATCTGGTAGAAGTCCAGTATCGTTTGTTGTAATGCCTGTTGGGTGGTGGGGAAGTAAATGTGATGTGGGAGCCTCAGTAGCATTGCATCTAGGAAGGCATGGAAGAAGCGCGAAAGTGCACTCTGTGACACACCACCAACCTCCGCTATGACCCGTTGAAAACTCCCTGACGCGAGGAGGTGCAGGGAGCACAGGACCTGCACATGTGTGGGAATTGTTTGTGTCCTGCGAGTAGGGTGCTCCAAGTGGGGTTTCAGCTCCTCAATCAGGTCCATTATGGTCTGTGGGTGCAGTCTGTACTTGTCATAGATCTCCTCTTCAGTGTTCTGTAACAGGGTGATGCGCAGCCTGAAGATACGTTCCTGTCTCATTCTCCTGTGTGCAAGGGCCCGAATACGCAGCCTCCTGGCTATCACGTACATTGCAGCCATTGTGGGTGTGTTTGTTGCATTGTGGGCTGGTTTTTGTACCTTGCACCAGTTTACCACCTGCAAGCAATTGGTGTTAATAGCGATTTCTTAATTTGCGAATTTCGTAAAATCGCAATTTGCGATTTTTTCATACATGTGTTTGCGATTTCTTAGCTAGCGATTTCTTGTTAGCGATATTCGCAACGCTAAGGATTCGCAAAATAGGTATTCGCTAGGAAATTCGCAGTTTTCTTGTTTCGCAGCCTAAGAAATCGCTAATTTAGCGATTTCTTATTTTTCAGTTTGGAAATGTGTCATACATATGAAATAGCGAAAAATCAGTCGCAAACGCTGTTTTTTGCGATTCGCAGCGTTTGCGACTAATTTTTGCTTTCATACATATGCCCCCAGATGTCTAAAGTTGTAAGGCCATGGGAACATCAATGGACAGCTGACGATCCACCATAACAAGACAAGCACGTCCAAGTTCAGGTAAAATAAAGCATGTCTGCCATTATCCCATCGGAATTGGCCTTGCTGCTTAAATTTTAAAAAAGCGTTCTGAGAGAGCAAGCGTATCTTGCCTGCCACAGCAGGCAGAAGAAAGCCTATTAAGAAAATAGTGCTCCCAGGCTCTAATTAAAGCATACGTGTAACAACCGAAGTAAAAGGGTCCATGGGACCTCTTTTGGTCACATATGGTACTGCAACCTGCAGAAGATATGGTAAATCCACCCTACACATAATGCATTGCATGCAAGACAGTATTACGAGTACGTTCAAATAGTTATATCCATATATACAATTAGAGGCTTTGAAATGCGACAAAATAATTATTACGTTAATTTCAGATTAGGTTGTACTTTGAGTGGAGCTGATGAAGGGAAATTTAAAAACGGTCTCATGTAAATGTGAGATGGTCTAGTGAGTGAAGTAACCACTGCCAGCCTAGCTTAGGACCAATTGTGTGTCCTGCCTGAAGCCTTTTAAGAAAATAGCACCTTGAGGCTGTAATGAAAACCTAGGGAGTAACAGCACATGTAACAGTGAGTGTCCTCATGGGAGGTTACAAGAAGAGGCAAGGCAATACCAAGGAGGGACTACACGCCTATTGACCAATGAAAAGCCACCATTTAAAAAGGACAGGGACAGGAGCCAATTAAAAAGATGGGGGGAAAGTGGACAGAGCTGTATGCCCATATCCTGAATACGTTACAACAAACAAATGATGGACGGAATGCTGACAATGCATACATTCTCCCCCAGTCAAGAGATCTGGGTTAAATCCATATCCTGAATACAGCATGTCTCAAAGAGACAGCACAAGCGCTGCCTAGGCGTGACCAAAAAATCAGCATAAGGTTATTCAAGCACATGTGCCTATTTTGTTTCTTTGTACGCTCACAGAACCTAAGTGTTTGTTTCTGGTCCATTCAGAGCCATATATTGGTGCAAACCCTTCATCGATAACCCATTGTACCCTAAAGATATAATGAAAAATATATTTTTGTTTTTCATCAAACTCAATGTTTTGTTGCATTTCTCAAATGGACAAACAGAAATCACAGAACACTAATGAAGGAAATGTTGCAGTGAGTGCCGGGAGTCCAGCAATACAATATATGTGTGAGTTTTCCTTAGGAATGCAGTCTGCAGAATGCATTATATAATATTAGGGCAGATCACAAAACTGTGGCAGAAAAACTGTGTATGGTGCACTGTTGTTTGATGACAGAAATGACATTCAGGATTATTAGGAAAGTATAAAAACTACATATTATTCTCATTCTGTGTGACCTAAGGAATCTGTTAGTGCAAGCCAGACATTCCTTGCTTTCACTGGCTGGCCCTCACTTCTGAACATAACCATTGTCAAACATCTAGCAATTTATTTTCCAAAGCATGGTAATTCCCTCCAGTCTTCCTCCTGCAGGCACACGTGTCTGCCAAGATGTGATGCACAACTCAGGAAATAACTAAACAAATTGGATGTAGTATGTTTTGCACTTTTGTAAAGCAACTGTAAGCAAAATAATAGTTAGGGGTACCTGTCTTTTGGTTGCAAGTATCTACTCTGGATTGTATGGAAACATTCTGCAATTGTAGATTTGTAATACTTTCACATCATAAGGCTTTTACCATTGAGTGCCAGACCACACTCATGGGCTGGATCAGACAATGTGTGTGCTGAGTAACACATCTGTCAGATTTTCAAAGATTTTTCCCAAAACATGGTAGCTTCCTTTAAGCTTCTTCATAGGAGCACATTGTCAGAAAGGCTTCATCCAAGTCTGTCTCTAAAGCAGATTTTAAACATGTCTAGGTGGTATGGAAAGTAGCCTACCAGCTCACACAACCATAGATACATTTTTAAGTAAGAGAATGGCAACACTAGCAAGAGAAAACTGAGGACACCTCATGGGCACATAATCCCCCAGATTAGTAGAAGGAAAACAAACCACTGGGTTTAATCTTGAGCTAGGAATATAAACATGTGGATTATATATATCCACTCACATCAGGCCACTCTTCCTTCATAATTGGAAAGCTCTGCCATGTATTCTCTTCCCTAGCTCGTCATTTCCATATTGAGGAGCATACCAATGATGAGAAGCCGGGGCTCTGTAACCTACTGTGAAAGTAGTCTCTACTGCTAGCTCTCTGAGATGTCTCCTTTTTATCATATGCACTTTCATATGATACAGAAACAAAAGAATGGGTGTCAAGGGAAAGAACGCGCAACCAGCAAAATTTCACACCATTAGTAATATTGATCCACAATTATCCTAGTGCGGTGCTTTCAACTTGAGGATAGGCACCCTAATCCTCAAAACAACAATCAAAGATTGATTCACGTATTTTCTCGTGTCGAAGCACTCGCAAATTAACCAACAACGTTTCCTGTTACTGTCACAAAACTAAATACACATTGATGTGGGCTTCTCTTCTTCCTTTATTTTCATTTGAATCTCCAAACTTCTTTTATTCATAACATTCTTCCACTCCCAACGCGTTTCGTCGATAGGGAATAACCCATGCGACTTCCTCAGGGCTGGAAGCAATAAATAATATACATTGGAGTATAGAAACTCACTTGTTTCATGTCCAATAGCCCACATTATTTCATGTGCAAAGGAAAAACATGCTATGTGACTTCACACTATTAATATAATCACATATTTGTATATAATTAATATATTAAGGACTTCGACCCATCAATTGAATATTCACTCCAAAAGATCATCCACCATTGTAACAGTGAACACTAAGCACTTTCGTGATGGCACCATTCTCCCAACAGTGAACCATACCAAATATTCATGCCTCTAAATAAAACCAATTGGTACCTTAATCTTGTGTAACTGTCTCCTAAATTCCAAAAAAGTACAAAAACACCTAGTCAAACACACTGCGGAATACATGAGGCAAGGATGGCGAGGATAAACACCAAATTTTCTTAATAATATCACATACCTTAATGCACTTTGAAAGCAATATTGTCCTTATCTCCTTCCTAATGGTCTTTTTGTTATCCACAAATACCTAAAATGCAAATTATACTCTAAATGACACTGCACTACAAGATATTATGTCAGTCAGGCCACATGTCTCAAAACGACTGAAATATAGTCTCACCTGCTTTCATTGAACACTGTTCGTGACCATTAGCGCAATTGTTATAGCAGTATTCGTCAAATATGTAATCCAAGTCTCTGAAGTACGGAGACCTATGAATAATGATAAACACCAGATTCTTAGTTAGAATCCTAACATTACTACATGGCATCCCCCAATGATCTTATATAAATCTCTTCTCTTACTTACTTTTTGCACTGACAACGTCCCCGGATAAGGAACACTCTTCGCGTCTACTCGCGTCGCGTTTCCTACCCCTGTTTATCCATACCAGCAACATAAACGAGGTGACTACTCCGTAGTTTGAAGAGCGCCATTTTGGATAGGTTTCAATAGTACCGAGGGAGACCAGAAACGCATTTTTCGGGCGCCATTTAGGAATGGTTTCGATCATATAATTGAAACCAAATCAGGCCTATCTTTTAATTCGGATATATAAAGTGATCCACGTAAATATTCGTGGCCATTACTATTTTTAGTTTTACCCCGCCATACCTACTATTTAAGTTCCTAAATTCACCATAAACGCATACCATGTTATGGTCTAAATAGTAATGCCTTTCTTAACAAGGCAACCTTAATACATTTCCGCAGTAAATCGTTTCTGTTGTTATAGCAACAAGTAAATTAAATGTGGTGTTTCTAAACACCAAGTGAAACCAGCCAAATTACTCCTGACTATCACACATTAAGTGACAACTCCACATTCTTCACTAGTTAAATAAAGCTTAAGCATCTTTCTTCTTTAGTTCCTGTTTTACAAATTACTAATACAGTATAACATGGACATATGTACCTATGCAGAAATCACTAGGAACTGCATGACACATACAGCTAGAAAATAACTACCAACTCGAGGAAACATCGCAACTCCAACAAACCAACACTAAATCTGCTTATCATTCTTTCTTTTTCACATACTGACCCCTCCATTAATCTCTCATTCCCCTAGGAAATACTGTAACTCACGGTCATAATTAAGACCATCCTCCACGGCCCTCAAGCGCATGATCCATCTTGCCTCATGCCTCCGCAGTGCGAGTTCTCTATTCCCTCCACGCGCTTCCCTCTTAACATGCTCAATGCCACAAAATTGAAATGATTTATGTAAACCTTGCGAAGTACAGTTTTGTATATGTTCAGCAATTGGATATCTTTGATCATTGTTCTTTACAGCTCTCCAATGTTCAGCAATCCTGTCTTTAAGAGCCCTTATTGTGCTTCCCACATATATTTGCTTACACATACAATTAATTACATATACAACAAATTTAGTACTGCAATTAATATTAGTCACAATATCATATACTTGTTTACCATTATACTGAAATTGTTTAGTTTTGTCTTTCGCATGTTTACACATCCCACAGTGGCCACATTTAAAAAAACCCTTACTCATTTGGGTAAGCCATTGTTCCTTCTCAGCCTCTCTCGGGTAGCTTGGACTCAAAATTGTACCCAATGTTCTCCCTCTTCTGTATGTAATTTGTGGTTTGTCTGACAGAAATTCCCGTAGGGTCCTATCCGCCTTCAGGATATGCCAGTGCTTGTGCATACTCCTATAGAGAATTGAATTTATAGGATTAAAATCCGTTATCATCCTAATCAAATTAGACTTGTCTGTAGTTTTTTTGGGGTTTAAGGTGGATGCGCGTTTTATCTTGAGAGCCCTCTGTGTCGCCACCTCAAGGTCTCTTTTATCATAGCCCCTTTGGGTGAACCTCCTTTCCATGTCCTTTATACATTCCCTGAATTGGTTGTCCTCACTACAGTTACGCCGCGCCCGTAACATTTCTCCATAGGGAATTGCCCTAATCTGATGTTTGGGATGCGCACTGCCCGCATGTAAAATAGCGTTGCAGGACGTAGGCTTACGATACATCCTACTACAGATTTTATCATTGTCTATAAACAGTTCCACATCTAAAAATACCAAATTAGTCGAACTAACACAAGAAGTAAATTTGATATTCATAGTATTGCTATTCAGGTAGTCAATAAATCCTCTTAGTTTTTCTTCTGTTCCTGTCCATATTAAAAGACAGTCATCTATATATCGTCCCCAATATAAGATGTCATCATTCCAATGAATACCCGCTGGGCCCCATATCACTGATTCTTCCATCCAGCCCATGAATAGATTCGCGAAAGCAGGCGAAAATCTTGAACCCATAGCCACTCCCTGGGTTTGCCTAAACCATTCCCCATTGAATAGAAAATAATTATTTGACAATATAAGATCCGTCATTGTTAATAACATTTGAGTATGTCCCCATTGGCTAGCTGGTTTTTTCATCAGGAAGTATTCAATAGCTTTCAGACCTAGATCGTTGGGTATACTAGTATACAGTGATACAACATCCAACAACACTAGTTTCATTCCTGATTCCCAAGTAATATCACTCAATATGTTTAAAATATGCTTCGTGTCCCTAATATATGATGGCAGATTCACTACCATCGGCTGTAGGAACACGTCGACATACTGTGAAATTCGTTCTGTTGGCCCACCTATCCCTGCCACAATGGGCCTCCCTGGTGGAAAAAGGAGGTCCTTATGAATCTTTGGCAAAGTATATAGACAGGGATAACGTGGACGATTCACTTTTAAATACAGCAATTCATCTTCATCCAAAAGGCCTTGATAATGCCAATCCTGTAACAATCCATTAATTTTAGTGATCAGAGAGAACATGGGATTGTATGAGACTTTTTGGTAGTTATCCACTTTATCTAATTGGGAGTAAACTTCATGATCATAATCCGTTTTGTTCATTATAACAATGTTACCCCCTTTATCCGCCTTTCTGATAATTATCATAGGGTCTTCTACTAGTATCTTAATTGCTTGACGTTCACTTGTCGCCAAGTTCTCACCCCGATGTCTAAAAGAATGACCCAATTTATGTACACCGTTCTCAAGATCATTAGAAACCAAGGTATCAAAAATTTCAACATTGTTCCCACTAGTAAGGTTTGGGGACCGCCTAGACTTCTCTTTCAAACCACTCGTCAAAGATAAATCTGGTCTTACATCCAAATCCTCCAAAACTTTCCCAATAGTAACCGGATCATCTTCCAATTCGGTTATAGAGTGTAGAGTCACTGTGTCTTGTATATCTCTTATCGTTAATGTATTAGACACTGAATCACAAATCTGCGAAATACAATCTTTATTAGGCATAGGGTTCAAAGCAAAGTGTTTCTTCAGTTTTAGTTTCCTAATGAACCGAAATAAGTCTATCTTTGTGTCACAAATGTCTCCTTTATAAAAAGGACAATAACTCAAACCTTTTTTCAATAAAGTAATCATCTCATTTGTCAGTATTCGATCCGATAAATTAATGACCTCTACCTCTCCAGTTCCTGAACTGCTCAATCCTTCTTGTTCCAAGAGCGTGTCTTCATTCCTACTTTGTCCCCCTCCCTTCCTCCTTCCTTTACCTCTCCTTGTTTTCTTGTATTGTCTACTCTTTTGACTTGCTCCCTGTTCCCTCTCTTGATACGATTCACCTCCTGTAGAAAGGAGGAGTTTCCCAAAGGGCCCTGTTGTCTCTCTATACCACTAGATCCACCCTCCACATCACTACCACTTGTTGGTATTGTGCTTAGTGATGTGTTACTTGAACTAGTGGAAGGCATCTCTGCTGATTTTTTATTCTTGTCTATTACAATCAAATGATCATATTTTTTGGAGAATGTAAAAACCCTCCCATTCTTGTAATCAACTTCGTCCCTTTAGTCCACATTAAGTGACAACTCCACATTCTTCACTAGTTAAATAAAGCTTAAGCATCTTTCTTCTTTAGTTCCTGTTTTACAAATTACTAATACAGTATAACATGGACATATGTACCTATGCAGAAATCACTAGGAACTGCATGACACATACAGCTAGAAAATAACTACCAACTCGAGGAAACATCGCAACTCCAACAAACCAACACTAAATCTGCTTATCATTCTTTCTTTTTCACATACTGACCCCTCCATTAATCTCTCATTCCCCTAGGAAATACTGTAACTCACGGTCATAATTAAGACCATCCTCCACGGCCCTCAAGCGCATGATCCATCATGCCTCATGCCTCCGCAGTGCGAGTTCTCTATTCCCTCCACGCGCTTCCCTCTTAACATGCTCAATGCCACAAAATTGAAATGATTTATGTAAAATGAAAATACGTGAATCAATCTTTGATTGTTGTTTTGAGGATTAGGGTGCCTATCCTCAAGTTGAAAGCACCGCACTAGGATAATTGTGGATCAATATTACTAATGGTGTGAAATTTTGCTGGTTGCGCGTTCTTTCCCTTGACACCCATTCTTTTGTTTCTGTACCAATTAAGGGTAGCTGCACCGCAAACACTTTAAATTGTTATGATGAGTGATAATCTTGACAGAGACAGACTGGCTGCAGAACTGTTTGACAATTTGTGCAAAGGAAACACGGTAATAGAAGCTATAAGAGTAACAAATCAACCTAAAAATGAAGGATTAAGAAGTAAATTCATGAGATTAGAAAGATTGAAACGTTCGGAGATGTCAAAATGGTGGGATGGCACCACACTCAAACAGTACTTGAAATTGAATAGGATCCCAAGGGGTCTCCGTTCCCAAATCATCCCAACCTATGATGATTTGGACGAGGATCTTTTGGGTATATGGGAGAAAGAGCTAACATCCAGCTCTGTTAAATTAATGGAAATCCTAATTGAAAATTCTGAAAGGAAAGTGAAAAGTCTACAGCTAGAAATTGCTCAATTAGAGGAGGAGATCGCATCTCTTAATAAGCCGGAAGTAGCAGCAAAAAACTATGAAATTCTAAAGGAGGTTCTAGTAAATCATCAAAATGATGTGAAACAAAGGAAAGCACGTAAGCTTAAAAGGGACGAAGTTGATTACAAGAATGGGAGGGTTTTTACATTCTCCAAAAAATATGATCATTTGATTGTAATAGACAAGAATAAAAAATCAGCAGAGATGCCTTCCACTAGTTCAAGTAACACATCACTAAGCACAATACCAACAAGTGGTAGTGATGTGGAGGGTGGATCTAGTGGTATAGAGAGACAACAGGGCCCTTTGGGAAACTCCTCCTTTCTACAGGAGGTGAATCGTATCAAGAGAGGGAACAGGGAGCAAGTCAAAAGAGTAGACAATACAAGAAAACAAGGAGAGGTAAAGGAAGGAGGAAGGGAGGGGCACAAAGTAGGAATGAAGACACGCTCTTGGAACAAGAAGGATTGAGCAGTTCAGGAACTGGAGAGGTAGAGGTCATTAATTTATCGGATCGAATACTGACAAATGAGATGATTACTTTATTGAAAAAAGGTTTGAGTTATTGTCCTTTTTATAAAGGAGACATTTGTGACACAAAGATAGACTTATTTCGGTTCATTAGGAAACTAAAACTGAAGAAACACTTTGCTTTGAACCCTATGCCTAATAAAGATTGTATTTCGCAGATTTGTGATTCAGTGTCTAATACATTAACGATAAGAGATATACAAGACACAGTGACTCTACTCTCTATAACCGAATTGGAAGATGATCCGGTTACTATTGGGAAAGTTTTGGAGGATTTGGATGTAAGACCAGATTTATCTTTGACGAGTGGTTTGAAAGAGAAGTCTAGGCGGTCCCCAAACCTTACTAGTGGGAACAATGTTGAAATTTTTGATACCTTGGTTTCTAATGATCTTGAGAACGGTGTACATAAATTGGGTCATTCTTTTAGACATCGGGGTGAGAACTTGACGACAGTGAACGTCAAGCACTTAAGATACTAGTAGAAGACCCTATGATAATTATCAGAAAGGCGGATAAAGGGGGTAACATTGTTATAATGAACAAAACGGATTATGATCATGAAGTTTACTCCCAATTAGATAAAGTGGATAACTACCAAAAAGTCTCATACTATCCCATGTTCTCTCTGATCACTAAAATTAATGGATTGTTACAGGATTGGCATTATCAAGGCCTTTTGGATGAAGATGAATTGCTGTATTTAAAAGTGAATCGTCCACGTTATCCCTGTCTATATACTTTGCCAAAGATTCATAAGGACCTCCCTTTTCCACCAGGGAGGCCCATTGTGGCAGGGATAGGTGGTCCAACAGAACGAATTTCACAGTATGTCGACGTGTTCCTACAGCCGATGGTAGTGAATCTGCCATCATATATTAGGGACACAAAGCATATTTTAAACATATTGAGTGATATTACTTGGGAATCAGGAATGAAACTAGTGTCGTTGGATGTTGTATCACTGTATACTAGTATACCCAACGATCTAGGTCTGAAAGCTATTGAATACTTCCTGATGAAAAAACCAGCTAGCCAATGGGGACATACTCAAATGTTATTAACAATGACGGATCTTGGGGGGAGGAGCCTAGCGCGCAACCAAGATGGCCGCGTAGGTGCGAGGCTCCCGAGGACCTCCACGACCTCCTGAATTAATCCTGGCTATATCCTGTCCTTGTTGAGGGGACTGTATCGGTGAACCCGAGCTGAGGCGCCACCCGTTTTTCGTTTTCGAATCGGACCCCGGACACCGGTGGGAGCACCGATTGAAGGTTGCGGCCTTCTCCGCGCTGGCCCCCCGGATTGGAGTAGTGGGGCGATCCGGGGACAAAGCGAACAACAGCGGCGGGCAGGGCTGGGCGACTCGCGTATCCCGCGCTTTCACTTTCGCTTTTGCGCTCTCCTTGCCCTCAAGCGAGGTAGGGTTGCGGAGCGGGGTGCGGTGGTGTGGCCTTGTCCAGGTGCCCGGCTGACCCGCCGGCTGTGAGTCGTCCTGCGGTCCAGTGGTCGCCCTCCCCCCCCCGGAACCCGTGAACTGGTTTATCGGCCCTTTCGAGGAGATTGGCACGACGGTGGGAGAGCAGGCATGTCCACCAAACAAGATGGCGACCGGGCGAAGGTGAAGACGACCCGCCGTGGCCCGGCGCATCAATCCAACAGTATGGACCGCTACACCCTCCAGAAGGGATCTCCGGAGGCATCGCGCACATCCCCGGCGGGCCCGACGGAGGCATCTGCTCAACCGGTGGATCTGACCCTCCGGGACGTCATGGGCGCCATCGCAGAGATGAAGGCCTCGGTGGACCAGCGCTTCGACACCCTAGCGCAAAAGATAGACTCGGTCCTTGTGGATGTTAGCCTTGTGAGGGCTGACTTGTCCAAAACCAACGACCGGGTCGATTCCCTGGCCCACACCACAACGAGCCTCACGACGGACGTGGTGGCCCTCCAAAAGGAGGTGCGCCGGCTTGGCCAGGCGAGCGCCCTGATGGACCGGCGACTGGAGGATTCCGAGGGTCGGGCCCGGAGGAATAACGTTCGCATTGTGGGGGTGCCGGAGGGACGAGAGGCGGAGGCGGCAGATCTTTTTGTGGAAGAATTGATCCTTACCCATCTCCAGCCCCGGGGGCTGAGTAAGCTTTTTGCGGTGGAACGTGCTCACCGGGTCCCTGGGGGCAGACCTAAGGCCGGTGCCCCGCCGCGGCCTCTCATTGCCCGGATTTTTAACTTTCGGGACAGAGACGCTATCCTGCAGACCTCCAGGCAACAGGGACCGGTCAAGCTTGATAACATGGATGTGCATTTCTACCCAGACTTTACTCCGGCGGTCCAAAAACAGAGACTGAGTTTTCTCGGAGTTAAACGTCGCCTACGGGACCTGAACCTTAAGTACTCAATGCTTTTTCCAGCTAAGCTAAGGGTGGAGGTGGATGGTCGCACGCACTTTTTTGACCGACCCGAGGCGGCTGGGGACTGGTTGGACACTCTGCCTCGAGATCGGGGCCGAGGGGGTGGGGGGGGTGCGGTTGGCGGGGAGGGCCCGCCGGATCAGAACTGAGGGGTGAATAATAGGCCTTGCTCTGGACAACATTCCTTTACCATTTACTGATCGTGTATGTTCCCCTCATATGGAGGTCGTGCGGGGTCTGTTGGGGGCTTCCCTCCTCCTCTGGGGGACTAGTTAGTTTTTCATCTATGGGGCGACAGGCACACTGCACTTTGGGGGGGCTGTCTGGGCTCATGCAGGGGTGCAGGGAGGGGGGAGTTCTGTTGGGATGGGGGGGTGGGGGGGGTGTGTTGTTTGTTTGCACCGCAAGGCAAGCCCTTTACTGTATTGTTGCTCTCGAGATGCTCTGTGGGGGACGACTGATTGCTTCTACGTATGATGGGGGGTAGGGATTTGACTGTGTTGTCATGGAATGTTAACGGCCTGGGGGACAGGATTAAGCGTGGTGTGGTCCTGCAGTACCTGAAACGTATTTCACCAGATGTTATCTTCCTGCAGGAGACACACCTTATAGGTAACTCCTTTCATGCCATGAATCGGCGGGGCTATCGTTTGGTGGCCCACTCGGGCTTCACCTCGGGCTCGCGGGGGGTGGGTATCATGATCAAGAACTCGCTCCCGTTGGAGATTGATGAGGTGCGCCATGATGAGAGGGGACGCTACACTGTTCTGGTGGGTAGAATGGAGGGTAGAGTGTTTGTTTTTATATCAGTGTACGTCCCGCCTGGGTTACAATCTACTACATTTGCGGACCTGGGGCGCCTCCTCCTAGACCTTCCGGGTGGCCTGCTGGTGGTTGGGGGGGACTTCAATGCGGTAGTTTCTGGGTCTATGGATCGTCATCCCCCTAGGGACCTCCCCCGGGCACAGGCTTGGCTGTCCGGCCTTTTAGATACATTGGGCCTGGTGGATTGCTGGCGACTAAAGCATCCCGCACAGCGGCAATACACCTTCCACTCGGGTGCCCATGGTAGCCTCTCGCGGCTTGATTACATCCTTGTCCCGGCGGCCTATGCTGGGAGGGTGGGAGAGGTGTGCCATCTGGCGCGGGGCATTTCAGATCACTCCCCATTACTGTTACATTTCGATGTCTTCCCGAGGGGGGAGGGCAGGGTGGCTCCAATCAATGCTTGGTACTTGCGCGACCCCACTATTCGTGCCGACTTGATCAAATCCTTACAGCGATACTTTGATGAGAATGTGGGGTCTGTCCCTTCGGCCATCTCCCTGTGGGAGGCTTTTAAGGTAGTTCTCAGAGGGGAGGCCCTCTCCTTTATCTCCCATGCCCGGAGGCGCGAGCGGGAGGAGGTAACCCGGGTGGAGGCCGAAATTGCGGAACTAGAGGGTGACCTGGGGAGCGGGGTCACGGACGCCAAGTTGCATGTTCTGCACCTCAAGCAGGCGGCCTATAGGGCCCTCGTCACGGAGGCGGCCAGGGGCCTCAGTAGAGAGCAACAGGGGCGATTGTATGATGTGGGTGATAAGGCTGGTAAATTGATTGCGTGGTTGGACAAGAGGGAGAGAGCGAGTCGTGTGGTTCCTTTGATTGAGGGGATGGATGGTGTGCGTATCACCGAGCCGGCAGCCATTGTCTCCTGCTTCGCGGATTACTTCCGCGAGGTGTACTCCCCGGTTTCTCCCTGCTCGGAGGAAGATTCCCATGCCCTGCTTCGGGACATCGCGCTGCCCTCCCTTACGGTGGAGGACAGGGATTTGCTGGACGCTCCTCCCACCTCGGACGAAATTGCCCTGGCTATTCGCTCGGTCGCATCCGGCAAGGCCATGGGCCCCAATGGTATCCCCATCGAGCTTTACAAGCTGCGACCGGATGTACTGGCGCCCCACCTGCGCGCGATGTTCCTGGCGGCCCACTCGCAGGGTTCCCTCCCGCCGGACCAGCGTCTGGCCACAATCGTGGTGATCCATAAGGAGGGGAGACCCCGTGAGCGGGTTACATCCTATAGGCCTATCTCGCTCTTGAACGCGGAGCCCAAAATCCTCGCCAAGGTGCTGGCCAACCGGCTGGTCGGCGTGGTGGGCGATTTGGTCCACCAAGACCAATCTGGCTTTATACCCCATCGCAACACGGCTCTTAATCTGCGACGCTTGCACGGGGTGCTCGCGCGTGTCCCGTTTGTGCGGGAGCCGGCCATCTTGGCGTCCTTAGACGCCACCATGGCGTTTGACACGCTTGAATGGCCATACATCTGGGCGATGCTGGCGAAATTTGGATTTGGACCGGGATTCATTAGCTGGGTCAAATTGTTGTACTCGGGCCCATTGGCGCAGGTGGTGGTGAATGGGCGAGTCTCGGCCCCCTTCGCGCTGGGGCGGGGCACGCGTCAGGGTTGCCCCTTGTCGCCGCTCCTGTTTGCATTGGCCTTGGAGCCCTTGGCGGAGTGGCTGCGGTGACACCCCTCTATCCGTGGTCTCCGCTGGACCCCCGAGCATGAGGACCGCGTGTCCCTCTACGCCGATGATATCCTTTTGTATCTCGCCTCCCCGCGTAACTCGCTGATTGTCCTGGTTGATGTTTTGCGCTCCTTCGGTCGTAACTCAGGCCTTGTCATCAACTGGGCGAAATCCTGCGTATATGTGCTTTCCGGGGAGGCTCCGGCCCTACCACGGGACTGCCCGATCCAGATTGCCTCCCAGGGGTTCCGGTACCTGGGTATATATATTACTCTAGACCCGGAGGCCCGCTACGAGCGGAACTTGCTACCCCCCCTCCAGCGCTTGAGGGAGGACGTTGCGCGTTGGCGGCGTCTTCCGCTTTCGCCGCTTGGCCGAGCGGCCTTGTTTAAGATGATGTCCTTGCCACGCTTTCTGTACGCGCTCCAGAACACTATGGACTTGGTTCCGGCGCGCTACTTCCGTGAGGTGGAGAGCCTGCAGCGGCGCCTGTTCTGGGACGGGAGGCCGCGTATTGCTCTGGCTAAATTGACGCTCCCGTGGTACGATGGGGGGGTTGCCCTCCCGGACATTAAACGGTATTACTGGGCCTCCCAGCTAGCTGCGATTAATCATGGCCTTTACGGGCCCGCCCTGAACCCGGCATTTGAAATGGACAAGATGCTCCTGCCCGGTGGCGATTACAATCGAGCGCTCTACTCTGGCGCGCCCGACTCCCGTCTGACGGGACCGACGCGTGTCATGGTGCGTGTCTGGCACGCGGCTAATGCAGCTATGGGGTGGAAGGACCGTTTGACCCGGGCGTCACCGCTATATGCGTCTGAGAGGTTGGGCTCCCTGTGGACATCGAAGGGCTTCGAGAAGTGGGACACGATCGGAATCAGCACAGTGGGAGATCTCTGGACGAGGGGGGGATTCAAAACTTTTGAGACGCTGCAGACGGAATTTCAGCTGCAAGGCAGTGAGTACTTTCGGTACTTACAAGTCCGCCACGCGCTGGGCTCCGTCTTCCCTGATGTCGCGTCCATTCCGGAGTCTTCCCCCCTGGAGGACAGAGTGCTGGATGGCCATGTCCCAGACAGCACGATCTCCCTTATATATAAAAAACTGATCAACGACAGATCGTGCCTGCTGACTAGTCTCCGCGAGGCCTGGGTTGCCGACGGGCTGGAACTGGACGACGAGGACTGGATTTCCGCGGTGGCCTCTCCGAAGGAGGTGGCCATCCCGGCTCGCCTTCGCTTCGTCCAGCTTAAGATCCTCCACCGGGTTTACGTGACGGGGCCAAGGCTTCTACGTATGGGCTTTGCTGGTGACGGATTGTGTAAGCGTGGCTGTGGTGCCTTGGCAACTTTCATGCATATTCTCAGGGAGTGCCCAAAGGTGGAGCGATTCTGGCGTGGTGTGCATGAGGTCCTGCGTGTGGTGACGCGTGTCGCGCTGTTGCCTGAAGCGAGGAGATGTTTGCTGAATGTGTGGGAACCAAATGACTATTCGGTCCCGCAGACGCGGTGGGTGACTCTGGGATACATGATAGCTAAGCGTGACATTGCTCAATTGTGGGGATCCCAGAGGCCCCCGGCGGTGTTGGCCTGGAAAGAACATATGGATTGGTGTATGTTTCGTGAAAAGGTAGTGTATGTGGCGAGGGGTAAGCCTGGGGCGTGGGTGAAAATCTGGGGCCCCTGGAACGCCTATCGCGGGGGTATTTGTGAGCCGCCACTGCTACCGGCTGCCTCACCAGCTCCGTCCCCCTAGCCGACCCCCTCCCTCAGCCGTGGGCATGTGGTTCCCCAGTCCCTGATCTATTCCCATTCCCCTCTTCAGAGTTTGGCTGCTGGTTGGGATCCCCCACTTAAGGAGCACGTGCCGTCACTTTGGATGGCGGGTTGCCTTGCGGGTGTGGTTTTTTGTGTTGTTCGGTTTTGAAAAAAGGAAACCGTATTGTGGGCTTGGAGTTATGTGGCCTGCGCTATTGATATCTCCTGATTTACCAATCTGCACCGCCAAGAGACTATTACTGTAGGTATGTCATATGCTTCTGCCACTCTAGCGGCCGGCCGGATGGTTGTAGGCCCATACTTGTAACCTTTTTAAAATGTAATAAACGGTTTCAAAAAAAACAAAAAAAAAAAAAAAAAACAATGACGGATCTTATATTGTCAAATAATTATTTTCTATTCAATGGGGAATGGTTTAGGCAAAGCCAGGGAGTGGCTATGGGTTCAAGATTTTCGCCTGCTTTCGCGAATCTATTCATGGGCTGGATGGAAGAATCAGTGATATGGGGCCCAGCGGGTATTCATTGGAATGATGACATCTTATATTGGGGACGATATATAGATGACTGTCTTTTAATATAGACAGGAACAGAAGAAAAACTAAGAGGATTTATTGACTACCTGAATAGCAATACTATGAATATCAAATTTACTTCTTGTGTTAGTTCGACTAATTTGGTATTTTTAGATGTGGAACTGTTTATAGACAATGATAAAATCTGTAGTAGGATGTATCGTAAGCCTACGTCCTGCAACGCTATTTTACATGCGGGCAGTGCGCATCCCAAACATCAGATTAGGGCAATTCCCTATGGAGAAATGTTACGGGCGCGGCGTAACTGTAGTGAGGACAACCAATTCAGGGAATGTATAAAGGACATGGAAAGGAGGTTCACCCAAAGGGGCTATGATAAAAGAGACCTTGAGGTGGCGACACAGAGGGCTCTCAAGATAAAACGCGCATCCACCTTAAACCCCAAAAAAACTACAGACAAGTCTAATTTGATTAGGATGATAACGGATTTTAATCCTATACGTTCAATTCTCTATAGGAGTATGCACAAGCACTGGCATATCCTGAAGGCGGATAGGACCCTACGGGAATTTCTGTCAGACAAACCACAAATTACATACAGAAGAGGGAGAACATTGGGTACAATTTTGAGTCCAAGCTACCCGAGAGAGGCTGAGAAGGAACAATGGCTTACCCAAATGAGTAAGGGTTTTTTTAAATGTGGCCACTGTGGGATGTGTAAACATGCGAAAGACAAAACTAAACAATTTCAGTATAATGGTAAACAAGTATATGATATTGTGACTAATATTAATTGCAGTACTAAATTTGTTGTATATGTAATTAATTGTATGTGTAAGCAAATATATGTGGGAAGCACAATAAGGGCTCTTAAAGACAGGATTGCTGAACATTGGAGAGCTGTAAAGAACAATGATCAAAGATATCCAATTGCTGAACATATACAAAACTGTACTTCGCAAGGTTTACATAAATCATTTCAATTTTGTGGTATCGAGCATGTTAAGAGGGAAGCGCGTAGAGGGAATAGAGAACTCGCACTGCGGAGGCATGAGGCAAGATGGATCATGCGCTTGAGGGCCGTGGAGGATGGTCTTAATTATGACCGTGAGTTACAGTATTTCCTAGGGGAATGAGAGATTAATGGAGGGGTCAGTATGTGAAAAAGAAAGAATGATAAGCAGATTTAGTGTTGGTTTGTTGGAGTTGCGATGTTTCCTCGAGTTGGTAGTTATTTTCTAGCTGTATGTGTCATGCAGTTCCTAGTGATTTCTGCATAGGTACATATGTCCATGTTATACTGTATTAGTAATTTGTAAAACAGGAACTAAAGAAGAAAGATGCTTAAGCTTTATTTAACTAGTGAAGAATGTGGAGTTGTCACTTAATGTGTGATAGTCAGGAGTAATTTGGCTGGTTTCACTTGGTGTTTAGAAACACCACATTTAATTTACTTGTTGCTATAACAACAGAAACGATTTACTGCGGAAATGTATTAAGGTTGCCTTGTTAAGAAAGGCATTACTATTTAGACCATAACATGGTATGCGTTTATGGTGAATTTAGGAACTTAAATAGTAGGTATGGCGGGGTAAAACTAAAAATAGTAATGGCCACGAATATTTACGTGGATCACTTTATATATCCGAATTAAAAGATAGGCCTGATTTGGTTTCAATTATATGATCGAAACCATTCCTAAATGGCGCCGGAAAATGCGTTTCTGGTCTCCCTCGGTACTATTGAAACCTATCCAAAATGGCGCTCTTCAAACTACGGAGTAGTCACCTCGTTTATGTTGCTGGTATGGATAAACAGGGGTAGGAAACGCGACGCGAGTAGACGCGAAGAGTGTTCCTTATCCGGGGACGTTGTCAGTGCAAAAAGTAAGTAAGAGGAGAGA
Source organism: Triturus cristatus (assembly GCF_964204655.1). Classification (NCBI taxonomy): domain Eukaryota; kingdom Metazoa; phylum Chordata; class Amphibia; order Caudata; family Salamandridae; genus Triturus; species Triturus cristatus. The sequence continues at coordinate 167,841,265 of NC_140587.1, forward strand.
TTTATATAAGATCATTGGGGGATGCCATGTAGTAATGTTAGGATTCTAACTAAGAATCTGGTGTTTATCATTATTCATAGGTCTCCGTACTTCAGAGACTTGGATTACATATTTGACGAATACTGCTATAACAATTGCGCTAATGGTCACGAACAGTGTTCAATGAAAGCAGGTGAGACTATATTTCAGTCGTTTTGAGACATGTGGCCTGACTGACATAATATCTTGTAGTGCAGTGTCATTTAGAGTATAATTTGCATTTTAGGTATTTGTGGATAACAAAAAGACCATTAGGAAGGAGATAAGGACAATATTGCTTTCAAAGTGCATTAAGGTATGTGATATTATTAAGAAAATTTGGTGTTTATCCTCGCCATCCTTGCCTCATGTATTCCGCAGTGTGTTTGACTAGGTGTTTTTGTACTTTTTTGGAATTTAGGAGACAGTTACACAAGATTAAGGTACCAATTGGTTTTATTTAGAGGCATGAATATTTGGTGTGGTTCACTGTTGGGAGAATGGTGCCATCACAAAAGTGCTTAGTGTTCACTGTTACAATGGTGGATGATCTTTTGGAGTGAATATTCAATTGATGGGTCGAAGTCCTTAATATATTAATTATATACAAATATGTGATTATATTAATAGTGTGAAGTCACATAGCATGTTTTTCCTTTGCACATGAAATAATGTGGGCTATTGGACATGAAACAAGTGAGTTTCTATACTCCAATGTATATTATTTATTGCTTCCAGCCCTGAGGAAGTCGCATGGGTTATTCCCTATCGACGAAACGCGTTGGGAGTGGAAGAATGTTATGAATAAAGGAAGTTTGGAGATTCAAATGAAAATAAAGGAAGAAGAGAAGCCCACATCAATGTGTATTTAGTTTTGTGACAGTAACAGGAAACGTTGTTGGTTAATTTGCGAGTGCTTCGACACGAGAAAATACGTGAATCAATCTTTGATTGTTGTTTTGAGGATTAGGGTGCCTATCCTCAAGTTGAAAGCACCGCACTAGGATAATTGTGGATCAATATTACTAATGGTGTGAAATTTTGCTGGTTGCGCGTTCTTTCCCTTGACACCCATTCTTTTGTTTCTGTACCAATTAAGGGTAGCTGCACCGCAAACACTTTAAATTGTTATGATGAGTGATAATCTTGACAGAGACAGACTGGCTGCAGAACTGTTTGACAATTTGTGCAAAGGAAACACGGTAATAGAAGCTATAAGAGTAACAAATCAACCTAAAAATGAAGGATTAAGAAGTAAATTCATGAGATTAGAAAGATTGAAACGTTCGGAGATGTCAAAATGGTGGGATGGCACCACACTCAAACAGTACTTGAAATTGAATAGGATCCCAAGGGGTCTCCGTTCCCAAATCATCCCAACCTATGATGATTTGGACGAGGATCTTTTGGGTATATGGGAGAAAGAGCTAACATCCAGCTCTGTTAAATTAATGGAAATCCTAATTGAAAATTCTGAAAGGAAAGTGAAAAGTCTACAGCTAGAAATTGCTCAATTAGAGGAGGAGATCGCATCTCTTAATAAGCCGGAAGTAGCAGCAAAAAACTATGAAATTCTAAAGGAGGTTCTAGTAAATCATCAAAATGATGTGAAACAAAGGAAAGCACGTAAGCTTAAAAGGGACGAAGTTGATTACAAGAATGGGAGGGTTTTTACATTCTCCAAAAAATATGATCATTTGATTGTAATAGACAAGAATAAAAAATCAGCAGAGATGCCTTCCACTAGTTCAAGTAACACATCACTAAGCACAATACCAACAAGTGGTAGTGATGTGGAGGGTGGATCTAGTGGTATAGAGAGACAAGAGGGCCCTTTGGGAAACTCCTCCTTTCTACAGGAGGTGAATCGTATCAAGAGAGGGAACAGGGAGCAAGTCAAAAGAGTAGACAATACAAGAAAACAAGGAGAGGTAAAGGAAGGAGGAAGGGAGGGGGACAAAGTAGGAATGAAGACACGCTCTTGGAACAAGAAGGATTGAGCAGTTCAGGAACTGGAGAGGTAGAGGTCATTAATTTATCGGATCGAATACTGACAAATGAGATGATTACTTTATTGAAAAAAGGTTTGAGTTATTGTCCTTTTTATAAAGGAGACATTTGTGACACAAAGATAGACTTATTTCGGTTCATTAGGAAACTAAAACTGAAGAAACACTTTGCTTTGAACCCTATGCCTAATAAAGATTGTATTTCGCAGATTTGTGATCCAGTGTCTAATACATTAACGATAAGAGATATACAAGACACAGTGACTCTACTCTCTATAACCGAATTGGAAGATGATCCGGTTACTATTGGGAAAGTTTTGGAGGATTTGGATGTAAGACCAGATTTATCTTTGACGAGTGGTTTGAAAGAGAAGTCTAGGTGGTCCCCAAACCTTACTAGTGGGAACAATGTTGAAATTTTTGATACCTTGGTTTCTAATGATCTTGAGAACGGTGTACATAAATTGGGTCATTCTTTTAGACATCGGGGTGAGAACTTGACGACAAGTGAACGTCAAGCACTTAAGATACTAGTAGAAGACCCTATGATAATTATCAGAAAGGCGGATAAAGGGGGTAACATTGTTATAATGAACAAAACGGATTATGATCATGAAGTTTACTCCCAATTAGATAAAGTGGATAACTACCAAAAAGTCTCATACAATCCCATGTTCTCTCTGATCACTAAAATTAATGGATTGTTACAGGATTGGCATTATCAAGGCCTTTTGGATGAAGATGAATTGCTGTATTTAAAAGTGAATCGTCCACGTTATCCCTGTCTATATACTTTGCCAAAGATTCATAAGGACCTCCCTTTTCCACCAGGGAGGCCCATTGTGGCAGGGATAGGTGGTCCAACAGAACGAATTTCACAGTATGTCGACGTGTTCCTACAGCCGATGGTAGTGAATCTGCCATCATATATTAGGGACACGAAGCATATTTTAAACATATTGAGTGATATTACTTGGGAATCAGGAATGAAACTAGTGTTGTTGGATGTTGTATCACTGTATACTAGTATACCCAATGATCTAGGTCTGAAAGCTATTGAATACTTCCTGATGAAAAAACCAGCTAGCCAATGGGGACATACTCAAATGTTATTAACAATGACGGATCTTATATTGTCAAATAATTATTTTCTATTCAATGGGGAATGGTTTAGGCAAACCCAGGGAGTGGCTATGGGTTCAAGATTTTCGCCTGCTTTCGCGAATCTATTCATGGGCTGGATGGAAGAATCAGTGATATGGGCCCAGCGGGTATTCATTGGAATGATGACATCTTATATTGGGGACGATATATAGATGACTGTCTTTTAATATGGACAGGAACAGAAGAAAAACTAAGAGGATTTATTGACTACCTGAATAGCAATACTATGAATATCAAATTTACTTCTTGTGTTAGTTCGACTAATTTGGTATTTTTAGATGTGGAACTGTTTATAGACAATGATAAAATCTGTAGTAGGATGTATCGTAAGCCTACGTCCTGCAACGCTATTTTACATGCGGGCAGTGCGCATCCCAAACATCAGATTAGGGCAATTCCCTATGGAGAAATGTTACGGGCGCGGCGTAACTGTAGTGAGGACAACCAATTCAGGGAATGTATAAAGGACATGGAAAGGAGGTTCACCCAAAGGGGCTATGATAAAAGAGACCTTGAGGTGGCGACACAGAGGGCTCTCAAGATAAAACGCGCATCCACCTTAAACCCCAAAAAAACTACAGACAAGTCTAATTTGATTAGGATGATAACGGATTTTAATCCTATAAATTCAATTCTCTATAGGAGTATGCACAAGCACTGGCATATCCTGAAGGCGGATAGGACCCTACGGGAATTTCTGTCAGACAAACCACAAATTACATACAGAAGAGGGAGAACATTGGGTACAATTTTGAGTCCAAGCTACCCGAGAGAGGCTGAGAAGGAACAATGGCTTACCCAAATGAGTAAGGGTTTTTTTAAATGTGGCCACTGTGGGATGTGTAAACATGCGAAAGACAAAACTAAACAATTTCAGTATAATGGTAAACAAGTATATGATATTGTGACTAATATTAATTGCAGTACTAAATTTGTTGTATATGTAATTAATTGTATGTGTAAGCAAATATATGTGGGAAGCACAATAAGGGCTCTTAAAGACAGGATTGCTGAACATTGGAGAGCTGTAAAGAACAATGATCAAAGATATCCAATTGCTGAACATATACAAAACTGTACTTCGCAAGGTTTACATAAATCATTTCAATTTTGTGGCATTGAGCATGTTAAGAGGGAAGCGCGTGGAGGGAATAGAGAACTCGCACTGCGGAGGCATGAGGCAAGATGGATCATGCGCTTGAGGGCCGTGGAGGATGGTCTTAATTATGACTGTGAGTTACAGTATTTCCTAGGGGAATGAGAGATTAATGGAGGGGTCAGTATGTGAAAAAGAAAGAATGATAAGCAGATTTAGTGTTGGTTTGTTGGAGTTGCGATGTTTCCTCTAGTTGGTAGTTATTTTCTAGCTGTATGTGTCATGCAGTTCCTAGTGATTTCTGCATAGGTACATATGTCCATGTTATACTGTATTAGTAATTTGTAAAACAGGAACTAAAGAAGAAAGATGCTTAAGCTTTATTTAACTAGTGAAGAATGTGGAGTTGTCACTTAATGTGTGATAGTCAGGAGTAATTTGGCTGGTTTCACTTGGTGTTTAGAAACACCACATTTAATTTACTTGTTGCTATAACAACAGAAACGATTTACTGCGGAAATGTATTAAGGTTGCCTTGTTAAGAAAGGCATTACTATTTAGACCATAACATGGTATGCGTTTATGGTGAATTTAGGAACTTAAATAGTAGGTATGGCGGGGTAAAACTAAAAATAGTAATGGCCACGAATATTTACGTGGATCACTTTATATATCCGAATTAAAAGATAGGCCTGATTTGGTTTCAATTATATGATCGAAACCATTCCTAAATGGCGCCCGAAAAATGCGTTTCTGGTCTCCCTCGGTACTATTGAAACCTATCCAAAATGGCGCTCTTCAAACTACGGAGTAGTCACCTCGTTTATGTTGCTGGTATGGATAAACAGGGGTAGGAAACGCGACGCGAGTAGACGCGAAGAGTGTTCCTTATCCGGGGACGTTGTCAGTGCAAAAAGTAAGTAAGAGGAGAGATTTATATAAGATCATTGGGGGATGCCATGTAGTAATGTTAGGATTCTAACTAAGAATCTGGTGTTTATCATTATTCATAGGTCTCCGTACTTCAGAGACTTGGATTACATATTTGACGAATACTGCTATAACAATTGCGCTAATGGTCACAAACAGTGTTCAATGAAAGCAGGTGAGACTATATTTCAGTCGTTTTGAGACATGTGGCCTGACTGACATAATATCTTGTAGTGCAGTGTCATTTAGAGTATAATTTGCATTTTAGGTATTTGTGGATAACAAAAAGACCATTAGGAAGGAGATAAGGACAATATTGCTTTCAAAGTGCATTAAGGTATGTGATATTATTAAGAAAATTTGGTGTTTATCCTCGCCATCCTTGCCTCATGTATTCCGCAGTGTGTTTGACTAGGTGTTTTTGTACTTTTTTGGAATTTAGGAGACAGTTACACAAGATTAAGGTACCAATTGGTTTTATTTAGAGGCATGAATATTTGGTGTGGTTCACTGTTGGGAGAATGGTGCCATCACGAAAGTGCTTAGTGTTCACTGTTACAATGGTGGATGATCTTTTGGAGTGAATATTCAATTGATGGGTCGAAGTCCTTAATATATTAATTATATACAAATATGTGATTATATTAATAGTGTGAAGTCACATAGCATGTTTTTCCTTTGCACATGAAATAATGTGGGCTATTGGACATGAAACAAGTGAGTTTCTATACTCCAATGTATATTATTTATTGCTTCCAGCCCTGAGGAAGTCGCATGGGTTATTCCCTATCGACGAAACGCGTTGGGAGTGGAAGAATGTTATGAATAAAAGAAGTTTGGAGATTCAAATGAAAATAAAGGAAGAAGAGAAGCCCACATCAATGTGTATTTAGTTTTGTGACAGTAACAGGAAACGTTGTTGGTTAATTTGCGAGTGCTTCGACACGAGAAAACACTTTCATATGATCCCTGGCGTTATAAAGCTATACAGGAGGATACAAGTTACAAAGTACAGCTTCATCGCAGGTTGGGGATTCTGTAGTGAATGACCAAATATTCTGCTAGTTCTTCTAAGTGGTGGGTTATCGGGCAGGCATGGGCGCATTTCCCATAGTTTTGGGCAGGGATCCATACACTAGACATGAGGCAATATCTTTGATAGGGGTCCATTCCACTGAGGATGTCTGTAGTATTTAACCACAGGCATTGCTGACACCTAGAGGCGCAGGGGAATCCATGGTGAGGTGGCTTGCATGAATCCCGACACATTTTATTACCTGGGATCAACTGCAAATGTCAAAGTATGGGTAAAAATCTCAATTTCTTCCCTTTTCTGTAACAGAATGTTCCGGGCAAATGGCAACATTTCCTAACCTCCAATGCTCCACATTTACTCTTGATAAAAAATGGTACCACTCTTATGTCAGTGGGCATACTGCACAGGACAGGAATAAGCAACAATTGTGACCATTAGAAGACCACGTTGACACTGTATTGAATTCACACAATCTCATATTTGGCCTGTTCCTTTTAGTTACAATTAGCCCTCCCAAACGTTCGGTATTGCTTTTATTGTTAAACATTTTGGAACACTAAGTGATGGGCGTTTTGCGTTTCGTCGCACATTCCAGAAGCTTCCATCACAGAAATGTGAGGAAATTCTGTTGTTTAGCCAATGTTTGTGGGATATTCTGATAAGTAAAAATGGTGACATCTTCCCAAGCTATACCAACCAGGACTCCTGTAGGTGTCTAGCATTTACAAATATCTGGGATTAGAAGGTTCCCCTAGGGGCAGGAAGTCCTCTATCCCAGAAGTATGGTTCTCTGTCTCAACAAGATGGCAGGCACACTATTTGCATTTTTCCGAGGATAACAACAAAATCCAAACAACGTTTGAGTTCCTTGCTGGGGCACAGACGTTTGTGTGTGTCTGCACCCCAGCAAGGAGTCAAGCGCCGTTTACATATTTTTCTGAGGCTAAAACAACTTTAATTAGTATTTCTATCTTTGCTCGTGCACAGGCTCACAACCTCTTACTTTCCCAATATTTCTCTCAAACAGAGAAGCATTGGGAGACAAAAGAGTTGTCTGAAACTGAATCAGGAAGAGGGGATTGGAAGAGGCAAGACTAGGAACAATCTCAATCCCTCCCCTTTCAATCTCCACCTCCTCATTTTTTTCTTGTGTTGATAAGGTGGTGGGGTAGGTGAGAGGGTAAAAGAGGCGGAGCTTCTTCTCTTGCCTTCTCTCCCAACACCCTCCCTCTCACAAACAGAAACAAGCATTAAAAATGCAATAGGCCTCGCCTTTCATTAAGTTAAAGCCATTTGCTTTGCTATACAATACCATTAGCAAAGCAAATGGCTTTAACTTAATCAATGGCGAGACCTATTGCATTTTCAATGCTTGTTAATCTTGCCGCGGGTTGCCCTCAGACTACTTTAGGATAACCTTGATTGTGTCAACTGGTCTTACACAGGAAAGGTTTGCTTGCAATATCACTTTTGTTCCAGAAAGGCCTGGATCACCCACTAATAATCATGACAAAAATAACTGTAACTTTTGAACAAAGAAAGGTGACTGAGAATATATGTGCGAAGTACAGTTGGGGATATTAGACAAACATAAAAGAGTTGGAAGTGCTTCACTCCGCAGTAAATTGGGCCAAGGTTCATTTCGAACTCCCTAGGTGTGGCGGGAAGAGCACACCAATGAATGACAGGAAATGACACCGTCATCAGCAAACAGAGGAAACTGCAGCATGTAACACTTCCTGCTCCATGTGCCCAACTGAGAAACATTAAATAATGTTCTAGATGAAAACTGGTAATGTAAGAAATTGAAAAAATATATAAAATGCAGGAAGTCCTAGATAGCAAGCAAGCGTGAACTCACGTTGTAACACATACTGTAACATAAGGTAGTATTGAGTTGTTGAGCCCTTGGTTACTTCCGTTAAGATTGTCTAGCCCGGCTTTCTACGTCATTGAAAATAGCCTGAGGTGTGGGTATCACTGAATGTGCAGTTTTATATCACGCGAACTTGTCTTGAGGCAATTAAAGTGCTTTACTTGAGAATCAGATTGCATTGCACAAGGTCAAAATGATTTCGTTTATAAACAGGAAGTTATTAAGTGATGTGCCCAGAATCACAGGATGCTCTGCTGGCGGCGGGGCTCGAGCGTGTTCCCCCAGTTCTAACGTCAGCAGCTTTGGCCATTAATTCACGTGGATTCCCTCACCTTGTTAGTTGGTGAACACATTGTAAGCTCTCCATGACCAGTTCAGATGCCCGCAGAAGCAGCGTCTTCGCCCCTGCGTGACAGATTGTGGAGCTCCTTCTGGACACATCGCATGAGACACCGCGCGACAGTTTAAGACAACTGCATGGAATAGATTGCATGGCAGATGGCTTACAAAGCTTATGCCAGCTTGACAACCGTCCGTACCTCTGTGTGCACGACAAAGTCTCTAATGATATATGTAGCCCCGTGAGTAGCATGCTAATGATGTTACCTATCCACAAAGCTCTCATCAGCAAGCAGAGGAAACTGCAGCATGTCACACTTCCTGCTCCATGTGCCCAACTGAGAAACATTAAAGAATGTTCTAGATGAAAACTGGTGATGTAAGAAATTGAAAAAATATGTAAAATGCAGGAAGTCCTAGATAGCAAGCTAGCGTGAACTCACGTTGTAACATATACTGTAACATAAGGTAAAATTGAGTTGTTGAGCCCTTGGTTACTTCCATTAAGATTGTCTATCCCGGCTTTCTACGTCATTGAAAATAGCCTGAGGTGTGGGTATCACTGAATGTGCAGTTTTATATCACACAAACTTGTCTCGAGGCAATTAAAGTGCTTTACTTGAGAATCAGATTGCATTGCACAAGGTTAAAATGATTTCGTTTATAAACAGGAAGTTATTAAGTGATTTGCCCATACTCACAGGATGCTCTGCTGGCGGTGGGGCTCGAGCGTGTTCCCCCAGTTCAAACGTCAGCAGCTTTGGCCATTAATTCACGTGGATTCCCTCACCTTGTTAGTTGGTGGACACATTGTAAGCTCTCCATGACCAGTTCAGATGCCCGCAGAAGCAGCATCATCGCCCCTGCGTGACAGATTGTAGAGCTCCTTCCGGATACATCGCATGAGACACCTCGCGACAGTTTAGGACAACTGTATGGAATAGATTGCATGGCAGATGGCTTACAAAGCTTGTGCCAGCTTGACAACCGTCCGTATCTCTTTGTGCATGACAAAGTCTCTAATGATATATGTAGTCCTGTGAGTAGTATGCTAATGATGTTACCTATCCACAAAGCTCTTTAGTGCCTCGCCATTAGTAACAAGCGCGGGCGCCTCGCGCTAAAAGTAAATAAAAAACAAGCTGCGAGACGCGCTCTGTGGTGGGGGAGGTGAAGGGGCATTGAAGCAAGGCGCGCGCACTTGGCCGAGCGAGAGGAAAGCCAGATGGCGCCTCTGCTCGTGCCTGTGCACGTAACTGCACACTGTATGCCACACAAAGCTGTGGACGGACTTTTAAAACTCCACTCCTAAATGTCTCGCTAGCGCAGCACATGCGCTGGCTCAGGCGAGACCTAAAAAGTGGCTGAAGTTGGTGGGCAGGGCGTGGGAGAGCTGAGGGTAGGGATAGTTGCCCATAGCCCCTCCCATAACCCTGCCCTACAGTTCGATCCTTGGATGGACCTTTAAGGGACTAGGTAATCCCTTCCAAGCCCATCGAATATGTGTGCCATCACTGGTGACGTCACAATCATATTAATGAGACGGCCAAGAAATGGCTATTTCATTAGGGAATTTGCCGGTGACCAAAATAATCTGCCACTGTCATATTCCTTCTCCAGATACCCAGGGCCAAGTGGAGTTTGTTTAAAAAAAAAAAAAAAGTGCGAGACACAAGGGGGGCCTTGGCTGCCTTTGACATATGTGTGCATTCTAAGGGTGTCCTACAGACATTCTGAATATGCTCAGTAGGGCAGTGAAATGGATATTGCAGCAGCTCTTTGCATTTTTGGATTTGTTTTCCTAACTTGGACAATATAATTACAGTCCTACTAGTTCCAGAGTGCAAAGTGCTGTTTCCTTATAGGAAGGGCTGGTTGAAGATGCCCTATTTACCTTTAAGCAATACACTTTGAAAGAAATATTATCTCCAGGGTACGTTAAAAGGATATTACAAGGGAAAAAAACAATATTAATTGCACAGTTTTGCCTTTATCACTCTTAATGTTGACATTTTCTTTGTTATTGATGTTATAATCCTTGTTGCCCTTCCCACTCATGGCTGCCTGTTGTAGTCTGAATAAACAGTGTCTGCATTCTTCTTGCAGGGAGAGTACTCGGGCTTCGTCTACAGCTATGCTGTGCAGGAGCCCTTGTCCATCGAGCACAAGACGGCGGGCTACCTACCCAGCCTCTTCTGGGGGTTCATCACCCTGGGGCGGCTGGTCTCCATCCCAGCCTCTTGCGTGCTGCGCCCTGGCATCATGGTCTTCATAAACCTGGTAAGGCTGGCCAAGGTCAGATCTTCTATCCTGTGGTCACAGGTGAACAGACAAGGGGGGGATTTGGAGAATCCCTGCTAGGCAGGACAAGCAGTCTGTCTCCTCACAGACACCAACACATTTCTTGACAGTCGGTCCACTTCTGGCAATGGCTTTCAACATGGCAGGGCCTCAATTAAGACATCCGCATGAAATCGCTGAGCAGCTCTTGTAATTAGAATACTGCCAAAGCATCTTACATCATGTATTTTATTTTTGTTCATTTATTGCTTTGAGCTTCCTGCACTTGGGTGAGAGGTGAGCGAGGGAGTGAGCAATGGAGTGAGTGTGTTACTTCTTTTACAAAGTTTTCTATAAAGGCTTCAGTTATGAAGTGTTCCACCCTTTGTGAGGCATTTCTCTTGTTTGATGTGAGGAGATTAGTGTGAAGGGTCTAGTCAATATTATGAATGTCTTATGTTTGCACCCAAAAGCACACTTGAAAAGAAAGACCTAGCTTAGTGAAAGAGAGTCTTGGTAACTGGCAGATCTGTTCAGAGGATCTCAGACACCTCCTGTGTCAGAGAGCATCTCTGGGTTCAATGGACGTCAATTCGGATGTATGTCGTTACAACGCACACTTTTACAACGCATGCACTTACAACGCATTTTTTACAACGCAACATCCACTACAACGCATTCCATTACATAGCATGACACTACAACGCATGTTTAAAAACTACCTTTACAACGCATTCCATTACATCGCATGCTACCTTTACAACGCATACCATTACAACGCATAATATTAAATTGCATTTAAGGTAAGTATTGGATAGTATAGGGGTAAAAATTACTATTCCAACTCCAGGGGGTGCAACAGTAGGGTAAGTGTTGGATTGCGTTGTAATGGTATGCGTTGTAAAGGTAGTATGCGATGTAATGGAATGCGTTGTAAAGGTAGTTTTTAAACATGCGTTGTAGTGTCATGCGATGTAATGGAATGCGTTGTAGTGGATGTTGCGTTGTAAAAATTTTGTTGTAAGTGTAGTGCGTTGTAATAGTTGCGTTGTAAAGGTTGTTCACCCATCAATTCATGCCCTTTTTCACCAAAGATCCCAGAGCCACCTCACCACGACCCTCTGAATGACTGACAGCTGCGCAAGACATCAACATAAGGATCTTTATATCAAGCCTCCTTAGCATTATTAGTTGCTCCCACTGCATCAACACCACAAAGCATGCAGTTTCTTGGAAAATCCATAACAGCATGCAAGTGTTTATCATAAATGCATTCTATAAAAGGAACAAAGGCAAATCCAAGGCAGACATTCATATGTCTTATTTACACACAGATAATCTAGGAAAATGAAAGATTTTAATGCTTGTTTAAGCATCTTTTTCCAGATAGCCAGTTACAAGGCAAAAATCGTTTATAACATTAACCAACCTATAGTAACTTTCATATAACTCGTTAAAATCGCTATCGCTATTGAGTAGTAGCAGTTTTCATATGTGTTAGTCAATAAATCCCAATAATTTTACTAAACGGATAAAAGCAATTAATTAACATTGAACTCAGTCTCAGCGAATTGATAAACTGTTTTTATAACTTGTAGCTTAAAAAATGAACAAAAATGTGTGATCTATCAGTTTCATGCCTTTTCCTAGTGGTGTGAATCTCAAGATTTAACATTTCAGATGTGCATGTCGTGGAAAAAGCTATGTTAAAAATGAATGTTGATCCATGCAAAGTATTTAATAAAGCGGTGATTGTGGACTCGTAGGATTACACGGGTTGTATGTTCAATAGCTACCCTCGGCAGAACATACTTCAATACTGATGCAGGTGCTTAATGTAGGCACAACCACTGAAACAGAGCTTGAGAATTTAGTAGAACAATTGACATAAAAGTGCCAGTGGAACTTATCGCAACCCAATCTCAGTGAGAAGGAACACTGAAGCACATGAATTATGAGTACAGAAGACCTGCACTTAGCAGGTTGTGTGCTGCTTAACGGTACACACTCAGTGCAACACTTAGCATGTTGTGTACTGCTCAACGGTACACACTCAGTGCAACAATCCACAGAAAACAGTAGTCTTTAGTGGTTTTCAAAACTCATGGTGGTTTAGTTGTGCTGTAGCTCCCTTTTGCATAAAGTTTGCAAGCCTTCAAACAAAACTGGAGATCGCTCATTCTCCTACATTGCACCCAAGACATGGAAAGGCCAATCTCGACACATCAGAGCCTCATCCTTACTTCTTGAGTTCCACAAAAAAGCTGAAGACTAGACTCTTCCTATAAGCACCTTGGGGACCACAAACCTACACACCTGTTCAAGTGCCTGCATACCCTCTCTGGTGATAAGTGCGCTCTACAAATCAATATAACATAACATAACTGTGTGAGAGAATAAGTGATTATAGTTCACCATTTGGCAGCTGAGATGGTGGGGTGGCATAAGCGCCTAGTCACTTTCCATGTATCTTAAGAAAGTGTGTTAAATCAGAAGGAGGACAGAAGAGCTAATTATTATAAGAGGTCCTACTCCTGTGCTTCTCTGAGTGCTCATGTAAATCACGGAAAGGAGATCGTTCCTCAATGGAGCCGATGCACTTGAGGTTGCTATCTGGCCAGGAATCACTTCACTAGGAGTTCTGTATTTCAGATCATAATGCCCTCGCACACCTGTTAGGGTGTCATGCTTCATCATAGGGCGCTCCTCGTCTGACCAGCGCTGCAATGTCTGACGGGCCTGGTGGCTTCTTTGGCGGAGTTCTTCAGATCTGAGGGCGCCATGTGGTGGGTGCATGTGGGCTAAAAATGCTGACTACTGATGTGTGCAAGGTGGCTTAAAATAGGCACCGGACCCCGGAACAATTTAATTCAAGATGGGTCCAGGACTAAGTAAACACAGTGGCACTACCAGGGGGTCCTAAGGTACCAGGGTAGCTTTATGTGTGCGCGGTCAACATGTTTCATGCCATAGAAGCCCAAACATCGGGTGGCACTTCATCAGGACCTTTATAAACAAAAACAGTAAGGTCCCCAAAAATGGGACCAGGTGAACTTCCCTTAAATTGAGGATGTCCGATTGAAATGTAGCTGATCCCGAATAAGGAACCAGTAAGGCGTCTCCACCTAGAATGAGGGAAGGGAGACAAACGATGGAAAAGAGACTGCAACATGAAAATATCCCAAAATTGACAGTGTCTATGCAATTCCTGGACCCATCTTGAATTAAATTGTTCCGGGGTCCGGTGCCTATTTTAAGCCACCTTGCACACATCACTAATCACCATTTGTAGCCCACATGCACCCACCACATACGGCGCTCTCAGATCTGAAGAACTCCGCCAAAGAAGCCACCAGGCCCGTCAGACATTGCAGCGCTGGTCAGACGAGGAGCGCCCTATGATGAAGCATGACACCCTAACAGGTGTGCGAGGGCATTATGATCTGAAATACAGATCTCCCAGTGACGTGACTCTTCATAAAGTACTCCTGCAACTTTACTGAGAGTAGTGTACTTTATTAACACAGATGGGCATAAGCGAGAAGTATATTACCGAAATTGAGCAGCGCCCAGTGTGAGGCAGTGGTTGTGCTGTCCAGCGTGACCATAACCAATGTGACTCTCACTTCTGCTGTGATTATTGGATCGGTGCATTGTGTGGCAAGTGGGGGATGGTACCTTTTTTGAGGATTTTCAGTTTCATAGTCCTGAACCGATCCGCATCATATGTTATAGTCGCTGTTGTATTTTGTTATCTGTTAGTTCCTTGTTGATTAGCCTATATGAATGTGATGTAACAGAATGTTCATGAGTGCATGGTTTGTATGAGTGGTCAGTTGGAATGAGTGGGGCTGAGCAGCAGGATGCTGCACCCGGTGGGGCAATACCTACCATCCTACTTGTAACTGAATAAACCTATCTATATAATCTACTCTAGTGGACTGGATACCTACAAGGGCCTTACTTCGTTTACAAAAGTCGCGTGCAGTGGTGGTGTCGATGCACGAGTCTCCAACGCACACCAAGTCTGAAGCATCTATCCTCACAAGTTTCCTGCGTGCGCTGAGTCTGTAGAGCGATATCCTTGGGATTACGTTCTACGAGACACATGGTGGCATCGTCACGCAATGTGGGAGCAACGTTTTTGGTTTGGGCTGCAAGTATGGCGGATCTATGTTGATTCGCAATCCGTATTATAAGTACAGTTCTGGTACACATACCACTGCAAGATGTGGGCAGATTACTTAACAGATCTACGGTGATTTGCACACCATATCTTGAGAGAATTTATTTGTACTGAGGTAAATTTTATCCAGGTGATTCGCACACCTGTAAGAGGTTGGTGCGGATTGTCAGCTTTAAGCGAGATCATTCAATTGGACGTATCTGTTTGCTCCACATGACTGCAGTGTATTGTGCGCACAGGGTATTCAAGTTATTTGCACTATACCAGTTATATTTAGGTGTGGATTGTTAGTTCATCTGCGATTTGCATGCCTTTTATTTTGGGTGTATTAAAGTGAGGATTGTGAATATCTACAGTGTTTTGCACACCTTCTGTAACATTTCAGTGCAGATTTGTGTTAGTGCACACTTTTGGTACACAACTATGGCTACTATTCAACCTCCATCATTTTTCTTCTCAAAACTAAGGGACCCTCCGATACAGTGGGAGTTATGCCTTAACTTATTAGAAGCTTACCTGGAGGTTTTAGAAGAGGAAACATGTACGCCAGAGAGATGTTTATCCCTGTTGAAGCATAGACTGGGAGTCATTGGTTGAATTGAATTACAAAATGTGTCACTACTAGAGAATCCTGGTGATGCTGATGTGTATCAAATTACCCCAAAACAATTACATGAGCGATATGGTAGGAAAATAAACGTATTCAAATTTTCAAGACGAATAATCTATTGATTAATTTGTTAGCATTAGGAGGGTTAGCAGTTACGTGTAATTTTGAACACATGTCATGCGACCAGGTGTTGAGAGATCAGGTGTTAATGAAAACGAAATCCAAGAAGATAGAGGAAAAATTGTGGTCTTCTGGCGAGTTGAGCCTAAAAGCAGCTTTGGATGTAGCAAGGAGTATTGAGGTGTCTGAAAAATGTATTCAAAGTGTGCGGAAGGAAAATATTAATGTTAATGCTGGACTGTTAGTGCGATTACAACAACGAAGAAAGGCAGGGAGAAGTGGTAAAAATGAAACACAAAAAGCTGGTACTAAATTGTGCTATAGATGTGGATCGAGTGAACATTTGGCCAATTCCAAATTGTGTTCTGCTGTAGGAAAAATTTGTAGCACATGCAAGAAGAAGGCACACCAGTAAAGTTTGTAAAGGTGTGAGGAAAATTTAAACTATTTATCGGGAAATGATGATGGGGAGGTTGGAAGTGTACATTGAGTGGTATTAAGTGTACAGGATGATATTGAACGGGGGAGAAGATGCCTCTAAGATTGCCTACGTGCAAACTAGAGATTGACGGTTGCCTGGTGAATGCAGACTCATTTGCACAGAACATGATTATGAACAGAAGTATGTTCGAAAGGTTGTGAACAGGAAGAGAATTATACAGATCAGATTTAAGTCGCAGAAGTTATATGGGGCACAACAGTCCTATGGTGGGTTTTGCATGAGTACAAATTGAATTTGACAATAGAAAATGTTATGGGCAATTATATGTTGTGGAGAAGTGTGAGTAGATTTTAGGTTGTCCCCATATTGGTGAGTTGGATCCAAATGTTGAACCACCAGTTTATATGATGCAAATGTTGAATGACAGCTGTCTTGAGTATGAGACACTTAAACATTTTTTTCCTGTGGTATTTAGTAAATCCTTGGGTATGCTGTAAAGCTTAAAACATAAAATTATTCTTTGTGAAAACATTAGCCTTGTAAGACAGAAGTTATGTACTGTGCCTGTGAACTATAGATGCAAACTTAAGGAAATGTTAAATGATTTGTGTGAAAAGAATATTATCAAATCAATTGGAAGTTCAGATGGTAAATTAAGGATATGCATGGACTTTATGTGTTTAAATATGGCCATTTGGAGAGATACTTCTCCCTTACCCAGGTTACAGGAATTATCGTCAGTGAGTCATGCTACTGTTTTTTCTGCAATCGATCTTTCTAGTGCATGCCATAAGATTGAATTTGATGATGTTATAAGGCATTTTATTGCATTTGTTACACCGGAAAGGGCATTTCAATTTTAAAGAATGTCATTTGGGCCTGCCAATGCCTTAACAGTGTTCCACAGGGAAATGACAATAATATTAGCAGGAGTTTTCCAAGACGATATCTTGATTTTTGGGAAGGAAAAGTTGACTACAATGTTATTTTGAAACAGGTATTATCTATTGTCCATAACAAGGGATTAACTGTGAAGAGTGAGAAATGTAATTTTAGTAAGACTTAAGTGGAATATTTAGGCTATGAAATTTCAAAAGATGGGATTTGTCCTAAAGTTAGCCATGTTGAAGCGATATTGAATGCTCCAGATCCTACCTGCAAGGAGCAATTGATGTCAGTTTTTGGACTAACAGAATTTTATTCAAGGCTCATTAAAAATTATTCTACAAAAGCGGATAATTTGAGGAAGTTACTTAAGAAAAATGTGAAGTTTGTATGGGAGAGGGAGCAATTAGAATGTTTTGCATCAATTAAGGAGGAAAGTTTACGAGCTATCTGCTGGAAAACCTTTGAAATAGAAGCGAATTGTGTGATTTTGGTGGATGCGAGTGGCTCTGAAGGATAAATTGTCCTTAGGTAATGATGTTGTTTAAGAGGTGACAAAATTGTTCCCCCCAATGGTGTAAGTGAGACTTTTGTTAAAATGAGTCATGAACGTCATGGAGGTATGTCTAGAACAAAAAGGAAGATTAAAGAGAATTTTTGGTCGCCAGTAATGGATAGCATGGTCGATTGTTGGGTAAGGAATTGTAGTGTGTGTGTAGTCAGTGACGAAAGTGCTAAGCCATTTGGATACCGTCAGTGATAGTGGTGTTACCGAATGGAACATGGCGGAAGCTTGAGATTTTTTTAAACCTTTTCCCATGTTGCCAACTAAAGAATGTTATGCTATTGTTTTGATTGATTATTTTTCAAAATGGCCAGAAGTGCGTAAGAAAAGTAAGATTACCACTGATGTGGTGATAGAATTTTTGGGAGACGTTGTTTTCAAGGGAAGGAGTTCCTGAAGTATTATTGTCAGATAATCGTGTGCAATTAACATTTGAGAAAATGAAACTGTTTTTTAAGAAGTATGGTATTGAGCATTCTAGGTGGTCCTATACTATTCAAAAGCAAATGGTCAAGTTTAGAGATATAACAGGGTCATTAAGGAAGAGATACAATTGGAATCGAAGTCAGGACTTCCTTTGAGGAGCTCATTAAAGAGTATGCTCTTCTTGTATAGAATAACCCCGCATTCTGTAACAGAGAAAATGCCATTTGAACTTTTGAGAGGGAGGAAACCATCAATCAGTTTAACTCCATGGTGGTTAATGGAGAAGTACTGAAAACAAATTGGGGTTGGATGTCATGGTGAAATGAGGGAGATGTTGGAGTCTCATCAGATGTTAATAAGAGCACGTCATAATGGTAGAGTGAAATTTACCAATTGTAATGGTGGAACATTATTGTAGAGTCAAGAAACCAGAAATTGTCGATAAGGGTAAACTCTGTTGGTGAGAATCATTGAGGATTAGTAAGGTGTTGGGAAGTGCAGTACAATTAGAGGATGGAATAGTGTGGAATTTACGTCAAGTAGCTATGTGCAAAAATGTGAGTAATGAGTCTTGTGGGAGTGATGAAAAGGGTGAAGACGAATGTGGTGGCTATTTGATGGGGGATGTTGAAATTGAGGAGGCAGAAAGGATCCTGGAGGATCAGACGGAGTGGTTGGACGTGTCTTTGGATAAAGGGATGTATGCTCCTAAGGTGCAAATGAATGTATGTGTGGATAAGAACTTGATTGCACAGTGAGTGTGTTGCCACAAAGTGAGCGAGGGAAGAAGGTACCTTGGGGCATATTTACAAGGAAGTGGAGGAGCGCGTCGTTGGCCTCCTTGGCTTCACACCGCACTCCGCCACTTCTGAAACACAGGGCTGCACAGTATTTACAAGAGTACTGTGCAGCCCTGAGTTTCCGCTAATTTAGCTGCCTAAGGCCAACGCTGGCACCCTTGCACCATAGTGCAAGGGTTCCTGCATTGAGGGGAATGATTGTTTGTATGCAGGAAGGTGTCCCTTCCTGCACATAAACAATCTGAAATGGCGTTTTCAAACTTCTATGTGTGCTGCTTATTGCAGCACACATAAAAGTTGCAAAACGTCATTTTTTTATGACACCTTACTGCCTATAAACAATCAATGGCTTTTTGATGTTTCTATGTGTGCTGCACAACGCAGCACACATGGAAACAGCAAAACAAGGAGAAATTAGACATTTCTCCACATTGCACCAGGGGAAGACTAGGTTTTACCTTGTTTCAATTTTGGTGCTGCACCATATTTACGCCACCCTTGTAAATATGGAGCAGCGTCAAATTCAATGGGTGTTGCGGTGGAACATCCACCACAACACCCATTGCCCGCCCCTTAGGTGCCCACATGAAAGGGTGCCTTATTCATAAGGTGGTGTTGAGCCACGTTAAGTGGCTTAACACTGCCTTGTAAATAAGGCAAAGCTCATATCACCACCACAACTTGGAGAAAAGTGATGTTGTGGTGGCAATAGATGCTTGTAAATATGCCCCCAAGTTACTTAGGAAGTTAGGTCGTTGGATGAATTTTGGCATGTTTTCATGTCTTAATACATTTTATGGGGTTTTATTATAGTGCAAATTGGGGTGCTGGGGGTATAATTAGTTTGAGTTTGTATCTATCACTCATTCAGAATAGTAAGGATCTTTAGTAGTATGAATACTGTATCTTTTGTGTCAGTATATGAATGTTTTAAAAAAATATATATTAAGCATACTGAGCAGTATGTTGACTGCATCTTATTATGTCAGTATATTACTATTGTGTTATTTATTACTGCTGTTGCTAATAAAGTGGGACGATGTGTGTCATGCGCCACAATAAAATGTGGGATAGAATGGGTGATGAGGGTTCGGTGTTTGGCAGCTGGAGCTGGGATGGTGAAGTGGTATAAGCACTGCTCTGTTCTCCGTGTATATTTATAAAGTACTCCTGCAACTTTACTGGGAGTGATAAGTGCGCTATACAAATCTATATAACATAACATAGCCCAGGAAGGTTTGTTTGTAGTTATTAGATCTTCATGACGTCTCAGGAGTAATTCAAGTTTATTCATTTATTTATTGTTCGTTTTACACTATGCAGACCAAACCTAAAGGTATTAGATCACTTTACAAGAAGACAATGAGTTACAATAGACTAACTAGCAGCCACCACAACATGGGCTAACCTTAGTCAATATCATGTCCGTTTGTATAGTGACAAATTACAGTGAGAACATTTTACAGATGTTATTTGCAGTGGGTCATATGAAGTAAGAGTTAAGAGAAATGATGAGAGACACAGATCTGCAAGGCGGGTCAAAAAGGATCAAAAAGGATCCTCTGGCATTGGGCGCTGTGCATCTATCTCGAGTGACTCTATAAAGGGGTTTGTGGGTATCACAGTGGACTTGAGTGTCGTAAATGAGGTGCACACCCTGAGAACAACTGGGAATGGTTCTTTGTTTATAGAATGAAGGCGGTTCTAGAAGCGTGGAACCAGCGACTCCAAGGCAGTGAAATCCGCATTCTGTGCCAGGTATTGTTTCGTGCCAAGGTGCTGGGCTTTGTGTGTGATGCAAGGCGCTTTGCATATGCTTTCTGCTTCATCTATAAAGCACTTGAGATCAGTGCTTTAAATGGTAAATAAATAAGTGCAGGTACTCATTAAAGTGACCTAGAGGTGTGAGTGGGCGGGGCTAGGGGAGGGGCTTATGGCAAGACATGATGATACGTATATTCTCCAGCGTGCGCACACACAGAAAGAAATAAGCAGATATGCACACACAAAGTATCCCACACATTTCCTGAGTGTCGCAATTCTCTGTCTCTATCGCTTTTCTCTCATACAAAAGTACTCACACACAAGCAGGCAAACACAGACATAATCAAACACTCTCACGAAAGACTCACTAGGGGTTAAAGCCATTTTAAGCTCTTTGCCTCCTGTGGTTTTCTTAACTGGCACTGTCAGCGGGCTGCCTCGATTCCCAAGTTTGCACAAATGCACACAATACTCTGAATGGTATTGAAAGCCCAGGTCCTGAATGGACCCTGCGCTGCCAAACATAGCATGCTGGTGAATACAGTACATTATGCAAATGAGCCCATGTTGAAAAGTTCAGCAGTGGCTCTGCTCAGGGCTACATAAGTGCCTTTGCTGTTATAGAAAGGTTCCACTCTGACAGCCTCATGCTCACCAGCACTAGCAGCCAATGAGCCTGGCTTTGCAGGAGTACTAGTACTCTCCTCTGCAGGAGAGAAGTGCTGGTACTCAGAGTGATAAAAATAAGGAGTGCCGGTACTTAGTACCTGTGAGTGCCGGCCCATTTAAAGCACTGCTTGAGATTAATGAGGATTACGATGATGTGGTGAATGCATTTTGCACCCGTGATTAGTTCCGCTGTATGACTTCATGTTAGCCATGATAAAGGCATAAAAAGAGTATTGGTCTGTGCATTCACACCTGCCTGGGCATTCATGCCTGCCTTGCTTAAGTCTGTGCGTGTGTGTGAGTGTGTGTGGGTGCGTGCAAGTGTGTGTGTGTGCTTGCGTGTGTGTGCATGTGTGTGTGTGGGGGTGAACACATTTGTGTGCCTGGCATGCTTTGTTGGGCAGGATGGGTTGAGCTGTACAGTATAGCATTGCCTTCTACTCACACACGGGCATGCTATCCTTTCAGGCTGGAGTGCTGCTGACCCTCCTGCTCCTGCTCATCTCCCCCGACAGCACCATCCTGCTGTTTCTGGGTACAGCATCCCTCGGCTTCTTCCTTAGCAGCACCTTTCCCAGCATGCTGGCCTACACCGAAGACATCCTCAATTACAAAGGTAGGTGCTCTTCGGTCTTTGTGGTTTACATTAGCCGTAAAAGGAGATGGTGGTCAGGCAAACCCACTAGTTCTATTCTTACCCTAATAATTAATAAATATTTATTACTCTGATGTTTAGCTGCTCATCATAATTGTATTTCTTACTTCAATTGTGCATTTCAAGCATAGTATACAAATCAAACATCCCTGCAGACTAAATAGTAGCCATTGTTCCACTGCATCTAAGAAGTACAGAGTTGAGTTAACAACAGGCATGTTTCTGCAACAGTGTGCACTGATTTTGCATTCGGAGAGACTGAAAGAAGGATGAGGGCAAAGACAGTAATAGTTTTTGATTTCACTAATAACAAGCATTTGCATTGCAATAGGTCTCGCATTTACAAGAGTTTAAGCTATTGTCATTTACAATGGCAATAGCTCAAACTCCTGGAAATGCGAGATCTATTTTACTTCAAAGAAGTGGCTGCCATTGTCTGGAGCAGCTCGAAAATGAAAGTGCGCATGGCGAGGAAAGCACGTTGTGCCTGCAGTAGGAAAAACTCATGGAAGAAAATAGTGCTTACAGACTAAATAAGACATACTGTGTTGCAACAGAAGTAAAAGGATAAGTCGCCATGGAAGGTTACAGACAAGGCTGTACCAAAGAGGGCCAGCGTTTACAAAGGACAGTGATACAAGCCAATTAAAAATAAGGGCGGAGAGTAGGTGGGGCTTCAAAGCCATACTCCAATACTGCATGCCTTGCAGCAGCAGCGCATGCGCTGTCCATGCGCGACCTAAAAATGAAATCCTATTATGTTGAGTGCTGCTTTCTGACCTGATCAGTCAATCATCGAAATACTGCTGCACAGAGATGATACTTCCTGGGGGTTTAGGACAGATTATTTATAACTATGTCCCCTGAATGTTACTAGTCTAATGGGATGACGCATTCCCGGATACTGCCGACCCCTGAAGAGCAACTAAGAAAATGTGAATTGCCCATTTTCAAGATGCGGATTTTATGTGTACACAGTGTTCTACCTCTGCCTTGTTTCAATCAAAAAATGGCTACTTGAGCTGGAGTGAGGTGAAGAGCTTGATATCAGGTGGTAGCGAATTAATGACTGATTTCAAAGCGCTAGAATTCAGCACCATTGGCGAAAGCTGAACATATGGACACTGGTCTTACCAGTGAAGTATAAAAAGCGTTATTTTTAAATGCACCCAAACTGCAAAATAAGGTGGATGAGATAGAATTAAATTATATGTGAAAAATAAAACCAAAGCACCAGTGTCTCTGGAAGGAATACAAAGTTCCTTCAATTATTTCAAAGGGGCCAAATGAAGATAGAAAATCAAGTGGGGACTGACAAAATGCTCACAATAGTTCAGGTGGAGAGTGTACAAAGTGTCTCTTGCCGAAGCTTCATGTGTTCCTAGATGGAAGTATCTTTCCCCCACAGGTCAAAGGAGGGTGGAGGGGAGGAAGTGTGGTGAAGAAGAGTGTGAGGAGTGTTAGAGGAAGGAAAGGTCACCCTGCCCTTCCTGATATTTAGTTAACACACCTGCTTAGCGTTTGATTTTCCCATGGGCTTGACCTCTCCTTAACAGATCGTCTTTTACTTGCTTTGGGTGTAGGGAGACTATGTCCTGAATGTGAGGGTGCTGTACTCCCTGCCGCCCGCTCAGCGTTGAGCCCACCTCACCCTCCCTCGTGCCAGTAAGAGCTCTGTGTTCAGACGCCTCTTGAATGCTCTTGACGTGAGAGCTCAGGGCTTCCGAGAGCGCGTGCAGGCTGTCAGATAATGTCGGTAAAAACACAACGAGAGGCCTCCGTTTCAAGCACCTCATAAAATTTCGACATAACTGTAAACCATCGGTTGCACAGGTGTCAGAAATGAGTATGTGAGAAAAATCCGATAATCTGGTTTTTCACAAGATAAATTACGTCAGATTGAACCTGCGAACATTTACCCGGTAAAAAGCATATTCTGGTGCAGGAAGCATCAAAATCCGCCTAGCATGCTACATTTTGGGGGTAAAACTAGTATTTGTAGTTAATTATTGCATCCGAAGAATAAGAAACCCAGGGTATTGTTCAATATCGGATTCAATAAATACTTCTCCAATTATGAAGAAAGCTGGCCCTATAAAGGTTGTCATTGCAGCCTGAAGTGGGAGTGCTTGCCATATCACATGAACACAGAGCTTCACAAGTCTAGCCTCACTCCAAACATTGCCCACATTGTGTATAGATGTAACACGTGGCACATCCACACATCACAAGTGTTGGCCATTCAGGTAAAAACAATCATAGGGTTTTTCAGCGTCTTGAACTGTTTTTTTGTTGGCTGTTGTATCTGCATAGCTTTCTCACCAGAGCCATGTCCCCTCGTGCCCTTTCCCCAGGTTGTGCCACTACAGTGCTGGTGACTGGCGCTGGGATTGGTGAGATGGTTCTCCAGATGTTGGTTGGTTCGGTAAGTACTTGGAGGCTGCCTCTTACTCCATCATAAATCAAATGTACCTCCCCGTAACCAGCCACTGTAGACGACACAGTTCATTCTGGGATTGTTCAACGAGGCTTTTCACTTAGGGCCCTGTGTGGTGTGTGTTCCCTACAGGTGATCCTTGAGCAGGGCAGCTACAGTTTCTTGGCTGTGGGCTGCTGTTTGGATGCATGGCTTTCGCTTTCTACTTGATGTTCCTGTGCTTTCATCGTGTGTACCCAAGGCCTCCTTCTGGTAAGGAAAACAGCTTTCAAGGCTTCACAACTAACTTATTTAATTGTTTTCAATACTTTGACTAAAGCGATATTAGTTGGTTCAAGTTCTACTGTGAATAACAACTATGTATGTTTTACCCTTTGGTTTCCGGCTCTGATTGGTTTATGCAGTCGCAGAAGCCTGAGGTCGCATTCTATCTAAGTAATGATGCAAATAAAGCTGTCATTTAAACGAATTATGCAAGCCACGCGTAGGTATCAACGACCATGAAAATACACTGAAATTGTGTAACACACGGTTGTAGCGAATCTTTTTAAGTGAATCAATGAAATGTCCTTTGGACTAAATAATGAAGTATATGTAGAATTTATCACACACGTATCCTGACTCAAACCTAATGGTCTCATTCGTTCATCCACAACCGGGGAGGACTGTAGTACATGCAGGCGAGAATGCATAAAACAAGACTATCAACTGCTGTAAATCAGACTTAATAAATACATTTATTATTTGTTCAACATATATTGAAGGCAAACAAATTGTTACATAAAGATGATAATTTACCATCAAACAATAATAACTGACAATAAAAATGAGCGGCCTAAATTCATAACACTAGCTAAAAAACCATAAAAAATGAGAGTCACTAATATAGACAAAAACAATATGTCATTAAAGATATAACACATCCGTAGTAGCCATATATGGGACGTAAAACCTGGTACTGTCGTACTTAGTACTCGTTATTAGTCGCCCATGAAAACAGATTGATGTAGAAAAATAGGTGTCGACGCGTTTCGATGGCTGATTATATCTCCATCTTTATCAAGACCAAAATCATGACTCTCATGTGGTGATTTTTAAAAAAGAGAGAGAAGAAACATCAAGGACTGGCACAGTAGTAGATCTGTACCTATGTGTTAAAACATAAAATGCCTAATCTGACTTAATTTGCACAAGCAGTGTTTTCCTTGTAGTTGCATTCACCTGCATGTCACAATCCATCCTATCACTGGGTTACCCACACTGTTACACTCTCGGACTAATTACATTTACTCCCAAACATCTCTATCATGACCCAAAAGGGGCATCACTTTCACCATTTTAACAAATAATGTCCTCCAAGACTAATAGGGCATGACCCGATAAGACCTCACCTTTTCTAATTGAGGCAGGCTATCATCAATTCGATCAGAAATTTCCAAATATCTAATAGAAGAATGTCCTGTCGATGGTCTGCCACATCCTTGGTTTATTCTATCAATGACAGAAAGAAAAGGTTTTTTACTTATAAAATCAGTTTTGCCTAGTCTAGCCAATTGTTGGTATGTTGGTCTAAACAAGAGTCTCTCACCTTCCATTATAGTATTAGACTGTTGTCTTTGAATTATTCTTTCTATTGTAGTAACGTCCTTATTTATTAGGGATCGCTATTCATTCACCCTTAGGATGGTCAGGTCCTTTGTTAAGTGTCTTAACCCACCTAGGAAATATAATTGATATGGGTCAGAATAGTACATAGCTCGAATTCATTCGGTTAGATAAAGCGCTAATAAAATCCTTGTTTTACCTTGAGAATATACACACTGAAGTTGCCGTGCCACCTACACGCTTCTTTGTCGTCTTCTTATGGACTTAATACAACTTCTTTATCGAGATGTAGCTGTAGTATTTCCCTTCTTATTATTAGGGTCTACAATCACAAGGTATCATTAGAATTACCTAAGTGCCTATAGAATACATCTCTTATCACTCCCTACGCATATAGGCCCCTTGTTCTATTTTGCCTATAGCAGTCCGAATGTTGGTAGAATAAAAAACAGAGGGAGGAAGAATTTCTGTTCTATAGGGGGAGTTTACCCCGGTATAACTGCATTAAGGCTCTTATCTTAAGAGCTGTATGAACGTGACATTGCTACCTACAGTCACGTACATTACACATGATTTACCGGCTCGAATATACCGGGAAGAAAGGCCTGTCTCGTACCAGCCCGCGACCTACCACTACGTGTCATAGACCCCAGTTTGTTCACTACTGAATTAAAGTCTCACTACAGAGCTATCTGTAGACTACTCACTTATACTAACAGGTTTTGGTTAGCAAAAAAAGGACTATCTCCTCGCGTTTAAACTAATAAGGTCTTTTTAACCCATCCACATTTCTTCATAGTATAAGAATCACTCTACATGTACACGGGATTTCATATAAAAAGTGCATCATTTATTTCATTGATACCTTGTCATGTGGTTTAGAGTGGGAAGCATCTCTTGAGTGGAGGTCTCAAAAATATTAGTATCTATTGAGTGGAGGTCTCAAAGAATATCAGAATACAATCTGTGCAGTATTTGAGGCTTCATATGT
Source organism: Triturus cristatus (assembly GCF_964204655.1). Classification (NCBI taxonomy): domain Eukaryota; kingdom Metazoa; phylum Chordata; class Amphibia; order Caudata; family Salamandridae; genus Triturus; species Triturus cristatus. The sequence continues at coordinate 167,868,168 of NC_140587.1, forward strand.
ACACAACGTGTACAAGAGTCGAACATCAAAGTTCCCTCTCATCGACAAATTAAGGGCCAATATGGGTTGCAGTTTTTACTGATAGTCAAAAAGCCTTATTTCATACATAAACTCTCAAAACAAATTTGCTCATGTTTTTAAAATGTGAGACATGTGTATGAATTCCTCTACGTACACTTGTCTGCCCCGGGTACAAAATCTACGGTGTTAGTTGGGCTAAGGGCTAAAGCAGGTACAGATCTGGGTTCATCCTTCATTCACAGAGCGATGAACAGAGATATGCCCTGTGGCACCAGCCTTTTCCTGATGGAGTGACACAGGATTCCTGCAGGGAAAAGTGCAATGCAAGTAGGACACAAATACTTACCCTCTCTCAATGTAAGGCCTCCATACAACAAGGCTCTTGCAAGCCACGAGGGCTAGTGTTCTGGATCAGATTCCCACACATCGTCCTTTAAATGTTTGTGCAGTGACATGCATTGCACGAAGCAGAAAGCTGAACTGGCAGGGTTCCTCTATTGACATCATGAGGCCTCTGGCCCTCTTTCTATATGTTCATGGGAGCCCCTACATGGTATAGCTGGAGGTGTGTACCTGCTGCTTTGTTCTTCATGGAGGGCTGGACTGCCAGGCTGAGCCTCCTCTCTGCATGCCGGTCCCTAGGTGTGTGGGTGTATTATGCACCGGAAGTACTCACAAGGCATTCGTCACCCACAAATCACAAATAGATTATGTGCAAGCTCATCGTCATGAATGGGCCAAAGGTGGGTGGTCGGTTCCAGCTTCTTGTACTTTAAAGATGAATTCAAAGCAGCCATTGTCTGCCTGTTATTTGCAGATCAGATGATGTGGGGCTCCGAGCTCAAGGGCCTGTGTCCTTTATGCCATCTGTGGGGAAATTCATGCTAAAGCTTTTCCTGGCTGCTCATCCTCTGCATGAAACCTGTGATACGGTGGAGACCTGGACTACATTAATGTATCAACATATCAGGTACCCTGCCGGATGTTATGTGAGATAAAGTAGCTCCTGTTGTAAATCATGAAGTTTATGTAAGTCATCGAGGGGTCCCTTGACCATACGGACAGTCGTAGCTCCCCACTGCTCAAAAGGAAAAATGAAATGGTAATAGTGTGACATTGTTATCATTGTATTTTTCCTATTGCAGTCAGTGGTGGGAATGGCCAGAGCAGGGGGAAGAGTGGTTTGCACTTCTTAAGTGCTCATGACGAATAGGACACTGTACCCCGTACACTTTTACTCCGCGAGCCATTACCTCGCACTTTTTACACCACAAAATATTTTACAACGCAGGGCTTTACAACTCAATCCATTACAACGCATTCCCCATTCCAACGCAATTTACTATTCTTACTCCACCGGGGTGTTAGTTTGGGGAATGTGTTGTAATAGTTTGCAGTGTAAAGCCCTGCGTTGTAAAATATTTTGTGGTGTAAAAAATGTAGGGTGAATGGCATGCGGAGTAACACATGCGGGGTAAAGGATGTTTCATGCGCACTTTGCATCCTCCCCTGCAGGCTGCATTACACAGCCTGGTGAGAAGCATGCACAGGCTCCCTGTCCCCCATCTGAGCACCGATCCACAGCACTTAGCCCAATCACAGCGCTGCATTGCAGCTTTGTAATTGGCTCAGGGGAGCCTGTGTGCACGGGTGCTTCCTGCTACCTACCGGGCCAGGAAGAAGGAAGATAAAGAGGACGAGGGTGGGAGAAGCGGCTGCTGGTCGTTCCAGGCAAGTCCTTTTATTTTCATTCTCTCCTCAATCCGCTGCCCCACTACCCCCGTCCAGTAGCAGCTGCTACTGTATATGGAGTGAAAAATATAACTGGATAGTGTACATTTAATAATACGTTATCCTTTATATGCATTCATAAACAATAGTATGCATTAGAGAGTTTCTGATAATATCTGCAGGATTGTTAAGGCTGCACTTTATATTAAAAGGGATTTTTTCGCTTACTGATAACTGCCCATTTGATGAATCTGCATTAAAGTTTATTTCTAAAATACGTGCATTAACGACTGTGCTGGAAAGTTTTCCAGCCGACGGGTTATGATGGGGGTACATTTTATAGGCGGACCGTGAAGAAGTTTTGCTCACGCACACAGCACAAAACGGTGAACAGATGTACATCAGTTCATCAGAAGAATATAGACTTTGCTCCAACTAACCGCCTGACATTGGTTTCTGTTTAATTCCGTTCAGTATTTTATGCGAAAATTAAAACACATTTTTGTGACGTTTTGTGTGTTGTGGTCGTCAGTCGCTCACAAACACATATTTGAACAATCAATCAAATCTGATTGGCGTAGGAGAGTTTTATTATTATCAGCCGTTTTGTGAAAAAGTATGCAAATGTTGCTTTCCCTTCCTAACTAGCGGTGGGTGAAATGTAAACGTTGCCCATTAATTCATATAAAGTCCTGAAATATCACCCGTAGGGAAAGTCGGCAACGTTTCGTGATTCGCTGTGGCTGACTGAGTCGACCCTTACAGTTCTCTAGCTCGGCACCACTCTTTGGAACGTGCATATTAGAGGATTTCCTGCAGTTGAATGTCAAAGCAGGGAAGGGCAGCGTCAAGTGGCAAGGATTCATTTGATGCATAAGGTGGTACCAAAGGACAATTGGCAGCACATTGGTTTCAATCAACCTACCACCACTAAGAGCCGCCCTTAGCTGGACACAGCAGAGTTTAAAAAAGTTGCTTCTCATCAGAGACACATGCTGGCACTTTCCTGCCACGATTCCAGCCCCCTAGTGGGCAGAACTTCCGGTGGCAGGGAATTGCAATGCCTTGCTTCCAAACTGCGTCACTTTACTCTCAGTCCTCCTTGGTCCTGAGTGTCAGCGGAAATATGTTCCTGCTGCCGCGCCAGGTGGCCAAAGATGCTATTCGTCCAGTGGCGGCTGGTGACTTTTGAAAGCGGTTGGGCGTAAAAGTTCTGGATGAGTGCCTTGTGGCCAACGTGCGCAGCAAGCGAGCCCGACTGTCATAAGTGGAGTTCGGGGGATTGAATGACCAAGTACTCTGAAAACCTGACAATCACTGTGACCAAATTCACACTGCCGCCAGCATTTGCTCCAGAGCTCAGATGGTGCCCAGATTGGACATGCCTCAGAGCCAGAGGCTGGAAAGCAAATATTAGCCAGAGAAAATAAAATGCTCAATTAAGTTAGGGCCATAAACTAAGCAATCAAAATGCATCTTTGTTTCAAGCAGATGGGAATGAAACTTTAATGTTCTCAGAACGCACACATCTACGTGGGTAAATAGAAGCTACTGAGGGGCATATTATCAAGACAGGCGATAAGATTATCGCCGCTTTAGCGGCAGAAAACTGCCGCTAAAACGGCGATAATGGGTTTGATAACATGCACTATGGAATTCCAATTGAAGCCCATGTTAGACGTCCTTCACATCTAACATGGGCTTCAATTGAAATTCCATAGAGCATATTATCAAGCCCATTATCGCCGTTTTAAAGCGGCGATAATTTTATCGCCTGTCTTGATAATATGCCCCTTAGTGAGCTGAAGTTACCGCAGCTATAAACATTTGGCCAAGAAGTCCTTCTAGGCACTATCCCTGGCACACACAGATTTTTCCTCGCTGAAAGAACCTCCAGCTGCTGTGATCTGTGTGGAATCTGAAGCGCCTAGTTTTGAAAGTTGAAGAGCCAGATCGGTGGATTAATGCGCTGTAAGATATCTGTCAATATTATTGTTGCGCTGTACTTGAGAAGCTTGGAGGAGAAGCATGTGCGTTCCTTGTCACTGATGGCAGCTCTTTCGGTTCCTGAAAGGCCGCCCCTGTTTCCTTTTGTGTTTTTTTTTTACAAAGCCATAAAACATTTTCTGTGATGATATTTGGACAGAACATGTACACGTGGATAGGGTTTGAAGGCTTCTCCTTAAACAAGCAGCAGGTGTCCAATATTATATTTTAAAGTTGTTTCTCAAAAAATTTCAGCTACCATTTTCAGATAAATTCCTGAGTTTAAGGATAAACTGCAGCTCACTCCTAAAATGAGGTCACCTTGGGAAACTATTGCAGTTCTCTTCCTCTTATTGTGAAACTCACTGGCAAAGCCCGCATTGTACAGGAAAAGGTATTGTTTTATTTAACAAAAATATTCAATACATTAGAAACTTGTAAACAAAAAGAAACTTCAAGGGTTTTGTTAAAGTAACCACACTCAATGGCTGAACATTATTTTTCAGTCTGTATGTATGCACTTTGCCATTTAATAAGGAAACGGTTAGAGTAGGAAAAGGCGATTAGCTGTGATTTGCGCTAACGTTTCTAGTGCTATGTGTAGCAATAACCATTTTTACTAAAATTCCGCCAAGTATTTAAGGGGCATATCATCAAGGACCGGCGATAATTATCGCTAACAGCACTTAGCGCTAGGATAATTAACGCCAGGTAACGTGGATTTTTATCACTGAGATAGCGTGCTATTAGCAACGCTTATCTCAAAAGCGATAAAAATCCTAGCGCTAACTGCCAAACGTGAGATTATCGCTGGAAACCCAGCAATAATCTCACGAAGTTTGGCGTTAGCTTTCTGATAGGGCAAGGCAAACGTAGCCATGATATCCACCTTCCATAAGATATCATGGCTAAGTCAGGCCTGAAGCAGGCGTAAGGAAAGTAGCGATAACAGTGGTTTTTGCTACATTTCTTGCTGCCATGCTTCATAGCGTGGGGCTTGATTATAGGAGAAATGTCGCTTAGCGACATTTCTCCAGTCATGTCAGGGCAGGAAAGCCCACTTTGCATCTCATTAGAGATGCAAAGCTGGGCGTTCAGAATTCTGGCGCAATAGCGTGACCTTGCTGATTAGGCGATAAAATTATCGCCGCTTTTCGCCCGAAAACGGACGCAAAAGCGGCGATAATTTTTTATCACCTCGTTGCTGATATGCCCCAATGTGACCTATCTGAATCACCTCCTGACTATGAAATGTAGCGTGAAAGCTCTGGGGACATCTGTCTAACTGGGTTGAGAGGTTTAAAGGCTCCACTCAGGTGAAACGTAGATACAGTGCATTCCCACGATGTTTCCTCTCACGCAGCAGTAATGCGTTGCTTGTTTTCCACCACACTACACTCACACACCTGCCTCCACGAGTGATTTACTGTCCGCCAGCGCCAAAACACAATAAAATACGTGTTTGTTGTAAGCAAGGTCCCTTACCAAAGAGGCCAACAGTAGCAGAAGGTCGGCTGCTGAGTTTTTTAAAATGGTGACACCTGACTTCGAGCATGCTGCCTTCTGGCATGCATGGTTGGTAACAGCTCGGCCCTCCAGTCCCAGGACTCGCACCCCTACGTGACGTGTCGCCTGATCCAATCGAAATGCTGCTCCTTTGCTGTTTATGTTAGGAAAAACATTAGAGCAGCGCAATGATTGGCCCGGTCAGGCACTGCCAACACTGCCAACGCTCCTTAAGAGACTTGAGGGCTGTGGCAGAAATCCCCCAACATCCTAACATCGGGCAGGTAGGAGAGGGTTCAAGTGTGCATGAGGAGTTAGTCACGGTAAGGCACCCGTTCAACCTGTGTAGTGGCAGAGTGAGGGAGGCGAGACGTAGATGCTGCAAAACAACTTTATTGGTTTCGTGCACAAATGTAACGGCCCACGAGGAGCAGGCTGAGAGACAACCGCTTCGTTGGGATTCCGCGCTCAGTCCCGATCCGCCGCGCCCCCGCCTGACGTCACGGCCGACCTCGAAGTGCGATTGGCCGCGACGTCAGGAGGCCAGGCAAACAGGGAGAAAAGACTGCGTGTGTCCCCGCGGCGCTAGTCCGCTAACAGCACGTACAACATCTCCCTTATTAACAGAAAGAAATAAGTAAAACACATTTTCATCGCATAACAAAGTCATCAAATCTCTTGGGTGCTCTGACATGCCGTGTCGGCCTGCTAGGGGTAACATACGGGGTTTGTCCCACGCCACCAGCACCACTACCGCTTTGACCTGGGCTCCCCATGCTGCGACTGTCACACCTCACTGGTCTGGAGCCTGTGCCCATCTGCCTCTCAACACCTCCCGTGCCACGCCATGTGCTCCCACTCACGTGTGCACTTCCGCCTCCGGCCCAAACTTGTGCGGGAGAATTACCCCCAACTTCATCATCGCACACACTTCCGCCAGTGACCTCATTGTCTTGCCATTCAAGCGCATTATCATCGCTCTCGGACTCACGCATGTGACTACTTTTCATGATGATTTCCTCTTGCCCAGCTTTGAGTTTGACTATGTCGTCCTTGCTACGCCATCCCCCACCTTCCAGGCACACTGCCCCTCTGGTCGCTCCGTGTACCCGCAATGGGGTTTGAAATACAGACTCTCCCTTCATTACTTTGTAGGGCTTCTTCACCAGTACCCAATCTCCCTGCGCAATTTCCTTCGGTTTGGCTCTGTTAACCTTGTCAGCATACAGTTTATTGCTCTCTTGCTTAGCCACTATTCGCTCCTTGACTCTCAGCCCCTCTTCCTGTATGTCCTCAGTTGTGCCCCTCATGTCATACCAATCGTTGAATTTGGGGGTAAGCTCGCTCATGCACCTTCTCCCTCTCATCAAATAGAACGGAGTGTTGCCCGTGACTTCATTAGGCGTGTTATGAAAAGTGTGCACCTTATCAGCCAAGAACGCCTTCACGTCCATTTGAGACGCAACAGCCTGTTGGACACCTTCTTTGAGGAACCTGTTCATCCGCTCGACCTGCCCATTGCTCTTCGGACTGTACAGTGGAGTCTTCTCCTGCTTGATTCCCAGCTTAGTCAGGAATTCCGTCATCTGCCGAGACACCAACTGAGTACCATTGTCGGAAACCATGATCTTCGGCTGCCCCTCCGTCGCGAAGATTTTCTTCAGCACCTTGATCACCCGGTCAGTAGTAACCTCCCTAACAAACTTGTAGTGGATCCACTTGGAGAAGTAGTCCGTAAGGACAATGAGATGCCTGCAGTCATCCGGCAGTATGGTAAACGGGCCTGCGAAATCGATGGCAATCTTGCACCATGGGCCGACCGGAATGTCCACCATCTGCAGTTCCCCCTTGGCCGTCTTCCAATGTTTGTCGGCTCTCAAACACGGCCCGCATCTATCAATGAAGCCGCAGACGTCGCTGCACATCCCCGGCCACCAGTAGTACTGCTTGAGGAGGTTTTTGGTGGCTGTACTCCCCGGGTGGCCCCTGTGAGCAATCCTGATCAGCTTGTCCCTCAGACCTTCCGGGGGCACAAACAGTTCATGCCTTTTTAGGAAGCCATCTTCAATCGTAAGTTCCGCGCTGATCTGCTGGAAACATCTGAGTGCCCCGTGCAAGTTCCGGACCGGAGGCCAATGAGTCGTCATGTGGTCCACTACCCTTCGGATGGTCACATCCTTTTCCTGGGCAGTCAGCCATTCTTCCTCAGAGATAGACCCCTCGCAAATGGCCGTCACGTCCACCATCGCCACCACACACTCCGTGCCGTCCAGGGAACCTTCTTCCTCGCCGGCGATAGGCAAGCGCGATAGGCAGTCCGCCCTGCTGTTGAGGCCACCCTTGATGTGTCTGATGGTGAAGTGGTATTCCTGCAATTTGGACAGCAAGCGCAGGAGTCTCGAGCTGGCTTTTCCATTACCCCGGCCTTCGCCGTCCATCAGATAAATCAACGGTTTGTGATCCGTGACCAGCTCGAACTCTTTGCCCCAAAAATAGTTCTTCAGTTTCTCCACTGCCCAGACGCACGCGAGCGTCTCCCGCTCGATAGTGCTGTAGTGTTTCTCTGCGTCGCTCAGCGACCGGGATATGAACGCGATGGTGCTTTCCTTCTTTCCTTGGAATTGGCAGAACACTGCGCCGATACCTTTGGCGCTGGCATCGACAGTGATGACATTCCGGTGATCCTTGTTGTAAGGCTGTAACACTGGAGCCGCAACAATGGCCATCTTAACAGATTCGAAGGCAGCTCGTTGTTCCTGTGCCCACACGTACTTTTCGTTCTTCCGCAGCAGTTTCCGAAGAGGCTCCACTGTGAGTGCGTAACCCTGCATGAACTTCGAGTAATACTCGCTGAGCCCCAGGAATGACCGCAAGGCGTCCTTATCTCCGGGACATGGGGCATCTCGAATGGCCTTCACCAGGTCCTCCTTGGGCGCAATACCATCCGGAGTCAGGACGTGCCCCAGATATTCTATCTTGCCCTCCATGAACTTGCACTTGTCTTTGGAGACCGTCATCCCTTTCTCCCGCAGGATCTCCAGCACCGTGCCCAGCAGCTCCAGGTGCCCCTTCTCATCCTCCGTGTGGATCAGGATGTCGTCCTGGAATGCTTCGACGCCCTTCATGTCACAGAAAAGCAAGTCCATCAACTTCTGGAAGACACCCGACGCCGATGCAAGGCCGAAGGGGAGCCGGACGTACCTGTACGCTCCGAACGGGGTAATGAAGGTGGTCAGTTTTTTGGACTCCTCCGTGAGACACACCTGGTGGTATGCTGACTTCAGGTCTATCAGAGTGAAGAACTTGGACCCTGACGTGGACGACAGAATTTCTTGGATGTTGGGCAGCGGATGGCAGTTCACTAGGATATTTTTGTTCAAGGACCGCAGGTCCACACATAGACGAATGTCCCCTGTCCTCTTCTTCTTGGACACCACTATCGCGGACACCCATTCTGATGCGCCTGCCTCCTCTATCACGCCTTCCTGCTTCAACTTATCGAGGACCTTCTTCAGTTCCCCTTTGACAGAGAGAGGGACAGTTCTGACCTTATACTTTATCGGTATTGCCCCTTCTTTCAACTGAATGGCGTGTACAAACCCTCTCACACGCCCCACCTCATTCTTAAAAACGGACTCAAATTCGCCAATGACCTCAGCCAATCCCCCATGCACTTCGCCTGGTTGTATGTAGCCAACCCAGTCATCACGCAGAACAATGGGATCGTCGGCCCCCGGGACTAGCATCACACCCAGCTTCGCCAGGTCCTTCCATCCCACAAGGCTCCTCCCTTTCTCAGCCACATAGACCTTCGTCATCACAGTGCGCCCTCGGAAGGTGAGTATATCGCAGAAAAACCCTTTCATCACTATATCCTGTTCCCCAAAGGCCTTGGGATTCACATCAGTCTCACGCAACCGCACACCCTGCCACTTAGCATCAAACGTGGTGTCTGAAATCAGGGTTATAGGCGAACCAGAATCAGCCGTAAACTGCAGCTCTACGGCACCAATCATAACGGAGCCAATAGGTCCCTTCACTCTGCCGTCCTCGGCATCAATGGACAACACAATGTCCGCACTCGCCTCCGCATCGCTATCACTCACCGAGCTCACTTTCATACCCCCCCCCCCCGGTTTCCTTGTCTTGCACACAGCTGCAAAATGGCCCACCTTCCTGCATTTCGTGCAGCTCTTGGTCAGAGCCGGGCAAGACCTGCTATCAGCCAAGTGGTCCCGCGCCCCACATCTAAAGCAGGCGAACGGCCTCCTGCCACCCCCTCTATCACTTGCTGCTTTGTCGGGAGTCCTTGACACACTTTTACTTTTGTCCTGCACGTAGCACACCGTCGAAGCCTGACTTGTGCATGCAAGCTCCCTGGTGGACACCATGGAGCGCTCCACGGCCTTCGCAATGGCCACCACATCTTTCAGGGAAGGGTTCCTACATGACAACAATCTCTCCTGCACCTTCTTAGAGTGGCAATAGAACACCACCTGATCTCTGATGTAAGTATCGGTCATCTCCGCAAATTCACAGTCTTGCGCCAGAACGCGTAAGCAGGCAATGTACTCCTCAATAGTCTCTCCTTCCTCCTGTCGCCGCAAAGCAAACTTATGGCGCCCCACCATGATGTTACCTTCCTCGGAATACTGCAGTTCAAGCCGCTTAACCACCTCTTGATACACATTCAGGGGAGCGAAAGCCCCAGGGGGGTCCACGAACACTGGGAGACTGTCAAAAACTTCCTGGCCGGCCTTCCCCAGCAGTCCGAACAAGAGTGCCTTCTTGCGCTCGGGGCTATACCCCTCACCGTCTATGGAAACGATATAGTTCTCAAACGCGCGTAGCCACCCCTTCCATTTCATGCACGACTTACCAGGAGAATCGAGGAACAGGGGAGGCACGCAGATGTTGACGGGTTGCGCCATCGTTGGAGATCAGGGACCACAGCAGGAGGACGACGACCACAAGGACAGCCACCGAACAGGCACGGCTGACAGCATGACCTGGAACCTCAGCACGCAGAACTGGACTACGCCTGTAGAAGCACCAGCATGTAGGACCCCACACCCACCGGAGCACACCGGGCGGGACAGGGAAGTACAATCCTCACGGCACACCGCCTGGGCACATGAGACAGGAAGGTCCCACTCCAGCCCCCTCAGCAAGCAGCAAACTGTAACACCGGGGCCCAGAAGGGACAGGCAGCACCCAGCCAGCAGCAGGACGGGCCACATGTCGTCAGGAGCCCCTCGGGGCAGCAAGAAGACCAGCAGGGGGCAGCACCGCAGTAATGGAGGAGCGCGAGGAGCTCAGAGCACCAGATTCCACTCGTGGGCCGAACAACGTTAATTGACCCTCGTCGCCATTTGTAGTGGCAGAGTGAGGGAGGCGAGACGTAGATGCTGCAAAACAACTTTATTGGTTTCGTGCACAAATGTAACGGCCCACGAGGAGCAGGCGGAGAGACAACCGCTTCGTTGGGATTCCGTGCTCAGTCCCGATCCGCCGCGCCCCCGCCTGACGTCACGGCCGACCTCGAAGTGCGATTGGCCGCGACGTCAGGAGGCCAGGCAAACAGGGAGAAAAGACTGCGTGTGTCCCCGCGGCGCTAGTCCGCTAACAGCACGTACAACAACCTGACATGCGCACTTCACCCCAGGCCCACATGAACCTGGCTGTGTCAATCATTTAATTAAGCACCACACTCGTGCACCCGCCATGACTCATGCAAAAAGGCATATGCTAACTGCTGAAGTGAAAACAGTACACTGCAGCTAGGGAAAAATGATCAGTGAATCATAATATTTAATATGGGACCTGGGGCAACAAAACAAACATGGGCGCAGCACCCACACACCCTAATAAATAAACCACCGCTGTACTTCTCACTTTTTTCTAAACTTCAGAAACTTGCAGAGTTGAAAAAATTATATGTGTGAAGTTGCTGCGCAAAATTCTTTGCATCGTTGCCCGACCCTACTTCAAAATTATGGCTATCTGGCCTGTGCTTCAACAAACAAAATTGCTAGGCTCCCGAACACAACACAGGGTGATAAGTCTGTGCTAACTGCGGACTCTTTCCCACCATTCTTATCCAAAATGGGTAATTGAGGACAACGAAGTAGCCAGAAAATTAAAGTACCTCACATTTGAACCAAAGCAGTGATGGAACGAAGAAAGAAAAGCAAGTGAGTGAGACCTTCCCTATAAGAGTTCCCTTGTGTCTTCAATCCACATATCTATTCATGTATCAACCATTTCACCTTTACATGCTGTAATCCATTCATTTTTTTAATTCATCATTCAGGCTTTCACCATTCCATCCATTCACCCTTTCATCCATCCTTTCACCCATCCACCCTCTTGCCCATCCTTTTACCCATCCATTCTTTCACCTATTCATCCACCCACACATCTTTTCACTCATCATCCTTTCATCCATTTACTCACCCACCCACGTATCCTTTCACCCATTCACCCACGCATCCTTTCACCCATTTACCCATGCATCCTTTCACCCATCATTTCACCAGTGCATCCATTCATCCATCAACCCTTTCATCCATCTTTCACTCCCCCACACATTCCTTAACCCATCCACCCTTTTACCCATTTTTTCACCCATCCACCTATCTTTTCACCTATCCATGCATCCTTTCACCTATATACCCTTTCACCCATCCACCTTTTCACCTACTCTTTCACTCACAGACCTACCCGTTCACCCAACCTTTCACTCACCCATACATCCTTTCACTCAACCTTTCAATTAATCCTTTCTGCCCTCTCCCCTTTCACCCATCCCTTCACCCACGCATGCATTCTTTCACCTATCCTTTCTCCCACTCACACATAATTTCACTCATACACCCTTTTCCTCATTGTTTCACCCATCCGCTCTTTCACCCACCCATTCCTCCTCTTACCCATCCACCCTTTTTCCAACCTTTCACTCACCCACACAGCCTTTCACCCATCCATTCTTTCACCCATGCTTTCACCGATACATGCATCCTTTCACCCTTTCTTTCTCCTAACCACGTATACCCTTTTACCCACGCATACATTCTTTCATCCACCCACTACTGGGTACCCCTGCAGCCCCAGCAGCACAGGGGGGGGGCACAACCCCTTAGAAATCCCAAAACCCTTCAGAGCGACCCATTCCACCCAAGGACAATGAATATCGGCGAAAAATGAAAAACTCAGGGGGCCCTCTTCAGATTCTGTAGGGGGGCATCATTTGAGTGCAAGTTTCCAGCTAGACGTATGGTATATGAGAGTGCATATGGCTAGAGTATGCAGCATCTTTTCTGTATGCACCGATGGATTTCACAATGACACTGTTGAAGATATAACTGATGATATGAGACCCATAAAACCTGCACATACAGCAGGCTGAGCTCAGTGGTTTTGAGAGAAGAACACGTGGTCTGGTGTGCTTACAGGCGCTTCGATGCGCACTCTGATCTGGAACTGCAGGCAGCATTCCTCTCTCTGTCTCTGCACTCCATCCTCTCCCCAAGCTTCTTCAGTAGAGAGCAACAAGTTGTTTTAGAAGTGCCGGAAATGCTGCTCACGGTCTGGTGTGCTTACAGACGCTTTGATGCGCACTCCGATATGGAGCTGCAGTCCGCATTTCTCTCTCTGTCTCGGCACTCCATCCTCTCCCCAAGCCTCTTCAGTGGAGAGCAACAAGTTGCTTTAGAAGTGCTGGAAATGCTGCTCACGGTCTGGTGTGCTTACAGACGCTTTGATGCGCACTCCGATCTGGAACTGCAGTCCGCATTCATCTCTGTGTCTCCGCACTCCCTCCTCTCCCCAAGCTTCTTCAGTAGAGAGCAACAAGTTGTTTTAGAAGTGCCGGAAATGCTGCTCACGGTCTGGTGTGCTTACAGACGCTTTGATGCGCACTCCGATATGGAGCTGCAGTCCGCATTCCTCTCTCTGTCTCGGCACTCCATCCTCTCCCCAAGCCTCTTCAGTGGAGAGCAACAAGTTGCTTTAGAAGTGCTGGAAATGCTGCTCACGGTCTGGTGTGCTTACAGACGCTTTGATGCGCACTCCGATATGGAGCTGCAGTCCGCATTCCTCTCTCTGTCTCCGCACTCCATCCTCTCCCCAAGCCTCTTCAGTGGAGAGCAACAAGTTGCTTTAGAAGTGCTGGAAATGCTGCTCACGGTCTGGTGTGCTTACAGACGCTTTGATGCGCACTCCGATATGGAGCTGCAGTCCGCATTCCTCTCTCTGTCTCCGCACTCCATTCTCTCCCCAAGCCTCTTCAGTGGAGAGCAACAAGGTGTTTGAGAAGTGCTGGAAATGCTGCTCACGGTCTGGTGTGCTTACAGACGCTTTGATGCGCACTCCGATATGGAGCTGCAGTCCGCATTCCTCTCTCTGTCTCCGCACTCCATCCTCTCCCCAAGCCTCTTCAGTGGAGAGCAACAAGGTGTTTGAGAAGTGCTGGAAATGCTGCTCACAGTCTTCTTAGGTCTCGGTAGCCCTCAGTGAGCACAGGTTATCGGGTCGTTGTGCGAAATTCCTTAAAGAAGCTAAAAATCCATTGACTTTGGTAACAGCAAGCTCCTAATCCTAAGTGTTATTAAGATTTTTATTGGATGGACACTCTCTATGGGGTGCTCTGAAGTTTTATCACATTCTTACACCTGTTTATCGATGTTTTTGTACGGGGCGGAATACCGGTTCCATTGTGTGATAGAGACTGACAATCACAGGCCAAATGTTAGTATTTTGGGTGTTACGGAACTTTGATCATATATGTAGCATGATCACTGAGACCCCATTCCTTGGGCCCTTTAACATGGTTGAAGGGGCCGGGGAGACAGTGTTGTTGCATGTGCTGAAATCGTTCAGTGGATCATAGTCCCGTTGCAATACTTTCAGCAGGGTGTTCGCTTTTCAATGTTTCGGAGATATACCGCTGGCATCAGACACAACCACACACAGGCTGCTTGCATGGCTGGCTTGTCCCACCGAGAAACAGTAACAGATTCAGTAGAAATTATAGTGATTCTTGGGACAGTCCAAACCTCTTTAGAGCTGGTTTTATTCTGGTTAAATCTTTTTTTACATGTGATTATTATTGCTCCTTGCACTTTAGTTAAGCTGGTCCCTACCAGAGTCACATTTTGTGCTTTTTGCTCTTTTCATTGAATGATCATGATATGGATCACTCTTTATTGTTCTTTTTATATTGCAATGGTTTTTAATAACCTGAAAAATAAAATACATTCTAGCTGTCTATCTATCTATCTATCTATCTATCTATCTATCTATCTATCTATCTATCTATCTATCTATCTATCTATCTATCTATCTATCTATCTGTTCGAGGCATGTGGGCTGCTGAATTCATATCTGTGCATAGATCGCCGCCTAGTGTTGGGTCCGGATGTTTGCACGTTGTTGTCCTGGAAGAGTCTTCGAAGTATCCTTGGATAGGTGACTCCTCCCCTGGACTACAGTGCGCATGGGCATCCTCTCCATCCTCAGATTGTTTTTTTCCGCCATTGGGTTCGGATGTGCTATCTTAACTCCAGTTAGGAAAAAGTTAGTCGAGGCCAAAAGGCCTTTAGTTCGCGTCGGTACTGTTCATTCGATCGGTTTCGACCCTACCTGTTAGCTTACTAACTTCGGAAACAACTTTTCGCTTTTTACCTGACCATCGACGACACCGACGATGGAGTCGAGGACACCATTCAAGAGGTGCCCGGTATGCAATGCGAAATATCCCCATATCGACGTCCACCCGGTGTGCAACAAATGCTTGTCGCCGGACCACGACGAATCGACATGCATGGCCTGTGCCCGGTTCCGTTCCAAGAAGACTCTACGGAATCGTCGAGCGGCGAGACTCGAAGCGCAGCACGCGGCACCGGCCCCGGCAGACATCTTCAACGCCGAAGATGTCGAGGAGTTGGAAATCCTACCCTCCAATCCGGGTTCCGAACATGACTCCGGTTCGGACGACGTCGACGAATCGCTCTTTCGCAGAGATGAAGACAACGCGAGGTAGGAGACGACGATGAGGCCTTAGGGGCCGAAGAGAGTAGCTCCAATGACGAGCAAGGTCTACCCGTTCAGACTGATGAGGGCCCAGTGCCACAGTCTATGGCTCCGGTCGAGGGATCGCCTTCGGGCCTTACCCGAGACCTATCCCGCGGTTCTTCGGCCCCGCCCTCGGGCCCGGCCTCGGACGTTCAGCGGCAGCCATTATTACCTACACCGGCTGGTTTCCCTTCTACCAAACCGAAACCGAAAGCTGCACCGGTACAAATGAAACCGAAACCGAAAGTGGCGCTAGTCGGATCGAGGCCTTCCACACCTTCGACGCCAGCGACACGCATCGGCACTGAGCGCACCAAGCGAGACTTCGGTGCCGAACTTGAAGCGGCCGACGCCGGAGTCGGCATTCGGAAAAAGGCCCTCGGTGCCATCAAACCTGCTCGGCTCTCGGCGCCGACGCCATCGACTCCTAAACCAAAGGTCATACCACCTGCTGCGTCTCACGTCGCTTCCACGGCAACACCGAAGCCTCCTGCATCGAAGACGTCGACGGCCATTTCCGCCCCTCGACCCGATGACCCACCGGCGCCGAAAAAGTCCACGGCCGCCTCTACAAACCTGGTGGGCGCTAAGGCCTCGAAAGCGCTTCACGCGCGAACCGTTGCAGCACAAAGCAGCAAAACCCAAGCGGTCCTCCAGGACACATCGGGCTCCGGCCCACTAAAAGCTCAAACAGCCTCTTCGGCGCCAGCCAACATAACTTTTGGCCTGCCGCCATCCACGATCCCGAAAATGTTCCAACTCAGGACACGGGTCACCCACACCACGGTTACACCTGCTGAGACGTCTCCGTCACGTTACATCGACGCCAACACCGGCAGGATGGTTATCCATGACCGGAGGATAACTTCAGAGCCACCCTTGGACCCTTTCAGGATCCCACTAAAGAGAAAGCTGCCTGTGGACTCAGAACCTGTGCTTTGCGAATCTTTCGACTCGCCCTACCAAGACCCACTATCATTCTCTCCCACACACTCCGACACGGATGCGTTGGCAGACTATATGGATGACCAAGTCCCTTACCATGGAGACATGGACCCTGATGACCAACAGGACCCTGATCAAACTTGGGGCGACCCTGCAGACCCCAGTGCACCTCTAGATGCACAGGACCCTCAACTCTATGGAGCGAAAACATCTCCGACAGAGGACACTGCAGCGTTCAACGCTCTTATTGAACGTGCTGCAAATAATCATGACGTGCAGCTTCACTCTGACACCGTGGAAGACGACTTCCTTATGGACACTTTCGCTTCCTCGGAAAGGCATGTAAAGACTCTGCCCATGCTGAAAGGAGTCCTCAAACCAGCCAAGGACATCTTCAAGGAACCCACCAGGGCACGGGTGATAAACCCCAGGATCGACAAAAAGTACAGATCAGCACCTGGGGACCCTACTTACATCAGAGGCCAATTACCTCTCGACTCCATTGTCGTTGCGAATGCTCGCAAGAGGGCACACTCGCAATCAACAGGTGACGCTCCTCCCCCGGACAAAGAGTCCAAGGTTTTAGAGACCTCTGGCAAGCGAGTTGCCAACACTCAAGCGCTCCTCGCTCGCTACGATAGAGCGCACTATGATACAATGGAGCAACTACTCCAACATCTCCCTGACCAGTTCAAAGAAGGTGCAGAAATTCTTATCAGAGAGGGACAGCTACTCACAAATGCTTCCATCAAGTGTGCACTAGATGCCGCAGACACGGCGGCCAGGGCCATAAACACAAGCGTCATGCTGCGACGACATGCCTGGTTGCGAATCTCCGGGTTCAAACCTGAGGTGCAAAATTATATACTGAACCAACCTGTCAACCCCGACTATTTATTCGGGCCGGAGGTTGACACGGCCCTTGAGAAAATAAAGAAGGACACAGACACTGCAAAGTCCATGGGGGCTCTCCAGACTCAGTCCTTTCGGAGCAGCTCCTTTCGCCGCCCCGGAAATAGAGGAGCAGGTAGAGGGCAGGGGTCACAGCAGACATACAGCAAAGGCAATACCCAAACCACCTACGATAAAAACACCCGGGGTGGATATCGTGGCTCCAGTACAAAGGGCAGAGGACGCGGCTACGGCAACACCAGGTCCTCCCCCAAGAACAAGCAGTGACGCCCTCTCCCTTCCTCCCGACCACATAACACCTGTCGGGGGAAGGCTACAAAGGTTCCTGTCCACGTGGAACTCCATCACCACGGACAGGTGGGTCAAAGATATTGTCAAAGACGGTTACTGTCTAGAACTAACCTCCCCTCCACCCACAATACCTCCAAAAAACCGTCCTATGTCCTCAGAGCACTTAACGCTCTTACAGCAGGAGGTGCACAGTATGCTTCTAAAAGGCGCAATAGAGGTCGTACCCGTCCAAGAGCAAGGTACGGGGGTGTACTCCCTGTACTTTTTAATACCGAAAAAGGACGGGTCACTCAGACCTATATTAGACCTGAAACCCCTAAACAGATACATTCTTTCCGAGCATTTTCACATGCTCACTCTACAGCAAGTCCTCCCGCTGCTCAAGCAGGGAGACTTTCTGGCCACACTGGACCTCAAGGATGCGTATTTCCACATACCCATTCACCCATCACACAAAAAATACCTCAGGTTCACTGTTCAAGGGCAGCACTACCAGTTCAGAGTCCTTCCCTTCGGCGTGACAACGGCACCAAGGGAGTTTACAAAGTGCCTAGCTACTGTGGCGGCACATCTACGGAGACAGCACATACACGTCTACCCTTACCTGGACGACTGGCTCGTTCAAGCAAAGTCAGCCCAGCAATGTGCCAGCCACATGTCCCGCACCATTCACCTCCTTCACAGTCTGGGGTTCTCACTAAATTACCCAAAATCCCATCTACAGCCCGCACACGTACGACAGTACCTAGGTGCGACTATAGACACTCTGGCGGCCACAGCTCAGCCAAATTTGGTGAGAATCAACAGCATGCAAATGCTGATTTCAAAGTTCAAACCTCAACACTCCCTTCCGGCGCGAGTGTTCATGCAGTTGATAGGCATGATGGCCTCCTGCATCTTCATAGTCCCACACGCGAGACTACATATGCGCCCGCTTCAGGAGTGCTTGGCACGTCAGTGGAACCAGGCTCAAGGACAATTGAAAGACCTAGTGTTGGTGAGCGGTCGGGCATACAACTCTCTGCATTGGTGGAATCCACAAAACCTTTGCAAGGGTCGACCGTTCCAGGAGCCTGTTCCACAAATAGTACTGACAGCGGACGCGTCTCTCCAGGGATGGGGAGCTCATGTACTCCACTACACAGTGCAGGGACTATGGACGACACAACAGAAGAAAATGCACATCAACCTTCTGGAACTGATGGCAATCTTCCTAGCCATGAAGGCATTCAAAGTACATCTGTGCAACAAGGTCGTGTTGATCCGGACGGACAACATGACCGCAATGTACTACATACAGAAGCAGGGAGGGACGCACTCTCCACAGTTGTCTCATCTGGCTCAGAGCATGTGGAAGTGGGCCATTCAGAGGAACATGTTCCTCATGGCGGAACACCTCCCCGGCAAGGACAACCAAATGGCGGATCTGCTCAGCAGACACAGCCACCAGATGCACGAGTGGGAGTTACACCCATCAGTACTCCAGCCGTACTTCCAGCAGTGGGGTCATCCAGAGATAGACCTGTTCGCCACAGGCGAAAACGCAAAATGCCAAAGCTTTGCCGCCAGGTTCCCACATCCGCAGTCGCAGGGCAATGCGATATGGATGAACTGGTCCGGCAGATTTGCGTACGCTTTTCCCCCAGCACCGTTGATACCGCTGGTGGCTCGCAAACTCAGACAACACTCCCTGACACTCGTCCTAGTTGCTCCTACGTGGGCACGCCAGCCATGGTACACCACCTTCCTCGAACTTTCCGTGGTGCCGCATCAAAGGCTGCGGATCAAACCCGCGCATTTGACGCAGAACCATGGAGAGATTCAGCACCCAGATCCGCAACAGCTGAACCTGGCGATCTGGCTCCTGAAGTCCTAGAGTTTGGCTACCTCAACCTGCCACCTGACTGTATGGACATCATCAAGGAGGCCAGAAGACCCACTACAAGAGCTTGCTATGCAGCCAAATGGAAAAGGTTTGTTATTTACTGCGGTAATAATGACATTAACCCGCTGGACGCATCCATCCAAAACATCATTTGTTACCTCCTACACCTATACCGATGCAATCTAGCGTACACCTCTATACGTGTCCATTTGACCGCAATATCAGCCTATATACAAACCAGGCAGCACCTCTCTCTATTCAGAGTGCCTGCCATCAAAGCTTTCTTGGAAGGACTCAAACGAGTTATTCCACCAAGCCACCCACCAGCTCCAATGTGGAACCTCAACCTGGTCCTCACACGCCTGATGGGTCCACCCTTTGAACCTCTCCACTCATGCGAGATTCAATTCCTCACCTGGAAAGTAGCCTTCCTGGTAGCGATCACTTCTTTAAGAAGAGTTAGTGAACTCCAGGCACTAACGGTTCAAGAGCCATTTATACAGGTTCATGCCAACAGGGTCGTACTACGTACCAACCCCAAATTCATGCCCAAGGTAATATCGCAGTTCCACATGAATCAAACTATTGAACTGCCCGTTTTCTTCCAAAACCCACAAACTGTCGCGGAAAGGGCACTCCACACACTAGATGTCAAAAGGGCCCTCATGTATTACATCGACAGGACCAAACCCTTTAGGAAGACAAAACAACTGTTCGTTGCCTTTGCCCCACACCACAAAGGTAACGCCATCTCCAAAGCAGGGATAGCCAGATGGATAGTTAAGTGTATCCAAATTTGTTATCAAAAGGCAAAACGCACATTAACTATTCCCCCACGAGCCCACTCAACACGTAAGTTAGGGGCCTCCATGGCTTTTCTAGGAAATATTCCCCTGCATGATATATGTAGAGCAGCCACCTGGTCCACTACACACACATTTACCAAACACTATTGTGTAGATGTGCAATCAAAACAGCAGGCAGCTGTAGGACAGGCTGTTCTCAAAACCCTTTTTCAGACCGCTGCAGCTGGCACTGGTAGCCGCCGCTAATAGAGGGCACTGCTATACATTCTATGCACAGATATGAATTCAGCAGCCCACATGCCTCGAACTGAATATGCTACTTACCAGTATGCATCTGTTCTTGGCATGTAGGGCTGCTGACATTCATATCGCCCTCCCTCCTCCCCGGCGCCTGTAGCAGCTGCAGCTCTCAGAATTACTGTAAGCATGGTCATCACTTTCTGTATCTACTCCATCACTGCCACATGCGCACTGTAGTCCAGGGGAGGAGTCACCTATCCAAGGATACTTCGAAGACTCTTCCAGGACAACAACGTGCAAACATCCGGACCCAACACTAGGCGGCGATCTATGCACAGATATGAATGTCAGCAGCCCTACATGCCAAGAACAGATGCATACTGGTAAGTAGCATATTCAATCTATCTATCTATCTATCTATCTATCTATCTATCTATCTATCTATCTATCTATCTATCTATCTATCTATCTATCTATCTATCTATCTATCTATCTATCTATCTATCTATCTATCTATCTATCTATCTATCTATCTATCTATCTATCTATCTATCTATCTACCTATCTACCTATCTATCTACCTATCTACCTATCTATCTACCTATCTACCTATCTATCTACCTATCTATCTATCTATCTACCTGTCTGTCTGTCTATCTATCTATCTATCTATCTATCTATCTATCTATCTATCTATCTATCTATCTATCTATCTATCTATCTATCTATCTATCTATCTATCTATCTATCTATCTATCTATCTATCTATCTATCTATCTATCTATCTATCTATCTATCATCTATCTGTCACTGAGCACAGGTGCATCAACCAGCATCAAGGGAGCCTTATCAAACAAAGGGGGAAGTGAGCACACTGCCTCTCATCAAAGCACTCAGTTCGCTAAGTGCAGTTTGGTAAATGCAGTGCATTGTAACAATGACATCATGACATTTTTGGTGCAGCCAGTGCTGTGTATCTCTAGACATGTGTTTCAGGATTGTTGTCCGACTTTAGTAGAGTGGAAAAAGAGAGCAGTGAGTGGTACAGAGGCCTGAGAAGACTGTAAGCAGCATTTCCAGGACCTCTAAAACAACTTGTTACTCTCTACTGATGAAGGAAGTCAAATACAAAAATTCAAAGATGAATAGCCCACAAGCAGAATTGGTGCTTCCACATAACGCACCAGCTGTGATAACCTCCTGGGACATGTCTGAGGCGTCTCAACTTTAAACCTGTTAAAAAATTGGGCAACAAGCTTAGCGAGATGAAAGTAGCAGCTATTTCTATGCCCTTGTTACAGTTGACATTCTCCAATGAACAGAACATTTGCTCTCCATCTGCTGTACATGATTCAGGCTCTTATAAGAATGTTTTTAAAACGCATGATGCCCTGCATGATTATAATGTACAATTTAAGGGACTAACTGAAGTATTTCCCCTATTTTCTGTTCGTAACAGTTTGCAAATACTTGAAGCTGGCAAAAGGAGCTTGGCCTTAGACACTAATCAACAACTCTCTCCCCTCGGTTGAGAAGTAGTCTCTGCTACAGTCAGGTACCGAGATGTTAAAGGTGGGGGACACCAGTGAACAACAATCTGTTGCTGACTTTTTACTACAAAAGTCTACAGTCTATACAGATTCATCTGAGACTGAGATTATGAAGAGTTTTTCACACCTTCAAGAACTGGGCAGATATAAATAAAT
Organism: Triturus cristatus; assembly: GCF_964204655.1. Lineage (NCBI taxonomy): Eukaryota > Metazoa > Chordata > Amphibia > Caudata > Salamandridae > Triturus > Triturus cristatus. The sequence continues at coordinate 167,890,271 of NC_140587.1, forward strand.
AAAGCGAAACAGACATTTTAATATGCAATTGCACTTCTGAAATATTGGAGACAGAGATTTGAGAATTTTATAATAGTCGAGCAAAGTACTATCTTGGGATCAGTTTTACCTGATCTATAGGATCTGAATTATATACCTTTGCTATTCGAAGTGGATGTCTGATATTGAAATGGCATTCACTCACTCTGACAATTAATTATAGGGTAGTTTTAATATGGATGTCAATTTTACCATTATTTAATGTTGCTGACTCCCTGCATCTTTGATGCAACTTAAAACAAAATAGATGTTATGATCTCACCAATAATTTGACACTACAATACCCCAGCAGAGAGTGGGGCCTAGCACCCCCAATATTAAAATGTCTTATTATGTGTTTTTGTATATAAGGCATATATAAAGATAGGCATTTAGCACACCATCACTTAGATCATGGGTTAATGGTGATAATCTTAAATGATTATAAATGATATTAATATTGAGGACATTTTGAGATTGATCAAATCCACAAAGAAAGTGCATTATAAGGTACTTCAGTGTATTTTTAAAAGGAAAGGGCAGTTTTTAAAGTATTTTCCATTCCCAATACAAACGCTGTAACTCTGTTTAAAGATGTAAAAGTTTTGGGGCGTGGCAAAGTAGCGATCCATGATGGCCGCATAGAGTAGAGCTCCGTCGCCCGACTTTTCCCCATGTCTATCCGGCACCTCCATCCGAACTTTCTAAATGTGGCCCGTGGAACGGAACTTTAGCGGTGTCCATCCCGCCGATCCCGGCCCGCGTCCGACATTTGGGAACGAAGATACTGGGACTGGAACAGTGAGGCCTGCTCGCTGATCAGAATCCGGGACCCACAGTGCCACGGGAGGCCGGGGCGAGGCTCGGCTGTGCGGAAGACTTCTTGCAGCGGTGCGAGATTCTGGAGACGTCGCTGCTGGGGGGAAAGGATGACTGCATTGTACAGACCGGGACCCCGCCGTGACCCAGAGTCAGCAGAGGTCCGGTGAAGAGGCTCCGTGGGGCAGAAAGGGCCCAGAAACAGCACCATCCTTGCGCGGTGGGCCGAAAATCAGCAGACGGCGGAGCTGCGCCACGGAGGCCTGTGGCGCATCGTTATGCTCCTCCCACCCGCAGCTGCAGACAAGAACAGTGACTGCTGGGCTCTACACACAAGGGCCCATTGTGTTGAAGCTGTGGCCCGTAACACCACCGAGAACCGAGGGAGTGCTGCGGTCGGGCAGTTTGCATCCCGAGCTGCGGCAGAGAAGACCCTGCGATATTATCGCCACGGAGAAAAGCAGGTGAGAACCCCCCCGAGCGGACAGTACTTGTGCATGGCCAAGCACCAGTGACGTCCCATAAAGGAGGGCACATTGGGTCTAGCGAGGCTCGAGTTTCAGCCCTGACACCAGGTTTATCAACTGTGGCTGCACTATACAGCGGTGGGCTCCCTCAGGGGGTAACAGAGACTGTGTTGGTTCCCCCTTCACCTGAGCCATTGGAGTCTGCAATACCACGGACTCACCAGCCGGTATAGTGCAATTAGAGACCGTGCCAACACCTGCCCTGTGTGACCTGGAAGGGCCAGAGTGACTGATCAGAAGCGCAATGGACCGCAGTAAAGGCGCCGGGGCCCGAAGCTCAAGGGGGCGCAAACCAACAAATTAGACCGTTACACTGTTCCTACAGACACGCAACAGAACGGACTGTCCAGAGATGCCTCCCAAAGTGGCTCTGGTGCAGAGGAGCAGGAATTGTCACTAAAAGATGTCATGGACGCTATCACCGGAGTCAAAACCTCCCTTGAACATAAAATGGATTACATGGCAACTGACGTAAACCTCATCAGGGCAGATCTGGCGAAGCTAAACGAGAAGGTCAAGCAGATGGAGATCACTACCACAAGTCTCGTCGGGGATATCAAGCAGCTTCAAGGAGAAGTCCGCGCATTACAAGACTTCCGCAAACTCACAGACTTAAAACTGGATGACTACGAGGGCCGTTTACGGCGCAACAATCTCTGCATTTTGGGTGTTCCAGAAAAATCAGAGTGGCAGTCCCCTGATCTCTTTGTTGAAGACCATATCCTAAAACATGTACAGCCTTAAGGCCTCAGCAAGTTCTTTGTCATCGAGCGGGCAAATAGGGTCCTGGGCGGCCGTCCCAAGCCGGGCGCTCCCCCGCGGCGGATGTTGGCCAGAGTTCTGAACTTTCGAGACAGGGATGTCATCCTTCAGAATGCCAGGACGGGGGTCGCAGTTCCACATGAATCAAACTATTGAACTGCCCGTTTTCTTCCAAAACCCACAAACTGTCGCGGAAAGGGCACTCCACACACTAGATGTCAAAAGGGCCCTCATGTATTACATCGACAGGACCAAACCCTTTAGGAAGACAAAACAACTGTTCGTTGCCTTTGCCCCACACCACAAAGGTAACGCCATCTCCAAAGCAGGGATAGCCAGATGGATAGTTAAGTGTATCCAAATTTGTTATCAAAAGGCAAAACGCACATTAACTATTCCCCCACGAGCCCACTCAACACGTAAGTTAGGGGCCTCCATGGCTTTTCTAGGAAATATTCCCCTGCATGATATATGTAGAGCAGCCACCTGGTCCACTACACACACATTTACCAAACACTATTGTGTAGATGTGCAATCAAAACAGCAGGCAGCTGTAGGACAGGCTGTTCTCAAAACCCTTTTTCAGACCGCTGCAGCTGGCACTGGTAGCCGCCGCTAATAGAGGGCACTGCTATACATTCTATGCACAGATATGAATTCAGCAGCCCACATGCCTCGAACTGAATATGCTACTTACCAGTATGCATCTGTTCTTGGCATGTAGGGCTGCTGACATTCATATCGCCCTCCCTCCTCCCCGGCGCCTGTAGCAGCTGCAGCTCTCAGAATTACTGTAAGCATGGTCATCACTTTCTGTATCTACTCCATCACTGCCACATGCGCACTGTAGTCCAGGGGAGGAGTCACCTATCCAAGGATACTTCGAAAACTCTTCCAAGACAACAACGTGCAAACATCCGGACCCAACACTAGGCGGCGATCTATGCACAGATATGAATGTCAGCAGCCCTACATGCCAAGAACAGATGCATACTGGTAAGTAGCATATTCAATCTATCTATCTATCTATCTATCTATCTATCTATCTATCTATCTATCTATCTATCTATCTATCTATCTATCTATCTATCTATCTATCTATCTATCTATCTATCTATCTATCTATCTATCTATCTATCTATCTATCTATCTATCTATCTATCTATCTATCTACCTATCTACCTATCTATCTATCTATCTATCTATCTATCTACCTATCTATCTACCTATCTATCTACCTATCTATCTACCTGTCTGTCTATCTATCTATCTATCTATCTATCTATCTATCTATCTATCTATCTATCTATCTATCTATCTATCTATCTATCTATCTATCTATCTATCTATCTATCTATCTATCTATCTATCTATCTATCTATCTATCTATCTATCTATCTATCTATCTATCTATCTATCTATCTATCTATCTCTCTATCTATCATCTATCTGTCACTGAGCACAGGTGCATCAACCAGCATCAAGGGAGCCTTATCAAACAAAGGGGGAAGTGAGCACACTGCCTCTCATCAAAGCACTCAGTTCGCTAAGTGCAGTTTGGTAAATGCAGTGCATTGTAACAATGACATCATGACATTTTTGGTGCAGCCAGTGCTGTGTATCTCTAGACATGTGTTTCAGGATTGTTGTCCGACTTTAGTAGAGTGGAAAAAGAGAGCAGTGAGTGGTACAGAGGCCTGAGAAGACTGTAAGCAGCATTTCCAGGACCTCTAAAACAACTTGTTACTCTCTACTGATGAAGGAAGTCAAATACAAAAATTCAAAGATGAATAGCCCACAAGCAGAATTGGTGCTTCCACATAACGCACCAGCTGTGATAACCTCCTGGGACATGTCTGAGGCGTCTCAACTTTAAACCTGTTAAAAAATTGGGCAACAAGCTTAGCGAGATGAAAGTAGCAGCTATTTCTATGCCCTTGTTACAGTTGACATTCTCCAATGAACAGAACATTTGCTCTCCATCTGCTGTACATGATTCAGGCTCTTATAAGAATGTTTTTAAAACGCATGATGCCCTGCATGATTATAATGTACAATTTAAGGGACTAACTGAAGTATTTCCCCTATTTTCTGTTCGTAACAGTTTGCAAATACTTGAAGCTGGCAAAAGGAGCTTGGCCTTAGACACTAATCAACAACTCTCTCCCCTCGGTTGAGAAGTAGTCTCTGCTACAGTCAGGTACCGAGATGTTAAAGGTGGGGGACACCAGTGAACAACAATCTGTTGCTGACTTTTTACTACAAAAGTCTACAGTCTATACAGATTCATCTGAGACTGAGACTGAGATTATGAGTCCAAAGTTTGTCTACTTACTAGAAAATATCTTGGGGATGATAAGGAGATGAAACACCTCTGTGCCGACAGTGTCGCTTCACTTAAAGAGTGTTTGGATGAGATGGATAATAAGATGAATCAGTCATTTGAACAGGCTCAAGGATCCAGAAGATCCCATTTCTGAGGCTGAAGAAAAACTTCTTACAGCAACAGATTGAAATGTTCAGTTTAGATAAACAAATAATCTAATCTCAATATAGACCGGAGAAAATGGAAAATCATTTGAGGTGCTCTAAATTGCAAATTATCGGGATGCCCGTACATAAAGAGGATTCTGTTGGGCCTTTCTTTCTTTGTGGTTGAGGTATTGTTAAGGATATATGTTCTTCCAGAGTACCTGCAAGACCTTACAATAACAAGGACGCACAGAGTCCCTTTGAAGTGGATTTCTAAGCAAACTGTTGGTAAGGCAACACAGGAAAAAATTGCATGAAGTAGGATTAGTGTTAAATATTTCCCCAAAAGAGGTGCCCAGCTCACGAGTAGGAGTGAATGTAGGAAGGTGAATATCTGACTATGGTTACCCCCAACTTTTTGCCTAGTGTCTAGCTGGTTTTTCGACTTAGTTGGCCTGAGATCCTGCCATTCAGGGTCTCAGGCTGTCTGCTCTCTCTTTAAAATGGACTCCATGTACCCTAGGTACATGCACAATTGGGAGGGATCACCTTATCAGCCCCTGTACAGTGTACCATAGGTACCCAGGGCATAGGTGTACCCTAGGCCTACCAGGGGCTGCAGCATGTATTATGCCATCCCTGGCCTGGCCTTCCATTATGACACAACTGGCTGATCACTCAGCTGGGGCAAGGTCGTGTAATCACCCCTTGCTTAGGTGTAGTATTCCTATACCTACCTTATATATAGTCACATGTGTACCTATCAGCCACTCCTATGGCAGGCCTTAACAATCCTGGAGGCAGAGTGCTTGGTAACATGTGAGATGGTGCTCTAGCATGAGCTGAGCCTGTCTGCAGCTTTCGGAACCATGTCCTTATAGCTGTTCTATGATATAGCCTACCATATACTCTTAAAGTGCCTTATAATCTTAAACGGTTATGGTAACTATGGTTTGGCTTTATCGAAACATGTCGTGTAAGGTGTCTAACACTTTGGAATAATACCCCTATACCATTTCTGGGGATGAGGATATTATTCCTCCCTTCTAGAGGGAGAAGACATGTTAAAATCCTACTACCCGGTTAAAGTTAACCAGAGCCCCAGCATCACAAAATGGATGCTGCTGCCACAGACACAAGTCTGACCTCCTGCTACTGGGAGTCCTTCCAGCGAGGGAGGCTTGGACAATAGGTTTCCTGCCTAGGGAGGTGCTAGCACCACCCCAGACAGGACTTAGTGTATTGGGGCAGGGAGGGTTGAATGAAACGAGACACTGCCTGGGGCACACAAGGTGTCCCATGCATAGTCCAGTTCAAACCGGTGCTGGGGCACTCCAGCCCCAGTCCTGGCGCGAAACTGGACAAAGGGAAGGGGGTGTAACCACCCACCTCCCTGGTCCCACCCATAGGAGGGACCTAGCAGTAAACCAGCCCCCCAGATTGGTATAAGAGTGGGAGCTGGGTCCTTAGGACTTTAGATTAACCTGAATCTGCAACTTGAACAGAAACTCTGGACCTTCGACATTCGACCTCAGGAAGAAGACTGAAGAAATCTCCCTTGTGGCCAAGGAGTGACCACCCTGGGCAACCAGGCACCATCCAGCGACCGCTGCTTGCTTTGCGACTGATCCAAAGAGGGACGACTGCAGAGACTGACCAGCGCCGAGACTTTCAGACACCTCTGACCCAGATCCACATCTCCAGCGAAGCTGAGACCCGTGGAGGCGACGAGGGACGTGGGACCGGCGACTTGGGAAAAGTGGCTAGTGACTGACTAGCGCGACTTCTGAGGCTTCCTCGAGGCTGTGCTTGGGGAATTGAGAAGCCCCCATCCCGAGCACCATCTGCAAAGAAGATCAGCTCCCCACACTTCACGTGTTCTGCGTGGGGCCCTTCTGCACCTGAGTTGCTCGACGTGTTGTCCGTTGCTGGCCCGTTGGCTAGTGACCTCTGTGACGACGAACCTTTTGCTTCATCTTGTTGATCCGGCTCCTCCAGACTGGTACCCACTCCTCTGTGAAAGAGAAGCACCCCAGACCTTCCTGGTCTGCACCAGAAGCAAGTCCTTCATCCTGCGTGGGTTCCGCTTGCCAAGGCTTGTTGGGTCCTGACTCGACATCGACGCCGCCGACAGCAAGAGCCTTCGTGGGACAGCTCACCTCCTGGTCCTGGTCGTCCTCGACGCCTCCTGGTACCCGTGGCTGCTGCGACAAGCTTCACCTCTTCACCTGCATCTTCACGACATCGCCTGGTTCCTTCCTGCTTCCTTCCTGGCTCCTGGCTGGTGACATAGACTCTGTCCCTTCTGCTTGCAGGTTCCTTCCTTCTTGATCCCCATCTTGGGATCCACCGGACACTCTTCACTGACTGCCTGTCAGCAACTTTCCTTCAGGCATCCATAGAAGTCCACTACGAAACCCGACGCAAGTTCACACCTATGCACCCGCAGCCCGTGGGCTAGGTAACTTGAGTACTCCGGTGCTCACAAGGGTATTGACTATCCTAGGGTCTAGTTTCCGAGTCTCAACTTTCTAGCTATCCCAGAAGTGTCCTAAAACTGTTAAATTCTAATACTTACTGATTCTATCGACTTTTACGCATTACGCGTGAGTGTTTCCACTCTGCACCTGAATCCCGTGGGCCTCCCACTTCCTAACCTTTGGTAGTATAGTGTAGCCCCAGCGATTCCCTAGGCCTAGGCCTATCCTGTGTTCGTGACAGTGGTTCTTATACCACTTACTTAGTATATGGTTTGCGTGGCCCCTAGGGCCTAACTGTATTACTTACCTGTGTGACTTAATGTATGCTTAAATAAGACTGTGTTGTACTTACCTCTAATCTCATAAAGAGTGCTGAGGGTTTGACTAGAATAAATACATTCTATTTTTATATATATCTGTTGTGGTGTCCTTTCATTTGGTATTCAAGGGGTTAAAAATGGTATAACAGCTGGCTTCACATGCCATACAGAGTTTAGCCTAAGACTGCTCTTGTCCATGCTACCACTAGGATAGCTGGTCTATAAGGTTGACTTTACAACCAATCACCATAAGGGTTGTTTGGACTGATACAAGGTGTACACTAGAATTAGTGACATCATATATCAGGCCAACTTCTCACAGTGAAATTAATAGTCTTTCTGGATCACTATAAGAATATTTATAATAATTCACAAACACTCCCTAAGGGGTGAGAGGTCCTGTCCTTCCTTTGTCCTTCCTAAGCACAGCTACTTCACGCATGAAAAAGGGCAGAGTAAAATCAATGTGAACCTTAAATCCCCGTGGGAAACCTAAAAGGTATTAAAATTGCCCTTACACACTAGTTAGTGTCATGCTTCATCATAGGACTTGCTACAACACACCTCCGCAGACCTATGCTTGGTGTGGAGCATAATATATTTTTTTCTTTTTCTGAGGACCAGAATATCCCTCCAATAGTGGGACCTCATCAACACAAAAACATAAAACTACCTACTAGAGTACTCTCTCAATTTTTATTCTGGGGCTCCCTTAGCAATATTAAAAATCTATTTTATGGGGTTAATTTGGAGAATCAGTACCCTGCATTACACTAACTAGTGTATGAGGGCAATTTTATTACCTTTGTGGGTTCTCCATGCGGGGTTTAAGGTTCAGTTTGTTTTCCTCTCCCTTTTTTCGTCTGTTAAATATTTATAAGAATTGTCAGAAAATTGACCCAAAATAATTTGGAAGGGTTTGTCATCGCGCTCCCTATTTCTTTGTTCCATCAGGAACATGAACTGCGGTTGTTAGAACCTTTGACAATAGACAAATTAAATAAAGTAATTTCTAATCTCCCTAATGGGAAAGCTGCTGAGAAGATGGTTTTCCTTCAGAATTTGTTTTAAAACATTTTAAGAAGATTTGAATTCCAATCTCCTAAAGCTTGCTAATTATCTTTTAATATAGGGATAGTTGTCATTTAAAAAAAAAAAAAGGTAAGAACCTCGTAGATACAAATTCATCTTGTCCAATTAGTCTTCTGAATTCAACCTATAAAATGCTAACTAAATAAATAGCAAATAGAGTGAATAGTGCGGAGGATTGGCTGATTCAAATAAATCAAAATAGTTTTATCGCGAGGTGTCAACTATATGCAATTGTGAATTACTTAATAGAAGCTATAGATATTTTTAATACCAAACACATTCTGGCCATGGTGCTGTTATTTGATACTGAGAAAATCTTTGACCTTGAGTCCTGGAACAGTTTTTTTAGTATATTAAAAATGTTCAGTTTTCTCTTCCAGCTCACAAGCATTTTAAGCAATTTCTATAGTGATGCTGAAGCTAGATTGAATTTGAATTCTTTTGAAGCTGGTTCTTTTAAAGTTAAACATAGAACTAGACATGGTTGTCCTTAGTCCCCCATTTTTGTGCACTTTTTATAGAGATACTTACTATCGCGATTTAAAATGATGATACCCCAGATCCTCCTTTGCAGAATATGGCTAAAATTCAATTGTAAACCGATTAAATATTGTAGTTTTTGAAGCAAGATAAGGAGCTAAAGGAGAGAGTTTTGAAGAGTTTTTCACACCTTCAAGAACTGGGCAGATATAAATAAATAAAGCGAAACAGACATTTTAATATGCAATTGCACTTCTGAAATATTGGAGACAGAGATTTGAGAATTTTATAATAGTCGAGCAAAGTACTATCTTGGGATCAGTTTTACCTGATCTATAGGATCTGAATTATATACCTTTGCTATTCGAAGTGGATGTCTGATATTGAAATGGCATTCACTCACTCTGACAATTAATTATAGGGTAGTTTTAATATGGATGTCAATTTTACCATTATTTAATGTTGCTGACTCCCTGCATCTTTGATGCAACTTAAAACAAAATAGATGTTATGATCTCACCAATAATTTGACACTACAATACCCCAGCAGAGAGTGGGGCCTAGCACCCCCAATATTAAAATGTCTTATTATGTGTTTTTGTATATAAGGCATATATAAAGATAGGCATTTAGCACACCATCACTTAGATCATGGGTTAATGGTGATAATCTTAAATGATTATAAATGATATTAATATTGAGGACATTTTGAGATTGATCAAATCCACAAAGAAAGTGCATTATAAGGTACTTCAGTGTATTTTTAAAAGGAAAGGGCAGTTTTTAAAGTATTTTCCATTCCCAATACAAACGCTGTAACTCTGTTTAAAGATGTAAAAGTTTTGGGGCGTGGCAAAGTAGCGATCCATGATGGCCGCATAGAGTAGAGCTCCGTCGCCCGACTTTTCCCCATGTCTATCCGGCACCTCCATCCGAACTTTCTAAATGTGGCCCGTGGAACGGAACTTTAGCGGTGTCCATCCCGCCGATCCCGGCCCGCGTCCGACATTTGGGAACGAAGATACTGGGACTGGAACAGTGAGGCCTGCTCGCTGATCAGAATCCGGGACCCACAGTGCCACGGGAGGCCGGGGCGAGGCTCGGCTGTGCGGAAGACTTCTTGCAGCGGTGCGAGATTCTGGAGACGTCGCTGCTGGGGGGAAAGGATGACTGCATTGTACAGACCGGGACCCCGCCGTGACCCAGAGTCAGCAGAGGTCCGGTGAAGAGGCTCCGTGGGGCAGAAAGGGCCCAGAAACAGCACCATCCTTGCGCGGTGGGCCGAAAATCAGCAGACGGCGGAGCTGCGCCACGGAGGCCTGTGGCGCATCGTTATGCTCCTCCCACCCGCGGCTGCAGACAAGAACAGTGACTGCTGGGCTCTACACACAAGGGCCCATTGTGTTGAAGCTGTGGCCCGTAACACCACCGAGAACCGAGGGAGTGCTGCGGTCGGGCAGTTTGCATCCCGAGCTGCGGCAGAGAAGACCCTGCGATATTATCGCCACGGAGAAAAGCAGGTGAGAACCCCCCCGAGCGGACAGTACTTGTGCATGGCCAAGCACCAGTGACGTCCCATAAAGGAGGGCACATTGGGTCTAGCGAGGCTCGAGTTTCAGCCCTGACACCAGGTTTATCAACTGTGGCTGCACTATACAGCGGTGGGCTCCCTCAGGGGGTAACAGAGACTGTGTTGGTTCCCCCTTCACCTGAGCCATTGGAGTCTGCAATACCACGGACTCACCAGCCGGTATAGTGCAATTAGAGACCGTGCCAACACCTGCCCTGTGTGACCTGGAAGGGCCAGAGTGACTGATCAGAAGCGCAATGGACCGCAGTAAAGGCGCCGGGGCCCGAAGCTCAAGGGGGCGCAAACCAACAAATTAGACCGTTACACTGTTCCTACAGACACGCAACAGAACGGACTGTCCAGAGATGCCTCCCAAAGTGGCTCTGGTGCAGAGGAGCAGGAATTGTCACTAAAAGATGTCATGGACGCTATCACCGGAGTCAAAACCTCCCTTGAACATAAAATGGATTACATGGCAACTGACGTAAACCTCATCAGGGCAGATCTGGCGAAGCTAAACGAGAAGGTCAAGCAGATGGAGATCACTACCACAAGTCTCGTCGGGGATATCACGCAGCTTCAAGGAGAAGTCCGCGCATTACAAGACTTCCGCAAACTCACAGACTTAAAACTGGATGACTACGAGGGCCGTTTACGGCGCAACAATCTCTGCATTTTGGGTGTTCCAGAAAAATCAGAGTGGCAGTCCCCTGATCTCTTTGTTGAAGACCATATCCTAAAATATGTACAGCCTTAAGGCCTCAGCGAGTTCTTTGTCATCGAGCGGGCAAATAGGGTCCTGGGCGGCCGTCCCAAGCCGGGCGCTCCCCCGTGGCGGATGTTGGCCAGAGTTCTGAACTTTCGAGACAGGGATGTCATCCTTCAGAATGCCAGGACGGGGGTCCCCCTCCGTTTTGAGAATGCAGACATAACCTTTTTCCAGGATTTCACGCAGAGGGTACAAAGGCAGAGGAGGTTGTTCCTCTCGGTGAAACGAGTACTTAGAGACAGAGGCCTGAAATATTCAATGTTATTTCCAGCACGTCTTCGAGTCGAGGTGGATGGGAGGGCATGGTTTTTTGAACATCCTGAAGCAGTGGCAGACTGGATCGAGCACCATCGAATGAGGAGTCCAGGCGACCACATCGGAAGGTAGAGTGAAGACAATCGACCAGCCTGAGGAGAGGACCGTGTCAGCAGTTATTTCCGGATTGAGTGAATGGGGCCTGGGACGGGGTGGGCTTGGGTGGGGAGTTCCTTATTTCTGATCCTTTACTGGGGTGGACACTTTCAGACTTGACACATTTCTTTAAAGGCGGATGTACTTTTGACTTTGTTGGGGACAGGGAAGCGGAGCGCTTTATTTCCCCCTTTTCTTCTACTCTTAGTTCTTTACGTGGGCGACAGTCACTCTGCAAGTTTTCGATGGGCAGTTCTAGGCCCAGAGTGCAGGGCAGCGGGGTGGAGGGTTGTTGGGTGGGGGTGTTCTGTTTGGTTTTAGTTTTACACACTGCATCAGCAACTTCTATTGGCCCATGCGGGATTCACCTCGAGCTCACGAGGGGTGGGTATTATGATGAAGAAATCCTTTCCTCTTGTGGTACAGGCAACATGGACAGACGACCGGGGACGATATATTGGGGTCTCCGGCACATGGGAGGGGCACCCCATCACACTTCTGTCGGTTTATGTGCCACCTGGCTTACAAGCCACCACCTTTAGAGACTTAGGGACTATATTGCTAGCTATTCCAGAGGGGCTGTTAATATTGGGAGGGGACTTCAACTCAGTAGTCTCGCCAGATCGCCATCCCCCGAGGAGTGAGCTCCACATCATGTTGGCTTCTAAATGGTAGATAGCTGGCGGACCTATCACCTAAACACAGTGCAGCATACCTTCCATTCCGGGGCACACGGGAGCCTCTCACGCATAGATTATTTTTTGATCCCCGCATCTCAGATTGCTCACATCCATGAGATTAAACACCTGGCCAGGGGTATTTCTGACCAATCGCCAATCTGACTTCATGTGGTTCTTAATTACAAACAGGTGGGACGGGTGGCCGCAATCAACCAATGGTATTTCCGAGATCCTAAAATTCGCAAGGAACTTCTCGCAGCAATAGATAATTATTTTAGTGACAATGAGGGCACGGTAGACTCCCCACAGACGCTATGGGAAGCCTTCAAGACAGTAATTCGGGGTCATGCCCTATTCCTAATCTCGGGGAAGAAAAAAGATTACCATAGAGAGATAGTGGCCCTTGAAGCGGAGATTAGCCAATTAGAAACTGACCTGGAATCAGAAGTTACACCCGACAAACTCCACTATCTCAAGCTCCGACAGCAGGAATATAGAGCATTGGCGACTGGCCAGGGCCTTAGGGAGAGCTGCACAGGGACGGTTATATGAGGTGGGAGACAAAGCCGGGAAACTACTAGCCTGGTTGGATAAACAAGAGCCGGCTAGTGCCGGAACTTCGGGGGGGAGGAGGCAGCCCCCTCACAGATCCCCAAGGCATTGTTGACAGGTTTGCGGCCCATTTTGGTGCTGTCTACTCATCAGTTGCTCCCTATTCCATAGAGGACTCCCATCAGATGCTAGCAGACATAACACTGCCCAAGCTTTTGGTAGACGACCGTGACTTTCTGGATAGCAACATATCCAATGAGGAAATGTCGAAAGCAATCAGGTCCATCAATTTGGGGAAGGCCTCCAGCCCTAATGGTCTTTCGGTCGAACTATACAAACTTAAACCGGACAGACTGGCCCCATATCTCAAGGCCATGTATGAGGACTCAAGGGAAAAGGGGCTCCTACCGATAGACCAAAGGACTGCCACCATAATCACTGTCCATAAGAAGGGGAAACCTAAAACTGACTGGGGGTCGTACAGACCGATTTCCCTCCTGAATGCAGAGCCCAAGATTCTGGCCAAGCTTTTGGCCAACCGTCTGATCACAGTGATCGAGACTCTAGTCCATCCAGATCAATCTGGTTTCATTCCACATCGTAACAAAGCGCTTAACTTGCGTAGGGTGCATGGAGTATTAGGCAGAGCGGCCTCCATCTTAGAACCAGCTGTAATAGTCTCCCTGGATGCCACCATGGCCTTTGACACCATTGAATGGCCGTATCTTTGGGCAGTTCTGGAGAAGATGGGGTTTGGCCCGAAATATATTCAATGGGTGCAGCTCCTATATGCTAAACCTCTAGCGCAAGTGGTAGTTGTTAGACTTGGGGGTCTCTAGTTGGCACAGGTATGCACTTGTGACAAATAGGGACCCTCGCCTCTAGTCAGGGTAAAGGGGTACACTCCTAAAATAACCCCTGCTCACCCCCTTGGTAGCTTGGCACTAGCAGACAGGCTTATCTCAGAGGCAGTGTGTAAAGCACTTGTGAACACATACAGTAATCAAGTGACAACACTACAGATGGACACCACACAGGTTTTATATCGAAAATAAGTATTCTTTATATAGATTTACCACAAGACCATTAAACGACAAAAATACACAATACTGTTACTTTAGATGGTAGAATTTAGCTTAGTTCTCTTTAGTTCTTAAATGTGACACTTTAAGTCAATGTACGTCTTAGATGCGACACGCAGGGCAACAAAAGTGTTGCAATGATGTTGATGCGTAAAGATAATGGTGCAAAGATGATGTTGCGAGAAGACTCGATTCGATGCGTCAGCTGCTGCGGCGACACACTTTTAGGCGATGCGACGAGAGCGGCCTTGGCAGCGACACTCTTCTCCGACGTTGCGAGACGCTTCCGCTCGATGTGATGCTGCAGCGGCGACACCCCTTTACGCGATGCGACGACAACAGCTCCGACGGCGGCACGCTTCTCCGTGGATGCAAGGCGCTTTTCTTGATGTGGTGCAATGCGACAACTACAATGGCTGCGATGGCGACACGCTTCTTACTCGATGCAAGACTCTTCACTTGATGCGGTGCAATGCGTCAGCTACGATGGCGACATGCTTCTTCGGCGTTGCGAGACACTTCCTGGATGATGCGAGATGCTTCCCGTCGATGCGACAGCTGCAGCGGCGACACACTTTACGCGATGCGACGACAACAGCTCCGACTGCGGCATGCTTCTCCTTCTTGAGTCGCGTTTCCAGCTCCCTGCGACACGCAGTCCCTCAGAAGGCCCAACAACAGCAGCAGGCACTTCCAAAGAACTCTGGGGAGCTGGGGGGTGAAGTCTGTTGATCCTGAGACTTCAGCAGGAGGCAAGCTCTTTTCCAAGCCCTTGGAGATCCTTCACAGGTTGAGCAAAAGTACACACAAAGTTCCTTTCTCCTCTCTTTGGCAGTAGGCAACCCCTGTAGGCCAACCCCCCAGTTTCAGGGATAGTCTCTCCTCAGTTTCTTCTTGGTTCCTCTCCTCAGCAGAGTTTCTTCTTGTTTCCCAAAGTGATCTAATTTCTTGGCATCAGGGTCCCAATATTTATACCCCAAAATCCTTTGTCCTCTGAGGGCAGAGGGGCCTTTGCCCAGTCCAAACCAGTTCTGGAGCACTCTGTTTACATGACTCCTTCTTTCCTTTCACAGTGCAGGGCAGAAACATCAGACGCCCCACAGGAGGTGGAGCCAGCATTGTGGAGGGAAAGCACATCCCTGGAGCACTTTGTTGACATGATTCCTTCTCTCCTTTCACAGTGCAGGGCAGAGACATCAGACGCACCACAGGGGGTGGAGTCAGCACTGTGGGGGGCAGGCACTGTCCTATTCAGGTCCCAGGTGCAATTACTCCCTCCCATCTGGATGCAGATCTCTCTATTCACCACTGGGCGGACTCACCCTGTCTCCTGGAATCCCCCAGCCCTATCACTCAAACTCCAGACAAGGAATACACAACCTAGCAGAGGCAGGTCTGAATGGTTAGACAAGAAAATACCTACTTTCTAAAAGTGGTATTTTCAAACACAGAATATTAAAACCAACTTCACTAAAAGATGCATTTGGTCATTCTGAGTTCAGGCATACTAAATTCAAATTTCTACCATATTCCCTGAGTCAGTTAGGATTATAAGATGTAATAATCAAACTGCCCATTCTGGCCTATGGAGAAGAGGTAGCCTTGCAATAGTGAAAAACGAAAATGGCTGTAATTCACTATTAGAACATGCCACACACACCAGGGCATGTCCTACCTTATACTTACAATGCACCCTGCCCGTGGGCCTACAATAGGGGTGTCTGATATGAAGAAAAGGGAAGGTTTAGGGACTGGCAAGTGGGTGCACTTGCCCAGTCATCATGACAGTACCGGACTGCACGCAGGCTCTGCAATGGCAAGCCTTAGACACACTTTTACAGGCTGCTTCTGTGGGTGGCACAATCAGTGCTGCAAGCCCACCAGCAGCATTTGGATTTACAAGCCCTGGGCACTCCTGGTGCACTATTGATGAATACAGGCCCCAGCTAGGCCCGTGAGGCACAAGGGTTCGCTCTCCTGTAACGGAATCTATAAGGAAGTTGGCACGGAAACTGCAAAGTACAAACACAGCATTTATTAACCCTTAAGGGTGGTCCTACAATCCACACAACACTCTTCAGTATTGCATGGAGTAGCACAAAGAACATTCGTACACAGTCCCCTTTTATACACAACAGAGGGGCTCATAAGTGGGTGGATACAACATGAGGCCGAAGAACATTACCATTTATGGTCATTCTCGATACTGAATCAATACATGGGCGGAGCCAACACACTCCTTGGGCCCGCGAAACACATGGTCAAGCAAGGCTAATTATAACAGATGTGGTCAAGTCTGGGCATGCGCCAGATGGACAGGAGAGAGCTATTTATAAACTGTTACTAGGCAGATTACAAGAGCAGCTAACACAGAGGTCGGACTCTCCTCGTGGTGAACACATGGCAGCATGTCAATACAAAATGGAGTCCGGACTTCGGTCAACATAACGAAGAAAACATGATCTAAAGGGAAAGCATTAATGTCTTTAGTAAATGCTTAATCACATTCTGTTTCAATTTACAACAGACGACCCTTTCAGCATTTACTGAAGACATCCGGTTTCCAAAAATCATCATATATGTCAATTATCATCATTCCTTTAACCTCTTTAGCTAGACCCTTCTGGTGAGCAACATCGGCAATAGTTTTCTTATCTGGAATGCAGAATGAAATGCATACAGAACAGCACAATGGTCCACATTGAACACACATACAGAAAAAGAACAGAATTGCTATAATAATACAGAGACCAGTTAAGACCTTCCATCCCCAGGCAGTAACCAACGCCCAAAACCATCCAGAAAAGGACCAAGTGCCGTTTTCTGTGTGGATTTCAGCTGCTATTTTATGCAACTTGTTAATGGCGTTATAAACGGATGGCGTATGATCAGGGATGAACACACAGCAGCTACTTCCAATAATTTTACAGGCTCCACCTCGATCAGCTAGCATTACATCTAATACCATACGATTCTGTAATGCAACAATCCTAGTTATTTGTAACTCTTCCGTAAGATTCCCAAGAGCAGCAGCAGTCTGATTTGTCACAGCTTCTACCACTCTTGTTAATCTTCGGATCTTCCTACTATTCAAGGCGGCTCCAACAAAGAAAAACAGTCCTAAGTTAAAATCAATATACTGTTGCAAGCTGGTATCAGTTTGATCCACATCATCAATTGATAGAGTACGTTTATACCTATTTACAGTCACATTATTCAACAATTTCAAATCCTTATGATATGACGCGGGTGCTAGAAATACAGGAGGTAATAGGAATGATACATAGCATACCCCAGACCACCCAGCCGGCAAACGGTAATAACCTTTATTTCCACATACAAAGTAAGTATTATGGGACGCTAGGAAGGTACTGTTGTTCAACCCGTCAATATTCAGTACAGTTATGCAATCACTGACACCAACAGGGATAAAACCCACACTCTGGACACACAGGTCCGCTTGAGCTTGTGCCACTTGGATCACGAATTTGTCCTTCCCCACAGTGTCTCTGGTGTTCGTGAAGATATAGGGAATGAATTCATTGTTCGGTCGGTACTCTTCCCATTCCCAAATTGTCCCATTCGCTTGTGGATACCCATTCTTGTCTTGATGGCATTCTCTATTAAGTCTGAAAAGCAATCGTCCCACTGTCGGTTTCCGAGTGGCAAAAAGCAAAGTGTACCATGCTCTACAAGAGCCATTATGAGAGAAAGGAAGTGGTATAAATGGCGTTCCTCCTTTCTTCTGATGGGCTGGCATCATCCCACATATCCAACAGTTCGTAGCATTCGTAGCAACGTGGGTATGATGCAGCATCTGGATGAAAGTGTTGTTCAAATAAGATTGTCGATGCTTCAACTCTTGATACGGTAATGTATAAAAGTAGTGCTCCTCAGGCACCGGAGTTGTCAACACAAGTGTTTTCCGAGCAGGAGTTACCTCCTCCACAAACCATGTGGTTATCCCAACAACAGCTACTGTTAGCATGAACCCCAACGCACAAAGGATTTTCTTCTTCTCCATGTCAAAAGAAACAGTACCCTGGTATCTTCCTGAAACTAAAAGGTCTGTCAGAACTCTTCCCCTTGGGCAGCGGTTGATTTCTTCACCAGCGGGCCAAGACGGGTGTCACTACACTAATGCAGGGCTGATCCCCCCCCCTTGCCTCATCGGCTCTCCGTTTCACTAACCCAAGGGCCGTTCTGACAGTATGTCCCGGCACTGGAAACCTTACTTCCTTGGTCGAAGATGATATCGCCTTCCTCCAGAAGTCGTGTGGTCCGGGAAGAGCTCCTCAGTCTCTCGTGGCTCAGCAGCACGACCTGTATCTGCTGCCAGGATTTCTCGTTGATCGGTCAGCACGGCAGACTCCACCAATCCGGGCGGTACCTTTCGACAGTGCAAGGAATGGATCCAATTCTTTCGGTTCGAGACTCGCACAGCCGTCCTCGTTGCAAGGAGGACTTGCTCAGGTCCTACCCATCTCGGCTCCAAACTGTTCGTTCTGTCGAAGACTTTCACCATAACATGATCTCCAGGCCGGAGACCATGTCCTTCGCCGGTAGACCGATCAGGGAGCGCCTCTCGGACCTGTTGATGAATAGAAACCAAGTTATCCGTTAACTGTGCCAGATAATCGCTCATCATTACACAAGGTACATCATACACAGCCTTAGGCCTTGGTGGACCCCAAATGTTCATTGGGCGTCCGAATACTATTTCGTACGGCGTAAGGCCGGTTCGAGAGTGTGGCACTGACCTAATTGACAACAACGCCAGTGGCAGGGCGTCTGGCCAAGTCAAAGACGTTGAAGCTTGGATTTTGGCGATCTTAAGCTTCAGTGTACCATTATACTTCTCGACTAGTCCGGCAGACTGGGGGTGAAACACGGCATGAAACTTCTGAGTGATGCCTAGGCCCTTCAAGACGTACTTTATAACATCCGCTACAAAGTGAGGGCCATTATCACTCCACAGAAGCCTACAGACGCCATATCGAGGGAAAAACTCTTTTAGCAGTAGCTTCGCCGTGGTCATTGCAGTATTGTCTTTCGTAGGGTACGCTTCAACCCATTTGCTGAAAGCGCAGACCACTACTAGGACATACTTCAGATTATTACAGCGCTCAAGCTGGATGTAATCCATCTGCAGAACCTCAAAGGGTGCAGTGGGTGTCGCAAATCCTCCTGCTGGGGTTCGAGTACCCTTTCCTGGGTTATACTTCAGACAGATCATACAGGTCTGCACCACCCTCTTTGCTGTGCTAGCAATCTCTGGATGCTCCCAGACTTGGGTAAGCAATTTCACAATTGCGGAAGCTCCAACATGTGCTAGCCCATGTGCCATCTGAACCATAGGTTGTACGAAAGCCGTGGGTAACTTCCATCTATCCATCTGTTTATTTCTCCAACAACCCTCATCATCCAACTCTCCCTCGCTAGCCCATTTCTCCCGCTCTTTATCAGAAGCGGTCCTTTGCATTTCTCGCACTTCCTCCTTCGCATCACGCCATCTCTCCACCTGTGATTTTACTACATACATGGCAGTAGCGCCGGGCTGCATCGCAGTCTCTCGTGCTACTCGGTCTGCTAACGCATTCCCTTTCCCAACTTTATCAACTACTTTCCTATGGGCGCTACACTTAACAATGGCAATTTTCTTTGGGTATGTCAATGCAGTTAAAAGATTATGAACTAACTCTCCATGCATTATCTGTACTCCATGTGACGTTAAAAACCCTCTCTCCTTCCAGAGTAGGCCGAAGTCATGCGCTACTCCGAAGGCATAGCGGCTATCTGTATAAACATTCACACATAATCCTGTACTGAGCTCACATGCTCGTGTTAATGCTATCAGTTCCGCTGCTTGAGCTGATTTCTGTGGTATGCGTGCTGTCTCCACTATCGTGTGTAATGTGGTAATTGCATACGCTGCTGAAGTCGTACCATCTGGTAGCCTCAGGCATGATCCGTCTACCCACAACTCTCCATCTACATCTGAAAAGGGCGTATCCTGGAGATCAATACGACCCTTTGTTTGTTCCTCAGTCACAAGAATACAATCATGCGCTTTCTGCGCCTCAGGCTGGGTCTCGGGGTATGGCAACAATGTGGCCGGGTTTAATGTCACGCACCTTTTCAACGTAATATGAGGAGCCAAAAGCGTCAGCTCATATCCCGTTAAACGGGCACTGGTCAAATGCTGCGTCTTTGTTTGATTAAGCAGGGCATCGACAGCATGGGGGACTAATACCAACAGCTTATGGGATAACACAATTCCTTCACTTTGGCGTATTGACACAGCTGTCGCCGCAACCGAGCGAAAACACCCTGGTAATGCTCGGGCGACAGGATCAAGCACAGCCGAAAAGTATGCACAAGGGCGCTGCTTGTCGCCGTGCATCTGCACTAAAACTGACAATGCACATCCATCTTTCTCATGCACATACAACGAAAAAGGTTTTGCATAATCAGGGGTCCCTAACACTGGTGCTGAACAAAGGGCCTGTCGCAGTTGCTGAAAAGCAGCATCACACTCATCTGACCAAGGGATTGGGATAGGCGTGTCTTTTGTCAAAAGAGCTAGTAATGGCTTAGCTATGTGTGAAAACCCCAATATCCACTGTCTACAAAAAGAAACAAGGCCCAAAAATGCACGCACATCCTTCTGCGTGGATGGTCTCGGTGTGTCCAAAATTACTTGGATACGATCTGGTGTGAGTGCACGTCCCTCCTTAGACAAAAGGTGACCTAAATAAGTCACCTTTGGTCTACAGAATTGCAATTTCTTCCTAGATACTTTATGATTGTGGGATGCTAAAAAGGAAAGTAGGGATAACGTGCTCTTCTCACACAACTCCAGGGTGTCAGCCGCCAACAAGATGTCATCGACATATTGAATAAGGGCGACCCCCTCGAGTAAAACAAAGGAATCCAACTGTCGTTTCAAAGCCTGACTGTAAATACTAGGGCTTTCTGTGTAGCCTTGGGGAATTCTACAAAAAAGATAAGATCTATTGTTTAATGTGAACCCAAAAAGAAATCGGCTATCAGGGTGAATGGGAATGGAAAAGAAGGCATTCTTCAAATCAATCACTGAAAACATGGTCGCCGTAGGCGGGACCAAGGTAAGCAACGTCGTGATATCGGAAACCACCGGGTACTGAGGTATCACGATCTTGTTCACCTCCCTCAAATCAATTATGAACCGATAGACCTTTGCATCCGTGTCCTTTTTCAGAATAGGGAGAATCGGACTGTTACAGATATTATAGGGAACTTCTTCCACTACCCCTACTGCGATCAAGTCTTGCACAATCTGTATGAGAGCCTCCTCGCCCTCCTGGGAAATACGATACTGCGGGAGGCGTGGTAACACCGCCCCCTCCTGGACACTAATGTGGACCGGAGGAATCACCATTTGTCCCACATCTGTGTCCGAAGTCGCCCATAAAGCTCGGGGGAGGGTAGCCAACAACGCATCCTCTGATATCGTACACATCCGCCCAGACCGGGGGTAGTTGTCATTTAAGATCACCCTCACACCCTCAGGGGAGCAGCGGATCGTAGCCCTAAAGTACTTTAACATATCAAGGCCCATAATGTTATCCGGTGTATACGGAGCAAGCAGAAACGGACAGGGCGCAGAAAAAGAATCAACCTTAAATGTAAGGGGCTGTGAAAGAGGGCTTCGGGAGAGTGTACCGTCAAACCCTACCGATGTAACCACTGAGCCGGATGGGGGAGCCCCCGGAACCAAGTACCTAGACAATGCACTACGTGTCGCTCCTGTATCTACTAGGAACTGATCAGTAGAACCTAAAACCTCAGCCGATACATAAGGACCCGTCTGATCGACCGGCACCTCAACTGATTCAGACCCCCATCCAACGCATTCCTATGCATGCTGCGAATCGTGATATCCCGATCGATCGATGTCTGACACATGATACTGGTGCTGGCGATCGAAAACATTTGAGCTATCTCGGTGCTGCCCAGCAGTATCGAAACGGGCATTATCATTAGAATTCCCTCTAAAGTTCGAGGAACCCCCTCTACCTCTCGGGCCACCCGGAGTATGCCCCTGACGTGAAGCACGCAACACTGGGCAATCCCTGGCCCAATGGCCCAATTGCTTACAATACGCACACTGGTTCCTATTCAAATCAGATCGGCCCGAAGGGGGACCATAAGATCCGCCCCTTCCTCTATTATTACCCCGTCGGGGCGGGCCATATACTTGTGCTAACATCATCTTAGTCTTGAGGTCTTTCGATTTCTTCTCTTCCTGGCCCTTCGCCTCGTGCTCCTGACGCTCATAATACTGAGCGATAGTCAGAAGGGCCGTCGGCGTCGCGGAGGACCAGGAACTCTCGCTCGCTTTTAACCGGGCCGCAACTGCCGGTAGCAGATTAGCCACATATTTGTCCGCGAAAAGGTGGCGGCCCGTGTCGTCAGTAAGCGACTGGCCACTAAAATCATGAAACGTCTCCTCAAAGCGCGTAAAGAAGTCCGCAACTGACTCGTCAACTTTCTGTTTACATGCAGCTAACATATTCCAGTCAATCTTTTTAGGGGGGATAATCGTCTTCAACTTAGCCACAATAGCCGCAGGGAGATCTAAAATATTCTGGGGTGGTTTCTGTGCGGGCTTCCGTTCCCTATCCTCATCCTCAAGGTCAGACCACCGGGCCTTGAAGGCAACCGCATCATCTACCTTTCGGACAGAGCGCCACGTATCCGGCGGTAGGATAAGGCCAAAGAACAGGTCTATATCCGCTAAGGTCATAATGCAAGAATTCAAGGCCCCCTCGACTTCTTCATAGAAGGCCGCTGGATTCTTGCGGGGGTCAGGCAACGCATTCTTTAATGCCATAACATCGGCCCTATGCCATGGAGTGTAAACCCAATTATACACAAAATATCCCCTTGCATCGGCGGAGTTAATGTCCGAACTAGTCCCCGCTCCCTTAGGAGGAACATACAAAGGCGCCGCCTCTCGCATTGGTTTAGCATGCACTATGTCATCCTTATCTGACTGGGAGGTGAATGGGTGGCCCCCTGCTGCAGACGAATCCGACTGCTTCTCCTCCTCTGTTTGTTGGCGTGCTTTCTCTCTAAGGGCCAGCACCTCGTCCCGCAAAGCGAACAGCCGCCGAGCCGCCTCAGGAGCCTTAGGGGGAGAAAAAACACCATTACGTAATGCTCCGGCATCCGAAGACACTTCGTCAGGCTCAAGGACACTAGAATATTTTCGGAAAGCAGCAATTACTTCATCCGCGAAATGAGACAGAAAATACACCCTCTCTCTATCTTGCCACGACCCCCAAGTATGGAACAACTCCTCCTTAGACATCTTGCCCTTAAGTGCACGGAGGGAAAGTTTCCGAAGCTCAGCCATATGCTCGGCCGATAACATGGACCGTGTGTCTACCTTACCCGAAGCCGGGCCAGAATCTTGCGGCCGCGGAGCGGATGCGCCAACATAAGGGGGCGGAGAGCGATCTAGTAAATAAAAATCATCATCAGGGTTATTAAGGACAGGATAAAGTGGCTGACGAACAACATATTGACCCGAGACCTGTAGCCTACGCTCTTTCTCTTGTCTGTCCGTTTGCTCTTTGTCCTCCCGACGCTTCGCTTCCTGCGCTCGCACATGATCATTCTTCCGTTGCTCTTTATCAAACAGCGCTTTCTCACGTTTCTCTCGCTCACGCACTTCCTTCACCCATAATCGCACACACTCAAACATATCCTGACGAGCACGTCGCTTACACATACACTGTTCCACATACTCAATCTTACGTATATCAAACGATCCATACAAAGGCCATCGCAACTCAGGATCCTTCTTCGTGTATTTCCTCCATAGTGTGCTGTACATTATGGAAGAAAGACCATGCTTCACATACATATCCCTACTAGGAGTCCCCTCTGGGGGAGCTGGAGCAGATTCCTCGAGGTTCAACCGGTTACCAAAACAGCAGCACCACTTACGGAGTGCGCTAAAAGCAGGCATGCTAGGAATAATGCAAAATATGCAATATTATAAGGAAAAATGGCACTTAATTGTTGCGCCGTTCAAAGTTTACACAGCTCCGGAGAAATCTCTCCACATTACCTGCCTATATGTGTTGCAACGCATATATTTTCACAAAGACAAATTCAAAATATGACTAGTCATCATCAATCAAACTCAAATAGCCAAACCAGGCTTCAAAAACTCGGAGCAAGTACCGTACAACGGTTCTTACCAATCAAGAGTCCAGGTTCCAACTGCCAAGCTCCACAATCGCCCAAACGGCTCTCACGGCAGGACCGACAGAAGAGGTCTCAGTCGATGACCGGCGCCACCCAGACGGTCAGCTCGGAAGGGAAGGAAGAAAAAACCTCGGGATGCCAGGGCTAAGACGCCGCTGGCAGTGATCACGTCCCCGGCCAAACTCCTCACCTTCGTCGCGACCAGTCCTTCGAGCATCCGAGTCGCCGATGAGCCCCACGTGACGGGCGCCAATTGATGAATACAGGCCCCAGCTAGGCCCGTGAGGCACAAGGGTTCGCTCTCCTGTAACGGAATCTATAAGGAAGTTGGCACGGAAACTGCAAAGTACAAACACAGCATTTATTAACCCTTAAGGGTGGTCCTACAATCCACACAACACTCTTCAGTATTGCATGGAGTAGCACAAAGAACATTCGTACACAGTCCCCTTTTATACACAACAGAGGGGCTCATAAGTGGGTGGATACAACATGAAGCCGAAGAACATTACCATTTATGGTCATTCTCGATACTGAATCAATACATGGGCGGAGCCAACACACTCCTTGGGCCCGCGAAACACATGGTCAAGCAAGGCTAATTATAACAGATGTGGTCAAGTCTGGGCATGCGCCAGATGGACAGGAGAGAGCTATTTATAAACTGTTACTAGGCAGATTACAAGAGCAGCTAACACAGAGGTCGGACTCTCCTCGTGGTGAACACATGGCAGCATGTCAATACAAAATGGAGTCCGGACTTCGGTCAACATAACGAAGAAAACATGATCTAAAGGGAAAGCATTAATGTCTTTAGTAAATGCTTAATCACATTCTGTTTCAATTTACAACACTGTACTAGGGTCTGACAGGTAAACCAAACCAACCAATCATGGAATCACTAATTCGTACAATAATTTACAAAAGGGAGAGCATATGCACTTTAGCACTGATCAGCAGTGGTCAATAAAACAGTCACCAACAGGTCAGAAAAAATATAGGAGGAAGGCAAAAAGTTCATGGATGACCTTGCAAAAAGGGCCAAGTCCAACAGTAGTTAATAAAAAAAAGTCGGCCACCTTTGAGCTGGGTCGTTGGACTCGGCAGGGATGTCCGTTGTCCCCCCTCCTGTTTGCCCTAGCATTGGAACCATTGGCAGCCTGGATACGCAGAGACCCGATGATTCAGGGCATGCGCTGGTTCCCGGAGTGGGAAGACCGCATCTCGCTCTACGCAGACGATATCCTACTTTATCTGACTTCCCCGAAGAGGTCCCTGATTGTCATCTTGGAAATCCTTGCTATTTTCGGTAGATTCTCCGGATACTCTATTAACTGGAGTAAATCCCTGTTCTTTGCCTTGGCAGGAGAGCTGCCTATCCCTCCGAAGGGGTGCCCAATACAGATACGTACAGAGGGCTTCAAGTATTTGGGAATTTTCCTCTCCCTAGATCCATCACTTCGTTATACCCAGAACCTGCTCCCGCCTCTAACCAGGCTGCGGAAAGACATAAACAATTGGAAGTCACTCTCCCCTTCCCTACTGGGAAAAGTGGCCCTTTTTTAAATTACGTCTTTGCCGCGGTTTTTATATGCCCTGCAGAATTCCTTAGACCTGGTCCCAAAGTGCTACTTCAGGGAGGTGGAAGGCCTTCAGCGGGACTTGCTATGGAATGGAAAGCCACGTATCGCCCTCAGTAAGCTCACCTTGAACTGGTACGACAGGGGCATCAGCCTCCCTGACATTAAAAAGTACTATTAGGCGGCCCACCTAGCAGCCATCAATCATGGCACCTACACCCGTCCTGGGGATCCAGGCTATAATATGGATAGATGGCTTCTCTCTGGCGGGAACTATAATAGAGCCCTTTTTTCCAAACCACAATGCTTTAAACTCACGGGCCCCACCAAACATTCGATCCATGTTTGGCACGCTGCCACTAAATGCCTTGGATGGGATCGAAGGCTTACACGTGCGACCCCGTTATGGGACTCAGAAGAGCTGGGTAGTTTGTGGAAAAGTAAGGGATTTGACAAGTGGGACCTCATAGGTCTCTCGTGTATAGGTGATCTGTGGGACAAGTCGGATGTTAAATCATTCGCCACTCTGCAACAGCACTTCGAGCTAGCTGACTCGGAACTATTCCGTTACACACAGGTCAGACACGCGTTGCGATCCCATCTGCAGCATGGTACCACCCTTCCCGAATCTTCCCCATTGGAGGATAGAGTATTAGACGGCCACGTCCCTGATAACACTATCACACTGATACATAAAAAGTTGATAAAATAATATGCCAGAGCCTCTTCAATCACTTCGGGAGCGATGGTCCAGAGATGGAATCGAGATGGACGACGAGGAATGGCAAGAGGCCGTTTCCTCACCTAGAGTCGTGGCAATACCTGCGCGCCTCCGACTAGTCCAACTTAAAGTCCTTCATAGGGTTTATGTGACAGGACCCCAGTTGGTATGGATGGGGAGAATGGACGGGGGGGATTGCAGATGGGGATGTGGCCCATAATTTGGGAATGCGACAGTATTCAACCCTACTGGCGCAAAGTACACAACATCATTAACACAGTTTTATACATGCTACTCAGCGTTGAAGCTCGCAGATGCCTATTGAATATTTGGGAACCGACAGATCTGAATGATTAAATGACACAATGGGTCACTTTGGGGCTTATGCTCGCTAAGAGAAACATTGCACACCGGTGGAGAGCGTTGCATCCTCCTACAGAGGGTGACTGGGAAAAAGATCTGGACTGGTCAATGTTCAGAGAAAAGACGGTATATGTGGCCCGAGGTTGCCCTAAGAAGTGGACCCGTGGCTGGGGCTTGTGGAATTCCTATCGTGGGGACATATGTCAACCGCTCCTCACCATCGGCAGTGAAGATCACCCTTCACCCTAGACTTTCCAAGGGATATTTTGTAATGATTGATTTTGTCTATTGTTCTCATGTAGCCTGACTTATTACTTCCTCTGTACTGTAATTGATAAGCTGATGTCTAATAATAAAAAAGTTTTATAAAAAAATAAAAGATGTAAAATTTAGGGATCAACCCCTCATAGATAAGACAATAGTATCTAGACAGAAAATTAACTGGATTTCCAAACTCTCATATTTTTGAATCAATGAGGGCAGAAACCATGGACCACCTTGGAACCTTCAATAAAAGTTTTCAAAGGCTGGCTTATGTGGGCATGTAATGACATTTGCCATAGTTTATTAAGTATGGATCCATGCTCCATGAAGACTATTGAAATTTTGTGCTCCAATTTAATCGAGAACACAAGTGGAAGGCTTGTAGGGTTTTGGCGAAATTATTTCTCAAGTGTCAAGGAAACAGATACCTTACCAAAAGTCTCTCATACATAGAAGAAAATATTATTTTACCATCAGATATTAGGAAGAAAATTTATGAGAATAATTTCTTTATTTGAAGGGGGACCATTTACCGAAAATGCAGTCCTGTGCTAATTGGCTAATTTATTGTACACTCAAGATCATCAGTTATGAATCAGAAATTAATTTACAGCTCCATCCACATTGCCTGCTTATGGATTTTGCAAATGTAAAGATCTACATTTTTTCCTACTTTTTCCAAGTAGCATGCAAAGACCTATAGAATTAAAAAGGAAGAATTATATGTGGCTCACTGGTTCAAAACAAAAATATTTGAAGCTTTGGTGAAATTTTCTATAGAATATTCTTACACAACTTCTCTTATAATGCACATAGACATGTGTAAAGTTTTTTTAATGAAGTGTTGCATATTTATACTAACCACATAGTAGATGAAATGTGGATGTCTATTTAATTAATCTATGCGATTATTAAATGGAAGTGGGTATTGGCTTCATATTCTCCCTTAATAATAACATTAAAAAATTATATTATATTCTGCTTCAGCATTCGCAGCAAAGATGACGTTGATATTGACATCATAAGTAACATTACAATTTACATGAATATCAACTACGGAGAATTTCTTTCTTCCATCGTGTTACAGTACAGATACACACTCACATCAATGTGTATACAGTGTAAAGTAGTCCTTTTTTGACAGTGGAACGGGTGCCTTTCAGCCCCAAATGATATAGCAAGATCTGCGATATTAACAAGTGTGACTGCAGTAGTTCTGTTTTTTATGTATTCTTTAGAACATCATTAATTTGCTGACAGTGGTACTCTTCTTTATCACTACTCTGAAAATAGTGACTTTGTCGATGAAGTAAATAGTAATGTTATATGTGATGTCACTAATGATGTCCTTAATATCCTTTTTGATGTTAATGACATCTTGTATGAGGTCATGAACAATACATTATAGGTGAGGTATTGTTGAGCAGCTCACCATAGGTTGAATATTTGCATCATAATCATAATGTCCCATGAAATCAAATTCTTAATGTTTTTCAATACTGTAAGCTAGATACTGATCTTTGTGCTGCACAATAACTTCCCTAACATAAAGTTTGCGAGTGAAACAATATATTTACAAAGCGGGAACTCTCTATTACACATATATACACTAGTATCAGGTCATAAATCAGATCCAAGATCATTTTGTAATATATCAAAGACAGCAGAAAACAAATAAAATATGTTTACTAAGCAGCTTTCTATGATTCTGATAACCTTTAAAAAAATCTATTTTTTTTCTTCACAGGTCCGCCCATCAAAGAAAATCATTTGGATGAAAGTGTATTTTCTTATCAAAGCTAGAGGAGACAAGCTGTTCACAAGAAGTCATGCAGTTGGCTGCTTCTTTGTTGGAGATCAAAGGAGCAAAACACAAAATATTAAGCAATACTAAAAATAAGACAGTCACGCACCTTGGTGGACTTTTTTGCTCCATTCATAAAGTGCAAGAGAATGCATCCTGTAACCAGGGCCTTTCTTCTCATTGTGGTTGTTTATTCTTGCAGTAAAAGACTAACTGATAGAGGTAGCCTTTCCCAACCTGCACACTTTTGTGGGTAGTTCAGGTTTTTGAAATTCAGAATGTGGGGCCTGAATCCAGACAACAGTTGTTTAAACAGTTGGGAAGAAAATAGTGAACATCTGGAATATGACACTGTTTTAATCTTAGCCTGAGTTCTCAAATCCAATGCAATATACACACTTCCTGTCAGCACCTCCCATAAATGGACCCACTCATTATATTCAATGCATATAGGTCAGGACTCAATTTCTCAACCGTCAAGTGCAAGTTTTGATCTTCCAATCTACTTTAAGGATCGACATCTGGTGTGTGTAAAGCATTCAAAGATGGATGTGCCTGTCAGTTATTTTGAATTCTTCTTGAAGTGCAAGGAACTGTAGGTAACTTACACTGCAAGATTTGATCCAACTACCATGTAAAGTAATGACTAACCATAAATTCTCCGTCCATTACAAGACTTATTGTTCTGCTGTCCGTTGTAAGGAACACTTTTAATCTTTAGCTGATGCAAATATATTTAATCCAAGTTATCATTTCAGGGGCTGAATTTTAATTATCTGTCTACTGCACAGATCAAAGATCAATTATCCTTTGTGTGCAATAGCTGGCCTTCAATGTCCTGTCCATTGCAAGAAGTGATCATTCTGCTGTTAAAGGCAAGGACTAACATGCAACATTACAAGGACCAGTTCTCATGCCGTTCACAACTAAAATCAACCTACGTACTCTTTCCAATGAAAATAATGGTCCTCTTACCCATCATATTAAAAGTGATCTACACATTATCAGATAAAATTATTGCTCTTGTATTGCTGTATTTAAGTATTTGTATTCATATGCACTGATGCAGGGCTTGAACGTCTGTTTAGTATGAGGATTGATATTTTTACCATCTATTGCAAGGACTGGCCTTCAAGACTTCACCTGGTAAAATAACAATATTCAAACCACTCAGGTCAAGGACAGCCGTCCATTCACCAAGAGTAAATATCAAGTTCATTCTACATGCAGTGGATGAATTGAGTAACCTAAATTTCAGTCAGATAGCTGGTTCTCTGTCCTCTCAGTTTCATTGCAAAGAGAAACCTTTTTTGTTTCAAACAATCAATAAAATTCATAAACTACCATCCAAGCAGAGAAACGATGCATTTAGTGGACACATTCATTCTATGAGTCCTAATATAGGTGTATATTTGATATCCTTAGAGACTGAGGCACCGCAAAGGATCACCTGTAGATTGGGTGAGTGAACAGATTAGAAGGATGTTATGTAATACTTATCAGATTATAGAGAGCCTACTAAAACTGAGTTGTTTCGTGGCCTTTTGTTAATATATGTTTTTATTTACTACTCAATGGTACTTATACTATTGAACTTGGAAAGGCAAAAGTCGGACCATGCCATTCCCAGGTTTAAAATTTAATTTTATGTGCATTTTATATTCAATTGGATATTTTTACTACACGTTTTACACTTTGTTGACTGTTTTTTTGGTCAGATAAAAGCAGGTCAATTAACATGCCGAATGCAAATGCATCCATTCGTCATATTACTGTTAGTCCACCTAAATAATTGTTATCTATCCTGGCCAGATTCCCCTGCATGCAGAAAGTAGACCTTACTGCATTTATTACTGTTTTTAGATGTTATCAATTTTGCTAAATGCCTTTTGGGCTTGTATCACTAGCTGCAGTTTTTCTAAAGTTGATGGGGCAATTGTCCGGTGATATGCCGGGGGTAATTTGTTTTCAAGGTGACATTGTTGCCTTTGGTAATAACAAAGCAGAACATGATGCCAGATTATTCAAAATGATGTAGACTTTATAGCGTAATGGTCTCATAGCAGAAATGACCAAGTGTAAAGTTGCTGAACACAAGTCTCATACCTATTCATATATTCAGTAGAAAGGGTATTAATCTCAAGACCAAATTGGTTGAAGCAATTAAAAATGTTTCTGTTTCTCACTCAAATGATGATAGATCTTTTTTAGACATGGCTGACTATGCTAACTATGCTAAGTTTGTTAAGAATTTTCCACTAAATTATTTCATTTGAGTGGGTCTACTCAGGTCTACTTTAGCCAAAACTAAATTTGAATGGTCTACTGTACTCCAAAGGAAGTTTCAAGATATCAAAGATACACCAAATCTACAGGTCATGGAGGACAAGTGTCTGCGGGTTCCAGCAGCTCAGTGAGCATCGCAGCTCATGCCTGCAAATCATCTGCAAGTTTATCATCCCTGCGGATTTTCCACATACATCATTCTTCCACATTTGCCCATTCAGCTATGTCTCTTTTCCACTCTGCACATGTGGGATCCCTCGGGACAACTATCGTATACCTAACTGTCGTTTGGCTAATGTGAGCCCCAACTCTAAAAAATACCTACTTAATTTCTTTTCCTTTTTAAACAGAACCCATCCTAGGAGGGATTGCAGGAGTTCACTTTTAGCAGGGATCATAAATCCAGTACCAAATTACTTGTAACTGATGGGTTATTATCTGCTTCTCCCAGGATTGCTAGTTCATCTATAGAACTCCAATATTTTTTTCACCACTTATGTTTTAAGCAGGGTGTCCACGTCTTTGACGGAAATGGATGCGAATGAATGGAATGACTTTAGTGTTGATTGTGGACTTTCAAGAATGTAAGCAAGCAATCTCTAAGCAAGTGTGGTATTTAACATGCAATTTCGATGAGGTTTTGAAGAAAGTTAGAGAATACTTGGCTAAAAGGGCTAAAAGTTGGAGTTGAAATTCCAAAGTTGATCCTGACCTTAGAGGAATTGGGGACATAAGACACGAGTTCAATCAATCAATCAAATGTACTTTATTCGGTTTCTCTATACAACCATAAAAGTATTCTAAAACCGTACATAGTGTTGAATATAATCTGATACAAATTATTCATGCAAAAATCACATAAATAACAAATCTAGCTTTAAAATCTCATACAATACATAAAAATATGTTATATAATTCATATACAGAAAACATTGAAACAGGGAAGCAGAACACAAAAATAAGCACAAAATCCCTGACTAATCTGGGTGTATCACCAACGTGCCTAATAAGGCACTATACAGTCATTTAAAAAACACTATCAGTTAGTCACAACAGGCTCTAAGTCTCACAGCTGATTTTAAAAAGTTAAGAACATAAGAGACAGCATCATCAGACAAAAATTGTAAATAGACAAAAGCTGGTCGCACCCACCTAAACTCTAATCTTTTTAAAATAGGGGAGTCACATAATACTTACAGAACATTAAGAAATGAAGCATGTCCTGTGGAGACTTACCGTCGCAGTCACAGGACTCTAACATCTGACCTCTACTACACCCGCATGGCTGTGCCAACAAGAGTTGGAAAAGATCAAAGCGAAACCTGGTCAGTAAGAAACGCTCATAGGTACTGAGAGGCCCTAAAAGGTATGACTCAGTCGATTGTACAAGACTATAATCATAACAATAATACTCTGCCTGTGTCCAAAGTCACACTGTGCTAATAGTCACTGATATCATGCCACGGACATGAAGAAACTGCCTTCCAAAATATGGTACAAAAACCCATTGAGTACCAAAAATATTAAATTTATTTAATGAATATAATATTACACTTTAAATAAAACATAGTGACAGTGACACTACAATCATCCAGGCGCATCCAAAATCACTCACACACAGGCGTTCATGCAGGCAAACACATACTCACTCATACTCATACCTCCTGCAACGTAAGGTTTCCACATTTACAGAATATAGAAGTATAAACATGAACATTTTAGATATAAAACAAATGATCCTTGTAAAGTCAACTCATATGGAATACATATGATCAATAACAAAGTTAATACATGAGGCAAGAGATCACTTGATGATACAGTTCATATTTTAAATTCCATTTTTTTCTAACTGTATTAATAGTTGAAAGTGGGGGAAACAAGAAACAACTGCAAGTTGACAAGAAGAACTCCAGCGCTTCTTCAGGGCGCAACAATCAGGTGCAAAACGTGGGAGGACGCGCCTGAAATCAATGACCGACGGGATGGCGGCTGAACATCAACGTTTTTAAAGCATAAAAAATGGGTTCAGGGCCCGTATCAATTTCTATGGGACAGAGGTGTCCCTCCGCCAAGAGGGTGTGGTCTCAGAAACCTCCAAGGCGGGACCCAGCCTTATAACACTGTAGAGTCCATGGAAATAGATATCCCTCATTCGGACCCGTAAAACTCTCTAGTTTGGAACCCAGGACAGGCACACCTGATAGTCCAAATAGATCAGAATAATAAACCTGAGAGAGCGGGCGCAGCGGATTCAGATTTCTATCCAGCGCCTACGGCCGATACAGAAAAGACTGCAGGATGTCGGCAGGGTCCCCGCAAAGCCATGTCAGTCGATTGTACAGTTTTCGGAATAATTAATTTTGTTATCTACATCTGAAAAATAATACTCTACTTTACCTGTCTGATAAAATAAACTAGCTATTACACTACATGTTATTCCATACGTTGCTGGAAGGTAATGATAAGTCACTCCTTCTGAAACAGAGGCAGGTAACTGCATGCATACATAGCAGTCCCTTACATCCATTGTCTTTACATATTCATACAATAATTTTGAAAACACATCGTTAGAAAAATCAGTTATAGATCTGTCTTTATGTAAATGATTGTTATCTATTCTAGTCAGAACTATCTTTTGAATTTTCCCTATATTAGTTATGTTTTCAGTATGTCCTTCAAGTGTATCTATAGTAACCTTAAAAGAAATCAGAAGAGCAAGTATGCTCCACAGAAGCATTAATAATCCTGTACAACGACAACACATTTTACACCATCTTTTCATGAAAGTACATCTACTTTTGCTACTATCTATATTAGCCATCTTCGTTAAAATGGACCGTGTCTTTTGACTTAGCCTCTTCTACTTCACAACTAGTTTCTACCTCAAGGCTCTAAGCACCTACTTGGTTCTACCAGTTTCTATCTCTTGACTTATTTTATTATTTCTTCATCAGCAGCTTTCTGAATCTACTCAGTTTGGCATCTCATCGTTTTTCACTTTCTTCTCGTCATCCAAATACAGAATCTCCTGAATTTCCGTTTCTTCTTCCCCAATGTCGGACAAGATAACTCTCAGGATTTCTGATTCTTCTTCTTCTACAACCACTTTCAGTACCATCTCCTCTGGATTTTCTTGACTATCTGCCTCTTCTCCCTTTTCAGGCAGAGCCACGTACGTCCATTCCGGTGACTTATACTTCTGGTTAGGTTTCCTTGTTCTTTTACTTTCTTTATTCCCACTTATCTCTTCTTCTTTTGATTTCTCCTGACTTGACACTTCATTCACTTGTTCAGCCCTTGGTGAATTCACTTGTGTTAGTCAATATCTTAATTTCTTTATTTTATTTGGCCAAACGTCGTCTTTTGCAGCTCTTTTTAATTTACCTCCTTTGTCGTTCTTCTCATTTCTCCAAGCTCTCTTTCTCAGAACTCGACCTTCAGGTATCTCATTTTCGCTTTCTTCAGACTCTGTCTCAACTTGCTTTTTCTTTTCAACAGTTTCCTTTTCCACCACTTGTTTTGTTTTCCCTACTTCTGTCCCTCGTCGGGTCTCCGACACGCAATCTTCCTGCTGACTACTTGTCCCTTCACCTAACTGGATGTGTACCTCCTTGGGGGTCTTCCGCAGAAATCTGTCCCTCTCTCTCTGTACCTGTCCCTTGTTTACTTAAATTGGTTATTTCAGGTGGAATTTCTCTCAGTTTTTCATCTGGTACTTCTTCACGATTTTCTTTTATTGTTTCTTCATTATCTTTTCCTTTCTTCTTTCTGTGTTCTTTTCTGGAACCTTGCGTTTCCTGTTCGTTTCCAGAATCTGAACTTGTATCAGAAATCTGCAGTCTTCTTCTCAGAGAGCTACTTCTGGGGACTAAAGTTAGACTTGGTTCTGTTTCCCCCCTTTCAGAGTTTTCTCGTGTTTTTGACTCTTCGTCATCTGACTCAGTACTTGATTCTGATTCATCGAAATATTCCTTTTCTGTGCTGTCCACTGGATTTGGAATTCTCAATGTATGACTTGCATGGATCCAATTTTTCAGTCCAGCACACTTCACAGCTGTTGTTGTAGTCAGAATGACTTGTCTTGGCTTTCCCCACCTTGGAACTAAACAATTTCTTCTTCTGTGGACCTTTATCCTCACCCAGTCCCCTGGGCTCAGATCATGGGCTGGCTTCTTTTCAAGAGTGGTGGCATCCGCTCCAACCTGATGAAACACAGAATGAACTGCGTCAGCCAGGCCTTTACAGTATTCCAACACCATGTCATCAGTTATAGTCATCAACTTGTTGACTGGTATAAACACGTGTCTCATAGCGCGTCCCATGATTATTTCGTGAGTGCTTAACCCTGTAGTTCTGTCTGGAATTGATCTAATAGTCATGAGTACCAGAGGCAAGACATCAGGCCATTTCATACCTGTGGCCAAACACATTTTCCCTATTCTATTTTTGATAGTACCATTCATTTGTTCAACCACACCAGAAGCATCTGGTCGGTAGGCGCAATGTAGTTTCTGTTGTACATTCAATGCTTCACTAAATAATGTTATAATTTCATTATGGAAATGACCTCCTCGGTGTGATTCAATTGTCACTGGGAACCCAAACCTAGGGATGAACTCTCTCAACAGTTGCTTTGCTACCGTCATCCCATCATTTCTATACTTCTATAAAAATTTGAGTCATGGGAGCTCTCATTCCTTTTATGATTCTGATTCTGTCTATCGTTATTTTCCTTAGTCCTTTCTCAATGTTATGTCATAAATACTGTACTTCCTTTTTACAAAATTGTAATTTCGATGGTGACACTTTAAGTCCTCCATCTGCCAAATGATTCAGCAAGACTATCGTGTCTACCTCACAACCTTCACGTGTTTTCGACGCCACCAGAAGGTCGTCGATGTACTGGACTAGTACAGAACTTACGGGCATTTCTAGGTTCTCCAAAGACTTCTTCAATAGCTGATTAAATATTGAAGGGCTTTCTGTATACCCCTGTGGGATTCGGCACCATGCCAAAATACGCTCACCAAAACGAAATGCAAAAATTTGCTGACTGTCATTATGTAATGGGATAGAAAAGAAAGCATGGCACAGATCAATCCATTCTGCATCATGGGGAATCTGATATAAAATCACGGATGGATTTGGTACAATAGGACAAAATGACACAACAATTTTATTCACCTTTCTCAGATCTTGTACTATTCTAAATTTCCCACTAGGCTTTTTCAGTCCCATTATTGGTGAATTACATGGACTACTCATTATTTCTCTCAAGATCCCTTGCCTGATCATTTTCTCTATTACGGGAGTTGCTCCTTCAATTATCTCAGGTGTCAATTTATATTGTGGGACGTTTGGATAGGTTACTCCTTCCTTTACAGTTATTTTAATTGGATCTATATTTCTCATTAGCCCCACATCTTCTCCAGGGAAATCCCAAACTTCTGCTTTTACTGATTGTTTCAATTCCTTTGGTAATTCATCAGGGTTGAATACAGCCTATGTTTCAGTAACCTCACCTTCTCTGTTAGCTATGGTCATTTTATACAGTACATCATCAGCTGGTGTTTCAAATGCTATTCCATCCGGAGTACAGAATATAGTGCAATTCATTTTGCACAACAGGTCCCTACCTAATAAATTCACAGGACTGGTGTCGCACACAACAAAGCGGTGCATCTCTGAAAATTTCCCTTTGCTAACTTTCACTGGTTGTGTAAGGTAAGTTTTAATCTGTCTGTTGGATACACCAACTACTTGGATCATTTCATCCGAGAGAGGAAGATTCTTAACATCAGCTGATCTAACAGTTGATCGAGTAGCACCAGTATCGACTAGGAAAGTCATATTTCATTATTAACCTTCCCATCTACAAATGGTCCTGTCTGGTCTACTTCTAGAGTTGCGCCAAGTACGCACTCTTCTTCCTCCCTTCGGCACCGTCAATAACTTTCTTCTGAGTCACTTTCATCTCGTTGCAGCCAATACTGCGAAGCAGCGCTAGTGCGTGGCAGCTTATTTACCTGTTCCTCATTGTAGAATCCCGATTCATTACTATACTTCAGAGAGTGTCTGCTCTGTGGAAAAGGCGGTTTTGGCACCTGATTCTGTGGGGTAACAACCTGCTGCTGTTGCTGCAGTTGACCACTCACCTCATTCTGCACCTGTGGGTTCAATGATGGATTTTCATTGTTAGTACTTGGGGGAAATTTACACTCGGGATTTCCAATGCCCTATCCTACCGCAATTATGGCATGGGAACTTCTTTTTAGCTTCTTCTATATTGTCCTTTCCTTTCCCAAGACCAAATTTCGGTCTCATTCCTGTGTTATTTGCTTGTTCCACTAATTGAGCTTCCTGCCTTTCTGCTACCTTTACCTGTGCCCACATAGCCTTTTCTTTCAATTTTCGCTGTTTTGCCTCAATCTCATCACTAAAGTATTTAGCATGTCTCAATACTTCATCTATTTTCTTATTTTGCCAATCAACAGTATGTTGTTTAATCATTTCCCCAATTTCTGGACGTAAACCATATACAAATCTGTATACAAAATGACTCAAATCCTTTTCACTCAGATTCTCATCTCTACTAAACTGTTTAAAAGCTAGTATCAGCCTTTCATAGTATGCATGTACTGACTCCTTACTTTCTTGATGTGTTCGGTCAATCTTTACCCAGTCTGTTTCTTTAGGAGGTACCTTGTTTTTCAGAAATGCCATAACCTGTTCATATTTCTTCATTACCTCAGGGTCTGGAGCTCCGGTTTTAGGATCCCTAGGGTATTCCTGAGTTGGCCAATTTATCATGAGCTTGCACTCTGTCCATAAATTTGCTGGTACTATTATGTCAAATAGACTATTCAAATCAATCCATAGTACTTTAGACAATTTTACAAATCGGTCTACTTGCCTGTACCACTCAACGGGCTTCTCGCGCAGTCGAGGGAAATCATTCGTAAAAGACAAAATATCCTGTTTTGTCCATGGTACATTTACATATCCTCCTCATGGAATCTCTCTCATAGGGCATTCTGTTACTACCTTTTCCTTTTCTCTTACAGGAAATGCTGAAAATGTCTTATCTGAGGCATCATCCCGTTTTCTATACCACCTGCTTCTCCATTTATCCACATCTCCCCATTTTCTCAACAAAATAATTATTTCCTTAATCTGGCCTGTTCGTCCTGTGGTATTCATGTTTTCAATATCTTTTTCGGTGAAATCTACTCGATAGGGTTTCTGTAAGGCTTTTACCTTTTCAATATCAATACCCATCTCATTTGCCACTTCTTCTAACCTTTCATGTAGGTTTTTCGCTCTCCATGTCACACTTTTGCACAAAAATAGCAATTCCTCATCAATTTTTCCGTGGGGATAGTCCCTACTATTAATTCTTCTAATACCATTCGTAACTTGGCCACATCAATTGATTGGGATTCTTTATCTTTTCTCTGCAAACTTCTTAACCATTCACTTAACTCCTCTGTAGATGGTCCTACTGGCTTCTCTACATTTCCCTGTCCAAAATCTTTTTGTGTTTCTGACATCGTCTCTATCATTGTCATACGTTTCTCTGCACAGTTCTGACCTACAAACGGGTTATTTGAAAAATTCGGTTCAATCATATTCCTAGTCTGTCTCCATGGATTCTCACTATGACTCATTCTTGGTTGTTCAACTGGTTTATTACTTTTATATGGAACTGTCAAACAATGTTCGCTATCTTTCTGCTTGTCAAAAATAGGCATTACTGGACCTATCGTTACTGGAACAGTTACCGCTTCTAGATTCTTAGTCAATTCTCTTATTTTCTCGGTTAATTCTACGGTCGTTTTTGCTAATTCTACAGAATTTTCTCCATCCATTTTCCCTCCGGACTTCTTTTCTACATCTATAATGGCATTGTTTTTACCCAAATCTTGGAACTCTGGTTCCGATTTTCTGATTCGTACTGTTTCTTTCATTGGGGCACTTGGAGTTAATATTTCTGGTTCTGGTCGGTATGGTGGTGGATTCTTATAGAACATATCATCAAGAACATCATCCTCTGACTCATTCACTCCATATCTTCTCGATTCCACATTATGCCTCTTTTCTACACATTTTCGTCCTTCATTCTCTTCTGCAGTTCTTACGGGGAACAAACCTTCAGTCATACTCGCATCCCGCCACCTTCTCATCATCATCTCGATCATCATGATTTTCATGTCCGTACTGTCGACCAAACATGTACCTATATCTTCCGCCACTTCTCTGTCTCTCTCGTTCGTGCATCTCATCTTCCCACTCTGTCAATGCCTCAAACTGTGTTGGTCTAGGTCTTGGTTCTAAATTCATCATTTTCTCTTTCAAATTTCTCAAAATTGCCAAATTAAATGAACCATGTTCTGGGAAAGCTAGGACTCCATCGTTCCTTGTATATTTTACCCAATTGTCTAACCAAATACAAGTATGATATCCGTATTTTGCAACCATGAAGGATGCGGGCGTTTTCGGTAACTGTCCTTCCATTGTCACAATCGGTTTGTCCTTCTTAAACCACCTTTTAATTTTACCAAACCATGACTTTTTCCCCTTTTCTGGTGGATCGTAATACATTTTCCTGTCTTTCGTGTGTCGCTAGTTTCTTCTTATGACTGTACTGCTACTCTGTCCAATTGCAGCGCGACTCACACTAACGCACCAATCCGAAGCATCTACGTCACTGTCACAATTCTCAAATTCCAGCGCGATTCACACTAACGCACCAATCCGGAGCGTTTTACGTCACCCTGTATTCTCCAATCCTAGCGCAGCGTACACTAACGCACCAATCAGAAGCTAACTGGCCAATCCCAGCGCGGTCTTTCTGATGTCAACAGCTGCTGCGGCAGCCCCTGCTCCTGTCTAACCCTCCTTCACAATCCGCTCAGTAAGTTTTTGTTTCAATTTCTACAATTCTGTTAGTAACAACATAGAAACGTCTCCATTGTCCGCTTTGCTAACCAAAGAATAGCAATAGACCTTTCTCGCGAGAATTCCGTCTTTCCCGAGAGCAGCGCTTACCTCTGCCCTACTACGAAATTGTTACTTCCGTTGATAAAGTAGCACATCCCTCTACTTCACCCTTCTAGCAAGCATCAACTAACCACTTCTCTAGAATTAAGCCACCTAGTTGGAGACCCAATGCTCCTGAGAAATAAAACCAGAGTTTCGTAATTATTCGGAATGCCTTTTCATACACACACTTTCATATGGAAAATGTAGTACATTCACACAGAATTCTGTCTTTCCCGAGAACAGCGAACAGTCTGTCCTACTACAGAATTATGACATACGTTGATAAAGTAGCACTTCCCTCTACATTACCCTTCTAGCAAGCTTAGGGAGCACCTATTACCTTTCTAGTGATAAGCGTTATCGGAATGCCATTTGGACTCCTGGTACCTAAGCCCAAAATTTCACAGGTAACCTTCGCTATCATACACACTTCTCTCATATAGGAAATGTCTCTAATGGTAACACGCGACGATGCTACCGAATCGAACCCAGACAATGCGTCGTGCAACTTCAATCGTTACACGTTTCCCCTGGGTACCTACAGGACAACAACAATTCCGTCTTTCCCGAGAGCATCGCTTACCTCTGCTCTACTACTGAACCGTTACAAACTTCCGACTTCCTACATCCCAGAAGCTGTGCTAACGACATAGAACTCGACGCGACTCAACATAGAGTGTTAGTACATAAATCACTACTAATCAATAACCAATAATCAATAAGCTATGTACAAGCAATAGTCACCAAACCAAAACAATAACAACCATCATTCTGCTACCAGAAAACTGCTGGAGCGTGGGATACAAAATCCCTCCCTTCGGCACAGACCAAAGATCTCACAAACAAACTCAATCAATACATTCGCTGGTGGGGCCCATAACACCAACATTCACTCATCATCAGTCTGTATTTCTCGGGAGATGATTGTTCCAAACGCTGTCATGAAAGGAAATACCCCTCGACCCAAATGAGCAATAAATCTACCTAACCTTCTTTTCAGCTCATTCGGCCCTAAATTCCACCTTTGGTATTCCTTTCATAGATTGGTGATGAATCAGTTAGTTGCTGGTTAGGTAATCTCTAATTCTCCATTCACTTTCAAATAATACATTTTCCATGAATAAACAACCCAACTCATTTAATAATTTGATCAAATCAATCTTTATCTAATCAATGCAAGTTAAATCATTTGTTATTCAAGCCGCCAATCATCAT
The DNA here is from genome assembly GCF_964204655.1 of Triturus cristatus. Taxonomy (NCBI): domain Eukaryota; kingdom Metazoa; phylum Chordata; class Amphibia; order Caudata; family Salamandridae; genus Triturus; species Triturus cristatus. The sequence goes on from NC_140587.1 coordinate 167,931,840, forward strand.
ATTTACCTATTCTGGCTAATTGTGGTCCTCTAAGTCAAAATTTTGGGTATCAGTTCAGTCTGTCAAAGATTCAGGGAAACAGCTGTCCTGCGGTGTCACCGTCCTCTCCATCATTATAACTTCAGGAACCAAAGAACGATCAGAAGAAGGGTCGTCGCCCCGACCTCACTATTCTACCACAATTTATAGTAAAATCACTGACAAATAGTAACAAATATTGGTTTTCAGCTTTTCTGATTGGGTAATCAGAGATCGTCCTACAGAGTTCTCATTAAGTTTGTCCATTAGATCATCACACTTGCTGGTTCCGGTTTTAAGAGATATTCCATTGTTCTAAGAAAAGCTGGCTTGCTTCCCAGGGCGACCTTGGTGGGTACAGTCTGGTTAGGGTCAAGATGAGGCCACCGTTGCTGGCGTTAGCGCAGGCGCATTTCACCCAAAACCTCGTGGAGCGTCGTCGGTTACGTTAGGTACAGGGGGTAGCCATCTTGTGGCAGGCCCAAATGGTCAACTTAAGGAAAAGAAACACAAAACGTAATTAATACATAGAAATAGCTAAAAAAAAATTATTCCCTCGCTAATACCCATATGTGTGTGTATTTATCCAGCAGAAAGCAACACTCAAAGCGGTTTATACTCACTTAATAAAGCACAAATCACCACTACATCACAAAAGCGACATATATCATGCAGTATTCTAATTGTCTATTATTAGTATGCGTACATATTTAGTTTACGTATTAATTAAGCCATGCAAATGCAATCCCATGTGTATTTCAGTTATTAATAAGGTTAGTTAGTACTTTTCACTTCAAACAATTAATACGATTACAATTAATCAATTAATCTAATTAGTATAAGCATGCAAATTGGGAAGGGTATACAAAATTTTGCATTACCCGCTCCAGCACCATCACCAGTGACTAGGGCCCGATGCACCAGTTGCTCTCAGGAGTAGCGCGGGCCGGCCAGAGTCAGTCGGCCTACCGCTAGTGATGCAGGCCCAGGGCCTGATCTGATCCGGCCCCTCGATCTCTCACAGCCTGGCTCTGGATACGCTTCTCGGTCCACCAGCTTTGGGGGCTATGCCCAGCTATTGCTACGCTCTCTGTCTCTGGGGACCCCCGGTCGACTGTTGCTACTGCCTCCGCTGATCTCTCGCTGTGTCGGGGCCACGTCCAGTCCCGGGCTGCAGGCTCCTGCAAGGCTTCTCTGGATCACGATTCAGCCGTTACCACTCCTGTGACTCTGTCGCCTCAGGCTACCCCAGGACCTCCGGGGCAACCAGTCCTCTGGTTCGGTGTGACAAGGCATGGGCAGTGGGCCCTGTCGGCGAGACCAAGCGTCAAGCAGGCACGTCCTACCTGGTCGCCATCTCGGCCACGCCCGATATGTTTTTTTAAAGAAATAGACCAGCAGTCTAGTGAAAGAGCTGGTACCAAAAACACTGATTTTCTATATTGTTAGCCTTCATCTTTCATTTTTCTTATTTTTTGTTGCTTTTAGAAAAGTTCATGTAACTCAGATATTGCACACAACTTCCTTTCTCTCCTCTCCCATACTCATAGTCACTCACACCACTATCTCGCTCACTCACACACTAATTAAGCATTTACACTATTAATTCATTTCATATCTTTCTACACACTTTCAATACCATCCTTTTCAAATAATAACATTAAATACACTCTCCTATTCTTTCACTCTCTTCTACATACACAACTACAGCCTCTTTATACACCTATGACATGCTCTCCCCTTCTATCTCTCTTTCTCACACACTATGTATACTATGGGGCATATTAACAAGAAAAGGCGTTAAAATTATCGCCGCTTTAGCGGCAGAAAACTGCCGCTAAAGCGGCGATAATGGGCTTGATCATATGCCCTTCAGAATTCCCATAAAAGCCCATGTTCTGGTGTCAACATGGGCTTCTATGGGAATTCTCAAGGGCATATTATCAAGCCCATTATCGCCGCTTTAGCGGCAGTTTTCTGCCGCTAAAGCAGCGATAATTTTGACGCTGTGCTTGATAATATGCCCCTACGTTTGTTCGACCTGGCACCATTGGCGAGGGTCTCCCTTCCATTTTTCGCTGTTGTCTCCTCTGTTGTTGCTGGTATTAGATGCTCTGGGCGCTGTGCCACTGCCATTCAGTGCCACAGCGTGAATGCTCCCTGTGTAAATATGACATGTGAATTGGTATATCCATGATTGGCTTATTTGGTTTACCTGTTAGTCCCTAGTATAGTGGCCTGTGTGCAGTCCAGAACTGCCACCTTGGCTGTGAAGTTCACTGTTATACTCTACACCTGTATCCATCACCTGTTTACAGCTGTTTATCTGTGCCTGTATTAAATAGTGTGGAATGTTGGGTTGCCTAGTTACTAGGGATAGAACTGTGGGGAGTTGAGAAGAGAGGAGAGCGGTTGGTGTGGGAGGCAGTTGTCCTGGCTCTTGTCTGCCGTGCAGTTTTGTCTAATAAACTTCAATTCAACTCCACTCACCTTCGTCTTGATTACTACAATTTATTGGCGACGATCGTCTCTACTGCACAGCAACACGCTCTACCCTGCGTGCAACGGAAGCTTTGAAGGCCATGAACTCTCGTTTTCAACCTGCCTGGCGGTAAGACTGTTCAAGTTTTTCGTTTTTCACTAAACGGAAATCAGCTGCTGTACGCGTCTTGCTCGTAAAAAAAAAAAAGGAAAAAACTGTTCCGTGTGGGCGAAAAGGGTGTTTCACGTCTCGTCGTAGGGGCACTGCTTTTATTCTTTCGTACATGCTCCTTTGACTCGCAGAAGCGCCAGCAGTCCCATCGGTGCAGCTAAAAGACATTTATTATTGTTTTTAAAGGAGTTTTCACGAAATTTAAACGTTTCATCATCACGCGCAGGTGCATGCGCAGTTTTACTCTCGTGGTTGCCTGACAACGCATCGCGTTCTCCCAAAGAATCCTTTCAGTCCGTGCATTCCTCACTGCTGCTGTTCTTTCTTCGAGCTGTTTCTGCGTGCCGGGAGCCACCCGGTACGACGTGCAAAACATGCCGCCATTTTGTCTTTTAAGACATTTGCCATCCAACCTCGCGAAGGTTTTGCCAACCACGTCACGTACAATACAATAAAGAGACACAGTTCTACCAAGCAACATCTCTTTAACTCTATGCTCAGCTGTATCTACGTGTCTACGTTTGGGACCTCTGTGAGAATGCTTTTACAATCCTAAGACATTTCGTTGTGGGTGAACCGATCTATGGTGATTCACACACCTTTCTACAATCCTAAGACATTTCGTTGTGGGTGAACCGATCTACGGTGATTCACACACCTTTCTACAATCCTAAGACATTTCGTTGTGGGTGAACCGATCTACGGTGATTCACACACCTTTCTTACAATCCACAATCTATAACTCTTATAAAGTGCGATAGTGCTCAGGGTTATTTATTTATACCTACACGCGCTGAATCTGGTTCCTAGTTTTCTCCTCTTTAAGCATTGGTGTTAACTAGGTTTTTCACACTCGTTTACATTTTGGTCATGTTGTTCCAGATCAGCATTTAGTTTCAAAGTTATTTTAATTTTTTTATTTTTCACTGTTATCATTATGCAATCTGTTGCTCCTCCTCCCTCTTTCCTTGAATCTCCAGGAGAACCACCAGTAAGATGGGAAATTTGGTTTGATGCGTTTGAAACGTATTTAGGAGCAATAGGTGCTTCAAGATTTAGCAATGATCGTAAAAAATGGCTTTTGCTTCATTCACTTGGTTTTGAGGGGCGCTCCATCTTCAAACACTTGCCAGAAATTGTTTAGGTGCCTGATGAACCAGTCGACGTTTATCAAGACGCATTAACAAAGTTAAAGACCAGGTTCGACAAACAACCCAGTTTAATGGTTCTACGTCATAAGTTTCTGAAAAGGTACCAAAGTGAAAGTGAAGACGTTGACTCTTATATCTCTGCATTACGCAGACTTGCTTCCTTCTGCCAGTTTGAAGCATTCACTGATCAACTCATACGTGATCAATTTGTCTGCCACTGTAGAGACAAGCAGATTCGTCAAAAGCTACTCTCGTTAGCTAATCCTTCTCTGGATGAGACAGTGAAGATTGCGAAGAGCATTGAAACTTCGCAAACATCCTTGAAGGAGCTAGAAGATAAACCCACTGATGCTGTAAATGTAGTTTCTTCTAATAGTAAAGTCAAAACTATTGATAATAAGCCCAAGAGCAGTGCACAAAAACTTCAAAATTGTGGTAAAAGTAATGTAGATTTTCAAAATCAAAAACAAATGTGCTATCGTTGTGGTAATCCGCCCCACATTAAAGTTGCTAAGTGTCCTGGAGCTAATGTAACTTGCAACTATTGCAAGAAGATTGGACACTTCGCAAAAGTTTGCATGAAGCGTAAATTTAGCAGAAGGTCAGTTGCTTGTGTTATGGAGTCAGATCAAGACTCAGATCCTGAAGTTGTATCTGTTGTATCCGTCATTAATGAATTTGTAGGCACCATTGATGAATCAAAGGAATGTGTAGATCCTATTGCTGAAATCATTGTGGGAGGAAAAACACTCAATCTCTTAGTCGATTCTGGTGCAAAAATTACCATGATTACACAAGATCTTTTTCTTCAAACTTGGGGAGAAAGACCTCTCCAACCTCCAGACCGTTCACCTGTCTCTTATGAGGGACGGAAAATAGATCTCTTGGGGTTTTTTGAGGATGAGCTGGTATTCAAAGATAGGTCAATTACCGGAAAGGTGTATATGGCAGTAAAAGGACTCAATATTTTGGGGTGGTACCATCAGGGTCTTTTTAAGATGATGCTCAGGCCCGGTGCTTCTGAGCAGGTGCTCCTGGTGTCTGATGATTCACAATTGTGTCAATGGAGTAAACGTTTTCCCTCGGTTTTTAGTGGGGGATTAGGTACTATTAAAGGGTTCAGACACAAGATTTTAGTAAAAGATGGTGCACTACCTATCAAACATAAATTAAGAGGTGTACCCTTCAGTGTGAGAGAAGATCTTGAGAGGGAACTTAAGTCATTATGCGATCATGGAATCATCGAGCCCACTGAATCGTCTCTTTGGCTTTCGCCTTTGGTCGTCGCACGCAAGAGATGTGGGAAACTGCGTGTTTGCATTGACTTGAGATCCCTTAACAAAGAAATATGGGTTGATTCCCACCCATTACCTAAGATCTCTGATCTGTTTGCTAGTGTTAGAGGGTCCAAGATTTTCTCGAAACTAGATCTAGCAAGTGCTTACCACCAGGTTGAATTGGAACCTGAATCTCGTCCACTCACTGCGTTTGTATCTCCACTAGGTACTTTTCAGTACAAACGAATGCCCTTTGGTCTGGCCTCTGCGGCTTCAGTCTTCCAGCGGGTCATGCAGAACATGTTGGGAGGGATATCCGGTGTACTCGTTTTTCAGGACGATGTTCTGATACATTCTAAAGACAGTGTAACTCACAACTCTATTCTTGAAAAGGTACTATTGACTTTCCAAAATCATGGTGTTGTTGTCAAGCCAGAAAAGTGCATGTTCCTTACTGAGGAAATTGAATATCTAGGTCATCTCATTTCAGGTGAGGGGATCAAACCAAGACAAGGATTGCTTGATGCTATCAGTAATGCTCCAACGCCGTGTGATAAAAGTGGTGTAAAGTCGCTTCTAGGTTTATTGGAATTTTACTCAAAGTTTATACCAAATTATGCGACCATTGTTAGGCCCATCAGTTCCTTACTTTCTAAAGGTTGTTCATTCGAATGGTCGTCTCAATGTGAAACGGCTTTTCAGTTTGTAAAGGAATCTCTCGTTAAGAGTAATGCTTTGAAGCCTTTTGACCCGGTGTTATCCTCCTGTATCACAGTCGACGCCAGTCAAGTAGGTCTAGGCGCTGTGCTCACCCAGAATAGTTCGAAAGGGGAGAACACTATCGCCTTTGCTTCAAGGGTTTTGAGAGATGGCGAGCTCCAGTATTCAGTTATAGAGAAAGAACTTTTAGCTTGTTTGTGGGCAATTGAAAAATTTCGAACATATATTTGGGGAAAGCGGTTTCTATTGAGAACTGACCATAAACCGCTTATTTCTATTCTCGGGGGTGGAAGTAATAAATGTTGTTCCCCGAGGATCCTCCGTATGGTCTCACGTCTTATGCAGTACCATTTTGATGTGGTACATATCGCTGGAGGTAGGAATCTCAGGGCGGATTTTTTCTCTTGTTTCCCTGTTAAAGATGACGAACATGAGAAGTCTTCTATTGAAATTGGTGAAGAAGATTCCGACGATTGCTTAGTAGCCTCACTTGATTTAGTTGAACATGGGGTTCAATCTGCTGAAAGTTGGATTAGAGCTCTTTCAGATGATGATATTCTCCAACGTGTGTGTGGTTTTGTTAAGTCAGGTTGGCCAAAGGAACGGTCTCTTCCTTATTCTTTACAGCCCTTTTGGAAAATTGAAACAGAGATTTCTCTTGAAGATGGTATTCTGTTAAGGGGGGAGAAGCTCATAGCTCCTCAAAGTCTTAGGAATGACATTGTTCTTAAGGCTCATGAGGGACATTTGGGTTCCACTCTCACGAAAAGACGTGTTCGTGAATTTTTTTGGTGGCCCGCTATGGATAGCGATATTGATAGTGTTGTCAGTCACTGTCACATTTGTAGGTCTGCTGACAAAGGTTTAAAAACTTTTACTCCTCCTCTCTTGCCTATTGAATGTCCATCAGAACCTTGGTCCAAGGTTGGCTTAGACGTTATGGGACCTCTAGAGATCCTGCCTGGTGGATGTCGTTTTATCCTGGTCCTTGTTGATTATGCTTCAAAATGGCCTGAGATAAAACTGGTTAAAGAAGCTTCCACCAAGAACATTATTCTATTTTTGAAGGATCTGTTTTTGAGGGAGGGTTTTCCTGGGAGTATGGTGACTGATAATGGTTCACAATTCACTAGCAGTGAATTTGATTCTTTTCTAAGATTGTGTAACATTCAACACACTAGGAGCTCACTTTATCATCCCCAGTCGAATGGTTTGGTTGAGAGACTGAACAGGGTTTTGGGTGATTGCATCAAATGGGCTAAGTCAAGTAACTGTGATATTGTGAATTCCCTTAATAGTATGTTGTGGTTCTACAGGACCACTCCGCATTCAACAACTAAAGTGTCTCCTTTCGACCTACTGAGAGGAAGGAAGCCTAATACAAGTTTTAAGCCAGCTTGGATGAACAAGTGGATTAAAACTGTGCCGGATATTGACAGTCTCATGCTGTTAGTCAAAGAGAATGTTTCCAACTCTCAGTCCAAACAAAAATCTTGGTTCGACAGCAAGAGAGGTGTGAAAAGTGTGCCTCTAAAAGTTGGAGATCTTGTTCGTGTTAGATCGCCAGTGCACGTAAGAAAGGGGGAAAGCAAATTTGGTTCTCCAATATCTGTCACTAGGTTGGGTAGGAACTCTGTGCAAGTGGAAGGAGGTAAATGGTGGAATGCCAGCAAAATTGTTAAAGTTAGGATTACTCATGATGTTTCTTCTACTGGTACACATTCATACAGCAGCGGTGGGAGTATTTCTCCTACTGGGTTAGGTAATGGCAAGAGTGCTGTTTCTTCTTCTTTTGTTCTGAGGAAAAGTTCAAGACCTAGGGTGATTCCCATGAGATACCGTACTGCTGTGTAATGTTTTGTTGTTTCTTACATAGGCCCTATCAATCGTTTTAAGTGTAATACTTTTGGAATTTTCTGTTATCTCTTCTATGGATAGAATTATCGTTTTTGTTAATAAGGAAAGGGAATGTAGTGCTAATTGTGTTATTTTTTGTGTTTTTTTGTTTCCTATTTTCTCTTTTGTTTACTGTGTTGATTATGGAACGTCAGTTCTTAAGTACAATGTATATTTTGTTATTATTGAGAAAGGAGGATATGTTATACTCTACACCTGTATCCATCACCTGTTTACAGCTGTTTATCTGTGCCTGTATTAAATAGTGTGGAATGTTGGGTTGCCTAGTTACTAGGAATAGAACTGTGGGGAGTTGAGAAGAGAGGAGAGCGGTTGGTGTGGGAGGCAGTTGTCCTGGCTCTTGTCTGCTGTGCAGTTTTGTCTAATAAACTTCAATTCAACTCCACTCACCTTCGTCTTGATTACTACAATTTATCCACTTCCCAGCCCCTGAACCTTCACTTGGCATCATGTAAGCCACCCCTATGGTAGGGTGCATTGTATGTGTAAGGTAGGACATACCTTGGTGTGTGTAGCATGTCCTGGTAGTGAATTACACCCAATTTTCCCTTGGGGGACCTTCTGTACTTTACAGGCCCTCTCCAAGGCAGTTATCCATTTGTGGATGTCATCTCCACTCTGGTAGGGAGGGACAATCTTACTTAGGTTTCTATGGTCATAAGACCTCTCCCTATCTCTAGGGAAATTGCTGCCACCAAGGGACTCTAGTCCCTCCTTTTTACTAGCTCTGTAGAGCTCTAGGGCTTCCCTATCTAGGGCCATCTGCTGCTTTCTGAGGTTGAACTTATCTTGCTCATACTTCAGCAGTCTCTCTCCTCTCCTGGGAGGTATCCCTCCCTCTGTGAGAAGAAACAGTGGTCCCTACAGATGAGGTAGACTGAACAGACTACCTTGAGAGAGATCTATCCCTTCTAACCCTGTTTTCAACTCATGCTGGAGGAACAAAGAGGGGAGCATTGTTGTCATCCTCCTCATCCTCATCCAGGGGAGCTGGGTTCACCAGATCCTGATCATTGTCATCAGTCTGGTCAGCAGTAGAGGTGGGGTCACGGTAGTTTCCACCCCTAGGCCCACCCTCAGCTGCTGCCCCACCCACTCTGCCTACCCCTTCAGGCCCACTAGGCCCTGAGAGATCATCCAGCCTGAGTATCTTTAAAAGACTCTGGGTGGTTGGGCTTTTGCCTGTCTTCAGCTTCCTAATGGAACATAAGGCCCTAAGCTGTGCAAAGGAGAGATCCTCATATTTATAGGGGAGAAACCCACTGGCTTCTGGCAGGGACCCACTGGTTCCTGGCTGATTAGACATTACTAGTGTGGTGTGGTGTATTGCACTACCTACACTAGTGTGGCCTACTAAACTCTCTTGAGTTGTAGAAAGGGTGTGCTATCCCTTAACACACAACTCTAAGTTCAGTAGAACTTACTGTATACTAAACTTGATATTATATGTACCTAAGGTACCTTTAGTGGTTTTCAGTTGATCAATTCAATTGAGATTATCTGGTAAAACAATAGCAAGCTGGAATCCCACCGCTGCCACCAATGTGAGAAGTTGGCCTGATATATGCTGTCCACTAGTTATAGTGGGCAACTTGTATCAGTCCAAACAACCCCTTATGGTGATAGGTTAAAGACAACCTTTATTGAAAGCTATCCTAGTGGTAGCTATGGAGAGCAGCCTTCATGCTAAGTCTTGAAGGAATGTAAAGCAGCTTGTTTTACCAGTCTATAATCTCTTGAATGATCAAATGAAAGGACAACCACACCAGGTATATATTTAAAATATATGTATTTAAGATAAAACACACCCCTCTAGTCTCTTTATGAGACTGGAGTTTAAAGTACTTAAGTTACTAGTCAGTATTCAACAGTAAAAGCACAAATACATGTTTGGTCACTAGGGGCGTACCAAACCATATACCAATAAAGTGGTATAAGAACCATGACTGAGCTAGACACAAGGCCTAGAGCCTGTAGAAGTGTTTGGACCACAAGGAACCACCCAAGGTAGTGACACAGGGGATCCACGGGGGACTCGTGCAGTGTGAGAACACAGCCGCGAATCGCCGTTAACTTCTATGGGGAAAGTCGCGGTTGGAAATTAAGAGTTTAATGACACTTAGGGGATGACTACGAGCTAACCCTTTTGGACTTAGAGGTGTCTAGGGCCAACACCTACGGGAGCACCGGAGTACTCGAGTTACCTCACCCAGGGAAGCCGGGTGCATAGGTTTCAAATGGTGTTGGGTCGCGTCGCTGTTTTCAATGGAAGCTGCTCAGGAAGTGCTGCTGCCGTGAAGAGGAGAAGTGTCCGGAGAGATCCAAGCCTGAACCTAGGATGGAACAAACCTGAAAGCAGAGGGGACAGAGTCTGAGACACTTACCAGTGACCAAGGGCACAATAGTCCAATGCCCACAGATGTCGGGTGCTTCAGGTGAGTTGACGGGTGTCGACGATGACCAGGAGCTGGATTCGAGCTGTCCCACGAAGTCTGTCGAGTGCTGCGGTGTCGACGACCAGATTGGACCCAACAAGCCTTGGCAACGGCAATTCACTTGGAAACAGAGGAAGGACGTTGGTGCAGACCAGCAAGGTCTGGGGGACTCACCCAGCGAGGGTAAGTTGGGGCACGTCTGGAGCAACCAGAAAAGCCCAATCAGAAGAGGAGTTGGCTTCGTGGGGACCTACTAGCCAACGGGCTAGCGATTGCGAAGGAGCCTCGAGCGGTCACACTGGAAACTGGCCCAGGGTCACTCGTGGAGTGGAGGCCAGATATCTTCGGTGCAGGAGGTGCTCAAGGCTGGGGCTACTCAGAGCTCAAAGCACAACTTCAAGGAAGACCAGGAAGATGATGGATCAGTTAAAGATCACGGTGTCCAGGGGTCACAGTTCCACGTCACCCACGATAGCCACGGGCCTCAGCTTTGCTGTGGACTCAGGTTAGCCTCAGGGAAGTCTAGAAATCCACCTCTGGGGATGCAGAGACTTCGGCGTCCGGCGGGGGCTTCAGAATTGCAGACCAGACAGTTGCTTCTTTGGTGCCTGCCAAGCAGGGGAGTCACTCCTTGACCCCAAGGGAGATTTCTTCAGTCTTCTAGTTAAAGTAGAACGTCGAAGGTCCAGGATATATGTTGCAGAGTTTCGTCCAGGGTAATCTAAAGTCGCAAGGACTGGGCTCCCATACTTATACAAAGTTTGGGGGTTGGACATACTCTGGGGGCCCACCTTATGGGAGGGTTTGGAAAGAGGGGTGGATACACCCATTTCCTTTGTCCAGTTTCGTGCCAGAGTAGGTGCAGGTAGCCCCTGCAACCCGTTTGAACTGGACTATGCACAGGGACACCAAGTGTGCCCCCAGTGCAGGACTTCAAAGCACCAGAGAGTGCTCCCGCCCAGCCCCAATACACATCTGCCTGTCTGGGGAGGTGGTTACACCTCCCTGGGAAAGGAAACCTATTGTCCAGGCCACCCCTGCCAGAGTTTTGGCCAGCAGCAGGAGGCCAGACCCGTGTCTGTGGCAGTGGCATCCATTTTGTGATGCCAGGGCTATACAAAGTCTTTACCGGGTTAGACCAGTGTGAACATGTCTCTCCCTCTAGAAGGGTGGAATGCTACCCCCGCCGCCAGAACTGGCGGGGGGTGTAGTATTTCATAGTGTTTGACACCAAACACGACATGTTTCCGTGCAGCCAGTCCAAAGTTAGCATTTACCGTGAGGTTATAATGCACTTAAGAGTATATGGTCAGGCTGCACCACAAACAGCATAAGAGGAGGTACTCCGAACGCTGCAGAGGGGCCCTGCTCATGCAGGGGCACCCTCTCACATAAAAACCAAGAACTCTGCCTTCAGGATTGTTAAGGCCTGCCATAGGAGTGACTTATAGGTTTTATATGTGTGTGCAATGGTAGTGATATAGGTAGCCTATACCACTGTAAGGGGTGCAAGCACCACTTTACCTATGCTGCAGTAGCAGACCTGTGGTGTCATTTTGGAGTGCTTCCCAGGGGTAGCATAATACATGCTTCAGACCCTGGTAGGCCTCTGAGGTACCTATGCCCAAGGTACATAGTATACCATATACTAGGAGCTTATAAGGCACTCCAGAATCCAATTAGAAATATACCTAATGTACATGGAAACCATTTTAGAGAAGAAGCAGCTAGGCTGGGGTCTTGATTAGCAGGGCCACAGCCAGACTAAGGTTGAAAAACAGTGAAACACCAGCAAAAAGTGTGGATACCCATGTGAAGCAGATCCTACTCTCCTACATCAACCCTTCCCTCAAAAAAACTTTGTATCACCCCTGTTTTATATAACCAACAGTTGGTCTGTAGCTAGGTTTGTACTTTGCAAAACCTTATGCTTACTATGTTTAAAAAAGAAAGGACCACAACATTCTCAGTTTGTAATGCTTTATTTAGATGGAGAACCCCGTTTTCCTTTAATGTTTCACCATCTTCACTTGTACCTAAAGCTGGCCTACCTCTTTATCTCATACCTCTGAAAATCAGATAAGGGTCACCCTGTAGAAATGCTCCAAAGGTTAGCAGATGCTGCATGTTGCTGCTTTGGCTTGACATGTTGTGGATTTGGTAAACATTTACATATGTGGCCGAATTCTCTACGTTAAAATGAAAGATTGCTCTGAAAATGTGCGTGATGACCATGAATTAAAGTTGTCTTTATCAGAATGTGCTAGGCATCAAGCTTTATTTTACCTACCCAGGGCGATTTTTGGCAGTCATAGCTGGTGTATGAATAGTTTCTTTGCATGGCTGTGTGCTCCTTAAGCCACTACCCAATGAAGTGGTTATCATTTTTTGCTCTGGCTGTACAGTGCAGATATTTGCTTACCTATTAACAATTATTTAAAGTATGCGTCGGCTGTGCCTAGATGAGTAGAGCTTTCTCACCTGATGCTATTGTCTGTTTGGTGGATCAGTCTGTCTCCTACGGGATGCATGCTTTGCAATATATTAGGAAGTGTACATTTGAAAGGTACATTGATGCATCACATCCAAAATTGTAACTCATAGCTTTAGCTTCTAAAGAAAGCAGACTTTCGACTTTGGGCTGGTTTTTGGGCTTACACTGGTCTGCGCTGGGCTGAGTTTGGGCTTATATTTGAGCGTCTTTGGGCTGAAAATCTGGCAACACTGGCAGGCTCCTCTCCAGCCAGACGGAGAGAGAGTTCAGAGAGAGAAGCAGCCTCTCTCTGTCCTGCGCTTAGTTTGAGAAGAGAATGAGATCAATTATTTACTTTTTTACTCCGTGTTCAGAATTCAGAATAGATTAAAACATGAAGATTTAGGGCTTTTTGACAACCTATATATTTTGGTTTGCTGCCTGTCCGGTATTGTTTCATTTCTGAAATTTCTGCCCCCAATGGTTCCTCCTGCACCCCATTGTTTCTTGTGCCCCACCTGGCACACATCATGTCGGAGGAAGGTGATGAAGTTAAAATTTTGCCCCACCCCCCTGGAAAAATTTCTGCGGACGCCCATGCTGGTAAGCCAGGCCTCCAATGTGTTTTAAAGGCAGCTCTGGGGTTTGTGGGGAGTAAGATGGCCACCTGCACTTTGGGACTGGGTCCAGGGACGTATCCCTGAGTGGTGTAAAATGCCACCCTACAGTATGAGACAAGCTAGAAGTGCTGTTGCTGAATGGGTTAAGATTGGGCCTTCCAGTGTGAGACAGGAGAAGTTCTGGGTGCCGGGTTGGTCAGACCTTTAATGTGGGTTAGGGTTTGCTGTGGGTGATTTGGTAAGACATAATCTCCTTTGTGACTACGGGATCTCTGGGTGCTCGGAGTCGGGCGTAAGAGGGCAGTAAGCCAGGCTTTCAGTGTGGTTTAGAGTTGGCTCTGGGTGAGGGCCCGACAGTCCTCTCTTGTGTGGGATTGAAGAAGCTCTAGCCCACAGTATAGGGGCTGCCTCTGCTTCCTCCTACAGAGGATAGTCAAGGTCTTAGGTATAAGTTATCTTTGGATAGGCCAGTGGGTTGGGAACTCTAGTGAGAGGGGCAAGACGGCTCCCCCCCCTTGGTGGGACAGCGGATATTCAGGGTTTCGGCCCAAAGACAGTCTTCTCAAGTGCTGGAGATGGAAGCTCTGGATCAGGAGGTAGTGACATGCCTTCTAGAATGGGTTAGAAGAGGCTTGCAGTGAGGGGTGGTGACAGTCACTCCGAGGGTGGGAGAGGAGTGAAGGCAGCCTTCTTCACTGTGGCACTGGAGAAACTCTGTGGCTAACTCTGGGTGAGAGCATTGAGACAACAGCCTCAAGGGTGGGGCAGCAATGAGACAAGCCCCGCCCTACACTGTGGTATAGAAGGAGTGCTGTGCTGACAGGTGCAGAGGACCCCCCCTTTCAATCTGGGGCGTCTGCCTCCCACATGGCATCCTTGCAGTAGATATGAGCTGCCGTTCTTCTCCTGCAGTAGACTGCATTCGTCAAACCGTTATCAGTGCACCATGGTCCAGATGGTTGTTGAAGGGCCTCAGGCTGCCACTGGTGCCTAGTGGTGCTATGAACAGTCACTCTGAGATCTTCAAAGAAGTCACCTCGGGCTTCACCTTAAAATACTGCTTGAATCTTAATTCTGCATACCTGCAAGAAGAGAACAAAAGGTTAGTCACATAATTCGAGATGTCAGTCCTGACTCGAAGAAGACCATTCACAAACTAGAGGACCACTATAGTGTCCTAGCTTCATTACAGTTTTATGTCCCAGGTTGTACCACAGCTTGATGGTGCATGTTGTTTTAATGTTTTATATATGTTTTGTTAATAAACATTTGAAGCAATCCCTCAGGAGGACCTGAAACCTATGTAAAAACGGGAGAAGGAGTGATGGTCTATTTGCTCTACTATCCATATTAGTACCTCTTGTGTCCTATTCAGCTGAGTGCTCAAATTGTGTGATTAGTTCCTGCAGAAGGGACCACTAGTTTTGTTAAAGTGAAGGCATGTGGGTAAAGGCTGTGGTAGCGTACAGGACAAGACAGTAACTTGTATATGTACAGGACACCTTATCCCTTTTATTTTTATTTGCACACACGCAGAAATGTTTTTTTGGGACAAAAGACGAAAGAGAGTGAGAATAACCATGCCCTGCCTTTCTTCTTTAAAATGCGGCACAGGCTTCTGGCCACAAAGAGTCACAGCTACTGGAATTGAGGTTAGAGTGGAGTTGCAGACACAGTGATTTAAATTCGCGATTTATATGTATACCTTAAGTCACAGCCCTTAAGGACATGAAGGCACGCCTCACCATCTAATCCTAGTCCCTACATGTGAGAGGGTGGAGTGGACTTTGGGCCCAGGCCTCCCTCTTGTGAAATGATAGCCCATTCCAAACCAGATGCAGATATCCTTTCTGTGACACAGATAGGCTGTATACTCCTGCTGGGGGTATATGGCTGCCAGACTGCTTAACAGGGCACTGCTTTGCCAATCATCTTTACTTTCATAAATGATTTCTTGAAGCAAATCAACATTGCATCTGATAGAGGATGTTGAATTGTCAATTGAAAGCCTACAAGTGGAAAAGGGATGTCCTGTGAACCATCCCTGTGAAGTTTAAGAATCACCCTCTAGAAATATCAGCGATTTATCCTGAAACGTGAAGCCTTGAATGACCATCTTCTGAGACATCATACAAAAAAACAAGACAAGCTAAACATCTGTGCCAGGAATCTAGGAGTTCCTGCTACAAAAACTGAAGATTCTACAACGAAGGAATACTTCGAGAAGTTTGAGAAAATTACAGTGCATGACTCTTGGGGGCAAAGAAATAGGGTCATTAAATTCAACAGACGGGTTTGCAAAACCTACACCCACAGAAGGGCAAAAGGTGGGTTAGCGACTTATGTGAACTCAAAACTATCCGCAAAGGTAACACCACAGGATACAGAAGAACCCTGGTTACTAGCTCTATGTCTGGAGCGATGGGACAAGCAGTAGACAACTCCACTGGTTCTGCTTAATATTTACATTAACCCGAGAGAAAAATAAAAAATAGTGGCAAAGCTGATCAAGCTGTTCCTGGAGTGGAAAGGAGATAAACAGTTGGCAAACCAGGGAATAACTGGAGATTTTAATCTGAATTTTTTCCAAGACACACATAAGGCAGGCGATGAGGTGTTACAGATGCTGCCAGCACAAAGTCACTCTCTGCATCGACCCCATGACAATCTTGGGAACAGGCTCCTGAAGTCCTACGAAGCAGCTGATCTGGTAATACTCAATGGACGCCTCCTGGGGACACCAGCCTGGACAAGATACCATCTACTACCTTGACTACACAATGGGGAGCATTAGAATGTATAGTGGAGTAGTCTAGTTTAAAATGAAGCACTGATCAAAGAGTGAGCATCACCTGCAAAACTTCAGTCTAAGCACCGATATGGCCGTATCAGATCAGGTGCGTATAGTGCAGGTTCAAGCTGACATTGAAAATGTAAAACACCTTGAATGGAGCCTAGACAACATTGGAGGCATGGCAAGCGAGGCCAAGGGAATCCTGAAGGAAATATCATCCAGCAAGGAGAACTCGATAAAGGCATAGAAGCAGCAAGAGACCCAGCCAACAATTTGGAGAAAGGTACAAATATTTCCTCAAGCTTTTTATCATCCAGCCAAAACCGGTTCGTCTTATAAGGTCAAGGATCAACAAAGTGCTCCGTGAACTGTGGAGCTCACCATAGGATTTAGAATTGCTAAAATGCCTACAAATGGAGCGTAAGAGCCTAGAAAAGGTGGTATGGCTGCTAAAGAAAGAGAGATCTGAAGCATTGTGGGCAAAGCTACTTTACTCCTCCAAACAAAACGACCACAGAAGATTCTGGAAACTAATGACTGAGCTTGATAAGGGCCCAGGGTGGCAAACAATGCTAATAATAGCATGGTAGAATGGGTTAAATACCTAACAACACATTATAAGGGAAGCACAGAGTACCATTCTGTCCCGGGCCCAGGTCTGACCCCACATGTAAAAGATCACAGCTCAAGTCCACACGAGTTGGTGACCCTGAAAACCAATAGCAGTGGTGCTACTGACACCCTAGACCACTAAATGGAACTTTTCAATGGAGGCCTTGGTAACAAATAATTGAGAACTTGCACTCCAACTGTGCATCTGCCCCTAATGGCATACTGACTGCACTTAAAAAGCACAACCCCACAACCTGAGCTGGTTTCCTGAACTCGATGTTCAAGCAAATACTGCTGATGGGCAGCATTCCATAAAGCTGGTGGCATGATCCATTACCACCAGGATAAATCTGTGCCCAGATGCAGTTGGAGGGTCAAGGGGACCAACAATGTCAATCCCTACTCTTTCAAAGGGTACCCCCATCACAGGTAGTGGTATCAGGGGGGCCTCTGTTGTGCCACCTGACTTGCCACTGGCTTGGCAAGTGACAAAGGAGTGACAAAACTCCTTGGTGTCCTCTGACATACGTGGCCAATGAAAATGTGGAACAAGCCTGTCCCAGGTCTTGTTTTGGCCCAAGTGACCTGCTAAAGGGATGTCATGTGCTAGGGTCAAGAGGAACCCCCTAAACCTCTGAGGTATTACCAACCTCCTGGTGGCTCCAGGGGTTGGATCTCTAGCCTCAGAATATAGGAGTCCATCATCCCAATAAACTTTATGGGACCCACTAGCACTCCCAGCAACCTCAGCAGCAGCCTGCTGTCTGAGGGGTTCAAGAGAGGGGCAGCACTGTTGCTCCTTACTCAGATCTTCCCTAGAAGGGCCCCCTGCCCCCAAGAACTCAGCCTGATCAGGCTCAAGTCTCTCTGGGGCAGTTCCTTCTTCAGGATCTGCTTCTCCTCCCTCAAGAGGTGAATCTGTGATCTGAGACAGAGGTGAAGGCACTGCCTTAACCCTACTGCTCCTCTTCTTGGGTAGCACCTGGTCCATACTTTCAGGATCCAGAGCTGGTTCAGTTTGATGCATTTTGGCTTGTGACCTGGTCACAGCAAATACCTCTGCAGGGATGCCCAACATCTCAGCATGAGTCCATAACTCTACTTCAGACCAGGCGGAAGCCTCTAGATCATTGCCCAATAGACATTCGACAGGGAGGTCTGCACTGACTACTACCTTCTTGAGGCCAGTTACCCCTCCCCAGGAGAAATTCACAACTGCCAGACTATGGTTGGTCCTGACATGGCTTGCATTAGTTACCTGGTACATTTCGCCCAGGATGATCTGTCCAGGGTCCACAAGTTCCTCTGCCACCATGGTGACACTAGCACCTGTGTCCCTGAATGCCAAAGCCTGTTTGCCATTTATTACAGGCTGCTGTTTGTATTTGCCCAGATTACTGGGGCTCACTAGGAAGGACATATCAATGTCTCCATCACAAATCAGCAATGCCTGAGTGGGTACTCTGACTAGGCCAGAGTCCACTTCAGAACCCAGGGTCAACCCTACTACACCCTTATTCTGATTGCCACCTCCACCGGTAGCTGCACGGGGGGGGGGGACAGTTGCCTTAGGGGCAGGAGTGGTGGTGGTTTGGTCTTTGGACTTGTTACAGTCAGAAGTCCAGTGCCCTTTCTGTTTACAGAATTTGCACCAGGGCTTCTTTTGGCCTTTTCCCTTGTTAGACTGTGAATCCCCACCAGATGCAGATTGTTGGGGCCCTTGTGAAGACTTCTGGTCTTTTGACTTATCCCCACCTTTCTCAGAGCTTCTTGGTGTCACCCCCTTGGTTCTGGGTTTTCGGCCTCACCCTGGTTCTGACCCATTTGTCTGCCTTCTTTCCCATTTCTTGGGGAGAGGTCAGATCAGAGTCCACCAGGTACTGATGCAACAACTGGTTCTGGCAATTATTAAGGATCTGTTCTCATCATAAGATTATACAATCCCTTAAAATCAGTAACTCTACTACCAACCATCCAACCCTCCAGAGCCTTGGTTGCACAATCTACAAAGTCAGTCCAGTCCTGAGTCTGTGCTTTCTGGGTGTCTCTGAACTTCAACCTGTACTGCTCAGTGGTTAAGCCAAACCCATCTATTAATGCACTCTTCATGACTTCATAGTCATCAGCATCCTCTTCTCTAACAGTGAGGAGCTTGTCTCTACCTTTATCTGAAAAGGAGAGCCTCAAGATTGCTGCCCACTGTTTCTGGGGGAACTGCTGTACTCTACAGGCCCTTTCCATAGCATTTATCCATTTATGGATATCATCCCCACTCTGGTAGGGAGGAACAACCTTGGACAGGTTCCTATGGTCTGGGATATATTCTCTACCTCTAGGGACACTGTTGCTGCCACCAGGGGTTTCTAACCACTCTCTTCTAGAAGCTCTCTGGATTCAAAGGCTTCTCTATCTAATGCCAACTGCTTGGTTTTGAGGGCAAATTTTGCTTCCTCATACTGCAGCAGTTTGTACATTCTTTCAGAGGAGGTCTCTCTTCTAGGAAAGTATGAGTTCCTCTGTTGGACAGATTCTCTGCCAGAGTAATAGGAGTGGTAAGATTCCCTAGAAGGGGGCCTAGGCCTCTCCTCCACTCTGTCAGTCCTCTCTCTTAGGGAGCATTCCTCAGTCCTTTTCAGATCCTTGTGGATCTGGCCCTTCAACCACAGAGTCCAGGTCATCTTGATTTTCATCATCTGACCCAGAGAGTGTAATTGACCCACCCCCTCATTCAGACCTATTAGCTCCTAGAGCTAATCTAAGATCATCTGCTGTCAGCAGATCTATCAGGTGTAGTGTGGAGGGACTCTGTCCTAGCTTCAGGTGCCTTGCAGCACACATGGCCTTCAAGTCAAAGAAAGTCATGTCCTTATACTGAGGCTGAGTCGACCCACTGGCTCCACCCTTTAAGGACATTCTAGTGTTGTGCAGTGTTGTAATACCTACACTAGTTTGTGGCCTACTGATCCTAGCTTGAGCTGTAGAAAGGGTGTGCTATCCCTTCACAAACAGCTCTAAGTTCAGTAGAACTTATTGATACTAAGCTTGACTTTATATGTACCTTGAGTACCTATAGTACTTTTCAGTTACTAATTCAAATAGAGATTTTCTGGTAAAACAATGGCAAGCTGTAATCCCACACGCTGCCCAGCAATGTGAGAAGTTGGCCTGGTATATGCTGGTCACTAGTTAAAGTGGCCACCTTGCACCAGTACAATTCAACTCTTATGGTAGATAGGTTTAGCAATATTCACATTATTTCAGCTAAAAAAGATCAACTATCATGCCTTGTGCACATCTTCTCATATTATACACTCTTGTGTTATATTAGTAGTTTCACGTATGTTATTAAAAATACATGCAAATAAGGGAAATTCATCGAGCAGATTTTATATTAAAAAATCGTGCTCCATCAAGTGCTTTACGATAAAGAAAAAAAAATAGTTTCCGAAAGGGATCCAACTGAGGTGGATTCATACCTGAGGCCCTGGAATGTCAGTGGAACAAAGAGATGATGGACGGAGTGCTGAAACTTTTCAGACACTCACCCCTAGTCACAGATCTGGGTTGAATCCATCATTGTTCTTTAGCTCACTTCACCACCCCAGTTCAGACCCAACCATATGCAAATCAGTCTTGACCCTGTTCCTCATGGTAACAGTCCAGCCCGAACCGCCATGCCAGGTCTTCCCTGGACCAGAAACAAGCATCCTGGGACCGGTTTAGGGCTAACACCCCTCATCAGCCAGGCTAGCTTGAATCCAGTGACAAAGTGGGCATAGGACCCATGTCTGGGCATACCATGCCAATTTAGGGCGAACACAAGGAGATGATGGGCGGAGTGCTGAAACTTTTCAGACACTCAACCCTAGTCACAGATCTGGGTTGAATCCATCATCGTTCTTTAGCTCACTTCGCCACCCCAGTTCAGACACAGCCATATGCAAATCAGTCATGACCCTGTTCCTTATGGGAACAGTCCAGCCTGAACTGCCAAGCCAGGTCTTCCCTGGACGTTTTATTAAAACACCTTCCTGAGGATGATCCGCAACTATGTTTTTCAGAGGTAGCTTCCTAAATAGCTCCACGGAAAGCGCGGTGGACTTACAGCTAAAATGTTGGACAAATGAGTGACAACACTACTGGTGTTTTAGGAAGACTAGCTATGTACACATTGAGAGTATACCTGAGTTTGGTGATGTATTTTTATCACCAATATTTTCTGGCTTGAATTCCAAAATCTGCCACTGCCATTGAGATAGATTTTGCTGTCCCTCCCTCTTCGTAAAGTTGCTTTTCCAATTGTGTATACAACCACTTTGGTGAAGCAACCTGCTTCTTGTGGTCTTCTTTAAAAGTGTTGGACTTTCATAGTTATCGCAGTGCTTAATTTGAGCCGGTGGTTTCTGATGCTTGGCACCAGCACCTAATTGTCAATACCAGCACTTACGACACTCTGCCACACAGTGGCCCTGTTTGTGGAATTTAGAGAAGAGCACAACAACAGTTGTTAATTAATGCAAGATACATTACAAATGACTTGTACCTGCCCCAAAAGTCATTATTATAGCTTTGGTGTACTGAAATAGTCAGAATTGTCGCACTTGTAGGAGTGTGACGGTTAGAAGTTGGGTTGCCACTGTATTTGGCAGCGCTGGCAGTAGCAATGGGCGATGCAAGTGGAAGTGGCTTACTCAGAAGGGCCCTGCCTGGCACTTATATTTTTTACAAACTAAGCACTGGCCTTATCAAAGAATTTAAATCCAGCACAGCGGAATCAAGCTGTTTTTCTAAATAGGGCTATATAGCATCAATTGTTATATTGTGCAAATATGATTTAGGTGTGTAGCGTTATTTTCCTTTTGTTATTGTTTGATTATGGTGAGTGTGTGCATTGTTGGTTAGAATTTTGAGAGGATTCCTGAGTGGTGGGGGACAGTTGGAATGGTGACAGTTGAACCCGAGATCAGAGTGGAGAGTCTCTCTCTTTTTGGCTGTTGATCTAAATAAAGAAATCTACTACTCATGATGTAATGTATTTTACATGTGTTCTAAAGGCCCATATTTGTTTGTAATGTGTAGCCTATGTGAGGGCAACCATAAGATGGCCACCGCTCTAAGATGGGACCCACGAAGTCAATGTATAATATCGTATACACAGTGCATTTATCGCTAAAACGTTATACAAAGCACTTGTACATACCGCATTGACCATTCGCGGTTTGCTAATACCGGAATAGACAGGGGTAGGGCCCTGTCTCCCACGCGGTCCCAAATTCTAAAGTACCACAGACCCTCCTTTTGCCCTTACATAGGCAATAACTATACTCACATCAATCCGAGTCTAGGTCAATATTCACGAAGTCATGGAGATGTTGCTGTAGCATCATCCTATTACTTAGCTCGTCCCTCGATACAGGTTTCCTTACACATAATGTAGCACAGAGGCCACATATCGCGGGAGCACACTGTATGCACAGACAGAACAGGAAAAGGATGGCTAAGACCATTCCAATGACCATCAGAATTTTCCAACCCCAGGCAGATATCAGTTCCCAGAACCACCCCACCAGTGACCAATCTCCTTTATCCACGTGTATGGATTCAGATATCTTATGCAGTTTGGAGATGGCCTGATAAACTGTTGGAGCGTTATCTGGTATGAAAATGCAAAAACTAGATTGGATAACCTTACTTACCCCACCGCGGTCTGCAAGTATGACGTCTAGAACCATGCGGTTCTGCAAAGTCATGAGGCGATCCGCTTGGAGCTCAGCTGTCAAATTACCAAGGGCACCAGCCGTTACATTAACAGTGGATTCAACCACATGAGTCAGTTGTCTCAGGTTCCTACTATTGACCATCGGTCCCCAAAACGGCAGGAAACCCAAAAAGAAGTCTCCCGCTTCCTGACCGGCAGTATCCTCCTTACTAATCACGCCTCTCACAATTCTGGTCTTGTGATAATCGGAGGCAGCAGTAAATGTCGGTGGTAGCAGATTTGCAATATAGCATGTGCCCGAGAAATCAGGGGGCAACCATGTATATGCTCGGTCGTTGCAGACCAAATATGTACCCTTGGCAGCCAAAAACGCAGGGGAAAACTGCAATGGAAAAGTGTACGTTTCAGTACAGTCACTTCTCCCCAGTTGAGCTCTTGGATTCTGACCATTACCTTGTAAACAGAACCGACCTATGTGGGGTACAACCCAAATTGGGGATGAGATTTTCCGCTGTCTTTCACCCAGACTAATACTATACCCCGTCGCGTTCCAACCTACATAAGATCGCAATTCATCCTTAGGAATAGATGAGTATGCGTCGATGTGGGAGCCGGCCTCGTGGCGTGGTCCTGTTTCCCCGCGCTAAGCCGCACGAGGTCCCATGCACATCGGGGCTCCTCCATCTTGGATTGCACGTCACTCCACGTGACCACCTGTATGACCCTGCTCTACCCGGCCTCGGTCCCAGCGAGGCCCGACATCGAGACGCCAACCCCTGGCTCGGGGGATACCACGTGAGCCCTTCCCACTCTCGGCGGAGGGCAGTATCGATGGGACCCCCTACCGTCTCTCCACACCTGGGTGTGATCACTCCACAGCTCTCTGGGGCCTGGCCCCTCTCCTGCTGGGCGTCTGGCCGCCCCCTACCCGTCCTCTCCGCCCCCTCCGGGCGCACGGGTCCGGACATCAAAGGGCTCTCGTCCTATATCTGGGGCAGCCCGACAACAGGGCAGTAGTTGTATCCTGGAATCGAGAGCCCTGCTGATCGGATCGCGGCTGACCCTACAAAGAAGACTCACCCTGAACCACCCCTTGAGCCCTGCTGACGACGTCGCGGCTCCACCGTGCTTAAAGACCTTCACGAACCTTTGGGGCCCTGCTGACGCTGTCGCGGCCCGACCTTGTTGGACCTTACCACCAGAGCCCAGCTGACCTCGTCGCGGCTCGACCTAAGCGGAACTACAATCCGAGCCCTGCAGACGACGTCGCGGCTCTCCACGTCCGAGCCGCTCTGAGACCAGCATCCAAGGTCTGGCGCAGAGCCCTCCCGTGCCTGGCTGGCACTAAGACTGTCCCGCTACCCTACCCTCTTGAACGAACACTGAGACTCTGACAGGATCCCTCGATCCCTCTGTAAATATTGCACGTATTACTGCCGATAAAGAATCTAATCTCGCAACTACTATTGAGTCCTGTGTGGTGGTGTTACTGGGCCTAGTACGATCATAGGAGAAAGACCTCCCCGAGGAGGCTTCTCAGCGGCGCTCGGCTATAACTTTGCGGTAGGAAGGTGCCGGAATAGTCTCCCCGACTACCCGGCGGGCCTCCCTCCAACAGTCGATATCTCTGCTCATATCGGCAACTCCTTTCATTAAAGCTTTATTATTGGTGCTAGGTCTGATGGAACGTGGTTGTCGCGGGGAGTAGGCATCTAATGCAAAGAGAAACATGGTCTGGAATGCCCATGACGATCCATTGTAACTAAACGGCAGCACTAGATAAGGAATACCCTTGTTAATGGTATGTGGCATTAACCCACACACCCAGCAATTGGTTGTATTCATGACTAGTTGGTGCTGGTGCAGGAGCTGAATAAACGAGTTGTTTACAAACTCTGATCGTCTAGCTTGTTCGTGTTCAGGCAGAGGGTGGAAAGAGTGTGAGGAGACAGTAGGAGGAGGTATAGGCTGTACAGTCGGTGCAATGGGCTCTTGAGAGGAGAAGAATACAAATCCTACAGTAAACACTATCATACTACATAGTATAAACAGACATAATAATACATAAACGTTTGCTCTTCATTATTTTACATATTTTCGCTTTAAAGTTCATTTCCTCAGCGAGTCTCTCCATCTTGAAAAACTCCATCCTCTAATCGTGCCGCTCGCGGCGGGTGAGTATCTTCTGCTAAGGAGTACGCCTGTCGGTCCAGGGAATGCCCTAGACCAACCAGAACCGTTGACCTAACGTCTTCGGCCTGTACTCCAAAGTCTTGGCACCGCGACCCTGCGGCTGAACCCGGATGGTGGTTCGAAAAACAAAAATCAAGAAAGTCCTTCAGATGGGAGAGCTATGATATCAAAAAATAGTAAGGGAATGGAATTTTTATTTGTCCATTGGCCTTGGTCTCAGGTTGTAGCGGTTTCTACCAGCTACTGTCTGGTCTTGAAACAAGAGTTCAGGCTCTGTGGTGTCCAATCGAATTGACGGTGGCACAGCTTCTTGTTAAATATCGTCACTCTCTTGTGCTGAAGTTGTGCCTCTTACGCGTGCATCACTGAATGGTAAAAAACGGGGTACAGTGTCTGTTTCAGAATCAGCGATACCCTCCTGGACCCACTGGTCATATGGTAGAGGCAAAGGGATCCTCTTGCAGTGGGCGCCGTGAATCCAATTCTTCTTCCCTTTTACTCGAACCGCTGATCTTGTTGACAGAAGGACGAGGTGAGGGCCAATCCAACGGGGCTCATCGTTGCTCTGCCGCTGGAAATTCCTCAACAGAACCCACGTGCCAGGGTCGATAGGGTGTCCTGGAGCTTCAGAGGCCTGGGGGAGAGTATCATGCACCTGTTGGTGTAAAACACGCAATTTAGCCGTCAATTCATACAAATAATCAAGCAGTACTGGATGTTCGATTTCGCTGAATTTCGTCGGTCTTGGCACGCCCCATACATTGGCCGGGCGGCCAAAAACCACCTCATATGGACTAAGTCCCACTCGTGAGTGCACAGTCATTCTGGTGGATAGGAGTGCTAAAGGCAGAGCGTCAGGCCATTTAAGACCGGAGCTCGCCTGGATTTTGGCCAGTTTTAGCTTCAGAGTGCCATTGTAGCACTCTACTAATCCAGCTGATTGGGGGTGATTTGCAGCGTGAAACTTTTGCTTTATCCCTAACCCCTCACACACATTCTTCATCACTCGACCCACAAATTCACTCCCATTATCACGCCACACCATTCTTGGCATTCCAAACCTAGGGAAAAATTCCTTCACAAGGGCTTTGGCTGTGGATAAAGCAGTGTTGTCTTTTAGGGGATATGCTTCTATCCATTTTGAAAAAGCGCAAACAACAACCAATACATATTTCAGGTTGTTGCACCTTTCCATGTGGATAAAATCTAGCTGCAAAACTTCAAATGGATATGATGGAGGCGCAAAATGACCAGCTGGAGTTGGGGTTCCCCTACCAGGGTTGTATTTCAAACATACCATACAATTCTTGACCACATTCTCTGCACACTTGGGAATTCCAGCATTCTGCCATACTGGAGCCAACAACTTACAGATTCCTTTCATACTGATATGTGCCATTCCATGTGCCATAGTAACCACTGGAAGCACATATGCATCAGGTAGCAACCATCGCCGATGTTCTGACAAATCAACCCAACAACCATTCTCATCTAATTTACCCGTACTTTCTCTCCACTTGCTCAACTCTTTCTCTGTGGCTTCAGCTTGAAGGGACTTCACACTCTCTATCGTGTTTTCACACACTCCAACATCATTAACCCATCTTGCAGGGCCTGCAACATACATTCGAGTCTTCACATCTTTTGCTGTTTCTTTCGCGATTTCATCAGCAAACGCATTACCACGACCAACATCATCAGTGACTTTCATGTGCGCACTGCATTTCATAATCGCAACTTGTAACGGTAGGGTCAGTGACTCAAGGAGATCATTCACCAACTTGCCATTCTGAATCTTAGCTCCATGCGAAGTCAGGAACCCACGTTCTTTCCACAATCGCCCAAAACTATGAGCCACGCCAAAGGCGTACTGACTATCAGTATATATGTTCACTTTCATTCCCTTAGACAACACGCATGCTCTTGTAAGGGCAATTAATTCTGCTGCTTGAGCCGAATTATGTGGCACACGTGCGGTTTCAACAATCGTGTGCAAAGTCGTGATAGCATATGCAGCAGTCGTATCACCATTCGGAAGCTTGAAACATGAACCATCCACCCATAAGGTACCATCACACTCAGTCAGGGGAGTATCTTTAAGATCTATTCTCCCTTTCGTCTCTTCTTCTGTTCTGAACAGACAATCATGTTGCTCAATCTCATCTAGGTCTGCTGGAATCGGCAATAATGTAGCTGGATTCAACGTGCTGCATCTCTTTATGTGTATATGATTTGCTAACAGTGTCAATTCATATCCTGACAATCGCGCACTAGTTAAGTGCTGTGTCTTGGTCCTGTTTAACAATGTGTCCACAGCATGTGGAACCATTACAATCAATGTATTATCCATCACCAGTCCAGCAGACTGTCGTATAGACATAGCTGCTGCGGCTGTAGCTCTCAGACAACTTGGCAATGCCCTAGCTACCGGGTCCAAGGTTGACAAAAAATATGTGCATGGACGCGGTCTGTCGCCAAAAGGCTGTGTTAACACTGATAATGCGCAACCATCTTTTTCATGAACATACAATGTAAAAGGCTTGCTGTAGTCAGGGGTACCCAACACAGGAGCTGAACATAATGCATTACGCAATTCCCAAAAACTTTTCTGACACTCCTCAGACCATGGGATAGGATTCGGTGTGTCTTTGCATGTTAATGCTAACAAAGGTTTTGCCAGCAAAGAAAAATTTGGTATCCAGTGCCTACAGTATGAAGTAATGCCCAAGAAAGCACGCACTTCTCTCTGTGTTCTTAGCACGCTCAATTGTGCAATGGCTTGAATTCTTTCTGGGGTCAGTTTCCTTCCCTCCTTCGATAAGAGATGACCTAAGTAGGTCACTTCTTGTCGAAAATATTGCAGTTTTGAGAGAGACACTTTGTGATGGAAGGCAGACAAATGACGCAACAATGACAATGTAGCTTCTTTGCAAATCCTTTCAGTATCCGCGGCGATTAGTAAATTGTCAACCTACTGAATGAGGATAGCGCCACTAGGTAAAACAAGTGCATCAAGCTGCGCTTTTAAAGCTTGACTGTATATTGATGGACTTTCACAGTAGCCCTGGGGAGCGCGTTTAAAGCGGAAGCTTCGACCTCCTAAACTGAAGCCAAAAATGTCCCTGCTCTCCTCTGCAATTGGGATGCTAAAGAAAGCATTCTTTAAATCGATCACTGAGAACCATGCAGCGGAGGCTGGAATCATAGTTAACAAGGCAGTTATATCAGGGACAACTGGAAACTGTGGCACAACAATCGTATTTACCTCTCTAAGATCAATCACAAATCTGTAAACAGGTGGCTGTGAAGGGTCCGTTCGTTTTAAAACAGGTAAAACAGGACTGTTGCAAACGTTGCCTCTTGTCTCTTCAATTACACCCTTTTTAATCAAATCACTGACAATGGCTAACAACGCTTTCTGACCTTCATTGGAGATCTTGTACTGGGGAATACGTGGCAATCTGACATTGGCTTTTAAAGTGACCGCATATGGCGGTATTTCCAAGAGACCCACATCATTGGGACCAGTAGCCCAAAGGACATCCGGAAGGGATGACAATTCAGGTGGCATTGCATTCTTAGACAAATACACCGGGGAAATCACTTCCTTACCTAATGTAAGTTGTACTCCTGAGGGAGAACAATATAGTGTTGCATGCAATCTTTTTAACAAATCTAACCCTAACAGATTTTCACCACAACCTGTCGTTAGGATGAGGGGTGCTTTTAGCTCACAAGGTCCAACAGAAAGTGGCAGAGGACTAGAAATCGGGTTTCTAAATGGGGCGCCAGACAAACCTACTGAAACATTCATTTCGCCAGACAAAGGCGCGCCAGGGAGTTTTGAGTGCATAATTGAACTCTTTGCAGCACCAGTATCCAGCAAAAAGGGCTCTGTTACATTCGCTGTAGTCACCTTAACATACGGTCCACTCTGATCCACTGGTACTGAAACAACTCCCTATGGCTGTCCTTGTAATCATTACCTTCCACATTGTCGTCTTCTGCATAATAATCATTATTATAGTACTGAGCTGTATTACCAGTTGCATTGGCTTGCTGATCAAAGCTATTTATGGTATTTTGAGGCGGAAGACGACGCGCGTTCTGGGGAACATTTCCACGCCCCCTACCTCTAGGAGCTTGCTGACCTCCTCTACCTCTTGCGCCATACACATTACTAGTACGCTGCATTAATTTAGGACAACTATACTTGAAATAACCTTCCTCTCTGCAATATGAACATTGATTGGGACCTACAGGGATACGTGGTTGATAATACCCATTAATTTGCTGGTTATTCTGAAACTGTTGGGGTTGCTGATAGATACCTTGGGTTTGCCTATAATTATTCTGCCCTCCACTTGGCGGATAAGCCTGCTGTAAAAGGACCTTCGTTTTCAGTTCTTTCGTTTTCTTATCTGTTCTATCCTTCTCGTCTTTATCTCTATTTTCATAATACTGTGCAGTAGCCAGTATTTGCGCCGAAGAGGAAACGGCCCAAGAACTTTCCGAGTCTTTTAATTTCTTACACAACTCGGGAAGTAGATTCTGCACAAATTTATCCACAAATAACCGTTGGCCACCTTCAGTACTCATATCTTGACCACTGTGGTCGATAAACGTTTCTTCAAACCTTGTAAAGAAATCGGACACTGTCTCATCTTTCTTCTGCTTACATGCGGATAGTTTATCCCAATTAACGCGCATCGCGGGCATTATAGTTTTCATGTATGTAATAATTCTACCAGGGAGGTCTGCAACTAAAGGGTCAGGCTTCGCACCACCAACTTGGCCAGCGTCTGCAGCAATGATATTAGCCCATGTGCCCCCTAGTTCTGCAGCATGATCCGTATTACGGATGGATCCCCATAAAGGCTGTGGAACCACATTCCCAAACAACATATCTATGTCAGCCAGATTCATGACACACGATTCTGCAGTTTGTAATAACTCCTTATAATATCCTGTAGGGTTTTTACGGGGGTCAGGCAATGTCTGCTTAAGCGCTAACACCTCAGAACGCTTCCATGGGACATGTACCCAAACACGCTGAAAATGTGCTAAGACAGGTGGAGCAGCATTTGGATCAGCAGGTCTCCAAACTGGGGGAACCTCACGCATCGGATATTGGCGCGCTTTTACCTTTTTCCCCACAGGGAATTCCTGTTCGAACAATGATTGCTGACAATCGCTATTCCTGAAGGACAGTAAAGTCGCAACTGCTTTATCTACATCGGGACCCACAATTGTACCTGTTTCAAAATCAAACCGCACTCGACATAACTCCTGCGGGTTTGGGTTTGAACCATGATCCTCCAATTCCTCACAGAGGCATTCGCACATTTTGTCAAACGCATACCTCTGTTTTGGGGCATCCCATTGGTGAAAAACGTTATCAACTGATTCCACATTATAGAGTGAAGGGAAACCAATCCACCTACGCGCCAGATGATCTAACACCTCTTTCTCGTCAGGACCAGGCAGCTGACTACGCAATTGCTTACGTTGTAAACCAGGGGTCACAATAGATGACCCAAAGAGAGGCGACAATAAACTAGTAACTACATTAGCTAGACGTTGTCGTGCTGAAGGAGAAGTTGAGGCGAAAACGGGGGGATAGACAGAGGGAAGAAAAGCGGATTCAGATACAGGTACCTGGGTAGTGTAAGAAAGAGCGCCAGGGGAGGCAGCTGATGTACTAGGCAAAGTCGCAGGAAGCGCAGGGGCAACAGGTAACAAAACTGGCGGCCCTTGAGAGGGCTGCACTGCAGGGATAGGAGCCAGCTGAAGAGGAGCTGGCGGCTGTGGGAAGGCTTGCGGCATATTTACTGGAGGCTGCACATTTACAAGCTGTGGAGGCGCTGTGGCATTTTGCGCATACGGGGGTGGCGAACTTAGCAAATGGTACATTAGGGCACAAGGGGTGACAAAACAGGGTAACATTTATCGATCCCTAGTTTGCGCTGTCTATGTAACTGCTCATTCATTTGTTCCTCCTCATTATCTTTAAATTGCACAGCTGCTTGCATCATTGACATACCTCTTTCTCTCTTTTTCCTTTTCGCTAGTTTAATTTCCTTCTGTTCGGCTTCCTTTCGCCATAGGCGGAAAGAATCAAACATCGCCGGCCGGGCTTTCTTTTTAAACAATTTAACTTCCAAATTATCTAAGATATCTGTATCGAAACTACCATTTTGGGGCCATTTTAAAACACCGTCCTTTCTGGTGTATCGGATCCATACTTCATTATATGCAATGGGGCCCACGCCATGTTTTACATAAAGCTCATAAGTTGGAGTTCCAATTGGAGGAACCGGACACGAATCCTCTAACTGGGAATCCCTTCTACAACCCAAACAAAACAATCTTCCAAATACACTAGAACCAGGCATCTTCGCTCACTAGTCTAGTTTCAAACTTCAAAGGATTATCGAATACGATAGTCTCGTGAATATACGAGTCCTCTGGCTTTGGCGCTTGCAAGCTCCAAATCAAAATGATCCCGAAGGATACCAAAAATCCCGAAGGATACCAAACAAACTGGGAGACGCTCCACTTATACTTAACTGAATATCGATGATCGATGGCGTCACCAGAAGACTCTCTCGATTGTTTTGCTCTACCAAAATCGTCAAGGGTCCAAAACAGGGCGATTAATCAGGGCAGCAGTCCTTCGTAGCCGTCGGGACGCGGAGAACCTCGCAGAAAAGACTTTCGGACCACGTCGACATGCAGGGGTCGATGAAGTGGCGGCCTTCCTCCAGAATTTCCACACGAAGCTCCTCACGAACCTCTGGCTTGGACTGGTACTGCTGAAATCGCCCCGAGTTGGGCGCCAACTGAAGTACTGGGAATTTAAAGCCCAGCGGTGCAGGGGAACACACCCTAAGACTTCGGGTTCTTCCTGTTTCAGACCTACAGAAACACAGAGTCTTCTAGGTGAAGTCAAAGATCGATTTATTGGCTGCAGACCAATTACAGGTATCCGAGAAGTACAACACAATGTATGTTCTCAGGAGACTGCTTAAAGTTACAGAAACGGGCTTCTCCTTAAATACAAAATATCATGCTTCAGGCATACATTCCTTGTTTTACGATATGGTCATCTACATGTATCCATTACAAACGAAAAGGCAGAGTCATGATGACCATCCCACATTCCAGTTTAGCCAGCCCACAATTATTTACCCAGCGAGGCTCAGATCCCACATCAGATATCAACAGGCCCCAATAAACACGGGCATCTCCTGTTTGTAAAACAAACCATAAAGCAGGAAAAGTCAGGTGTGAAAGAGATTAGCCGGAGGCTTGTGTGGGATGAAAAGGCTTTATGGTGTGTCAAACCCTGATGCTAATCACAGGTGGCTGTAGGATGGGGAGCTCGTGAGACCGGACTGACCTGGGGCAGCGGAGCCAAGCTGCACAGGTCACAGAGAAGTCAAACAGAAAGTACATGTGTTCTAAAGGCCCATATTTGTTCGTAATGTGTAGCCTATGTGAGGGCAACCATAAGATGGCCACCGCTCTAAGATGGGACCCACGAAGTCAATGTATAAAATCGTATACACAGTGCATTTATCGCTAAAACGTTATACAAAGCACTTGTACATACCGCATTGACCATTCGCGGTTTGCTAATACCGGAATAGACAGGGGTAGGGCCCTGTCTCCCACGCGGTCCCAAATTCTAAAGTACCACAATAGCCTTGCCCAGCGATACCATTGGACCAATAAAGACCCTGCCAACTGACCCACCTAGATTTATGGTAGTACTGCAGGAGAAAACAAATGCTACCCGACTCACCTGGCTGGAGCCAGATAACATTGGAGTTGGAGTCAAGATAGGTGAATACAAGATAGAATATATGAAAACGGCAGATGGTAGAAGTGAGTGGGAAGAGATAAGGACAAAGGTCAAGGTCGAATCATGGATAATGGAGGGACTGAAACCTGATATGTCCTACAGATTCAGGGTGTTTGCCATTTGTGGAGATGCAGGAAGCAGTGATTCCAGTGAGGAGTATCTTTTTCCTGCTGCAGTGGAAGCACTTTCTGCAGAATTGGAGAGAAGACTTCTCAGTTCACATAAACAAGTGGTGACTCTGGATCCAGACACAGCACACTGTGAGCTTGTCTTGTCCGAGAGTCACAGACGTGTAGGAGGCACAGAAGTAGCACAAACTGTGCTTGACAATCCCAAGAGATTTGCTGTTGACACATGTGTGCTAGCAAATGAGGGGTTTTCTTCCGGCAGGCATTACTGGGAGGTCCAGCTGCTGCAGGATGGGTTGGGATGGCGGGTGGGGGCTGCCAGCGAGACTCTAAACAGAAAGAAAGGGTTCAGGCGGTCTCCTATAGAAGGGCTCTGGGCTCTGGAGGGCGATGGTGAGGTGTACTGGGCTTGTCTGTCGCCTGACACCCGCCTGTACCTGCGTGAGAGCCCCAAGATGCTGGGAATATATCTGGACTACGAAGCAGGGCTAATATCAGTGTACAATGCTGCCACCATGGAGTTGTTGTATGCTTTCACACATGCTTCCTTCACACAAAAGATATTCCCATTTTTCTATCTTTGGCCACAAGCAGACCTTAGACTTGTGTAGAAGACGCCATCATCTGCGTTGGTGTAGGGTATGTCATGTAAAAGTGTTTCTTAACCAAAAGATTAATAGAGGACTTGATGTTCTTAAGGAATGGGCTCTGCAAAGCAAGCAAATGCTCACAGAGATGTATTTTTGTGGGTATTCACAAACAGTTGCAAAGATTTGCATGAGCCAATTTGCCGTTAAGTAACATTCAAATGCACCAGGCATTTGTGGTGCAGTAAATGTAAATGTGGGTGTACTTGTAAGTATGACAAACGGCACAGAACACCCTCATGTGTCAAGAATGTGTAAGGAAATTGGAGTCTTCACATAGGAAATTCTGTACAGCTTCTGCCATCAGTGGCCTTTTCACCCCTGAGCTTAAGGTCTCTGGACCCTTCATGGACGAGAGGATTCACTTCAAGACCCTATGACTCACCTACATGACTATTCAGCAGACTGTAGTTTATACAGCAATCATTTTCACCAACCAAGGCCAACTAAACCTTCATATCGCTCATCACCACTTTATTCCCACCCCCAAATGTTAAAATAAATGCTGAGGCACATAATTGTTGTCAACACAAGAAACAGTGCTTGGGAACTCGATTCCACACAGGCTATGTTGCTATTAGAAAACGAAAACACCTCAACATTCTCAGTTATTCAGCTACCAATATCAACTGTGGGGTGGTCAAGAACCGATTCGTATTTTACATGTAACACAGAGGTACAACAAAGGGGGCTAATTTATATGGCTGGTAAATTGCAATACATAACTACACAGAGGCATGTTACATACGACATAGAGTAAAAACTGATAACATACATGACACAGCTGAGCATTTTGTTTTGGATGTGAGATTGGAAAACAGCATGGTTGATAGAGTGATGCATCATACAAGACAACAGTACACAACACTATACGTGTGACATGTTTCGGGAATGTTTTATGGAGTAATCTTGAAAGACAGAATTTCATGGCAGCCTGTTAGGGGTTAGGGTTTCATGAATGATACCTGGAAATGGTTATATTGATGCTAGGGAAACGGATCATTTAATTTAGGGCCGTGTGCTTTGATTTTTCACTGACACAATGGCAGAACGCTTCTTAATTAACCTAACTTTGGAATGATGCCCCAAAACTGAAAAGAAACCACTGTAAATATAAATAATAGCTGTTCGAACACAGGTTGTTCAAGCACACACAAGGTGATGTGAGGATGCTTGCAGTAAGTCTGAACTCTGGCAATCTCTTGGGTTAGCATTCCAACACCTCGTTCTTTTGCCCAGCATGCCACCTCAGATTAGACCCAGCCATATGCAAATCAGTCTTGGTCCTGCTCCAGTGGGAATGGTCCAGCTCGTACTGGCAAGCCAAGTCTTCTCTGAACTGGAACAAAAGCTATCCAAGACCAGGTTAGCCCTGAGTGTGTCAGGTGTAGCTTGCTTTCCAGTGGCACAGTGAGCAAGGGACCTACATCTGGGCATACTCTTGCCACTTAGGGCAGTACATCAAGCACACATTTGGTGATGGGAGGATGGTTGCTGTGATGGACTTGACCCTGTCTGCCGGGTCATCCC
The DNA here is from genome assembly GCF_964204655.1 of Triturus cristatus. Lineage (NCBI taxonomy): Eukaryota > Metazoa > Chordata > Amphibia > Caudata > Salamandridae > Triturus > Triturus cristatus. Next base: position 167,966,594 of record NC_140587.1, read on the forward strand.
AAACTTTTTGCCTTCACACTCATGTTTTCTTAAACCGTTTTTGTTGGCTTTTAGGGCTTTGTACACTTTCCCACTGCTAACCAGTGCTAACGTGCTTGTGCTTTCTCCTTTAAACATGGTAGAATTGGCTTACACGCAAATGGCACCTTTAATTTAGGTGCAAGTCTCCAGTAAAGTGGTACGACATGTACCCAGGGCCTGTATGCTGCTAATGAGCCTGCAGCACTGATTGTGCCACCCACTTAAGTAGCCCCTTAAGCATGTCTCAGGCCTGCCATTGCAGCCTATGTGTGCAGTTTTAGATTGCCATTTCATTTCGACCTGGCAAAATAACATTTTTGCTAGGCCCAAACCTTCTTTTTTAATACATAATAAGTCACCCATAGAAGAGGCCCTAAACAGCTCATAGGGCAGGGTGCATTGTATTTAAAAACAGTGGTGGTGTTTGCCCTAGGACGTGGGGGCTATGCCCCTGGCCATTTGCAGCCCCCTTTAATATTTGTTCAACTCTTTTAAACAACCTTTTCTGTAGTATATCACTACCTAGCTGTCTTTGACTCTCATTACGAGGCAGGGTCAGGCAGCCAGGTACTGACAGGTCAATCCTGTGCATGTGTGCACAAGTGACATGTTTAGGGAGAGTCTTGACATTATCATGCAATGCTTATCTTCCTATAGCCCACGATTCACATAAAAAGAGATAGTAACATTGTAAGTGTGCATCGCATAGTCAAGAAAAAGCCTGGTCGGGTGGTGCATGCTGTAGCTCTGTATGTTACGCGCCACATTTTTGTGTTTACTCCACCTTTATTTTTCATGCTTCTCACATTGGAAGATTCTCCCCCATGCAGCAGTTTGTCTTAAGTGTGTACTAGGCACACTGCCGCCAGTGACTGCATTTGCAGTAAATCAGCTAGGTGAATAGTTGAATGTATATATCCTAAAAAGCAGCTGCCAGCTGTACAATCTGAGCAGAAGAATTCAAAGTGATTTGGATTCAATTGTGCATGTACTTATTTTTGCCTGGTTGCAGAAAAGTATAGTTTATTGGCCGTAACAACGTGACAGTGCTGTCAGAGGTAAGGCTTTCAGTAGAATTTCACAGATCTGAAAAGCAGCAGTGAGTAATTCTATAGAAGAAGCCTGGAATCTGATGTTTCTTTGGTTTTAGATATCTCCTGAGTTAATGCTAATCATGTCAAGTGAAAGGCAAATACAAGTAGTAAGTTAATGAAGAGAGAGGGGATTTAAGCAATGCGAAATTGCTGAGGGTACTTGGGGGGAGAAAGGCAAGAAGGACCAGCTGAGTGTGTGGAAAACACAAAGCAGGGAGTTCAGACTGCTGGCGAAGGGTAGGAGCATGATAAAGTGTGTGGTAAGTGTGGAGTACATGACCTAGTCCCAACAGTAGTCACCCCATCACCAGAATCGATCCAATCAAGGACATGGCTGCTAAGTGTGCATCAGGTTGTTCAGCACCAGGGCCAAAGATCATAGGGGTCCTTTGCAACTCAAATGTTTGTAAACTGTGTGTGCGCGTATATATATTCACTTAAAAAACATTATGGTTTCACACATGTTATAGTTAGGTGGATATTTCACTCGTAAAAAAACAATGAAATTCCCCCGTTATAGTTTGTTCAGATAACTATAACTCGCGCGCCCGCAATCCACTCCTCATGACGTCATATATTACATCACTCATGACATGGTCAGTGGCATCACTCATGACATCACTGATGACATCATCCTTGTGATAGAGTGGCGGTCGCGCGAGTTATAGTTATCTGAACTAACTATAACGGGGGAATTTCATTGGTTTTTTACGAGTGAAATATCCACCTAACTATAACATGTGTGAAACCTATGGTTTTTTAAGTGAATTTGCAAGGTTTTTTAAATGCTAATTCCTAACTATAACGTGTTTGAAACCTATGTTTTTTTCAGTGAATTTGTATGGTTTTTAAATGCTAATTTATTTATGTATTATGATTTTTTTTATATATTTATTTTACAATAAACTACGTATTAAAACAATTTTTTTTTACCGTGCGCGCACAGTCCGCGCACCCCCGCGATTAAAAGAATAAGGAAAAAAAATTGTTTTTTTTTGGGGGGGGGTTGGGTGCGCCCCGTGATTTAAAAAAAAAAAAAAAATGTCTGCCTTCGGGGACCTTCAGGGACCCCCTGACAAAGGCTAGGGGGTCAGGAACTCTCTACCCTGCCCCCTTTTCACGTTCGCCGCCTTCCTTTTTCACTCTCGCACTGAAAACAAACAAAATGGCGGCCGACACTTCCTGATTTCGACCGATTCGAACGTTGACTAACATGTAACCACCAAGTCTGGCTCAATGATTAGAGCGGCAGACCCTGATGCAGAGGTCTAGCCCGGGGCCAGGGTTCAATTCCCCGCCTTAGCGGGTCTTGGGCTCAAAAATTCCACGGACCTGATAATTCTCGCCTTGGTGCCATTCCAATCATGGAGTCCCACTCTGCAACTCTGGGCAATAGCTTGCTTAATCTCCACAACGGCCCCCACAACGCTAAGGATGCCTGGCCACCACCTTAGGGGTGCCCAGGAGTGGACGCCTCACAGGGAAAGCCAGGATGGGTTCCACAGCGGTATTCGTACAAGCGCCTTGAGACCCTTGCGGGTTAGTAGTGCGCTATACAAGTATCAGTTTATGTTATTATTTATTTAATCAGAATTACGCTCGCGCACGTTAGGGTGCTCGCACGGTGCGCGCACCCTGCACGCGTATAGATATTGATATGCTTTTAAATGCTATTTTCTCAGGAAATACTGAACAGATTTACACCAGACCTGCAAAATGCACTTCCTTGACCTTATGGCTACCTCTCTGCCAAATTTCAAGTAATTCTGTTCAGCCGTTCGGGCTGTAGCTGTGTCTAAAGGTCCTATGGAAAAATGCATGGGGAAAACTCGTTTTGGGACCCCCCTTTTTTCTCGGCCCCCGCTTGACGAATCACCCCGAGACTTTCAGGGTAGGAGCTGAACGGAGGGCCCCATTAGTTTTGAAAATTTCGCGAGGATTCGTCAACCGGCACCAAAGTTATTCAAAATAGAATTTTGAGATTTCCTATGCAAACACGGTCCTAACTATAACTATCTACTGGCGACTGCCAGTAGATATATATATATAGATATATATATATATATATATATATATATATTACCTACTGGCGGTCGCCAGTAGGTAGTTATAGTTAGGACCCCTTTTCCATAGGAAAACCTCAACATTCTATTTTGAATAACTTTGGCGCCGGTCGATGAATCCTCGCGAATTTCTCAAAATAGGTGGGGCGCTACGCTCCGCTCCTACCCTGAAAGTCTCGGGGGGATTCGTCAAGCGGGGGCTGAGATAAAAGGGGGGTCCCAAAACGCGTTTTTCCCATGCATTTTTCCATAGGACCTTTAGAACGAGCTACAGCCCGAACGGCTGAACAGAATTACTAGAAATTTGGCAGAGAGGTAGTCCCTAGGTCAAGGAAGTGCCTTTTGTAGGTTTGGTGTAAATCTGTTCAGTAGATTCTGAGAAAATAGCCTTTAAATCAATATATATATCTGAGCCCGCTTACGGTACGCTTACCGTACGCTTACCGTAAGCGTACGGTGGCGTGCGCGAGCGCGATTCTGATTGGCTCTTAGATCTTAGTAAACATTCGAATCGGCCGAAACCAGGAAGCGGCGGCCGCCATTTTGTCTCTCGCACTGAGTGTTGTTTATCAAACAAGATGGCCAAAAACATGTTACGGGGCTGTTTTGACAACTCCCTCCCACATAGTCATGTTGAGGGAGTCCCCAAACATCCCCCAAGAGCAAAAACGGTTTTATTTTTTTTTCGGGAATTTCGCCGAGTACGCTTACCGTACGCTTACCGTAAGCGTACGGTAAAAAAAAAAAAAAAAAAAACCACTATCCACACTTACCCCACCCCCTGTGCTTTTGGTGGCCGTAGGCCACCAAATGTACAGGGCTTATTAATAGGTAAAAAAAACTAAATTTTGGCAAGGCAACTATAACTCACGCGACCGCAATCCTCTGCTGATGCTAATACTGTATTTAGACACTTATTTGCCCATGTCTTCTTCCATACATTTTTAGCTATACATATATTACAAATATTTTTTTTTCATAAAGACACATATGTCATCAGCAGAAGATTGCGGTCGCGTGAGTTATAGTTGCCTGCACTAACTATAACGGGGGAATTTCATTGGTTTTTTATCAGTAAAATTTCCGCTAACTATAACATGTGTGAAACCTATGGTTTTTTCAGTGAATTTGCAAGGTTTTTTAAATGCTAATTCCTAACTATAACGTGTGTGAAACCTATGGTTTTTTCAGTGAATTTGTACGGTTATTTAAATGCTAAGTTACTTTACGCCATTCGTGGCGTGCGCGCCCACTTAACGCAGTTCGTTCCATGCGCGCACAGTGAGCACGCGGTGCGCTTCGCGCACCGCGCGCCCACTTTACGCAGTTAGTGCCGTGTACGCACGGTGGGGACGCGGTGCGCTACGCGCACCGCGTGCCCACGTTACGCTAGATGGGCCATGTACGCACGATGCGCTTCGCGCACCGTGCGCACATGGAGGACATATGATGCACTTCGTTTTGAAAGGTAATATTTTAATTTTTCGTATATGTTATAAGCCATGCACAAATGGTGCCCTTCGGGCACCATTTGCACACGGGGTGGAGAGAGTGTGGATAATTTTTTTTTTTATTATTTTTTTTAAAATATTTTAGTTTAACTCATCAATAATAAGCAATGCACAATTGGTGCACTTCGGGCACCAATTGCACACGGGGTGGGGAGAGTGTGGATAATTTTTTTTTTTTTATAATTTTTTACCGTACGCGGACGGTAAGCGTAATCGGCGAAATTAGCGAAAAAATAAAAATTCCGTTTTTGGCCTTAGGGGATCTTTGGGGACTCCCTCAACATTGCTATGTGTGTGGGAGCTGTCTAAACAGCCCCTTTACATGTTTTTGTGCTTTATATTTTAAACATCACTCTCAGTGCGGGAGAGAAAATGGCGGCCGCCGCTTCCTGGTTTCGGCCGATTCGAATGTTTACTAAGATCTAAGAGCCAATCAGAATCGCGCTCGCGCACGCCACCGTACGCGTACGGTAAGCGTACCGTAAGCGCACCGTAAGCTGGCTCAGATATATATATTGATTTAAAGGCTATTTTCTCAGAATCTACTGAACAGATTTACACCAAACCTACAAAAGGCACTTCCTTGACCTGAGGACTACCTCTCTGCCAAATTTCTAGTAATTCTGTTCAGCCGTTCGGGCTGTAGCCCTGTCTAAAGGTCCTATGGAAAAATGCATGGGAAAAACGCGTTTTGGGACCCCCCTTTTATCTCAGCCCCCGCTTGACGAATCCCCCCGAGACTTTCAGGGAAGGAGCGGAGCGTAGCGCCCCACCTATTTTGAAAAATTCGCGAGGATTCGTTGACCGGCGCCAAAGTTATTCAAAATAGAATGTTGCGGATTTCCTATGGAAACGTGGTCCTAACTATATATATATATATATATATATATATATATTTTTAAATTTTTTTTAAACCAAAAGTGCCCAAAGCAACAAGAGCGCACTCGACTTTGCAGAGGAAACCAAAGGTTTATTTCAATGAAAGACCAGCATCAGCATTCAATTTAATTGTCCTCTTCCCAACGCGTTTCAAGGCTCCTGCCTCTTAATCATGGGTAATTGGCATACACACAGCAGATGACTCCAAACATTTTCCCTTGCAGCATGTCTAATTTAAATACCCCCAGTGGGCTTTGCGCAGTGCGTAAGTATGTCGATTTCATGCTGGGACTTGTAGTCCGAAAACAGAGTCACTTACAGTTTAAACCCTCCAGTGGGTTCCGCTGTGCACATGATTCATTTAGTCCATTATTGCCCTCAGTGGGCCATGAAGCTGGCGCAGGTTTGATTTATTCTCCCCTAAAGTGCTGAAAAAAGTCTGGCAAAGTTCCGACTCCAGCCTCCCAGAAATTGAGGGATGGTGCATCTCTTCACGGCAGGGCTGCCGTGTAACTATTTTATATATATATATATATGTATAAAGATACACCTACACAAAGAAGCAGATTTATCTGCAAAACATATCACAGGGTATTGGTGCTTCTAATGTGTTCAAGGTTCTCCAATTTGTATGCTTCACCAATTTCAAATTTTACCAGCCGCCACTGTTTAAAAAGTTGGACATGTATTTTTAAGTTTTACATGTCCTGGTAATGAAAAACTCCGAAATTTGCTTTTCACCATTGTAAGACTTATCTCTCCCATAGGATAACATTGGGTTACCATATTTAATTTAATAAGTAATTGTATTTATATAGCGCTTACTACCACTGATAGGCGGAAAAATGCTTTTCCACAAGTTGCATGCTATTCCGGAACCCAAAAGGATTAGTGATGGATTAGTATAGGGAAAAATGACTTAATTTGAGCAGTGGACATGTGAGTCTGTTAGTTGGATTGAAACGGATAATGGAGGGAAAGAAGAGGGACAAGTCTAGAAAGTGTTATTTGTGAGGTCATAGTAGTAAGATGGGGTTTGGGATGAGTAAAAGGAGGGAGAGTCTAGAAATGGATTAGAGAGATCATAGTATTAAACGAGGTTTGGGATGAGTCAAAGGAGAGATATGCGAGGGAAGAATTTAGAAAGGGTTGTTTGGGAGATCACAGTAAAATGAGGTTTCGGATGAGTCAGAAAGTGGAGGCAGAGGATATATTGAGAGAGGTATAGGGTGATGAAACAGTTGTGCATTGGAGAGAGTGAAAGTTCTTTTTTCTTCTACAGTAGGAATAAAGTAATACATATATAGATAAATGACTACATAGAAATGGTATACATGTATAATGAATATAATATATTGAGATTTAAAGTTATATTGTATAAACTCAAAGACTTTCAAGTGTTGGTGTAATTGAAACTAATTTATTTGTGTATTTTGTAGAACCCAATTATTTTTTTTAATTTTATCTTTTCAATATTTCAATAGCAAAGCACTTCTAGATAAAATAGTTATGATGTTTACACATATTGTGATAAATAAAACAGAGACTGATACGCATATAATCAATATCTTATATAAAAAGTAATGCAGTGACATAAAAATATGTTAAGCATTGAACAATATATATATTGGATTCAATTTTCAATCAGCCTCTGTCTCTCCCGCAATACCTACCCAGGCATGGTGAACTCTGGGAGCTGTAGTGTTTACCACGCTGCAGCTGGTGTGCGAGCATGTCATCAAGGGTGGAGAGTACTCCCTCCAATGGGAGTGCTGCAGGACATTTGAAGGCGGGGGTGGAGCTACACCCTGGTAGCAGCGGCATCCGAAGAAGGCAGTAATTGCCGAAATGCATTATGCCCAAGCGGTCCAATAAAGCGCTTCCAAAGGACTCTCCTGTGTGGCCTCTTGCCTCTTTCTACTGGAGGGGTGTTTGTGGATATATATATATCCATAGCTCCGATACGCGTCAGGTTTAAAATGACAGGGAAGCTGTAAATCTGTATTGGTATGCTGTCTTACGTCTTTACCCATTAAATGGCTGACCTCTGGTTGGTGCTCGAGTGCGTTCCTGACCGGATGGTCACCTTGGAGCTGTTTTATATATATATATATATATATATATATATAGTATATATATATATATATATATTCACTGAAAAAACCATAGGTTTCACACATGTTATAGTTAGTGGAAATTTTACTGATAAAAAACCAATGAAATTGCCCCGTTATAGTTAGCGCAGGCAACTATAACTCACGCGACCGCAATCCTCTGCTGATGCTAATACTATATTTAGACACTTATTTGCCCATGTCTTCTTCCATACATTTTTAGCTATACATATATTACAAATATTTTTTTTTCATAAAGACACATATGTCATCAGCAGAGGATTGCGGTCGCGTGAGTTATAGTTGCCTGCGCTAACTATAACGGGGCAATTTCATTGGTTTTTTATCAGTAAAATTTCCACTAACTATAACATGTGTGAAACCTATGGTTTTTTCAGTGAATTTGCAAGGTTTTTTAAATGCTAATTCCTAACTATAACGTGTGTGAAACCTATGGTTTTTTCAGTGAATTAGTACGGTTTTTTAAATGCTAAGTTTTTTTCCCTTATAATAAGCCCTGTACATTTGGTGGCCTACGGCCACCAAAAGCACAGGGGGTGGGGTAAGTGTGGATAGTGTTTTTTTTATTTTTATTTTTTTACCGTACGCTTACCGTAAGCGTACGGTAAGCGTACCCCGCGAAATTGCCGAAAAAAAAATAAAACCGTTTTTGCACTTGGGGGATGTTTGGGGACTCCCTCCACATGACTATGTGGGAGGGAGTTGTCAAAACAGCCCCTTTACATGTTTTTGGGCTTCCGATTTTAAAAATCTCTCTCAGTGCGAGAGACAAAATGGCGGCCGCCGCTTCCTGGTTTCGGCCGATTCGAATGTTTACTAAGATCTAAGAGCCAATCAGAATCGCGCTCGCGCACGCCACCGTACGCTTACCGTAAGCGTACGGTAAGCGTACCGTAAGCTGGCTCAGATATATATATTGATTTAAAGGCTATTTTCTCAGAATCTACTGAACAGATTTACACCAAACCTACAAAAGGCACTTCCTTGACCTAGGGACTACCTCTCTGCCAAATTTTGAGTAATTCTGTTCAGCCATTCGGGCTGTAGCTCGTTCTAAAGGTCCTATGGAAAAATGCATGGGAAAAACGCGTTTTGGGACCCCCCTTTTATCTCAGCCCCCGCTTGACGAATCCCCCCGAGACTTTCAGGGTAGGAGCGGAGCGTAGCGCCCCACCTATTTTGAGAAATTCGCGAGGATTCGTCGACCGGCGCCAAAGTTATTCAAAATAGAATGTTGAGGTTTTCCTATGGAAACGTGGTCCTAACTATAACTACCTACTGGCTATCGCCAGTAGGTAATATATATATACAGATAGATAGATAGATATAGATATATAGAGATAGATTAGATAGATATATATTTATATTTGGGTCAGCTCTTTTCTGCCTTTGGCCTGTCTGTCATTTACACCATGCTTCTATCCAGGGAAGCTAACTGCATGGGGTAATGGTTGAGTCCACATCAGTCATTGGCTCTTTTGTCTAGTGAATAACAGCAATTTCTGATTATATGTTGGGCTCCCGGTTTTATGATATTTATTTTTTTGCCATTTCCCGGTTTTATGATATTTATTTTTTTGCCATTTCCGTCTGTATTTATCCATATTTATTTTTTGGGCATTTTATCTGTATTTATCCACAATTAATTTTGCCGTAATCAAAAGAAGACGCTGCAGCTAGTATTTTTCCACATTTATTTAAATAGACAATGAACACATGCACCCGGTTGTTACTGGTCAACACAATACATTCATCTGAAAACTTTGCCATTGTAGTACAAGCACATCTAACTTGAGACATCTTCCTATAGTATTTCTTTTATGGGTGTCTTTTCATTTTTTACAAGAAAAACCTCTCTTCTACAGATAGTTGTATTTTACTTTTCTCACTCTTCAATTCAGTAACACATTTCAACATGTGTTCAATTCTTTTCGCTATGGGAATAACCTCTTCTAATGGGGCTTCATCTTTGAGCCTCAATTCCTCTCGAATTTTATCATCCCTACACTTCAAAATAAATTGATCTCTTATTCGTTCTTCATTCAACGCCCCAAACTTACAGCTTGAAGCCAATTTTCTCAAACTAGTAGAATAATCTTCAACTGTCTACTCTTTACCTTGCTCCCTTAGACCAAAACGATATCTTTCCATTATAGTGCTCGTTCTTGGTAAATAATACCTGTCTAGTTTTAAAATACAGATCTCATATTCATTTAAACCTCTTTGTTCCTCTGTCGATAATTCTGGTAAATTTTCTAACACCTCCTGTCCTTCACCACCTAGACAGTGTAAAAGTAGTGAATGCTTCCTTTCGGCACTCAAGTTAGTCCCACAAACTCTTGCATAGTACCCAAATATTTGCTTCCACTTGTTCCATTTAACAACTAGTTCACCTGGACTGGTTAAAAAACATGAAGGAGCTGGTACATTCTGCATGACCTCTCTTAAAAGAAATCACTTAAGACACAGAAAATAAAAATAATTGAAAATGGAAAAACAATAAAAAAGATTTAAATTGATTAAAGATGTGATAAATTTATATATTTGAGATTTTTAAACCACTTGAATTCATTTATTCTTTACCTCAACCTTTGTTCAAATGTTGCTAACACCATTTAAAAACTCATTGGTCACAATTAGCATAAGCAAATCAACTTTTATAGAATGTTTCACCCTTCTCCATATGCATGAAATCATGCAGATTAGAACACAGAAAAATGTTGGTGTGCGCATCACCGAGATAAGTTCCTTTCCTTACTATGATGCGCTCATGACAAAGATATCGATTTTTTTTTTATATTGTACCTAGTTATAAACAAAATAAAAAATTTTTGGTTTGAAATAAAAAAAAAACAACACTTCCTGGTGTGCATGTCACCGTAGTTACACCTCTCCATGTGCAAAGATGACACGCTGGATCCTGATTGGATCCTTATAGAATATGCATCTGACATGCTGTGATCGACTCACTGAGAGAAGACTGCTGGAACGTGGGGCATATTAACAATGCGGCGATAGAAAATTATCGCCGCTTTTGCGGCCGTTTTCGGCCGAAAAGCGGCGATAATTTTATCACCTTATCAGCAAAGACACGCTATCCCATTTTCAGCACGCCTAACTTCGCATCGCTAATGAGATGCAAAGTAGGTTTGTCTGTGGAAACAACATGGGTAAATATTGCGAAGGCAGCTTCGCGATATTTACAATGCGGGGAAGCGATTATTTGAATCGCGCTAAGTATGCCTTAACGTAGAAAATTTAACATCTGTTAAATTCCTGAGTAAGGCATACCTAACATGGGAGGTGGATTCATGTGATACGACCACAGGGTCGTATCATCAAGCATATCGCCGTTTTACATGGAACATCGCTGGAAAACCAGCGATATTCCATGGAAAAGGGTGCTATCGCTGGAATATACATCGCCATGGCACTAAGCGATGTTAATACAACGCTAGCCCGGCGAAATATTCCAGCGATAGAAAAAAATGTGGTATACAAGGTCAGCGATAATTATCGCTGCCTGTTGCAAATATGCCCCGAAGACCGTTGGAGCTACAGGAGCTCTTATAATAAATACCAAAGGTAAACTCTAAAACCTTTACAGTTGTGCTCACAATTGGCTGCGCAACTTCTTTACAGACATTTACACGTTTCACATCGTGTAATAATTCCTCACGCTGTTCGCGTGCTGAACCTTGCTCGCGCCAATCGCGCGCCGAACTACGTAGCTTCACTGCCTTTAAACGTGCTCGAGCCTTTAATAAGCCGCTCTATTTCCTCGCGCCGACCGTGTGCCGAACTTCCAACACATGAATAATTTTAAATTTTGCGCAGAAACTTCAAACCTTTAATTAATTAATTAAACCACTTGATGACAGTTACACACCGATTGCGTTCCGAGACTTAACTCAGCGCTGCCTTTAAATCATGCGCCTGCTCCAGTAATAGCTGTATATGTAACTGCGCATAAAAGAATATTTTCAGTACCTTTACGGGTCCGATCCACCCGCACACCTTTTGCTGAAAGAGCTAAAACATAAGCTCCTTTCCAAAAATACTTCCTTGCACCAACCACCATTCACCGCAACTTCCTTTCAAATTGTGTAGTTTAAATTTGATGTTGAGGTGTCGAAATATAAAATTTCCCAGTCATCCCATCCTCGTCGCCAGTATAACGTTTAAGTACAGCACACAGGACACACGTAGTGGGTTAAAGTTGGAGATTTAATCGTCAATCCCTCATCCATCAGCAGCCGGTGAGCAACTGACAGATGAGGAACACAACAAAGACATTCTAGGTTCTATGGAACATAGAACCCTCATCGATGAATACCATGAAGGAGAACAACACAGTAGGCAAAAGAACGATGGATTGGACTTCTACCCGGAGTGATTGCCAGTGGTAGACGTATTGAAATCATTCTCCCATTACCTTTGTTATGTTTGATGTACCGCCCTAAGTGGCCAAGGGTATGCCCATATGTGGGTCACTTGCTCACTGTGCCACTGGAGCCAAGATACACACAACTGCAGAGCCTCAATCAGGGCAAAACCGGTCTTGGGTTGCTTGTTTTCCGGTTCAGAGAGGACCCAGATTGGCAGTTCTGGCTGGAATGTTCTTATTGGAGTAGGATCAAGACTGATTTGCATATGCCTGAGTGTAATCTGAGGTGACATGACGGGCAAAAGAACAGTGGGCTGGAATGCTACCCCATGCGATTGCCAGTCGTTAGACTTATTGCAAGCATCCTCCCATCACCTTTTGTATGTTTGAGGTACCGCCGTAAGTGGCTAAGGGTATTCCCAGATGTGAGTCCTTTGCTCACTGTGGCACTGGAACCAAGCTACACACAACTGAAGAGCCCCAATCCGGGCCACACTAGTATTGCGTTGCTTGTTTTCTGGTTCAGTGAGGACCTGGCTTGACAATTCAGGCTTTGGAGCAGGGTCACGACTGATTGGCATATGGTTGGGTCCAATCTGACGTGGCATGGTGGTCAAAAGAACAATGGGTTTTAATGCTATCCCAAGTGATTGCCAGTGGTTAGACTTATTGCAATCATCTTCTCATCACCTTTTGGGTGTTTGAAGTACCGCCCTTAGTGGCCACCGGTATGCCCAGACGTGGACCCCTTGCTCCCTGTGCCACTGGAACCAAGTTACACCAAACTGAAGAGCCCCAATCAGGGCAAAACCGGTCTTTAGTTGTTTATTTGCTGGATCAAAGAGGACCTGGATTGGCAGTTCAAGCTGAACTGTTCCTATTGGATCAGGTTCAATACTGATTTGCATATGCTGGGTCTAATCTGAGGTGGCCAAAAGAACGATGGTTTGGAATGCTACCTCAAGCGATTGCCAGTGGTTAGACTTATTGCAAGCATCCTCCCATCACCTTTTGTGTGTTTCATGTACTGCCCTAAGTGGCCAAGGGTATGCCCAGACATGGGTCCTTTGCTCACTGTGCCACTGGATCCAAGCTACACGCAACCAAAGAGCCCCAATCAGGGCGAAACTGGTCTCGGGCTGCTTGTTTTCTGGTTCAGAGAGGACCTTGCTTGGCAGTTCAAACTCAACTGTTCCTATTGGAGCAGTGTGAAGACTGATTTGCATATGGCAGGGTCTAATCGGAGGTGGCATGGTGGACAAAGGAACAATGTGTTGGAATGCTACTCCGAGCGATTGCCAGTGGTTAGACTTATTACAAGCAACCTCCCATCACCTTTTGTGTGTTTGAGGTACTGTCCTATGTGACCATGGGTATGCCCAGATGTGAGTCCCTTGCTCATTGTGCCACTGGAACCAAGCTACACCTGACTGAAGAGCCCCAATCAGGGAAAAATTGGTATTGAGTTGTTTGTTTTCCAGTTCAGAGAGGACCGGGCTTGATAGTTCAGGGTGGACTGTTCCTATTGGAGCAGGGTCAAGACTGATTTGCATGTGGTTGGGTCCAATCTGACGTGGCATGGTGGGCAAAAGAATGATGGGTTGGAATGCTACCCCAAGCGATTGTCAGTGGTTAAACATATTGCAAGCATCCTCACATCATCTTTTATGTGTTTGATATACCACCCTAAGTGGCCATGGGTATGCCCAGATGTGGGTCCTTTGCTCACTGTGCCACTGAAACCAAGCTACGATCTCCAATCACCTTTTGTGTGTTTGATGGCCATAATCCAGATAAGGTGAGACCGCAGTTCGTGAGCTCAGAGGCGTAGCTAGAGTCCGTGGCGCCCGGGGCCATCTCACAGACTGCCGCCCATGGCATCCGCAGCCCCGTGACCGTGCGAGGCCAAGTCTCGACTCGAATTTCGAATCTCACCCCACTGTCAAACCTCGGGCACAAATATTTCTCACATGTATCACCGGAATGCCAGCTTCACACCGGTCCACCAACCAGTGCAAGCAAGTGCCAACCATCTAAACTCGCAGCCGCAGAGGGCCGCGCACAGCACCCTGGGGCCACTTGCCCAACCATACCGGTGTGATTCTTCCAAATACCTCCAAACATATCCGTCAGTCTGCCTGACTGTGATCTGCACGAGCGTCCCACTGGCTCTCCCGAGGTCCGCCCATCAACCATGCCATCACGCACATGCTCACCGCGGCAGAGTCCGCGAGCCAGCTCACTCCAATGAATCCACGGTATAGGCCCGAGGCAATCGAGATCCGTGCCAAGGACTCCCACACCCCGCCACAGTCTGGGCCCATCTCTCACCGCCCGACCCATGTGCCGAACGGCCTGTGTCCCACTCCACCACCAGCACAGAACAATTCCAACGGTGGGCGCAGCCACCCTCAAATCCTGCTCACCAAAGCATTCAACACACCCAATGCAATGTGTCCCCTTCCCACACATCGGTCCGAGTCTCAAATGCTCCCCTATCCCAGCAAATGTGTCACTGCGTGGCAGCTACGTCCGTCCACTGGCTCCAATTCACCCAGTCACACAAATCCAAACATGTACATCATGGAACTGTTGTGAAGCATGGGCTATTATGCAGCTGTGACATAGGGTTGTTTCTGAAAGGTGTTTAGCAGGTGGTACAATCCTCTCAAATATTTCTTGGCCTTGAAGGTTAGTAATACATATTATATACGGCATAGCTGCCAAGGTTTGAGATTGCTTATGTGTGGCGTTTTCATAGTTTCAGTGTGACTCTGAGTGACATTCAATGGCCAAATGTGTGACACTTAGGAGTGAAACTATCTTGCGAGTAAAATAAAGTAATGCAGTCCACAGAGAAAGATAAATATCAGAAGTTACACCCATATGAGCAACGAGAAACTAAGGTCTTGAAACTACTGCAAAGCGTCTAAAATAGAAGGGTACTAACCTCTCTCTTTCATGTGTTCCATTGTTTTTAATGAGCTCCTCATACCAGTATAGGGTGTCAGAGCACTTTACATCATACATACATTATGCAGAGACAACAAATTGTATGTGTGTAAATCAGTCTATGGGAAATGATCCATATGACTGTGAGGATTACAAGTTGTAGGAATCTCATGTTATCCATACAAGTAGGTAGTATATTTTTAAAGTGTTTTTTATCTGGGGAAGTACAGGCTCAGGATTTAAAACGTACCTTAGTGGTTGACTGTACTATAAAAAGAATGTATTTCCACCCCAAAAAAACCTTTAACAACATTAGGATAATTAAAGACTGGAGGGAAAAATAACTTTTTAACATACTATGCAGTTTGAATGCAGCTCCTTGATGGGAGTTCATATGTAATTGTGCTATTAGGATTGTAACTTATGAATTGCAAGTAACCCAAGGAGCTCTGTGACTAAATGCAGCAACTCACTCAGATAGACACATAAAATGCAGTTTAGTGAACTGCATGGTACACGTTCTTTGCAGCAGGCACGTTAACCCTATGCGCTACTTCATGATTAGTGAGTTTCATGATCAGTGATATCTGCAAGTAGACAATATGCTGATCATCCTTCAGCAGGAACAATTTTTACTTGTGTTATCATGACATTTTTACCATTTCCTGAAAACATCTGAACACACAAGGAAACTTAACATCAGTGCGGCTGGTGAATCAAAACTGCCAGTAGAGAAAACTCGGCCCTGTCAGCAGGAACATGTCTCGGTTGTAGGATCAAAGTGTTACCTGCGTTTATACCACTTCACTGGTTGCCAGTCGATTGAACGACTGGATTAAAAACTCTCTGGTTCATAGGTAATAACATAAGAATTAGCCTGACAACCTTTCTACACTATGCCTCCCTTACAATCCAACCAGAGGCCTAACATTGTCCTGCCAACGACCTTTGTCACTGATACAAGCAGCTGTTAGAAAGTCCCCCATTTTGTATACACCAACTTGAGAACCTTTTGTCCAAGCTCCTACATGTGGGGTTAGCTTCAGGATATTCTGCAAACATCGTACAACACACCTATTCCACCAAACCCTGACACTTCAATGAGCCAAAGTTCTCTTTCTATTGTTTCTCCTATTTTTACTCCGCAGTCTCCACGAGCACTTTGAAGCATGTTGTGGGTGCATCTGCAGTTAACAGAACGCATGCATAAATTAATTAATTAATTATATTCTACCAAATCAACAAAAACGAGTTAAATAATGCATTGATTCTACCTCTCTCAATGTTGCCTACGTTTCATTATTTGGCCAAGTACTCTTGTCAATTAGTGATATGCTAGAAATCCTGTTCACGAGTTTACCTTGCTTCTTTCCCCATCACACATCCTCTGCGATGATGCATGGTCTTCAGCGCGACATGCAGTGCTCGATTAAACACCTGCACTGCACATACAGGAGAATTAAATCTGAGAGGCAAATGGCGCGATGGCGGGAACCAGCGTTAGTAGAAAACAAAGTGAGTCTCTCACATTGACGTACTGTTAGAGCCGGTGATGGCGGGTGTAAGGTCTCATTCCCTGAACAAATGCATGATTACATGCGATGAACAATAGCAGAACGGATGTACGTCTCCACCCGGCATGCTGAGGGCAGTATTTCTATGACTGAATATCCCCCTCATCCTTTCCTCCACAGGGCGACGCAGCCCCGCCGCGCAGCGTCAACCACGCACGCTTCTCCAGGCAGACGTGGAGCAGAGGGCTCGTGCCCTTTCCTCCAGGTTGGGAACGAGGCAATTTGTGATGCACCATTAGGTGAGAAATGGGTTTGCAGATTTCGGAAATGGTACTCGTGTAAAAGTACAAATCTTTTTTTGCAGGAAATAGCCCAAACTGGCCGCCGCCCACAAAATAGTGCCGCCTGGGGCGGACCCCCCCCCACCGCCCCCCCCTAGCTACGCCACTGCGTGAGCTGTATGAGGAAAGTTGGTGACTGGAAGACCAACAACTGCCTCCAATTAAATGGTGAAAAAACAGAGCTAGTACTGTTTAGCAAGAATCAGGAACTTTGGTTGACGGGCTGGTGGCCTGTTGAATTAGGCCCAGCCCCTTGCCCAAAACAGGTGATACAAAATCTAGGCATCTGACAGGATCATACTTTATCTATGAAAGACCAAGTCAGCGCAGCTCTTTCCATGGTTCCCCTCCACATCGAGAAAAACCCTAGTCCAAGCATTTATTATGAGTTGCTTGGACTGTGGGAACACATTGCTAGTGGCAGCAAATGACTAACTGCTGGTCAAGCTTCAAGTTGTGCGGAATATAGTGGTTCGAATGATTTGCAACCTTCATTCACACTCGTCCTCTGCTCCAATCTTGAAACTCCCTGCACTGGCTACCAGTCAGAAGAAAACGTGCCATCTTTAAACAATGCTATTTGACTCACAAGGCACTAACCAAGCAGTGACCATCCTACCTGCATGTTGAACTCAGCCACTACCACCCTATGTGATTGCTTAGGTCTTCAAATCAATCTTTGCTAAGAATCCCTTGTGGATGTTATGACTGTTCTAACTGCACTTTGCCAGCTCTGAGTTGCAAAGTGCTGAGATACACCTTAGAGTGTGAGTAACTGTGCTATAGCAAATGCCTCTAACATAACATTTATCGCCTTAAGTGCCAAATGGTATGCCCAGACTTGGGTCCCTTGTACAAAGTGCCTCTGGAACCAAGCTACACCTGACTGAAGAGCCCCAATCAAGACAACACTGGTATTGGGTTGCTTGTTTTCCGGTTCAGTGAGGACCTGGCTTGGCAGTTCAGGTTGGACAGTTCCCATTGGATCAGGGTCACGACTGATTGGCATATGGTAGGGTCCAATCTGAGGTATTATGGTGAGCAAAAGAACCAAGGGTTGGAATGCTACCCCAAGTGATTGGCAGTAACTAGACTTATTGCAAGCATCTGCCAATCACCTTTTGTGTGCTTGAGATACCGCTCTAAGTGGCCAAGAGTATGCCCAAACATGGGACCCTTGCTCACCGTGCCACTGGAACCAAGCTACATCGACTGAAGAGTCCCAATCAGGGTGTAACCGGTCTTGGGTTGCTTGTTTTCTGGTTCAGAAAGGACCTGGCTTTGCAGTTTGGGCTGAACTATCCCTATTAGGGCAGGGTCAAGACTGATTTGCATATGGATGGGTCTAATCTGAGGTGGCATGCTGGGCAAAAGAACAATGAGTTGGAATGCTATCCCGAGCAATTGCCAGTGGTTAGTTTTATTGCAAGCATCCTCCCATCACCTTTTGAGTGTTTGATGTACGGTCCTAAGTGTCCAGGGTATGCCCAGAATTGGATCCCTTGTTCACTCTGCCACTGCATACATGCTACACATGACTGAAGAGCCCAAATCAAGGCAATACTGGTCTGTAGTTGCTTGATTTCCAGTTCAGAGAGGACATGGCTTGGCAGTTTGGGCTGGACTCTTCGTATTGGAGCAGGGTCAAGACTGATTTGCATATGGCTTGGTCTGATCTGAGGTGGCATGCTGGGCAAAAGAACGATGGGTTGGAATGCTACCCTGAGAAACTGAAAGTGGTAGACCAATTGCAAGCATCCACACATCACCTTTTGTGTGTTTGATAACCAACATTCAAACCATTGGCTACTACGGTAATCTGTGAGATGCCATGTAACAAAATACCTATCTGTAGACTTTAAACTAGTGTGATAATCCACACTTAAAGGCCTATCAACCTTTAACATATGCTTTTATTAATAAATATGTAAAGCATAGTACCTTTATCATACCATTTCATAATAAACAGATCAGGCATATAGCCATGATCATTGGCTGGACACCATAACCAAATCAGTCCTGCTATTTCGAGTATAAACTATGCCACAAGCCAAAAGATGCAATACAAGTAGTCTTTTCAGTGGAAACACACACATTCAGTCTAATCAAAGCCTGCTCTCAGAGGAACAACAATGTGAGAGACTCTGTAGTACTCTGAAAGCTCGCTCACTTGTTGATCACATAAAGTTGCAACAGTTGCACTGTCAAACCAGACATAAACATCCATGTACATTAGTGTAGCCCTGCACTCTGCAGTTCTAAGCTGCTGCCAGAGGAAAACAAACAGTTAATTATCTATTTTTTTTAAGACACTTTAGTAGCATATCAATGTCATGTGAGTGCCCCTGAAAGTTGAAGCTCAGGCAGTTGGATAAATACAATCATCACAGCTGCTTGGAGGGCAACCACTATTTTTGTGGAAGTACACTTCTGCCCAATCAAAATGTATTCCTGGCTAGCAGCCTGGGTGGAGAAAAAGCCATTCTCCTGGTACTGCTTCTTAAAGTCCTTTTTGAAGTTAATTACATAATGTCTAGCAGAGGCTGCATTTCCACGTCAGAACTAATCAGGACAGCCGGACAGGTGCTAACCCGAGTTGCCTGGCCACATGCACTGCACAGAGTTTACCAGAAGAACAGGCAGCGTTAACCATGCCTTCAAAGACAGTCAAATGTCAGTTATAATTAGGACTCGAGGTTTTATGGTATTTATGTTTTTAGACATTTCCATCTCTAATTATGCATATTTACTTTTTGCTCTTTTTATCTTGCGTTTTGTGAAAAAAATAACTTGAAATCAGTATATTTCCACAGTTATTTACCTGACAAAGGTACACTTACGATTGGCGACTTCATGGGTTTTTAGTGCTGTAATCAGCCATATTTAATACATCACTTATATATGTGATACACTCTTATGACATTAGCACTTTAGTACATCTGCATCTATTTAAAGCGGCGTTAGGAAGACTTGTATCTTTTTACGCTCCCCTGTGTATCAGTCTGCCCAGCTATTGGCATAGCATTCACTATTGACAGCGTTAAGAATCAATTTCCCTATTTTTCAATAAATATAGACAGATAAATAAATTGTTTTCTACGTGTATTTAACTTTAAAAATCAAAAAAACAAGGAAAGGTGGACCCTTAATGTAATTGTGTTGTGAACACTATGAAAGTTCCTGTTTAAGTCTATGCTATTTTTTATTTTTGCTTGCTTTTAGAGTCTCTTATCTCATTTTAGAAAGTGTGGAATTGTTAGACATGCACAGGAATGTTGACACTATGTCTGCTTAATATGTATGTATGTATGTATGTGTGTTCTGATATAGCGCTCGACTTACCCTTGGGCATCTCGGCGCTTGCATTGGGAACCCGTCCTGGCTTTTCCCTGTGAGATAACCCGTACTGGGCATCCCCAAGGTGAAAGCCAGGCATCCCGCCGCGGGGGGGGGGGGGGGGGGGGGGGCCGTAGTGGAGATTAAGCAAGCTATTGCCCAGAGTTGCAGAGTAGGCTGACATATTTTTTCAGTTGTGAACTCTTACTGTATAAGTTGACATATTTTTATTATTTTTAGTTGTAGGAGCACATAATCATTATGTGAAACAAGATGACGTATTTATTGTCATGTTAATTTAGTCCTGTTGACACTTTTGTAATATTTGAATGTTTCCATGCATGATCAATCTCAAGGGGGCGGGGAACATGTCCCAAGAAACAGACATGATCAACATGGAGTCCCTGTTACATATGTGGCCTGCATAAGGTGAAAATAATATAGTACATCCTTCTCTTCCCAGTCAACAGTTTAAGAAATTTCCTGCCAGGACCTCATCGCATCTAGATATAAGGGGATAAGAAGGCCCTAAATAGATGCATATCTATTTAGGTGGGAGGGGGGTCTGCTTGCAAGTCATACAGGATATCGTCATAGGGGCCCAAATCGAGGAGGAGGTCCAGGCCGCCATCAGAACCCATCTTGTTGATACTTTAGTGTCTACAAGTGCAGTTTTATTTTTTATAAATATATAGATATGATCTGTGATCAGATTATATAAAAGCCCAGGTATCTGACTCTACTTGGGAGGGACTTTGCACTAGGACCATAAAGCCAGAGGTAGAGCTGGTTTGCAGCACCAGCAGGCCCAAGTTGGGCTACTCGGATTGCAGAGAAGAGGCCTTCAGCCTAGCACTGTTTGTCATTTCCCAGACAATGAAGTTACAGTGACTAGCTGAGTTGCTGTATGTTTAGCTTATGCTGTACGATCCAACATAAGAAAATAAACACAGGCTTTCTATGTACTACTTCCGGTAAAATTGAGCACAATGCCTAAAAATAGCTTTAGGGTGTTGGGAGGTGGGAACTCGCTAACCATGGCATACATTGCTGCCTTCCTCTTTGTATTCTGTGTGCGTTAACATTCATATTTTATGCACTAGACTAGGATTTTAAAAATAACATTTCAAAGTATCTCTCCTGTTTCTTAGTGCTATTTTGAGCATGTTATTCAATAACGAAAGAGGGTTTGGCATTCCACTGTGTCCCTGTGTTACTAGAAACTCTGTTGTGTATGGACAGCGGGTTGTGTATGGATTGCAGTCCAATTGGATTTCTCATTTGTATTGGTGCCTTGACAGAGTCCTTGCACACGGGGTGAGAAACCTTATCCATGCGGCTTGGGGGATGGGCAGAGAATGATCTTTTTTTTTTTTGTAAACAAACTTTATTCATTTACATCTCATCAACCAGTCCCATATTAAGGATGAAACAGTGCCCATATAATGATGAAGTATTTAGCGTCATTTACATGAACGATTATACATTTCTTAGAAGCATCGTTTCGTCCTGTGGTCATCCAGCTGATCAACAGTTCTATATCTCTATCTGGGGTATCAATTCCATAAAGTGGGCAGAGAAGGATCATAAGAAGAGTATAGCAAACACTTCTTAAAAACTGATGCTTATTCTTGTGCCACATTGATCTATGCTCACGTTTGTTTGGCCGCAGAATAAGGAGATTTTGTAACTTGAACTTCAGTAACAATATTGCTTTGGTTAGAGAAAGCAAAAGAAAGAGGGGTTATGTCAAAAGTCATGATTAACAAGCATTTACAATGCAATGGTCTCGGCATTGTTAAAGTTAGAGCTATTGGCATTGCTCATAACCCCCACCACAAATATTCAACACAACACGTAACCAGCACTCTGAATTGCCACCCAAGACAGCACAGATATTCCACATGGGATTGGATTATGCCGCGCCTATGATTTTTTACCAATAGTATGCAGCATAGCCGATGGTGTGCAGCATGGCAAAAGGGAAATAATGCAGTGATAGTCATGTACATGCATCACCATGCTTGTGCATGCTTACCAAATGATACAGGTGCTTTTTAGGTCTCGCCTTGCTATCGCGTAAGCGATCGCAAAGCGAGACTATTGTGGGTTTTAAAAGTGCTCCCAAAAAGCGGATTGCATGGCTAGCACGCGCACAATCACGCGCATCGTGCCGCCATGCAATCTGCTTTTTGGGAGCACTTCAAAGGGTCCGCTCCCCCGCCCCCAAGCGCGCGCGCGCGCCAGCTCCGCCGGGCTTGTCTTGTTTTGCATGCCATCTTCTCTCCTTCCCAGCGTATTAACCAAGCATCTGACAACGCTGTTTTTAACAAATCATTCCCCCCCCTTGTTTTAACCCACCATGTCCTCCTTCCTGATCGCTGTTGATTTAAATCCCTCCCCCCCCCCCCACTTTAGCCACTTCCTGCACTATCACTCGAATCCCCGAAGGTATCGGAGTGCTTTATAAAAGCACCATTTACATTACAAAGACACTTTCAGTTTGAGTTTTTTTTTCTATTACACACACAGGCATTAAGTGATTTGCCCAGGATCATAGGATGTTGAGCCAACGCAGACTCTCGAACACGCTTCCTTAGGTCGAAGGAGGAGGCACGAATGAGAACCATCCTAAAATGAAAGGGTCGGTCAGCTTCCTTTTAATACATTTTCCATGTGTATAATGTCCATTCCCGTCCCACATGCATGACGCTCACCACGCCTGCAAACACTACTCCACCCATTAATCATGTCTACTTGTCACTCAGGCCTGCACTAAAGCTTCCACTTTGAGATTGGTTGACAACGCTTTGCCAAGTACTTGCTATCTTTTACCAGCCCACTCCATGGTTAGTACTCTTATCGGGGTTGCAGACCATAAACAAATCGCCTGGAATGCGCCCCCCCCCCCGCCCCCGCCCCCGCCAAGCGCGTGCGCCACGCTCCGCCGGGCCTGTCTTGTTTTGCATGCCATGCCAAAATAAAGAACATCACCAAATATTGGTCATAACGTGCTGGCAATATTAGACTTTCGAAAGCATGGAAGGTCTATTGCTGCGCGAAATTTCTCAAAGGTACCCACCGCAGCACTCAAGAGGATACACAACTTGCCGTCAGCCAGCTTTGCCTTTGACATGCATTGGTTGTGTTAACTCACCCTCCCAGCCCCCGCCATTGTTTTTAACAACTCCTCCTGCTTTTAAACCACCACCTCCTCCTCCCGCTCTCTGCTGATTAACCCACCCCACTTCTTCAGCCACCTCCTGCGCCCTCATTTGTGTCCCCGAATGTATTGGAGTGCTTCCTGCAAGCTATTTACTTCAAGCACAAAAATCTGGGGTTTCCACAATTCACAGCTACTTTTCAGTATTAAGACACTAATCCCACTGCTGCGCCGGATAGTGCCCCGTCACCAGGCACCTTAATTCCACATGAAAACACACTTACAAACACAGGGCAAAATGCAAAGTACTGTGGTGGTGGAGGGAGGGGAGCGCGCACAAGCCCAAAGACGTGCAAGCCCGCTCCATTCATCAGCTTTTGGATGTGTTAAAATCCACAGTAGTTTAATACACCATAACATAGCATAACATAACAAAACATAGCCTAGCCTATCATAAAATAACAGCATAACATAACAGAACATAGCCTAACATAACAAAACATACCATTACATAACATAATAAAACATAGCCTAGCGTTGCATACCATTGCATAGCATACCATAACTTAACAAAACATAACATAACATAACAAAACATAGCCTAGCCTAACATAACATAACAAATCATAACATAGCATAACAAAACATAACATAGTATAGCATAACATAACATAGTATAGCATAACAAAACAAAGCATAGCATAACAAAATACAACAAAACATAGCATAGCATCACAAAACAAAGCATAGCATAGCAAAACATAGCATAGCATAACAAAACATAGTATAGCATAACAAAACACAACAAAAAATAGCATAGCAACAAAAAATATCAAAACAAAACATAGCATAGCATAGCATAACAAAGCATAGTATAAAACAAAACATAGCACAGCATAACATAGCATAGCATAACAAAAAATAGCATAAAAAAACTCAACAACACATAGCATAACAAAACATAGCCTAACAAAACAAAGCATAGCATAGCAAATCAAAGCATAACATAGCATAGCATAAGAAAACACAAAACATAGCATAACAAAACGTAGTATAGCATAACAAAACACAACAAAACATACCATAGCATAACAAAGCATAGCATAGCAAAACAATACATAGCATAGCATACCAAAACATAGCATACCAAAACACAACAAAACATAGCATAGCATAACAAAACAAAATATAGCATAGCATAACAAAACACAACAAAACATAGCATAATATAACAAAGCACAGCATAGCAAAACACAACAAAACAGCATAGCATAAAAAAACATAGCATAGCATAACAAAACACAAAACATAGCATAGCATAACAAAGCATAGCATAACCAAACACAACAAAACAAAACATCATAGCATAACATAACAAAACATAGCATAGCAAAACACAACAAAACATAGCAGAGCATAACAAAAGACAACAAAACATAGCATAGCATAACAAAACAAAGCATAGCATAGCAAAACATAGCATAGCATAACAAAACGTAGCATAACATGACAAAACACAATACATAACATAGCATAACAAAACAAAACATAGCATAACAAAACATAGTATATCATAACAAAACACAACAAAACATAGCATAACAAAACATAGCATAGCATAACAAAACACAACATAGCATAGCATAACAAAACATAGCATAGCATAACAAAACACAAAACATAGCATAGCATAACAAAGCATAGCATAACCAAACACAACAAAACAAAACATCATGGCATAACATGACAAAACATAGCATAGCAAAACAGAACAAAACATAGCAGAGCATAACAAAACACAACAACACATTGTTGTAAATTGGCTGCGATTGGATTAGCATTAGTGGAATCCATCTGGTATTTAGAAGCTATCTTGTCCATGTTGTAGAATCCATTTTGTATTTCTGGCAGCCATTTTGTTTGCCATGTGCTCACGATGTGCTTTGTCCTCCCCTAGTGTTGACTGCTCTTGTAATCTGCCTAGAAACAAACTATATTTAGTATCTTCTACTTTTGCACATGCCCAGTTGAGTTTGCAGCTGCTAGTAGCATGTAACTGTCAGGATATGTTTACCAGTGTTAGCAAACTGTTAACTCCTCCCACTTGTCGACTGTGCAGTTTCTGTATGACCATATATGTGCATAACTCTTCTCAAGTATACTTGTACCGTCTTCTTTTAGCCCCTGTGTGGGTATAAAAGGACCATGGCCCTTCTGTTCAGTGTGCTACTTCACTCAATACCGAAGGGTGCTGTTTGAATGTAGTTCCACCTCATGAGGTTTATTAAACTCTGTATTTTCTATTCCAGTTTCTGTGCCAACTTCTTTCCAATAGTCTGAGGACTCTGTGCAGAGAAGGGCGAACCCCTTGCATTGGGAGGCCTAGCTGAGGCCTATTTTCTACAAATTGGCGCCCAACGTCGGGCTCATCGAGAACTCGGATGCCCGAAGGATTGGTCGCGACGAAGGATTGGAATCTCGCTCTGGACGTGATCACTGCCCGATAAGACCCGAGTCTTGGCATCCGCGGCGGCTTTTCCTTTCTTTCTGATCTGACCATCCAGGTGGCGCCGGTCCTCGACTGAGATCTCTTCTGTTGATTCGCCGTGCAGTGACCATTTGGTCGATTTTAGAACTTGGCAGGATGAATCTGGACACCAAGTGATTGGTAAGTGTCCCTCTGCGGCGCTTGCTGTTGGTTTTGATGCCTGGGATTGGTAAGGTAGTTTAGTAACGCTTACTGTGGCTTTGAGTATTGTATATTTGTGTTGGCCAACTTGGTTTGTTTTGACATATGTGACTTGCAATTCACATAGGCAGGTAATGAGGAGAATTTTCTCTAACTGAATTGATTTGAACGGCACATCGTACTGAAGGTACCTTAAGTGCTACTTTGATTATAATACTGCATATTCTGCACTATTTTTGGCATGCCTGTCTTTAGCACACTTCGTAGGATGTGTTGCTTTTGTAATGGTACCAATTTGAGACTTGATGACGCACAACCGCCCCCCCCGGAGGGGACGCCTAATAGGGATATGTATATTAAGTATGGTCTTTCTTCTATAATGTACAGCGCATTATGGAATAAATACACGCGTAAGGATCCTGAGTTACGTTGGCCTATGTATGGGTCATTTGATTTACGAAAGATTGAGTATGTGGAGCAATGTATGTTTAAACGAAAGACTAGGCACGATATGTTTGATTGTGTACGAATGTGGGAGAAAGAAGTGCGTGAACGGCTGAAGCGTGAGCAAGCCTTGATTGAAAAAGAACAGCGAAAAAACGTTTATGTGAAATCATTAGAGTTAAAGAACAAAGAAATGAAAGAGTTGAAGGAGAGAGAAGGTAGGGAGCGCGCTTTACAGGTAACTGGCCAATACTCTGTTCGGAGGCTCCTTTATCCTATACTTAATAAACCACAAGATGATTCCTTATTATTAGATCGTCCTCCACCTCCGTATACTGTTCCTTCTGCCCCCCATGAGTTAGATGGGGATTCTAGTTTGGAGGAAGATAAGACACAAGAAACTCGTTCTATGTTAACTGCTGCGCGTTCGTCTCAGCTCCGATCTGCTGCTCGTAAAGCAGTTCATGGTACTGCCTCCATCTCTGAAATTCTAGATAGTATGAGAGGGTGGTATGAAAGGAGCAGCTGTATTTTACTGAGGTGTTTGCTGCAGAGGTCCTTGAGCTGTTTAGGAAATATTCTGAGGAGTTAGAGCCTAGGGATATAGCAGATGATTGTAAGCAAATGCGTGATGGTCTTTTTGTTCTCTCCCAGGTGGCTGATACAATCAGGCGTTTGGTAAAGCTGCGTGTTGATGCAGTCCGTTTGCGAGAGGAGAAAAAGGCTGCAGACGGGGCTGTGCAGACATCTCAGACCAGCATGGCACAAGCTTCTGCCTCCGGAACAGATAAGATTATGATAGTTCACGCGAAACCTATGCGGGAGGCCGCGCCCTTGTATGTTCCTCCTAAAGGACAGGGTACAAGCGATGATAAGGCCTCTCTTGATGCAAAGGGTTATTTTATTTATAATTGGGTTTACACTCCTTGGAATAGGACGGATGTTATAGCACTTAAAACTGCATTGCCTGATCCGCGGAAAAATCCAGCCGCTTTTTATGAGGAAGTTGAAGGTGCTATTAGTTCTTGTACTATGACTTTGTCTGATATTGATTTATTTTTCGGACTGATATTACCACCTGATATGTGGAGAACTGTTCGTAAAATTGATGATCATGCAGCTTTTGGGGCATTATGGAAAGACTTAGAACGAATGGATGACGAAAGGGAACCCGCACAAAAGCCATGTCAGTTAATTTTAGATCTCCCTGCAGCTATATTAGTTAAGTTAAAAACGATTATTCCTCCTAAAAAGATAGATTGGACTGTTTTAGCATCTTGTAAGCAAAAGGCAGATGAATCGGTCTCTGATTTCTTTACACGCTTTGAAGAAGCATTCCACGATTTTAGTGGCCAGTCTTTGACAGATGACACAGGCAGACATTTGTTTGTCGATAAATATGTCGCAAACCTGTTGCCAGGAATAGCTAGTCGCCTAAAGGCCAGTGAGAGTTCATGGACTACGTCTTCCCCGGTTTCCCTTTTGACTATGGCCCAGTATTATGAGCGCCAGGAATTAGAGGCAAAGGGTAATGAGGACAAAAAGACTAAAGAATTGAAAACGAAGATTATGTTGGCTCAGGCTTATGGTCCGTCTTTTAGAGGTAGCGATAGAGGTGGACGTGGGTCTTATGGTTCATCTTTTACTTCTTATACTCGTTCGAATTTGTCTGCTGACCAGTGTGCATACTGTAAGAAATTTGGCCACTGGGCTTCGGATTGCCCAGCACTACGTGCTCCGCAGTATACACGTGGTCGGGGACAAATGAGGAATCGACCAGGATATTCAGGGCCTAGAGGAAACACAGGTGATCGTGCTAGGTTTGATACTAATATACGTGGGCAGGATGGATTTAACACTTTTGATAGAAGGAACCAATATCAAATGTCTGATTATGTGCCATCTGATTCTCAAGATTCTGCTCATGCATAGGATTGCCTAAGATGGGGTAAGGAATCAGTTGAAGTTCCAGTAGATCAGAGGGGTCCCTATGTTACAGCAAATGTTCTGGGCTCCACTGATCAGTTTCTGGTTGATACAGGAGCTACTCGTAGTGCCTTGTCTAAACAATTGGTTCCAAGGGCTCCCCTGTCTGGCTTAACCATTACATCGATAGGTTTCGATGGAACCCCTTCCCTTAGCCCATTGTTGCAACCACTTGCATTCCATGTGGATAAATTTACTGCTCCATGTCCATTTTTGCTTTCCCCGAATACACCAGACAATATTGTGGGTCTTGATATGCTTAAGTATTTCAGGGCTACGATACGATGTTCTCCAGAAGGTGTCCGTGTTATCTTGAATGACAACCATCCTGTGGCGGAGAGAGCTTGTCTTGTTAAAGAGGATATTGCATTAGCTTCACTTCCTAGTACTTTGTGGGCTACTTCAGATACTGATGTAGGGCAAATGGTTATTCCACCAGTACATATTAGTGTCAAGGAGGGCGCTGTATTGCCACGTTTGCCTCAATACAAAATTTCACAGGAAGGTGAAGAAGCACTCATATGTATTGTCCGTGATCTTATTGCAGTGGGGGTTGTTGAGGAAGTTCCCTACAATATTTGTAACAGTCCGATTCTTCCTATTCTGAAAAAAGATACTGACACTAAGGTTTACAGATTCACTATTGATTTGCGAGAAGTTAACAAGATTGTAGTACCACAATACCCCGTGGTTTCTGACATAACGACCCTTCTTACTCTGGTTCCCCCAACTGCGACTACATTTTCTGTGATAGATTTGAAGAATGCTTTCTTTTCGATCCCCATTCATCCTGACAGCCGATATTTGTTCGGTTTTACCCTGAACAATCGATCGTATAGATTCTGTAGAGTTCCTCAAGGCTATACTGAGAGTCCTAGTATTTACAGTCAAGCATTGAAAAGACAACTTGATTCTTTTGTTTTGTCGGAAGGAGTGGCTCTCATACAATATGTCGACGACATTTTGCTGGCAGCTGACACCCCTGAACAGTGTGAAGAATGTACTTTGTCCTTGCTGTCCTTTCTTGCTTCCCATCATCACAAAGTATCACGAAAGAAATTGCAATATTGTAGACCCAAGGTAACCTACTTAGGTCACCTTCTGTCTAAGGAGGGACGTGCACTTACACCAGATCGCATTCAAGCCATTTTAGACACACCAGTGCCCCGTACTCAGAAAGATGTCCGTGCATTCATTGGCCTTAATTCTTTTTGTAGGCAATGGATATTAGGATTTTCACATATTGTGAAACCCTTGCTAGCACTTTTGACCAAAGACACCCCAATGCCCCTTCCATGGACAGATGAGTGTGAGACTGCTTTCCGACAGTTACAAAAAGCTCTTTGTTCAGCACCAGTGTTAGGAACTCCAGATTATATGAAGTCTTTTTCATTATATGTACACGAGAAAGATGGATGCGCATTGTCAGTTTTAGTGCAGACACACGGCGACAAACAGCGTCCCTGTGCATATTTTTCAGCAGTTCTTGATCCTGTTGCTCGTGCGTTACCTGGGTGCTTCCGTTCAGTTGCAGCAACAGCTGTGTCAAGACGTCAGAGTGAAGGGATAGTTTTGTCACATAAGCTGTTGGTGTTAGTACCCCATGCGGTTGATGCCCTTTTAAATCAGACGAAGACGCAACATTTAACTAGCGCTCGTCTGACAGGATATGAATTGACATTGTTGGCCCCTCACATTACACTAAAGAGATGTGCGACATTAAACCCAGCCACTTTGTTGCCATACCCGGTGACTCAGTCTCAGTCACAGGAATCTCATGATTGTATATTCCTTACTGAGGAACAGACAAAGGGTCGTGTTGATTTACAAGACACGCCCCTTTTAAGTGTTGATGGGGAGCTATGGGTTGATGGGTCCTGTTTGAAGTTACCAGATGGTACAACGTCAGCTGCATATGCAATTACAACACTTCAGACGGTAGTTGAGACAGCTCGTATCCCACAGAAGTCAGCTCAGGCAGCTGAGCTAATAGCATTGACACGAGCGTGTGAACTCAGTACTGACTTATCTGTGAACATTTATACAGACAGTCGCTATGCCTTCGGAGTGGCTCATGATTTTGGGCTACTCTGGAAGGAGAGGGGTTTTCTTACATCCCATGGGGTCGCAAATAATGCATGGAGAATTAGTGCATAATCTCTTGACTGCTTTAACATACCCGAAGAGAATAGCGATTGTTAAATGTAGCGCACATAAGAAAGTAGTTGATAAGATAGGACGAGGCAATGCTTTTGCAGACCAAACAGCCCGTGAAACCGCCATGCAGCAAAGCATCACGTCCATGTATGTAGTGAAGTCACAGGCTGAACGCTGGCATGATACCAGGCAGGAAGTGCTAGATATGCAGAGATCTGCTTCTGCAGAAGAAATTGAGCAATGGTCCAAGGAAGGAACATTGGATGATGAGGGCTGTTGGAGAAATAAAGAGATGAGTAAGTGGAGATTGCCGACAGCTTATTTACAACCTATGATTCATATGGCACATGGGCCGGCACATGTTGGAGCCTCCTCGATAACGAAATTGCTTACGCACGTTTGGGAGCATCCAGAAATTGCCGGCACAGCTAAAAAGATGGTACAGTCCTGTCTGATTTGTCTTCAGCATAACCCTGGAAAAGGGACACAAACTCCAACAGGAGGGTTTGCTACGCCAACTGCACCTTTTGAAGTTTTGCAAATGGATTACATCCAGCTTGAGCGCTGTAATAACTTAAAGTATGTCCTAGTAGTGGTATGCGCTTTCAGTAAGTGGATTGAGGCATACCCTACGAAGGACAATACAGCTCTCACTACTGCAAAGGTGCTTTTGAAGGAATTTTTTCCTAGATTTGGTGTTTGTAAATTTTTATGGAGTGATAACGGTCCCCATTTCATTGGGCAAGTTGTCGAATATGTCCTGAAGGGGTTAGGAATAAAGCAGAAGTTTCACGCCGCCTTTCATCCACAATCAGCAGGGTTAGTGGAGAGGTATAACGCCACACTTAAATTAAAATTGGCGAAAATATTAGCCTCCACATCCCTGAAATGGCCAGACGCGTTACCTTTGGCACTGTTGTCCATTAGATCAGTGCCACATTCGCGGTCTGGTCTTACTCCCTATGAGGTGGTGTTTGGCAGGCCTATGAACATTTGGGGAATTCCTAAGCCACGTCCCCTACACGACGTACCGTGTGTATTGATGAGTGACTATTTAGCACAATTGACTGACAGTTTGGTCTCTATTCATCAACAGGTTCGAGAAGCTCTTCCGGACAGGTCTGCAGGTGAAGGCCATGGACTTCGGCCTGGAGATCAGGTGATGATCCGATCGTTCCAGAGGTCGAGCAGCTTGGAACCGAGGTGGCGCGGGTGCTCCTATCGACGAGAACTGCGGTTCGAGTAACGAATAGGAGGAATTGGGTGCACTCCATCCACTGCAAGAAAGTGCCGTCTACCTTGGTGGATCCTGTTGCTTTGATCGACCATCGGGACATCTTGGATACAGAGAAAGGCCAGGCCATATCACCTGACGAACCTGAGGAAGTCTTCCCGGACCACACGATTCCTGGAGTATCTCGATACCAACTGAGACCACGGAAAGAACCTGCATCGTTGAAAGAGACTGATTGAGCAACCTCCCTGGGTTAGTGAAACAGAATGCCGATGTGGCAAGGGGGGGATCAGTTCTGTGTAGTGTAGCGACACCCGTCTTGACCCTCGGTGAAGAAATCAACGGCTGCCCAGGGATAAGAGCTCCAACGGTTGCTTTGACAAATAAGCTGATCATGTCCACAATGAGATCCACTGTTTCTAAGAGGAAGATCATTTGTACTATAGGGTTTGTTGTTGCAATGGTGGCAGTAGCAGTAATAACCTGGCTTGTTGAGAAAGTGGCTCCTGCTCGAGAACTTTTGATCGCTACTACTCCGGTACCAGTTGAACACCACTACTTCACGCTTCCCTATCATGAGCGGAAGCATCGACAATCCTACTTAAATAATACCTTCATTCAGATGTTGCATCACACTCACAATGCCACGAATACTACCAACTGTTGGGTGTGTGGGATGATACCTGCACATCAGAAGAAAGGAGGAACACCTTTTATTCCTCTTCCCTTTTCTCATAATGGTTCTTGCCAAGCTTGGTATGCGCTTTTGTT
This sequence comes from Triturus cristatus, assembly GCF_964204655.1. Taxonomy (NCBI): domain Eukaryota; kingdom Metazoa; phylum Chordata; class Amphibia; order Caudata; family Salamandridae; genus Triturus; species Triturus cristatus. The sequence goes on from NC_140587.1 coordinate 167,999,271, forward strand.
TGCATCTGGGAAACGTACAGTAGGCGGGCTTCTTTTTCGCCTCAATAAAGTATGCTACCAAGACAAAGATGGTTATCCTCAAGCCAATGGGACTAAATGGGAATGGGAAGAGTATCAACCGGACAATATTTCAACGCCATATATTTTCACAAATATGAGAACTTTTCCTAGTAATAAACAATTTGTGATTTCTGTTACTAGAGCTAAAGCAGATTTATGTGTAAGCAGTATTGGAAACATTCGAGTGGGGAAAAGTGAATGTACTGTGATTCTGCCTATTGAGGGTACAAATAATAGCACTTTCATAGCCTCACCCAATACCTACTTTGTTTGTGGTAGCCACGGATATTATCACCTACCTGTTGGATGGTCAGGCGTATGCTATGTATCTTTTCTATTGCCCCCTGTGTTTCTGGCACCTGCATCCTACCACCGAGACCTTAAGTTATTTACTGATATCTCTAAAAACAGATATAAAAGGACAATAAGTGTTGACGAAGTAGACCAAACAGATACCACTCTACAACAGTATGTTGATTTTAATCTGGGTTTGTTCTTCTTTGTGGGAGCTGCATTAAACAGTAGGAAAATTAGACGATTGACTAGAGTTGTGGAAGCTGTTACCAATCAGACAGCCTTGGCGCTTGGGAATATTACAGAGGAGCTGCAAATTGCAAGGATTGTAGCTCTCCAGAATCGAATGGTTCTAGATGTTGTTCTGGCTGATCGAGGTGGTGCATGTCGCATCATCGGTAGTAGTTGTTGTGTATTCATACCGGATCACTCGCCTTCAGTGTATGACGCAATATCAAAACTGCATAAGATTGCTGCAGAAATTCATCCAGAGACTGGTACTTGGACTCTAGCTGGATGGTTCTGGACTCTCGTTTCCGCTTGGGGCTGGAAGCTACTAGCTATTTTGTGTATAATTATTACTGTTTTATTTACATGCTGCGTATGTATTCAATGTGGTCCAATGCTCTGCTCCATTTGCATTTCTGCTTGTATACCTGTCAAAAGGAATATTGTAGAGACCAAGGCCCAACAAATGTTGAATAAAGAAGTGGCCGAAATAATGTTAATAGATGTAAGGGATATATATTTAGATTACCCTAGAGGAACAGATGTCTTCAGCTAATGCTAAAAGGGTCGTCTGCTGTAAATTGGCTGCGATTGGATTAGCATTAGCGGAATCCATCTGGTATTTAGAGGCTATCTTGTCCATGTTGTAGAATCCATTTTGTATTTCTGGCAGCCATTTTGTTTGCCATGTGCTCACCATGTGCTTTGTCCTCCCCTAGTGTTGACTGCTCTTGTAATCTGCCTAGAAACAAACTATATTTAGTATCTTCTACTTTTGCACATGCCCAGTTGAGTTTGCAGCTGCTAGTAGCATGTAACTGTCAGGATATGTTTACCAGTGTTAGCAAACTGTTAACTCCTCCCACTTGTCGACTGTGCAGTTTCTGTATGACCATATATGTGCATAACTCTTCTCAAGTATACTTGTACCGTCTTATTTTAGCCCCTGTGTGGGTATAAAAGGACCATGGCCCTTCTGTTCAGTGTGCTACTTCACTCAATACCGAAGGGTGCTGTTTGAATGTAGTTCCACCTCATGAGGTTTATTAAACTCTGTATTTTCTATTCCAGTTTCTGTGCCAACTTCTTTCCAATAGTCTGAGGACTCTGTGCAGAGAAGGGCAAACCCCTTGCATTGGGAGGCCTAGCTGAGGCCTATTTTCTACAACATAGCATAGCATAACAAAACAAAGCATAGCATAGCAAAACATAGCATAGCATAACAAAACGTAGCATAACATGACAAAACACAAAACATAGCATAGCATAACAAAACAAAACATAGCATAACAAAACATAGTATATCATAACAAAACACAACAAAACATAGCATAACAAAACATAGCATAGCATAACAAAACACAACGTAGCATAGCATAACAAAACATAGCATAACATAACAAAACACAACAAAACATAGCATAGCATAACTAAACAAAATATAGCATAGCATAACAAAACAAACATAGCATAACAAAGCATAGCATAGCATAACAAAACACAAGAAAACATAGCATAACAAAACATATCATAGCAACACACAACAAAACAAAGCATAGCATAGCATAGCATAACAAAACATAGCATAGCATAACAAAACAAAACATAGCATAGCAAAACACAACAAAACATAGCATAGCATAACAAAACAAAACATAGCATAGCATAACAAAACATAGCATAGCATAACAAAACAAAACATAGCATAGCATAACAAAACATAGCATTGCATAGCATAACATAACATAAGAAAACATAGCATGTTTGATAAACTCATAGTAGCGGGCTAGCTAGCTTTAACGGCCAGTGAGTGTAAGCAACTCCGTCAACCCAGAAGCAGTCACTCGGTCACCTTTGCTCTTGTATTGCAGTGGCTTTGTTTATTAAACAGTTCCCATATTTATACTGTTAGCACTTTACTTGTGCAAATGTCAGGGCTCACAAAACTTTGATGAATCGAAATTTACAACTGAGGCTGTTAACTTCGTGCTATATAAAACACTAAGGATAAATAAAAAACATTGCCATTTACAATGTGAATAGCTCCAACAAACACAAGACCTTTTTCAAAGTACAAAACATTGCCATTTACAATACCAATAGCTCCAGCTCCAACAAATGCGAGACCTATTGCATTTCCAATGCTTGTATCCTTTGTATTTGTCCCTACTTCCTACTCATCTCATGGTTAAAAGATACTCTTCACTCTTATAGCAATGATCTGCAGACTTACATTCTTCTGAATGCGCTCTCGGATCAGTATTGTTGCTTGCAGATGTGTCTATCTTCAGTCCAAAGCTAGGTGATGCCTGACTGGATCCAGACTAAACAGGGGAAAGCCAATTATGTCTAAGCTCAGTCTCACAACAATAAATGTGTTTTGTACATCTCCCTTTATCCAGATGTTACCTTTTATTTTCGTCATTTATTTCTACCCTATCCTCCCGCATACAATTGTCTGCATTTTTTACATTGAGTATCACCTATTGCCACATGTCAAGGCCAACAGTAAAGTATTCTTCCAATATTCTAATTTAACCTGAACCAACCATTATTGTATTGTTTGTTTCCATGGTCTGTGTCTAAATGTAATCAGTTCCTTAATAAACTCCATACTCAATGATGCCAATTTTCCGCATCTGAGGCACTGTGTTAATTCTGTCCCAACTCCTGTAAATAGTTGAGCGCACATTAGCAGAGTTGCTTTTATCCCTAAAGAAACACAGCTATGTCTCCACCATCCATGTCTTCAATGGTCTCTTGATCACCGCCACAGATAAACATCTGTTTGCCTGTCATACAAGTCTTCCGAGTTCATGTCATTTGACTGTCTTATGCAAAATTGTGAAGGGCTAGGGCAAGCAGTGGTTGGCAGGCAATTTTTGATCCTTGAAAACAAGTAATCAAACTGAATCTGCCACTCCTTATAGCATGAAATAATGAACAAATGCAGGTAAGGCCAATAGGTCTGAATTTAACGGGGTAACACTTGCAATCTCAATGAAGCAAAAATGCACAAATGTCTGTGGTATGTCTCTGCACAGTTTGTCTCTTTCTGTTCCTCATATGTATGTGTGCTACTTTTAATTTCCTAAACATGCGTTGCTACGTGGCACTAGCACTGAAACATTAAGGAACTAGCTTTGACAAGGCCAATAGATCTGGCTTGCATTCTGAGCCCTGACTAAAATAATTTTAAAAAGCCCATTGCAATGAAACAAAACTTCAAAACCATATATAAAGTGTTTATTAGATAATGATTTTAATGAGTGGCAATCCAGTATATGTTTGGGATGTAAAATAGTCCCTAATGCATTTCAATGCAGGTACCCAAGAGGAGGCAGACTGATACACCAAAAGTTCAATAGCATGAGGGGAAAGACTCACTACTCTGCATGGACTACATATTGCTGCACGCTGCGTATTTGTGCCTTTTTATTACAATGTGACCGCACATGGGGTCATGTGTACAAACCCCTATCGCCATGGGAACGTCACTTTTTGGGACGTTAACGTGGCGATGGGGACTTCGCCTTTCACACTACACCCATTGATTTTGATCTGCCCCGTATTTACAAGGGCAGCGTAAATAGGAGGCAGCGCCAAAAGTAGGACCAGGGAAAACCTGGTATTTAGTTGGCGAAATGAGGAGAAATGCTATATTTCTCCTTGTTTTTGCTTTTTCCAAGCAAAAAGACTTTTATTGTGTATATACAGGAAGGTCTCCCTTTGTGCACATAAACAATCTTTTAAAAAAATGACATTTTGTGACTTTCATGTGTGCTGCATTAAGCGGCACACATAGAAGTGACAAAATGGCATTTCAAGATTGTTTATGTAGAGGAAGGGGAACCTTCCTGTACATAACCAATCTTTCCCCTGCATGCAGACACCCTTGCACTATCGTGCAAGGGTGCCTGCGTTGGGGCTACATTGCTAAGTGTAGCGCCGGCGCAAGTGGAAAAACAGGGCTGCACCATATTGTTGTCAATATGGTGCAGCCTTTCGTTTCTGAAGTGGTGGAGTGAGGTGTTAAGCCATGACGGCTAACGCCTCACTCTACCACTTCTGTTGTACATATTCCCCATGGTGTGGTTACATACTCGCATTTCTCTATGGGAGCTTGTGCTGCAGCCATAAACCAGCAGTAGCACACGCACCCATAGAGAAATGGGAGTTTCTGTTAATCCCTGCACTGTGTGACAGCCACACACAGTGCAGGGGTTAACAGGAGGGTACCACAGGTGCTCCCTTGGCCCCCAACCCGAGGCTGCAGGGAGAAGGGGGCCCTGCTACGGGCCCCCAAAGTCACTTGCAGACAGGCTTTCCATATCAAACAAGCGTTGGCATAGCCAATAGGCCTCGCTTTTGGGGCCTTCTAAGTATTTAGTTAAGCAGCACAATATCCTTGGTGCAACAACATCAACTGTTGCATGGCTAAACACTTATAAGGTCCCAAAGGCGAGACCTATTGGCTATGCCAATGCTTGTTTTATTTACCAATATGAGATGGATTGATGAAAAAATAACAGGAGCGTAAGATCAAACCTTTTTTACTTCAAAATCTTTCAAAAGAGGAGCCGGTCATTTAGAGGATGGGGGATGCAACAGAATAGAACACAAGGCAAAGGGAGAAGCACATAGGTGAGAGATGCACACAGACAAGAAAGGAATATCGAGATTGGGGCAGAAATGTACATGGGCAAGAAAGAGAAACACAGAGAGCTGTGGCAGAGAATCACGAGCGCAGGTGGTGTTTGAAAAGTACATGGTCAAGAGAAACACACAGACAAGAGAGCAACACTAGCACAGGAGTGGGAAGAGAAACACACAGGCAAGAGAAAAAAAACACACTGAGTAGGTGGCAGAGAAGCATATCGGCGAGAGACGAATACGGTGAGTTGGGTCCAAAAGGCACACAAGATCTGTGGGTGGTTGAGAAGCACACGGGTGAGAGAGCAACACAAGCACTGGTGAGGGAAAAGAGGAACACAGACGAGAGAGAGCAACACAGATAGGAGGGTTGGTAGAAATGCACATGGTCGAGAAGAACAGAGTTAGGGGGCAGAATATCGCAAGGGCAAGAGTGCACATCAAAGCAGAATAGGACAGAGGCAAGTAAGAGTGACAAGTGCGGGTGGGGGAAAAGTGAAATGTGGAGCATGCAGGGTAGCACACGGGCGAGAGGGGATTACGAAACACAGAGGGGAGAGAAGCACGCTATCAAGACAACTGGAAAACACATGCACTCACATTGAGTGCTTAAGCTACAAAAATCCAATGGCTCTAGATTAGTAGCATCAAATCACCAGAATATTGGGTCGGCACTGTTCTGGGCTTTAAATAATTACCTGTTGGCACTGATTTATTAAATGTAATCACGTAAATGGAAACAAGGTAGCTAGCATTCTGCGACAACCCACTTAGTCTTCGTGAGCCTACAAACACTTTACTCCCTTGACAGCTTCTGCCATGACAGCTTCTGCCACAACCCCCTTTAGCTCGCAAGACAGTACTGCTCCTTCACCATCACCGCTGCCAACTCCTGCTGATCCACCGCCTGAGCCCAGGAGTCCAAAATTTTTAGCTTGCAAGCGGCAAAGAGCCGGCAATCTTCCGCCGAACCTGGTATCAGTGCAGTCACTCGGGCTAGGCAGGGTAAAAGAGCGTCCGGCTCCGGAAGTACTTTGTGGGAGAAATTAGAACGTGGAGCCAACCGGAAGTTGCTCTCAGAAAGAGAGGACTGGGAGGGAGCGCAACTGGAAGTAAAAGAGTGAGAAAACGTAGGGGAGAGCGATGCCGTCATAGGCTCTTGCTAACCACAGTGGGTTGAAACCAAATCGCTGTGTGTGTTTACCGGAGACTGCGAGTTAGGCTTAGCAGTGCCTTCCACGAGGAGGCACAGTAGAAACGGAACGGTGCTCAGGCTGAAAGCATTTACACTGTGGTTTGTAACCGAATCGCGATGTGTGTTTACCGGAGACTGCAGTTAGGCTTAGCGGTGCCTTCCACGAGGAGGCACAGTAGAGAGGGAACGGTATTCAGGCTGAAATCATTTACATTTTTTAATTAGTAAAATGTTAATATTAGGTACACATGACAAAACACAAGATTAAGGGAAAAGGAACGTTCTTTACGGAAACGCTTGAACATCATGTGAAATCGTCAACATGCATTCTCTTCAGTTATTTGCAGTATTTCGATGTGCGAATACATTCTTAATAAGGGTGCAGCAAGGCCCTAGCCTCGGAGCTAACAGGCCAAACGATGGAGGCGGAGCTATGCTTAGAGTCATTACAAGCCAAGCGCCCGCCATTCCCGCTGTTTCTTTTTGTATCGTGCTTTCACTTAAGCGCGATTCAAAAAGAAACATCGAAAAGCTATATTTTAATTTTCAAGGTTTCTGCTTCTAACAAGTCTTACGTGCTGCCGCGGCGAGTGAGCCCAGCTGCCAGTCCTTGAGGGAATCGCCCTGAACACCACCGCTTTTCTCCGAGGTCAAGCAGAAATGCCTCGGAGAAACGCAGTGGCGTTTTCGGATTCGGGGGCGTGTGTTTCTATCTCTCCTCTTGCCATTGGCTGGAATGTTTACATTCCAGAGGAGAGAAAGAATCGAAAAAACACGCACCCGAATCCGAAAAAGACGGGGCTTGTTTGGAGAGACAATTCTCTTCTCCAATGGCTGACCAGTATTTCAGAGGCCAGCCAATGGAGAAGAGGTAAAAAAAGGGGCGGGTTAAAGCCCCACTCCTAAACATTAAATCTCGGAGCGAGACTGCGCAAGCGCAGCCTTCGAGCCGAGACCTAAAAAGACTAAAACGTGAATTCCTATGATGCAATAACCAGGCCAAAAGTTGTGTAGTGTAATTTCCAGGTGATGTTTTCGTTACACTTATTAGAAGTTTTAATTAACACTTTGTGGTCGCAGAATGATTGTGAACATGCAAACCATTATAGGTTTGGAACAATTCACGCCCCTTCCAGTATAAGTCCAGTACTTGCCATGCCCACTAACTACTACAGGTCCAGACTTCCGCATGCCCCTCCAACAGCCACAGATCCGGCCGTCCACATATGCACCCACACTACAGGTTCAGCACTTGCCAAGCCACCTGATTTACACTCCATATCCTGCACTTTCAGTCCCACTAACCTCACCCCTACGCATCACAACAGATCTAGCACTCCCATGCCTCCATTCATTTACCACTTTTTGTCCAGTACTGTCAAGTACTGTCAACACTTCGCTTTCACAGAACAGACAGCGCCTACATACACCACTTTAAAGTTCAGAAGCTTCACTTTTAGTCCATCACTCTCCGTGACTACCCTCACAGCTGTAGCTGTTGCTGCAGCACCCCCCGATGCCTCAAAAGCCTCTGGAATCTCGTATGACACTCCTTGCTTTACTTTCACTGTTTGGGGCTAGTCATCTACATGCCCTTTGTCGCCTGTCTCCGCTTAAGACTTTCCTCAACACTTTGAATACTCTCCGTGCTCTCTTTCACCATTTATGATTTGCAATCTTCAAGCTGCTCCCTGACGGCGCGTTCTCTCTCACCACTTTGAGGTCCAGCACGCCATCCTTGGCTTCCTGCAGGAGGGACACAAACTTGGTAGTTAGGAGGCCCAGACTCTTCTCGTGCCGGCTCGGGGTGGCAGGTAGCTGCTGAGCCGAGTCTGCCATTTTTCAGGTCGGTAGCGCTTCCGGGTCACGGGAGCGCGCGGGGCGGAGGGGAGAGGGGGCGAGACCTGTCGTGCTTGCACTGTGTAGTAGAGCACTACAGGTGGTCGGTGGAAAGGTGCAAGAGACAGTTCGATGTGAGGGTGCGCGCGCCCGGTGAGGGGCGTGCTAGAGGCTGGGGCTCGAGATGAGTGGAAGATGCACGCTCGCTTCCCAAACAGCCGTTATCGTGGCGATGCAGCTTGGGAAGGTTTTGAACAGCGGCTCTAGCGAGTACCGCGGCGCAAGTGCAGAGAGGCACAGAGGCATCATGAGGGCATAGGAGAAATATACACATATGGCAAGAGCACAGACCAGGCAAGAGGTACCCGGGGAGATATAGCAAGCCTGTAGAGGGTGCCACAGCAAAGATAGATGGCAGAACTATCAGCCCGCTTTAAGCGGCGTAGTGTGAGTGGGTGACAATCAATTGGCAAATGCGTGACACATTGAATCACTCTTTGCCATAAGTAAAGCGGGGCAGTGACCAGTATGTTAGTGACACTGTCTTACGTGCTGCCGCAGCGAGCGAGCCCAGCTGCCAGTCCTTGAGGGAATCGCCCTGAAGACCACCGCCTTTCTCCGTGGTCAGCCAGAAATGCCTCGGAGAAACGCAGTGTCGTTTTCGGAATCGGGGGAGTGTTTTTCTTTCTCTCCTCTTGCCATTGGCTGGAATGTTTACATGCCAGAGGAGAGAAAGAATCGAAAAACCCGCCCACGAATCCGAAAGAGACGGGGCTTGTTTGGAGAGACAAACCTCTTCTCCAATGGCTGACCAGCATTTAAGAGGCCAGCCAATGGAGAAGAGGAGAGAAGAGAGGCGGGTTCAAGCCCCTCTTCTCCAAGTCATTAAATCTCGCGAGCGAGACCGCGCAAGCGCAGCCTTCGCTAGCCGAGACCTAAAAAGGATGTACAATTAATGTTCTAGCTTCCTTTTTAGAGTTTTCAGATATTTCAAAATGAAGCACGTGTGGCCTCCTAGTACTGGAATTTCATGGGAGTAAAGCTGTTAAGGAGGATCCAAAAACAAACAAGACACAATTATTTTATTTTGTGCGATGTGCAAAGGGATTAAACCCCTCTGATTTGTTACTGCATTTTTTGAAAAACGCATTTTCCAGTTGCAATTACAACAATTATAGGTCTACAAATCAGTGCATTTTGTGATACAGTAGGTGGGTCTACTATATTGGCAATCACAATGTCAAATATTGTCTTCTTAGATCATGTGCTTCTTTTAAAGTTCTGATCTTGAAACTTCCACAATATTTTGGGGGCATCATGTTTTGTCTAGCTATGTTTCGGTCGGCTATAATAAATTACTTTATTGCAGCAGGCTTTCCACTGTGCATTGGTCTTTTACTCATTTTGAAGACGAAAAGAACACAAAGTCACAAGTTATAGTTCACAACGGAATAACTCACCACAATGAAATGCTCATGAACTCACACAGGATTTCATAGATGACATCACAGAATAAACCATCAATAACATTACTGGTGCTATCATTATCTGTAACATCAGTAAAGATAGCCCTGTTCGTGTAAGTGCTTACCACCAAAAGAAAGGTTTTATACTAACAAAGCATTATAGGCAAAGTAATTTAAATTTGAACAGGCTCTACACTGAAGGTGAGAAGATTTTGAAACAAGAAATCAATATTGCTGTCATTGTTGGTCTAAGAATGCAAAGTCTGCCTGTCAACCTGAGCAGGGTCCCAAAAGTGACATTTCCTTTAGATTCTTTTGCTTCTCGACACAGACAAAAACAGCTGAAACTTGGCATATACGCAGTACCTTGCTCAAGGAAGCCTTTTCTTAGTTTGGTGTGAACCTGTTCACTAGTTTGAGAGAGTGTAGCATTTAAAAGGTTTTTGGGTCTGGGCATGAAGAGTTTAGATTTTAGAGACATGTGGACGGTAAATTCACAGATCCTCTGCAAGTTTTAAGTCCACAGAGGATTTGCAAATCCATGTTAAGAAAACAGGGGGACACTGTTGGACTAAGGAGACTTGTTTCCCTTCATCCACTGCTGAGTCACTAATCCGGCTCCAGATTCATGAATTGTCTGTGCTCTGATAGGCTGGCCATCACAGAAACATTTCTGTTGGAACCACCATTATCCAGCATATTTCACTGAGCAACATTGTGGGGGGGGGGGGGGGGGGAGTATATGTGGGTAGGATGAGCCTACCCTCATCCCCATGCATATGTGGATGGGGGCCCCAAGGGACCCCACTTAAATTAAAATTAATTAAGATTAAAATAATATTTTTACCGGGGATTTGCAAATTGTGTGCCATAGTAGCAACATTGAGACCCTCCCTGGGTCCAGTAGTCCTTCCTGGATCTCAATATTCATGAATCTGACACAGGACTTGCAAATCCTGGAGAAAAAAGTCACAAATAAGTTAGTGCACTACAGTTTTTCAGGCCCAACCCCCACTGAGCATACCCTTCGGGCATGTGCTGTGGGGGCTTGGCCACTAGAGGTGGGCTGAGTGCTTCGACCAAACCCTGTGGCCAGCCCCCACTGTGCACAATTAAAGGTTGCTCACAACGGGCGTTAGTAGCCTGCTACGGGTTGGCTGCAGCTCCTGGATGAAAGGCAGGCCAGTGCCCAGCTCCCACTGCATATGGCGAAAAGGCAGTGCGTCATAAAGAGAGAGAAACGGTTGGATGTCGTATGTAATAAAAAATATCCTGGAAATTCACTGAAAAACACACACCTAAAGTGCAGTTATGGTTACCAAATAGAACCTAAAAAGCACAGAAATATGCTGGTTTTAGTTAGATAAACTAAACATTACCAGCCATAGCCTGCCACCTGCCATGTACTGCTTATGGCTTCCATAACAGTCTTGACATATTTAATGACATCATTGATACTGTCACTAAATGGCCACTGCACCAGTCATCGCTGCACACAGTTGATGGTTGTGCAGAGCAGGGATTGGTCACCCATGGAGGGTTGGGTGCATGGCAATAGGTCAGGCTTATTCCTGTTGCGCACTGCCAAGGCCGGTGCACAGTGGGAGTTTGTAGTCTATGGAGGGTTGGATGCAGGACGTGGCCCTCCCTTGCTACACAATGCTACCAGCTGTCTACAGTAAGGGGTGGAGGGTTGGGTTCAGGGCCTGCCTGTAGGTCAGGCTCTCTAGTCACCCCCCCCCCCCTTGTGCACAGCTGCAGACCATGCTCAGCAGGGGGGAGGGGTTGCTCCAGGAGAGTTGGGCGCAGGCTCTGATCCTGCGTTTGTCCCCCACTGTGCACAGCTGAAGGCTGGGTATTGGTACCACTGGATTCTTATTTCTTAGAATCTCTCCCAGCACTCATATGTCATGCACAATTCTTCTTCATTATCTGTTGCTCTTTAAAGAGCATCTCTTGGGTGCAGGACTATTGTTACTCTGACTGTTCACACAGCACATCTACTTATATCCATGTTCTGAGTGCTCTTCAGAGACCCTGTTCTGCACACATTATATCACCTGACTACAACTTCTTTTTACATATGTTTTTCAATTCTCAAGATGTACCCCCTATTGATCTTTTGAAATCATTTATTCACTCTAATTCAATTTCTGAGCAACAGTGTTTTACTTTCTGTTAATCTTATCAATTTAAAATACATTTCACAGAACATATATTGGCCCACATGTGCATGTGATAGTCTCTGTCTCATTTCATTTTGTGCAATGCACTTCTTCAGGAGATGTGCGCTTCATTAGAGGACATGCATATGCAAACTCAAAGTCTACCAAAACGTTTTTTTTAACTTATTCGTGAATTCTTGGAAAGCGTGGCTACCACTCTAGCAAGAGTCTCTTGGCGCGGAATAGCTTTACTTTCTGAAGCCTAACCTTGCAATTTGACCTAAGTTATATGAAAAGGCAGATTTGAATATGTGTTGCAGGGACCTGATTTCTGGGGGATGCTGCTGTTCCACCACTTTGTGCCATACATTCTGAATGTCCTCCTGCTCCATTTTTGGTATTTAAAATAGGGCACTTCAAAGTTGGGCTTGTTAAATGTTCGAATTTGTCTGAAACGGATATAAATTGTGAATTTGTTGGATACAAACTTGGGGGTAGCAATGTGACAGTTCTTGAACACGAGACTGGCAGATTTCAAAGTGGTGCACTCTATCACCAGGAGCCAGTGCAATTGGCAAATATTCAGAGACGGATTCACATTTTTTTAAATTGAAAATTGCTCTAATAAGAAGATTCTGAATTTTTTTGTAGGAAATTCAGGAATTTTAATAGTAGACCCAGAAAGGCTGAGTTTCCATACTCTGGGTGTGACTTTTGCTTTAACTGTGCTTAACTTTTCCCTCCTTTTTCCCCCCTAACCTTTGCGTAACTTTTACCGCCTTTATCCCCCTTAACTGTTGCTTAACTTTTGCCTCCTTCCCCCCCTTAAGTGTGCATAACTTTTGCTTCCCTTTTACCCCTTAAATGTGCTTTATTCAACTTTTGCCTCCTTTTCCCTGTAAGCCACTTTTTTCCAACGCTCTCCCTCCCTCTTCCTGCCTTCTCTTGACTCTGCCTAGTGCCCCTCCCAGGAACCTACTTAATGGAAGCCGCAGGTTGACCCCATTGAGCAGGTCCTCGGGCTAGTCCCCTCCGCTGCTGCCGGCCAAGCTCCCTGCTCGAGCCCACACCCCTCTGTCAGCCTTTCACACCATTGTTTTTTCATAACATTGTTTTACGACCCCGTTAGCCATTGCTTAACTTTTGCCTCCTTTTCCCCCCTTAACCTTTGCGTAACTTTTGCCTCCTATTTTCACCCTTACCCGTTGCTTACCTTTTGCCTCTTTTCCCCCTTAATTGTGCGTAACTTTTATCTCCTTTTTTCGCCCTTAACTGTGCTTCATCTGACTTTTACCTCCTTTTCCTGTAAACCACGTTTTTTCCCACACTCTCCCCTCTTGCTCTCCCTCCCGCCTTCTCTTGACCACACCCAGCAGCCCTCCGCCTCCCTCTCCCCTCCCAGGAACCTTCTTTTTTTTGTTTAAATACCTTTATTTGCATTTTGTCATACAGACAGATTACAATTGAACAAGAAGGTGAGGAAAGGGGAAGGAAGGGGGAAAGAAAGGATGAGACAGTTGGGGGGGGAGCTCGGGTAAGACAGGGAACAAATCATCATTAAAGGTGCAATAAAGGGGACGGCAGGTATTGCCGGGACATTTGCAAACTGTGATAAGCATTAAGTCCATGTAGCAAGTTATTGGCCACGGATTGCATTCTTGTTATGGTACATATGTAGCTACTATTAGCAAGACCATCCCCAAGCGCACCTATGGATATAAGATAAATATTCAACTGTCTTCTGTACATCGATGTCTGTACCTGATTGTACTTGCATGCATCTAGCCGATTTCAAATTCAAACTTCTACTCGGTGTCATCATTCCACACTCCGCATCTACCACATACAACACTATACATTCCACGCTTGCAGTCATCATTCCACATACAAGACAGGAGGGTCAGTAATTATTTCAAATGATGGGTAGAGGACAATGATTCAGCCAGAGAAAGAAAACATCTGCTGGATTAGACCCTCATCCACATGTTGAGAACACTTTGAAAAGACCGGAGATGAATTAACAACTATATCCATTCTTAGGCGACTGACCAGTAGGACAAAATGATAGGATGGCGGTCCACAAATTAGTACTTTTAGGGAGAGATTATCCATATAACAGATTGAAGACATGTTTCAAGGACAGGCTGAATTTAGAAAAGTCAATTTTAAAGATGACTTGTAAGGGAAGAGAGTGCTTCAGGGACAAACCCTGTCGGTGAAGAGATTTGTAGTCAAATTTCTTGTAGGGTGTCAGACAAATGGACTGCAGATTTTAAGTAGTTGCCCGTATGTTTTTAACAGGAGGGAATTGGATAAACAATTTAGAGAGATAATCGGGAGCACATTGGTGGTATTTCAATGCTGGTATAATGTGGCCATAGTGTATGAGGTCGTACATAAGGCACGAAGCCAAGTTCATATAACATCAAATGCTGTGCATGTCCCTGCCCGACCAATGCATCGTACCCTCTGTGATAAATGCATGAAGATTATGAGAGATTTGCACCTTTTCATATAGTTGTAATGTAATTACAGGGATATTTATCTGCAATGGATTGTAGCTCATTCACAGGAGGTTTTACAGTGACAATGCGTGTGAAAATCAATAGCTTAATCAGCAACAGCCATCGCATCGGAAGCAGCCACTACAACTTCCAATGTTCCCATTTGATCATTGTCCTGCAATGGAGTATCTTGTGTTCACCTATTCCACATTCCAATTCCTTGGTTGCTTCTGCTTGGAATGGAATGTGGATCTATTGACTGCAGATGGGCTGAGGAATAGGCCAGGCTGCACATCTATGAATAAAATTCAGGAACAGACTTATGTGCTCTGGGGCTCTGTGTATTGAAGTAGTTGTAGGGGAAGCATCACACTATGCAGTTGGTACCCATGGGTGCAACTTGTTGAACTCTGAGGTGGAGTAGGATAATGAGAAGATGTGACTCTTCCACCTTCATTTATATAACAACCTGTTTCATTAGAGTATGGAAAAACTTGCCTCCTCTTAGGGTGTAAGCAGATTGTACTGTTAAAACACGTACCTGTAGTTGAACGCCCGTTGAGCGCGAGCTTTCACGCATTGTAGTTAGCACTGATCATGTGACTGTGCTCAGTACATACTCAGTTATTGCAGAACCTCAATGTGCCAGCCATCTAGACACAAGGCGTATTGGAGGCATGTTGTCATGCAGTAATATGGGATCAATCTAGCAAGACACTATGCAGCAGCCAAATTGTCTCAACGGGATGAGAGAATGAGCGGCTCGCGTTTCTATTCGGCAAGGGATTTACAAGTTCCCACCTGCAATGGATATTTTGTGACAGTGTTGAAGAGATGGATTATTTGACTCTTGTTTTTGGGCTAGAGAAACATTGTCAAACAGTGGGGTACGGACTAACTCAGATTTATCTGCTGCTGATCCTATCATCATACCCACTCCGAAACGAATACTGAACTAATAATCCACATGGTTTGACAATGAAAAGTACACACATTTTCACTATTAGTCCACCTCAGGCATCTTGGGCAATGGCAGGTCGGCCAAGCATGATATGAGCCGCATGGAAGGAATATTTTCTAAATTTCCTTTGAACTATCAATGAAGGGAATACTGTATCTATATCTGTGGAACAAAAGAAAACAGCTCTCTTGCATTCTTTGGGCTCAAATGGAATGAAGGTCTATAGTCAAATGCCAAAGGAAGGGGTGCTGGAGAAGGAAATGTATTCAACAACACTAAAAATGTTTTGGACCATTATTTTGCCTAAAAAGTATGTAGCAGGGTGTAACACGTTACAATTTTATTTATAGAGGAACAGGGAAAACGTGAACCAATCAACCACTATGGGGCTATACACAAACTGCATTTTGTAGTTCATTTAGTAGTACTGCAAGAGTACTACTTAAAAAGTACAAAATCCTATTTACAAACCTACGAGTGTAAATCTCCACCTCCACCACTCTTATCTATGGGGGATTGTGAGAAAGTGGCTCTGTATAAACTGTTCCCTAATAGGTACAGGGTGTACAGAGTCCACAGTCCCCCAGGGGCTGATAGAGGTTAAAGTTAGGTTTGACCTTACTCTCTAAAGTGGTAGCTTGGTCGAGCAGTAAGGCAGTACCAGAGGACAGTGTAAAGCATTTGTTGTACACACTCAGTCAGCAAATGGTCTCACACACTCAATAACTGAACTCTAGGCCAATGGTTTATATATATAAAATATATGCTTGTTTTATTTTTAGAACCACAAAGGGAATACAAATATACTTTCTCAGATTGAGAGGTTGAATATAAATACTTTTGCAATAAGCAATGGATTTTTGTAAATAGTCACAGTTGGTTGCAATAAACAATCCTATTTCCTAAACATAACAATGCATTGAGCTCAATGGTAAATTCAGGTTATTTGTAATAAATTACTTTTCAGATTACTTTCGGAATTCCAGGTCTGGTTCCTAGATCCAGCCCTGGGACAATATTCAGAATCAAGTGGTGAAAGTCGACTTAATTACTGTACTGATTTTTAAATAATATTTAGCTATTTCAAAAGTTGACACAGAAAATATTTCAAAGAAAACATTCAATGGATCTCTATGGCAAGAAATTCAAGTTGCAGGTAGAGTACTTTATCGTTACTTTTGTAATCCAGGTCTGGGTACCTAGACTCAGCACTGGGGTCTTTATCAGAAACAGGTAAGTAATTACGTTTGCAGAAATTGTACGATTTTAAAAGAATATTTCAAGATTGCAGAAATCAACACTTAGAAGAAATTTCACAGAAAAGCAGTCAATGGTTTCCTATGGAAGAAAAAGGAGTTAAAGGTAAGTGTAGTTGTGGGTACTTTTCAGAGTCAGTGCTGGGCACCAAGATCCAGCACTGGGAGCTCACCTAAGAGCAGGTGAGTAAATTCGTTTTTGGTACTCGGCTGATTTTTGGTGAATATTTTGAGTTTTGAAAAGTTCACACTTAGAAGAATTTCCAAGAAAAAGCCAGCCAATGTTACCCTATGAGGAAAATGAAGATCGCGGTTTAAGAGTAAGTTCTCGACTGGCAGAGTTGAAGTTCTGAGCATAGACTCAGGGGTCTCCCAGTGTCAGGTAGGTACAGTCAGTTCACCCTCAGCGGTTTCAAGACGGCCGGGTGCAGAGAGAGTTAGGCCCAATGTTAGCCTATGAGGAATAGGGGGGCCTGGTTTGGTGGCTGCTGACTAGCAGGCCACGCGGCTGTGGGAGCTGGGCTCCTGGTCACTCACTCAGGGCAAGTGGGGAAGTAGGCTAGTGTAGAGATTGCACTGCCAGGGCCACTCGGGCGGCTGGGTGCAGGGTGCTTTTGAGTCGTCGGGCGCTCAATGGAAATCAATGGGAATGTTCCGGTTAGGAAAAAGGCTGCAAGCTCGGGGACGAGGATGCTTCAGGTGCCACCACCACTTCGAGAGGTAAGTTGGGTAGTTGTAGGTTAGGTGGGTACCCCGGGATTGGGCACAGGGGGCCGCAGGGCGCCGGGTGCAGGGGTGCCTTTTGATGTCGGAAATCTTACCCTCTTGTTGATCGCGGTTGGGGTGGCACTCTGTTCTGAGGCTGCAGGCTTCTTCCGGAATGTCGAGGGGGGTCCTTGGGTGCCGGACTCGGGGTCACAGCCGCCGTGGGGTCGTCCTCAGGGTCTTTGTCCACTCCGGCACTGGCCAGGCTTGGCTGGTGCAGAGTGTGCTGGGTTCGCGGTTCCGGGCTGCTGCCAGGGGTTAGAAATAGGTTTCTGAGTAGAGCCTCTACTCATGGGAGTCCCAGGGGCTTAGAGCCAAAAGGTAGCCAGGTCCTCCGGGGTTTGGTGAGGTTGCTGGCCACGAGAGATGCCGCGCTGGTGCAGGTCCGGGAGTCTACAGGCCGGTAGGGCTGGGGCCAAAGCAGTTGGTGTCTTCTTCCCTTTTTAGCAGCTGCAGGGCAGGTCTTTGTTCTTCTTGCTCTTCTTGTAGTTTTTCGAATCTGGAATCTGGGGAAGGAAGGTTCAGGGTGCCCCTAAATACTAGATTTAGGGGCGTTATAGGTAGGTGAAGGCCAGGGACCAATGGGTCCTTGTCCTGGGGTGGGTACACCCCCTATCCTGCCTCTCTCCTGTGGGAGGGGGGCAGTAGCCTAATCTTGATAGGGTAGGGCCTCCCATCCTCAAGATGGCGAGAGCCCGGAGATGTGTTTCACCTCGCCTCCCCCACCTGAGGGGTGGGGTGGGCAGGCTGGCACATCCCCTGTCCTTGTATGGGGTTTCCGGCCAAGCTTCCCGCCAGAGTGGGGGGTTGCAGTGGCCTGGGGAAACTCCAAATGGCGGCATGCCTTTGAAGCTTCCCTTTGCTCATCCTGGGGGAGGAGATTTCTCACCTCACCCAGGATGTGCATTGTTGCAGGCCCGGGAGAGCAGGGGCTCTCCCACCCAGGGGTCCAGCAACGTGTCTGCTGTGTGGCAGCCTGGGCAGCCTCAGAGCAGACGTGGATTGTAGGTCAGCTGTAAGGGGGCATCTCTAAGATGCCCTCTGGGGTGCTTAGTACATTAAATCCCACACTGGCATCAGTGTGGGTTTAATGCGCTGAGAGGTTTGATACCAAACTTCCCAGTCTTCAGTGTTGCCATTATGGTGCTGTGGAGCTCGTGTTGGACGAGCTCTCAGCACCATGTACTCTTAAATGGCAGCACTGCACTTACAGTGCCCAGGAATGGACCCGGGTAGTGTAGGGGCACAGGGCTCCTGCTCCTGTGCCCACACCATAGGCGTAAGGCACCCAGCTAGAGGGGTGACTGATATACGCCTTGGCAGTGTAGGTGATGGGCATGGCACACAGAGATGTGTGCCATGTCGACTCTTTGTTTTGTCCTGCACCCAGACACTCAGCCTGCAAAGGCAGTGTGTGTGTGTAAGGGTACAGGGCCTCTAAGGGTGGCACAACGAGTGCTGCAGCCCCTAGAGGCCTTCCCTGGCCACAAGGCCCTGGGTACCTAGGGTACCATTTACCAGGGGCTGACATGTGGCTAGGGTTTGCCAATTTGGAGTTTGTGTGTTTTAAGGAAGGAACATAGGCCCTGGGCACCTGATTGGCAGGAGTCCAGGGTACACTTAATCAAAGTACATTCAGCAATTTAGCAAAAAGTGGGGGCATACCATGCAAGAAAGATGGCACTTTCTCACAGGGATCCATACATATGTAAGTTTACTACTTAGGGCGGAAGGGAATCTAAATCAGATGGCCTTTGACGGGCTCAGAGAGCCTGTCCGCCATTCGGAAAGCCTTCACTAATCCCTCAACCGGCTCTTTCCGGCCGAGGGATTACGTTGGCAGATTCCCACAGCCTTTCTGTGCCGGCCTTTCTGATACGGAAAGGCTTTGGGAATCTGACTTTGGGGCCCCCCAGCAGGGCCCCATGGGTGCAAGGCCGCTGAATGGCGGCCTAGGGGGCACCTGTGGCGCCCCCCTGTTGATCCCTGCACCAAGTGGCAGGCACCTTTAGGTGCCTGCCACGGGGTGCAGGGGTGAACTGCACCTCTGCTCTTTACAATGAGAGCATGCATTCCGGTTGGAATGCATGCTCCCATTGTAAGGTATAGGATTGCGACCGAACAGAGTTTGGTCGCATCCTACTTGCTGGGCTGGAACCGATGACAGGAGGTCGTTCAGTTCCAGTTCCTAAACGATGTCGGACAGACTCCGGGCCATCAGACATCGTAATCGGGCCCTAAGCAGTAAATGTGGGTGGGACCGTGAAAGTGACTGGAAAAAGGGGTGTGTTTACTTTGAAATGGGAGGAGTAAGGAGGGGATCAGGGAGAATTCGGGAGGGGTTTAGAGGAGACATGCTCCCTCCCACTAAAGAATAAGCCCATTGCTATTCACAAACTGCACTTCTAGAGTTACTACAGTCTAAAAGGGCCACAAAACTGTGGTTAATTACTCCAGCTCAGAGCTGCAACACCTTCCCATAGAAGAAATGAAGGTAGGGACTTCTAATAAAACCCCATAGGGGTTAAATTAAATTATTCAAAATATAAAATGGTGTTAAATAAAGAATTTATTATTTAATTCTAAAATAGTTTAACAAATATTTTTGAATATATAAAAAAGGTTAATTGCTATTAAAATATTGATTTTTTTAAATGAATCACTTTTAATAATTATCAATGAATAATCAAAAACATTTTTTTTCTTCAGGTGGAATTACATTTTTTAATTTGAACTTCAGAAAAATAAATGTTATTTAATGTATAATATTTACGTTAATTAAAGATTTAATTCAAAATAAATGTAATAGAGATGTGGCAATTCTATGTTGTTCTACATTTAAAACAAATATATCAAATCAATTCAAATTATTATTTAACTTAAAAAATATTTTACTGATTTATTCTGAAGTTTAATAAACTTTTTACATTTTTCCTAGACTGTCCCTGTGAATTATCCCTATGGTAAAGTATAGGACAAATGTAAAAGGTTTGACTAAAAAAAAAAGAGCAAACATATTTTTATGTTTCGTATTCATGTAGAATAAAATTAAAAAATCTACAGCATTATTAACATAATTTGTAATGGAATGTTTAATTAATTCAAATATAGATTAAATTAAGTGAACATTGTTTTTCTGAAGTTTAAATTAAAAAATAAATTCACACCAAGGTGCCGATTCCGATCCTGTAAAACCCGGGTACAAATGGTCGTACGGAGCGTTTTCTCCGTACGACTCGTACCCGGGAAATCCACCTTACAAACCAGCAAGTACGATTCGTACCGAAATACCATTTCCATACGAATCGTAAAAATCTACGTGCGGCTAAAAAATACCCAAAATTCTGATCCGGGACATCGCGTATGTGATGTCCTTACGGAGTCAGGCAGCGTTTTACGGACCAGCAAGTACGATTCGTGCCTACGTCACTCCGCACGGCTCATTTTTTACGGCAGCCAAAAACTCCTGGGAAATTGAGGACGACGCGAAGAAGGAGCACCGGTACACGACGGACAGCCATGGACCCCATCCTACGTGTCATCCCGGCCCTCCTAGCCTACGACCTGGTACACCGAAACCGCCGCGCACGCCGCAAAAGGTCAGACCAACACCCAGGGGCAAAGGGGGGGCGAGGGGCAGGAAACATAACCTCTACCTAATTTTAAATATACCATATTCTGTACATACATTACCTCCAGGGTCTGGTCACTTCGGGGGGCGTGTCCACCAATCCCTGCGTACCGCTACAATGGAAGTGGGCGTGTACGCGTACCCGTCACCACTACAATGGTGGTAAATGCCGTACCCACGCCCTCAGAGCGTGGGTACGGCCCGTACCCCTACATCACCACTACAATGGTGGTACGCGCCATACCCACGCCCTCAGAGCGTGGGTACGGCCCGTACCACCATTGTATTGGAGATGTAGGGGTACGCATGGTACGGGCCGTACCCACGCTCTGAGGGCGTGGGTACGGCGCGTACCCCTACATCACCACTACAATGGTGGTATGGGCCGTACCACGGTTGTAGTGGTGATGTAGGGCTACGCGTGGGTACGGCTCGTACCCCTACATCACCTCTACAATGGTGGTACGAGCCGTACCACTGTAGTAGTGGTGATGTTGGGGTACGTGTGGTACGGGCCGTACCCACGCTCTGAGGGCGTGGGTATGGCGCGTGCCCCTACATCACCACTACAATGGTGGTACGGGCCGTACCCACGCCCTCAGAGCGTGGGTACGGGCCGTACCACCATTGTAGTGGTGATGTAAGGGTACGCGTGGTACGGGCCGTACACACGCTCTGAGGGCGTGGGTACGGCGCATACCACCATTGTATTGGTAATGTAGGGGTACCCGCCATACCCATGCCCTCAGAGCGTGGGTACGGCCCGTACCACCATTGTAGTGGTGATGTAAGGGTACGCGTGGTACGGGCCGTACACACGCTCTGAGGGCATGGGTACGGCGCATACCACCATTGTAGTGGTGAGGTAGGGGTACGCGTGGTACGGACCGTATCCAACCTATGAATGCAGGGGTACGGACCGCATCACCCGTACCCCTAGGGCACCAGTACATTTGTGATACAAGGCATACACACGCCACGAATGTTGGCTTAGGGCCTGGTGCAGCATAGAACCAGTATATTGGGGTGTGTTCATGGCCAGGACAGCAGTGTACTGCACCAAGGGTGCGGGTGGGTGGGTGGCTGTCTGCCTAGGATTCCCAGCAGTGGACAAAGACATGTGAGGCGTGGGTGCAGAGGAATACCAGCAGTGGACAGAGACATGGGGGTGGGTGCCTATCACTCCCAGCAGTGGACAGAGACATGTGAGGGGTGGGTGCAGAGGAATACCAGCAGTCGACAGAGACATGGGGGTGGGTGCCTATCACTCTCAGCAGTGGACAAAGACATGTGAGGGGTGGGTGCAGAGGAATACCAGCAGTGGGCAGAGACATAGGGGTGGGTGCCTATCACTCCCAGCAGTGGACAGAGATCAGCACAACAATTGTGCAACTCTCTGCAGGGAAGATGTCAGGTGCCACGGAGGAAGGGACACTCCTTGGGACAATGTCTCCAAACACAAATAGCACACACGACCAAAGATTCTTTGCAGAGACCTTGTGATGGCACGCAGATACCATGGTCCATCCCATGAGCATCAGACTACAACATTTCCCTGAAACATAAAACATTACCACAACCTCAACTCCTGGAGCATCAGTACCAACAGCAATACCTGATATGCAATAGTGTTCAAAGTAAAAAGAAAATGCTTTATTCAGCATTCAACGAAAAATAATTAAAGGACACTATTTACAAAGGCCAATGGCCAGTCCAGATCATAAGTCCTTGGGGGGGACACATGGCCACGCGTCTCCCCTAGCTTGCCTGCACATCAGAACCCTCAGGTTCGTCGACTGGGGGGGGGGGGGCATCATGTGGGGAAGGACCAGGCACCGCAGGGACAGGGGGGGTAAGGGTAGGTGTGGTGGGTGCAGGGCTGGACGCCTCCACCACAGGGCATGGGGCAGCGCCAAAGGTGGAGGTGAGCTCGGCGCTGCACACTTCTGCCAGGGCGTCCAGAGTATCCCCTGCACCCGGAGAAACCACAGGCACAAAGGAGGGGGGGGTCGGAGGGATGGGGTGCAGCGCTACTGGTGGAGGTGATGGACAGGGGAGGGGGACTCAACTCCCCTACCCATGGAGTGCCTTGCCCGTTTGCGGGCTGGTGAGCTAGTGGGGCTGAGGCCCAGCATAGCCAAATAGCTCTCTTTGTCAGACTGTGTGGCAGGGGAGCCGAGGGGAGTGCCTTTGGAGGGACTGGTTAGTGAGGCATATGGACTCAGACTGTGGCTGCGTGTATGCCTGTGTGCCCCAGACCCAGTGGGTGTGCCTTTATCCCCCTGAGTGTGCGTGCCAGGAGGTGTGCGCCTGCCCTTACGTGTTTGTGTGCTGCCTGTGTCTGGTGGGGTGCGTGCTTGGGAATGTCTGGGTGTGCATGGGACAGGCTTGGGAGTGGAAAGTGTGGATGGTGCAGGGGTAGGGGGGGGACGGAGCACTGCAGGAGACTCACTGCTGCCGTCAGTGAAGAGTCCACGGACCTCAGCAACATCCGTTGGTCAGACATCGCTGCTGACATGCCCTCCATGAACGACACCATCTGTGTCAGCAGTCTGGTGTGGCCATGGAGGACATTCAGCATCGATGTCTGGCTAACCTGCAACTGCCGCTGAATGTCCACAGACTCTGCAGTGAGGGCAGCAGGGGGGACAGGGGCAGGGGGTGCGGTGCCTGGCACGAAGGAGACATGGTGGTGCCCTGCACGGACAGAAGGGACCGGAGCAACTGGGAGGGCGGTGATGGGAATGGAGGGGGCGGTGACAGATGTTGTGCTGCTGCCAGGTGTTGTAGCAGCCTCCGCCCCCTCGAGGAGTTCAGCCTCGGACCCGTCAGCGTCGTAGTCGGTGTCGCCACCAGACAGGTCCTCCGCCTGACTCCCCTCGCCCTCTGTGCCACTTGCTCCCGCAGACTCACCAGTAGTGGTGGCACCGGTGCTGGATCCCTCCTCCAGGTCCGTGCAGGTGTCTCCCTCGGTGTCCTCCGATGATGCTGTGGGCAAGGTGAAGAGACAGAAAATAATCAGTCACCTGTATACATCTGACACCTGAGTCCCAACAAAATATGTCACAGTGCATATCAGGAAATGCATCATGAGTAACATCTAGAATACTCTGCACATATGTAAGCCCTGCACTCTCCAGTTGGTTGACCCACCATCCCACTTTGAAACAAGGAAAATTAGGACACAACAGCAAATAACTTGATATCGAATTAAACTGAGAAGCTAGTGTCTGGGAACAGTTGAGCACAGCAAGACTATAAAGGAATGCCACCTCATGTTCACTGTGAACGAAACAGTATTGGGGCAGCCAAGGCCAAATAACAGAACTCAATGCTGAAGGTGTCCCCACACTCAGAGACCTGTGAGTACTTTTGAAACCCAAACGAAATACATTGTGCTCCCTTGGGAATAACAACACTTTACACAATCTCCATGTCTAGAATGTGTCACTTTGTGAACAGAACACACATGTGCCTGTATAAAATAAGTCACTCAATGAGGTGCACACAAAACCTACATTCACACAGTCATTGTATGAGCTGCCAGCCTTATTCATATAAGCCACTGTTAGGAAGAAATGGGGTTTCAGTAAGTACATATACATGGCACCACGTAGGTCTGGATGACTTGACACTCGTAAGTTGGTATCAGCAAGAACCAAGGACTTACCCAAATGCAACCACACTGTGGGAACATGTATATGTATAATCTGAAAACAAGTGTTATTCGAACTGTGCCTTCCTTTAAAATGTGCCAGCGTGTCCCCGGAAAGTGTAAAGGTGGTTTCTTGTGCACTTCCTTGGGAGACATCTGTCATGCAGGCACATTATTGTCCTTGTTAGAAATGGGATTTCTGGTTGGCTAGGGCTTGCGCCAAAGCCAGGCAGAAACCACCACTCTAGTCAGGGCTGGGGAGTTACACGCCAAAGATAACCCCTGCTCACCCCCTTGGTAGCTTGGCACAAGCAGTCAGGCTTATCCCGGAGGCAATGTGTAAAGCGTTTGCGCGCGCACCCAGCAACAACACCCAAGGCCCACCACAAAAGAAACTCCACTCAAGGTTATATATAAAAATAGCTTTTGTATTATACCAAACACATTAGATAATATTCACACAAATTACACTGTGCCAACTGGCACTGGGCGGAATTTACAGGGGACTATTTACACAAGACAGGGCCACATGGACCACTGTCAGAATCATTACAAATCACCAAATTGTAAATGTAGAAAGGTAGAACAAATAATAAATGTAGCGCACAACCAGTAACCACTGGTAACAGGTAAGTACACCCTACGCAATCCTAAAACACCTTAGGTACACATCACGCAGGGAACCATGAACAAACTAGCATAACCTATACTAGGAAAAACAATCTCCTAGGCATAAACACAGTTCAGGAGTGAAAACAGCATCAAGGCAGTGCACATTGCGCAAAAGTATACATGTTAAAATAACCATGCACCCTAGGTGAGGGCACAACACAGGAAAACTGTCTCCAGGCCAACTTGGCCTTTCAGGGGCTCAAACGCCCTTTGTCCATAGAGTCAGGGCTGGACTGCGCAGGCTGCGCGAGCCAAAGCACACAGGGGCACAACCTAAACATTGCAGCTTCCCACTAAGTGCTGGGCAGCTGTGGGGACTGGGGCCTGGGCACCTCGATGCCCTCACGTTGGAGTCCCTCTGGACTCTAAACAAATATGCACCCAAGAACGTTGGAGCCTGTCAGGGCTCTAAAACAAATATGCCCCCTTTGGAGCCTCACAGGCTCTGCAAACTATTGCCCCCGACGTTGGAGCCTCTCGGGCTCTAGTACAATACTGCCCCAGACGTTGGAGCCGGGTAGGCTCGGCAGTAATAATGCCCCAAGTCGCTGCCCCCTTTGTCAAAGGGAGGCGGGCCTCGTTGGAGCGGCCCGCTGCCAAGTGGGGCCGCTCTGGAATGAATGCAGGCAGGACCCACCCGAGCCCTCTCCTTACCGGGCTCCTTGCGGTCGTGGCATGGGGCTCTTCTTTCCAGCAAATAAAAAATGTCCCCACCAATGTGCCACTCGCCGGCGGTTACGGAGGCTTCCCGGTCTTCTCTGCGGGGGTCACGTAAAGGCGGGGTAGGCTCCCGCCTTGGCCCAGACTCCGTCGATGTCCGCTCTGCGGCCTCAACGCGGGGGGGATCCTCTTCTGGGGACCTCCCCTCTCTTTCGGCACCACGCCCCTGGCACCGGGGGACTTGCTCTGACGCTCGTCCCAGCGCGAGGTAGGCTCCCGCCTGGGTCGAGAGTCCTTTACTCGCCGAACGACGCACTACGCGGGGCTCTCCCTTTCCTCCTGGGAGCCCCGCTCCAGCCGGCGCCGACTTCTCCGTCACTTCAGGCCCCGCCCCCAGTCAGGGGTTGCCTGTTGGAGTTTCCGGGCAGCGCGGTGGCCCTCAGGGCTTCGGCGGCTGCAGTACGGGGTAGGCTCCCGTTTTAAGACACTCCATTGCGGGGTGGGCACCCGCTGCTTTTTTAGATTTGCATAAAGCGGGGTAGGCTCCGCTGAACCGGCCAAACACGGGGTGGGCACCCGTTTTCACCCAAGCACAAATCCTTCCGGCGGCAATACCGCGGGGTGGGCACCCGCTTCCTGGGATACGGAGGGTTGCGAGGGAATCTCCTCAGCGCCGAGATGCAGGGTGGGCACCTGCTTGATAAATAACCACTGGGGGGGGATCCCACACGGTGCAGCTTCGTGCTGCAGCTAAAATTGGAAACGCTGCTCCTCAGGCAATCAAAATAAAGCCTTCCTTGGTAAGGGAAGACAAGGCGCTCCCCCCCCATAAGGCAAGATCCAGGGAAAGTGTTGGGATGCAGGGGGGCAAAGACTGGGCCCAGGGGCCAGCTCACAGGGCCCTCCAGCAGGGAGGCAGTCCCCAGTGGCGGTCTCTCCTAGCGCCCAGCTGCAGCAGGCCCCCCTCAGGTTAGGATCAGAAGAGAACATTTTACTTGGGGTCACAGCCCCTTTTTATACACAGGTTTCCTTTGTTTATAGGTGCAGGGAAGGGGTGAACCAGATGCAACTGGTTCCTGAGCACTTTGTTTTGCTCAGCCCCTCTCCCTATTCACAGAACAGGCCAGGGTCATCATTCGCACCACAGGGGGTGGAGCCAGCATTGTGTGGGGAAAGCCCAGCCCTATTCAGGTCCCAGGTGTACTCCTCCCACCCATCTGGATGTAGATCTCTCCACCCACCACTGGGGCAGACCCATCCTGACTCTGGGGATTCCCTAGCCCATCACATGACCTCAGCCAGCCAATCGCCAGACAAGGCACTCATCTCACACTGCACACAGAAATGCCAACTTCTAGAAGTGGCACTTCCACACTAGGTACCTTGACGCTGCACACATCATCGCGCAGCATTTCATCACACGAGTCCGCACATACCAAACTCGCACCTGCACTCCCCACGCATCAGGAACTACCAGGGACACATACATTCCCCCATGCATTCCTATGGGAGGGCAGGCCAACCTCACTACACGCACGCACTTTACCCTGGGACACAGTGGTAAAGTGCACAGAAGCCAAAAATCACTAACACCAGGTCACAATAAAAAGTAAAAAGTTTTAGGGGTGAACCTGCCAGAAGGGCCAAGTCCAACAGTCCGTCACAACAAAACATCAAAGTCAATCATAGACAAAATCGAGATATGTTGACAAGTGTAGTGAGTGCCAAGGTACAAGACTTCTTGACTAACAACTTGAATCATGCCACCTGGCACGTGGCCATCCGTACCATGATGACACAGTTGGCAACACATCTGACCCACTGCCTGTCATGTGGAGTGGCACACATGTCCAAACACAGGACAATGCATAAGCTAATGGGCCTGCAATTGTGTCGGAATAAGGAGCACCTGCACGAGGAGACACCCTCATGGCAAGCAAGAATGTCCACACAGATGTCAGCACACAAAGACCAAACTACGTAGCATCTGGACCACACACTGGTGCCAAAAATGGGTGAGCAGGAACCATGTATTTAAACTTTTGACACATGCTGCAAAGCACAAACATTAAACCCTGCACAACATGACTGGGTCACTGCATGTTGAGTGTCTGTCCAGACAATTATCACACACAGGTCAGACCTGGCAAGGAGATATAAGGTTTGGACATGTAGGCCTTGCCCGCACAAACCCCCCCATACCTGAGACAATGTTATTGAGACAGATCAAGAAGTGACATCTCTTAATCTGGGTTTACTAAAATGTGCATCAAGATCTCCTAAATGTACTCCACATCACCTCGTGAGGCTGCCAACACATATTTGTGACAAACAACCATCAACAGATAGTTGTACATAGACACACAGGCACTGCCCAGTGTGAGGATGCACAGGCCAAATGGGTTCACCCTGTACAGTGGACACATGTAGCACACTGTACATGAATACAAATGAGGCCAGGGAACAATGCCACAGAGGCCAACCTATGCTGAACACACAGAGAATGGGCACAGTGTTGGATGACACACATGATTCCGAGTCAAGGGTGTCTCAGGGGACTGTAGTGGGCACACTGCTCCATGGTCCTGGAATGATCTGACTGAAACATGAGCAAACGTCCCGGCACTATGCATATCTCCCACTCATGCACATCATGTCTGAGGGCACAACATCGGTCATGCATGCTGCAAGTCTGTTCATTTGAATCCTCACACTCCTATGTTGAGACTCAGCATCAGTGCCAACAAATATGGACCCCCAAATGACTAGGCCTGGGCTAAAATTTCGTTCCGTTCGCGGAAATTGCGATAATTTGACATTTTCACGTTCCGCGGAAAGCGCGAAAATGTCAAAATTTCCACATTCCGCAGCTTTGCGATAATTTGGTTCTTGCTCGCTCTGTAAAATAATACATTCTCGCGCGCGCGCGATCGCCTTACCTGAATCCCTGCGTTCGCCGTCAAGTTGTCTTGTTCCGGTCGCGTTCTCCATGAGATGTTGTATTGTTTTTAGCCATTTGCGCTGTCTCGCGACAGTTCGCACCCGCAGTGACGTCATGCGTCGCGCGATCACGTCTTTCTTCTCGCGATCATGCACCGCGAGACAACTGAAAACAAGATGGCCGCGCCCGCGAGCAACCGCATGGGTAACTTGGCGAGCCGCAAGCATGCAGAAAATCTCGCGAACATGCGGGAAAAAAACTTCCGCATCTTCGCGATATTTCCGCGTGTTTGTGATAATTTTTAACATTTTCGCGATAATTTGCGAAAGTGGATTTCGCAAATTCCGCCCACCCCTACAAATGACTGAACAGGACAGGGCACAGGCAAGGTACCAACACATGTCACAGACCACCCCCACACATGATGCAGAAAGCAATGTGCACGTGGATTAACTGGCAGCCTAGATTACCATGTGCAATAGTGTTTACACACAGACCATGGAACACATGTCAAGGAGGGGAAGAGAGGAAGAACAGCACCGGTTGACTTGGGGGGAAAAGGATATGCACTGCACATATAAACCCTGGCAGTGTATCCAGGCGACTGAGCACTTCTAAAAGCTGGTGACACACAACAAACACACATGTACCTACCCCCTTCCTGCTGCTGCATCTCCTGTAACCGCCTATCCATCTCAGGGAAGACCACCGCCAGGACACGCTTCATCTGGTGGGTCAGGCGTCGGCGCCCGACGTGGCGGCGTGGAGGTGAGTCCTTTAGCAGGACCCGGGCGATCCTCCGGGTCCACCACCGGATATCCTGCCACCATTTTCTCACTTGTGCTAGGCGCCGACTGCGACCCTCCACCGATCTCACGGCCCTGACGGCCTGCTTCCAGATCTCCCCCTTGGCGTAGGCAGTTACCTGTGAGGATGACAAAGTGAGACTACATCACTACACCTGCTCCATGTCAGAGAGACACACATTTGAACATCTTTGAAATGTTGAACAGGGCATAGGATGCTGCCAAGGAATTACATCTTAGTCATATGGATATTGGCCTCTGTGGAAGCCCCAATGCACTACATGGCATGTCAAGTACACAGGTGGCATGAGGGGTGCGACACACACCATGAACATGGCACACACTGTGCATCACAAGAGACACCAGGCTGATGCACAGCACCTCCAAACAGTTACATGCCCCAGGCCACTGACGCAACCTCAGCAGAGTACACAGACACACAGGCACAGAGCAATCACATGCCATTGGCAACAGCGGATACAAACCTCACTCTGCACATGTGCCACTTGCCTGTGGGGGGTGACAGGGCTAGCTCAGCAAGTCAGACACACAGCACGGCTTACTTCTGACATCAGAAGGGTAGAGCTGTTGCCTCCTCCATGCAGCTGTGGTGCAACACTTCACATAGACACTCACCCACATGACAAGGAACATTCACACACATCAATGTCCAGGGGCGTACACATCACTTGGACACTCTCACCACAGCTCCACTTAACTCACACACATCTGTGGGAACAGTCACCTGTCACACCAGGGGGACCACTGAATCACCTCAGGGCAATAGACAAAATATGCCACTAAGGATTAGCCAGGCTGAATGTGTCATGCACTATGCAGTGAATGTCACAGTAAGCACAATGCAAGTGAGGAGTGCACACATGAACAAATCATGCTCTGCATGGGAGACATAAGCCATTCCCCCCCCCCCCCCCGGGACCCACTCTAAACAACATTGCATGTCTGTCACACCTGGACACAATGCCAGAAGTGACAGTCACAAAAAAGGTGCACAGTCAAAGCTAGTGGAGCCAGCACTCACCTGCTCCCCTGGTCTCCCATACAGGCTGGGGTACTGTGGGAGGATTACATCAAGCAAAGCCTCATTCTCCTCCTGTGTGAAAGGCTGTGCCCTCTCCACAGACCTTGACATGGTGCCAGAGGAAGCACAGGCAGCAGCAGTGGTGTCGACTGAAAGGTTGTGCAGGCAAGTGCCCTCTCATGTGTTCTGCCTGACTTATATCTGCCTTGCTGGGTCATTTCATTTCTCACGATATTTTTCAGTTGAAGCTCTTAAACTCATCATTTTAGCACTTATCTCGTCCCGCCTGGATTACGGCAATGCCCTTTACGTCGGCATTCCCGCTTACGAATGTCGCCGCCTACAACTCATCCAGACCCAAGCGGCCCGCCTCATTTATAGGCTTCCTAAATCTAGTCACATTACTCCTGTATTACGGACTCTGCATTGGCTTCCCATCAGGGAACGCTCACTTTTCAAGATAGGTTGCTTGACTTTCATGTCCCTCACTGGCACTGCCCCTGCTTTTGTTAGATCTAAAATAATTGCATATGTCCCCTGCAGAGACCTTCGCTCTTCCACTCTGTTTCTTCTTGAGGTGCCCCGTTTCCGTAAGAAGAAATCTGGTGGCACCAGATTTTCTACTCTTGCCCCCCTCTTCTGGAACTCACTTCCTCTTGCGATCCATTCCACCCCTTCTTACTTAGATTTTCGAGCCAAACTTAAAACTCACCTGTTCTCCCTAGCCTACCCCTCCTAAACTCTTTCCTCCCCTTTTCTTTCAGGTTTAGTCTCCGGCCTACAGCGCCAAGAAACCGTTTTGTGATAGAGTGCTATATAAAATCTTTTCAACTTCAACTACTATAGTGATACGGACCGTACACACGCCCCCAGAGCGTGTGTACGGTGCGTTTCACACACTTACACTGGTGATAGGGGGCGCACACAAAAGCCATGGAGGTGTCAGACTCGCACAAGGCTGTACATCAAGTCATTGTCATTAATGTCCTTCATGTGCAGGGCCTAGGTGTGTCAGGCAGTGATATTGCACATGTCTCCTCATGTTTGAGCACAATAGATGTGTGATGACCTGTGTACACATGTCATGTGTGATGTGGCACTATGTGGCACACTTCCCCTTCACACTTTGCACATGTGTGCATGTAGTCCAAACGTGTCAAGCACAGCATCACTGGTATGGCACAGTCACCAACACCCGCAACTGTCGCCTGATGCCAGGGACAGGGACACTAAGAACTGACATTGAACGACCAGCGTGCCACGATGTGACTATGTCATGTGTGTGTCATGTGTTCCCATGAGCTGGCAGTTGGTGTCCCGTCAACTGCATCTGCTGTTGCTGCATCCAACATGTGACGGTGTGTAGATGGGCATGGCACACATCTACACACACCATGCCACATGTGGAATCCCACGTAACGTGTGTCTGTATGCATTGAACATGGGATTTAGACATGAGGACATATCTGCGTTGTCTCAATGTCTGTGTTTTCATTTTTCCCGTGTACCCCTTCATCGCAATGTGTGTGATCTGTACATTTGACCTTCCATGTGACCTGTGCGTCTAGCTTGCCGTCAGCTGTCTGTATGAGATGACATCCTTGAAATGCAGATATGTGGATGTATGTCACTCCTGTGATGTCCATGGCTGTTCACTTACACTGGCCCACAGCTCGTTTCAGGGCATGTCATGTAGACTTGCCAATCAACGGTTGTATCTTGCTTTTCGTAGGAGTATCACCTGGCTGGCATACGTGTCCTGGATGTATTGCACAGACCAGACTCTGTATTAAGCAGATGTGTAGTAGCAGTTGAGCATGTGCTCACTTAATTGACATCGATGTTGTTATGTTCTCACTCTTCGTTATTCATTCCAATTTTCTGCAGGGCACCGCCTCTCCCCCGACCAATGCCAGACTTGGCTACCATGAGGGAACGTGACTGCATAAGACGTTACCGATTCTCTCAACAGCTGATTGAGGACTTGACCGCCAGGCTGGCACCACACCTCCAACCGCGACACAGGTATTCTACAGCGCTGACCCCCAAGATGAAGGTGATGGAAGCCCTACATTTTTTTGCCACCGGCACGTTTCAATTCACCATAGCTGATGTTGGTGGCATGTTTTAGACGATGTTCAGCTGTGTCCTGCATGATGTTTTAGAAGCCATGTTGGAGCACCTGGATGAATTCATCCATTTTTCAACTCCTGAGCAGTTGACAGGTGTCAAGGGTGATTTCTATGCCCTGGGAGGGATGCCCCATGTAATTGGGTCCATTGATGGGACACATGTGGCTTTGGTACCACCACAGGCACAGGAGGTAGCCTATCGCAACCGTAAACATTACCACTCTATTAATGCCCTTGTGGTGTGTCTTGCTAACATGCTGATTTCCCATGTCTGTGCACGGTTTCCAGGGTCAGCACACGATGCCTACATCATGAGGCGTAGCAGGGTGCCAGAAATGATGCTGGGGCTGCACAACGAACAAGCATGTCTTGTTGGTGGGTATACTCTGTTTGTCGCGTTATCTTTGTATCTTACGGCATCTCCTGACCCACTTTTTTACATGATGTTTCCATGTAGGGGACACTGGCTATCCCAACATGCCATGGCTGATGACGCCTCGTCGCAACCCAAGATCAGCTGCAGATCACCGTTATAATAATGCACACCGTTATAATAATGCACACAGGCAGACCAGGCGAGTGATTGAGAGGACGTTTGGCCTCCTGAAGAGCCAATTCCGGTGCCTTCACAAGACAGGCGGGTCCCTCCCATATGCACCGGTGAAGGTCTGCAACATCTTCATCGTGTTCTGCATGCTGCACAACATGGCAGTGGAGAAGGCAGTGCCACTCATCCTGGATCCGGATGAGCTGGAACATCCACCCGTGGAGGATGAAGGGCTTGGTCACGAGACAAGTGAGGAGGAGGAGGAGGAGGAGGACATCCGGAGTCAGCTCATACGCAACTTCTTCTCATGATGGTGAGTCGCTGTGTCTCAGTGTGCACGCTTGGAGCCTTGTGTGGCAGGTGTTGCAATGTGTGTATCCAGCTGACTGTATGCTAAGTGACTTAGAGGTGTGTTCTGAAGTGTCACTCGAGTGATGATGTAATTCCACCCATTTTAGCAGAGACACTAAATTATAAATTAGCATGATGACAACATTATTCATGTAAAGTAAATGACCATGCATGCGGATAACAATATTTCGCTGTCTCCTTGTGTGTCTGTCTTCCCCAGGGTCTTGCGCATTTTGTCTGCTCGTGTCATCGTTGGCCTCCTGATATTCCTCATGAGTATTGCAACGTGTGCTGATTCAGCATTCCTTGCACGGACATGTTGAAAAGACATTTTGGGTAAGGATTGCAGCAAGGCATTTTGGGGGTGTTACGTGTTTTGAATGTGTGGGGACTGCTCCTGTGCATGTTGTGTTACCAAGCATACATGTCGACTCACCATGGGGCACATGACATGTAGCATGACTCCCATGAATTGATAGTCACCCTTCGTGACACTCATCTGTAATGGTTTGTGGATTCTGAGGAAGGCATCAATGTGTGTAAAACTTCACTCAGACACATACAGGATACTACGGGTGGACATAGTGTGGGACATCCCCATAGGAGGCTCACTGGGGAATTGCAGCCTCTCCGTGTGCAGCAGAGGGTGTTTGGCCCACCTCCTTCACTTGTGTGCCAGTAATTTTGGATTTACAACATCTGTGTTGGGAAGGGGGTGGCCAGTGTAAGTCCCACATGTTCACCCAAATGACCTGTGAGTCTGTTCATATAGATGCATTTCCCTTAGTGTGAGCCTGAGTAATAAAGGTGTTCCTCACACTCCAAGGTGCCTCATCTCTGTCAATGCAGGTCTCTTGCCACTTTGCATGCAGCATCTCTGGCATAGTTGTCAAAGATAGTGCATATGAGTCTATGTGTAGTTTAGCAACATGCATGCAGTTCTTCATGGATTCGAATCTGTATTGTGCATGAAGTCCATGGTTGTGTATGTATTTGGGCATGTTGGTCCCCACAACGGGCCATCAACACCTGCTGAGGGTGCGTCTCCTGTGCGCAGCTCGGCCTTCGGTTTCCTGATCCTGTGTCAGTCATCTTTGGTGATTGTGCATCCATACTCTCGGGATGTGACATGGGTGACCGGACACTCCTTCCTTTACATACGCCTGTTGCAGTTGTCCTTTCTGACATCCTTGTCTTTGTGTGCAACTCTTGGCATACTTTCCAGGCCACGGCGCCTGCTGCTGCAGCCCCTGCAGCAAGGGCCCACAAAGTAGCGGGAGTCGGCAACACACACGCCTCAAAGATGCTCCTCCCTGCCTCCCTCAACCCATTAATTTGGCTGTCATCATCTTGTCTGTGCCACTGTTGCAGCCACGCAGTACCAAAGGCTGGACCGTCAACACATGCAACGTGCACATTGCACGACCCTCATGTCCTTGCATGACCCACACTACAGTCTGATGTTGTAGCCACCCTCCAAGCAATGTCTATCCAAAACTCTACCGCCTGCTCTCAGGCATACCCTAACCGCACACACAACACCTTTGCATGCTGAGTGTGCAACTCCAACTGGCTACACAGCGCTGCCCCGCCTTCCAGGCCCTGTCACACCAACCAGATCATGTCCCTCCTGCTCCACACAGGCTCCCTCCACCAGCAAGGCCATGGGAGTGGGACTCAAGCCTTCAGCATGTGGTATAGTGGTGTCATCTGGCACATGGCCCAGGGATCACCTCTTAGTGTGTCAATCTTCAATGTGTCCAGGACCCCCCTCTCCACCGTCACATGCGCACACAACCTCCACATCATGTCGTATGCCATTGACACCCAGGTGCTCCTCAGCCTCACCAAAGATGCAGCCATTGCCAGTTCCAACATTCAAGATGGCATGAGGTCCGTTGATGAATGGCTGAACATCAGCCACCTGAGGCTGGACTTGTACAGGACTGAGGTAATCATCTGAGGAGTGTCCCCTTACAGCTGGCTCAACTCCTTGTGTCCCACCCGCAGGGGCCCTACACAAGCACCCAGTGGGCACGCACACAAGATGGTGTGCATCATGGATTTGTCACTCACATTTGCCATGCAAATCACCAGCATCTGTACCTTATGCTGCAACACCCTCTGCATGATGCACATGATCCTCAGATATATCCACTCCAAGGAAAGACAGACCATCCCCCAGGTCCACGACACCAGCCGTGTCAACTACTGCCCCGCCCTCTACGGAGCAAGTACATCCAAACTCACGGGAAACTTGTCCACATCCAGGGTGCATCTGCACAACTCAGCTTCAACATCCTGCACCCCATCAACATCACCGTCCACCTGAGATAGCTGCAAGGGATCACTGTGCGCTGCAGGATGACCTTCACACTCCTCACACACACTCAGGAGGCCATCACGGGTGAGTATTGGGATCCCAGGCTGTATCAGATGATACATTGTGACCCATGTGTGTCCTGTACCGGACTCAGATCCCAGGGTATGGATGGCTGGAGTTAGTTCAACACTCAGGCATAGTTTGACATTTACACACACGTATGTTGTGGACTAATGCAGAATGACAGCAACATCTCATGACAAATAAATAGTTTTATGTTCGGTGGGGTGTGTGTATTTGTTGCTCGGCCTGCTGATTCTTAATGTCTGTGAGGGTCGCCACTACCTGACTCATGGCCCTGGTGTCACGCCGGTATGCCTCCATGATGTTGCGGACGTGTGACATACCGGTCCCTTCAGCTGTCTGGTCAGGTTCTCGCCTCCGCCTGCCTCCACTCCCACCACCCCTGCCCACACGAGCCTGGCCTGCCGTTGTGGGCACATAGGGTCTACGGGACCCCTGAGGGATGGCAGTGTCGGTGTTGTCTGCCTCCTCCTGGGTGCCCGGCAAACCTTGTCCCTCCAGGTCAGACTGGCTCAGTTGTTCAATGTGGGCAGGGCTCCTGGGTGTCTCCTGGGATGTGGCAGTAATGGGGGTGGTGGTTGGCACAGATGTACCTGAGGCAGGTGCTGCAGGGGCTTGGACACCAGAGGGGCCAGGTGGGTTGGGGTCATCCGCGGAGTGTTGTGAGGTGTCGCTGCCGGTGGGATCAGGTTCCTTCCGAGCCTGGGACTGTGGTACTTCCCCCCATTGTTGGGGGGCGATCCGTGACGTTGCCCAGTGTGTGAGAGAGAGACAATGTTAATGCTGTTTAATGCGACATCCATGTTTCATACATATACTATTTGCCACAGTTCCTCCAGGTAGTTGTATGTGCCTAGCATTCACATCAATGTTCACTTGTGGATGGGTATGTTGCAGGGGACTGATTGAAATGGTCTCCAGGGTGTTTGACATGTCGAATTTGGGCTTGGATGCTTTATTTGCTGTGGCTTGATCTTGTTGTGTCACATGTCCATTGTGAGAGTGGGTGACACCATTGGCTGCCCCAGGGGTGTGTGCTTGTGTAAGGGGTGAGTGATCATCCCTCATCCCGATGCTGTTCAATATCCACATGGCCCCCCTCACACAAGTGGACCGCCACCACAACCTCTAAACCATCTCCTACGCCGATGACACCCAGCTCATCCTCTCCCTCACCAAGGACCCTCACACTGCCAAATCCAACATCCACGAGGGTCTGAGGGCCATCGCCGACTGGATGCGGAGCGGCCATCTGAAACATAACTCGGACAAGACGGAGATCCTCATCCTGGAACCCACACCCTCAGCCTGGGACGACTCCTGGTGGCCGATCGTTCTGGGGACATCACCGACACCCACCAAACACGCACGCAACCTAGGATTGATCCTCGCATCCTCCCTCTCCATGTCCAAGCATGTCAACGCCGTCTCCTCCTCCTGCTACGACACCCTATGCACGCTCCGCCGGATCTACTGATGAATCCCGACATAAACAAGTAGAACAGTGACACAGGCACTCGTCAGCAGCTGACTGGACTACGCCAATGCACTCTACGCAGGACTCCCATCCAAACACCAACGGCGGCTACAACGCTTCCGAAAGGCCTCCGCACAACTGATCGTCAACGCCCCCCGCCACAGCCACATCACCCCCCTCCTGAGTGACCTGCACTGGCTCCACATCGACAAGAGGATAACCTTTAAGCTCCTCACCAACGCACACAAGGCACTCCACACCGCAGGACAAGCCTACCTGCACATCAGACTCAACTTCTACACCCCCACCCGCCAGCTCCGCTCCGGCATCCTCGCCCTCGCAGCTGTCCCCCGCATCCAACGTACGCCCGCCTGCAGCAGATCCTTCTCCTACCTCACCGCAAAGACCTGGAACACCCTCCCAACCCACCTACGACTGACCCAAGACCTACTTGCCTTCAGTAGACTCCTCAAGACCTGGCTCTTTGAGCAGTGGTGGAACCCCCCCCCCCCCTCAGCACCTTGAGACCCTGACAGGTAAGTAGCGCGCCTTACAAGTGCCCTGATCGATTGTTGATTGTTTGACGGAGCCTGCTAGTGGGTGTGGTGTGATTTGGCAGTGGGTCTCCCAGGTGATGTATCTGTCCCCCCATGGCGCATGCTGCCATGTCAGTGAGTGTGAGTTCCTGTCCAAGATGTCTGAGCTTGTTGTGTTTGTGTTCTAGTTTGCAGTTGTCACAGGAGGACCTTGTGCTGCCTACAGCAGGGCCAAGTGTCAGTTACCTTGTCAGTACTTTGCCAGTCCCTGTGCATTGCGCATGGTGCATGGGTATGTACCTGGGCCATATGGGCTGAGGGCAATGGTGTCTGTTTCTGAGTTGTACAATATGTTTAGTGATCCCCACCCTCCCAGCATCCCGGACATCCTGTCTTGGGTTTGTGGTTTGTGTAGGCTGGGACATGGCATGGCCTTGCTTTGTGAATAGGGCATACTCATGTTAGTGGTCTGAGCGTTGTTTTTGAGTGTGGTTGTGTCCGGCGAGGACTTGGGGGTAGGTGAGTGCATTTGTTGTAGTTGGGGTGTGGATGCCATTCCCCCCATGTTACGTAAGTTGTTTGTGTACTCACCAGGCTCTCGAACTCCTTCGACTCCGTGTACTCCCACCGGCGGAAGCAGGGCCATCACCTTCTCCTCCCAGGGATGGTAATGTACCGGTCTGCGGGGCAGCCCACCTCCTGTGATGTTACTCTGGGCGTAGTCCTCGTTCATTTTGCGCTTGACTGCCCTCCGCAGATCGTACCACCTGGCTTGGCATTCATTCCTGGTCCTTCTGATGGGCGCAACAGCATTCACCCGATCGACGATCCTCTGCCACAGGCGTGTTTTTTCGGCTATGCTGGTCTGTCTGACCAATGTTCCAAAGAGCTGTGGTTCGACTCTGATGACTTCGTTGGCAAGGATGTCCCGCTCCTACCTTGTGAACTTTGGATTCTTGTCCGTGAGCATGGTGTGGGGTGTGGATGGTTGTGGGTGTGTGGGTGTGAATGTGTAGGTGTGTGTGTATGTGTAGAGGGGGTATGTGTGAAGGAGGTTGTGTGAAGGTGTGTAAGTTAAGGTGTATGGGTGCAGTTGTTTGTGTGTGATGTCTGTCAGCAGTGGGTCTGTTGCAAAGGCTCATGGTTTGTGAGTGTGGGCCCTTTTTATTGGTCCATTTGTGGGTGTGGCTGGATTTGAACTTTTGGTAGGTGTGTTATAAGAGGTGGTTGTGAGTTTGGGCCTCTGTTTGCCTGTTTGGATGTGCCAGGTCAGTCTTTTAGATGTTTTTTGTCCTGTTTTGTGGTGTTGTGCGAGTCACATTGACGGTCCTTGTGCTGTTTTACAGTGTCCTGGTTCAGTACGAGTCGTTTTCGCGTATGTAATGTGCGCACAGACGCTATGTTGTTGTACAGTGATCACATATGCAATGGTGTTGTACGATTCGTACATACGCGATGCTGGGGTACGGTGTTGGGGTACGGTGCGTCCGAGTATGGGGCTGGGGTGGGGGGTGCGGGGAGTACATATACGCAGGTGCTGGGGTGGGGGGTACAGTGCGTACATACGTGGGTGCTGGGCTGGGGGGTACGGCGTGTACATACGCGGGTGCTGGGGTACGGCGCGTACATATACAGGTGCTGGGGTGGGGGGTACGGCGCGTACATACGCGGGTGCTGGTGTACGGCGCATACATATGCGGGTGCTGGGATGGGGATACGGCGCGAACATGCGCGGGTGCTGGGGTGGGGGGTACGGCGCGTACATATGCGGATGCTGGGGTACGGCGTGTACATATGCGGGTGCTGGGGTACGGCACGTACATACGCGGGTGCTGGGGTGGGGGTACAGCGCGTACATACGCGGGTGCTGGGCTGGGGGTACGGCGCGTACATACGCGGGTGCTGGGGTACGGCACGTACATACGCGGGTGCTGGGGTGGGGGTACGGCGGGACATACGCGGGTGCTGGGGTACAGCGCGTACATACGCGGGTGCTGGGGTGGGGGGTACAGCGCATACATACGCGGGTGCTGAGGTACGGCACGTACATACACGGGTGCTGGGGTGGGGGGTACGGCGCGGACATGCGCGGGTGGGGAGGGGGGGACCGTACGACTCGTACCCCGGGCACAAGTGTACCCGGGGTAGGGGTCGTGCAAAGTTCGCTCCGTACGGGATGTTTTCCATACGGTTGTGTATTCGGGACGCCGGTATGGATCGGACTTGTGCGGTCGGACTTCAGTTATTCGACTCATACGTAAAACTGTCCGGGGACGTCTCGTAGACTTTTCCTGAGGTCATTCGTATGTATTTTTCATGTACGAATCGTACTTCGCCGTTTGGACGGGACTTGTACGATTTGTACGTAAAAAAATACGGATACGAGTCGGATGGTAAATTTTTTTAACGGATCGGAATCGGCACCCTAATGTCAAAAAACTATATAAATTCACTATGCCATTTAATTATCAAGCATGATGTGCGTAGTTAATTATAACAATAATGTTACATTCATTTATAAATTTTAAAAAAGTTTATTGACATACTCTATGATTAAATAATCAATATGGTTTATATTT
Organism: Triturus cristatus; assembly: GCF_964204655.1. NCBI lineage: Eukaryota > Metazoa > Chordata > Amphibia > Caudata > Salamandridae > Triturus > Triturus cristatus. The sequence goes on from NC_140587.1 coordinate 168,040,093, forward strand.
AGATTTTTTACCATTAAAATTCTACTTATATTGTTAACTATTTTACATAATTAAACATTATTGCCTATGGGGTTTTAATTCAAGTCCCTGCATCTATTATTTCCCATGGGAAGACGCTGCAATGTAACTGGCTGGCCATAAGTGGTGCTGGACCTACTACTCTATTTTTGGCAGAAGTAACTTAAACTTAGAAATTCGGTCAAAACCTTTTTGTGTAACTCTCTACCTAGTATAAACGTTTGAATATTTTACACTCAGGTGTTGTGAATAGCCAAAAGTAGTGCACTTACTTAAAAGTGTGCGTGTACATTACACATATAAATTACTGATAAGTATATGTTACCTTTGTGAATAGCCCCTTCTATGGCTGCCTTGACTAAATTAGCTATTGATTGTAGATTTGGAACTATTCATGATGAATTAATTATAGACCAAGCAGTGAGGTACACAGGCAATCCCTCTATACAAGAACAATTATTGGTTAATGTGGATTCAGACTTTAAAGATACCTTAACCATTGAGTGTAAGGCTGGGATGTCTGGAAGACGTGCTAAAACAATTGAGATGGCGATGAGTATCACTTAAGGTTGATGTAGTTAATAATGGATAGGAAAGTGTTGAAAGGGAAAAAATGTAAAATACTTGGGAAAAATATGGGACTGAAAGAAGTGATAAATGTCCACTGTGTCACAGTGATGACAACAGCAAACATGTGGCTTATTGTAAATTGTGCTCTGCTGCCAAACAAAAGTGCGGTTTTGTGGTGTTGTTGGACACCTTGTGAAAGTGTGCAGGAAAAAAGGCGCAAGAGATAAGTTATAGAGGAAGAGGAGGATCCCTCCTCTAGTGAGGGAGAGCAGTCTACGCAGAAAAAGTTAACACGTTTGAGAGAAAACATTGGGGCATATTATCAAGACAGGCGATAAAATTATCGCCGTTTTAGCGGCAGAAAACTACCGCTAAAACGCCGATAATGGGCTTGATAATATGCTCTATGGAATTCCAATTGAAGCCCATGTTAGATGTGAAGGACGTCTAACCTGAGCTTCAATTGGAATTCCATAGGGCATATTATCAAGCCCATTATCGCCGTTTTAGCTGCAGTTTTCTGCCGCTAAAGCGGCGATAATTTTATCGCCTGTCTTGATAATATGCCCCATTGTTTTGAATACTGGTGATGAGGGTAGGAAGCAGAACACACCTTCATGTTATATGATGATTATAGGTGTTGGTATTTAAGTTATTGCTGTGTCTGGGCAACACTGTTTGATTATTGAGGAAGATGTGAGGGTAAAAAAAGATTTGTAGATAAAACAGGTAGCAAGTTTTTAGGGTCAAATAATAATCCAGAAGGGTAAATTGGGAAGACCATTGAAATGCTAGGTTACTTGAGTCTGATATTGAGGTTTTAAAACATGATCATGATTAGCAAGTTATATGTAGCTAAGAAAGGACCCTCGGTTGTAGGTTGGTTGGGCCAAACAAATCTACATATTTTACTGGACCCCAACACTGGTACTGATGGAGGATGAAGGTGAAACCACATTAAGATTCATGCTAGGAAAGTTTCCAAAGGTGATCATGTTAAGGATTGTAAATAGTTGCCATTTTTAACACCGTTGTCTACAGCTTCTTGACACAAAAACAGGGCCCGTTGCTTCCCTTTTCCTCATCCAAATGAAGAGTTGAAATGGAAGAGTAGGAGAAAAAAAGAGAAGTGCACAGAACAATACCTCAGTTTCCTTAGAAAAATAAAATCTGATGCAGCAAAAAGCTTTATGGAATGACAAGCAAATCAGTACATGCATCAAATGACAAACAATAATGCAGAATCCTGGAGATAAAGGAAAACCAGAGCCATGTGGTGTGAGTAACAAGCATGTGACAGACATGACGGTGCCAGTTAGCTGCTCAGTCTCCTTTTATATACAATGGAGTCGTTTGACCTGGAACAGGAAGTGAGACTGAACAGGAACTAATTCATCACCATATTGGATTTGGAAGAACCAATCCTTCCAATGGCAAAACAAACTAATATCCCAAAGTCAATTCTGTACTAGATTACAAAACTATTTTTGATTGAGGATTCAAATAACTCATACAAGAAATAAAACCGTCCAGAAAACTGTGTGTAAAACCACTGCTTGCTCAGTCAAACAAGTGCTCAAGCTGAAAGCCTGACTGTGGCTGATAGAACCCCAGAACCATTGTGTATAACGCATCTTATAACTAGAAAACCCTACTTGTAATGTACTGAGAAGAGATGATAACTGACCGTGTAGACTGGAACTTGCCACGCACTTGCCCAAATAAACAGCAAGAAGATTGTGTGGTAAGATTAAAGGGGTAAATGTGCAATATAGAGCCAGTCTTGGTCTTAATGAAACATTTGTTAAGAAATGTGTCAAAGAGTTTGAAAAAACTGCTCGAATTTCAGCACAACATTGTATTGAAGGGGGATGCTCGCCACAAAATGCATTGGGCCCGATTCACAGAACTAACATGAGACAAAATCCTAAACTTACTACCATTTTGGTATTCACAAAAGGCACTTACTCATTTTGGTATTCACAGAAGGCACTTACTCATTTCGGTATTCACAGAAGTTAGGAGTCCTAACTTTAGGACTCCTAAATGCCTTCTGTGAATACCGAAAGTCTTAAAATTAGGATTTTTCTCAGTTTAGTAGTAGTATAGTTAGGACTCCTAACTTTAAGACTCCTAAATGCCTTCTGTGAATACCGAAAGTCTTAAAATTAGGATTTTTCTCAATTTAGTAGTCCTAAGTCTAAATTTAGGACTACTAAATTGAGAAAAATCCTACTTTTAAGACTTTCGGTATTCACAGAAGGCATTTAGGAGTCCTAAAGTTAGGAGTCCTAACTATACTACTACTAAACTGAGAAAAATCCTAATTTTAAGGCTTTCGGTATTCACAGAAGGCATTTGGGAGTCCTAAAGTTAGGAGTCCTAAACTTAGGACTACTAAATTCAGAAAAATCCTAATTTTAAGACTTTCGGTAGTCACAGAAGGCATTTAGGAGTCCTAAAGTTAGGAGTCCTAACTATACTACTACTAAACTGAGAAAAATCCTAATTTTAAGACTTTCGGTATTCACAGAAGGCATTTAGGAGTCCTAAAGTTAGGACTCCTAACTTCTGTGAATACCGAAATGAGTAAGTGCCTTCTGTGAATACCAAAATGAGTAAGTGCCTTCTGTGAATACCAAAATGGTAGTAAGTTTAGGATTTTGTCTTAAGTTAGTTCTGTGAATCGGGCCCATAATGTCAGGAATGTACCTCTATCACTGAGGAGGAAGTATCCAAAGAGCTGAAAAAGTTTGGAAAGCAGATGTAAAAGACCCCATAGATGCTTCTGATGAGATTTCTCCATTTGTGTTCAAGCATTGAGCCAAAACAAGATTAGCTTGTGTGTAGATCTATCCAGATAACAGTATTCTTGTGGATAGGTTTCTTAAGATAACATAGATGATAGTTATGGTTAAAAAAAGCAAGATGGTTTTCTACTGTAGACCTTTCATCAGTATACCACCAAATTCCTTTACAGGAAGATAGCAAAAAGTTTACAGCAGTCATCACGTCTAGTTGTTGCTCCCAATTTAGGTGAATGCCTTTTAGATTGGGATCCGCTGTCATAGTTTTCCACAGATTGATGTTTCAACTATAATGTGAGGAAATAATATAATGTATCCAGATGTCATCCTTATTATGGGCAAAGACAAAAAAAGAACATGACAAAAGACTGCAAAGAGTTTTAAGCATTTTGGAGGAGAAAGGTTTGAAGGTAGAATATTCTAAAGGTAAACTGGCAGAGTTGAGAGTGAAGTTTTTTTTAATATGAGATTAGTAGTGATGGAAAAGACCTAAATTAAACTTAGCAGAAGTGATCAAGAATGCTCATCCACTTCACGGCAAAGGCAATATCTGATAAGGACTTCTAGCCACAAATTCCTTACCTTAGAATAATTTTCACGCATCAGACTGGATCCTGAAACTTTTTGAGCAGTACCTCTGCGCACGTGATAGGTGGCATAGTTTGGCTCTGTGGCATCGGTTGTGTCCATGCCAAAAGTGAAGTCAGTGCAGATCCAGAGAGAGCTACCTCCAGTCATTTTTAGGTCTCGCATGGCGTTGGTGCTCGCTCTATGAGACCTCTTGTGATCAAGGAGATTTCAGAAGGGGGCTTGAAGCCCCGCCCATCAATCCCATTGGCTGGCGTCATCCTTTATTCAAAACGCTGGCCTCCGATTGGAAACGAGGCATCTTGGAGAAACGGCCCTGTCTCTTTCTGGGCCAGCCCATCGGACTGGATCGTGTGCACGCGGCTGCTTTCGCGCATTGGTGACAGCTTTCGGCAGCTTGCTCCATATAGCCGTCGTGCGTATTTATTTATTTTGACAGGCGGTAGTCTAAAATCATCTTCCTGGTCTGGAGACTGCAATCTGTTGACACAACTGTAGCGGGCAGCTGCAGAGCCAACAGGCGCTTGAAGTTTGCTCGATCCTCACCAGCCACCGCTGAATCCTTAACAAACAGAAAAGGCAGATTGGCGTTCTCCCTCCCTCCATGCGCTCGTTTGCAGCTCCTCGCGACACAGGCATGCATAAAGAGAAACTGGAGGTGTGAGAATACACGCATTGACAAAACATGGCGCGCCCCCGGTAGCCATAATAAAACCGTAATGAGTTTGATACATTGGTCTGTTCAGAATAAGAATGGGTGTTTGATGCCCCTTTGTCGCCTTCTCGCGGAGGACGGTAGGTGAGAGAAGTTGACTGCTTCAGAGATTGTTTTTTAATAGCTTGATTTCACGTTCTTTGTGATGCTGAAGTACCATTCATCTTCCTCTAAATCTTTGGTGGGATTTTCACGTTGCTTGGCAGGTCCATTTTCTTTCAGCCCATCAGATCACACAAAAGGTCCATCTGATCACTTATCTAGGCAGAACATAGGAAGAGCAATTAAAGCGCGCGCACTCCATAACTGCGCAGCCATCTTTCAAAGGCGCGCTGACTGAAGAGTTCATTTCATTTCCGAACCACTTGTTCTTTTTGTCACATATATACATTTCAAAGTAGCTCCCGTATCGATTTTCCATGTATTTTGTTCTATTTCATTTTCTCCCAAGAACAGCCATGCTTGTAGCCCGAGAGAGCTTTAAGTGAAATGAATAGGATAGTTTAGTTAACTGCAAGAAACTACTTCGTACTCCGGACATGGGATGTATGCACATTGTGGTCAAAGTTGTTTAGATAGAAAAATATACATTACGCACGCCTCAGTTTACATTTGTTGGTGTATGGCATTTGTGTACGTTATGTACATTCATGACCTATAAACTGTTTCCCACCCCATGTGTACACATTCTACACATTGCTTAAAATATGAATGCACGTGGTTAGGAACTTTTAAAATGTATTTTTCATTAACTTTTTCTTAGAAAATGATTTTCCACAAATGCATTGCTTTTCTATCATCAACCTGGTATTTGTGCACGATTTAGCGCACTTATTGCAACACCTACACCTGAATTTTCAAGTGTAGGTTTGATTTCAATGTGTGTATGGAAAAGTCATTACAAAATGTTTGTGTAAGTGACTTAATTACAACGTTGTTCGTGTGCACTTCATTTCGGCACTCATCTTGGGACACCCTCTGGACTAATATAAGCCCAAATGTATGCATGAATAATAGTTTATGTTTGAGTGTGTAAACTTGGCACACGTTTGTACCCATTTTGGCCTCCTTCACCACAAGTACTGTTTTTTTTAGAAGAAAATTGGACTCACATTTAAGTGCCGATTCCGATCCTGTAAAACCCGGGTACAAATGGTCGTACGGAGCGTTTTCTCCGTCCGACTCGTACCCGGGAAAAACACCTTACAAACTCGCAAGTACGATTCGCACAGAAATACCATTTCCGTACGAGTCGTAAAAAACACCGACCGGCAAACAAATACATACAAATCTGAATCTGGACGGCGCATACGCGACGTCCGGACGGAGTCAGGCAGCGTTTCACGGACCAGCAAGTACGATTCGTGCCGACGTCACTCCGCACGTAGTATTTTTTACGGGAGCCAAAAACTGCTGGGAAATTGAGGACGACGCGAACAAGGAGCACTCGTACGGGACAGACAGCGATGGACCCCAACCTACGCGTCATCCCGGCCCTCATAGCCTACGACCTCGTGTTCAGAAACCGCCGCAGATGCCGCAGAAGGTCAGAACAACCCCCAGGGGCAAAGGGGGGGGGGTGCAAGGGGCAGGAAACATAACCCACACCCCACAAAATACTAATACATCCTGCACATTAATTACCTCCATGGTCTGGTCACTTCGGGGGGCGTGTCCACCAATCCCACGTTCCGCCACAACGGAAGTGGACGTGGACGCGTAGCCGTCACCACCACAATGGTGGTACGGGACGTACCCACGCCACTCAGAGCGTGGGTATGGTCCGTACCACCATTGTAGTGGTGATGTAGGGGTACGCGTGTACGGACCGTACCCACGCCCCCAGAGCGTGGGTACGGTCCTTACACGCGTACCCCTACATCACCACTACAATGGTGGTACGGACCGTACCCACGCCCCCCAGAGCGTGGGTACGGGCCGTACCACCATTGTAGGGGTGATGTAGGGGTACGCGTGTAAGGACCGTACCCACGCCCCCAGAGCGTGGGTACGGGCCGTACACGCATACCCCTACATCAACACTACAATGGTGGTGCGGACCGTACCCACGCCCCCCAGAGCGTGGGTACGGGCCATACCACCATTTTAGTGGTGATGTAGGGGTACGTGTGTACGGACTGTACCCACGCCCCCAGAGCGTGGGTACGGGCCATACCACGCGTACCCCTACAGCCCCATTACATGATGGATACAAGGCGTACACACGCCACGGATGTAGGTGTACGGCTTGGTGCAGCACATCAGCTGTAAATTGGGGGTGGTGTATGCCCAGGACAGAAGTGTACCACAGCAAGGGCGCAGGTGGGTGGGTGGGTGCGTGCAGAGGACTCCCAGCAGTGCCCACATATATGAGGGGTGGGTGCCTATCACTCCCAGCAGTGCCCAGACATATGAGGGGTGGGTGCAGAGGACTCCCAGCAGTGCCCAGACATATGAGGGGTGGGTGCAGAGGACTCCCAGCAGTGCCCAGACATATGAGGGGTGGGTGCCTATCACTCCCAGCAGTGCCCAGACATATGAGGGGTGGGTGCCTATCACTCCCAGCAGTGCCCAGACATATGAGGGGTGGGTGCAGAGGACTCCCAGCAGTGCCCAGACATATGAGGGGTGGGTGCCGAGGACTCCCAGCAGTGGACAGAGACATGGGGGTGGGTGCAGAGGAATACCACCAGTGGACAGGGACATGTGAGGGGTGGGTGCCTATCACTCCCAGCAGTGCCCAGACATATGAGGGGTGGGTGCCTATCACTCCCAGCAGTGCCCAGACATATGAGGGGTGGGTGCCCATCACTCCCAGCAGTGCCCAGACATATGAGGGGTGGGTGCCTATCACTCCCAGCAGTGCCCAGACATATGAGGGGTGGGTGCCTATAACTCCCAGCAGTGCCCAGACATATGAGGGGTGGGTGCCCATCACTCCCAGCAGTGCCCAGACATATGAGGGGTGGGTGCAGAGGACTCCCAGCAGTGGACAGAGACATGGGGGTGGGTGCAGAGGACTCCCAGCAGTGGACAGACATATATGAGTGGGTGCAGTGGACTCCCAGCAGTGGACAGAGACATGGGGGGGTGTACATAATTATCAGATGACCACAGCTCCATGGGTGAATGTACGTATCCCTAACTTAGGACAATGATGATAGTGGCATAACAACACATCACTGACAGCAGTGTCCCACTCCCAGGAGGATGGATGTCTTTCCCCCACTGCATGACACACCACATGTGGGTGTGAGGACAAATAACACATGCATACCCACCCCTGGCAGATGCAGCACAATACACACACTGAGATCATGCCACAAGACTGTATAGTCATGTCACTGCCTAATAAACTAAGAGAGCCAAAGAGAACACACACTGTCACGCACATCCCAGGACTGATAGGAATGTTCAGGTGCTGGGCTAGCCACCAAGATGTTGTCTGTCATGGAAGGAATAGGGTGGAGTTCCCACAGATACAATGGCCACAATTGTGAGTCAGGTGTTCAAATACCCAGCAGAACAAGTACCATATGTGTACTAGGCTGGGATTACACACATGCATTGTGCGGAAAAGGGACAAATTATCCATGAAGGCATGGCAAAATACTCTATACACAAGTACAGTGAGTACCAAGGATGGCACAGACGATGCAGCCGGACACATTGCTGAGCAGGCATGGCCAGAGTTGAAGGGATCCATCACCAACAAAGGACATGTAGACACAGGGCAACACAACAATTGTGCAACTCTCTGCAGGGGAGATGTCAGGTGCCACAGAGGAAGGAACACTCCTTGGGACAATGTCTCTAAACACAAAGAGCAGACACGACCAAAGATTCTTTGCAGAGACCTTGTGAGGGCATGCAGATACCAGGTTCCACCCCATGAGCAGCAGACTACAACATTTCCCTTAAACATAACAACATGCCCACAACCCCAACTCCTGTAGCATCAGCATCAACATCAATACCTGAAATGCAAGACTTTTCAAACGAAAAAGAAAATGCTTTATTCAGCATGAAAATAATAAAGTGTAAACAAGACTATTCACAAAGGCCAATGGCCAGTCCATATCATCAGTCCTTGGGGGGGGGGACATGGCCATGCGTCTCCCCTAGCTTGCCTGCACATCACAAGACTGTGTCGTCAACTGGGGGGGGAGGGCATCATGTGGGGAAGGACCAGGCACCGCAGGGACAGGAGGGGGAAGGGTAGGTGTGGTGGGTGCAGAGACGGACGACTCCACCACAGGGGTGGGGCAGCGCCAAAGGTGGAGGCGAGCTCGGCGCTGCACACTTCTGCCAGTTCTTCAAGCGTCTCCCCTGCACCCGGACAAACAACAGGCCCCAAGGAGGGGGGGGGGGTCGGAGGGATGGGTTGCAGCGCTACTGGGGGAGGTGGTGGATGGGCTGGGGGACTTAACTCCCCTACCCGTGGAGTGCCTTGACCGTTTGCGTCCAGGTGAACTAGTGGGTCTGAGGCCCAGCCCAGCAAAGTAGGCCTCTTTCTCCGAATCTGGGGCAGGGGAGCCAAGGGGAGTGACATCGGAGGGACTGGGGAGTGAGTCATGTGGACGAGGACTGTGGCTGCGTGCCTGCCTGTGTGCCCCAGACCCAGTGGGTGTGCCTGCTTCCCCCTGAGTGTGCGTGTCTGGAGGTGTGCGCTTTCCCTTACGTGGTGGTGTGCTGTCTTGTGTCTGGTGGGGTGCGTGTGTGTGGATGTCTTGGTGTGCTTGGGACAGGCATGGGTGTGGGACTTGTGGATGGGGCAGGGGTAGGGGGGGACGCAGCGCTGCAGGTGACTCGCTACTGCCATCAGTGACGAGTCCAGGGACCTCAGCAACATCCTTTGGTCAGACATCGCTGATGACATGCCCTCCATGTACAACACCATCTGGGTCAGCAGTCTGGTGTGGCCATGGAGGACAGTCAGGATCGATGTCTGCCCAACTTGCAACTGCCGCTGAATGTCCACAGACTCGGCAGTGAGGGCAGCAGGGGGGGCAGGGGGTGCGGTGCCTGGCACGAAGGAGACACGGTGTGGTCTAGCACGGACAGAAGGGACCCGAGCAAGTGGGAGGGCAGTGATGGGAATGGAGGGGGCGGCGAGAGATGTAATGCTGCTTTCAGCTGTGGGAGCAGCCTCCACCCCCTCTGGGAGCTCAGCCTCGGACCAGTCTGCCTCGTAGTCTCTGTTGGTACTGGGCAGGTCCTCCGCCTCACTCCCCTCGCCCTCCGTGCCACTAGATTCCACCAACTCCTCGGCAGTGGTGGCACCACTGCTCGATCCCTCCTCCACATCCGTGCCGGTGTCTCCCTCGGTGTCCTCCGATTATGTTGTGGGCAAGGTGAAGAGACAGGAAAAAATCAGTCACCTATATACATCTGACACATGAGTCCAAACAAAATAGGCAACAGTGCATATCAGGAAAGGCATCATGAGTAACATCTAGGATACTCCCCACATATGTAAGCCCTGCACTCCCCAGTTGGTTGACCCACAATGCCACTTGGAAACAATGAAAATTAGGACACAACAGCAAATAACTTGAAATCACAAGATCATGAGAAGCTAGTGTCTTGGATCAGTTGAGCACAGCAAGACTATGAAGGCATGCCACCTCTTGTTCACCGTGAAACAAACAGTATTGTCGCACCCAAGCCCAAATACCACATGCCAATGCAGAAGGTGTCCCCACACTCAGAGACCTGTGAGTACTTTTGACACCCCAAAGAAATACATTGTGACTCCTGGAGAATCACAACCCTTTACACAATGGACATGTCTAGCATGTGTGAATGTGGCACTCTGTGAACACAACACACATGTGTCTGTATAGCAGAAGTCACACAAGGAGGTGCACACCAAACTACATGTACACAGTCATTGTCTGAGCTGGCAGACTCATTCAAATCAGCCACTGTTAGGCAGAAATGGCGTATCAGTAAGTACATATACATGGCACCAGGGTGGTCTGGATGACTTGACACTCGTAAGTTGGTATCAGCAACAACCAAGGACTAACCCAAATGCTAGCACACTGTGGGAACATGTATATGTAGGAACTCCAAACAAGTTTTGTTCAAACTGTGCCTTACTTTAAAATGTGCCAGCGTGTCCCTGGAAAGTGTAAAGGTGGTGTCTTGTGCACTTCCTTCGGAGACATCTGTCATGCAGGCACATCATTGTCCTTCACAACCAAACAACAATGTCAGGCATATGAAACATTGAGACATGTTGACAGGTGTAGTGAGTGCCAATGGACCTTTTCTCTGAGTAACAACTTGAATAATGTCATTTGTCACATGGCTATCCGTCACCTGATCACACAGTTGGCTATACATATGACCTACTGACTGTCATCAGGAGTGGCACACATGTCCACACCCAGGACAATGCATAAGCTAATGGGCCTGCAATTGTTTAGCAAAAAAGCCTAGCTGTACTGTGGGTTCCCCCTCATGGCAAGCCAGAATGTACCCACAGATGTCAGCACACAAAGTCACAACTGTGTAGCATCTGAACCACACACAGGTGCCAAAAATGTACAAGCAGGATACCTGATTGTCAAAAACTGACACAGGCAATGAAGCACGAACATTAAGCACTGGCAAACATCACGGGGCCACTGCATGATGACTTTCTGTACTGCGAATCATCACACACAAATCAGAACTGGCAATGAAACATCAGGGTTGAACATGTACGCCCCTCCCGCACACACCCACCCATACCTGAGTCAATGTGACTGATACCGATCAAGAAGTGAAAGCTCTTATTCAGGGTTACAATAACTGTGCTTGAAAACTAGCTTCATTAACACGACATCACCTTGTAGGGCTGCCAAAACATATTGGTCACAAACAAACAGATTGTTGTGAATAGCCACACAGGCACTGCCCAGTGTGAGTATGCACAAGCAAACTGGTGTATCCCTGTCCAGTGGGCAAATGTATCACACATATGAAAACTACTACCTAGGCCAGGGAACAATGGCACAGAGGCAGAGCCATGATGAACCCACAGTGAATGTGCACAGTGTTGGATGACACACATGAGTAGGAGGGCAGGCTGTGTCAGGGGACTGTAGTGTGCACACTGCTCCATGGTCCTGGAATGAGCTGACTGTTACAGGAGCAACCGTCCCGGCACTATGCATATATCCCACTCATGCACATCATGTCTGAGGCCACAACATTGGTAATGCATGCAGCAAGTCTGTTCATTTGAACCCTCACACTCCTATGTTGGGACTCAGCATCAGTGCCAACAATTATGCACCCCCAAATGACTGAACAGGACAGGGCACAGGCAGACCACCCCCACACATGATGCTGAAAGCAGTGTGCACCTTGATAAACTGGCAGCCTAGATGACCATGTGCAATAGTGATAACACACAGACCAGGTAACACATGTCAAGGAGGGGAAGGGAGGAAGAACAGCACAGGTTGACTTTGGGGTACAGGATATGCACTGCACATATATAGCCTGGCAGTGTATCCAGGCGACTGAGCAGCTCCAAAAGCTGGCGACACACAACAAACACTCATGTACCTACCCCCTTCCTGCTGCTGTAACTCATGTATCCGCCCATCCAGGTCAGGGAAGACCACCGCCAGGACACGCCGCATCTGGTGGGTCAGGCGCCGGCGCCCGCCATGCTTGCGAGGAGGCGAGTCCTTCAGCATGACCCGGGCGATCCTCCGGGTCCAGCACCGGATGTCCTGCCATCTCTTCCTCACTTGTGGCAGGCGCCGACTGCGACCCTCCGCCGATTGCACGGCCTTGACGGCATCCTTCCAGATCTTCTCCTTGTGGTAGGGGGATACCTGTGTGGATGACAAAGTGGGACAACATCACTACACCTGCACCATGTCACAGAGACACACATTTGAACATCTTAGATTAGTTGAACAGGGCATAGTATGCTGGCAAGTAATAGCACCTTAGTCATAGGGACTTTTTCCACTGGGGACGCACCAATGCACTACATGGCATAGTAAGTACACAGGTGGCATGAGGGGTGCGAAACAATCCCTGATCATGGCACACAGTGTGCATCCAAAGCAACACAAGGCTGATGGACAGCACCGCAAAGCAGTCACATGCCCCAGGCCACTGACGAAACCTCAGCAGGGTACACAGACACACACAGGCACACATCAATCACCTGGCATTGGCAACAGCGGATGCAAACCTCACTCTGCACATGTGCCACTTGCCAGGGGGGGGTCACAGGTGTGGGGCTAGCTCAGCAAGTCAGACACACAGCACGGCTTACTTCACACATCAGATGGATGGAGCAGTTGCCTCCTCCATGCAGCTGTGGTGCAACACTCCACATAGACACTCACCCACATGACAAGAAACATTCACACACATCAATGTCCAGGGGGCGTACACATCATTTGGACACTCTCACCACAGCCCCACTCAACTCTCACACACATCTGTGGGTGCAGTCACCTGTCACACCGGGGTGACCACTGAATCACCGCAGGACAATAGAACAAGAATGCCCAAGAGGATTAGGCTGGCGGAATGTGCCATGCACTATGCAGTGAATGTCACAGTAAGCACAATGCAAGTGAGGAGTGCACATATGAACTACATCAAGCGCCCTGCATGAGAGACATAAGCCACCCCCCCCCTGGGACCCACTCCACCCAACATTGCATGTCTGTCACACATGGCCACAATGCCAGAAGTGACAGACACAATAAAGGTGCACAGGCAAAGGTAGTGGAGTCAGCACTCACCTGCTCCCCTGGTCGACCATACAGCATGGGGTACTGTGGGAGGATCACATCCAGCAGGGCCTCGTTCTCCTCCTGGGTGAAAGGCTGGGCCCTCTCCACAGTCCTTGACATGGTGCCAGAGGGAGACAATACAGCAGCAGTGGTATCGACTGACATGTTGTGCAGGCAAGTGCCCTCTCATGGGTTCTGCCTGCCTTATATCTGCCTTGCTGGCCTATTTCATTTACAGGAGTACAGAGTGATTGGTCAGACTCATTTGCATCCTACGTTTCCTCCAATCCCTTTAAACTTACAGCAGTGACAGCCTTTGCATCTTTCGATTTTGCAGCATCATGTCAAGTCAACAACCACTTTGCAACAATGTTAAATGAGGCCAACTGCTTTTTCCAGACCACATGATGTAAAATTTTTAACTTGAAACTCGGTATCCATGACAACCAGCATGCATTTAGGCCCTAATACTTGTCCCTCATGTGTCCCCATTGTAATTCTTAAATCCCCACACAGGTACGGCACGTTTCACACGTACCCCTAGGGCACCCTCACTATAGTGATACGGGCCGTACTCACGCGTGTACGGGCCGTACACGCGTGAGTATGTGCCTATCACTATAGTTGGGGGTACCGTAGGGCCTAGTGATACGGCACGTACTCACGCGTATATGGGCCGTACACGCGTGAGTACGTGCCTATCACTATAGTTGGGGGTACCGTAGGGCCTAGTGATACGGCACGTACTCACACGTGTACGGCCCGTACACGCGTGAGTACGTGCCTATCACTATAGTTGGGGGTACCGTAGGGCCTAGTGATACGGCACGTACTCACGCGTGTACGGGCCGTACACGCGCGAGTGCGGCCCGTATCACTATAGTGATGGTGCCCTAGGGGTACGTGTGAAACGCGCCGTACCTGTGTGGGGATTTAAGAATTACAATGGGGACACATGAGGGACAAGTATTAGCTGTTGAACATGTGCTTACCTCAGTGACATTGGTGTGGTAATGTACTCACTCTTCGTTATTCCTTCCAAATCTCTGCAGGGCACCGCTTCTCCCCAGACGAATGCCAGACCTGGATGCCATGCGTGAACATGACTGCATACGCAGATACCGCTTCTCGCAACAAGAGTTGATAGAGGACTTGACCCGCCGGCTTGCACCACACCTCCAACCACAACACAGGTATCCTACAGCTCTGACCCCCAAGGTGAAGGTGATGGCAGCCCTACATTTTTTTGCCACCGGCACGTTTCAATTGACCAAAGCTGATGTTGGTGGCATGTCCCAGACAATGTTCAGCCGTGTCCTGTATGATGTTATAGAAGCCATGTTTGTGCACCTGGATGAATTCATCCATTTTACCACTCGTGAGCAGTTGACAGGTGTCAATGGTGAGTTCTATGCCCTGGGAGGGATGCCTCATGTAATTGGGGCCATTGATGGGAAACATGTGGCTTTGGTACCACCACAGGCACAGGAGGTAGCCTATAGAAACAGAAAAAATTACCACTCCATTAATGCCCTTAGGGTGTGTCTTGCTAACATGCTGATTTCCCATGTCTGTTCACGTTTTCCAGGGTCCGCACACGATGCATACATCATGAGGCGTAGCAGGGTGCCAGAAATGATGCTGCAGCTGCACGCGGAACGAGCCTGTCTTGTTGGTGGGTATACTCTGTTAGTCCTGTGTTCAGCGCTATCTTTGTATCTTACGGCATCTCCTGACCCACTTCTTCACATGATGTTTCCATGTAGGGGACTCTGGCTATCCCAACATGCCATGGCTGATGACGCCTCTCCGCAACCCCAGAACAGCCGCAGAACACCGGTACAACGACACCCATGGGCAGACGAGGCACGTGATTGAGAGGACGTTTGGACTCCTGAAGAGCAGATTCCGGTGCCTCCACAAGACCGGCGGCGCCCTCCCATATGCCCCGGTGAAGGTCTGCAAAATCTTCATTGTGTGCTGCATGCTGCACAACATGGCAGTGGAGAAGGCCGTGCCACTCATCCTTGATCCGGATGAGCAGGATCATCCACCCGTGGAGGATGAAGGGCTCGGGCACGGGGCAAGTGAGGATGAGGATGAGGACATCCGGAGTCAGCTTATCCGCAACTTCTTCTCATGATGGTGAGTCCCTGTGTCTAAGTGTGCACGCTTTGAGCCTTGTGTGGCATGTGTTGCAATGTGTGTGTCAAGCTGACTGTGTGCTAAGTGACTTGGTGGTGTGTTCTGATGTGTCATTCAAGTGATGATGTCATTCCACACATATTAGCTGGGACACTAAATTTATTAAGGGCATGGTGACAACATCATTCCTGTAGAGTACATGTACATGTCTGAGGATTACTAGCTCTTTGCTGACTTGTTGTGTGTCTGTCCTCCCCAGGTTCTTGCGGCTGTCGTCTGCTCATGTCATCATTGCCCTCCTGCTATTCCTCATGAGTATTGCAACGTGTGCTGGATCAGAGTTACATGCACAGACATGTTGAAAAGTCATTTGGGGTAAGGAGTGCAGCAAGGCATTTTGTGGGTGGTACGTGTTTGTGATATGTGGGGACTGCTCCTGTGCATGTTGTGTTACCATGCATACATGTCGACTCACCATGGGCCACATGACGTGTTGCATGGCTCCCATGAATTGATAGTCACCCTTCCTGACAGTCATCTGTAATGGTTTGTGGATTCTGATGAAAGCATCAATGTGTGTATAACGTCCCTCAGGAACATACGGGATGCTAATGGTGGACATAGTGTGGGACATCCCCATATGAGGCTCAATGGTGAATTGTAGACTCTCCGTGTGCAGCAAGTGGTGTTAGGCTCAACCCCTTCACTTGTGTGCCAGCTCAGTAGGATTTACACATCTGTGTGTTGAAGGGGGTGTCCAGTGTAGGTCACACATGGTCAGCCAAATGACCTGTGAGTCTGTTCCAATTGATGCATTTCCCTTAGTGTGAGGCTGAGTAATAAAGGTGTTCGTCACACTCCAAAGTGCCTCATCTCTGTCAATGCAGGTCTCTTGCCACTTTGCATGCGGCATATGTGGCATAGTTGTGGAAGATTATGCATAGGAGTCCATGTGTAGTTTAGCAACATGCATGCAGTTGCTCATGGGTTAGGCTCCCTATTGGGCATGAAGTACATGGTCGTGTATGTTTTTTGGCATGTTGGTGCACACAATGGGCCATCAACAGCTGCTGGGGGTGTGTCTCCTGTGCGCAGGTCGGCCTTCAGTTTCCTGATCCGGTGTCATGCTTCTTTGGTGATTGTGCATGCATTGTCTCTGGGTGTGCCATGTGACACTGGACACTCCTTACTTTACACATGCGCCTGTTGCAGTTGTCCTTCTGACATCCTAGTCTATGTGTGCAAATTCTGTCATTTTGCAAGGAGATGCCGCCTGCTGCTGCGGCCCCTGCAGCAAGGGCCCACAGAGTATCCAGATTTCGCAACACACACGCCTCCAAGATGCTCCTCACTTCCTCCCTCCACCCATTCATTTGGCTGTCCTCAGCTTGTCTATGCCACTGTTGCCGCCACGCGGTGCCAAAGGCTGGACCATCTTCTATTCTATCTATATGAAAGATCTTTGGAAAGACCAGGCCCACATAACACGTGCCATACCAATGGTCAGGCAACCTGTAATAAACCTTGTTCCCACAAACATAATACACTCCTGGGAAAACTGGATCTTCTCCTCCCTTGAAACCCCATCCTGTTGCAATGAAGTATGTATCATAACACTCACTAGTCCCAACAAAATATGTATCATATTGGGATTTCTTTCTTGTAATGCACAGTTTACCCTTCTGTGGTGCATCTAGAGCTAAAGTTGGACTAGCCCCATTTCTCAATTCTTTCCCCATCTCAATGTCCCAAATTGTCTCACTCATTTTATATTTCCCTGCCTTTTCATGCATACTCATTCTCCTTTCCTCCACCATGTTTAGGAAAGCCTTCTCCTCTTCTTTCAAACTGCAAGTTAAATTGTTCTTAAAAATGTAATCTAATGTTAATTCTTCTTTTTCAATAAAAATCTCACCAAAAATATTAGCTTCTTTAGCTGGATTCAGCTTTTTATTCATTGGCAATTGCCCAAAAATGTTATCTTTGTTAGACATCTCATAATCTATTTTCCCTAGCAAATAAAAAACACTACTTAATACACTACATGAAATTCCATACGTAGCTGGTAAATGGTGATAAGTAACACCCTCTGAAACGGATGCAGGTAATTGCATACATACGTAGCAATCCCTAACTTCCATTGTCTTCACATATTCGTACAACAACTTTGAAAAAACATTGCTAGAAAAATCATTAATTGACCTATCTTTATGTATGTAAGTGTTGCTTGGAACTACTTTATGCGAACTCTTCTCTGCATTAGTTACATTCTCAGTGTGTATTCCTAAAACGTCTAATGTAACCCTAAAGGTAACTAATAAAGCTAAAACACCCCATAACAGCATTAATAATCCAGTACAGCAGCAGCACATTCTACACCATCTTTTTAAGAAGGCACATCTACTTTGATTATTCTCTATGTTAGCCATTTTACTACTTTGACCGTGTCTTTTGACTTAGCCTCTACTATATCACTACTAACAGAACTTTGGATTACTTCAAACAGCTTAATTTCAGACTTTCTCTTTCTCCAAGTGATTTCTTCTGTTCACTCAATTTGGATATTCATCACTCTTTACTTCAACTTCTTCGACATCAAATTGTATTAGATCTCCAACAATATCCTCAGTATCTGACTTTTCATCAATGTCAGTCAAGATAACTTTCAGGATTTCACCTGTATCTTCCTCAACCACTTCTCGTACGGTCTCCTCTGGATTTCCTTGACTATCTGCCTCTTCACCTTCAGACAGTGCCACGTACGTCCATTCCGGCGACCTATACTTCTGGTTAGGTTTTCTGATTCTTTTGATCTCCTCTGGTTCTTTTGAAACCTTTTGTTTTTCACCTTTTGCTTTATTCTGACTCGACACCTCGTTCACTTGTTCAGCTTTTGATGTATTTGCTCGTGTCAGTCTGTATCTCAGCCTCTTTATCCTGTTGTTAGGCTAAAGATCTCCTCTCACAACCTTTTTCGGTCTAACTTCTTTATTATTTCTCTCTCCGATCCAAGTTCTCTTTCTCAGGACTCGACCCTCTGATTTCTCATTCTCACTTTCATCCGATTCTGTTTCAAATGCCTCTTGTTCTTCCGCAGTTTTCTTTCGCTCCACAGTCTTTTCCACCACTGTTTAAGACTTCCCTATTTCTGTCCCTCCTCGGGTCTCCAACACGCAATCTTCTTGCTGTCTACTTGTCCCTTCACCTAGCTTATCAAGAATGTTCCCTACACCTCCTCGGGGGTCTTCCGCAATCTGTCCCTCTCTATCTTCTTCTGACCCTGCTTCTTCAGGTATAATCTCAAGTGGTTTTTCAATCTCCTCATCTGATTCAGGAGTAGTCTCTGTGGAACTGCTCTTTTCTCTTTTTTCTTCTCCACTGTTTGTTGGAACTTCAGGCTCTCTTACAGAATCTGATCTCCCTTCTGAGACTCTCAATGGTTCTCTTGAAGCTTCTCTTGGAAAGAAAGAATCACCTGACTCTCTTTCTCTTTCAGTTCTTTCAAAATTCCGATTCTTTCTCACTGGTTCTGTTTCTTCATCATCACTGGAATCTGACTCTTCAAAATACTTCTTACCAGTCCCATCCTTTGGATTAGGAACTCTCAGAGTATGACTTGCATGCACCCAGTTTTTCACACCGGCACACTTTACTGCAGTTGTCGTAGTCAGAATAACTTGTCTTGGCCTTCCCCACCTTGGAACCAAGCAATTTCTTCTTCTGTGCACTTTAATCCTCACCCAGTCCCCTGGACTAAGATCATGAGCTTGCTTCTTCTCAAGTGTGGTAGCGTCTCCTCCAACCTGGTGAAACACAGAATGAACTGCGTCAGCCAGGCCTTTACAGAAATCCAAAATCATGTCATCAGTTATTGTCATCAACTTATTGACAGGCACAAATGCATGTCGCATTGCGCGTCCCATCAAAATCTCATGTGGACTCAAACCAGTAGTTCTATCTGGAGTAGATCTAATAGTCATTAGTACTAGAGGCAAGACATCAGGCCATTTCATTCCAGTGGCTAAACACATCTTACCAATCCTGTTCTTGATTGTGCCATTCATCTGCTCCACCACGCCAGAAGCCTCTGGTCTGTATGCACAATGTAGCTTCTGCTGTATGCTCAATGCTTCACAAATCAAACTCATGAGCTCATTATAGAAGTGTCCACCTCTATCAGACTCAATCGTTACTGGAAACCCGTACCTAGGAATCAACTCTCTTAACAGTAACTTTGCCACTGTTATTCCATCATTTCTCCTAGTCGGATAGGCCTCCACCCATCTCGAGAACAAGCAGACTACCACTAGAACATACCTCAATCTGTTCACTTGTGGCATTTCAATGAAATCAATTTGCATTCTCGTAAAAGGACCACCTTCTCTGCCTATCGTTCCCAGACTCACCACTGTCTTTTTCCCAGTGTTAAATTGCTGGCAAATCAAACATCTTTGGCAGGTGCTTTCTGCAATCATCCTGAACTTTGCATTGTACCAAGTCTGCTTAAAAGACCTGATCATCGCATCCCTTCCCAAGTGTCCCTGGCCATGATACATTCTTGCCATTGTCGACAATATAGAGTTAGGCATGACTGGTCTACTATCTCTATAGACCCAAACATGATCTGTTTCTCTTGGGGCACAACCTGCCTTGATCCAGTCTTTCTTTTCTTCCTTTCCTGCCTCATCCTGCAACTGTTTCACTTCATCCCACGTCTCTAGGACATTAGTAAACATCACAGAACAAAAAGACATTTCCCCTTCTCGTTCCCTATTAATCGAGTGATTATTTTTCGCACAATATTGTGCTATATCGTTTGCAAAACGATTTCCAAGAGTTACAAAATCATCTCCTTGTCCATGAGCAGCACATTTTACAACTGCTAATTCTTTAGGCAGCTGTATCGCCTCAAGTAATTTTCCAATCACTTCAGCATTCTTTATTGGAGTCCCACTCGACGTCAAGAAACCTCTCTGTAGCCAAAGCTGGCCAAAATCATGCACAACTCCAAATCCATACTGACTATCAGTCATCACAGTCACTCTCAGATCTTTCCCAATTTTGCAAGCTTTCGTCAATGCCACCAATTCAGCAACTTGAGCAGACTTCACTCCTTTCAATGGTGAAGCTTCCATAACTTCTGAAACCTTGCACACTGCATATGCTGCACTCAGCACACCCTCATCATTCCTCAAACATGATCCATCCACAAACAGCACATAGTCACTTTCAGGCAATGGAAGATCTCTTATGTCTGGTCTCGGTTTTGTACAGTAATCAAGCACATCCAAACAATTGTGATCATCTTCTGTCTTTATACCCACACTTTCAGTATCTGGCAATAATGTTGCTGGATTCCCATTCACACATCTCTCAAGAGTCACATTTGATGCTCCCAGAATGACTTTTTCATATTTAGTCAGCCGACTATGTGACATGTACTGAGTTCTGCTTCTTGTCAAAAGAATTGCCACATTATGAGGTACGAATACCCTTACAGGATATCCCATTATGATTCCCTCACTCTGTTCCAGACTTCTGCATGTTGCAGCTACAGATTTCAAACAACCTGGTAAACCTACAGCTACAGGGTCAAGTGTCGATGAGAAGTACGCAATAGGCCTCCTCAGTTGTCCATGCTTCTGGATTAACACTGAAAGTGCACATCCATTTCTCTCACTGCAGTACAACTCAAACTCTTTTTCATAGTCTGGCATACCCAAAGCAGGGGCTTCACACATTCTGCTCTTCAGCTCCTCAAATGCTGCCATTTGTTCTCCATCTAGTTCCAATGGGTCTTTTACCTCACTCTTTGTCAGCTTAATCAGTGGTCTTGCTATCAGAGAGAAGTTACTAATCCACTGACGACAATAACCCACCATCCCCAGAAACATCCTCACTTCCCTCTGGGTCCTTGGGGCCTTCATTCCCCTGGTAATTTTGATCCTGTCATCAGTCACCTTTCTCAGACCCTTTTCAATATTGTGTCCAAGATAATGCACCTCTTTCTTGCAAAATTGCAATTTGGCTGGAGATACTTTTAACCCTCCATCTGCCAGATGATTCAGTAAAGCTATAGTATCTACTTCACAAGCTTCACGTGTCTTTGATGCCACAAGTAGGTCATCAATATACTGCACTAGTACTGAGTTTTCAGGCATGATCAAACTCTCCAATGATTTTTTCAATAATTGATTGAATATCGAAGGACTCTCTGTATACCCCTGTGGGATTCGACACCATGCCAAAATACGCTGGCCAAATCTAAATGCAAAAATCGGCTGGCTGTCATGATGCAATGGAATTGAAAAGAAAGCATGACACAAATCAATCACTGTGTACCACTCAGCATCATGTGGAATCTGATACAAAATCACTGACGGATTTGGCACAATGGTACAACATGCCACCACAATTTTGTTAACTTTTCTCAAATCTTGTACAATCCTGAACTTCCCATTAGGTTTCTTTAGCCCCATTATCGGTGAATTACACGGGCTACTCAGTAGTTCTCTCAAAACTCCTTGCTGAATCATTTTCTCAATTATAGGAGTTATTCCTTCAATTATTTCTGGTGTCATTTTGTACTGAGGAATGTTAGGATAAGTAATTCCCTCTTTCACTGAAATTTTCACAGGATCTACATTATTCATCAATCCCACATCTTCTCCTGTAAAATCCCAAACTGTCCTTTTCACTGTGTCTCTCAGCTCTTGAGGCAAATCCTCCGGATTAAACACAGCATATGCACCAACCATCTCACTCTCTCTATTATCTAGAGTCATTCGGTACAAAACATCCTCATCTGGTGTTTCAAAAGCTATTCCATCCGGTGTACAAAAAATTGTACAATTCATCTTACACAGCAGGTCCCTGCCTAACAAGTTCACTGGACTAGTGTCACAGACAACAAATCTGTGCATGTCTGAAAATTTCCCTATTCTTACCCTTACTGGTTCAGTAAGACGTGTCTTGATTTATGTATTTGCTACACCAACTACTTGGATTGCTTCATCCGAGAGAGGAAGATTTCTAATATATGCTGACCTGACAGTTGATCTTGTCGCACCTGTGTCTACTAAAAAAGTAACACTTTCTTCATTTATTTTCCCATCTACAAATGGTCCTGCCTGGTCTATTTCTAGAGTTGCACCAAGTATGCACTCTTCCTCCTCTCCTCGGCACCGTCAATAATCACCTTCAGACTCACTCCCTTCATTCTTTAACAAATACTGTTGTACCTGGTTAGAACGCCTTGGTTTGTTTACCTGCTCATCATTGTAGAATCCTGAATCCTGATTGTACTTTTGGACCCTCTATTTTGCGGCAAGGGCGGTTTTGGCTCTTGGCTCTGCTGTCTCACAACCTTCTGTTGTTGCTGCTGTTGATTATTCCCCTCGTTCTGCACCTGTTGATTTAAGGGTTTACTCTCGTTATTCGCTAATGGTGGATTGGTACACTCGGATCTCCAATGTCCCAATTGGCCACAGTTGTGACAAGGGAACTTTTTCTTAGCTTCCTCAAGATTCCCCTTTCCTTTCCCTGCATATCTGGGCCTATTCCCTGAATTATTTGCCTGTTCCATCAACTGTGCTTCTTGTCTTTCCGCAACCTTCACTTGTGCCCACATTGCCTTTTCTTTCAGCTTTCTTTGTTTTGCTTCAATTTCATCACTGAAGTACTTTGCATGTCTCAGAATCTCATCTATTTTCTTACTCTGCCAGTCCACTGTATGCTCACGAATTCTCTCACTAATCTCAGGTCTCAGGCCATATACAAATCTGTATACAAAATGACTCAAATCCTTGTCACCCAGGTGTTCGTCCCCACTGAATTGTTTAAAAGCCAGTATCAGCCTCTCATAAAAAGCATGAACTGATTCTTTTGCTTCCTGATGTGTTCGATCTATCTTAACCCAGTCTGTCTCTTTTGGAGGTACTTTACTTTTCAGGTATACAATCACCTGATCATACTTCCTCATTACCTCTGGATCTGGTGCTCCTGTTCTCTGATCTCTTGGATATTCCTCAGTAGGCCAACTTACAACTATTTTACACTCAGCCCACAAGTCTGCTGGAACAATTATATCAAACAGACTATTCAGGTCAATCCACAGCACTTTTGACAATTTCACAAACCTGTCTACCTGCCTATACCACTCGACAGGCTTTTCTCTCAGTCGAGGGAAATCATTCGTAAATGATAAAATATCCTGTCTGGTCCATGGAACATGTACATATCCTCCTCCAGGTATTTCTCTCGTAGGATAAGCATCCACTGTTTTCTCTTTTTCTCTCACAGGAAATGCTGAATAAGTCCTGTCCACTGATTCTTCCCTTTTCTTATACCACCTATCCTTCCATTTTTCTACATCACCCCATTTTCGCAATAATGCAATCATTTCCTTAATCTGTCCTGTTCTACCAGCACCATTCAAATTTTCAATATCTTTGTCCGTGAAATCCATCCTGTAAGACTTCTGCAATGCTTTCACCTTATCAATGTCAACTCCTTGTTCATTCGCTATTGCTCTTAACCTGTCATGTGTATTTTTAGCTCTCCAGGTGATGTTTTTGCACATGAATAATAATTCTCCATCATGATGGTTTTTTAGAATGTCCGTAGGAATTGTCCCTACAACAAGCTCCTCTAATTCTATGCGTAACCTGGCCACATCAATTGCCTGTGAATCTTTATCCCTCTTTTGAAGGACTCTCATCCAATCATTCAAATCTTCAGCTGTTATTTCAGTAGTTTTTCTCACTGGAACCACTTTTTCGGGCATCCTCTGTGGTTCTAAAATTGGCATCCCTGAACAACTAGTATCACTAGTATCCAATCTCGAATTAGACTGTACCTCTAATCCTCCACTACATGTGTCATGTCTGGATTGTCTCAAATCACTACTTTCTGTCCTTTTTCCTGACTCTCCTGAGGGACCAGCCAAACTTGTTATCTTATTCCCAACATATGGAACCACCAAACCATTTTCACCCGTCCTCTGCTTATCAAAAATAGGCATAACCGGACCTATTGTTACAGGCACCGTAACAGCTTCTAGATTCTTCGTCAGTTCTCTAATCTTTTCAGTCAGTTCTGATGTAGTTCTGGCTAATCCTCTCGTATTCTCATCACCACATCTTTTCTCTTTTTCCGTGAAAGAACTACCACTTCTTAAATCAGGTGTCACAACTTCTGTCTCAATGATACGCAATGTATCTCTTATCGGAGAAGCAACTGGTGTGCTCTCTTCGGGTTCTGGTCTATATGGAGGTGGTCTCTTGTAAATCATGTCATCCAAGACCTCACCTCATAATCATTAACTCTATATCTTTTTACTTCTGCCTCAGGAACCCTTTCCGTACCCTTCCTTTCTTCCTTCTCGTCAACTGTTCTCATAGGATATAATCCCTCTGACATACTAGCATCTCGCCATCTCCTCATTCGATCATGATGAGTTTCACGATCATATTTCCTCCCGAACATGTACCTATAGTTGCCTCCAGACCTCTGTTTTTCTCGCTCATGTACTTCATCTTCCCATTCCACCAATGCCTCAAACTGTGTCGGCCTTGGTCTTGGGTCAAGACACAACATCTTTTCCCGTAAATTTCTCAACACGGCCATATTAAATGTACCATGTTCCGGGAAAGCCAAAACACCATCCTCTCTAGTGTACCTAACCCAATTGTCCAACCATATACAGGTATGATACCCATATTTCGCAGCCATGAAGGATGCAGGCGTTTTCGTTGGAGGTAACAATTCACCTTCTCTTGTTTTAATGTCCTTATCCTTGTCAAACCATCTTTTAATTTTTCCGAACAAGGATTTCTTCTTTTTCTCTTCTTGGTAATACATTTTAGCGTTTACCAAAACTTTCTAATCCCTTCCGTAATACAACTGTACGATACAATCTTTCGTCCAATAACAGCGCGACTCACACCAACGCACCAATCCTGGAGCGTCTACGTCACCCTGTACTCCTTCCAATCCCTGCGCGGCTCACACCAACGCACCAATCCCAGAGCGAACCTTGTTCTGATCCACTACCCAATCAGAGCACGGTCTCTATGACGTCAGCAGCCGCTGACTGCAGCTTCTGCTCTGTCTCCTGTCACTCGTCTACCCCTCCTTTACAAAACTTCTCAGTAGACTTCGTGTCAAATTCTACAAAATCTATTATTTACAACATATAAACATCTCCATTGTCTGCTTCGCTAACCACAGAATAGTAAAGAAAATCTATTTCACAAGAATCCCGTCTTTCCCTGAAACAGCACTCACTTCTGCTCCACTACAGAATTAATACTCTCGTTGACACAGTAGCACATCCGTCTACTCTGCCCTTCTAACATGCATTCATTAACTGTTTCCTCTAGGACTACTCCAAAGAGTTTTACAATCAACTAAATGCTCATACATTCACGCACATTCATTCAAGAAAATATAGTACATACACACAGAATCCTGCTTTTTCGGAGAACAGCAAACAGTCTGCCCTACTACAGAATTATAACACACATTAACCAAGCAGTGTTTACCTCTTCCCAGTCCTTCAGACAAGCTCAGAGAATACCTATTACTTCTCCCGCGATAAGCTTTAACGGCGAACCTTACGGATCCCTGGGACTTAAGACCAGAGTTTCACAGATAACCTTCGCTACCATACACACTCCTTTTATACTGAAAATATGTCCCCCTAATAGTAACACACGACGATGTCACTGATTCCGAACTCAGACAATGTGACGCGCAACTTCAATTGTCACACGTTTCTCCTGCATACGTACAGGACCAACAATCCCGTCTTTCCCGAGAGCAGTATATACTTCCCTCTGCCCTACTACGGAACTGCTACCAGCTCCCAAGTTCCAGAAGCACTACATATAACTCAATACGACGACTCCAACATATAGTATTAGTACATATACCAACATCAATCAATAATCAATGAATCAAAAAGCCAATGTACAAGCAATCTAATCAGATCAAGACAATAATCAAAACCATCAAACTCTGCTACCAGGAAATTGCTGCAGATCAGGGCATACAAATTCTCCCTACTTCCACGGATAGAGTAATTTCACAGATACACGCACATGCACTCATCACACACTTGGGCCCATTTCACTAACATACGCTCGATTACTCTATCAGCATTGAACCTGCGGAGAGAAAACTCCTAAACACCCTGTATCTACAGTAAGGTCAATGTGATCAGTTTGATACTGTCCTGAGTCATGATCTAAACAACAATAATCAAATAGAGTACTCAATAAACAACAAGAAATAACCACCAACACTGTAATTCATAAATGATACTTTATCTAAAATTAGTTCAAATGAAATTCAATCAAAGCAAATCATTATTCTCATAATTACCTATTCTAGCTAAATGTCATGAATGGGTCAGGACAGGTCTCTCAGTAAAGTCTCCTGAGTCGCCGTCCTTACAGCATAGATCCTCACTAACGCAGGTTTGGGAAGAAGTGGCCTTAGACCCTCTCTAGGCTAACAATACTTATAGCAAATCTTACAAAAATAACGCAACATAAAATGTACTGAATATCCGTTAAACCACTGAGCAGAGCAAGCAGGAAAGGATGTAGCATCGCTACATTTGGAAAATCTCCGCTCAGAAAAATCACAAAAATAAAAAGACGGAAGAAGGAAACTCGAGTTTTGCAAAAGATACTTTCGCGCACACATTTCCTCGGAACCACCACTGTAATCACAAAGTTCATTGTGGCTCTCTTGTCCTCCAAGGTTATTTGGACGCTTGCCTGGAGTCACTGTCATCACGGAAACTTTCAAAACTCCAGCAGAAGCCATGGTCAGGTGACTGTCAACTATGTTCAGCAAGGCCCTCTCATCAAAATTCGATCACTCGAGTGCAGGCTGTAAAAGGCAGCCATTTTATCACAGGCCAAAACGGACCATCTTAATTAAAAGAGACAAAAACAACGTTACCACAGCATAGTGATTAAACAGTGTTAACCCCACTAATACCCTTATGTGTATGTAATTATCTAGCCTTTTGCAACACAATAAAGCATTAATACACGTTATTTCAAAAGCGTTTTGTGCTTTAAACAAACAGCACTTAGCAACATTCATTTAGTTAAACCTGCACATTATTATTAAGCAACATATATGCATTCCCACGTGTAATTTCTCTTGTTAATTGCGTTGGTTAGTCAGAATTTTCACACAGAAACAAATAATTAATGATTACAAATTAGTATTTTAAGTCTCGACATATAGACAAAACTGGAGCTTAAAAACCCAATCAATTTTCAACAGAAAACTCTGCTCCAGCACTGGCTCCTCCTCCTGCGGTGCGTCTGATGTCCCTAGCCTACACTGTGAAAGGAAAGAAGGTGTCTTGTCAACAAAGTGCTCCAGGACTGACCAGAACTGGTTTGGACTAGGCAAAGGCCTCTCTGCCTTCAGAGAACAAAAATAAATTGAGGATAAAAAGGGGGACCCAGACCCCAGAACTTTAGAACTCTTGTGGATCAAGAAGACTGCCAAGAAGAAGAGCTGGAGAAGCTGTGAGGAGGAACTACCACTTTGCTGTGTGCTTTCTGTGTTGGCCTGCAGTGGCTGCTTCTGTCTTGGGCAGTGAAAGGACTGGACAGAACTTTCTGCAATCTACTTTTGTGAGTTTCTCCAAGGGCATGAGGTAGAGCTTGCCCCCTGTTCAAGAAGTCTCAGGAACCGCAAAGACTTCAAGCCCAACGCCGTCTATGACACCGCTGCCGACTTCGTGTCCTGAAGGCACCACAGAGGGCACTGCCGCACCGCAACCTTGGTCTCACCGACAATGCTTGTCGACGCCGCCACCGAGCTGCTGCTTGCACCGCGACCTGTGGGTACCGCACTCCGCACCGCCTCGCGCCGAAGTTTTGGCACCGCAGAGAGCACCGCCGCAACGCGACCCTGGTCTCACCGACGACGCCTGCTGACGCCGCCACCGAGCCGCTGCTCGCACCACGACCTGTGGGCACCGCACTCCGCACTGCCTCGGTTCACGACAACACCTTGGTATCCCCGACGATGCCGCTTCATGCCGGACTCGGCGACGCTGTTTGCACCGTGGTTTGTGGGCACCACTTGTAAAGTTACACGATGCACCGCCCTCATCCCGCACCGCAGCCTTGGACTACCGACGCCGGTGCTATCGACTCCAGTTCGTCAGCCGACGACAGCGCTTTAGCAACAATGACGCCGCTGCTGCACCGTGACCTGCCAGCACAGTTATGAGCACCACCTTCATCTCACACTGCGACCCTGATCTCACCAACGACGCCATCTGACGCCGCCACCGAGCTGCTGCTCGCACCGCGACCTAAGGGCACCGCACGCCGCACCGCTGCACTTCGCACCACAGCACCCGACGCCTGCCGACACCAGTGCTCCTGACTCCATCAGAGGGGAGATCGACCTGCAACGCGTGTGACAACAAGAGGTCATCGACGACCTGTATTTCTGAAAGGTACTGTTTGTGGGTCTTCCCGACACCGTAGCTGACCCGCGACGAGCCAGAACTGTTTGGATTTGTTTGTTCACGACGCCGTGATAGCCCCGGACGGAGCTATCGACATCCAGGAACTGTTTTTCAAGGATACTTTGATAACTGAAGGTTTTTAAGTACTGTATTGTGATTTTTTAAAGTATTGGTCTTTTCTTAAGTATATAAAAATATTGGCTATTTTTCTAAACTGGTGTGGTGTCCTTTTGTAGTGCTTACATTGTATTACTGTTGGTTTTGTGCAAAAACTTTACACACTGCCTCTAAGATAAGCCTGACTGCTCGTGCCAAGCTACCAAGGGGGTGAGCAGGGGTTATTTTAGGAGTGTAACTCCCTTATCCGGACTAGGAAGAAGGGTCCCTACTTGGACAAAGGTGCAAGCCTTTGCCAACTAGAGACCCCCATTTCTCCCTATGTTAAATTGATGTATTCATTAGTGACTCCATGATTGGGTTATTTGATTACTTGTCAGACCCTAGTACAGTGCACCATGTGTGTCCAGGGCCTGTATATCAAATGCTGCTGGTGGGCTTGCAGCACTGGTTGTGCCACCCACAGAAGCAGCCTGTGAAGTATGTCTAAGGCCTGCCATTGCAGAACCTGTGTGCAGTCTAGTATTGCCATGCTGACTTGGTAAAGTGCACCCACTTGCCAGTCCCTAAACCTTCCCTTTTCTTCATATCAGACTCCCCTAAGGTAGGCCCAAGGGCAGGGTGCATTATAAGTATACGGTAGGACATGCCCTGGTGTGTGAGGCACGTCCTAATAGTCAATTACAGCCATTTTTGTTTTTCATTATTGGAAGGCTACCAGTCCCCATAGGCCATAATGGGCATTTTGATTATAACACCTTATAATCCTAACTGACTGAGGGAACATGGTAGAAATTCGAGTTTAGTATGCCTGAACTCAGAATGATAAAATACAGAATGTTTAAACCAACTTTACTAAAAGATGTGTTTGAAAATACCACTTTTAGAAAGTAGGTGTTTTCTTACCTTACCATACAGCCTGCCTCTGCTAGCTTATGGATTGTGTGTCTGTTTTTGTGAGTAACAGGGGCTGGGGGATTCCAGGAGACAGGGTGAGTCAGCACAGGGCTGAAGAGACCTATCTGCATGCAGAGTGATGGGAGGAGATAGCACCTGGGTCTGAATAGGGCTGTGCCTGCCTTTCACAATGCTGGCTCCACCTCCTGTGGTGCTTCTGACGTCCCTGGCCCACACTGTCAAATGAAAGAAGGAGTCCTGTAAACAAAGTGCTCCAGGACTGCACAGAACTGGTTTGGACTAGGTACAGGCCCCTCTGCCTTCAGAGGACAAAATATTTAGTAGTATAAATATGGGGACCCAGACCCCACAATTTTAGATCACTTCTGGAACAACAAGACGAACCTCTGCCAAGGAGAAGCACCAAAGGAAGCAGTAGGAGTTGGACTGTCCCCCTGCCAGTGTGCTGTGTTGCTGGGTTGGCCTACAGTGGTGTCTTCAGTGCCAAGGAGAGGAGAAGGAACTTTTAAAGAACTTTCATCATCTTGCAGAATATTACTCCAAGGGCTTGATTTGAGCTTGCCTCCTCACCGAAGTCTCAGGGATACCAGACTTCACCCCTTCTGTTTGCCTGCATCTTGCTGTTCTAGCTGCTACAGAAGGAATTTTGCAACACTGACGCCGGTGAGCGATGCCGTCTTCTGCATTAAAGCCGTGAGCGCTGCTCCGACTTGCGACGCCGGCCCGACACCTGCTGCTGTACCGCATCGACTCCGAAGCGACATCGCAGAGCCGATCGTCTACGTGGGTGGTCAAGAATCCATCAACATCGTGACATTGTACGGAACCGTGGTTTCGGTGCCAGCGTGACATCACCTCCTCTCCGGTCAGGAACCGACGCCTCCCCTGCCTGCGCAAGCATCCAGGTCCCGACGCATCATCTCTCCTGAAGCAAGGAACCGACGCTGCAACATGCCAACGACACCGCACCTCTCCGACGCCGTGAGCTGTCGTTGTTCTCGCTTTTCCAAGGTACTGTTCTTTTGTGGGTCAGTTTTGACTCCGGGACCGATGCCGTGCACCTCGCGGTCGGCGCCGTACTTTGGGATTTCTTTGACCTTGACGTTGTGATAACTCCAGTTGGGGTTATCTGTTGCTAAAAACTGCTTTTAAGTGAATAACCTATTTTTGAACTATTTCTACCATCTTGAAGAATTATTATTGATTACAGTATTGTGGATTTTTGTTGTTTATGGTCTTGTGATAAGTCTATATAAAGAATGCTTATTTTTATAAAACATGTGTGGTGTCCATCTGTAGTGTTTTCACTGTATTACTGAATGTGTTCACAAATGCTTTACTCACTGCCTCTGAGATAAGCCTGTCTGCTCGTGCCAAGCTACCAAGGGGGTGAGAAGGCGTTATCCAGTAGTGTAATCCCCTTTCCCTGAATTAGAAGCAAGGGTCCCTATTTTGTCAAAGGTACCTACCTCTGCCAACTAGAGACCCCCATTTCTAACACAAGGGATTCCCAGCCTGCAACTTCCTGGGCTTAACTGCACGAAGGGAGTTATAGTAAGTAAGTAGTACTTTATTGTTCCGTAAATTAAAACGTACAATGTTGTCACAGTAAAATCACCGATTAAAATATCACCCAGTAAATAACATCATAAAATCTGGGCCTCAATCAATTTAATACCCGTTTTTTTTATTCTTCATTAAAATTCAAGCCGAATATGAAGGAAAGGACATTAAAATGAGTCACATGATAACAATCCAATTCTTTAACCCAGCAACTATAAAATATGATCATAATAAGTTTACCCAATCATGCATTACAATAATGGAAGTGTTTGAGTGTTCAAGGTTTCTATAGGGCATGGACCTTGTTGTTCATATATAATACTGCTGTCTACAAAAATGTACCAACAGATAAGGAGGCTGCAGTAAATGTCTAATTAGTGCAAAGTAGTCAGAAAGAAGTGCAGTGTGCATATCCAGAAATTCATACTTCATATTAAAACTATTCTATTGGTTACCAAACTACAAAATTGAAACTATTAACCTAACCTGAACAATAATTTTGCATTATGAATGTTCCCAGTTAAAGGTAAGAATGATAAAATTCATGCTTAGTTTGGTCACCAATACATATCCTTTTTAAAAGAAAACAGAATGTAAATGGACGGTCATTTAAGCATCTCCAGCACAATGCAAGTGCCACAGAAAGGTTACCATTATAATTCATACTTTGCTAATTTTGACATAGCTATGGACATAAACTTCAGAAATTTCACACAAAACAAATGGTCCTCCTCTTGGAGACAAACTTTAACTGCTTGTCGGCATGTACGTATAGTGCTTCCAATAAAGAACTGTATCAACTGCCCTTTCTGATCCACCATTAGGGCTGGGCAGGTACCCACAATATGACAAATTTCCTCCCTAGGATAGTTGCCAAGACACATGAAAAGTAATAGTAAGCTTATTTTGAAACATCAGACATTTATTAAATCGCCTTAAAACAACAAGCATTTGCAATGCAATAGGTCTCGCATTTACACAACTTTGAGCTATTGACATTGCAAATAACAATGCTTTTTAATTTTGTTTTTGTTTTTAAAACATAAATAAAAGGAATTGTCATTTACATAGGAATCCCAGCTCCACATCAACTTGTTGGAAATGACACCAATCCGACTGGTATTGAAAGCCTTTCTTCCTTCTATCAAGGGACGGCTAGTTCAGGTGTTCATAGGTAACAAACAGTGAGAGGTGGAGTCATGAACCCTCTGTCATGAGGCTCTGTGTCTCGGCCTTTCCCTTGTGGTTCAACATCTGTTAGGCTCTCTGAATGCCAGGGTGAACAAACTCAACTTTCAATGCCTAGTGGATCACGAATGGCATCTCCATCCAGAGGTTGTACCTGGTCTCTTCAGAGATAGGGGAGAACCTTGGTTAGATCTACTCGCCACCGCAGAGAATGCATAATGTCAGCACTTCTGTGCGCTGGAGTTTCCAAGGAGACTCTGGCTCTGAGATGATTTCAACTTGAGTGGAGCTCTGGCCTCCTGTACACCTTTTCAGCGATTCCACTCCTGCCCAGAGTTCTCAAGAAGATCAAGAAAGACCGGGCCCTAGTCATCCTTGTGTCTCCCGATTGGGCACGGAGGTTATGATATCCTGAACACCTGAGCATGAACATCAGTCCTCAGATCAGGCTGCCTCTTTGGGAGGATCTACTGTTCCAGAAGCAGGACAGGGTACTGTAGCTGAACATGCTCAAGCTCTGCCTTCATGCATGGAGATTAAGCAGTGGCACTTGACAGTTTTTTACCTTCTTCCTGAAGTCTGTGGTGGCATTCTGGCAGCCAGGCATCCCTCAACCAAGACAGTATATGCCAGCGGTTGGGACACATTTGTGGCTTGGTGTACATCCAAATAGATTGATCCCCTCTCTGTATCCTGGTCTGAGGGTCTGCTGTTGTTTTTTCTCTCATTAGTCTAGCAAGCTCTGCTCTGGACACAGTTAAAGGGTATATTTCAGCTACATCATCGTTCTTGCTGTTGCCGGATCAAGCCTCCCTGTTTAAGTTACCAGTCGTGATTTGTTATCTCAAAGGACCCCAGCCTATGCACCCTCCAAAACTATTCATCATGCCCCAATGGGACCTGAATTTAGCTCCTACTTTCTTAATGTGTACACCCTTTGAGCCCTTGCACAATTACTCACTTCGTTTTCTGACCATAAAAACAGCCTTTCTAGTGACATTACATCAGCAAGGTGGGTTAGTGAATCTCATGCAATTTCTGGGCATCCTCCTTGCATGGCTTTTTACCCAGGCAAACAACTGTTTTTGAGAAAACGTGCCTCTTTCCTACCAAAAGTGGTAACAACTTTTCACATGGGCCAGTCCATCACATTGCCTACCTTCTTTGCTCCACCTCACCTCTACATAGAGAAGGAGAGACTCCACCACTTAGACCCAAAGAGAGCGTTGTTGTTCTACATTGATCGTATTAGAGTGATCTGAGTGGACGCCCAACTACTCAGTTGGTTTGTTGGAGCAAAGAAAAAACAGGCTGTGCAGAAACTGACCATCTCATGGTGGATAGTGCTCTGCATTAAAATCTGCTATGCACTGGTCAATTAGCAACCCACGGAGGTCATACGTGCTCACTTCACCAAAGCTAAGGCTCCGACCACGGCGTTAGCTCAT
This sequence comes from Triturus cristatus, assembly GCF_964204655.1. NCBI lineage: Eukaryota > Metazoa > Chordata > Amphibia > Caudata > Salamandridae > Triturus > Triturus cristatus. Next base: position 168,074,442 of record NC_140587.1, read on the forward strand.
GGAGTCCCTGTCCTGAACATCAATGTGTGCTTCTCTGCACATGTTTACCAAGCACTACTGCCTAGACAGCCAGGTGTGTCATAATAGGTACTTCGCCTGTTCGGTTCTCAAGGGCTTCCTGGTGTAAATCTGTTTGCAGACCCACCTCCAGATAGGTAATGCTTGGGCATCTATTCTAAGGCAAGGAATCTTCAGCAAGCAGTCTCTATCATATGAACAAATTACTTACCTTTGGTAGCGCCTTATCTGGTAGAGACTTTCCATATAGGGGACCCGTTTGAGGTCCGTTGTGTCTGCACACTGGTATATCAGCAACCTTTGTGGCTCTGCGCTTCTGTAATGGAAAAGTCAGAAAAAGTAGCTGATGTCAGCAAGTTGGGGTGACGCCTGTTTAGGCACTGCACACATCCCTTCTAGCATGGACAACTCTAAAGATGCTGATGCGAAGCTAAATGATGCCACCTACAGGTGCACAGAGGTACTGCTCAAAATGTTTCCGTGCACAGTCTGATTCGTGGGGATGATTTTAAGGTAAGTAATCTATGGCTAGATAGAGTCTCCACCAGGTAAGGCATTACCGAAGGTAAGTAACTTGTTAGTCAGGTCCTTTTTAATCTTGGCTGAATTTTATGCCAAATATGTGTCAAATTTTGACAACAAAACCTTTCACATTGGACAACTTTTAAAGAATAAGGTTAAGGTTGAATGGTCGTGGGTTTGTCAAAGGGATTTTACAATGATAAAAAATGCTTTTGTAAATGCTTCCACAATGCAAAGTTTTGGCTGCAGAACAGAGTATCGTCACCACGGATGCTACAAAGAAAGGGTAGGATTCAGTGTTAACACAGGTTGATAACAGTTGTAAGGAGATTGTGATATCTTATGTGTCAAGGTCTCTTCTCAAGCTGAAGAAAAATTCTCTGTTATAAAATGAGAAGCCCTGGCATGAGTATGGGCTTTGATAGCCTTAAAAGCAACCATTTGGGGAAACAGTTCACGATAAGTTTTGATCACAAGCCCTTGGTTAAACTTTTAAGACTGGAAGGAATGGTAAATGTATTATCAATAAGTGCCAAGACGTCAATGCAGTTATAAGATGGTTTCATGCAGAGTAGTTTATGTACCAGTGAAAAATGTTGTGGATTTCGATCAAGTATGCCTACTTAGATGGAACAGTGTATGGAAGATGTGTGGGATGAATGTCAAATAGCCTAGGTGCATGACAATGGATTACTGATAAGGATTTTGAATGGATGTGTAAATATGGAAAAGACGTTGCTTTAGAAAAGGTAATGTAATATTAGGTATATGATTAGCCCAAAAAAGGATGCTTAAGGCGGATGCAAGACTATTTGGGAAATTAAAGAATGAAATAATCATTGAAAATAAAATGGTATAAAGAGATGACAGAACTGTGCCACCCAAAGTGCTGAGAGAAAAATTGTGAAATAATGGTATGAAGGTCATTTAGGTATAGCCAAAACTAAACCGGTTGAAGAACATGGTCTGGTGGGCAGTATGTGTATAGCCATTAAAAGGGTGGTGAGGGAATATACCAAATTCTTGAACATGGATACAATATTTAAAACACTTAGACACCTATATGTGACATTACTGCCCCAATGCCCCTAGGGAATATGTTGCCATTGATATAATAGATCCTGTTGGAGATAGTTGGAAACATATCTTTGCCTTGATTGATACCTTTTCATGATGGCCTGCTCTGCAGATAGTTGACAGACCAGACACAACGCGGTTTTGAATATGTTGGATGATGTGTTTATGAATAAAGGTATGCCTGCATACTTTCTAAGTGATAATGGGGTTCACTTTTCATTGCATTAAACTAAGGAGTTGGTGCGAGACACAGACTCACATCAGTGTACAATCCCAGCGGTAATGGTATGATTGAAGAGTGCCATCCAGTAAGAATTGTGAACCTCCTGAACTGGGAAGTGCAAGTAATGAGAAACCTATGGACTTACAGGATGATGATTAATGAAGCCACAGTATTGACACCATTTGAAATCATGAGAGGATGATGACAAAGAATGAAATGTAATCCAGAATGCTTATTCAAATTGTAGGTTAAACAATGGTATGAGACTCCATACGGGGGCCACAGGCCAAGCAGTGGTTATTGGGCCTCTGCCATGGGGGCTGGGGTTGTTTGTCTCTTATGTACCAGGGTAGATCCTACTATGGCTCTGCAAACTGGGTCAAGTAGAACCCCTTAAGCACTTACATTTAAGTGGTAGCAATGGCAAGCAGTGACAGGTTTTTCAGGGATGTAGTTTGGAGGTGCCAAAGCCCAGCACTCAACAACCACCCAGCAGCAAAATAAATGATTGTCCAACCTAGTACTTTACATAGAAATTAAAAGTACTTTAATGCACACACCTAGAAAAGAATACCACACAGCTAATATTATTGTATACAATGCAGTGCAGTGGCGCTTGGGATACTGCTCAACTCTTTCCTTTACTTGGGCGTCCCTCCTCTTGTGAGTTAAGCCAGGTCACCCTAGAGTTAGAGTGCATGCGCGGCACGTACCATGGCTCATGTGACTGTCAGGATTTTGTCACCGAAACTCATGGCCAAGCATAAACATGATGGCAAAGTCCCTTGAATTAATTGCTGAGTCAACCATTATAGACAGGGTAAGGATTGGAATCTGTGGACGATGGTGGGTTAGAACAGGTAGACCGCTAACAACTGGGGGGCGGGTCTTCCTAGAGTGACGGTCGCTTTCAGGACAATGGCAGCAGGGGATATTCAACACTATTGGAGACTCAGCTCTGTGTCTGGCAACATCTTGTGGTTGCATTGTTTTTCTTCTCTCAAACGTTCACTCAGCTTAGCTCTCTCACATTTGTTTTGCTCTCCTCTTTATTCTGTTTCCCATTGCCCCTGTGATTTGCCTAGAATCTCTGGTTTTTCCTTTGTGCTGGTTATCCTGTTTGTTATCATTGTGCCAGAACCTGCTCACAGCACCATTGATTGCAGAGCAGGGTAAGTGGAATACTCGCCTGTTTATTCTACTTTAGGTACCCTCTTAGCTTGATACTAATAATTGGCTATTTACTATTCCTATCCAGATCACAGGGTTTCCGTCGTCCACTACAGCCACTAGCCTATCCTTTAGAACTCTGCACCCATCCAGTCTAGCAAGAACTCCAGTGTCTCTTCTTCCCTTCCCTGTTTCACCAGCTTTCTCTGTTCAGGTGAATGAGTTACCAGCCCCTCCAGAGTTTCAGGGAGGGCCGGAATGCACAGAGAGTCCCATGCTGCATACCTCAAGCATAGCAGGTGCTTCTTACCCCAGCTGCTTAATGATAGCGCTTAGTTCAGGACAGTCCCCACTATACAGTCTCACCACAGTGCAGGTCTCTGTGTTCTCTCTGGTGGGTGAACTAGCAACAATACAAATGAATTACAGCTTGCTCCCGCTTCTGGGAGAAGAAGCATCCTTTAGTTTGGGGAGACTGTGGCATGGTTGGGTAGCAGGAGCCGCAGTCTGGAGTCCTTCGGCGAGCACAGATGCTGAGTGTGGGTGAGGCGATGACATGCATTGGACCTGCTTTGGGTCGGACAATGATGCGTAGCAGGTGTGCTGCCACGTGGATGGGGGTCGTAGTGACATGATCACACTTCTGGAGGTGGCAGCTACCACTGGCACAATTCTCGGTTATGGCAGTGAAGTTGAGCATCGTCACTCTTCCTGCAATAAGCCACCGGTCTGTGCTTCCTGCTTGGAACCGCGATTCTGGAGAGACTGTGCCCATCACTCCTAAGGCTCACAGGTTGCTTTCAGCAGACTTGCTTTTCCTGGCAGACCCTCTTACCAATGGAGTCTAGATGCCTCTGGCACTCTCTGGACAATCACACCAGTAGCAGGGAGGTCAGGAACCTTCCATCTCTAACCAGGCAGGCTGTCCTCTGGTGCTTCAAGTCAGTGGAACAGCTTCCTCCAGCAATGCAAGACTTCAGGGGATGTCCCCTCACCTCTAGGAAGCTGGCTCCTTAGGCAAACACCCTCTCTAGTTGTCGAGCAACCCTCTGAATACTCTGTAGAGCACTTCATTCCTTGGTCAAATAGAAGTTGGTACTGGTACCACGAGAAGGTCAATGGCTCCTACACTCAAAGCGAACAGGCGATGTGCATCTGTCAGGAACATCAACATAGTAGGCTGTGCATGTGGTCACAGTAGAAGAGGTTTAGTCATGGGAGCTAATCAAGGTAGATGTTCCAGGTCAGGTGCATTGATAATTTCTTACATCCAGTCATTCAGAACTTTTATATTGTAAAATTGTTTTCACATAGGAATTGAATATAGAATATTGAATGTAGGTTTTAGTTAGTTTGTTTTAGTAAACTTTTGATTATTCTAAGATGGAAACCGAAACGAGAAGTGTTTGATGTATCTTTCTCAAACCAAGATGTCGTCCATATAGTGGAAGTTACATTCCAAATGACAACAAATGTGCACTAGAATATGCAGCTATCTTTGAACTCTAGTATATCAGGACACTTACCCTGAAGCGCATTGCCTCCTAATGGTCATTTATTGTCTGCTTATGTCTTGCTTAGATGAAGACTGGACAATCTTCTCTGGATTATCTTCCTGGAATCCGCAGAATTTCTTCAGTGGAACTGATTCCCATTGGAGTGCCTCCATTTGTATTTGTGTGGACTCAGACATTATTTAAAAGGTGGTATTGTTTCTTGACGGATTCTATTTTAATCAAGTTATGTTTTCATCTGGGGAGTTACAATCTCCCATTTCTTCTAAAGACGTTGAATCATGTACTTGATATGGTTTCCTGATCATGTTATGAGCTGCATTCGATATTATTCAAGGCAAACCATTTATATTCGCAAGCACATGTAGCAGTAGAATGCTACCCAACTCTACAACGTATATCATACACGACTTCTCAGATAATGTATGATAGCTCAGAATACAATATAGTAAATGGTGTTTGTATATTCTCTTCTGGACTTAAATGTATGAGGTGAATCCATATCAGGTCCAGGAGAGGGTGCTACACAGTGACATGTACTTTCCCAATATCCCTTTCCCCCTGTGTTCTAGGGAGTATCTTTTAGCCTCCTTAGAATACAAACAGGGCGGGATGGAGCATTAGTGAAGTCCAGATACACCCATAGTGGAACTGAGAGTGTGACAGGGTCCACTGTCTGCATTTTCAGAACTGATTTCTTGAGGTTCTCCCAGTTGTCTTTTCCAGGCTTTTGTGTAGAGTGATGCTTCTTTCAGCAAGGTAGTCTCCAGCCTAGAGCATCCACAACAGACACAAAGGGGTGTGTGCTTTCTGGCCCTGTCTATCAACAAACACATTGTACAGAGATCAGGGAAAATACTAAAGGCTGGCCTCACCTAAAGGGTTCCTTTCATCTTGAAAAACAGAGACTGCAGTCCCACCCATCACCTGCACCAAACTCTATAGCAGTGCTGCAGGAAAACTAATCAGCAGCTCCGCTTAGAAAAAGGCCTAATTAAATTTCCAGCGGAGCTTTGTCTCCTATGTCCCCACGTCAGTGTCAAGGTTTCCTCTCTCCATCTTCAGGAAGGTACACAATACATTTTCACTGCCTGGGAAAACCGCATCACCTCCATCTTGTGTATAGGCACAGGACAGTGTTTTCCAAAATGGAACCCACGGGCCTCTATTACTCTGGCTCACTCATACACACACACACACAGGCCACATACACAAAAACACATAACATATACTTAGGATGTTAGCACTAGGTTCTGGCTAAGCACATAGCAGTGATACTTTACACAACGGGGTCCATAGGTCTCCACTCCAGTGACACACATAAAAAGGTCTGGTCACAACTATGGATTCACAAAACACAGAACGCTGCAACCACTGCTCTACATGCTAAGCCCACGACAGGGATAGTAGTTCACTATCAGTAAAACGAGAACATGCTTAGTATGCCCCTGCTGGTGGTAGGACAGGTCTAGGGCCTCACCAGCCTGGCTGGGCAAATCAAAAGAAAGAAAATTAAAGACCAAGAAAAATACAAGAAATGTATGTTATATTAACTGATTTACTGAATGGGTTCAAGTGTGTGCTCAGGAAACGTGGTATTGATATAGGGCCAAATGTAGGTACCTAAATACCGGTCGGTAACGTCCGAAAATTGGTAAATATCCCGTTACCGACCGGTATTTAGGCAATTGAGATGTAGGTGGCTGGATTTCAGGATTCGGTAATTTACCGAATCGGAATTTTAAGAAATCGGTAAAATACCAAATCGGTAAATCACCGAATCCTGAAATCCTATGTAGGTGGCACTCAAGTGAGTGCATTTTTGGTTTCTGGATTCGTTATTTACCACCAACTACAAATTGATGGTAAATAACGAATACCTTTTAAAAAGCAACTTTGTGCTTTTTGAAAAGTGCCATGTGGCAGACATACATGCCCTTAGGGCATGTATGTGCGCCACATGTGCACACATGCACGATTCAGGGGTGCAACAGGGTGTCAATGTGACACCCTGCCACCCATGAATATGCTCCCCCTATTACCGATTCGGTATTTACCGAATCAGTAATAGTGAATGGCGTCCCATTCATTCCTATGGGCCTCCAGGCCCATAGGAATGAATTGGAAGGGATGCATTATTACCGATTCGGTAAATACCGAATCAGTAATACCGAATATTACCGATTCAGTAATAATTACCGAATGTTTACCTACATTCTATTTACCGATTCATAAATACCGAATCGGTAAAATTTGGTATTTATGTATCAGTAAATAGATATTATCTACATATGGCCCATAGTGAGGTCCTTTTGGTCCCAATCAGGGGGGTTGGGTGATTCCCCTCTTCCCTTGGAGCACTACTAATTTAATAGACAGGGACCTTCTCATACCCATAATTTGTGAGCGCCAGAGTGAACCGGTATATCATCACCCATCGTAGTAGGAACAGGTCCAGGACCTCGCCCATGCCATGAGACAGTCCTATACCTCGGTGTACACACTTGATTAGAGTGAGGTTAGGGCCAAAATCGAAAACTAGAACACCAGATTCTCGGAGTGGGACACTCAAAGCAAGGTAAAATGACTGTACACCATACAGGAGACATTTCCGTCCCAACAAATGGTCTATTGAAGACGTGAGTAATAATATTACAAAAACTCATAAAGGTTACAAACAAATATTACAATAAGAAGAACAATACCTGAGAAATGTAATTTAACATTGGGGAGTGGGTCAGAGTGAGGAAACGATGGAAGGTAACAAGAGAGCAAGTTTCTTGAACCTTTTATAAGCAACCCAGTGCGACTGAGTGATGAATTGAGTGATGACAAATACGGCATTTAACCATGGGGGGTTGAATTGAGATGTTTGGATGTAACGTAGGTGGTGAGAAGAAACATAAAGGTGACTGGTTAATGCATGAAAATATTTGTGTAAAATTAAGGAAGAAAATCATTCAAAGTACAGTGGGTTAATTCCCGGAGTTCTGAATAATATAGCTTATTGGAAATAAATGATGCTCTACCAAGTTTTTATGAATCTATTTCCGTAGAGGCTGAAAATTGTTCTAAGGGGTATCTGGAGAGTTGAGTCTTGGAAAGGTATGAAACCTCATGGCGATAGGTGTGGAAATTGATCTGGTGATATGTAAGGTGAAAAGTGCCCTGAGATAGATGTAAATAGTACAATGGTGAGCAAAGAAAGTTTAAAATAGCAAATGGTTTTGAAGATGACTCTGACATGAAGATGTGTAGACATGCTCACAGTAGATGTACCTTTTGCATACTTATCAAGAAGTTATTTCGTTTATTTCCTACAGTTTTACAAAAAAAATGGGTCTAATATATTTTATTTGTTATCCTGTTACAAGTAATTCTATGTCAGGACCGGAGACTCCGATTAAGCTTCTCATTTCTTTACTAGAAACTCACAGCAGCCAATAGAAAAACAATAACAAAATCACATGGCCAACCATAGAGTACCAAGTATATAAGGTCCCAACATCGGCACAGTGTCCTCTTTCTTTGCTGCTCTGCAGCCAGTTAATTGCTCTTACCTTGTATATGGTTTAATTACTAATAAGGATTACTTTTGCTTTGATAATCGTAACGTTGCTATGACGATTGTATTTCGATAGCATTGTGTTTTATAGTCTTGACATTGTTAATGGGCTGTGTTTAGCGCTGGCTTTCGTTTTCTAGCTTTGACATTGCTAGCGGCTGTGTGTTGCACGTGGTTGTGGCTCACCGCTGGTATTATTAGGTGCCCGAGTATTGCGGCCGAGCGCTGTGCACCTCTTGGTGTCCGTGTCGGGCGGGTAGCGCATCCCCTACGAGCGTCCTCAGCCGATCGGGTTGCCGCGCAGTGGAGCGGGAGGTGCCAGGGAGCGAGGACACGCGTCTCTATTGACAGACAGTCCTCCCGGGGTCTTTGAAGCACTCTCCCAGGGTGTCAATATGGCCGAGTATCATTATGAAGAGGACTACTACGAAGAAGAAGAACCCTCTGGGTCTATGGAGCAGGACCTCGTAGAGGCCCTGGACGCAGGACGCAGGAGTCCAGCATTCTGTTAACAAGGCTTTGGTGAAAGCCAGAGAACCCCTTAAACACCATCTGCGTACGTACGCCAAGCAACAAGGCTGGCTCCCCACCTCGGATAATCACCGTAGGTCTGAGGGAATGGGGGTTAAGAACCCGCATGCTGCGGATTTAGCCAAACTTGCAAGGTCTATAGAGGAGCAGGAGTACTCCGCCCCTCCAGTAAGACGACTATTACGAAAAAATCACCCAGGAGGATGACCAGGACACCTCCTCGGACCCCTCCACCGACCAGGAGGAGGCTCCTAGACTGGCCAAAAAGCAAGGAAAGAAAGACACATGAACGAGTCTTCGGCTCCCAAGGTACTCAACTTTGAACCCTCCGAAATTGTGCACCCCAATTCTTCCGCCTGCCTGCCACCCCAGGAAGTGGCGAATTATGTCCAGTCTCATCTTCGCCAATCCTTCGACAAGGATGTACCGGCGCGACTTCGGTCGGAATGTCCTAGACCTGATTTAGCAGGTAAGGTGGCTGAGACCCCCCTGAGGTTGATCCCTCCATGCTTGCCTACCTCAAGAAGTATTCGAAGGATGCCAAGAAGGGTCTTGATAGATTTTGGCGGTCATGTCAGGATAAATTGCTGGACATGACCGGACCCCTGACTAGGATCCTCGAGTTAGGCTTTAGGGCCAAGGAGTCCGGACGGGGGATTGATCCAGAAGAGCTCATTGGTTGGGCCCAAAGGGCAGTATGCCAGCTCGGCAATGCCAACTGTGCACTATCTTCGGAACGCCGTTGCTTTATTTTGTTGAAGTTAGATCCCAAATTGGCAGAACTCTCAACGTCTGAATCGGGTCCGCTGGACCAGGGCTTGCTTTTTGGACAACTGTTCCTTAAGGAATTAACAAAGTTCGTTGCCACGTTCAGTGGTCTGGACAAAGCCAAAGGGTCCCTAAAACAGGCGTTCCGCCCGGTTTTCGGCAGGGTCAGACGATTTCGGGGGCGCTCGTTGGGCCGGGGTTATAATTAAGGCGCCCCGCGCGGCCAGCAGCGAGGAGGTTATCAAAACTCCAACTCAAAAAACAATTCCTCCTTCTATCCAACCCGACGCTCCAGGAATCGATTCCGCAAAGGCAGATTTGGAGGCAATTCAGTCGGACAACAAGATTCCGGATCTACAGGTGAGACTGATTCCCTGTTCAGAGGTAATCTTGGGGGGCAGAGTGATGTTTTTCCTAGACAACTGGCGGACGATCTCTCAATATGCATGGGTCTTGGAAACCGTGCAGGAGTACAAGTTAGAACTGTATGACCATCCTTCCCAAGTCAGACACCCTCTACAGATGTATTTTTCCCAAAACGATCAGACCTTATCTCCGCAGAAATCGACTCGCTACTTCAGAAAGTGGCCATAGTGATTTAGACTCTCCACCCTCGCGGATTTTGCAGCAATGTCTTCCTAATGAGGTAGAAAGGAGGTGGATCCAGATTAGTCTTAAACTTAAAAGATTTCAATGCCTGGATAATCTACTATCACTTCAAGATGGAGGGCATCCATCTTCTACATGATCTCCTCCGAGAGGGGGACTGGATGGTCCGTCTGGGCCTGAAGGACGCGTATTTATCCATTCCTCTCTTCGCCCCTCATCGACGGTTCCTGCAGTTTCTCTGGCAGGGGATCTGTTACGAGTACAGGGTTTTCCCGTACGGCCTCTCGTCAGCAACGTGGTGCTTCACAAAACTCCTCCGTCTGGTAGTAGAATCTCTGAGAGCTCGGGGAGTTCGTCTGATTGTCTACCTAGACGACATCATCATAATGGCGAACTGTCCCCAACTAGTCATCTTGCACCTCGAGTGGACAATCCATCTCTTACAGAGTCTCGGGTTTATTGTGAGAATCAACAGAAGTCAATGTTGATCCTGTCTCAATCGATAGAGTTTCTGGGTTTCCTTGTCAACTCCCTGACTTGTCAGCTCCTTTTACCCATGCAAAAGATCAGGCCCATCAAGAGGGAATTGAGGTCGACACTTCACAAGCAAATGGTCTCTTTGAGATCCGTAGCCCGGATAGTGGGCATACTAGCTTCCTCAATTCAGGCGATCTTCACTACCGGGCCCTTCAATGGCTGAAAATACGACATCTTCATACCAATGGGGGGACAAGTCAGGTGCAATGCTACACAGGCTGTGTCAGGGGGTGTATCATACCCAGGACCTCCCAGGGATCGTGGAGCCAGGGGGCATGCCTCTTGCGGATCCAGGTGCGCTCGCCAACAGCTTCACTACATACTATGCAGGCCTATATAGTCCCTGCGAATGCATCACGGAAGCGGAGGTGGAGCGGTTCCTGCGTGATCACCCTATCGTGGCTTTATCAGAGGCGGCAAGGACTGCATTGGATCTTCCGTTTACGGTGGAAGAATTTGGGGAGGCGCTGGGTGGCCTCAACCCGGGCAAGGCCCCGGGCCCGAATGGGTTCCCGAGTGAGTTTTTCAAGAAGTATTTCCTACAATTAGGTCCACATTATACGGCGGCGGTGGAGGAGGCCCGAGAGTGTGGATTGTTACCCCGGGACTGGAGGCATGCCGAAATTGTGGTGTTCCACAAGCCGGGCAGACCCCCGGAGGAGCACGCCTCGTATCGTCCGATCTCCCTCCTCAAAGTGGAGGAAAACATTCTGGCGAAAGCTTTGGCCAATCGTCTCCTGCCATACATCACCTTGTTGGTCCACCCGGATCAGGCGGGTTTTATGCCCTCCCGCGCTACGCGACATAACATTTGGCGGGCCCATGTGGTGATCGCTGAAGTGCAGCGGTTGGGGGTTCCAGCAGCCCTGTTGTTGGCGGACATGGATCGGGCGTTCGACTCCCTTAGCTGGCGATATCTGTTCCTGCTGCTGCAACGCTTGAATTTTGGCCCGCGGTTCATATCCTACATGCGGCTTCTCTACACAGAGATTACGGCCTCGGTCAGGGTAGCGGGCAGTCCTCAATGACGTTGCCTGTACAGCGTGGAACACGCCAGGGGTGCCCCCTGTCCCCGTATCTGTTTGCCCTGGCCATGGAACACTTGGCGGTTTGGGTGCGGATGGACGCGCAAATCTCCGGCTTTGAGTGGGAGAATGGACTGGCCGATCGTATAGCTCTCTATGCGGATGACATCCTCTTTTTCCTGACAGACCTTGACCGCACGGGGCCCCGGCTACTCCGTATTATGAAGATATTTGGTAAGACGTCGGGTCTCTTCATGAACCCCCGGAAGTCTACCCTGTGGGTATTGGGGGGTCCGACTCAGTTGCAGGGGTGGGCGTCTCCGGTGCGGATGGCGGCGGGGGGGGCTTCAGTATTTAGGGGTGTGCTTATCAACTACTCCGGCGGTTTCTTGGGAGCGTAATGTGGTGCCCGTGTGGGAGCGTGTTTGCCAAGACATTAAATTGTGGACCCGCATGCCGCTCACCATATTCAGCCGGTCTGCGATTTTGAAGATGGTGGCCCTTCCCTGGCTTTTGTACCAGCTGCAGAATCATCCGTATATGATTCCACCGGGCTGGTTCCGTCGGGTAAACTCGACCCTGGGTCAGTTCCTGTGGGAGGGTGGGGTGGTTTGGGTGGCCATGCGGACGTGCTTCCTCTCAACCTATGAAGGGGGGCTGGCTACGTCAGATCTGCTTTCCTATTATCAGGCCTCCCACCTGCTAGTTCTGAATGAGTGGTGGTATGGGAATAGGAGGGACCCGGCATTCGCAGTGGAGCAACGGCTCATGGTCCCACACACACTACGCACCCTGTTATATTCCGCCACGCATTGGGTGCACTTGCCACCGGCGACGCAGGTAATCTTTCATATTTGGCGCCAGCCGCTGACACAAATTGGGTGGCGGAACTTGATCACGCGGGAAACCCCCCTGTGGCACAATGGGCGACTACCACAGATGGCGGCCCTGTCAGGGTTTGAGGGGTGGGATCGGATAGGCATCTCCACCATAGGCGATGTGGTGCGGGGGTGCGCCTTGAAGTCCTTCCAGGATCTTCAACAAGAATTCAGCATGCCGCGGACACAGTTCTATAGGTACCTCCAGTTCCGTCATGCACTCTCCCCCAGCCTAGCGGGCTTAGACTCCATAGCTGAATTTAGCCCAGCGGAAGCGAAGCTCTTCATGGGGGACCTACAAGAGCGGAAAATCTCCAAGATATACCGAACACTTGTCCTTCACAGCTCCCCCTCGCTCCAGCATCTCAAGGGGAAATGAGAGGATGATGTTGGCCCCCTCGATGAGACGGACTGGACGGAGGCGCTGGCCTCGCCCCGGGGGGCAGCCATAGCTATCCGACTATGCCTCATTCAATTTAAATACCTGCACAGGGCTTATTTTACCCTTAGGAGGCTGTGGCGGGCGGGCCTGATTGTTTCTCCGGAGTGTCTCCCATGTGGTCGGGAGGAGGGTTCCTTCTTTCACACAGTATGGCTCTGTGGGTCACTATCCCGTTTTTGGAGAGGGGTGTTGTCTTGCCTATCCGAGGTGTTGGGTTGGGATCTTCCCGCAGACCCTAAGTTAACACTTCTGCACGTCATGGACGATATTGGTAGCAATATATATAAGAGACATTTGCTGCTGTTGGGCCTTACACTGGCCAAGAGGGATATCGCCCGGGCATGAAAGGCTCCGGCAGCTCCCTCTCTGAACGTATGGAAGAGGGGTCTGGACTTTAGCATGGGCTTGGAGCTCCCCATATTTGCAGCTAGGGGGTGTCCCCGTAAACATTACAAGATATGGAAGCGTTGGGCAGACTACAGGGGTCTTCCCCTGGAGCCAGTTCCGGAGGAGCGGGAGGAGGCGTCCATCTAGTTCCCTGGAGGTGAGGGGGCGCGCACAGGGACTGGGGTCGGAACTGTCTAGCTTATGCTCATACAGGATGTCGCTTGTTAGATATGGTATGGTGCGGTCGGGGGGGATCCGGGAGTTGTGGGGGAGGGTTGGGGGTCTGTTTTTCAACTGAAGTGCATCTTCAAGTATCCTACTAATGTAAAATGTCAATGACATTATGGTTGCAATGCTTTGGCAGGTACCTCTGGGACTTCAGGGGCCTGCAATTTATGTGTTTGTTGACGAATAAAAACTATTTAAAAAAAAAAAAATACGACATCTTCAAAAAGGCCTCAGTTATTCGGAAATTATTCCCCTCTCAGAGGAGCCGAGGCTTGATATATTATGGTGGTTACACCACATGGAGGCTTGGAACGACCGAGCCCTCTTCAGAACGACTCCGGATATAGTGATCGAATCCGATGTCAGCCGGTGGGGTTGGGGAGCCCGTTGCGGTCAGTTGTCCAAGGGTGGCCGTTGGTCGCCGGAGGAACTTACATTGCATATCAACTGCCTGGAACTCTGGGCTGGTTCATTTCCGATCCGCTGTCTGTCCCCTCAGAAAACAGATTGTTGTATCCTACTTTGGATAAACAACATTTCGGCGGTCTGGTACGTGAACAAAGTGGACGGCACGAAGTTCCGCATGCTGGCAGAGATTGCCAAGGACTTCTGGCACTTTTGCCTCCAGAAAAGAATTTCGGTAGTGGCGGAATATCTTCCGGGCTACAGCAACGAGGTGGCGGATTGGCACTCCCGTCACTTGCAGGACTTGAGCGACTGGATGCTACACCCCCAGGTGTTCCAGAACTTGGACGACCTTTGGGGTCCCTGTCACATAGACCTGTTTGCGTCCCATCTCAACAGGTAGGTTCCCAGGTTTTACAACTGGCGTCCGGACCCGGAGGCTCTGGTCACGGATGCGTTCCTTCAAGAGTGGCCGACTTCCCTGTGCTATGCGTTCCCTCCGTTCATGATGATCCCCAGGGTTCTGGCGCGAGCCAGATGTCGTCGAGCGGAACTGATTTTGATCACTCCACTCTGGAGGGCACAAGCATGGTTCCTGGTCGTTCTGGAGATGCTCTGTGTGGTTCTAATCCTCCTTCCACGATTACGGAATCTGTTGCTGGACCCTCTACAGACTACTCATCCGTTAGTAGAGTCAGGTCAACTTCCTCTAGTAGCTTGGCGTGTTTCAGGGACAGATGGAAAGTCCCAGGCCTTTCAAAGGAGGCTGACAAATTCATCAACGAGGCCTGGTCAGCCAACACTCACAAACGGTATGCTTCCTCTTGGAGACGATGGTGTGATTGGTGCTCTCAACGGGATGTGGATCACGCTACAGCACATGTCTCTCTAGCTGCTAGTTTTCTGGCTTCAATGGCATCCTCGGACTTAGCCTACAGGACAGTGAACAATTTCTGATCGGCCATCTCCGCAGGGCATGTACCCGTGGATGGCAAACCACTTGGTGAGCATCCATTGGTGTGCAAACTGCTCAGAGGCGTTCGGATGGTTAAACCCCCTTGCCCAAAGTACTCGCAGTTATGGGACGTTTCTGTTGTCCTGAAATTTCTGGAAACCTGGCCTTCTAACAAGTATCTTTCTCGAAAACAGTTATCTGCTAAGCTAACTATGTTGCTTTGTCTTGTCTCTTGCAAGAGGGTTTCAGATGTTACAGCCTTAGACTTAGAGGGGTGTAGATTTTCCCCAGAAGTGGTGTCATTCAATATCTCACGGAGGACTAAGTGTAATGCCTCCTCAGTCTCTTACCCAGCTTTGCATAATAACCCGAAGTTGTGTGTTGTACAATGTGTCAAGGATTATGAAGTAAGTACTGCCGAATTCCGCACAGATATGCAGGGCCAATTATTGATTGCTCTTCAGAAACCCTTTCGCCCCGTGACTCCAGCCACCTTGTCACGATGGATGCGTTGGCTCATGAGCGAAGCGGGTATTGATGTTTCTAAATTTGGGGCCCATTCAGCCAGAGGGGCGATGGCGTCCAAGGCTTTTTCAGCTTGTGTCAGTTTGTCAGACATTATGAGTGCGGCCGACTGGTCTACGGAGAGTACAGTTAAAGCCTTTTATTATAAACCAATTGTTGATGTTGCTTCTGTAGTGGTGGCTAAGCTTTGAACAAGCATAATCGGAGCCTCCGGTCCTGACATAGAATTAAAAATGTGCTAACATTCGTGACAAGAATTTTCTATTCTATTAAGGACACGGAGGTGAGGATTATCCCACCCAAATGTTATGTTAACATTGGATACGATGTTTGCTAAATACCTAAAAGTATGTTATACTGCTGATACTTTTTTGTTCCCACTCCTTGCTGTTTGCCATAATGTTCACATTTTATGGAAGGGTGTTATTTCTATTCTTTTCAGGCGCTGATAACAAGTAATGCGTGAAGAAACCTTGGAGGAAGCGAAGTTCTTCGTGTCTCCACAATATTCTGTGGACATTGGACCGAGTCCCAGTTCAGTAGAGGCGCCCCGTTGGGCCTAAGGTTATCGTTCAGGAGAATGTTCCCAGTCTTCAGTCTATGCTTCAAGCACAGGTGGTGCATGGACTTAACTGTTATATGATTTACAAAGAAAGAGGACACTGTGCCGATGTTGGTACCTTATATACTTGGTACTCTATGGTTGGTCATGTGATTTTGTTATTGTTTTTCTATTGGCTGCTGTGAGCTTCTAGTAAAGAAATGAGAAGCGTAATCCTTGCCTCCATGTCCTTAATAGAATTGAAAATTCTTGTCACAAATGTTAGCAAATTTTTTATTTCATACTTGCCAATAGACCGGAGGCGGGCAGGGGACTCCAAACTTTTTGCAGCTAAAAATAGCTTTATTTTGTCTGTCTCCTTCCTGAAATACATTCTCGTGATTATTATTCTTAAATCTCCCACTATCCTGTCAATCGTTTATGTTTTAATTTTGTTCCAAGGAGGATGTGTAGTGTATCTGCTTGTGTTTTTCAGTGTAGTTTCTTGTGTTCTGCTGGGCCACATTCCAATTCCAATTCCTTGGTTGCTTACGCTTTAACTGGAATGTGAATCAGTTAAACACAGTTGGACGGAGAAACATGCACCCAGGTTGTATCTCCGCAATTAGACAGCACGAAAAGACTTATGTGACCTTTGAGTCTGTTTACTGAAGTATTTGGAACAAACGTATCACACTACACAAGAGGTCTTCAAACTGGGAGGTTGGCCCCTGAGAGGGGCCTGAATTAATCACGGGGGCATGCATTGACCAAGAGGATCGTCATGCTGAACAAAGTACTACGTTTTTAGTGGGACAAAACAGAGTGCCATTAAGCCACTCTGTAGTGGGGCATCGCAACATCTTTTGTCAATTATGTCCTGTATGGAAGTAGGTGTCAATAGAGAGGGGACGAGCATTCTAATGGTTCTAATAGCCCCTCACTCCCATTTCTGATAAATGATCACTCTGTGGATACTTTTTCCCTTCAGGGAGCCCATGCTGCCCATTATGGCATTCGTATTTGATTGCAAAAGGGATAACTAAGCAAACTTCATACATGCTGACAGATCTGATTTAGGCAAGAGACTAGCGATTTTTCAAGACAAAAATGTGTATTTTTTTATCTGCCTCCAGCCTAAAATTGCCTCTGCTTCACAGTATAAGTCAATGGGAAAAATACATTCACCGGACAGTTGTTTTCAAACTCTCTCACTTTTCAGTTTTAACATGTTGGCATGCCTGTAGGCTGTAGATGCAACGTTTGAATTATTAAATATTTTTAGTTGCCAATTTTATAAAGCAAGTGTGAAAGACATTTTTACACTCGGGGGCGCGGCATTAAAAAGTTTGAAGACCACTGCAACTATACCATCCTGTCTACTTTCACATTACCCAATCATTTGTTGATATAGTACGACAAAAATTCCAATCTAAGATGGCCGCCGCATTACATTGGAGACATATGCGTAGTAGTTTAAATATAGAAGAATGGTGTGTCGGGTTCCATCAGCCTCCATTACTCTATATGCTGTTGCGGCGGCCATCTTAAAACGACCTGTTATTCAGTAACTTTAACAAAGCAACTTTTCTAGTACATGAAAATCTGCAAGACCGTTGCATAATGACGGATATGTATAATTAATTGTAACTTAACAATACAGTTTCAACCATCAAGGAGCAAGGATTGATTAAATGCGTAGGTACTTCCAGCTTGTTTACTTAGTCGTGCTTTACTATTGTTATTTATATGCTCAGTTTACCGTATCCATCTCAGAATATTTTCAAAAAGTCCCTTTCTGCCATAGTTGCCTCGTATCAGAGTGAATTGTAGGTTTTTGTCCCAGTCTGCTGTAGTCCTATTTTTACATCCTATGAACGCAACTCCCCCTCATGCCCCTACTGGCGGCGCCTGCGCTCTTCGCCCAAATCCGCCCTATAGGAGTCGGTGGGAGAGAAGAACAAAAGGGGAGAGGGAAAACAATTGACTTAGCCGTGAACCCGGCGGCCCCGGGCCCGCCGCTCCCCGTATATACCGCGCCCTGGTCCCGGGCTCGGTCTCGGCGGGTAGGGGCCAGGCTCGGAGTGCCAATGTTTGTCGGCTTACGGTGGAGCCTGTCACAAGGCCCAGCCTGCATCTTGGGGCTGACTGGGACTGCTGTGCATACCTCTACAGAGCAGGAACCCTGCAATTGTGGCATAGCGCCTGGATCTCACCAGAAACTGGCCTGCTTGAAGGGGGGCAAACTACCTCTCAAGCCCTCCCTCTGGGGTTGCTGTCTCCAACTCTGAAAGTGAACTACTGGCTTCTCTACAAGTCAAGAATACTGCACCCCACGATTTCTGTACCCAGAGGGAACAACTCTTCCAGAATGTGAACAGTGACCTAATGTGGGAATACTGCATCAGAGACGCCAGGTCCTATATATGGGGTTATGTACTGCACGCACCACATCAACAGCTGGCCGAGAACACCGCACCGGCACTATCCATGAGCCTGGTTCTCCTGGCGCCCTCCTGCCGAACCTAAACACAAGGGGTCTAAAGTGCTTCCAAGGATTCAAAGCCGTTCTCATAATCGGGGACGCTGCACCAAAGAAATGCCATAAATCTGGAACACGACCTTCATTCAGAACGTCAACAGTGGGCGTGAATTGAGCACACTCCATCTCCAGTGGTACAAGTGCTATCACCGAACTAACAAAAAAAGAAGCTTTCGGCATCAAGAACGAACTCATCGTTTTAACACTGGAACACAACATGTACCACACCCATCACCGAATGGTTACCTTCGCCAGAATTACAATTACTTTATTTTGCTGAGAACAGGCCATTTGTATTACTTTGGCAGTATTTCCAACAAAAACATACACTCTATGAAATTTGAGAGCCGTGCGCATATTCCAGAGCCTGGAGGCTGGCACCAATGCTTGCCAAATTTCAGTTCATTACTTCTCCATCGGGAGACATGGTCATTATTGGCACTCATATCATGGCGTGAATTTGAGGGCTGCTTTCTGCTCATAGAAAATACTTTGGCCTTTTCGGGCTTCTCCTGTGGTACGACTGGTATCCAGACCTATTTTATTTATTTTAAAAGTTTTATATAGCGCCAGCTTGACCCGTAGGTATCAGAGCGCTTTACATACATACTGTAGAGAAAACCAGACGGAAATTGGTGAAGGAAGATTTGGGGGGGGGAGAGGTGGGTCATGCCACCATGAGAATGTAATATCCAATATCTCCCCTCTGAATACTGCACCTCTAGCATGTTACAATGCCCAACTTGTGTCCCAAAGCGTGGGTGCCTTGCTCCCACACAAAATCTGGACTGCTTTGCTTTCTTTTGGGTATGAATACCTAGTGCTGCACTTTAAAAAAATGTGAACCCTTATCCAGTACTTTAAGAACATGGTCTTTCCATCATCACATGTACGCCCCTGCAGAGATAAATATCCCACGTTTGTGTTCCCACCTGGGTCATCGTTTTCATTTCAAGCACACCCGCTTCAAAGGTTAATGCATCAGCAAGTGGCTTCTCCAGGCCTAATTTTTGTGCATGCTTTCCAGAGCAAATTGTGACTGCCACTAAAAGCATTACCTGCAATAGTCAGAAGAAGTTTGGCCATATATGAATAAGTGTGGAGGTTTTGTTTCAAAAAATATTTTGCATATCAGTGGATTTCAAACTTTTTATCAATACTGCCTCTTTAACTTGCAACAAAAGCAAAAAAATTTAACTAATGGATTACTGGAATTATCTGTAAAAAAAATATGTATTCATTTAATACTAGAAATTTAATTGTGGATGATCCTTGATCAACCAGTGATTATCTCCATGCAGTTCTTTTAAGCTAGTCTAAATTAATCAACCTCTCTGGAAATTTTCATACAGTTTAGATTGACTTACTATGGCATGCGAGGGTGGGCAGGTACTTGAGCCCTCGCTTAATGATTCAGATTGCACCCCCACAATGGTGAAAATGGCCTTTCGCAAAGCATACTCTATCAAGGACAAGTTACAGGCCATTGAGCGGGTGAAGAATGGGGAGAGGCAGGCCAGTGTTTCTCGTGATTTTGGGGTGCCAGGGGGCACATTGAGGGGCTGGCTGAAAGATGAGCAGAAGCTGCGCTGGTTTCTTGACCAGCTTGGTGGGGACGTGGGTACGCATCGTAAGAAGATGAGGCTGGCCAACGAAGAGGAGATTGACAGGGCAGTGTACACATGGTTCATTGCACTTCGCCAACAAGGAATTCCATTATCCGGTCCAATCATACAAGCGCAGGCTGAAGCCTTTGCTAGGCAAATTTATGGTGAAGACTGTACTTTTAAAGCCAGTCACGGCTGGTTTTGGCGTTGGCAAAAAAGGCATGGAATATCAAGTCAGCGTATCTATGGTGAGGCTGAAGTCAGGCCAGCTGAAATTGAACCAGTTGTGGTTTATCCAGAACAACCCAAAATTCCGATGAGTGATGGGGGATATGGCGATGAACAGATCTACAATGCCAACGTTACAGGACTTTATTGGAAACTGCTGCCTGACCAGAAGCAAGAGATGAAGCAAGTCAAACAAGTGGGAGGATTTAAGAAGGTGAAAGATAGGGTCACTATCTTGCTGGCTGCTAACCTCACAGGAAGCCACAAGCTCAAGCCGTTGGTGGTAGGAAAGCTGCAGGATCCTCCCAGTCTTCGACATCATAACCAAGACAAGTTCCCTGCTGTATACAGATATAGCAAGAATGCCTGGCTGACCCCTGAACTCTTACGGGAGTGGTTCTTTGACGAATTTGTCCCAGGAGTTAAACGTTATCTAAGAAGGTGCTGCCTTGCGCAGAAAGCTGTTCTACTTGTCAACCAGGTTCCACCACAACCAACTGATGAAGATCTGCAGACCCCAGATGGCAATATTCGTGTTTTGTTCCTCTCCAAAAACACTAGAAACAGAATCCCTTCCATGGATCAAGGGGTGATCTCTTCCTTCAAGCAACTTTACAAACGAGAGCTCCTGAAATTGGTTGTCTCTTGTGACAGCAGTCCCTGTGACTTTGTCAAATCCTTCATGTTGAAGGATATGATTTACCTTGCAGGGCAGTCATGGAATATGATTCAGGCTGGAAGTATTGAGAAGTGTTGGCTCTTTGGATTGAGGGCAGCATTTGAATCCAGTCCAACTGCAGAGACGGATGGAGAGGAGTATGGCAAAGTGTTTTCAGATCTGGCCAACCTTGCTGCCCTGGCATATAAGCGTCTGACACTTGAGGATGTGGCTGAGTGGGTGCACTTGGATGATGTAATCCCAGTGGTCGAAGACCCTGCGGAGGACAGGTTGGACGAGTCAGTTATAAGTGTTGTCATTGCTGGTGAAACACCAGGCGAGGATGAAAGCAGTGACATTGAAGCAGAAGGTGCTTTGGTGCCTTCAGCAAGTGAAGCAATAAAAGGACTAGAAACAGCCCTGCGCTGGCTAGAAACGCAGGACCCACGGGAAGTTGGGCCTTTAAAACTTGTACAACTCCGTTCTCTTATAACTACTGCCCAGCGACTTAAGCTGGCGGCTCAGCCAGCAACCAGAGCACCAGATTTCAGTAGCAGTTCCTAAGAATGTTGTTGACTTCAGTTGATGCCAGAGATAGTGCAGCTTTGTAGAGCTGGTTTATTATTGAGGAGATATACCCCCACTTATCAGTATACATTTTTCTGCCAATTAAATAACTTTTCTTCACTGTTATTGTCTCCGCACATTTTAGACTGTACTCCATAAGTATGATCCGACATTATCTGTGTTGATGAATACTGTTATATAGTTATTGTATGTTGACATACAGCAACTAAATGCTAAGCTATCATATAACCTTATTTAGTGTTGACGAGTAGCAGGATACGTTTTCTTTTTCTCCAGGCTGACCAGTTAGGTTAGTTTTCACAGGAAGACTTACAGAGAATAAACAATTACTTAAGAGAAGAAATGGAGCAAAAGTCTGCATTGGTCATCTATTGAAGTTAAGTTTTTAGTTTTAAAGAAAATTAATTTGCAGTGTGCAATGTTAATGGTATCAAATAGTCTGCATCCAAAAAACCCTTGTATTTTGAATGTGAATGTGTGTAGTTTGAACCTTGCTTGAATGCAACAGAGCACTGATCAAGGGAGAGCTCTTAGGTAGGATTCAAGGTTGTTTACAGTGAGGGTGGTAACTGGTGCGCTTCTATTTTGTGTTCTTTGTAATTTGTAATATATGTAAAGGTATTAGTTTAATGCAGCACTAATGCAACATGAGTGAGGTGCAGTTGGATGGTGCTTGCTTTTGTGAATGCTCCACCTGGACTGTGTGACAGACAGCCATAACTGACATTTACCCCTATGCGAGGAAGAGTCATGTCATGCCAGGACACCTCTAGGATGGCAGGAGGGAGTGTGTCTATTTATTTGCTGAGTTGGTTTTTCTATTCAGTTTCTCATGCCTTGTGACTCTTGAATAATGCATTCTGTATACTTCAGTGTTTTGCCTATGTGAGGAGCTTGTTTCCTATTTTGTCCATCTTCTGTTTCAAGATCTGCTATTAGGGTTTGATTTCTGGGTAGGTTGATGCTTTAAGGGTTGTGGCATCTGTAGAAATTGTAGTGTTAACTGTTGCAGTAAGTATTTCATGGCCATGTGCGTAACACTATTCTGAAAGCAGAAATGAAGTATGAACAAGAACCCAACCGTTCCTAGTTACCACACTTCTGCATTTTTGTCCAAAGGTGACAGTACACATTTAAAATATAAACTTCACTGTCGCATAGCGAAATTTCATATTCCAGTATCTGCCAAATGTTCAGAGGTATACTTGTTAGTGCTCATGACATTGTGGCCATTTGTTCTTGATCTTCAAAATGGTGTCCTTCAAGCACACTCTATGTAGGCTGCACCCTTATTAACAATAGGCTACACCATTTGAAAATGTACATTTCATTTGTATTTTCCATGTTGGTAACTGTGTTTGACAATCATAGTCGGTCTTCCAGCATGTTCAAATAGAATGCAACAGTTCTATGCTTCTGCGTAATGTCAATGCAACACAAAGTATGCTCTAATAAGTTTTTAAAGGATGGCACTAGTAAACATCCACGAGTAAACATCCTATAGGGATCAGCCAATCCAGAGGTGCTTCTTTTTCAGATAGTTAAGTAGTCAGAATTTTGGTAGGTATCTGACTCTTGAATATATAACATCAATAAGTGTATGCTGTCAACCATCGTCCTGAGTGGATTAATGGATCATTCTGTTTATCACCAGAACTCCTTGATGACAAACCAACTAGCATTAGAAAGATGATATCGAGGTTCAGAGAGGACAGGTCTTATCACTCTTCCAAAATGTTTTTAGTAAAAGGCAGTTTGGAAGCACAAAGCATAACCCATGTTGTTGCTATCTTTTAGTATGGCAGGCCCCAGGAGCGCAGAGTATCAACATCACTCGAGCGATCTACTCGGAGGACCTACATTTGCCTAAAATAATAGGTATTCGACCCAGCAGGATTTTTTGTTGGCCTGAAAAAGAAACGGCATAACACATTATACCAGAGGCCATTTGAAACAAGCTACACTGTAATTTAGACTGGCCAGTTAAAAAAAAGCCATAAGCACCCTTGTCTCACAGAGAGGACTATATTTGAATGGCCATTCTCCACAAGTGCATCAAGTTTTAAATTTCCATCTGAAGTGCAACTTTCTTAACTGTAGGACTTCTACAAAATTGATCATGGCCTTGACTGGGTGCTCTGCTTCGTTGAAATTCAGAGAACAGGAGAAATAATCTGTAATTTCGGATTATAGTCTGTAGGAAGACAGATTAGCTACATTTATAAATTTGTGCCCTCTCTCCAACTAAGTTTCTTGGTGAAGGAACATTTAAGATGGCCGATAAACATGGTGCAACCAGAACACCAGGATATGATATTCCATGTAAGAGATTAGGATTCTATAATAATGTGTGGTACAGATTATCTCAGTGTACAGTAAAATTATTTATATTACAAACAAAGATTTCTTGTACTTTTGCTGCAATAAACAGACCTGAATAGTTTATCCTCGTGCACAGCAGCCACTGTATACTGTTGCAGATCAAGTTTTTCTTGGATTACTAATACATTGAAGACAGTGTTTAGTATTTATGCTACAGCTCCGCTTGCTTGTGTCAGTATAAAGAGCTTTAGTTTTCCCAAAACTATCAAGAAATTGAGAAACCACTCCTCATGCCATACATTGCCTAGAACAAATTGATAATGTACAGCAAGAAAATGGTGAACTGTAAAAATGTTTTCTTTGTTATAGCAATTTTCGTTGGTTAGTGGTATACTATCCCATTCAGTTCCATAGTCAAGTCGGTCTGTGGTTTGGGAAAGCAAGTTTGTAAGGGATATTGCCCCCTCCCCGCCACCACATTAATTCGACATTGCGCTGAATTAAGATTGTGTTATACCAAAAGCAATGTTCTATATGCAAAACCGCTGGAATTCTGTGATTCTGAAGCTGTGCCATTTTGGACACAATTCTGGATTTATTGTGCTTGAAACAATCTAACACCTGTTGCATAATTAGCACGTTTCATCAAAAAATTATCAAGCTCCACCAGATCAAAAATAGTAAAAGCATCATACATGATGCTATTTAGGAACGTAGCTTTTTCACAGATTAATGGGTCATTTTTCCTTTATTAACCAGTGTATTCCGGTGTTAAACTGGTAGTAGTGAGGTGAAGTTTGTGTCCAAACAATATTGTGTATTGAAATGACCAAATAGTGAAATAATGTTGTGCCACATTAAGCCACATAATTTGAATTTTCTTGACACATGATTTAGTAAAGTTTACAAAAAGTGATGAATGGAATTCTTGAATTAATCTCAACCTCTGGTAATTACTAGGGCCGCATCCCAGTTCATTGTTATTTTGCACACCATGCCACCTCCGGTTGGACCCAGCCATATGCAACCCAGTCTTGACCCTGCTCCAATGGAACCAGTCCAACCCGAATGCCAGGCCAGGTTCTCACTGAACCGGGACTGGTTTCACCTTACTTAGAGCTCACAAGCCAGGAATAGGAATTCAGGCATTCATCCATCACTTTTTGTATGCTTGACATGATTTAGTAATACTTGCTGCAAAATGTGGTCCACAATTGAAGCATAATTTCGGTGCCTTTCACTGTTTCACAGATTTAGTATTAAATGTAGCCACATAGGTACTGGTTTACGGACCTTTTTGTCCAATAAATGGTACTTTACTAGATTTGCAAGGTTTGCAGTGAGGTGTGATTGTGGGCTTTTCTATGTGAAGCACACTCCATTAGAAAGTGAACCCCCTCAAGCTTGTATGCTTGTGGGTATTTAAATGTCTGTTGAAGGTAGTCTGCCACTTTCAGAATCACGTACATATGCTGCTGCCTAAGATAGTAGCATTTACTATTCCAGGGTGGGAAAAAGGAAATGCTGGTGAAATTCTGCATTTGCATATTTTACTCAGTAGAAAACTTCAAGAATCTTTGTGTATCTCTAACTTCCTGGAAATGTGCTCCAAATGTTAGAACAGCACTGATCACAAATTACATTTTCTGCCTAGGAACTTTATAAATCAAGTCCTATATTTGATGAGGATACGTTTGTTATTGTCAGTATGTAGCAAAGAATGAATGATCTGGATACTTTTTATCTTTGTCTACTCTCATGTTAGAAAGTTTGACTAGTAGAATTTGTAACCATGTGTTTATTTTCATTGCTGAATCACAGGAACGCCACGGCTCAGGTGTAACCCTGTTTTCTGTGAATCACAAGCCCTTTGTCAACTGAGAAAGTCATAAAGAAATATCTGTTAAGCATTCCTGCAGATTTTATGATGCGTTACCTGAAGAGGCAATTCAGTTGTAAGGTTGTGCCTTCCGAATGAAGAAGCATCTACCAACTAGGTAGACTTATTTGTTTCAATCACCAACAGCTATTGCTTGGTCCCTGTGTTAAGAGATCAGGTTGGACAAAACACCAGGCTTTCATGTTACGGAGGCTAGGACCAGAGAATGCTTTTTGTGCCGTAAACAAGGGTATATATTTTTGCCCAGTTCTCAACCTATAGAGCAAACAGGTGCCTGAGGAAGCTTAGATCCTCTACGTAAAAGTATTTAATAAATTAGTTGCACAGTCTGACCTAAGCACAGAAGAGGTCTTGGTACTCTCTTCTGGGTGTCTGGAGCCTGTCCAACTGTATTTTCTGACTGCCTAAGTGAATAACTTTTTCGCAATATATGCAGGGGCGGCTCCTCTGTTTGAGCAGAGGAGCGTCACCCCACTGAAATGCCCCCAGAGAGAAACACAAAATGGTAATAAAGTTAATTCATTACCATTTTATTTTTCTTCACCCTGTCCGGAACGGAGCGTCAGTCAGGGGCGTGGCTGCTGACTGGCAGCAGCAGAGAGCAGGGCACTTTCAATTTAAAGTGTGCATGTCTATTTAACTGTCCGTCTTGCGGCGGCCAGCTACACATGCACACTTTAAACTTCTCTAATACAGTTTTCTTAAGACAGCTAGGTTAGAGAAAGCCAAAGCCTCTAGAGGGCTGTGGAGTGCAGACTGAGGCCGCTCCTACCAATCCTCGAACTACTCTCATGCTGGTGAGAGCAGCGCTAGGATTGGTTTGGGAGTTTGGCGTCTGCATGCAGCGAGGAGAGAAGATTGAGGAGGATGTCGTGCTCGCAGGTAAGTGCTTTTAATTATTATATTTTTTTTAATATCCCACCCGCCCTACCACCCTCGGGACATGCCAGATGCCACTGAATATACGTAATTAGATCAAATAAGTTCAAAACAATAGTTTACTGTAAAGGGAGTCTTGGGTTGTTTTTTTACTTTTATGTTGTAAATATTAAGCGTAATTAAATAGAGCTCTTGAGCAGGGCCTGCTCTACAATGATCAACTGATAAACTTATCAAGCTCGTAGTAGATGGTGCCACTTTCTTATAACAGTCATTTTCAGATTGTTTATTACACTTCCTCCACTCCCTTACATGGCAAACAGAGCGTAGGAGAATCAGTGAGCATGTCGAATATGTTGATGGAGTAAAACTAGATTTAATGCTAATCTCTCAAAAAGTGCTTGCAGAAGGAGGCAGATCGTTGCAATTCTCTCTAGATACTATCACGCAGTGGTGGCTGCCTCGGAACAGGGGTGGTGGGTAAGGGGGGGATAATAAAATAAACTTACCTTCACCGCCGCACGCCTCTCCTCCATTTTCATTCGGTACTGGCAGCACCAGAAGCAGCCAGTCTCCCAGCCAATCACAACGCTGCGTGAATAGCCTCGTGATTGGTCTAGGTGGCCTTTTTGGCAACTGAAAATAAAAAAATAAAGAATAAAGCAAACTTACCTGCCAGTTGCATCCCAGACACAGCCTCTCCGCCGCCTCTCCTTTTCCCAGGAAACACCCGGGCTCCCAAACCCAATGAAAACGATGCAATGCAGCTTTGTGATTTGTTCCTCTAAGCCAATCGCAGCCTGCAGGCTCTTTTTAACCTGACCAATCCTCATTGACTTCAGCAGGGCACCCAACGCTGTACTGCACCTTTGCACAGTGTACCTCTTTTTGGTATACTATAAAAAGTGTACCTCTTTTTGGTATACTATATAAAGAGCCAGCTTCCTATAGGATAAAATGTTAGAAATGGATTTGAAAAAGGGCGAGTTTGGAGAAGAAATAGAATGATATTAACGGAATTGAAAAGGGAAAGTAGTACTTTGTTTTGTTGTAAATAGTGGTCCTGTGTGCTTTTTAGGTCGAGCCTATAGCGGCACCGCGCATGCGCTGCTCACTTTGCTAGGCATGCAGTATTCAGTATGGCGTGGAAGCTTCGCCCACTCTCCGCCCATCTTTTTCATTAGGTTTAGGTGCTAAATGCTACCTTCCGATTGGTTTTAGGCTTGTTAGCCCCTCCTCATGACGGCTATGTCATCATTTGTATCCTTCCATGGCTACTGGCCCCTTTACTCGGAACACTATTTTCTTCCCGTGCATCCCCCTGCCGCCTTCTGCAGTCCGTGACTTCTCGCCTCACTCCCGTTCGTGCCTTCCCGCCCGCAGTCCCGTTTCCAATGCAATAGGTCTTGTGTAAATGCTTGTTTACGTTACGCCCACCAAAAGTTAGTCTCCCTTGTCTCCAGACACTGATTGGTTGGTCATACAGTGACGTGCTTTGGAAGACTCTACTGCTGCTTTTGCCTTTTAGCTAAATAAAACGATTGGTTGCGTATAAACACGTGACCGTACAACCCCACCCAACCGACAGCTAGTCTCTAAGGCAGTGGTTGGCTAAAAATAAGGTCACGTGTCTCGGTTGCCCCACCCAGTCGTCTGTGCGTTTCTCGGCCCCAAGCAGTGAGCGGAAGATGGCAAAGACTTATGACTTTCTGGTCAAGTTACTGCTGATAGGAGACAGCAGAGTGGGGAAAACATGTTTGCGCTTCAGTGAAGACACCTTCAATACTACCTTCATCTCCACCATCGGTGAGCCTAGGGCGCAGCAGAGTAAATGGGAGCAGTGTGTGTGTTAGGGTGGGGCTTGAGTGTTTGGGGCAGTGGGATTTAGGGGCACTATGATGACGGGGGTATGAAAGTTGTGAGGTGGTAGAAAGGCAAGGAAACGGGCTTATAAGGCTTCACTGGTGAAAGGGTCCATTCTAGGGCGGCTTGTGTGGTCAGAGGATGGAGGCATGTGTATCACGAAGGGCTAGTGTGTATCGGGTGTGGGAGAATGTGTGTGTTCAGGGCCAGTGCCGGGGTCAAATCGCAGTATTTACGCCGTGGGTCCACAATGTTGTGCTGGCCTGAGCTTTGGGTGCTCTTTGGGTTTGGTGTTGCGGTAATGTTGAATGCGTGGGAACAGAATACTGCAGGGCTGTCTGTATCTGTCATGTTAATTGCACGGTTCCTATATTGTTGCGTCTTTGGCCATGATTATCAATGCTTAGACAATAAAACCTCATAATATTCCTGTGTGTAGGGTATTGTGCGTGGGCTCAGCATACTGAGCGGTGTTATAGAGGAGATCCTTGATTAGAATTTTGGGAGTGCTATTGGAGATTAACAACTGATCCTATAGGGCCCATCTAATCTACTCTTGAACTCTCTCCTATAACATATAGAGAGGCTTAAACCATGTCGGTGGTGATAAAGTTTTTAGAAGGTCATATGTGAAGAGGGTTAACCTTATTTATGCACATTTCGAGTCGAGAACATACAGGCCTTTTAGAACAATATACATTGTTTCTTATGTTTGTAGTGATTTGACCACTTAAATCGTGCTTTTGCACACCCATTAGTTCTGCTGCTGATGTGCTAAGGCTCTTACCATTAATACTCTTCTGAGTCGCAGGGAATGGAACCAGCAGAAGTTAACAGAAATTGCTACAAATTGCACTCTCATACAGTTCACTTCAAGCACTCTAGTGGAGGCGAGAAGATACATTCGATATCATTAGGTGAGTGATTAATACTCCACTGGCCTGAACCAAGACACAATTGATAGTCTTAAGCCAATGCCTGAAAGATGCTGGTCGAAGAAAGCCAATGGTGGAACGGGGTGGACCTAAAGACCACTTTATTTAGGTTGTGCTAGCAGTAGATCTGTTCGTCATCCTCACTGTTAATACCTATACTTAATAAGAGCCCAGAGAGCAAGCATTGTTTAATGCAAATACCATCATTGAGTGACCCACATTATCTTTTACAAGAATCCAGTGGTGACTGTGATCAGCATTGGAAAAATCAATAGCATGAAACCATTACAAGACTTACTTTGGGGAATGCATTTTTACTGCTACATGTAGTTTCTGTGGCATGACTGATATTTCTTTAGATCATATTGCTGTAAAAGTTAATCACATGACCTCTTCAAATTGCTCAAACTAAAGTGCTTGATAAATAACTTACTACGCATGTGCAGACTCCTGGGCAGATCATACATGCCAAATTAATTCTGCAGAGTGGGACACTTGATCCAAATGACAGTTGCATTGATCAAGTCAGAAAATTGGCAGCTGTAGGAGAAAGACGCCCAGGTTGAATGCAAAGAAAAACATTGGGCCTTGTTTAATACTGAAATAAACTTATGGCTCTAACCTGGTGAACAACAGCAATAATTTATTTTAAGAAAGTGGTTGAGATTGTTTCTCATTTTCCTTTAACCTTTTCAGTCTTCTTGTATTTGATCCTAAATTTTCTTCAACACTATGTGTGTACTTCTTAATCTCGTTCTGCATTAACTGATTGCACTCCACAGCTCTGTTCTCCAAAATATAGCAAATTTTAACATGGTTCTACATTTGAGATTTAATCTTGTAACCGTGTAGGGAACGTAACAAAAAAATTACGGTTTTCGCTTGTTTTGTTAGAAGAGAAGAAACATACAGCAGGCTTGTATTTCACTTTGACGACAAAGGGTTGAGGCTAACTTTTGCTTTGTTGACTTGGAGTAGGGTGGTGGGACAACAACAGTTCTACCACTCCACAGACACCACCTTCACTAGAATGCCTAGGTACCAAAGCCGACAAACACTGTCTACATCCAACGGCTGTTGGCACAGAAGCACCAGTAGACACCATTTACATCTGGCAGCCGAGAGATACTGCACATATCAGCATCCCTGCTGGCGAAAACATCACCAGCCACAGCCTGGCAGCCACCACACACCCCGTGGCCCTCCTCCAAAATTCCATTGTCCGATTCATTGCACAGCACATTGTAACTGCAGACGTTAGTCTGGGGTTAGTACCGTGTATAAGTAACAACGTATTACTGCACAGTGTCAGTGTGTGGCCTAATATGTGACTGACACATCCCACGAGATTGCCTTTTCCACAGCTGTGCCAGCCTGTGCTGCATGGCTTAATACTTATTAGGTCTCAAAAGCGAGACCGATTGCATTGCAAATGCTTGTTAGTTGGGTGGGATGGCTAAAAAAGGATAAGGTGAAAGTTTGAGATGAATGTTTGGGACTTCATAGTAGTCAGAAAGGTTTGGGATGAGAGGGGAGGGTTGGGAATGGATTTATTTTTATTTTTAATTGCAAAATGTATAATATAGATGATGCTGGGTAAAGTTATGTTTGCTTGATTAAACTCTTCTATGTAAATACACATGTACATTGAAGTTGCAATATTTACATGGTTTGCTGTCCACGTTTATCTTATGGTATATTTTTTATGGTTTCAAATAACTGTATTTAACTTTTATATACATAAATATATATGTGCCACTCTAAGTTATTAGTAGCAAGCATAATCCTGTATATATGCACTTGTATGTACATTGAAGTAGCAATTTTGACATGGTCCGATATACATATGTTTCTTGTGGTGTAATAAGGTTTTCCCATAATATAAATGTACCTACTCATAACAGGACATGTAGTTCAAAGGACAATGAGGTTTACTTGTATAACAGCTCTTTTCCATACAGTGAGAAGTATAATTTGTCATGTCGGAGTATACTTTTGCGTTATATTCTTGAGTTGCGAGTATAGTCGTGATGTGGGATGAGCCAGCTATTGACTAAACTTTTGAAGTGGAAAATAGTTTGTCCCTAGTTTGGCTGCTGAAACAGAGAAAGCTGTTCCATCCATGTTTTTTTCTTTTATGTAGAAATTAGGAGGCGTTGAGCCATTCTCGAGTGTGGGTTCCTTTCTTGTATAATTTGCCACATATTGCTTTGTAAGCGATAAAAAGCATCCTGAAGCAGGATATTCTGGTAACTAGTGTAGCGCCCTCAAGGCAGGAGACGTGTGCTTGGGGCATAACGTGTAGGAGGAGTCTAGCTGCAGTGTTCTGAATACTTTGTGGTCTTCTCATAAATAACAAAGTTGAACCGTGATACAGACCAATATCGTAGTCTAATTTTGATGAGACAAGAGAGTTGGTTTCTTAAACCTTGTGTGGGAATCCTAGGTGCCCGAAGATGCATCTTAGTATTTTTATTGTGAGAAAGCTTGATACCTTTATCCACTTGTGGTTTTATTGACAGTTGAGCATATGATGGTAATTCCAAGTTTTTTTTTTTTTTTTTTTTTTTACTCCGATATTTTTTGAGGTGGGCCTAGATTACCAGGCGCAGATAGGGACGTTGTGTGTGATCTTTGAGGTACGTAAGATTATGTTGGTTATTGTGAAAACGTCTGTACGGACCTCAGTCTAAAATGTGGTTCCAATCTGTCCATTTCCACATGCATCTTTGGCCCACAAGAGGGTATTCTTCTGTTCCACCTCATTGATTTCTCTTAGTTCACTGTTTGTGGCTCCACTACCAGTGAAGATTGTACTATTCATGTACTAGCTCCACTGTGACGAAATAGTTTCTGATGCTACTCCTCGACCTTCATTCTTCAGTTTAACAAGATAAATCTTGATTTTAGAAACACGCTTCATCTGAAATCTGAGGTTCTTGGAATGTATAGACTTCCTTGGGAATGCCCCTATCCTTTATATTGTCCTTGCTTTTTTATCCAGCTTAGGTTTGCTTTTTTTATGCAGCTTTTTAAAGGGCATGCCCTATTTTAGCAACCTGTTTAATGTGTTTTTGTCCTTCAAGGGATGTGAGATCCACCACTTGACAGTTGGTGTTCCCTGCGCAGTGGGGGCGATGCATAAATTTTCTGCACGCAACAGCGACGATGCGTCAGTTCCGAGAGTGATGCACCTATTCTGAAGTGTGACGGTTCCAAAGGCGATGCGCCAGGTTTCTCCACTTAGTAGAGGTGATGCGTCTATCTTCTCCACACAGTGGCAGTGATGTGTTGATTCTGAAGTGGCAGTTCCGAAGGCGATGCACTGTTCCTGTTCTCGCAACAGTGTCAATTCTGCTCTTGCAGCAGGAGATGCATCAGTTTCGCTGTGGCAAAACACCTTAGCCCACTTCTAAGGGTCCAGGACTGGGGCGGCACCTCTTGGCAGGGCAGACTCACAGATGGCAGAGTGCAGGAGCAGGATGATTGGGAGTCTTTTATGTCCCTGAGACTTCAATCAGGAGGCAAGCCCTTGGAGTAACTTTGGGCTGTAGAGATGCATGTCCAGTCCTCCTCACTCCCTGGCAAGACGGCAGCAGGTCAGGTCAGCACAGCAAAGCAGGAGTGCAGCAGAGTAGCAGTCCAGCTACTTTTGAAGTGAAGCCCTCCCCCTTCTTGCCATGGCTTCAGACTCACTACAGGGGGTTAAACAGTCCTTTGTGGGGGGATAAGACTCAGTCTAATCCGGTGTAAGTGTGATGCTGTGCCCTTCTTCTCCCTCCCATCCTGCCCAAGACAGCCCAACAGGTTGTGGATGGCCAATCAAGTCACACCTAAGCTCCCTTTGTGTGTGGCTGTCTAGAGGGAATGCCCAAAGCCCAGCTGTCATCCACCCCAGACGTGTATTGGAGACAGGCTGCAGGCACACAGGGCTAAGAGCAGAAAAATGCCATCATTCTAAAAGTGCGATTTTCAAATTGCAGTGATAAGTTTGGTTTTAATCGGAACATCTAATTTAATGAGTGTGTCCAGTATTTAGATCCTCCAAAATACAAGTCTAGCCTAAAACCTGCAATGTCAAATATATATTGCCTTCAGCTCCTCTTTGAAACTTTGTGAGCTAGTGCATCCACCTAAATTATTTTTCTTCAACGGAATGAGGATAATATTTAGAGTTGTGCTTTAATTGAATGTTTTAATGCATGTTATTAGCTAATTTACAAATCCCTCGGCCCTTTCGATCTCATAGCTGGTTACTAGCAAAAGATCACAAATCTACACAAATAACACTGTGGCCATGGGCAATCTTCCTCTAGAAGGCAATGAATTTGAAAAAGCTAGTGACCTGTGAGTTCCCGCTGTAAAACGGGGCTAGTGTCATGCAAGGGCAGACAGTGGTGTATGTCTCCATCTATGAAATGAAAATGTTTTTGTATAGCGCATGGCTACCCGTAAGCATCCCAGCGCTGCGGAGGTGGATAGAGGAACAGGTGGGATTATGGGAATAGCCATGTCTTCAGATGTTTGCGAAATGTTAAGTAGTTAGCTTCC
Source organism: Triturus cristatus (assembly GCF_964204655.1). Lineage (NCBI taxonomy): Eukaryota > Metazoa > Chordata > Amphibia > Caudata > Salamandridae > Triturus > Triturus cristatus. The sequence continues at coordinate 168,108,435 of NC_140587.1, forward strand.
TTGCGGATAAAGAGAGGAAGGGAGTTCCAAAGCTTAGAGGCGTTGTAAGAGAGAAGGTGGCCCCCTGTCCGGGCCTTCTTAATTCTGGGGACCTCAGCCAGATGGAGTTCATCTGAACAGAGGCTTCTGCTGGCTTTGTATGGTTTGATAAGGTTTTTGATGATAGGAGGACCCTTGTCCTAAAGGCTTTTATGCGCGATACAGAGGGCCTTGAAATGTATTCTCTCCTGTATCGGGAGTCAATGAAGTGCTCTTAGGGCAGGCTTGGCCGAGCAGCGTTTTTTTGTGCCCGTGAGAAGTCTTGCCACCAAATTTTGGACCACCTGTAGTTTAGAAATGACTGAGTTGGGAGCACCAGGTAAAGGGCATTACCGTAGTCCAGCCTGGAAAGGATGAGCTCCTGAATTAGTAGCTTTCTAGAGTGGCAAGGTAGAAGAGGAAGTACTTTTTGTGTGGTACACAGCAGTCCATAGCAGGTGGTGGCGGTGGTTTTTCTGGCTTGGGTTCTAAAGGTCAGATAGTGGTCGAGCCAGATGCCCAGGCTCTTTATTTCCTGTTTTGGTGTTGGTGCATGCCCCATGCAAGTCGGCCACAGAGTGTTAGGATTAAAAATTGCTTGGTTGCCCAACAGCATGAGCTCAGTCTTGTCATCGTTGAGTTTGAGGTGGGATGACCTCATCCAGCTAGCGACTTCTTTGAGACAGGACCACAGGTTCGTGGGGAGCTGCTCTGCCTGGTTCAATGCCACGATAAGCAGGGTGTCGTCCATGTAGGTAACTAGTTGAAATCCAAAAGGGGCTACTATCTCTGCTAGTGGAGACATGTACATGTTAAAAAGTGTGGGGCTCAGAGACTAGCCCTGGGGAATCCCACATTGGAGCGGCACTGGTTGGGACCGGGTGTTGCCTTCGAATACCTGGAAGAATCTTTCTTCCAGGAATGATTTCAACCAGGACGGGGCCATACCTGTCACTCCCACTTTTTTGAGACGGTGTACCAAGATGCGGTGGTTCACCGTGTCAAAGGCTGCACTTAGGTCCAGGAGGATGATAGCTGAGGACCCTTCCGAATCAAGAATCTTTCTGGACTCCTCCACCACTGCTATCAGTGCAGTCTCGGTGCCCTGGCCAGGGCGGAAACCAGTCTGAGATGAGTGGAGCAGTTTCGAGGTTTCGAGGTGCGCAGAAAGTAGGCGATTGACATATTTCTCGGCAACCTTGCTAATTCCAGGGAGTAAGGAGATGGGACGGTAATTTCCCATCACCGTGGGTTCTAAGTGTTTTTTTTAATAATGCCTTTACCATGGCATTTTTCCAGTCTTGAGGGACTGTGCCCGAAGCCAGAGAGGCATTGATTCAGTTAGTGATGGGAGAGATGATGGAGGGTGATGCCAACTTCAGGATGTTGAGGGGGGCAAGGTCGAGCGGAGAGCCGCTCTTGATCGAGTCTAGGATGGGGGAGAAGTTTCTCGGTGAGTGGAACAAATGATTCTAGGTAAGGGGCGTTGGTCTGAGGTTCTGGTTCAAGGAGCTCAGTGTTAGTGAGTGGGAGGAGGTTAAGAATATTTTGGATTTTGGTGGAGAAGAAGCCTGCTAATTCCTCGCATCAGAGGCCAGACGGGTCAGGGACTTCGGGGGAGGGGGCTCGGGAACTTTCATAAGTTTTTTTACTATCCAAAATTTTTCTCTGGAGGAGTTGGAGGAGGCCAGGATTTTTTCCTCGTAATAGGCAGCCTGGGTTGCTTTTAGTGTGGCTTTGTAGGAGGCAACGGACGCCCTGTATTCTGGTTTTTCTTTCGCTTGCAAAGTTTTTTTCTCCATACTCTTTCTAGTCTTTTGCACAGTTTCAGCTTGCAAGTTCGGGGGTGAACCTGGGGGATTTATTATGGCCGTTTTTTTTAGTATTGTTTTCCTGGGCAGTACTAAATCTAGTGAATTCTCTATCCACGAGGAGAACTTTCTGTTAGCTACTGAGAGGTCCTCTACGATCAATTTGGGCCAGCAGCGAGCTTGCATGTGTGATGCTAGCGCGGGGAGGATGGGTGTCATGAGAAAGGGACTAGGAAGTGGTCTGACCAAGGGAGGGGGATGGGCTCCTTCCCTTTTAATTCTGCTATGCTTGAAAAAAATAGGGTCCAGAAGATGACCTTTCGTGTGAGTGGCTTGGTGAATCTTTAGGTGTAACTGGTAGGCGGCGAGATCGTGAGCAAGGTCGTCGGCCACTTTGTCTAAGGGGTCATCAAAATAAAAATTGAAATGTCCAAGAAGGCTAAAGTTGGGCGATGCACTGGCAAGATTTAGGACAGTTTCAAGTAGCGAGCTGCAGAATTGGCCCTGTGCTCCTGGGGCGCGGTAAAGGAGAATGCCAGCAAAAGTGAGTGAGGGGGTGAATTCGATGGAAAATTGGGCATTTTCGCAGTCTAGGAGGGGGCTATCCAAGATGCGGCAGATTAAATGGTCTTTAAGCCTCCAAACAAAAGAAGAGAAACCCTTGATAGCCAAAAAGGACAAGGTAGTTTTAAAACTGAACAAAAGTTTATTTCCCTTTCATACTATCTTCGTATTTTTACACTACTTTTTGAGCACAGCAATTGTCAAGGAAGTACACATAGGGGAAAATACACAACAAAATTAAACATTTAAGGAGAAACTGACACTCAAAAACCACAATCTGTTTCACTATCCCATCCAGGGATTAAGATTTATTAAAAATGATTTGTAAAACTCATTTTTAAAACCCCATTAATCAAGAATCATATATACACATTTAATAATCAAAACTCATAAATCATTTCATTCTACTTGTATGTATAAAATAACAAAATCTGTCAACGTGACGTTTTGGTGGAAATTGGATTGGTTCACACCTCCTTCAGGACATACATAGTATAGTCAAGAATTTAAAACTGATGGTCTCCAAGTATATAGGAACCCTTTATAGCTTCCTCTATAGGTGGTATGAAAGAATCTGATTCCTACTGAAACACCCTGTTGATTTTGGTTGATACGTTCAGAGGGCAGGGAATACCCTATTACCCAACCCAAATATCTGACCCCTTGGGTGATGGTCAAACTCTGCGCTCAACATGAAATACCAAATGCATTCACCCAACATTACAGAGAGTTATTTAAGAAGCGCGACCAGACGCCTGAGCGTACTATGCAAGCCTTCCTTTTTAGGGTGACGCTCTCGCAACTAACAGCCAAAGATATGTAGACTCTGAGGGGGAGGCAATTACTCAGCCTAATATCAGGGGAGGTACTGAAGAGCTGTCGAGAGACAAATAGACTGGCTCAGATTGGCACCTATTTATCCCCCCCCAGTGCCTAGACTGACGGTAATGTACACAGAGGCTTTTGAACAGTGGTACCTGCGTGATACCACAAGAAAGACTTTAATAGCCTCTATTCTCAAACCCTTGGCTGAAACATTAATGTTATAGGCCTCTATCCATGCACAATTCGGATTATAAAATCCCGAGTAAGGAGTTGGCTACCATTTACAAACGTTGGTACAAGACTACCTCAGAGCAGTTATGAATTGGACGTCCCTTTGCATTGGATGGGGCAAATGGGTCTCCCTGTTCTACACCGCTCCACAGGCCCGCACGGGTTGCTGCATCTCGGAACCTTTCACAATATACTGGTAAAAGATAGGGCTGTTCGCAGTCACCTACGTGGTTTGTTTTAGCAATTAAGCCATTGGCCAGTCTTTTGAGGAATGAAGGATGGGGTAGGAGCATTTGTTATCATGATAGAGAGCGTCTTTTGTTGCTGTAAGCTTACGATATGCTACTGTACCCAAGAGAGGCCCAAACAGGGATCCTGTGGAGTGCGACCACACTGGAGGAACTGGGTGCGATGTCAGGGCTGTGCACAAACTGGAGGAAGCCCAGCACTTGGGGATCCAATGGGAACCCAGATCTTTTAGATATTTAGGGATCAGAGTATACAACTCCAACATGGATACATGAGAGGGTAATCTACAGACCTTGAAGGGGAATATGGCATTCTGCGGATGCTAATATTACCCACCGTGGCCAGAATCTGTTGCTGAAAAGTTCTCCTAACTTTTGTTATCATCATACGCTCTCCCCTTAAATGTAAGATACAAGCTTCCTGCATCTAAAGCCCTAACAAGCAATACGATTTGAAGAACTACTACCATGCCAAACAGTGTAACAACCCACATTCATCCTGCCAGACAAAAGTCGTACATTTGTGCCACTGCAGTTAAATCACAAAATTAAATTTTAAGTGAGGGTATACCACCAATCCCTATAATTCTATCTGCAGTGTTCTGAATACTTTGTGGTCTTCTCATAAATAACAAAGCTGAACCGTGATACAGACCAATATCGTAGTCTAATTTTGATGAGACAAGAGAGTTGGTTTCTTAAACCTTGTGTGGGAATCCTAGGTGCCCGAAGATGCATCTTAGTATTTTTATTGTGAGAAAGCTTGATACCTTTATCCACTTGTGGTTTTATTGACAGTTGAGCATATGATGGTAATTCCAAGTTTTTTTTTTTTTTTTTTTTAACTCCGATATTTTTTGAGGTGGGCCTAGATTACCAGGCGCAGATAGGGACGTTGTGTGTGATCTTTGAGGTACGTAAGATTATGTTGGTTATTGTGAAAACGTCTGTACGGACCTCAGTCTAAAATGTGGTTCCAATCTGTCCATTTCCACATGCATCTTTGGCCCACAAGAGGGTATTCTTCTGTTCCACCTCATTGATTTCTCTTAGTTCACTGTTTGTGGCTCCACTACCAGTGAAGATTGTACTATTCATGTACTAGCTCCACTGTGACGAAATAGTTTCTGATGCTACTCCTCGACCTTCATTCTTCAGTTTAACAAGATAAATCTTGATTTTAGAAACACGCTTCATCTGAAATCTGAGGTTCTTGGAATGTATAGACTTCCTTGGGAATGCCCCTATCCTTTATATTGTCCTTGCTTTTTTATCCAGCTTAGGTTTGCTTTTTTTATGCAGCTTTTTAAAGGGCATGCCCTATTTTAGCAACCTGTTTAATGTGTTTTTGTCCTTCAAGGGATGTGAGATCCACCACTTGACAGTTGGTGTTCCCTGCGCAGTGGGGGCGATGCATAAATTTTCTGCACGCAACAGCGACGATGCGTCAGTTCCGAGAGTGATGCACCTATTCTGAAGTGTGACGGTTCCAAAGGCGATGCGCCAGGTTTCTCCACTTAGTAGAGGTGATGCGTCTATCTTCTCCACACAGTGGCAGTGATGTGTTGATTCTGAAGTGGCAGTTCCGAAGGCGATGCACTGTTCCTGTTCTCGCAACAGTGTCAATTCTGCTCTTGCAGCAGGAGATGCATCAGTTTTGCTGTGGCAAAACACCTTAGCCCACTTCTAAGGGTCCAGGACTGGGGCGGCACCTCTTGGCAGGGCAGACTCACAGATGGCAGAGTGCAGGAGCAGGATGATTGGGAGTCTTTTATGTCCCTGAGACTTCAATCAGGAGGCAAGCCCTTGGAGTAACTTTGGGCTGTAGAGATGCATGTCCAGTCCTCCTCACTCCCTGGCAAGACGGCAGCAGGTCAGGTCAGCACAGCAAAGCAGGAGTGCAGCAGAGTAGCAGTCCAGCTACTTTTGAAGTGAAGCCCTCCCCCTTCTTGCCATGGCTTCAGACTCACTACAGGGGGTTAAACAGTCCTTTGTGGGGGGATAAGACTCAGTCTAATCCGGTGTAAGTGTGATGCTGTGCCCTTCTTCTCCCTCCCATCCTGCCCAAGACAGCCCAACAGGTTGTGGATGGCCAATCAAGTCACACCTAAGCTCCCTTTGTGTGTGGCTGTCTAGAGGGAATGCCCAAAGCCCAGCTGTCATCCACCCCAGACGTGTATTGGAGACAGGCTGCAGACACACAGGGCTAAGAGCAGAAAAATGCCATCATTCTAAAAGTGCGATTTTCAAATTGCAGTGATAAGTTTGGTTTTAATCGGAACATCTAATTTAATGAGTGTGTCCAGTATTTAGATCCTCCAAAATACAAGTCTAGCCTAAAACCTGCAATGTCAAATATATATTGCCTTCAGCTCCTCTTTGAAACTTTGTGAGCTAGTGCATCCACCTAAATTATTTTTCTTCAACGGAATGAGGATAATATTTAGAGTTGTGCTTTAATTGAATGTTTTAATGCATGTTATTAGCTAATTTACAAATCCCTCGGCCCTTTCGATCTCATAGCTGGTTACTAGCAAAAGATCACAAATCTACACAAATAACACTGTGCCCATGGGCAATCTTCCTCTAGAAGGCAATGAATTTGAAAAAGCTAGTGACCTGTGAGTTCCTGCTGTAAAACGGGGCTAGTGTCATGCAAGGGCAGACAGTGGTGTATGTCTCCATCTATGAAATGAAAATGTTTTTGTATAGCGCATGGCTACCCGTAAGCATCCCAGCGCTGCGGAGGTGGATAGAGGAACAGGTGGGATTATGGGAATAGCCATGTCTTCAGATGTTTGCGAAATGTTAAGTAGTTAGCTTCCTTGCGGATAAAGAGAGGAAGGGAGTTCCAAAGCTTAGAGGCGTTGTAAGAGAGAAGGTGGCCCCCTGTCCGGGCCTTCTTAATTCTGGGGACCTCAGCCAGATGGAGTTCATCTGAACAGAGGCTTCTGCTGGCTTTGTATGGTTTGATAAGGTTTTTGATGATAGGAGGACCCTTGTCCTAAAGGCTTTTATGCGCGATACAGAGGGCCTTGAAATGTATTCTCTCCTGTATCGGGAGTCAATGAAGTGCTCTTAGGGCAGGCTTGGCCGAGCAGCGTTTTTTTGTGCCCGTGAGAAGTCTTGCCACCAAATTTTGGACCACCTGTAGTTTAGAAATGACTGAGTTGGGAGCACCAGGTAAAGGGCATTACCGTAGTCCAGCCTGGAAAGGATGAGCTCCTGAATTAGTAGCTTTCTAGAGTGGCAAGGTAGAAGAGGAAGTACTTTTTGTGTGGTACACAGCAGTCCATAGCAGGTGGTGGCGGTGGTTTTTCTGGCTTGGGTTCTAAAGGTCAGATAGTGGTCGAGCCAGATGCCCAGGCTCTTTATTTCCTGTTTTGGTGTTGGTGCATGCACCATGCAAGTCGGCCACAGAGTGTTAGGATTAAAAATTGCTTGGTTGCCCAACAGCATGAGCTCAGTCTTGTCATCGTTGAGTTTGAGGTGGGATGACCTCATCCAGCTAGCGACTTCTTTGAGACAGGACCACAGGTTCGTGGGGAGCTGCTCTGCCTGGTTCAATGCCACGATAAGCAGGGTGTCGTCCATGTAGGTAACTAGTTGAAATCCAAAAGGGGCTACTATCTCTGCTAGTGGAGACATGTACATGTTAAAAAGTGTGGGGCTCAGAGACTAGCCCTGGGGAATCCCACATTGGAGCGGCACTGGTTGGGACCGGGTGTTGCCTTCGAATACCTGGAAGAATCTTTCTTCCAGGAATGATTTCAACCAGGACGGGGCCATACCTGTCACTCCCACTTTTTTGAGACGGTGTATCAAGATGCGGTGGTTCACCGTGTCAAAGGCTGCACTTAGGTCCAGGAGGATGATAGCTGAGGACCCTTCCGAATCAAGAATCTTTCTGGACTCCTCCACCACTGCTATCAGTGCAGTCTCGGTGCCCTGGCCAGGGCGGAAACCAGTCTGAGATGAGTGGAGCAGTTTCGAGGTTTCGAGGTGCGCAGAAAGTAGGCGATTGACATATTTCTCGGCAACCTTGCTAATTCCAGGGAGTAAGGAGATGGGACGGTAATTTCCCATCACCGTGGGTTCTAAGTGTTTTTTTTAATAATGCCTTTACCATGGCATTTTTCCAGTCTTGAGGGACTGTGCCCGAAGCCAGAGAGGCATTGATTAAGTTAGTGATGGGAGAGATGATGGAGGGTGATGCCAACTTCAGGATGTTGAGGGGGGCAAGGTCGAGCGGAGAGCCGCTCTTGATCGAGTCTAGGATGGGGGAGAAGTTTCTCGGTGAGTGGAACAAATGATTCTAGGTAAGGGGCGTTGGTCTGAGGTTCTGGTTCAAGGAGCTCAGTGTTAGTGAGTGGGAGGAGGTTAAGAATATTTTGGATTTTGGTGGAGAAGAAGCCTGCTAATTCCTCGCATCGGAGGCCAGACGGGTCAGGGACTTCGGGGGAGGGGGCTCGGGAACTTTCATAAGTTTTTTTACTATCCAAAATTTTTCTCTGGAGGAGTTGGAGGAGGCCAGGATTTTTTCCTCGTAATAGGCAGCCTGGGTTGCTTTTAGTGTGGCTTTGTAGGAGGCAACGGACGCCCTGTATTCTGGTTTTTCTTTCGCTTGCAAAGTTTTTTCTCCATACTCTTTCTAGTCTTTTGCACAGTTTCAGCTTGCAAGTTCGGGGGTGAACCTGGGGGATTTATTATGGCCGTTTTTTTTAGTATTGTTTTCCTGGGCAGTACTAAATCTAGTGAATTCTCTATCCACGAGGAGAACTTTCTGTTAGCTACTGAGAGGTCCTCTACGATCAATTTGGGCCAGCAGCGAGCTTGCATGTGTGATGCTAGCGCGGGGAGGATGGGTGTCATGAGAAAGGGACTAGGAAGTGGTCTGACCAAGGGAGGGGGATGGGCTCCTTCCCTTTTAATTCTGCTATGCTTGAAAAAAATAGGGTCCAGAAGATGACCTTTCGTGTGAGTGGCTTGGTGAATCTTTAGGTGTAACTGGTAGGCGGCGAGATCGTGAGCAAGGTCGTCGGCCACTTTGTCTAAGGGGTCATCAAAATAAAAATTGAAATGTCCAAGAAGGCTAAAGTTGGGCGATGCACTGGCAAGATTTAGGACAGTTTCAAGTAGCGAGCTGCAGAATTGGCCCTGTGCTCCTGGGGCGCGGTAAAGGAGAATGCCAGCAAAAGTGAGTGAGGGGGTGAATTCGATGGAAATTGGGCATTTTCGCAGTCTAGGAGGGGGCTATCCAAGATGCGGCAGATTAAATGGTCTTTAAGCCTCCAAACAAAAGAAGAGAAACCCTTGATAGCCAAAAAGGACAAGGTAGTTTTAAAACTGAACAAAAGTTTATTTCCCTTTCATACTATCTTCGTATTTTTACACTACTTTTTGAGCACAGCAATTGTCAAGGAAGTACACATAGGGGAAAATACACAACAAAATTAAACATTTAAGGAGAAACTGACACTCAAAAACCACAATCTGTTTCACTATCCCATCCAGGGATTAAGATTTATTAAAAATGATTTGTAAAACTCATAATGTTTAAAACCCCATTAATCAAGAATCATATATACACATTTAATAATCAAAACTCATAAATCATTTCATTCTACTTGTATGTATAAAATAACAAAATCTGTCAACGTGACGTTTTGGTGGAAATTGGATTGGTTCACACCTCCTTCAGGACATACATAGTATAGTCAAGAATTTAAAACTGATGGTCTCCAAGTATATAGGAACCCTTTATAGCTTCCTCTATAGGTGGTATGAAAGAATCTGATTCCTACTGAAACACCCTGTTGATTTTGGTTGATACGTTCAGAGGGCAGGGAATACCCTATTACCCAACCCAAATATCTGACCCCTTGGGTGATGGTCAAACTCTGCGCTCAACATGAAATACCAAATGCATTCACCCAACATTACAGAGAGTTATTTAAGAAGCGCGACCAGACGCCTGAGCGTACTATGCAAGCCTTCCTTTTTAGGGTGACGCTCTCGCAACTAACAGCCAAAGATATGTAGACTCTGAGGGGGAGGCAATTACTCAGCCTAATATCAGGGGAGGTACTGAAGAGCTGTCGAGAGACAAATAGACTGGCTCAGATTGGCACCTATTTATCCCCCCAGTGCCTAGACTGACGGTAATGTACACAGAGGCTTTTGAACAGTGGTACCTGCGTGATACCACAAGAAAGACTTTAATAGCCTCTATTCTCAAACCCTTGGCTGAAACATTAATGTTATAGGCCTCTATCCATGCACAATTCGGATTATAAAATCCCGAGTAAGGAGTTGGCTACCATTTACAAACGTTGGTACAAGACTACCTCAGAGCAGTTATGAATTGGACGTCCCTTTGCATTGGATGGGGCAAATGGGTCTCCCTGTTCTACACCGCTGCACAGGCCCGCACGGGTTGCTGCATCTCGGAACCTTTCACAATGTACTGGTAAAAGATAGGGCTGTTCGCCGTCACCTACGTGGTTTGTTTTAGCAATTAAGCCATTGGCCAGTCTTTTGAGGAATGAAGGATGGGGTAGGAGCATTTGTTATCATGATAGAGAGCGTCTTTTGTTGCTGTAAGCTTACGATATGCTACTGTACCCAAGAGAGGCCCAAACAGGGATCCTGTGGAGTGCGACCACACTGGAGGAACTGGGTGCGATGTCAGGGCTGTGCACAAACTGGAGGAAGCCCAGCACTTGGGGATCCAATGGGAACCCAGATCTTTTAGATATTTAGGGATCAGAGTATACAACTCCAACATGGATACATGAGAGGGTAATCTACAGACCTTGAAGGGGAATATGGCATTCTCGGATGCTAATATTACCCACCGTGGCCAGAATCTGTTGCTGAAAAGTTCTCCTAACTTTTGTTATCATCATACGCTCTCCCCTTAAATGTAAGATACAAGCTTCCTGCATCTAAAGCCCTAACAAGCAATACGATTTGAAGAACTACTAGCCTGCCAAACAGTGTAACAACCCACATTCATCCTGCCAGACAAAAGTCGTACATTTGTGCCACTGCAGTTAAATCACAAAATTAAATTTTAAGTGAGGGTATACCACCAATCCCTATAATTCTATCTGCAGTGTTCTGAATACTTTGTGGTCTTCTCATAAATAACAAAGTTGAACCGTGATACAGACCAATATCGTAGTCTAATTTTGATGAGACAAGAGAGTTGGTTTCTTAAACCTTGTGTGGGAATCCTAGGTGCCCGAAGATGCATCTTAGTATTTTTATTGTGAGAAAGCTTGATACCTTTATCCACTTGTGGTTTTATTGACAGTTGAGCATATGATGGTAATTCCAAGTTTTTTTTTTATTTTTTTTTTTTAACTCCGATATTTTTTGAGGTGGGCCTAGATTACCAGGCGCAGATAGGGACGTTGTGTGTGATCTTTGAGGTACGTAAGATTATGTTGGTTATTGTGAAAACGTCTGTACGGACCTCAGTCTAAAATGTGGTTCCAATCTGTCCATTTCCACATGCATCTTTGGCCCACAAGAGGGTATTCTTCTGTTCCACCTCATAGATTTCTCTTAGTTCACTGTTTGTGGCTCCACTACCAGTGAAGATTGTACTATTCATGTACTAGCTCCACTGTGACGAAATAGTTTCTGATGCTACTCCTCGACCTTCATTCTTCAGTTTAACAAGATAAATCTTGATTTTAGAAACACGCTTCATCTGAAATCTGAGGTTCTTGGAATGTATAGACTTCCTTGGGAATGCCCCTATCCTTTATATTGTCCTTGCTTTTTTATCCAGCTTAGGTTTGCTTTTTTTATGCAGCTTTTTAAAGGGTATGCCCTATTTTAGCAACCTGTTTAATGTGTTTTTGTCCTTCAAGGGATGTGAGATCCACCACTTGACAGTTGGTGTTCCCTGCGCAGTGGGGGCGATGCATAAATTTTCTGCACGCAACAGCGACCATGCGTCAGTTCCGAGAGTGATGCACCTATTCTGAAGTGTGACGGTTCCAAAGGCGATGCGCCAGGTTTCTCCACTTAGTAGAGGTGATGCGTCTATCTTCTCCACACAGTGGCAGTGATGTGTTGATTCTGAAGTGGCAGTTCCGAAGGCGATGCACTGTTCCTGTTCTCGCAACAGTGTCAATTCTGCTCTTGCAGCAGGAGATGCATCAGTTTTGCTGTGGCAAAACACCTTAGCCCACTTCTAAGGGTCCAGGACTGGGGCGGCACCTCTTGGCAGGGCAGACTCACAGATGGCAGAGTGCAGGAGCAGGATGATTGGGAGTCTTTTATGTCCCTGAGACTTCAATCAGGAGGCAAGCCCTTGGAGTAACTTTGGGCTGTAGAGATGCATGTCCAGTCCTCCTCACTCCCTGGCAAGACGGCAGCAGGTCAGGTCAGCACAGCAAAGCAGGAGTGCAGCAGAGTAGCAGTCCAGCTACTTTTGAAGTGAAGCCCTCCCCCTTCTTGCCATGGCTTCAGACTCACTACAGGGGGTTAAACAGTCCTTTGTGGGGGGATAAGACTCAGTCTAATCCGGTGTAAGTGTGATGCTGTGCCCTTCTTCTCCCTCCCATCCTGCCCAAGACAGCCCAACAGGTTGTGGATGGCCAATCAAGTCACACCTAAGCTCCCTTTGTGTGTGGCTGTCTAGAGGGAATGCCCAAAGCCCAGCTGTCATCCACCCCAGACGTGTATTGGAGACAGGCTGCAGGCACACAGGGCTAAGAGCAGAAAAATGCCATCATTCTAAAAGTGCGATTTTCAAATTGCAGTGATAAGTTTGGTTTTAATCGGAACATCTAATTTAATGAGTGTGTCCAGTATTTAGATCCTCCAAAATACAAGTCTAGCCCAAAACCTGCAATGTCAAATATATATTGCCTTCAGCTCCTCTTTGAAACTTTGAGAGCTAGTGCATCCACCTAAATTATTTTTCTTCAACGGAATGAGGATAATATTTAGAGTTGTGCTTTAATTGAATGTTTTAATGCATGTTATTAGCTAATTTACAAATCCCTCGGCCCTTTCGATCTCATAGCTGGTTACTAGCAAAAGATCACAAATCTACACAAATAACACTGTGGCCATGGGCAATCTTCCTCTAGAAGGCAATGAATTTGAAAAAGCTAGTGACCTGTGAGTTCCTGCTGTAAAACGGGGCTAGTGTCATGCAAGGGCAGACAGTGGTGTATGTCTCCATCTATGAAATGAAAATGTTTTTGTATAGCGCATGGCTACCCGTAAGCATCCCAGCGCTGCGGAGGGGGATAGAGGAACAGGTGGGATTATGGGAATAGCCATGTCTTCAGATGTTTGCGAAATGTTAAGTAGTTAGCTTCCTTGCGGATAAAGAGAGGAAGGGAGTTCCAAAGCTTAGAGGCGTTGTAAGAGAGAAGGTGGCCCCCTGTCCGGGCCTTCTTAATTCTGGGGACCTCAGCCAGATGGAGTTCATCTGAACAGAGGCTTCTGCTGGCTTTGTATGGTTTGATAAGGTTTTTGATGATAGGAGGACCCTTGTCCTAAAGGCTTTTATGCGCGATACAGAGGGCCTTGAAATGTATTCTCTCCTGTATCGGGAGTCAATGAAGTGCTCTTAGGGCAGGCTTGGCCGAGCAGCGTTTTTTTGTGCCCGTGAGAAGTCTTGCCACCAAATTTTGGACCACCTGTAGTTTAGAAATGACTGAGTTGGGAGCACCAGGTAAAGGGCATTACCGTAGTCCAGTCTGGAAAGGATGAGCTCCTGAATTAGTAGCTTTCTAGAGTGGCAAGGTAGAAGAGGAAGTACTTTTTGTGTGGTACGCAGCAGTCCATAGCAGGTGGTGGCGGTGGTTTTTCTGGCTTGGGTTCTAAAGGTCAGATAGTGGTCGAGCCAGATGCCCAGGCTCTTTATTTCCTGTTTTGGTGTTGGTGCATGCCCCATGCAAGTCGGCCACAGAGTGTTAGGATTAAAAATTGCTTGGTTGCCCAACAGCATGAGCTCAGTCTTGTCATCGTTGAGTTTGAGGTGGGATGACCTCATCCAGCTAGCGACTTCTTTGAGACAGGACCACAGGTTCGTGGGGAGCTGCTCTGCCTGGTTCAATGCCACGATAAGCAGGGTGTCGTCCATGTAGGTAACTAGTTGAAATCCAAAAGGGGCTACTATCTCTGCTAGTGGAGACATGTACATGTTAAAAAGTGTGGGGCTCAGAGACTAGCCCTGGGGAATCCCACATTGGAGCGGCACTGGTTGGGACCGGGTGTTGCCTTCGAATACCTGGAAGAATCTTTCTTCCAGGAATGATTTCAACCAGGACGGGGCCATACCTGTCACTCCCACTTTTTTGAGACGGTGTACCAAGATGCGGTGGTTCACCGTGTCAAAGGCTGCACTTAGGTCCAGGAGGATGATAGCTGAGGACCCTTCCGAATCAAGAATCTTTCTGGACTCCTCCACCACTGCTATCAGTGCAGTCTCGGTGCCCTGGCCAGGGCGGAAACCAGTCTGAGATGAGTGGAGCAGTTTCGAGGTTTCGAGGTGCGCAGAAAGTAGGCGATTGACATATTTCTCGGCAACCTTGCTAATTCCAGGGAGTAAGGAGATGGGACGGTAATTTCCCATCACCGTGGGTTCTAAGTGTTTTTTTAAATAATGCCTTTACCATGGCATTTTTCCAGTCTTGAGGGACTGTGCCCGAAGCCAGAGAGGCATTGATTCAGTTAGTGATGGGAGAGATGATGGAGGGTGATGCCAACTTCAGGATGTTGAGGGGGGCAAGGTCGAGCGGAGAGCCGCTCTTGATCGAGTCTAGGATGGGGGAGAAGTTTCTCGGTGAGTGGAACGAATGATTCTAGGTAAGGGGCGTTGGTCTGAGGTTCTGGTTCAAGGAGCTCAGTGTTAGTGAGTGGGAGGAGGTTAAGAATATTTTGGATTTTGGTGGAGAAGAAGCCTGCTAATTCCTCGCATCAGAGGCCAGACGGGTCAGGGACTTCGGGGGAGGGGGCTCGGGAACTTTCATAAGTTTTTTTACTATCCGAAATTTTTCTCTGGAGGAGTTGGAGGAGGCCAGGATTTTTTCCTCGTAATAGGCAGCCTGGGTTGCTTTTAGTGTGGCTTTGTAGGAGGCAACGGACGCCCTGTATTCTGGTTTTTCTTTCGCTTGCAAAGTTTTTTTCTCCATACTCTTTCTAGTCTTTTGCACAGTTTCAGCTTGCAAGTTCGGGGGTGAACCTGGGGGATTTATTATGGCCGTTTTTTTTAGTATTGTTTTCCTGGGCAGTACTAAATCTAGTGAATTCTCTATCCACGAGGAGAACTTTCTGTTAGCTACTGAGAGGTCCTCTACGATCAATTTGGGCCAGCAGCGAGCTTGCATGTGTGATGCTAGCGCGGGGAGGATGGGTGTCATGAGAAAGGGACTAGGAAGTGGTCTGACCAAGGGAGGGGGATGGGCTCCTTCCCTTTTAATTCTGCTATGCTTGAAAAAAATAGGGTCCAGAAGATGACCTTTCATGTGAGTGGCTTGGTGAATCTTTAGGTGTAACTGGTAGGCGGCGAGATCGTGAGCAAGGTCGTCGGCCACTTTGTCTAAGGGGTCATCAAAATAAAAATTGAAATGTCCAAGAAGGCTAAAGTTGGGCGATACTGTAGATATATCACGTATGAATGTGTTGTATGCATGTGTAGTATGTTACGTTTCAGTCACTTGTTTATCTGCCCACCCGTAGCATAGTTCTTGGTATCACCAGGAACATACACGGTTTTTAATGTGCACTAGTACCTGGAGACACTGTGTGCACGCTATTTTCAAAAGAACAGACATCACTCTGTTATCGCTAGAATGCGAATCATCTCGCCACGCTCACAGTATGTCTGTCACAATTTCTACGATATGTTGCAGTCATTATGAGTGGTATGATAGGAGGACACTCCTCCTCACGTGAGCATGCGCACAAGGATCCACGCATGTTCACGGGCGGTAAACACTGTACCGCTCTAAGAGAAATGAAATAAGCGGCAACCCGACCGCTGGTATTTTTTATATGTTGTTTGTCTCTACTTCTTCCTTTACAGATGGAGCCTGGCAGTTGACACACATCCACTGTTAATTAAACCACGTGGAGCAGCTACTCTGCCCTCACTATACTGACAGAATAGGGACACCCCATAACGAGTAATTGCACTCACATAGGGGAGTTACTTTTTTGCCCTGAAGAAAGTCCTGGACCATTTTTTGGCCCCTTTTTCGGACTGAAACATGTCGGCACTAGGGTCCTAGGACCATAACACTCCTAAAAGACCCATTTTTTAAGTATTTTAATTACCCGGACAGACCCAAGAATAAAGGGATACTGGGGATCTGTCTGAGGTATTTTATCTAGTTAACTCCCTCTGCCGTAGAACATATTAAAAGCACTCCCAACACTGTGGTCGAGCCCACCCGGACTTCTAGGGGTCTGGGTGACCCGATGATGAAGCATGACACCACTAGGGTGTGTGAGGGTAACTTAAAGAAACACTTAGTTTCCCCACGACCACGGTTGTATTAGGCACAACCTCGTGTTATGAATTCTCATTTCTCTCCCCCTATTCCTTTATTTTACTAGATCTCCATAGATCTACTAGAGTATTTTTTGTGCATATAGAATCTTTAGGTGTAACTGGTAGGCGGCGAGATCGTGAGCAAGGTCGTCGGCCACTTTGTCTAAGGGGTCATCAAAATAAAAATTGAAATGTCCAAGAAGGCTAAAGTTGGGCGATGCACTGGCAAGATTTAGGACAGTTTCAAGTAGCGAGCTGCAGAATTGGCCCTGTGCTCCTGGGGCGCGGTAAAGGAGAATGCCAGCAAAAGTGAGTGAGGGGGTGAATTCGATGGAAAATTGGGCATTTTCGCAGTCTAGGAGGGGGCTATCCAAGATGCGGCAGATTAAATGGTCTTTAAGCCTCCAAACAAAAGAAGAGAAACCCTTGATAGCCAAAAAGGACAAGGTAGTTTTAAAACTGAACAAAAGTTTATTTCCCTTTCATACTATCTTCGTATTTTTACACTACTTTTTGAGCACAGCAATTGTCAAGGAAGTACACATAGGGGAAAATACACAACAAAATTAAACATTTAAGGAGAAACTGACACTCAAAAACCACAATCTGTTTCACTATCCCATCCAGGGATTAAGATTTATTAAAAATGATTTGTAAAACTCATAATGTTTAAAACCCCATTAATCAAGAATCATATATACACATTTAATAATCAAAACTCATAAATCATTTCATTCTACTTGTATGTATAAAATAACAAAATCTGTCAACGTAACGTTTTGGTGGAAATTGGATTGGTTCACACCTCCTTCAGGACATACATAGTATAGTCAAGAATTTAAAACTGATGGTCTCCAAGTATATAGGAACCCTTTATAGCTTCCTCTATAGGTGGTATGAAAGAATCTGATTCCTACTGAAACACCCTGTTGATTTTGGTTGATACGTTCAGAGGGCAGGGAATACCCTATTACCCAACCCAAATATCTGACCCCTTGGGTGATGGTCAAACTCTGCGCTCAACATGAAATACCAAATGCATTCACCCAACATTACAGAGAGTTATTTAAGAAGCGCGTCCAGACGCCTGAGCGTACTATGCAAGCCTTCCTTTCTAGGGTGACGCTCTCGCAACTAACAGCCAAAGATATGTAGACTCTGAGGGGGAGGCAATTACTCAGCCTAATATCAGGGGAGGTACTGAAGAGCTGTCGAGAGACAAATAGACTGGCTCAGATTGGCACCTATTTATCCCCCCCCCAGTGCCTAGACTGACGGTAATGTACACAGAGGCTTTTGAACAGTGGTACCTGCGTGATACCACAAGAAAGACTTTAATAGCCTCTATTCTCAAACCCTTGGCTGAAACATTAATGTTATAGGCCTCTATCCATGCACAATTCGGATTATAAAATCCCGAGTAAGGAGTTGGCTACCATTTACAAACGTTGGTACAAGACTACCTCAGAGCAGTTATGAATTGGACGTCCCTTTGCATTGGATGGGGCAAATGGGTCTCCCTGTTCTACACCGCTCCACAGGCCCGCACGGGTTGCTGCATCTCGGAACCTTTCACAATATACTGGTAAAAGATAGGGCTGTTCGCAGTCACCTACGTGGTTTGTTTTAGCAATTAAGCCATTGGCCAGTCTTTTGAGGAATGAAGGATGGGGTAGGAGCATTTGTTATCATGATAGAGAGCGTCTTTTGTTGCTGTAAGCTTACGATATGCTACTGTACCCAAGAGAGGCCCAAACAGGGATCCTGTGGAGTGCGACCACACTGGAGGAACTGGGTGCGATGTCAGGGCTGTGCACAAACTGGAGGAAGCCCAGCACTTGGGGATCCAATGGGAACCCAGATCTTTTAGATATTTAGGGATCAGAGTATACAACTCCAACATGGATACATGAGAGGGTAATCTACAGACCTTGAAGGGGAATATGGCATTCTGCGGATGCTAATATTACCCACCGTGGCCAGAATCTGTTGCTGAAAAGTTCTCCTAACTTTTGTTATCATCATACGCTCTCCCCTTAAATGTAAGATACAAGCTTCCTGCATCTAAAGCCCTAACAAGCAATACGATTTGAAGAACTACTAGCCTGCCAAACAGTGTAACAACCCACATTCATCCTGCCAGACAAAAGTCGTACATTTGTGCCACTGCAGTTAAATCACAAAATTAAATTTTAAGTGAGGGTATACCACCAATCCCTATAATTCTATCTGCAGTGTTCTGAATACTTTGTGGTCTTCTCATAAATAACAAAGTTGAACCGTGATACAGACCAATATCGTAGTCTAATTTTGATGAGACAAGAGAGTTGGTTTCTTAAACCTTGTGTGGGAATCCTAGGTGCCCGAAGATGCATCTTAGTATTTTTATTGTGAGAAAGCTTGATACCTTTATCCACTTGTGGTTTTATTGACAGTTGAGCATATGATGGTAATTCCAAGTTTTTTGATTTTTTTTTTTTTAACTCCGATATTTTTTGAGGTGGGCCTAGATTACCAGGCGCAGATAGGGACGTTGTGTGTGATCTTTGAGGTACGTAAGATTATGTTGGTTATTGTGAAAACGTCTGTACGGACCTCAGTCTAAAATGTGGTTCCAATCTGTCCATTTCCACATGCATCTTTGGCCCACAAGAGGGTATTCTTCTGTTCCACCTCATAGATTTCTCTTAGTTCACTGTTTGTGGCTCCACTACCAGTGAAGATTGTACTATTCATGTACTAGCTCCACTGTGACGAAATAGTTTCTGATGCTACTCCTCGACCTTCATTCTTCAGTTTAACAAGATAAATCTTGATTTTAGAAACACGCTTCATCTGAAATCTGAGGTTCTTGGAATGTATAGACTTCCTTGGGAATGCCCCTATCCTTTATATTGTCCTTGCTTTTTTATCCAGCTTAGGTTTGCTTTTTTTATGCAGCTTTTTAAAGGGCATGCCCTATTTTAGCAACCTGTTTAATGTGTTTTTGTCCTTCAAGGGATGTGAGATCCACCACTTGACAGTTGGTGTTCCCTGCGCAGTGGGGGCGATGCATAAATTTTCTGCACGCAACAGCGACGATGCGTCAGTTCCGAGAGTGATGCACCTATTCTGAAGTGTGACGGTTCCAAAGGCGATGCGCCAGGTTTCTCCACTTAGTAGAGGTGATGCGTCTATCTTCTCCACACAGTGGCAGTGATGTGTTGATTCTGAAGTGGCAGTTCCGAAGGCGATGCACTGTTCCTGTTCTCGCAACAGTGTCAATTCTGCTCTTGCAGCAGGAGATGCATCAGTTTCGCTGTGGCAAAACACCTTAGCCCACTTCTAAGGGTCCAGGACCGGGGCGGCACCTCTTGGCAGGGCAGACTCACAGATGGCAGAGTGCAGGAGCAGGATGATTGGGAGTCTTTTATGTCCCTGAGACTTCAATCAGGAGGCAAGCCCTTGGAGTAACTTTGGGCTGTAGAGATGCATGTCCAGTCCTCCTCACTCCCTGGCAAGACGGCAGCAGGTCAGGTCAGCAGAGCAAAGCAGGAGTGCAGCAGAGTAGCAGTCCAGCTACTTTTGAAGTGAAGCCCTCCCCCTTCTTGCCATGGCTTCAGACTCACTACAGGGGGTTAAACAGTCCTTTGTGGGGGGATAAGACTCAGTCTAATCCGGTGTAAGTGTGATGCTGTGCCCTTCTTCTCCCTCCCATCCTGCCCAAGACAGCCCAACAGGTTGTGGATGGCCAATCAAGTCACACCTAAGCTCCCTTTGTGTGTGGCTGTCTAGAGGGAATGCCCAAAGCCCAGCTGTCATCCACCCCAGACGTGTATTGGAGACAGGCTGCAGGCACACAGGGCTAAGAGCAGAAAAATGCCATCATTCTAAAAGTGCGATTTTCAAATTGCAGTGATAAGTTTGGTTTTAATCGGAACATCTAATTTAATGAGTGTGTCCAGTATTTAGATCCTCCAAAATACAAGTCTAGCCTAAAACCTGCAATGTCAAATATATATTGCCTTCAGCTCCTCTTTGAAACTTTGTGAGCTAGTGCATCCACCTAAATTATTTTTCTTCAACGGAATGAGGATAATATTTAGAGTTGTGCTTTAATTGAATGTTTTAATGCATGTTATTAGCTAATTTACAAATCCCTCGGCCCTTTCGATCTCATAGCTGGTTACTAGCAAAAGATCACAAATCTACACAAATAACACTGTGGCCATGGGCAATCTTCCTCTAGAAGGCAATGAATTTGAAAAAGCTAGTGACCTGTGAGTTCCTGCTGTAAAACGGGGCTAGTGTCATGCAAGGGCAGACAGTGGTGTATGTCTCCATCTATGAAATGAAAATGTTTTTGTATAGCGCATGGCTACCCGTAAGCATCCCAGCGCTGCGGAGGTGGATAGAGGAACAGGTGGGATTATGGGAATAGCCATGTCTTCAGATGTTTGCGAAATGTTAAGTAGTTAGCTTCCTTGCGGATAAAGAGAGGAAGGGAGTTCCAAAGCTTAGAGGCGTTGTAAGAGAGAAGGTGGCCCCCTGTCCGGGCCTTCTTAATTCTGGGGACTTCAGCCAGATGGAGTTCATCTGAACAGAGGCTTCTGCTGGCTTTGTATGGTTTGATAAGGTTTTTGATGATAGGAGGACCCTTGTCCTAAAGGCTTTTATGCGCGATACAGAGGGCCTTGAAATGTATTCTCTCCTGTATCGGGAGTCAATGAAGTGCTCTTAGGGCAGGCTTGGCCGAGCAGCGTTTTTTTGTGCCCGTGAGAAGTCTTGCCACCAAATTTTGGACCACCTGTAGTTTAGAAATGACTGAGTTGGGAGCACCAGGTCAAGGGCATTACCGTAGTCCAGCCTGGAAAGGATGAGCTCCTGAATTAGTAGCTTTCTAGAGTGGCAAGGTAGAAGAGGAAGTACTTTTTGTGTGGTACGCAGCAGTCCATAGCAGGTGGTGGCGGTGGTTTTTCTGGCTTGGGTTCTAAAGGTCAGATAGTGGTCGAGCCAGATGCCCAGGCTCTTTATTTCCTGTTTTGGTGTTGGTGCATGCCCCATGCAAGTCGGCCACAGAGTGTTAGGATTAAAAATTGCTTGGTTGCCCAACAGCATGAGCTCAGTCTTGTCATCGTTGAGTTTGAGGTGGGATGACCTCATCCAGCTAGCGACTTCTTTGAGACAGGACCACAGGTTCGTGGGGAGCTGCTCTGCCTGGTTCAATGCCACGATAAGCAGGGTGTCGTCCATGTAGGTAACTAGTTGAAATCCAAAAGGGGCTACTATCTCTGCTAGTGGAGACATGTACATGTTAAAAAGTGTGGGGCTCAGAGACTAGCCCTGGGGAATCCCACATTGGAGCGGCACTGGTTGGGACCGGGTGTTGCCTTCGAATACCTGGAAGAATCTTTCTTCCAGGAATGATTTCAACCAGGACGGGGCCATACCTGTCACTCCCACTTTTTTGAGACGGTGTACCAAGATGCGGTGGTTCACCGTGTCAAAGGCTGCACTTAGGTCCAGGAGGATGATAGCTGAGGACCCTTCCGAATCAAGAATCTTTCTGGACTCCTCCACCACTGCTATCAGTGCAGTCTCGGTGCCCTGGCCAGGGCGGAAACCAGTCTGAGATGAGTGGAGCAGTTTCGAGGTTTCGAGGTGCGCAGAAAGTAGGCGATTGACATATTTCTCGGCAACCTTGCTAATTCCAGGGAGTAAGGAGATGGGACGGTAATTTCCCATCACCGTGGGTTCTAAGTGTTTTTTTTAATAATGCCTTTACCATGGCATTTTTCCAGTCTTGAGGGACTGTGCCCGAAGCCAGAGAGGCATTGATTAAGTTAGTGATGGGAGAGATGATGGAGGGTGATGCCAACTTCAGGATGTTGAGGGGGGCAAGGTCGAGCGGAGAGCCGCTCTTGATCGAGTCTAGGATGGGGGAGAAGTTTCTCGGTGAGTGGAACGAATGATTCTAGGTAAGGGGCGTTGGTCTGAGGTTCTGGTTCAAGGAGCTCAGTGTTAGTGAGTGGGAGGAGGTTAAGAATATTTTGGATTTTGGTGGAGAAGAAGCCTGCTAATTCCTCGCATCGGAGGCCAGACGGGTCAGGGACTTCGGGGGAGGGGGCTCGGGAACTTTCATAAGTTTTTTTACTATCCGAAATTTTTCTCTGGAGGAGTTGGAGGAGGCCAGGATTTTTTCCTCGTAATAGGCAGCCTGGGTTGCTTTTAGTGTGGCTTTGTAGGAGGCAACGGACGCCCTGTATTCTGGTTTTTCTTTCGCTTGCAAAGTTTTTTCTCCATACTCTTTCTAGTCTTTTGCACAGTTTCAGCTTGCAAGTTCGGGGGTGAACCTGGGGGATTTATTATGGCCGTTTTTTTTAGTATTGTTTTCCTGGGCAGTACTAAATCTAGTGAATTCTCTATCCACGAGGAGAACTTTCTGTTAGCTACTGAGAGGTCCTCTACGATCAATTTGGGCCAGCAGCGAGCTTGCATGTGTGATGCTAGCGCGGGGAGGATGGGTGTCATGAGAAAGGGACTAGGAAGTGGTCTGACCAAGGGAGGGGGATGGGCTCCTTCCCTTTTAATTCTGCTATGCTTGAAAAAAATAGGGTCCAGAAGATGACCTTTCGTGTGAGTGGCTTGGTGAATCTTTAGGTGTAACTGGTAGGCGGCGAGATCGTGAGCAAGGTCGTCGGCCACTTTGTCTAAGGGGTCATCAAAATAAAAATTGAAATGTCCAAGAAGGCTAAAGTTGGGCGATGCACTGGCAAGATTTAGGACAGTTTCAAGTAGCGAGCTGCAGAATTGGCCCTGTGCTCCTGGGGCGCGGTAAAGGAGAATGCCAGCAAAAGTGAGTGAGGGGGTGAATTTGATGGAAAATTGGGCATTTTCGCAGTCTAGGAGGGGGCTATCCAAGATGCGGCAGATTAAATGGTCTTTAAGCCTCCAAACAAAAGAAGAGAAACCCTTGATAGCCAAAAAGGACAAGGTAGTTTTAAAACTGAACAAAAGTTTATTTCCCTTTCATACTATCTTCGTATTTTTACACTACTTTTTGAGCACAGCAATTGTCAAGGAAGTACACATAGGGGAAAATACACAACAAAATTAAACATTTAAGGAGAAACTGACACTCAAAAACCACAATCTGTTTCACTATCCCATCCAGGGATTAAGATTTATTAAAAATGATTTGTAAAACTCATAATGTTTAAAACCCCATTAATCAAGAATCATATATACACATTTAATAATCAAAACTCATAAATCATTTCATTCTACTTGTATGTATAAAATAACAAAATCTGTCAACGTGACGTTTTGGTGGAAATTGGATTGGTTCACACCTCCTTCAGGACATACATAGTATAGTCAAGAATTTAAAACTGATGGTCTCCAAGTATATAGGAACCCTTTATAGCTTCCTCTATAGGTGGTATGAAAGAATCTGATTCCTACTGAAACACCCTGTTGATTTTGGTTGATACGTTCAGAGGGCAGGGAATACCCTATTAACCAACCCAAATATCTGACCCCTTGGGTGATGGTCAAACTCTGCGCTCAACATGAAATACCAAATGCATTCACCCAACATTACAGAGAGTTATTTAAGAAGCGCGACCAGACGCCTGAGCGTACTATGCAAGCCTTCCTTTTTAGGGTGACGCTCTCGCAACTAACAGCCAAAGATATGTAGACTCTGAGGGGGAGGCAATTACTCAGCCTAATATCAGGGGAGGTACTGAAGAGCTGTCGAGAGACAAATAGACTGGCTCAGATTGGCACCTATTTATCCCCCCCAGTGCCTAGACTGACGGTAATGTACACAGAGGCTTTTGAACAGTGGTACCTGCGTGATACCACAAGAAAGACTTTAATAGCCTCTATTCTCAAACCCTTGGCTGAAACATTAATGTTATAGGCCTCTATCCATGCACAATTCGGATTATAAAATCCCGAGTAAGGAGTTGGCTACCATTTACAAACGTTGGTACAAGACTACCTCAGAGCAGGTATGAATTGGACGTCCCTTTGCATTGGATGGGGCAAATGGGTCTCCCTGTTCTACACCGCTGCACAGGCCCGCACGGGTTGCTGCATCTCGGAACCTTTCACAATATACTGGTAAAAGATAGGGCTGTTCGCAGTCACCTACGTGGTTTGTTTTAGCAATTAAGCCATTGGCCAGTCTTTTGAGGAATGAAGGATGGGGTAGGAGCATTTGTTATCATGATAGAGAGCGTCTTTTGTTGCTGTAAGCTTACGATATGCTACTGTACCCAAGAGAGGCCCAAACAGGGATCCTGTGGAGTGCGACCACACTGGAGGAACTGGGTGCGATGTCAGGGCTGTGCACAAACTGGAGGAAGCCCAGCACTTGGGGATCCAATGGGAACCCAGATCTTTTAGATATTTAGGGATCAGAGTATACAACTCCAACATGGATACATGAGAGGGTAATCTACAGACCTTGAAGGGGAATATGGCATTCTGCGGATGCTAATATTACCCACCGTGGCCAGAATCTGTTGCTGAAAAGTTCTCCTAACTTTTGTTATCATCATACGCTCTCCCCTTAAATGTAAGATACAAGCTTCCTGCATCTAAAGCCCTAACAAGCAATACGATTTGAAGAACTACTAGCCTGCCAAACAGTGTAACAACCCACATTCATCCTGCCAGACAAAAGTCGTACATTTGTGCCACTGCAGTTAAATCACAAAATTAAATTTAAAGTGAGGGTATACCACCAATCCCTATAATTCTATGCCTTTTGAATGAGTTTGCAGTCCTATTAAGAACCAATAACAAAAAAGTTTAAGTAAATACTTCACAAACTATTTTGAGTAATTTGTAGTTGCACATTATAAACAATACTGTTTTAGTTATGGGGAATAATACATGAGCAATAGATGGGAACCTGTCTGTATTTGGACTGCTCCCGATGAAAGCATTGTGCATTGATATTTGGGTTGAGCCATTACCTTCCAACCAAGCATTTGCAATGCAATAGGTCTCGCATTTACGATAGTTTCAGCTATTGGCATTGTAAATGACAATGCCTTTTATTTATGTTTTGCTTTGTAAAACAAATAAAAGGCATTGTCATTTACAATGCTGATAGCGTAAACTCGCGTAAATGCGAGACCTATTGCAATATAGCGCGAACTAGACCCGAGAAATCAGGTATCGGAGCGCTTTACATGAGCACCAGTTTCGTTACAGATGGACACATTCATTTTTGTTACGCACGGGGAGATTAAGTGATTTGCCCAGAACAGAATCACAGGATGGAGCATTGTTGCCGAAACTCGAACCTGGTTCCCCAGATTCGAATTCGACCGCTCTAGCCATAAGGCTACATCCTTTCCCCTTATTGTGCATTCTCAGTTACTGCATATTCACTCACTGCACAGGCAGTCACACAATTCACAAATACAAACTGCACTAACACACTAACCTCTCTCACACATCACAGGAAGCCATGGCACAATCACAGCACTGACACTTTCTGCATTTACGTACTGAGGTACAAGCACTATTCACAGGTACTCACTTCGCACCTTCTCCGATAGCATATACATTAACTACATATAATTACAGTGCAGGCGCGCACAGTGCAAGCATATACTAACAGCTCTTTCTTTCTCTAGCACACACAAAACACATACAATAAGCCACAATAACTGTATAGACATGACATTCATTGATATAGTCATGTATAGAGAACATGCATGTTGCAAACACTCAGAAAGTATACTTGTTGAATGTATTTTCACTCACTGCAGATACTGTACGCCCACATTCACTGCACCAATACGCTGACATCTCTCGCACACTCAGAGCATACAAAAGCATTGCACAATCAATGTATTGCCCAAACGTGCACTGACACACTCAGGTGGGCAGAAACAGACGTGCAAGCTGCTCAGGCACTCGATGCCCACCCTCGCGGACAGCACATTCCATGACTTAACAGACTAACACATGCACACTTACTGCAACAACACACTCATGTCACACAAGAACACAGATATTCCTTGCCGTCACTACTCGGCACTTATAATGAACTCAGCAGCGATCATTGTGTGGGAATAAAGAACTCGGTTTTACAGAC
The DNA here is from genome assembly GCF_964204655.1 of Triturus cristatus. NCBI lineage: Eukaryota > Metazoa > Chordata > Amphibia > Caudata > Salamandridae > Triturus > Triturus cristatus. The sequence goes on from NC_140587.1 coordinate 168,134,763, forward strand.
ATCTTGCCGCCTGTAATTTCTGGATCCAGTATTATTCCAAGACTACAAGCAGCCTGTATGGAATGGGGAATAACAGGCAGAACTCCGTGTTACTGCGACGACAAGAGTACTTCAAAGCCATTTCGCTGGAATAAGTGTCTCCAGATTTGACATGAAGGATTTCTCCATGGTATTATCGCCTGCTTAATAAATACCATAGGCCTGGTGGTACTCGTGTGATGGGATGTTGTGTGGGATATTCCTTTTTCAGACACTAGTGGGGCCCTCCACATATAAAACAAAGTTCGAAATTGAAATGCATAATGCCCCTTCATGCACGTATTGCATTAGTTTTTTTGTCAACAGAAAGACCGATATTGTTAAAGTAGGAATGATCCTTTTACATTTGTTGGATATAGTGAAATCCAGCCATTTTTAAAGAAAGAACACACACACAGAAAAAAAGCATTTGCAATGCAATAGGTCTCGCATTTATGCAAGTTTAAGCTATTGGTATTGTAAATGACAATGTATTTTATTTATGTTTCAAAAACCAAAACATAAATAAAAGGCGTTGTCATTTACAATTACAATAGCTCAAACTCGCGTAAATGCGAGACCTGTTGCATTGCAAACACTTGTTAAGATAGTGACACTAGACATAACTTGCATTTAATGAGTGATTTAAAAGGATTGGTTGGGCACAGTAGGAGGGCTGTGCTGCCTGGGCCGATGCTTTTCTTGAGCTTTAGTTAGAGAGAAATAACTTAAGCATTAAACATTTCATACCCTCTAAATTCTCACCTAAACATTGTTCTTCGCATGGCCCCATTATATCAGCTCTCTACAGTATGGTTGCATGTACACCTCCCTCCCTTTAACAGATTGTCTTATCTCCATACATTCATTGTCTTATCTGAAAAAAACACGCAGTGTGATGACAAATTTTACTTCCCCTCTGGGAAAATTGTTTCCAGGATTAAAGCTTCCTGCAATCCACCGACAATCTAACATGTATGGGCAGAGATTAACTCGCAGGCTGGATTCATCAGTATTCCAGCAGTTTGTACAGGACAGCTACAGCGAAGAGGATTAAGGGATGCCATTTTCTTTTCATTTAGTTGTCAAAGAGCTCAGCGGAGAAGCTATCGGGAGGAATTATTGTGTGTGTGCAGCTTCGATTGAAGAAGGCACAGTAAAAATAAAAATTCTTTACCTTTGGTATAATCGCGGCACCCGCGCTTTACTTATAACATCAAAAGTAAAGCACGGGTGCCGCGATTATGCCAAAAGTAAAGAAATAGAAAACAAAATCTATTTTTTTACCTTTTGGTATAATCGCGGCACCCACGCTTTACTTTCAATGTTATAAGTAAAGCGCGGGTGCCGCGCTTATACCAAAAGTAAATAAAAGCAAGTGGCGCGCTCGTCACGCCTGACTCTTGGCACGATCACAGCTCCTCCCACAGCCTATTGGAGTCTATTACGTGCTTGGTGTGCGTAATAGACACCAATAGGCCATGGGAGGAGCTATGCGCGCGCTTCGGGCCAATTGCGTGCAGTCTTTAAGACTAAGACGCACGCAAGGGCCAGTGAAAGATCTGAAAAGAAAATGAACACGCACGAGCGTGTGCAATTCCAGGATCCATTTCTGAACCCCGGACAAAAGGACTCGCCTGCCCGAGCACTGCAGCGCAGTGCAACGCAGGTCGTGAGACCTAAAAAGCACAAGCGTGGAATATTCAGGTTGTAAAATTCAATATGCACATGATTACAAATAGAACAACACAATTTTAAAGCAAGAGAAAAGGGGCAAATACGATTATTATGATTGTATTATAAAGCTATTTATAACTGCTTCAACCGATGTTCCTTTAGAGAGTCCTCAAATCCAGCCAGGGAAGGTGAAGAAGGAATGATGGGAGGTAGAGTATTCCAGAGTTTAAGGGTCGGCAAAGAAAAATTTACATGTTAACAACTCAGATATGAGAAAGAGTACAAAGAGAACGAGAGGATAAAGATGTTTAAGAACAGGAGCTACATGGGAAAGCAAGATGATAGATACATTTAAAAATTAAACAGAGGAAGCAGGGCTGGAAATGGAAGCCAGACTAAAGAGATGAGAGACAAGCAGCTGGGGACATTGAAAAGAAGAACAATAGCTGTTCAAGACAAACAAAGTGAGGAAGGAGTAAAGAAGAGAAATATTTACTATGGTAGAAGACCAAAAGTAAGTAGTAAAATTAGGTAAGAACAGATATGTAGGTTATAAAGCTGAAAAGAAAATTGCAAGAGACAGTAAAGGGTGTGCTGGACAATGAAAAGTTAAAATAAAAGTTAACCGGTGATTGTTAGCTAAATGTGGAAACTCCAGCTGGGGAGGGAAGAAGGGCAAGTGAAGTACAGGGACAGAGACCCCAATATTAGAAGAGTTAAAAGGAAGTGTGTGAGAGGACATCAAGAAAAGATAGATAATGAGCAACAAGAGATTGTGTCATATAGGGTGTAATAAAAAGAGTTCTGTTGTCTGCGTAGAAGTGACAGGAAAGATTTAACAAGCATTGGCATAGCCAATAGGTCTCGCCTTTGGGACCTTATAACTGTTTAGCCATGCAACAGTTGCATAACTAAATACTTATAAGGTCGCAAAAGCGAGACCTATTGGCTATGCAAAGCGGCCGTGAAAGTGAAAGTAATCGCGGTAAAGTGCGTCGCGCGCGCCCGCGCACATGCACTGTAGCTCTAGGCTGGCCTGGTAGCACTTTTTGGAGCCCTCTCAATAAGTCTCGCCAGACCAACGCATGCGCTGAGTCAGGCGAGACCTGAAAAGGGACACTGGCTTTGAATGGTTGTATTCCACGTCATGTCGGTAGGAAGTGCAGGCCACTGGGAGGATTGAATTGCTGCACTTGTTATGTATTTGTGTACGCCAAACCACATATGTAAAATGTATTGTCCTCTGAAGCATGTGTTTTATGGTTAATAAAAAAGAATTTATAAATAAAATAAAAAAGGGACACTGGCAGAGAGGGGGACTGTGTGAATAAAGAAATGGGGCCAAGAGCCAACACATGAGCTACCCCATAAAGTGAAAATGAAGACGAAAATGAGTAAGCCACACCGCTTGGTAAGGTCGCTTTGAAAGGAAAGGGAGAACTGTGAAAGATTCCCAGAAACTACAATAGAAGAGAAAGTTGGAAAGGGGGCTTAGGTGGGCCACCATGTTAAAAGAAGCAGACCATGTATTATGAGAAGCAGTGGTTCGCAGAAGAGCAGGACACTTTCTGTAGAATTACAAACTGGAAGCCAGATGGCTGAGGTGAAAGAGTGAGAATCCCAAAAAAATAAAAAGCGGATGGTGAATTGCAGCTTCCAGAGGCAAAAAGAACAAGAAAAGCGGTACGGAGGCCGCTCCTTCTACTTCCTCACAGCCAAGGCCTGGAACGCCCTTTTGCTCCACCCCAGACACACCGCATCACTTCCCATCTTCGTAAGAAAACCTGGCTCTTCGACAGACCCCCTCCTTGATGGACTGGAGCCTGCAACCCCTAGCACCTTGAGATCTTTACGGGTGAGTAGTCACGCTTAATAAATGCCTGATTGATTACGGAGTAAGAGCTGAAACAGAATCAGAAAGAGCAGATGTAAGGATAGCACGGTTAAGAAAGGAAAGGATTCAAGCATCTGTTCTCGTCTGTCTCCCCAGTGTTGAATTCCGACCCTACTTGTTTGCCCCGAATTATGCCCCCTGTATGTCTGTCTTTCGGTCGATCTCTGTATTTCCCTCTGTCTATACCTCCTCTATGTACCCGGAGAAGTTGCACCTCTCGCAATGTCAACAGCCCACTTTGGATGAACTACCAATCTTAAACCTCTCGCCATTTGGAGCAGCAGCCCATTCTGGAACAGGAGCTACTACTGGAGAACCCATACACTGGCGCAGCCACCGACCTGGAGCAGCCACCGACCTCGTATGCACACGTTTATTAATATCTGCAAGCTATACCTTCAGTGAGCTGGAGTTCAGATTGTTTGTAGTGTTGCATGTCAGAGCCAACTGTGCTTACTTCAGGATTCAGGAACAGGTCACGCCAGACAGAATTAACACTTTTGTACTACAGACGGGCTATGCCACCTACAATTTATGACAAAAAGTGATGGGTGAAGTGCTTGAATTAATTCCAGGGACTTGTTGTCCATCTCCCCCCCACCCCTAACAAGCCACTGTAGTCTGAGACTAGTCATATGCACATCAGTCTTGGTTCTGCTCCAATAGGCACAGCCCTGCCCACACTGCAAGGCCAAGTCCTCTCCAGATGAGGACACAAGTAACCCCAACCACATTCTGACTTTTTTCCTTCCTAAGTGAGAGATGAGCCCAATGGCAAAGTGAGCACACGACTGACATCTAGGCATGACTGTTGCACTTAGGGCATCTTACTTAGGAAAAAGAAATTGATGTGTGGAATGCTTGAATTATTCAAGGCAATAGGTATTTACTTGGGGGTATTCCAGTCCATCAAATGTTTTGCCCACAAGGCCACTGTAAACGAAGACCAGCCATTTGTAACTAAGTCATGGCCCTGCTCCAACAGGAACAGCCCAGCATGAACTGCCCCACCAGGTCCACTCCTGACTAAAGCACAACCATCCACGAAACAGAATTGGCTTCTTGGTCCTTACCACCGCAACCTATGGACTGGACAGAGTCACATTAATACTGTTGACAAGTTTCAACACTAGCCCATGTTAATACTGTGAGATCAAGGTGATCAGGCTACATCCAGGTACGGCGACGACTAAGCCAAGTTTTTGTTATGGCAGGTTTACACCACAATCATGCCACAGCAGGCTTCAGGGCCTTGTAACATTGTCATCCTGCGGACAGGACCAGGCAGGTTCATACTGGGAGAACAGAGAAGGCACCTGCTTGGTATGGGTATTACTTAGGAACCAAGCCATGTTCAAACGACGTAAAATTCAGCACAAGAACACAATGCTTCAGGCAATGGGGATTTAGAAGCATGCCACAGTTATATAAAGTGTGTAGAGGCAGGACCAGGCTGTGTTCCTAATACAAGCAAGACTGACATCTTTACATGAAAGGCAGAATTCAGGATCATACAATTGTTTTATATCATGGTAAAACCAGGCAACATTCATTGTGGACATAATTCAGGTTTACGCTGTGGAAAGGTTTCAAGACCAGGCACTTTCAGGCTATATACAGATTTCATGGCATAAGACGTATCTGCTACAAGGGTTTCCCATCATCAGCACTGTACAGCCAAAAACGCAGACATCACCAAATGAACAAGCATGGAATAACTGAAGAGATCAGTCACACACTGCTGGACAATTCAGAGAACTGCAATATAGTCCACTACTGCAGGACCTAAAAAGCTAATACAATCTTACTGATTCTATACATCTCACGATGACACTCAAATATGGGATGACAACGCCCATCCCAACAGTACTCTCCAGTTCTCTTCCACCATGCCACATCAGGACCACAAATACACATAACTCTTAGATTGAACCCAAGTGCAGTAAACAGCTAAGCAGACTATATAATAAGAAATACCATAAAGGGACCCAAAGAGCTGTTCAAAGCAACGAGCATACCGAAGACCATAAAACAGCAAGTCCGTCTCTCACACTTCATCATCCACTACACTGCTACACGCCGTCTCTCATAACAGAACCTCAGTGGTCATCAAGCATGACATGGAAACATTTCCCACATGGAATGAAAACAAGACAACAGTCTTTCATCCACACACCCTACACCGTGTAGTGTGCTACCCCTGCAGCAAGCATTTTAGTGCCCCATACGGGTAGTAAGCGCTATATAAAAGCTGCAATACAATGCGATCTGAAATGAGGGAGAAACTAGAGGAAAAAATGGCTCTGCTGGCAGGGTGCAGTTGTAGTGCATCTTTCATAGGCAATATATGAAGATAAAAGAACGCTAATAGTGTTAAGATGGTGATGGGGTAGCAAAGATTTAATTAAAGATCTAAAAAGGGGGGCGTGGCCAACATCATGGCCGGGTAGCTGCGTTCAGCATGAGCTCCGCTGTTCCCGATCGAATATCCTGTAGGTATCCTGTTCCTCTTCGCACAATAAACATAACAAGCATTTACAATGCAACGGTCTCTGCATTGTTAAAGTTAGAGCTATTGGCATTGCTCATGACATTATTTTTGTTTATGTTTTTCTTGTTAAAACATTTAAAGAAACGGCATTGTTATTTACAATGTCAATAGCTAAATCTCTCTCAAATGCGAGACCTTTTGCATTTGCACCCACACACACAGCCACACACACAAAGCCACCCACACAGAGCCACCCACACATATCCACCTAAACAGAGCTATTCACATAGAGCAACCCACACAAAAATAGAGCCACCCACACAGAGCCACCTACACACACAGTTACCCACACACAGACAGCCACCCACGCAGAGCCACCTACAAAAATAGCCACCCACAGAGCCACACACATACATACACACACACACACACACACACACACACACACAGCCTCCCACACAAACACAGAGCCACCCACACTTACACAGATCCACACACACAAAGCCACACATACATACACAGAGCCACATACACACACAGCCACACACACACACATATACAGAACCACACACATAGATCTAAACACATACACATTCGCTAGCCGAGACCTAAAAAGGAGATGAGGGCTGGCAATGATGAATTTGATAGGGGGGAAGAGACACTCCACAATAACACATAACATTGCTATGCCATGGGACATGATGAACCGAGAATTACATATAAATATGCCGCCTTAAAACATCCTCAGGTAAGCAACCTACATCTCTTTTTCTCGCTTTTGAGTAAAACAGTATCTACCACATGAGTCAGCTGCAGAGTAGACTCCAGGAGCAGGCATTGAACCAGACCCAGCCAATGTGGAGACTGACATGAGATGTTTCTTTTTTAAAGGATTAAGAATTGCTCAGGATGCCCAAGCCACAACTTAGCCCTTAGCCAGCAACTGAGGCAGAAGCTCGAGGTGATATGGAACCAAGCTAATGGCTTCTGCAGGACATCGCCAGACAGGACAAAACAGTGGCAGCAGTGGGTTCATCAAAAGTGGCGTGTTTATGTCTAAGAATTGCCAACATCACATCATAGAAAGTCTTAGTTTAATACAAAGGGAGGACACATTTGTCTGTTTTTTTAAATTAGCAGAGGCGCTAACTTTGTTATATAGGGGCCAAATGTCCTTCCCCAGACTTCTTTCAGGCTTTGGTTCTATGGGTTATCTATTATAGTAAAGCTGTGATTAAGCGATGACTCGGCGTTCGTTTAATTAGGCCTAGCGACAGAGCAGTCCGTGTGACGCTAATGGATTTGCAAATTAGGGTTGAACTCACATTACACCGTGACTCAAAGAAGAGGGCAGGCAAAATAAATTAATAATTACTGACGGGCGGAATAGAGAACGAAACACACAGCTACTTGGTTTGGGAACAAACAACGTAGAGGATAAAATTATAATTTTAAACACTTAAGACAGTCACCCTATATCCTTCACAAAATGGGATGCAGAGGCCCCGCCAAATTACTTTTACCCCCAGACTTATAGTAGTCGGTTTATTGTTTTCTGTAAGTGTGCTGACCCGTTTGTGCACATATGTCTGTCTGCAGTTGCCATGTGTGATCTATGTCAATGTGTGCATGTCTTTGTGCCTCTATGCCTATACACAACTCGAGCCTTTTAGCTTTGCCACTGCTGGTTCTACTTCCAGCGCAAACGTCAGGCAGAGCAGTAGAGGTGATTCTTGGGGTGCACGGGACAGTGTGAGAAACATGGTATAGTCAGTATTATAGATAATAAAGAAGATGCCTATCTCATGCCGTGCTATAGGAACATAGCATGGAGCTGGGAGAAACAGCTGACCAAGGTAGGGGGAGACCTGAATTCTCATTCATTATTTCGCACTTGGACCAAAAAATGTGTGATCCTGGGCACATTACTCATTTTATCTCTCCCCGGGTTATTTTATTAAAACTGGGACTTTTAAACTTATGCTGAACATCGGCATTGCATACTATTTAGAAACCAACACCTGGGTGTTTAGTTCAGCTACTTTGCACGGAAATACACAATGCTTTCATCTTTGGTCTGTTAATGGTTTTATGGTTTATCAGTAAAGTTGAAACGCATCCCTGAAGACGGAACCATGCTGGCACGCAAACTTCAATACACAGCGCGAGGCTGCTAGGCTGTCAGCATACACGGCAACGGGTGTCTTGTTACCCACTTTAGTCATGTTGCAGCTTTAGAGACACATTTGATCGCAGGTCCTATGAACGTGTATCATGTAAATAATACCATTCACAGCCCAAAGGAATATGCGGGATACATTGTGAATTATAAAACCATACTGCACGATGCTTGTGCAACCCTTGGCCCTGCCCCCGCTGGCAAACTTAAACCAGCCACTTCTGGGAAACAACATATAAAGATAATAACGAGTACTGGCAAGTCCATGGTGCTGCAATGCACGGACTGAATGACGGCGGGGTACGGAAAGCCTGTTTCGACATTTATGCGTAAAACAAATAAGCCACAAACCCCACAGTATATACACTATGGTCAGACAAATATTAAATAACCCACTGGTGAGTGAGTGCTTTTACCCGAAAGGGGCCTTAAAACGCCGAGCAGCAAGGAAGAGGCGACCCCACATCCCGCTCCGATAAAATAGACGAATCTTCCGACGCTAAAAACAAAAACAAACACGCCCACCACGTGTAAAAGGGGCTGAAAGGGGCGGGGCTTCAAAAAAGTGAAAGAATCGAAAAAACACGCCCACGATTCCGAAAAAGACGGGGCTTGTTTGGAGGGACTAAGCTCTTCTCCAATGTCTGACCAGCATTTAAGAGGCCAGCCAATGGAGAAGAGGGAAAAAAAGGGGCGGGCATTAAATCTCGCGAGCGAGACTGCGCAAGCGCAGCCTTCGCTAGCCGAGACCGAAAAACTGCGATCGGAAGGCACGAGTGAACACTGAATCGCCCGCTGAGGTGTTTGGAGGCAATTCTGGACGATAATCGAGACCTCTTCGGTGCGACGTTGGGCGCGCGGTCTCCTAACATGGTGGCCGGGGCGGAGTAGCTGGAACCGGCGTGGAGGTGTCTTTCCTCGAGGTGGCGGTGGAGAAGAGTGTAGGCTGCGGCACCTATGATTGGAGCCGTGTTGTGCCCCGGTCCGCTACAGTGACAGCGGGATACAGATCTGATGCTGCCCTGAAGCAATTCACATACTGGCGCGGCGACGCCAAGTCTGACTACAGGGAGGCGGAGAGTGCCGGGGGCTTCCCCCTTTTTGCTGGTGAACGGGTGACTCATGTGACTGGAGCGGCAGCCGTCGGAGCCTACACCCGCATGATGCAGAGGGGTAGGTGACTCAACGGAGGTGTGACCAGCTCCCTATCTCTCCTTGCCCTACTGGAGTGCGGCCCAAGAGTGGTGAATCAGACGGGAAGGTGTGAGTGAGGCCCCTGGCGTCTGGACTCCCCCTGGTGGGCTGATAACGGACCCTGCACTACACAGTGGGGTCGGAGGTGTGCTCCGGTGGAGGAGTTTGGGGACCCCCCCCTTTTGTTGACGCAACACTCTGTGGGTGCTCCCACTCACATTCCTCCACTTGGGGGGGCCGCCATAAAGATATTCTCACTGCGGGACAAGTGAGGGCCCCTGAGCCATCACCTAGGGCCATAAGACATCTGTTACTGTAGTGTTGGAGGCGACTGCACCCCCGGTCTGAGGTCTAATGCTTTGGTGAATGCCACAATCTACTACACTGGGAGGAAGAAGGTCGCGTAGGCGGGGACTCTGAGGAGATCTGGGAGCAGTGACTGACTTGTATTGGAACCCTCTGGAAACAGTAGTGTCGTGGAGAAGCGCCCTGTGGGGAGCCTGGGAGGCAGCGGTGTGTGCAAGTCTTTTTGGTCCAAAACTGTGAAGGCATTACAAGTTAGTTAGCCAGCATGATAGAGGAGGTGACATTAGAGGGGTGAGACGTGGACGGATTATCCGCTGGCTACTCCAACGAGAGTACTAAGTGCACGCTAACGGGACTTTTTGTGGCAGACGTAGACCGTGATAACTGCGGGCAGTGAGAAGACCGGAGGCGCACCAACATGAGTAGTGAAAGGCACTGATATTGGGGGAGGTACGCGGCTGTGTCCTGCCAACCATCGGGTTAAGATGGCGAGTGATAAATAACCCTGCAGAGTGTGGGGAGGGGGGGGGGACGTAATGGACATGGCTAAATGTTTTGTATTATGATTCTTGAGAAGGGGGTTAGTAGTTTTGTTCAAATAATGCGCATGAATACTGATACTGAGAAGGAAAGACACTGTCTTGGCGAGGTTCAGGGACTAGGGGAGATGGGGGGAGTTCTAACTTTTGTCCGACCATTGTGTGCGACTAGGGATATTAAGCAGAAATGGTATTGTTGGGGAATTGTTGAAGGACCGGGGTGGGCAGATGATGCTATACACTTTAAGCCATGGCCGGGGGAAGACTACACAGTAATGACATGGAACGTCAATGGGCTTGGGAACAAAATTAAGCGTGGTCTGGCATCGAATTACCTTAAGAGACTTAAACCAGATATCATACTACTAAAGGAAACACATCTTATGGGTCCTCATTGTTCGTTTCTGGGTAGAGGGCAGTGCATCACCCTGGCTCATGCAGGGTTCACTCGAGGTTCGAGGGGAGTGGCAATCCTTATTAAAAAATCAACCCCCCCTTCAGGGTTACTCGAAGATGGGAAGAACCAGAGGGCACTTATGTAGCAGTCCAGGGCACCGGGAATCACACACCATGGTTAATAATTAGTGTCTATGTCTCCAGCAACGCACGCTTGACAAATTAATGAAGCTCCTCTTACAGTCCGGCCCTGCCACACATATCATAGGGGGTGACTTCAATGATGTGAGTGATCCCTCCCTGGACCGTACCCTAACGAGACCAGGGACCCCTGAGTCAACTGCGCTGGCGAGATTCCAGGCGACCCTTGAGTTAACGGACCTCTGGAGGTGTCACCATCCATCCACACGTGCCTACTCGTACTTTTTGGGAGCCCATAGGGTGTTTTCAAGGCTTGGACTATCTTTTCGCCCTAGCTAGAGAGGTTGAACAGGTAGAAGAGCTGGAATACCTGACCAGAGGTATCTCGGACCATTCACCGCTCTATTTGAGGGTAGGAAGGAGAAGGGGAGGGCAGGGCGCCTCATGGAGAGTGAAAGCATGGGCCCTGAAGGATGAAACGGTTGCCAAAGAAATTAGGGTAGATACAGAACTCTACTTCCAAGAAAATACTGGGTCAGTGCATTCATCTGTTACTCTATGGGAAGCTTTCAAAGCGGTAATACCATCATTGCCCATAAAAAGCGGTGGGATCTTCAGGAGCTTCTGACGTTGGAGCGTAATCTTGTAGATCTTGAAAGTAGGGGGGCCTCCACATTGGATGCACACACCCTCCGTCAGATTGAGGTCACTAAGAGAGAGTACCAAGCATTGGTCACCAAAGAGACACGGTACCACCAGCTCGCAGTCCAGCACCGGCTGTATGAGACTGGAGATAAGGCGGGTAAACTGCTGGCCTGGTTGGGCAGGAAGGAACAAGAGTCGAGGTGGGTTACATCTATTAGAGAGCTAGACCAGATCCACACCACACCCCAGGACATTGCCAGGGCTTTTGCCCAATATTATTCAACACTTTGTGCAGCTCAGACACAAGTTAATGAGACACAAATAACCCAATACCTTGAAGGTATTGAAATCCATTGCCTCGCCCCAGAGGAAAGTGAGGGGCTCGATATAGATATTACATTGGAGGAAGTAACGGAGGCCATTAGTTGATTGAAGACTGGGAAAACCCCGGGCCCTAACGGCCTCTTGGGAGAATGTTTTAGAAGACATAATACCCACCTGGCACCGCATCTACTTGAAATGTTTAAAACTTCTAAAGATAATGGGATACTCCCTGCAGATCTCAGAATGGCAACAGTGGTGGTGATACCCAAAGCAGGGAAACCCCCAGGCGAATGTGGGTCGTATTGTCCCATTTCGCTATGATATAAACCAAAATTCTGGCTACTATACTTGCGACATGTCTTTTAACAGTCATCACCTCCCTGATTCACGAAAATCAATCTGGCTTTATGCCAAAACGCGCCACACGCTACAACATCCGGAGAGTGGCCAATTGGATGGATGTTGTCCGAGAACGGGAAGAGGCTCACTTGCTCCTTTCCCTTGATGCTGAGAAGGCGTTTGACACCGTTCACTGGTCTTTTATGCAACTTGCTCTGGAGAAATTGGGATTTGGCCCAGGTTTTAGGGAATGGCGCTGCTTTATACTAAGCCCGAGGCCAGGGTTCAGGTTAACGCAGCTTTATCAGAAACTTGGACAATTCAAAGAGGAACCAGACAGGGATGTCCCCTTTCCCGTCTACTTTTCGCCCTTATTCTGGAACCCTTGGCCTGTCATCAGAGCTTTCCCGGGGTTGGGTGGATTTGTAGATGACTCCCGATTGTTAGATGAAGAACGCATATCTCTCTATACGGACGAAATACTACTATATGTGACAAACCCAAAAGAGACGCTTCCTCAATTTCTTTAGACGTACGGGCGTCATATATGATATAAAATCAATTGGAGTAAGTCAACCCTATATCCTGTCGGGGGGGGGGGGGGGTGAGGTGAAGCCCCAATTATACCCCAGTTGTTTACGCTGGTCGACCGAAGGGTTTACCTATCTTGGCCTCTACATCAGTATAGATGGGGCAGCGAGCCTAACACGTAATATTAGGCGGGTCATCTCAAATTTTCAGGAAGATGTCAAGAGGTGGAGAAGACTTCCCTTGACTATTATGGGGAGGGCCACTATGTATAAAATGATTACTCTTCCCCAGCTGCTCTATGTGTTACAAAATACTTACCGTAAAAATCCAGATACGATGTTTAAGCTCATAGATCGCGAATTACGCTTGCTCCTCTGGGATGGGGCCCATCCACACGTGGCACTTCAAACTTTACAGAGAAATCCATATAATGGGGATCTGGCTCTACCAGACATCAGAGCATACTATAGAGCGTCCCACCTTATAGCTATTAACAAATGGATTCACGCACCAGGGGGATCACTTGACTTATCGTCTGGAAAGGTTACAGTTTAAAGAACACACACACCTTTACTATATCTATGGGGGCAAGGGAAGCAGGCAACTGTTACAGGCGACCCAGAGGACATTAGAGGCATAGAAAAGCTCCAAACGGCAAATGCAGTGGGACCGGAGGTGTACCAGGGAGACACCGCTGTGGGAAGGAAATAGATTGACTGAGGTTGGGAAGCTGTGAGGCTTCAAGACTTGGGACCTGATAGGCACTTCCAAATTAGGGGATATCATGGACGGGGGTGGGTTGGCCTCTTTTAGCACACTCCATGCCAGGTGCCAGCTGCATGACTCTCGGGCATATGTATACCTCCGTTTGAAACATGCATGGATTGCGGAAGGGCTGGATGGGGGAGTCATTGCCAGAGTATGGCCTGTTAGAGGGTCGACTCTTACAGGAAGAGATTTCGGCTAAAGCCATTTCATTTACACATAAGCCATTACTCAATATGTCAGACAAATTAGGCCCACTCCGAACTTAATGGGAAACCACTACCGGAGTACTGGAAGATATAGACCGGGAGGACGCTCTCATGCATCCAAAGGAAGTGGCAATCAAACTTCGATTACGTCTCATCCAGTACAAAATTCTCCATCGCACCTACTTTGAAAGAGCTCGATTGCATAAAATAGGGAGGGCGGAAAGTCCAGAATGTCTTAGGTGCCATGTAGCAACTGGAACATTTATATACACCCTGTGGACATGCAGAGATTCAGGTAAACTGGGGAAAAATTGTGAGGGAACTGAATAATATACTTGAAGTCCAAATAGAATTAGAGCCATGGTTTCTACTCCTAGGAATCCCGACAAACGTGGATATCCCAAGACGCAAACTTATATTAGCCAACTTGGGGCTAGTGGTGGCCAAACGAGATATAGCGAAATATTGGGGGGCTCAACAAACATCGACACTCAATGAATAGAGGACAAGTCTTGTTCTGTATATGATGGCGGAACTAGTGACGTACAGGGCTAGGGGCTGTCCGCGGAAATTTCGGAAGATATGGGCACCGTGGATTAAGTACTAAGATTTGAGATTTGGAGGGGGGAGGGGAGGTGGGAGAGGGATTGTTATCAGGACAACCGGGGGAGGAGCCTTGACTGATGTAATGTATGTCCCTGCTGTTGGGAAACAGGTGTTTAATATTCTTGAATTGTTCTTTCTGTCTGCCCGGTTAGTTCAAACTCATCGACAGATTCACATACAATGGACCCTATATCTGGGCAAACACCATATGAGACAGGGGTGGAAGGACGATTATTATGCATTGTGTATTCATGCCTTGTTTAATGTGTTATATATATATTTTTCCAAAACAAAATAAAAATATATATTAAAAAAAATTAAAATCCAAGAGCTGTAGGGCAGAGTGAATTGAACAATAGATGAGTGCATCTTTAGCCAGAGCCATTCAGCCTTCCACAGGACAGATTGATGGGAATCAATAGAATAGGCACACTATGCTTTAAAAGGTCTAGGACAGCAGAGAACCAAACAAGACAAGAGTGGAAATCTCTCTGTAGATAAACCTGAGCCCAAGGTTCACGTTGAGGGAAGATGGAAAACAATAAACGAGGCAGAGAAGAATGAATGAAAGTTACTTAGAGAGCAATAGATCAGTGTGTCAGTATTCTGGAGGGAAAATAAAGGGTATGACAAGAAGTGGTCAGAGAGAGAAAGAAACAGACAGGGTATGCACAGGCAAATGAACAGAAGATAAGGTCTTGATCTGAGGGGAGAACAAACAATAGGGAAGAAGGCAATGAATAAATTGGTTCTTCACAAAAAGCTAGCTACCCATAGCAAAACTCCTTGTGCCAACACTAGAGCCTGGAAGATGCGTAGATCTTCCTTGCCCAGTTCTTCATGAGCCTAACAGGTTTATCTACTGACAGTCAGTCTCTCCTAACAAGGCAACTGGAATCTGTTTTCTTTGAATAAATGACCTAATTGGGAAAACAAAAAAGTGATGGGTGGAATGCCTTTAGTTATCTAGCCCGATGGGCTGTTTACATTAATATTCATATGATAACATTTCTACAATGGAATAGGATTCTATTATTAGAATGATTTCATAGCTGTGTATGCCATATATGCATTCCTGAAGGTATGTCTCATTACACAGAGATACTAGTCAATATATTTGTTTCAGACAATCTTTTCCATACTATCTGAGAATATCTGGCCTGCTAAAAGTAATGTCTAAATAAACAAAAATGGTTGTGAGGTTTCTATAATGTACTGTCTTAGAAAAATGTTCATTTTCAACCCTTTATGGCAGTAATATGTTAATTCGTTCCAACTTTGAGCTGATGAATCCTATTGCTGATGTAAATTAAATTACACACGTATTGTAGGGATTCCAACTGGCGGGGGAAGAGGTCACAGACTTGATATATGGAGTAACTAAACTCTCATAATGTCCAAACAGAGGGACCCATAAAAGGGTTGACTAAGCAAAACCCTAAACCAACTTTGGTAGTGGGGCCCAAGCAGCAGAACATCACCAGAGAACAGGCTTAGTGAAGTTTTGTATGTAACAAACCAACCGTTACAACCTTGGAACAATAAAATTATTTAAAAAACACATACTGCGAGTGCTTTGCGACCGCAATTGCGGTCGCAAAACTATTGTACATTGAAGTACGAGTCGATATTAGGAAGGGACGCCCTTGGCACGCTCCTTCCTAATAGCGAGTCTCAAATCCTATTTTGCGAGTCGGTAATAGGTTACCGACTCGCAAAATAAGGTTTGTACACAGGGCAGACCAATTTTGGAGTCTCAAAAGGGCCGATTTCCCATTTTGAAATTGCAAAAAACAGTCCTACATCTGACCCTAAGAGTATTCATAGACTGGGACCTAGGCACCAAAGAGGACTGGTCTGCAAATACATATGGTCAGGCTGAAACGGAGACTGACCTTTTTAGGTCGAAGCCTACCACTTTACTCCACTTCTTGGAGACATGTTGAAAGCTTCCATAGGAATACATTCCACCTATTGTTTACCGTTGGCTTTGTGTTTTGTAACTCACAATTGCTTGCTTTCTATTGGCTTTGTTTGTTTTAGGCTGTCCAACTTGAGTTTGTCCCTCTCCTGGGGCATAGCCTATTTATTGTATTCTTGCATTAGTGCTTACCCTCTGTAAACATGCCTTTAAATCTTGTTATCTTGTCATATTTGCTGTGCATTCAAAGACAGAGGTAAAATGTCAGGCTCCGTCTTTAGAGGGAGCTTGGTGTTTACTTTTTTTTCTCTCAGACTTCAAACTAAGAGGATTTATGTGACAATCTTGCTGTGAAAGGAAAGGCTTTAAAATTTTAATTTTTGTAAATTACTGGTGCAAATATTTCAGAATATATAGGAATTAGGAAAGCACAAATAAAGCAATTTGTTTTGTAATTCTGAAGTGTGGTGGAAATATTTGATTACTATCAAATCAGTACACTAGATGATGACATTTCCACACATTATAGTTGGCGGCTGTATTCTTTTATCAGTAAAATTGTATGTTTGCGTAAATGTAATGGTAATTTCAAATGAAAATGTATTGTCTGTAATGGCAGTGCACTACCACACCATGCATACGCCACACTACACTACTCCACGACACTCTACGCCACGACACTCTACGCCATGCCACTCTACTCTCGACACACCATTACACTCTACGACATGCCACTCCACGCCCCTCCACTCTATGACTCAACACTCTACACCACTTTACTGTACTCTACAACACACTGCTCAACTCCACAACAATCAACTCCACTCTATGCCACTCCACTTTTCACCACTCTACGCCACTCCATTCTATGTCAATCTACTCCATAACAGTCTACTCCACTGTACTGAACTCCCTCTACATCACTTTACTCCATGACACTATATTCCACTGAACGCCATGCCACTCTACTCAATGATAATCTACTCCACAGAACTCTATTCCACTGAACGGAACTCTACTCTGCTCCCTACACGACACTCTACACCACTCCATTCTACAACACAACATGCCACTAACTCCTAGCCATGCTGAACAGCAGCCACGCTGGTGTACAACATAGCTAAAAACACACTGGCAATAGCCCTTTCATAGGCGCAGCCTATTCTGTTTGCCTATGCTTGTTAGTGGTTTTACCTTTGCAAGGACTTTGGACTTGATGAACTCCAACTGTATTCCTTCTTTTCCTGGAGCTGGAATCAAGGGAGCAGCTCAAAATGGCAGGCAAGCTCTGGGTTGGCACCTATCTGGAGTGTCAAAAGTTTAGAGTGGGTAGAGCTGTTCTTAGGCATGGCAAGGCCGTTATCTTGGTCAGAGGACAATTCTGGGTCTCACTCTGCTGCAACTTGCATAGATGCTTCATTTGTACCATAAGATGGTCATGCAAAATTGATTTACCATACAAAGTATGATTTTCTATATTAGTTTAAAGTTCATTCTCTCTTGATGGGTTTCGGTGTTTCCAGTTCACTTGCAAGTAGTTGCAGGCTCCCCACAGCAATCACTTATACACAGCTTTCCAGTGTCACAGGAGTTTATTAGGAAGTCTGCAACTGCTCAAGTGCTACTTACAATTTAACCTCATCTTCCAGGTGTATGGTCTTCCTTGAGGCAAGATCCCCGATAAGCAAGCCAAGCTGTACTCACATTTCTGTGGATCTGTTAAGGTACTATCCACAGGGAACAGTCTCCTCGATGAGACAGGTTACTGTGAAAGATTAATCCAATGTCAAATTACAAAGCTTCGTTTTATGAGAGATGCTGATTTTGCAAGGTTGCCAGCATTCCGCACGGCACACAGGCCAGCAAGACACTTTGGTTGTGGGGATATGTTACCTTACTACAGAACATGATTATAATTGGACTGGCAGCTTACAGAAAGCTATCTGTAAATATTCATCTTTCAGCAAAATCATATTGACCTATCTAAGTGGCAGGCTGAACGGTCATGGGAGAATGTACCAGAACATAACTGACTGAGACTTCGTAAATAGACCTCAGACTACAGTACAGCTCAAATGCTATACGGATCTAGAGAGAAAAATATTCAGAAGAAGCACATTTAGCAAATGGAATTTTCAACATGAATAAGGAAGACATTAAAAAAAATACTGTTATCTGTTATCTTACTGTCATCCACCATGCAAATGTGTAGTAACTGACTCCAGGCTGGTTGTAGTACTTCAGGAGTATTTATTGTATAAGTTACATGTCCAGTAGTTCAGCCCCACCAGGAGCAGCCAGCATGCTGCTCAGCCCTTCTCCAACTGTAGCCTCTCACTCCCAACATTCCATATTACATCATTCTGAGAGAATCTCACTGGCAGAGCAAGAACCACATTGAAACAAGGATACTACATATCCTCCTTTCTTCCAAAAGGAAAACAGAAAAACATATCCAAAAATGATGAAGAAGAAGGAATACCCAGAAATACAGAAGAACAGAGAAAAACAAGAAAAAGGGAAAAGGCTAAAAGAGACCAGAAGGAAGACAACAGAAAAAGCATATGGAAAGGCAAAGGAGAAAAAGCATATGGAAAGGCAAAGGAAACAACAAGGGAAACTGAGGATAGAGATAAACATAATGTTGACAAAAAACAAGAAACCTGGAAAAACAAACGCCCAGTGTAACGTTGACCATGCACTATGGAAATGAGGTTGGGACCCAAACCATACACCCAATAAGGGTAACAACTCGCTTGTGCAGGGGTAAACTCGAGAGGAAGTAAGACATTGTGCACTGTTGCAATAAAGAAACACCCACACTGTAAAATGTGCACTATGTAATGAAAGTAAGAGAAAGGTCAAATGCTGTGCACTGAGTAGTGGGACAATAACCCACACTAGACACCTTACGTAAGGTAAAAACATGCACTAAAAAAAGTGAAGATAAAGGTAAGCGTATGAAAATCCACAAAAAGACGCACCTCGAATGGAGGTCATGTGTTATGCATATAACGATGGGAGAAGACCCAACAGATACACCTCACGGAGAGGTCAAGAGCTGTACATTGTAGGAGCGGGACTACAGTCCACGCAACCCACCTTGTATACTTTAAGGTAAAACATTGTGCACTGTAACAATGGCCGTAGAATCCATAAAACACACCCTATAAAGGGCAACAAAACAAGAAACTTTGACCTTGTGTGGAGGTCTGTTGACGTGCACTGTAGAGATGGAGTAGACCCATGCTTTACACCATACGTGGGGTAAATGTATTTTTGAAGAGTGTAGTAATGGGAACAAGACCCAGACTGTGCACCCCGTGTGGGGTAGTGGTATACGAGAATGTAGAACCTGAAACGAAAACTGACTCAAGACTAGAGATAGAATGACTGTGTGCAATCAAACTCCACGGGTCAAGAAATGGACTGTGCATGGATGGAGCTAACAACCTATCCCTCGCCTATGCTTTAGGGAAGAGAATACACGTGAATGCCACTAGAAGAAAAACTAGAAAATTCCTTGCAAAAGAAAATATAAAGTGTGGCATTACTAAAAAATGTGATGCAATAGTCAATTATGCGCAATAACTCTGCACAAATTAAAGTAACATAATCTAAATGGCTCTGTAGTTGAGCATGCATAAAAACACTAATACAGTGTATATTCTCTAGGCAAGGCAACCCATACTGAGGAAGTTGCGAAATGTATGCTGTGGACGTGAAATTCCTCTGAAACAAAAAAACATTAGTAAACAAGCTCTGTTAATAAACAAGGTATAGAAAACAGTAGCTATAGGAATTTATATAACAAATGTCCACGCCGGTGAGCGACTTCTCACCTGAGATGCACATCCACTGCTTGTGTAACAGAACAAAGGTAAACAAAACATTTCACCCACACTGTAACAATGGATGAGAAATTATGTCACCAGGAAGAGAAAGTGGTCGCATTCAAAGATAGTTTCTTCTATCCTCCACAGGTCATTGGGTAAGTCAAACCATAGAAATGGTAAAGGCATGTGACTCACTCACGGATGCAGGAATAATACAAGAGGTTCATCAAGAAGAAATAGTACCTGCAGAGCAATAAAATATTCCGTTGCACAGATGTCCTGAAGCACGAAGATCACAGAAAAAGAAACATGGCTCTAAAGTGTAAGTGCTGACTTCAAACGCAAGATGGAGGCATGTCCCTGATGCCGAGCCGGATGGCTCACGGCATGCCAGTGCTCCCCAAAACATCTTTGACAGAGAAAGAGCACGCGTCATAGAGGAACCATGACGAACATAGCAGGACTGCAGAGAACAAGTAGGAGAGAGCGTCCTGAAAAAGGCTCGCGCTAACATTTCAAAAGAAAACCTAGCGGTTGAAAATGCAGGGTTGCTCAAACGACCCCAATATTAAACAACAAAAATTGTCTCAAACCTTTCAAATTGCTGCCGATCTTAAAACACACCTTGGAGGTAGAAGAGACGTTCCGTGTCTCCTCACGAGCGATATTTCATCTCTCCTTACTTCTGAGCCGGTACAAGTGAATGGGGATCTCGATCCCAGTGTGGGGAGGCAGCAGGTTGAAACAGGTTGAAGGCCCTAAGCTGCCACAATCGCACCCACGTGGCGCACACCAAGCACAGTGACCGTGAAACAAAAGCTTGTATGTAGAACAACAGCTTACTTTTCCAGTTGTGCAGTTGAAGACTGTAGGTTAGATAGGAACACTTCACGGCACACAAGAAATACAAACAAGGTCATTAAATTACCTTTCATGCAGTGACTTGAGCTGTAGTTGAAATCCAGTTCCAGTAGATGCGGTCACAGAAAACATGAGCACCTCAACAACAATAAATCGAATACAACTGGGCTAGAGCGTAAAAACTAAAACTAGAACAATAGAAACGCCCAGTGTAACGTGTCCCATGCACTGTGGCGACTAAACCACACACCCACTGAGGGCAAAGACATTTACATGTGCATAGGCATCCTCGTGTGGAGGTAAGCGCTTGATATAGACGTTTGGCTTACCCTCTCATGAGGGCACAGCAGAGGCTTACCCCCCTTGACAGCAACCAGAGACTTGAGCTGGAGTAGAACCAGGAACTGGCACTGTAGCGTAGAGGGCGACATGTCATAAATGTTGTCCATTGCAGGGAAACACATAGTAAGATAGCTACAATTATATTCCCCAGCTTGCCAGAAACCATGTGGCTCAGCGGTGGATGGTGGTAAACAGCAGGAGATTTAGGGTTATGGATGACAATTCAACTATGGCAAGAGTAGTGCAAGTGACATCTTGGACCCTTTGAACCCTCCCCACTCTACTCCTGATGACCCTGCAGAACTGGAACCAACTCTATACCCTAAATAGCCCATTTGCTGAGGATAGGCTAGTTTAAAAGGAGATATTGGCAACTTCAGGAAGTAAACATGGCAATTATGGCCCTTTTCATTTGTTACTACTGCGGTCAGCTACTCGGTTCTGATGCAAATATTGCGATCGCACACGTTTTTTGTTCATGAGAAGTTATTTCAGGCAATGCTTTGGCACAGATCATCTAGCGACATAATAATACAAAGTTCTTGAAGGATTTTTTTTTTAAAGATCCTGCCTAATTAGTGAATCTATTTGTTTATTCTCCATCCTACCCAAATGGGGTTTAGACCACAGTATTGAAACAGCACTTTTAGCTGTGGTGAAGGAACCCAGACGGCTCTTCGACGAAGGAGGCTCCACAACAGTCATCCTCTTGGATCTCAGTGCTGCTTTTGACACTGTAGATCATTCAGTGCTCGCCCAGAGAATTACAGACGTGGGCATAAAAGATAGAGCGGCAAAATAGCTAACGTCCTTTCTTGTGGGGAGGACTTTCCATCCGAAATGCAGGGTGCCTCAGGGTTCGTATTTAAGCCCTACCCTTTTCAACCTTTACATGCGCACCCCTTGCTGAGATAGTACCTGCCTTTGGATTGTCAACAGTCTCGTACGCGGACGACACCCAAATAGTCATGTCCATCTCCCCAGAAAATTGTTCCAACTCACAATAACTTGCCCCCTGTTTAAAGGAAGTGGCATATTGGATGTCAAGTTGTTGCCTAAAGCTTAACGGGGACAAGACTTAGATCCTGCTACTGGGTAATAACATTGACAATCAGCCACTAATTCCAGAGCCGGGCTGTTTAGGGACATCATCCAGCCCCAAATGTCCCATGAAGAGTCTGGGCATATGGCTAGAGGATGCACTCACCCTGGAATCCCAAGCAAGAACCTCATATTGATCTGCTATGGCATTCTTAGAGTTCTCAGGAAAGTATTAGATCTTTCTTTCTTTCCTTCCCAGAAGGCTCCTATACAGGCCTTGATAATTTCTAGTCTAGACTATGGTAATCCTTTGTATTTTGGACCTCCCGCTATGTAATAATAAGGCTACAGGTCATACAAAATGCGGCAGCTTGCCTTCTTTTGAACATCCCTAAGTGTAAGTCAGCAAAAAAGGGCACTGGTAGACCTTCACTGACTCCCAATGGAACAGTGGGTGCAGTTTAAAGCCTACTAGAACAAAGGCCATCTGCAACTACAATCTCTGGTTTCACCCTACATTCCCGGTAGGACCTTGAGGTCAGCTAATGCACATCTCTTGACAGTACAAAAAAATAATAATAATAATAATAATAATAATAATAATAATAATAATAATAATCGGTAGAGCAAGAGGGATTCTCTTACAGATTGGTCCTTGGTGACAAAACCACTAAACTAAGCTTAACTATGTCCTGTCAGTGATGAAGACTAATTGTAATTTTCTTGTAGAGAAAGTACTGCAACACCTATTCTTTTTTAAAGGATAACCAGGAATCAGAGGAACTGGAGTGAAATGTCTCTGGGGGGGGGGTCCCCAAGAGGAATGTTAGCCTTACAAGAACACCACTACTTATAATGGAATTATGTTGCTAATCGGGATTAGGACGAGACTGACAGATGCCATCAGTGCACTAAGAAACAACCCAAGAATAAGTTCGAATTAATTGTTTTTTTTACAGTCCATCTGAGCAGAGAGCTAGGACTATAAAGAATTTCAGTTGTTTCTTTATAATGGGGTTTACTAATATGGGTGTTATAAAATTACATTTAGGTTACTATATTGAACATTTAAAATAAATGTGTTTTTGTAATCAGTAAAAAAAAGCAATATTATATAAAATACAGTGTAAGACTGTTAAAGTATGTCACACGCGAATTAAAATGCATTTTCCTTGTAAAGAATGGGTTACTTACCTTCGGTACTGATGCATCTGTAAGAGACATTGGTTAGTTATAGATTCCTTACCTTAGAATTTCCCCCTGGCATCAGACTGGATCCGGAGAATTATTTCTCAGCAGTACCCCTGCGTGCCGGTAGGGGTCGCCTGTCGCCTCCGCGTCGACCATCGTGGTCGCCGGGATAACCTCGCAGTGCCTACTTAGACGCTGCCCCTGCATGCTGATGTCAGTTCTGACACGACTTTCCACGCCAGAAGCGCAGAGCCATGAAAGACACAGACCACTGGCGCGCTACATCTAGGGCCCTGTAAGGGGGTCTCTATCCCTAGATGTCAGTTCGCCGAGCAATGAGGATGGGTGGGGCGGTAAGGAATCTACAACTAACATATGCCTCTTAAAGATACATCGTTACCGAAGGTAAGTAACTTGTTCATCTGAAAGAGACAGTTAGTTATAGATTCCTTACCTTAAATAGATACCCCAGCAATACTATCCCCGGAAGAGGGTCTGCGAACCAAGTTCACACCAGGAAGTCCTGGAGGACCTAAAGGGCAAAATAGCCGTCCCTCATGACTTGGCTGTCCAGGAAGAGTAATGTCTGGTGAACGTGGGCAAGGATGCCCACGTGGCTGCCTGACATACATCAAGAAGTGGAACTGCCAGTGCAGTGGTGGCTGCCATAGCTCTAGTGGATTGAGCCAGCAGCCCCACTGGAGGCTCCTTTTTCGCCAAAGCGTACCAGATTTTGATACAAAGGACAACCCATGTAGAGATGGTACACTTTTGAACAGCCCAACCTTTCTTGGCACCTACATAGCCAACGAAGAGTTGATCATCCACCCGGAAATCTTTTGTGGTCAAGATAGAAAGACAGCGCATATTTAGGGGGCAGATGGTGGAGTCTCTCCTCCTCTTTGGAAGGGTGTGGAGGTAGGAAAAAGGTGGGCAAAGTAATAGATTGTCCAATGTGAAAAAATGTAACCATTTTAGGGAGGGAAAGCGCCACTTTGTCTGGTTGCACAGAGAAGAAAGGGGGCTTAGAAGAAAGAGCTGGAAGCTCACTCACCTTGCGAGCAGAGGTGATGGCTGTCTTCAGAGTGAGGAGCCTGAGAGGACAGTTGTGAAGAGGATCGAAGGGAGCACACATAAGAGAAGTTAAAACAAGGTTTAAGTCCCACTGCGGTATTATGAAAGGAGATGGAGGAAAGAGATGAGTAATGCCCTTAAAGAATCTATTTACCATAGGGGACTTGAACAAGAATGGCTGACCTGGTAGCCGAAGAAAAGCAGAGATAACAGCAAGGTAGCCTTTGAGAGTACCCAGGGAAGAGCCCTGCTGGGCCAAATAAATTATTTACAAAAGGACCTCTGAAAGAGGGGCAGAAAGGGGATCCACAGCCTTTGCTGTGCACCTTGCCACAAACTTGTTCCATCGGCAGGCGTATACTGTTTTAGTGGAGGGATGCCTGGCTGCCAAGATGACATTACAGACTTCGAGTGGAAGGTCAAAAGCTGTCAACTGTCGCCCCTCAATCTCCACGCAAGGAGGTGGAGGCTGGACAGGTTCAGGTGCAGAACAGTCCCCTGCTGTTGCAACAGAAGATCCTCCCGAAGGGGCAGTCTGAGTGAAGGATCAATAGTCATACTCAGGAGTTCTGGGTACCAGGCTCTCCATGCCCAGCCCGGAGCTCAAGAATAACTTGGGCCCGGTCGCGCTTGATCTTCTTTAGCACTCTGGGCAGAAGTGGTGCAGACGGAAAGGCGTACAGAGGGCCGCAGTTCCACTCACGATGAAAAGCTTCACTGAGCGAGTGCCACCTTGGAATCTCCAAAGCGCAGAATTACTGACATTGCAAGTTCTCTTCGGTGGCGAACAGATCTAACCTAGGCTCTCCCCACCGCTGAAAGACACCTTGCACCACCTCCGAGTGAAGACACCATTCGTGATCTACCAGGCACTGACAGCGGAGTTTGTCCGCACTGGTGTTCAGAGAACCTGCCAGGTGTTGAACCACCAGGGTCATGCCCGGATGTTCCAGTCATGTCCAGAGGCGAAGAGCCTCCTGACATAGGGTCCACAACCCCACCCGCCCAGTTTGTTGTAGTACCACATGGCGGTGGTGTGGTCAGTGAACATCTTCACCACCTTCCCTTTGAGGAGGGAAGGAATGCTTTCAGTGCCAGGCGGAGCCCCCGGAGCTCCAGCAGGTTGATACGGACTCTGCTGGAGAACAGACGTCTCTGATCTTAGCCTCTCCCAAATGGCCGCCCCATCTGAGGAGTGACGCATCGGTCACTGCTGAGAGGTCTGTTTGGGGATGAGTGAGAGGGATCTGCCTCTGACCCCAAGCTTGGTTAGTAATCTACCACCGCAGTGGTTGTGCAGCTCCCTCTGAGATCTGGACGTAGTCGTAAAGATTCCCCTGATGCTGCTCTCACTGGAACTTCAGGTCCTACTGCAGAGCCTGTATATGCCATCTGGCATGATCAACCAGCAGGATGATGGAGGCCATGAGGCCCAGTAGCCTCAGGGTCATTCTCACCAAAATCCGGGATAGAGGCTGAAACATCGGTACCATAGCCTGAATATACCAGACTCAGTGCTTGGGAGAATAGGTCCGAAACTACACTGTGTCCAGACCCGCCCCGATGAAAGGAAACGTCTGAGAGGGAGTCAGGTGTCAGTTCGGCACGTTGATAGTGAACACCAGCGAATGCAGAAGGTCTGTCGTAGTCCGGAGGTGGAAGACGACAGCCTGTGGTGAGCTCGCCTTCAACAGATAGGGGAAGACTGGAACCCCTGATCTGCGTCCACCGCCATCACCTTCGTGAACACCCGAGGGGCACTGGTAAGGCCAAAGGGGCGCAGGGTGAACTGAAAATGCTCATGGCCTCCTACTGTGAACCGTAAGTAGCGTCTGTGCGCTGGCACGATGGGGATATGGAAATAGGCATCTTTCAAGTCCAGTGCTACCATCCAGTCTCCAGGGTCGAGGGCAGACAGGACCGGAGCAAATGTTAGCATTTTGAACTTCTCCTTCCGGAGGAAGCGATTGAGGGCCCTGAGGTCAGAATAAGACGCAGGCCTTTGTCCTTCTTGGGCACCAGAAAGTAGCCAGAATAGCAACCACGACCTACTTCTGGCGCAGGGACCCTCTCGATGGCTCACTTGGCCAAGAGAGCTGAGACTTCCTGGCGGAGAAGCGACAAATTAACCTCTGACATGCGATCGAAAGACGGTGGCATGGATGGAGGAGTAGTATTGAAGGGGAGGGAATAGCCCCTTCGGACTATTTGCAAAACCCACCAGTCTGACGTGAGGGTTTGCCAGTGGGGGGGGGGGGGGGGAGGGGGTGATGGTGATTCCTGCAACCCACTGGCCGTTGATGGCCCTGAAAGGTCAGACTAGGAAGGCTTGGATGCCACTGCGGAGGAGGGGTGGGGGTGTTCTGGCCCGCCCGCTGGCTCCCAGACCCGCGAGATCGCTGGGTCTCACGTCCGCACAGAGGCTGGGCAGCTTGCATTTACCAGTGGTTGGGCGCCCCTTCCGTAGCTATGAAAGGGACGAAAAGCAGACTGGAGTGGTCGAGAAGGAGAGGCCCAAAGATCTGGCTGTAGCC
Source organism: Triturus cristatus (assembly GCF_964204655.1). Lineage (NCBI taxonomy): Eukaryota > Metazoa > Chordata > Amphibia > Caudata > Salamandridae > Triturus > Triturus cristatus. The sequence continues at coordinate 168,161,817 of NC_140587.1, forward strand.
CGAGAATCCTTAAAGCTCTCGAGCGCCGAGTCTGCTTTGTCGCCAAAAAGACAACAACCATCAAAGGACATGTCCATCAAGGTGGATTGGACATCCCCAGAAAAGCCAATGTCCTCAATGAGGCGTAGCGCTGAAGGGCTACCAACGTAGCAATCTTTCTACCTAGTGAGACGTGGTATGCAGTCCACATCTTATTGTGAATTTAGCTGTGTCTTTCCCATCCGCCACTGCCTGGGAGAGAAAAGCCCGGGCCTCCTCCGGGCACTGAGGCAGCACCTGCTCAACCGAGTCCCAGATGGTGTGGGAGTATCGCGCCAAGTGGCAAGCGGTATTCACAGACCGCAGTGTCAAGCTGTAGGAAGAGAACATTGCGCTTCCCAAGGTGAGCCAGTGTTATGATTAGCTCTATTGGAGCTGGTGATGTAATGTAGAATCTTTCCTGTGTCATGGAATGGTGTGATGCATGGTATGATGCACCACTGATTCCATGGTTGGAAGGAAAGATAGAGGCGGTTGGTGCTGTCTTATGGATCCTGCTGTGACACTGATTAAACCTTCATTTCATCTTAAAAGCGGATCTCGACTATCATTTCACTGGCGACGAGAAGACTATGCCTGATTGGGGACAGGCAGCACGGCGAAGCACCAATTCCACTGACTGAATTTAACGTCTCTTCGAGTTCTCTTGCAGCCCGAGTGATCGGCAGAGACTCGTGATCGACAGGAGCACGAAGAAGTAACCGACAGGAAGAAGGTTCCTCTCTCCGTGAGTTTGTTGCTATTTTGGACAATTTTGGACAATATTAAGTCATTTTTCTAAAAAGACTAAAAGTACCGTTATCTCCACGCGCTGGTCTTCGCGTGCTGGTTTGTGTTCTGTCGGCTGGAACGCAACGCACGTCTCGGCACGTTTCAAGACGCTCGTCACCTTGTAACTTAGCAACGCCTCAACGCTCCCGATTGGCCTTTCTGCAACATCGTGTGTTACCCGGCAACAAACGCGATAAACAGTCACGAACGAAGCGTTTTTGTCAATAAAACTTTAAGCATGAGCACACGCTTTGCTTAAGAACAATACCAACGTATTCTTGGATATTTTTATATTGAGTTGACATTTGAACAAGAACTTTGGTGGATTTTGGTGGAATTTTGCTGGAATTTTATAGAGGATTGGTGGATTTAAATCTTTAACAAGTTCCTATTTTTAAAATAAAAATGGCATTAGCCTCATCCTCTAGTATGTCACAACCACCTCCCTTTTTGTCCGAAGAGGGTGATCCCATTTTGCCCTGGAAGAGGTGGAAAAACCTTTTTGACTCCTACATCGTAGCCATTGGTGGGGAAAAGTTTTCGGCTGTCAGGAAACAGGCTATACTACTTCATAACTTGGGCGTAGAAGGAAGAAACACTTATGACAGCATGGATCTCATTCCAGTGGGCGAAGGTGATGCTGCTCCTAGCGATGTGTTTGAGATGTCCCTAGTTATGTTGGAAAAGTATTTTGGTCCACGTATCAACGTGGTTCTGGAGAGACACAAATTTTTTACTAGGATCCAGGGTCCAGTTGAACGTGTGGGCAGCTATGTGGCAGCTCTGAAAACTCTCGCACGAACGTGTGAGTTTGGTGATCTTGCGGATTCGCTAGTAAGAGATCAGTTGGTAAGATGCACCAACAGTGTTCGAGTTCAGGAAAAGCTCTTATCTAAAAATCCATCTTTGACTGAGGCTGTAGCCATTGTTGAGGGAATGGAGAACACTTCAAAATGGGTTAAGGAAATTAGGAAAAACAAGGAAGAGAAAAGTCAGAAACCTAATGAAGTACATGCCATAGAAGAAGAAGAAGAAGACAATTTTGAGACTTGCAACAGTTTAGCGAAGATTTCTGCGTCTTCCGGTGGGAGGACTGTTGAGAAGGATGTACGCGTGCGCGTTCCCTTGAAGAGCACTCAAAGTAAAGTGGAACGTGACAATCATAGTGGTTCTTCTTCTGATAAGCCCACTTCTTCAGTCTCTAAACCTAAATGTATGAGATGTGGAAGCTTCTCACATTTCTCTAATTACCCGCATTGTTATGCCAGGGAGGCAGTGTGTAACAAATGTGGTGTCAAGGGGCATTATGCGAGAGTCTGCAAAGCTTCTGACAAAGCTCGCAACCCTCAGAAGAATGTGGAGATTGTGCGTACCATTCTGTTGAGTGTTAGGGCTGATGATGGAAAAATAGATGCAGATAGTATAACCATGCCAGAGTGCAAAATAATGGTTGATGGGTTTGACTTTTCTGTGTTGGCTGACTCGGGATCGCCTTTTACCATGATTGGTAACAAACAGTGGGATGAGTGTGTAGGTCTTGACAACGTAGCATTGTTGAGGCCAGATATCAATCCTGTCAGCTACGGGGGATCCAAGATCAATGTCCTAGGTTATGTTCAAGCATCTATTCAATTTAAAGATAGGTGTACTATGGGGAAAGTTTATGTAGCTGAAAGGGGTGACAACTTGCTTGGGTGGAGGCATCAGCGTGATCTTGGTATCATGCTTAACCCTTGTGCTAAGGATCCTAATAATCAGGTTATGTTGGTAGATTCTTGGGACTCAAGTTCTGAATGTTTTGAGAAATTTCCCGAAGTATTTTCGGATAGCCTAGGCTGTCTGAAGGGGTTTGAGCATCGCATTGTCCTCAAGGAGAAAGCTATTCCTTGTGTGCACAAGGTGAGGAGGGTGCCAAACATGATGATCGAACCACTGAAGGCCGAGTTACAGAGATTACTCAAATTAGGAGTTATTGAGGAAATTGAAGCCTCAGAGTGGCTTGCTCCCATTGTTCTTGCCCCTAAGGATGGTGGAGCAAGTGTCCGCATGTGTGTGGACTTGAGAGGACTGAACGAATGGATTTGGGTGGATCGGCAACCTTTGCCCAATATTGCTGAGTCCCTTAGTGTTCTTTCTGAGGCCAAAGTATTTAGTGTGTTGGATTTATCCTCGGCCTACCATCAAGTCGTACTGCACAAGGACTCAAGACATCTCACATCTTTTGTAACACCCATGGGGGCGTACCGGTTTTTGCGTATGCCCTTTGGGTTGGCATCAGCAGCGGCATGCTTCCAGAGGGTTATGAAGATGGTTTTGGGGGAAGTAATTAATGTGATGTTCTTTCAAGATGATATTTTGGTATATGGGAAGGATGAGAGGGAGCATTGTACAACCCTTTACACGGTATTGGAGAAACTGAGGGATGCTGGACTCACGGTTAAAAAACAAAAGTGTAAGATAGGTGTGAGTTCAGTAACATACTTGGGTCATGTAATCTCTGGGAAGGGGATACAACCAAAGTTGGAATTGGCTGAAAGTGTGGTGAAAGCACCTATTCCTCAAGATAAGGACCAAGTGAGGTCGTTTTTGGGACTCGCTGAGTTTTATTCCAAGTTTATACATGGGTTTGCTAGTGTTGCTGAGCCGATCAGAGTCTTGCTTAAGAAGGGGACACAGTTTACTTGGTCTGACGATTGCCAGAAAGCTTTTGATTGTATAAAGATGGGGATAGGAAAAATGCCTACCCTAGGACATTTTGATGTTAATCGGAAGACTTTGCTTACAACTGATGCCAGTCTTAAAGGGTTGGGGGCTGTGTTGTCTCAGGTTGTGGATGGGGAGGATAGGGCAATTGCTTTTGCCTCTAGAGCCCTTAAGGATGCTGAAGCAAATTATTCATGTATTGAGAGGGAAGCTTTGAGTGTGTTTTGGGCGGTACAGCACTTCAGGTTTTACCTTTGGGGAATTCCTTTTGTGGTTCGGACAGATCATCGTCCTCTGGTACAAGTTTTTTCATGCAGGCATAATGAGAACATCACACCCAGGCTTAAACGCTGGAGTGAAGGCCTACAGGAATTCAATTTTGTTGTTCGGTATATACCTGGTATGGATAACAAATCTGCGGATTGTCTCTCTCGTTTGCCTGTTGGGGAGTCCACGGATTGCAGTGAAGTGGAATGTGTGTCATGGGTTGCTGAGCCTGCGTTCTCATCTGAGGAGTGGGCGGAGGGAGTTAATAGTGACAAAGAATTTGCTTGCCTGAAAAGATGGGCGAGTCATGGATGGCCTGATTATAAAGTCCTGGATCAGGAAATGAGACCTTACTGGACTGTGAGGGAAGAGTTGTCGTTTTGTTGTGATAATCTCATGAGAGGTGGAAGGGTGATTCCTCCTTGTGTGTTCAGGGATAAAATAATTAACCTTGCCCATGAGGGACATTTGGGCAGGAGTCTGACGAAAGCACGCGTGAGAGAAAAATACTGGTGGCCTGGCATGGATCGGATGATTGAACTAGTGGTTAAAGATTGTGTGTCCTGTGCCTCTAATGACAAGTCTCATATTCCCAGCAATGTCCCTCTGTCTCCTGTGGTGGTTCCTGAAAAGGCATGGTCAAAGCTGGGTCTGGACATTGTGGGGCCATTTGAGCTTTTGCCTTCTTTTGAGAGATTTGTTTTGGTTCTTGTGGACTATACCTCTAAATGGGTGGTTACTAAGTGTGTGTCGGTGGCTAATACTAAAACGGTGATAGATTTCCTGAAAGATGTCTTTGTGTCTGAGGGGGTTCCTAGGTTCTTAATTACTGACAATGGGGTGCAGTTTGTTTCCCATGAAATGCACAACTTTCTTAAAGACTTTGACATTGTCCATCAAAAGACAGCTTTATATTCACCTCAAGCTAATGGGTTGGCTGAGAGAATGAATAGAGTAGTCAAAGGATGTGCTCAACGGGCTCTTGAGTTTAAGATGCCTTTTAGTACTGTTTTGAGGGATACTTGGTGGGCTCACCGTACTACGCCTAATGCTGTTACTTTAAAGTCTCCTTTTGAAGTTTTGAGGGGGAGGAAAGCTTCTTCCAAATTAAATCCTAGTTGGTTACCTTCTAGTTTGGAAGAAGAGTTGTCTGTTGAGACTAGGAAAGCTAGGATTTCTGAGTATCAAAACAAATACAAGTCTAGTTATGATTCCAGGATGAATGTTAAGTACAAGAAATGGTGTGTGGGAGACCAGGTTTTGGTGAAGAATCCTAGGCATACCCTCAAAGGTAAAACACGTTATTTGGGTCCCTTTATCATTGTAGCCACCAAGAAAAATGTGGTAAAGGTTAACACGGGTTGCTGGTGGAGTATGTCCAGGTTGGTCAGGCACACTGGTGTTTCCCAGAGTGCAGAGTGTTCTGATTTTTCAGAGATGGGTGATAATCATTCAGGAGGTGAAGAGGTTGGGGGGGAATCCGAACGGCATCCGTCCAGGTCTAGGAGGGTACCTGTTAGGATGAAGGACTATGTACTGTACTAATGTCATCTTGGTTGAGTCTTCTCTTAATGTATGTTAAGATGATGGACCATGTACTGTACTAATGTTGCCTTGTTTGAGTCTGTTCTTATATTGTATTTTCATTTTTTTTGGATTTTGTTCTTAAGTTTTATTTTATTCTTTCATTTGGGTGGGAAGGGGATGTGTTATGATTAGCTCTATTGGAGCTGGTGATGTAATGTAGAATCTTTCCTGTGTCATGGAATGGTGTGATGCATGGTATGATGCACCACTGATTCCATGGTTGGAAGGAAAGATAGAGGCGGTTGGTGCTGTCTTATGGATCCTGCTGTGACACTGATTAAACCTTCATTTCATCTTAAAAGCGGATCTCGACTATCATTTCAGCCAGCGTCTCGGATTCTCTATCTGGGGGGAGCAGAAGGGAATGCGCCCTTGGACGAGGAGGCTTGGACCACCAACCTCTCGGGGGAAGGGTACTTGGTGAGGAAAACTGGTTCGCGGGTAGCCGGGTGATGGCGGAAGGCGAACATCCTCTCCACAGGATCCCCTGTGCTGGGCTTGGACCAGGTGCCAAGAATGACATCAGTGGGGGCTTCGTTGAAGGGCAGAAGGGGTTCAGAGGAGGATGCTGCAGACTAAAGCATCTCTGTTACGAGTTAAGTCCTGACCGCCACTGAAGGGAGCTCAAGGCCCAAGACTTCAGCCGCCCTTCTCACCACCACAGCATATGATGCTTCCTCCTCCATAACCAGGGTAGGGGGAGAAAGCATGCCAAGGTCTGGAGAAGTGTCCAGACCACTGGCATCACCCAGATCCTCTCTCCAGTCCAGCTCTTCTAAAGGGTCCAGCGACCCCTCCCAGTCCTCATCACCACTTCCTTGGCGGTAGGTAACACCAGGGATGAACAGTGGAACAAAAGTACCCTATGGCGTCAGGATCAACATCAGTCCAGGTCCACCTCGGGGGTGAGGATGGGGACAGTGCCGGCCAGGGGTACAGCCAGCGCGGGGGGCATAATTGCATGGAACTGCACCAGGGCAGGTAGAGTAAGATCGAACGGCGTCGATCCTGATCCAGGCCTGGATCCGCGGGGCTCTACCAGGACCAGAGCCGCTGGCATCAAAGGCCCCGGACCCCCGACTGGCTCTGCGAAGCCCAAAGGCGGGCCAGCGGAGTTGTGCTGCCCAAAAACGTGGTGAAGGGACTCGTAAAATTTACGAAGTTGGGCATGAGAGGCTCAAGCTCTCGGAAATGGGAGGGAGGTGTGGAGTCATCCCTGAAGTAGGCACCGGAGATGGAGCCTTAGAGCGACGACGCTCCAGATCCCGCGTCGCATTAGCCGACCGACGGGGAGAAGGCAAAGAGCTCCGGTGCTTCTTTGCCTTCTTCTTGTGCTTCGACTTACCCGAAAACTTGAAAGACTGAGTGCGATGAGGTGTGGCGGCTCCGCGAGCAGCCTCGAGACCTTCCTCTCGAACAAGACTGGGAGCAATGCGAAGCCAACCGCTGGGCCTCCAAGAGCTTTTGGGACCACTCCAGCAAAGACTTTGGATTCATGGCCCGGCAGTCGGAGCACGACTTCGGGTTGTGGTCACGCTCCAGACAACAAAAACACACGAGTTGCGGGTCAGTCACAGACATCGGTTTGTGACAGGCGTCAAAAGCTTGAACCCTGGCTGGCGTCAGGATATCCTTCGCGCACCAGGCGTCAAAAGAATCGAAAAAGCGGTCGACAAAACTTCAAGAACTTTTATCAAAAAGAGACTAAGGGGTAGTTCTCTCTGGATCTGCGCGAGGCTGGCATGGAAAAAGAAGGAGCTGATGTCAGTGCGCAGGGGCAGCGTCTAAGTAGGCACTGCGATGTCATCCCGTTGACCTCAACGCCGGCGATGGACGTGGCGAAGACGGACGCCACACACTGACGCGCAGGGGTACCGCTGAGAAAAAATTATCTGGATCCAGTCTGACGCCTTGGGGAAATTCTAAGGTAAGGAATCTACAACGAACAATCTCTTTCAGATAGAAATAGTTATAGAAATTTTGCATCGTGGTTCTTTTTCATTTTTTAGGATTCTTGATAATAGGTTCTTTATGTGGTATTTTGTTTTTATTAAAGCACCTTCATCAAACAGAGATCCTTTTGAGAGGACAACCTAGATGTACAAAGAAACTTGAAGCAGAAGATATATACAATGTACAGATGTGTTTCTGCTTGCCTGTGCTTTACGAAACACCAGCCTATATTTCACACTACGAGTAACCACATACTTTGTACAGCGGGTATCCAATTTTTGGGGAATCTATATCAAATTAATTTCAAACTTCTATGCACCGAATGAAAACGCACAAACCGATTAGTAAAGTAAATCAGATGTGAGAAGGTATGTGTCCCAATCAATACAACACAAGCAGATGAATGAAAGTGAAGATTAACTATTTAATTTTATGAATGTTTTAAACATTACAAGGAAATGTATTTGTTACAAATAAATAATAATTTGTTAACTAAAACAGAAGTTAATAGTAGTTAAACAACTCTCATATCTCAAACAGATGAAACGTAAACCACTGCTGAAGTGGAGAGTCATAAATATAACGATTAGGATATTATTTAAAATTAACACATTCATAAAATGCCAGCAACGCCAGAAAGGGAAGGATCTTGGCTCAGGCACATAAAGCTTTGATGTATGAAATGGTCAGGGAACAGGAGTATATTTTGCACTAGCCTACGTAACGACATCAGAGGGGCTCCATGCCGCTCATTACAAATCACTAAATATTCCATTCTAGATGCAAAAGAAAGCATCACCCCAACATCAAAGTCAATGTGCAGGTCCTGAATATTACACTACAAGACATTGTATATTTCCAGCGGTGAACATTAATATCACCAACCAGACCAAAAAAACCCCCAAAAAACTGACATGGGTAATACTGTTTAATCAACAGCTGAAGTAGCAACTCCGCATCATAAATGTTTGATATCTATTATCTTAGTCATGCTCATTTAGTGAATCTCAGAATTAAATAAACAAGCACAAACTTCGGTGTTTCCTGCCTTTAAATCACAAAACCTTGAATTACTGTGCGAGCTTATCTGATAGCTGTTTTGCTGTGCACTAGAAATCTTGAAGTTTCAGAGTCCTGACCAAACCCACACCAGAAATCCAGTAGATTTATTGAGCAGCCAAGCCAGGGATCACTGCATCATCGATGCACTGGGCATTAGATGAGTTGCCCAACAGTTTATTGATCTGGAAACCAACAAGCTGCAAATACTTGTGGTCTGGAACTTGTCCATTTCCAAGTTGCACATTTTGGAATGTAGTGTGGGGAAAAACATTTACACACTGTTGTTACTATTAGTCTCTAGATCTTCACCTTTTCCCCCAAAGTCAGCTACTGTATGTCTGCAAATGGCAAGTGAGTCTACGGGGCCCTGGAACAGAATGGACCACATGCCATACAACTTTCACAACAGTAGGGAGAAAGAACAACTGAGAACTTGTGCAATGGTGATATGGGCTGTTTCAATGGTGGTGATCAGTATTCATTGCTTGCCTATCTCTCGAGCCCTAGACGTTGCAGCCTCCACCGCATTCATGACGGTCGCTCTCAGGCCCCCCTTCTCCAGTTCATGGAGGGCATAGATGGTGGTCCCACCAGGAGTACAGACATCATTTCGCAATTTAGCAGGATGGTCTCCAGTTTCCAAGATCATTTTAGCTGCGCCCTGAAGAAAACAATGGATTTGAATTAATTTGTTTTGAGAAAAAGAACAGTAAAATGCGTTCCAGCAGCTCTTGGTCTGCAAGTTTCATCATTACATATTCTTTTTTTTTTTTTTTTAACTTATTTTTATTGGTTTTCAATTGCAACCATGCATACATAGATGAAACGACAGACCTAGGATATGTAGACATAGTATGGGACAACCATTAGTTCTCAATACATATTATACCCCCCCCCTCACTTCCCCGACTGCTTATTCATTTCCATTTCGACAGTGGGCGATACACAGGGACTCCCTCGATCATTACATATTCTACACCTCGAACCACTTGTTGAAGATTTGAGGGAATACTGCCATCTGCCAAGTACCTGGTATTACAGAATCTTCATATTAGTTTGGCCTTGGCACAGCCTTTGTGTATAAGTGGACCCCGACAACCACAGACTTGCCTACTGTTTAGCGAACCGTGTAAAATTATTTGTGTATCTCACTACAGTGTTGTAGAATATATGCGAAAAACAATTGAAAAAAAGCTTCTCAAATTAGGTGGCTTCAAAATACTATGCAAGTAGGAATAAATTCTACAGGGACATAAAATATGCATGCAGTTGGCTGTTGTTCCTAATACTTCGGGTTTCAGCTCTCCTTTTCACAGCAACTTTGACCATTATTCCACACCCACTCCTGGTTTGACGACTCTGGAATCTCTAGGTTAAGAGTCTGTGGCTTTTGGAGATCTTCTTCTTCCTGAATAATCTAAGCCCGTCACAATATTACATATTTTCACATAGCACAACACTATGTTTAGCTTGGTTGCACAGCTGTCTGCAGAACTATTGCAGCCATTTCTTTAAAATACAGAATGGACTTTGGAGTCACATGTTCGACGCTTGTGCCTTCCTCTCCTTCAATTTTTGGGAAGAAGTTTGATACCTTACATCGCCAGTTTCCACGCTCTTGGGATGGAACTTTTGATGCTCCCTCCAGCTACTGTGCTGGCCGAGTCGTGGTAAACCCTCAGGGAGGATCCTGTGACTGCTGGCGATTGGCCCGATCCAGTGGCACCATCTACGAGCCACCGATTTACCCCGCTCCAAACATTTTGTTTTGGCTGCTGCCCCCCTCAGCCCCTCAACCAGAAACTTACCATATACTACCAACACCCAGCTATGGAACCTGGTCATACAACATATCATGCGCATTGTCCCCATCAGTAATTGTTGCACTAGCCTAAGGATGGCTAATCTGCATGAATCAGTTGGTGCAAGTCATTTTAACTATGTTGTTTCACCTGGACTATTAATATGCAGAGGTGTGCACCCGTTTCCCCGTTATAGCTACTTTGAAACAGTTGCATGGTCCTGTTCTATAAGAGCCAGGGTGGACACATCAGGTTCTGGCTGACTTAGTCGTGTTGGCACTGTATGGTTGAACTTTGCAATAGGGACAGTCATAATCTTGAGCTTTTCGGATTGTCCTTCTATGACATTTCCTGAATATTTAATTCTGAGATGTATAAGAAACATATTGCTTGGCCTTGCAATAACCTGGTTAAGGAGCGATCTACACGGTATAGCCTCTGATGTGTTTGCCTCTCTCGCCCGTTGATAAACCTCTGGATATTTCGGATACCTCTCAACCCTCTGGAAACAGACAGTGATGCAGAGGAACGAATACATATATACTTCGATAGGGAAAAAAACAAATTAGTCCCTATCAATGAGTCCTCAATCTCTACAATTATTTCCTTTATACCAAACCAATACACACTCAAAAAATGGTTGTTAAAGCATATATTTTATCTGTTTTATGTCGCTGAACACACATAAAGATACATACAAAACATGTACATAAATACAATCAAATACAAATAACCAATCCTTCTTACCCGTTGTCTTTACATACAGATGCTAAAAATAAACAAAGAACGTAAATCAAGAACAGCAATCCGAGATAGAGGGAGGTAGTCCATTACACACTAGAGGGAATCAATCAGCTACCCTCCATAACTAATAACGCTATGAGATATCTCAAACACATAATCCGCAACCTTATTAAGAAACTCATTACTGATCCCTACTTCTGCCACAAAAAGGATACCCTACTGAATGACCTCATCTTCTCTACCAATAGACGTGCTAATTGGAGGAAAGTCCAATCTTCCTCACTAAACACAACCATAAAGAAAGAATAACACATGGAAACAAATTTACTATTGCGCCCTCCATGATATACAATGCAGATGACACCATCTTCATCTACAAAAACGGCACTGTGCTCATTCAATCTTCAGATCGGTATCTTGAACTCTTTCATCTCTTTTCCTACCTCAAGGACAAACTAGACAACCATGCCCCGCCTACTCCCTTGCATCTTCCCTTTGTCCCCTCCCCTTCCGCAAACCCCAGTCTCGCTCACCCAACTTAGCGCTTCCCCCCACCCTTCTCTCTTGGCGATCACCCTCCCTTATTAGGACACTACTTCAGTCCAACACCTGTCCTCCCCCAGCACAAATGCTATCACTCCCTCACACCAACATAACTCAGACATCCCCTTCTCACACTCTTCTATAGACCCAGACACTTACACTACCATCAACAAGATCAATACATCCACGGCCGCCTCTCAACCAACCATCACCAAGTCTTCGATTGTGAACTCTACCGACGCTGGCTCCACAAACTGCCCGAATTCGGCTAGTTCGTTACACTATAAAGCTTCCCTCTGCCAGGATCCTCTTAGGAGTCGCTTCTCTGACTATACTTGACACTATAATTTCTGAACTTCAATTGATTGTGGCTGACATCCTCAAACTAGTTCATATCACGTCAACCTTAAACACAAGTGGTCCTCACACACACCTCCAGATTAACAACACTAACTTCCAATTGCCACTCTGCCTCCATCTCTTCCTGTTCACGGGCCATCCACCCTTTTTTGAAATCCACACTGTACCATAACCACTCCTTCAGACCCAATAGGCTACTCAGACAGTTATGGGACTACAAAATACTTTCCCTACTGGACTATTAATGTGTAGAGGTGCCACCCCTTTCCCAACCGTAGCTACTTTATAACCATGCATCGGCCAACCACGCTACACCCTATAAAAAAAAAAAATCAAGACTAATATCACTCACCCTCTCAGGGCATCCAACCACAACAGTAGGTTTATAAATAAAACTAACCTAAAACCAGTTTCCACCTCACATACACCCATGACCACACTCAAAACATCCCTCAATTGCGTGTTACTCAATTGCCACCCAGCTGTGAAACATGAGGCGGACATAGCCGATCTCATTCTTAACCAGGACTTGAACAGCCTTGTGCCCACTGAATCTTGGCTGAATGAATCCCCAGCCTCAATCCTTGACAAACTAGTCCCAAGTCATGAGATCATCAGACTAGACCCTTTAGGCCATTCTGGGGCGGCTTAGCCTGTATATCTCGGTCCGTACTTTCTCTGATACAATCACAGGCTCTCTCACTGCCTTCCTGCGAATAGCTAAGGATTAACATCACCACCAATGATAATTCCAGATGTTCTCTTCCCACGTTCTACCCCCCGCGAGGAGATAATCATACATTCATCCAACAGATCATGGAGAGTATCTCCTTTAACAACGATGAACACAACAACCAGATTTTTCTTGGTAACTAACATTCATAAGAACAATTCCAGTGACCCTCTCGTGAACAGTTTCAAATCCTTCCTCCAAGACCTTAACTTTATCCAAGCGTGCAATAGTCCAACCCATAACAAAGGGGCCACCCAAGATTTAATCATTGCCTAAGAGAACATCAAAGAAATTGTATCCACCCTACCTTGCAACTAGACTGACCACCACTGGATCACGTTCCACATCTCAGAAAGGGCAATTATTTCTAGGGGCCAACCTATGAAGGCCAAACACTGGGTCCGAGATACCCACAACATTAACCCACTCACTATGTCGACTCTTAGTGACAGAATCCTGCTCCCGCCCTCCTCTATGGATTACGTTCTTGACTGCACTTAGTACCACATAAATTCCATGTCCAAAATCATGGACACCCTTGCACCTAAACAACTGAAAAGAATCCTGACCAAACGAACCAACCCCTCGGTTCAATTGTAACCTTAATGAGGAAGCCGTCACCTCAGACTCACAGGAAGAGTATGGAGACATTCCCCGCCTTGTCCAACCTCAAACTCCTATGGCAAAGAAGAAGTGCCTACAGCAGGGACATCAGTAACTCCAAAGCAACCTCCTTCCAAAATCAACTAGACACAGCAACTAATCAACCAAAAAAAACGTTTCCAAATGATCAAAAACCAGATGATCCGCAAGAGCGACCCCCCCTTCCTCAGACAACAAAACACTACCTAACTGCGAGACTTTCACCACCTTCTTTGCAGAGAAAACCATGCTAACCACCAACGATATCCACAACACTATGCAACTCCTATCAACTGAATGCCCTCTACATCCTACCCCCTCAAGATCAGGAGGGATGCCCGGAAACCCCCACGCTCACCTAAAAAGAACGCTTACGGGTACAGCGTCCAAACCTTGGAAGAAAATGACATCCTAAACATTTTGACCTCTCTTAAATACTCCACCCGCTTCAACGACCCCCTCTCCTCCAAATTCCTCAATAAGTCCATCCACCTCCTAATCCCATTATGGGCTAGGATAATCAATGCGTCACTCACTCAAACCACCATACCAGACTGCCTCAAAAGTGGGCAGGTTATTCCTATATTAAAAAAAAAAAAATCCAACTCCAACAAGTCTGATACCAACAATTACCACCCTATCTCCAACATTCCAACCTTAGCCAAACTCTTAGAAAAATGCGTACACTTACAGCTTCGCAATCACATCGAGCATTTCCAACTCCTAGACAAATGTCAGTCGGGCTTCGGACCGGGTCATAGCACCAAAACTGCTCTGGTCCACATCGTCGACGATGCCCTTTGCTCACTAGACCAGAATGAATATTTCCTACTTATCCTTTTTGATCTGTGGCCTCATTTGACACTGTCAATCATGATATACCATTTTGAATCTTCTAGAACACAGGATGGGTCTCCCTGACACTGTACTAAAATGGTTCTCCTCTTTCCTCCACAGCACATCTCAGCGCATCCCAATCAACTATGCTCTCTCCGATCAATCGCCAGTGTTGTTGGGCGTACTCCAAGACTCTACTCTCCCTGACATTGTTTAACTTAGATACGGAGCTCCTAACTGAAACCCTCAAACTAGCCCACATCTCCTACCACATGTACGTGGGCGATACTAAACTATCTGAAAATCGCCTCTCCTGAGGACATCAATATCCTCAACAACACCCTGACAGAAATGCAACACTGGCTGAGCCGTAACCACCTCAAACTCAATGCCCTCAAAACAGAATTCCTACTGATCTCACCACCCATCATCGCCCCCTAATATCAAAGGCTGTCTCCATCATATTACTGCCTTGAATTATACCCCACAAATTATCGATTCTGCAAAATCCCTATGTATAACCTTGGACAAAAACACATTAGTGCTACCGCCAGAGGAGCTAACCATCAATTACACATCCTAAGGAAACTAAAACCTTTCCTCCACTTGGCAGACCTCAAAACAGCAGTTCAAGCTCTTTATTATCAAAATTAGACAACAGTTGATCTACCCTTGTGGTCCTTAAGAAAATCTCACTTGCACCTCTAAAGGCTACCCTAAATGCAGCTGCTAGGCTCATCACTGGATCTAAAAAACGTGATCACATCGCTACCAACCAGTAATCAATGAAATGGCTAACCTATGATGCCAGGATCCACCACAAAATTGCATGTTTAACCCATAAAGCGCTGCACCACAATACTCCCTCTTACCTGACCCAGAAATTGACCTTATTGGGTGGGAACAGTTTCTCTAGAAAAACAAGATCCTTACTAAAGTCACAAAAATCCAATAAAAAGAAAACCTCTCCGGGATTGCCCCCACAATCTGGAACTCTCTTCCCCACCAGATCAGATGCAACCCATCCACCTCCATCTTCAGAAAAGAAGTAAAAACTCTACTTTCCAACAAATTCATCTCATAATGAGGATCTTACCTCCCTATCCTCATGAGCGACTATTCCCTGCCACTCCTATTTTTATTTGTAAATGATGTTCTATTGTTCTTTGTAATCTATGTATGTACATTATCACCACTTGTGTTCGGTCACCGGTAAGAGTCTTGTTCGCACTATATAAAACTCTAAATAAATATTTCGGTCATTCATCATGCTACTGGCTTTATGGTGCATCATTCCATCTACTATGTAGAGCCTCCATTACATAGCACAACCAAATATTTGACATCTCAGACGTACACAGAATACTCACAGATTACATTCTTTAAAATCCATGCAATGTTTTCTGTTCTTCACTGCCACAGGCTTTTTCAATGGAATGGTTAGGACTCCCATTTATTTTGCTCAAGCATTACATATACCTTAAAAATAAGCTTTGGCAAAACAGGCAGGCACAAGAGGTGAATGCTTAATTTTGTACATTAAAGCCTTACTTACTCGCTTTGCTAATGCATGCTCCATATGTGATATCATCTGGAACATGCATTAGCAAAGCGAAAACCGATATCATAAGTTCGAGTATAACTTACAAGCCACCAACGTACCAGCAGTGTCTGAGCAGCAATTCTATTAGCCAAGTCACTGGGCATCCCCATTTTGATAGCTCCGTCCATTAGTGCTTCAGCAAATGTGTAAACCTGAGGAGGGTGGAGGGGGAAAGGAGACGTTTGCACATCAGTACATTCCAATTTTTTGCAGTAAATACGTTGAAATGCAAGAGTTACAGAATATCAATAATGACAGGAAAACACAGTTATTTCACCCTCTGACTTTCATTTGCCCTACAATCACATGAACATGACCGCTGAGGATTGATACTTTCAGGACTTTTGTTTTGCGAGTAAATGATGGTTCTTACTTCTCAGTGAATGAGTGAATCTTGGCTCGTTGCCATTGGTGATTGCTCTTTAGGATTTTTTTAATTTCTCTGTGCTGTTGCTGCAAACGGTCAGGTTTTTTGTACTCGACTCTCAGCCATTCCACAATCCTCTAAGTTCTACACTCTGCAGTTTCTATACTTGGTGAGGATCACTCATCTATTCTGAAGGATAGGCCCTTCCATAGGTCCTCTGAGTTCTACACTCTGCCATCTTTACACTTGCTGAGGATCACAAAAGGAGGAGGAGGAGGATGACTCATCTATCGTGCTATTCTGAAGCACAGACTCATTGTAGAGGCACCAACTTGTTCTTTTATCACTGATGATTTACTCATTCCTTTTGCATTATGATATAATGGGGTAACCCACAATTGTCAAGGACCTGGGTAACGATTGGAATAGGAAGCAGTGGTCCTAGACTTCTTTGAAGTTACAATTCAGTTATGAAAGACATCTTATTAGTCAAAGGGCATCAGGTACATATCTGTATCATTAATGTACCACCATTTTCTTTATAAAGCAAACAAGTAAATCCTCGAAAAACACAAAGGCACAAAATATCACTCCAAAGGTGACAGTTTATTATTTAGTTACTTTTAGAACTGATCACCATATACAATGCTCCAAATGGAGAAAGAGGTCGCTTCAAGGGGAGTGTGAAAAAGAAAAGTGCTCGTGTGGTAGGATAGATATAAAGGAGGGGAATCCAACAGGTAAATGCCAATCAATTATACATTCAGGTATCCTTGGTAAAACTGGTCGTGGTTCATAGTGGCACCAGTTTTACAGATAGGCCTGTCCCTTCCAAATCAGAGGTTGGAGTTCAGTAGAAAGAAGGAGAGATGCACATGGAGGGGACTGATGAGGAAAAGGCTTTGAGGAGCTTCATGATAGTTATACAGCGAAATGTCAAGTTCAAGCAGTTGTTTATTTGATTAACGTATATTTATGGTTTAAAAAGACCAATAAAGAGAATATAAAAAGTTGTGAAATGTTTAGTGTCACTACGGTCATGTCACAGCAACAAAAAAGCACCAATATGCATCGGCCATAACGATAACTCTTTGTGTAAAGTCTCACTGCAGAAGATACAGATAAAATGGGTATCCTTTAAGAGAAGTACTTTTTTTTCGTAGGATGGAAAAAAAAACATTTGAAATTGCCCATCTGATACATTGAGTCAGAAATGTGTCACGCCATACTAGAAATATGCTGATATCACAAAGAGCAGACACCGATGCATGTCTGTCCTATTGTGGGAATGACGCCTTATTGAGACAGGACATACCCCTATTTGGCAATACTTACATATGCCACACCGCTGCCACTCAGCCCTGTGTGGATATCAATGTAGGACTCTGGAACCTCCTCACACAAACTGCACGACGACATTACAATCTTCAAAAGCGCTGCCTGCTGGTCTCCGGCATAGCAGCCCCGGCAAAACACGGCAGCACCGGCCTGCACAACACAGGGTAGATTTGGTAGGGCTCGCAGCACACTGGTCCCTGGGGGAAGAAGCTGAGAAGGGCAGAGCGGATAAGTGACTTGCATTTCAGTCGACAATCGAACATACTGTTGCTGGGTGTCTAGCAGCAGGATTAGTGGTCGCACTAGAACCACAAAAATGCAGCATTTAGCCCAAATTCTTACAGTAAATTTAGCTCATAATTTTTTTTTTTTGTTAAAATATGGTTAAACAAACCAATTGCTTTAGTTCAGGAATAAGTTTAACACCTTTTGGCTTCAGTGAATAAAAATGCACATCCTGCTAATGAACAGGGATATAATACACATTTGGGAACTGGAATGTGTGAGTGAATTTATCAGCTGCAGTACTCAAGTCATAATGAAATCAGCTAAATCCAACATCAAATAGGAGTTCCAAATAAATGCCATTAAAAGACATCTCTATTCATGTGACGTTCACTTTCCATTTGAATTCAGGAGGGACTTCCAATTCCCATTGAAATAACTCCTAGCTGGATCAACATTATCTTAAGCCTTGGAACACAGCCTGCTGACACCTGCAGTATTCGCGGACCCCTTATCGCCCTAAGAGCTCTCGAAACCTGGCTCTTTTCTTTGGCACCACCATAATATTTCTAAGGGTAGATGCATTCATACTACCTTTCTCTTTTCCATGTATTTCCTGAGATCACAATCATGTTATGTGTAATATGCACTGACTTAGAATACTTAATACATCTTGATGAACTGAATAAATAAAATAAACATTCACACAGACAACATATGATCTGATTTACAAAAGCAGGTTGAGCATTCCTCACCCACAAACCACTCAATTAATTGTTTTTTTTAATGGCGTAGCTCTGTAGCTTTGACAGGCACAGCACTATCACTGTGCACAATCTGTATTCAACCACTAGAGCTCAAATGCCCACAGGGACGAGTTCCAATACCCACTTGCACTGGTTGCGACTCCTATCCATAGGATACAATCACACTGCAGCTACACCATAATCAACACTGAGTGCAGCCCTTCTTCCCTGCATGCCATCTTGTTGTTACTGTATTCACCACTGCAGAAGCAAAGCCCAACCCAGTGGCCCCTTCCTGCTCTTATCTATGGTCTTGCACTACTCCCCTACCTACAGCCATGCACGCCCACTCCAGGATCCAACACTTCTCTGGTTACTGGAAGCTGAAATCTGGATAAGAAATGTAAGTTGCTCTCAACCCCAGGTCAAAAGTTAATGGAAACTGCCTTCAACCCCAAGACAGGAGTTAGCACAAGCCTCCACCAACCCCAAGCTAAAGTGTAACCGATACATCATCCAGCCACAAAGTATGTAGTAATACAAGCTGCATCTAACCCCTGGTTGAAGGGCCTGGCTAGCCGCCTTAAAACCCAAGCTAATGTGTTGCAGATGACCGTGTAGAGCACAAGCACCATTCAATCCGAATAACTAGGGTTTTGGGAAAATGGAGCCTCAATAGCTAGAGTTTTTGGGTAAATTGAGCATGTGGATTTATGTGTTGAAGTGAGAACACTGGAATCCCAGTGTACTTCAAGCTAGAGTAGAGGGTAAGAGAGGAGTACAGATTACATTCTCGCACAGCTCGACTACACAACAAGTTGTAACACTCTTGCTACTTTGCACAAATATAAATGTTCTATTTTGCAGAAATATGTATAGCGTAATAGCTACAAACTGGAAAGCCTTATGATCACCGGGAAGGGGATGCTCCATGAGCCACACTGAAGGTGAACTTTGTCTGCCATGTGCGAAGCTCATCGGTTCTGGTTCAACTTGGGCACAAGCATGGAAGAGGCAACAAAGAAGGAATTTGGAGTCGGGCTGCAACACATACGTGCTTCTCTTCCTCTATATGTAAATCAGACTGTGGTGAACGAAATGCAGTGCAGTGAGGAGGGCTATCACTGCTTTCACCCTTCCAGTTCTGATCAATGATTGGTCCAGTCTAGCGGCTTTTCAGTTGCTCATGAGAAGTTCAAACTGAGCCTGGTGCTTTATTTACATTGTAAAGCAGCAACTGGGGTGCTGGCCTTGACCAGTGGCAGTACACTGCATGGTTTTAGTCACTTTGCGCGCCATTGAGACCAAGTGCTTAATTTGAGCCGGTGGGTTCCGGTGCTCAGCACCGCCACTTAATTGTCAGCAATGACACTTATGACAGCCGCCACATGGTGGCACGGTTTGTGTAATTCAGAAATGAGCAGAACAACAATTGTTTATTATTCAGTTTACATTAAGAACAACAAATAACTGCCACCCAAGTCATTCTTATAGCTTATGGGGCCTCAAACAGTCTAATATGTCACCATTGTAGCAGAGTTATGGGTAGTAGTGTTGGTACTATCTTGGGCAGCATGGGCAGTGGCAATGGGTGGCGCAAGCTTTGATGGCCTCCTTTACAAATTAGGCGCTGAAACGCTACCTGCTCTATTTCAGATGCTGTCAAAACTCTTCCTCCTAGTTACCACTTTAGTTGTAGGTTTAATTTATGGATACAGGCCAGAGGTATTAAAAGTGTCGGGCGCATACCCCTGGGGGCCGCGGATGTGTTCCCAGGTTGGGTGCAAATGGGTCTGCAATTACAGGTTAATAAAGGTAGCTTGGAAGTGCAAAATGCGTGTTTCTGGGCTGTCTTCATTTACATACAGCAGTTAAAGGCCATAAAGTGTGAGCACAGTACTACAGAGTGGTACGGTGCAGAGTGAGTAAATGTGACGATAGAGTCAAAGACCTAGCTAAAAAGAGGAAAGAAATCGTAATTTTATTGTTTCCCCCCTTTGGTAACTGCATTAAAAAAACACGCACTCACCTCAAATGAAAAATAAATGAAAGTTAAACTAATCAAAGGGAAATATACTGGGTTGCTTTATGACAATGAGACGATTAGTGGAGAAGTTTGAAATGTTTCGGATAACATGTACATCCAGCTAATGTAATCTAGGGTAAGAATGAAACCTAGGATCTAGGTTGGGTGACTAGATTAAAAAGAGAAGAGTCCCAATCCCAATGGCAGAGGCTTCTGATCACATGTTTTCAAAGTAAAATAAAGCTGAATGGCATGCAAACTGTGTCTTGGACATATCTTTAACAAGCATTGGCATAGCCAATAGGTCTCGCCTTTGGGACCTTTCAAGTGTTTAGCCATGCAACAGTTGCATAACTAAATACTTATAAGGTCCCAAAAGCGAGACCTATTGGCTATGCCAAGCGGCTGCAAAAGTGATCGCGATCAAACATCAAAGAGGCCGTGCGGCCGCGAAAGTGAAAGTAATCGTGGTCAAGCGCGGCGCGTGCGCGCACATGCACTGTAGCTCTAGGCTGGCCTGGTAGCACTTTTTGGAGCCCTCTCAAAAAGTATCGCCAGACCTGCGCATGCGCTAGGTGAGGCGAGACCTAAAAAGGAGTACGCATATAGACGACGCCTTGTTCTTAGCAACATGACCGGACTACGAGTTAGGACCTCACACACCTCAACTGACATAGGTAATACCTCACATTTCTACAATCAAACACGTAGGTCTACCAGTAATCGCTCTAGACCATTCTAGTTAGACAGTTCTAGTTCAAGTTAGAATGCCACAATGACACAGTAGTGGGAGTTGCATGCTATCATGCTCCAGATAATATAACATACCAATGCCAGCTTTCCTTCCAAACACTTTTCACACCACAAGTAATACATTTTTCTGCACTAGGCCTGCCCTTCCACACAAATAAGCTCCATGCAGGCTAACTTGCCTCGTACACTAACAGGGCACCATGTAAAGCACACCCAGACAAACCAGAGTAGGCAGTAAAACGGGTCCTTTCAGCCGAGCTCGGTGCAGCAGTGCCCAGCTAGCAGCCCCAACACACATTATAATACAATATAGCCCAAAGTGCTAGTGGACATGGAACTTTGTGAGAAGGAACACTGAGCGCAAGATTAAGACGAAGGGCTTGAGTCTGAAGAAGGCACTGGGATCCTGGCTTGGCTATAGTGAAGAAAAGGATCTCGTAAGAAGGGTATAGAGATGGATCAAGGCTTGGCTCGTGGCACCACATCACCCACGCCAGGGCGTGGGGGAAGAGAGAATGGCTGAATCAAAGCCAAGCCTGGGTCTAGCCTAGGAGACAATGGGCCACGTCCTCAGGAAGGCACATACGGGGTTAAAAAGGACAGGTAGCAGGACATGGCTTAGGCCCCTTCAGTAAGTCGCCTGCTCTCAACAGGCATGGAGAGATGAATCCTGTTTATGCTAACACTGAAGAATATAAACGGGAGAATGTTTGTGCAAAAAACACTCATTCACAGGCTATTACCTGAACTGTAAGTAAGTTCAGTGGAGACCACACAGTTAAGCTGAGTACCACGCACCAATGCAGCCATGGGGCTGAGTCAAGCTAGAGAACTTAAATGAAAAAAGAAGAATCCAGGTGCCAGCTGAGGCTTGACATAAAATAGAATTCTCTGTGCACCACCAGCCTACGTACAATGGCAGTGGAAGAAACTGAACTAGTGCTCTACCACCTGTGCACTGGTTTTATTGAACTATGTGACTGCTCATCATAGGCATGAGGAGGGTCTGGGGTACATCATTCATGGAGAAAACACCATTAATAAAGCCCTTGGTCTGCAGGGTGTAGCGCAATCAGCTTCAGCACTGAAGAAGAGAAAGAAAAAAAATCACAAAGAGAATGCTAACTCGAGACACCTGGAGAAGAGCACAGTTGTGGGACTGTAGCCGAGGGGCCGCAGTGGGATATGGGCAATTCACATAAAATAACTCGACTAAAGGCCACAAATTGTGAATCACAAACATATGCGAATCGATGCACGCGCCATTTAAAAAAAAAATTCTTTGGTAATCCCAATTAAACAGGGCAAATTCAAGAAAATTGTTGTGCACGTTTTTGAATTCATTCTCCGATACATGACATTTGATCGGTGGTCAACAAAAAAACGCATCCTGTACCATGTTACAACACTTTTAATGAGTTCTTCAAGCACCAAGAGGTTTGCTTCATTGTATTGGTCTGTACCATTCATATAGCACTTTGTAGTGCTGATGGGGGTTGAAAAATGTTCGTATTTGTATTGGCACTCTTTCCAAAATGTAGGGTTGAGCAGAGTATTGGTGGTAGGTGGACCAATAAAAGAGGCGCTGGGTAAGGGTCATGAGGTCTGTACACGTGCTGCAGACATAGGGCATCGTTGTCGCTCTGCATGAAATGTTAAGAATCAGTCTGAGAATTAACACATACTGGCATTCGAATATTCATTTATCGGGTTCATCGTAACATATTAGTAATAACCATGGGAGAAGCTCGGTTTTTCGTGCACTCTTTAAATTCAATATGGTTGCAGATTACTCATATTCTTGCCGGGGGTTGTATGTGAAAACGTTTCCTCCAGTATGAGATTTGATGATGGGAGGGACAGATAGGAGAAGAACCAAATCTAGATCAAAGACCTCTGGATTGGTCATCGTTGTGGAATATTTGCTGAAGGAGGCAGGATGAGCTGTGCACATTGCTTTGAACAGGATAGATCTGCCAGCAGGATCCAGTGTAGAGTTCGAAGAGCAGGTGAAATGCATGTCCTGCCAAAGGTTAAGGATTATTTTGCAGATGCATTCCGGATTCTCTGGATCTACTGAATGACTCCATGGGATGCTCCGAGGTATACACAATTGCAACAGTCCAGACAAGAAAGCATTAGGCTAATAGTGGACTCTACCTATGGTCCCGAGTAGGGAATATTCGACTTATGCTTCTCATCTTACAAAGGATCCTATTGTAATTTGATTCACTTGAGGAATCAGAAAGAGGTTTGTGTCCATGATCATGTTTAGATCCCTCACCTGCAATGATGGGTTAAGATGTGGTCCACGCGCTCTGTGGTGGACTGGTGAAAGGCCGTCCATTTATCACAGGCTAATGTCTCCGTTTTTGACTCATTTTATTTGAGTTAATTCAGTAGTTTCTCATCATTTGTGGCAAGGAGACAATATCCAATGGCACAGCAATGCATCTCAGATCGGCTTTGAAGTTTTAGTAAAGTTTGTGTGTGGCCCACATGGGTCATTGAGGATCGCCCACATGGGAGGGAAAAATGGTCAAAGCAGAAAAAGGGCAGAGATAGAATGCAGGTTCAAGTATTACTCCGGAAGTAAGCTAACCTGGGAAGGACTTTGCTTTGAATCCCAATATACTTGAGTCTCTGGAGTAGAGTAGGTGGGATGATGGACGGTATTAAAGTCAGCAGAAAGATCCCCTATCAAAAGTGCAGCTTCATCATTAGAGTCCATTGTAGTCTTAATGCGGTCCCATGTTTCGGACTGTGCTCCTAACTGGGCACAGTTGTTTGTATGTCAGATAGAAGAATAGCCTCTATGTGAGCTCCTAGTTGTACGCCGACAATTCTTTAAACAATCTAGTTCAGGAAACAAGTGATTGTCTTATGAAGTTCCTTGCTGGTACTGCAGAGTCAGTTTGCCCATAGGTGTTGTTTGTCTTTTCCAGTACTTTTTTTTCTCTAGATTTAAGGGTTTTCTGCCATGATGCGAGCCAATCAGCATTCAGACATCAAAGGGAGGTTATACTGGTTGCTGATGGAATGTTGTAGTCCAGGGCTGATGTAAGCCAGTGACGGAACTTTCGAACCAAGATTGGAGGTGGTGTTTGTAAGTGAAGAAATACAAACATTACAGAATGCGGCATAGTCCAGGCTTTTCTATGCTTCAGCAGTTGTTTAGGCAACTTCAGGATCAAATTGGATATTTGTTGATACCCGTGATGACGTTCAGAGAGGTAAAAAATTGCATCTCGGTTATTCTCCAGTGGGAGGAGGGGGAGGGGGGAGGAAGGGAGGAAGAGAGCTGGCTAAGACATAATTTAAACTGCACGTAGCGATTCCACGTTGTGTATCAGATATTCGGAAAAGGGTAGTTCATGTTTGAAGTCACCTAGTGAGGAGAGAGGAGTGATTGGGATGTTTGGGGTGATATTTTCAACAACGTCTTCAAAGAGGAGAGAAACGCGAGATTGTAGCAGGGGAGGTTTAGAGAGAAGGGGGAATGCAGGAGAGAAGGAGAAATGCAGAAAAGAAGGGGCTATAGGAGATTACTGGACAAGCAGTAATTCACATTCTGATGCAGTGTGATGTAGAATTGGGTTTTGTAGGTATTAACTTTTGTGCACTGTGGCTACTACTACAGCGCATTCTCATGAGGACTTTGTAACCAGCAGGTATTGCTTCATGTAGGCGTTCTGGCTTAGCCAAGTTGCTGCGGTGAATCACAGATCAGTGTCCGTATCTGGCATATCGTAGATGTTAGTGTGTTTCTTGTTCAATGGTCTTGCGTTCATGAAAACACTGGAGAGTAGCACAGGATGGAGTAATGGCAATTGTTGTAGGCGACGGGGTTAGTAGGGACTGAAGGACGGTTGCAGTTCACAAGATGAATGTTGGGCCTGAAGAGGAGTTGGGGTCAGGAAGGATGACGAGTGATGTTACGGGAGAGGGAGGGAATGGGGAAAATAAAGAGGGGAAGTATAGGTTGGAACGGGGAAATTCGAGGGAAAACCGCAAGGTAAAGAGTTGAGGGTAGCAAGGGCTAGGAGGAGTAAGGTGAATGATAAGAAAGGAGATGGAAGTAAATAGGAGATAAGGACTGGAAGGTGAAATATGTTTCAAGCAAGATCTTGATGTTGTAAGTCTTGTGAGAAGGTGGTTGTAGACCGAGTGAATCATAGAGATGAAGAGAGGATATACAGGGGAGAATAGAGTGAAATGCAGAAGGGTGGGCAAGAGAAGAGGAGTAGACGGGTAAAGAGGCTAGAGAGTTGGCCAGGCAAGTAAAGTCGGCATAGAACAGAGAATGCATGCATGGGACTGAGCAGGCAGAGAGAGATGTCTTATAAGAAAGAAACACAAAGATTACACAGCCAAAATGGTACCGTTTTACGAAGCTGGTGATGGTAGCTCCCTGCTGGAGTTGTTGAACAAAAGTATAGAGTTGGCCGAACTGCAGACGGCATCTCAGAGTAGCCACCCGCAGAGACGCCAAGGGAGCTGACACAACAGAGCCTAGTTGCACTGTAGCATTGGAGTTGCAGGGGGCCAGAGGGAGATAGGGGATAGGGGACGGACAGTGAGATGGGGCAATCCGAGGCTCCTAAACCAGCTTACCCTCTCAACCTGCTCCACGCTCCCGGTGTACCATTCTCAACGCTATTTACAGCGGGAGTGTAGCTAGCATTCCACCCCCTCTCCCCGCTGAGGAGGCAGCCAGCTGTTCCCATACCATCACCGCAGCAGCAGTGACTAGCAGTTAAGGCCCAGGCCACCCAACGTTGTGGAGCCCGCTGTGCTGTCAATTACCGAGGAGCCAACTGGAGGAGCACACTTAGTTCCTGACAAACCAGACAGTGGTAAGATGTTCATAAGGGTGCGTGTGCTGTGCTGCGCAGCGGGGGTGAGAAAGCAGGATCGTGTGGCTGTGGCAAAGTGGAGAGTTGGGTGGACTCAGCCATGTGGCGAGCACCTTGGATATGGTCCCTTGCGCTCATAGAGACACTGCTCCTCACAATAAACATTATTTCCACATAAGACCAGGAGGCCACCAGCTAAAAGCTAACCATCGAAACCTAACCATCGAGTGCACATGTTTAAAGTTACCAGGCGACCAAAAGACCAAGCAAAAATCCAACATATTGAGCAGACATTAATATAGTAGCAGAGAACGTCCAATTTAGGTAAGTAGTAGCGGATATTCAAAGATGGATCTGCCTGGCGACTGTACGTTTCACCAGAGTTACTGTGCATAAAACATTCTTTGCCAAAAAGTATATGCAACATTTCTTTGCACTTTGATTTAGTTAGTTTACTTTTTCTTCTGTATGGCCTTGGATGTGTGGCATCTTCAACCCATAACTTTTGTTTGGCGAACGGGACAAACTCACTCTAGAGACCGGGTCAGATCCTGGCCAACAGTCAATCACACAGAGGACGCACATTTAATCAAATTTAGCTACCATATTAAATATTTGAGCCAATCTATGTTGGAAACTGAACTCTGGAGTGGCTCTTCCCTTCTACAAGCATGTACAAGGGAACCAGAAAAAAGGGCACCTGGCAACTCAAAGTGACAGATGAGGATTCCGTAGCTAAAGTCCTGCAACCACGAGTTATATACGGAAGTGATGAAGAATGGAAAGAAGCAGCAGCTTATGTTATAGGCCAGTATGGAAGAGGTCTATTAGAGGTGTGCGGTAATATTCTCCAGTCCGTCAGAAGATTGGTCATCTCTTGTACAGAGATGGGACCTGCCACAGTGGATATTCCAGTAGATTCAGTGTCAAGATAAGTTTGGAATATATATGAATGTGTTGCCTTTTCAATGTACAAATTAGGGATACAGCGTTAATATGGATTGGGGAACTGTGCGAGAAAGAAAATCTTTGTGGTGGTGGGTGAGGTGGGGAAGAGAGTGATGAGGAATAAATCCCACTTCGTTTCCACCAATGCAGTCTTCTTGCCTAATCTGGAACATATGCTCTTTGAAGACTTGGACAGAAACACATCCTAACTAATTAACCAGCACATACATAAGCACACTTCCTTCCTCAAACACCTCTCTCCATAGTCTCTATTGTGAAGGACACTGATAAAAACAATATAATATTTGATAAATGCTGCTATCACCTCAAGCGGCTAATAAGCAATGCCTCGGTCTTCCTACCCTCAGTATGATGCCATATTTTATGTCCAACTAACCCGAGAAAACGTAGGTAAAGTTGTTAATGGATGCACCTAACCTGCAAATTATGTGAAAAGACTACCTTGCATTTTGTGCCTTTCTGTGAACGGGAGAAAATGCAATTTGCATGTTTTTGTGAACAGATGACTCTGAGAAAAAAAGATAACCTTTAAGCATACTCACCGACTCCAATGTTTTAAGCGTGATACCAGCAGCCAAGGAAACCACTGTGTGCTCTTTGGTGACAGCAGACGCTACCTCCTTCAAAACTCCAGGAAGAATGTGTGGCTTTGTGGCTAAAATGACCACTTTGCAGTCCTTTGGGACAGCGACATTGGAATGCGTTGTTCTACAACCAAGAGCCTAAATACAACAGACAACAAAAACAACATTGATGAATTAATTCCAACATGGCTTTTGACTCATAATTCAATAACTCATTTTAGGCAAATTTATACAGCATACAATTGGAGTAATCTGTGGAAGCTCTGCCTTCTAGGGTTACTCTTCTTTCTATTGCTAGGGATGTCCCCTGCATGGTAAACAGGAGTCTACCACTTCCCCCGCGTGCTCGACTGTATGTTAAACTTATCCTAACTTTTATTTTGCCATGACATCACGCTAATTTAGTCTGTGTGCAGAGGCCTAGGCCTGTCCGCAGTAATGTGAGGTCCAGAACATATTCTGTAACCTGGAGGGGCTTACAAAGCGTATCCTCATGGTGGGCATTGTATTGTGGTTCATACTCTTGGTGCGCCACATAAGGCAGCGGTGGCAGCGCCACATGCTTCTCTGAATCAGTAGTATCATCAGACCTTTCCCTATGTGTCAAGGAGAGAAGAGTCTACTGACTCCTCCCATGTAACGTTCTGCTATTATGTGAAACCCAGAACCTTGCACCAACATTCCAGATGAGTGTTTTTGTGTGTGGCACATGTATGGGAATAGGACTCTGTGTGTTGAGAGTCGAGGACCACTGGAATACCCGTGGTTTAGCATGACACAAGATGGAAAATGGGCTTTGCTTCCTTAAACGGGGGGGTGGAGGGTGTGTACTACATGCATACCTGTGCACAGATGCCTGTGGGTCAATGAGGGGGCGGGGGGGGGGGGGGATAAAGTGAGTGCCAAGCCTTGTATGAAGAGAAAATGTCCAGAAGGAAAAACCCAGCATGAGGAACACTCAGAGAAAACAGACTGTCCTAGAGAATGAAGCTAGAAGTGACCTGTGCTGTACGCACCAAGACTTAACAAGTATGGGAACCACCATGTCATCTGGTAGTCTCCAGTGGGTCCAATAACTAGTGGTACTGCTGCTGAAGCTGGAGAGGAGGAGCTGTCTTGCCACTGAAATGGGAGCTCAATCATCCTTGAAGGCTGAAACTGCCAAAGACGCATCATTAGGCACCAGTCGGCATTCGGCCGAGAAGGCCGCAACTACCAAACACATCATGCAGCTATGCAAGACTTGCTGCACTGACTCCATCCAGAGATTCCCGTTGCTGAAAAGGTGTCCTGGTGCCAATACATAGAACTACAGTGGCAACAATTGTCAATAAGACGCTGATGGGGTGGCAATAAATTCGATGTCGAAGCCACCATAACCAAGAAGTCTCTACCTCCTATACAAGAGCTTTGTATTCTTGACACAGATATGAGACACTCATCTGAGGATATTACATTTCTAGCAGAGTGGGAATGGTGGAATTTCTACTGCAAGTATGTGGGGTAAAAGTGGTGGCAGGCTCTTAAAATAATGCACAGGACCTTTAACATAATTCTTTTAGAAACGGATAGATAATGCATTGCCCTTAAAGATGAAGTTGGAGGAACAGGTACAATGATTCCAAGCTAAACAAGCTGCTTTGTTTTGAATCTGCTTCTCTATAGCTGATGCAAAGGTGAGGACCAGTCATAAAGAACTCTAGAACTCCAGGCAACAGAGAAGGTGGAGTGAACCACTAGTGGTCCAGTTTTATCAGGGAGATAAAGTATGATTTTTGTAAGCAATTCCATTAAGAAAAAGCAGGTGGAAGAAAGTTTACCGACTTGAACAACTAAAGAAAGGCTGACATTGTGAACAGAAGAAACAGAAGGGGCATTGGGGGATGGTCCCAAACTAAGAAGGTCAAAAGCCCTAAGGAAGACCTTTAAGAGAACTGCACTCAAAGAGGTTTTATTTAAAGGAGTTGAAACACATCCACTCTATAGCTGCCATCATGCAGTTGTTATAAATATAGAGAGAGCATCCATCACAAGAAAGATCCAGTATTGACCACCGGAATCTGCGTGTCATCCGCAGAACACAAATTTCAGACCAAAAGAGTGGACGAGCGGAGCCAGGAAGCATATATAAAATTAATAAGAGTGGAGTTTAACAAAGAGCCCATGAAACATGGTTTTAAATTTAGACTGAAAAAGTCCAAGCTGCACAGCTTGAGCTCAGTCAGACAAATAAGACAATCTGGTCAGAGCAGAGCTATTCCAATCCTATGTAAATGGTACAGGAAATGATTATGAGAGACTATGTCAAAGGCTGCAGATAAATCCAGCAGCACCAGAACAGAAGAGCTGCCAGAAGACACAGGTCATCTAGAACATAAGCCAAAGCGGTTTCTGTGCCGCAAGATGGGCAAAACCCTGACTGGACTTCATCTAAAATACTATTGCTTTCAACAAAAAGTGACAGCTGTTTGTTAATAGCCTTCTCCAAAATTGTATTGGGCAGGGAAGCAATACAATTTGTTGATACTTGCTCAGCACTTTGGGGGTCTGTGATATTTTTTTTTATTTATGTAGCAGGGGTAAGACCAGTGCCTATGTCCAGGATTTAGGTGCCATCTTCGATATAATGGACTAATTACATAAGTATAATAATGTCTGAAGCAGTTCTGGAAATCATTTACGAAAAAGCTGTGGAGGGCAAGGATCCAAAAGGGAGCCTGAAAACACACAAGCCATCAAATCGATACATCCTGGCGTGAGAAGCTGGTGCATCACATTAGGCAGCAGTGGCAGCATTTTTGCACAAGTGAACATCTAGGATGAGAGCAGTTATATGGAGTTGTGCATCTAACCAGTGGAGTAATGAGAAGTGATCCGGACATGTGCCAAATGAATGCCTAAGTCCGTATCAAGCTTGGGACAGTAGACGTTACAGAGCTCCTAGAACTGGGAGAGCGTATAGAGAGGGGTTGTTATCTTACTGAGGACCTTAACTGAGATTACAAACTTGCAATTTCGATTCCTATCGAATTGTGTAGCATTTCATTTGCTGTGCGATTAAAGTACTTTTTTGGGAAAGGAATGACCCCTGTCTGCTTTACAGTAATGTTCCTCCTGCTCGGAGTGCCCAATTGAGAGTATGTGGTATCCTGTTTTTTATTTAGGCCCCAGCCTTACTGTAATCTAGTGGGTGCGCGAAGGCCTAGGCCTGTTCCTTGACACGAGTAAGATTGGCCTTATTTATTTGACAGTGGACTTGCATCCTCATCATGGGTTTAACAATTGGAGGGCAGGTTACAGAAACGCATTTTTTTGTGAATCAATAGTCATGACCAGACATTTTTATCTATGTCACTGGAGTGTAGTCCTATTGGCCACTGTGCAAGGTTCTGATGCTATGCGCTGACCTAGAGCTCTAGTGGATGTTTGTTCTGTGTGGTGCACGCATTCTGTGTAGGAGTGAACCAATTTAATGGCTTTTTGGAAGTCCCTGGCTTGTTCATGTGCAAAACATGGGAGGTCATTTCCAAGACAGTGTGCAAAACATGGGAGGTAATTTCCAAGACAGTGGAAGTGTATTACTGACACTCCTGAAACCAAAAGGGGAAAGAGACCTAGACACTGTATTGGGGAAAGGGGAGACAGAGATACCCTTGAAAATTCAATTAGGCTCTTTTTGCAAGAAACGGACGATTAGTCTTTGTGAGCACTGCCATTTGGTAGATGATGGGGCTGAAGGGTAGGAGTGAAATCTCTCTTGTTCAGAGTTCTTTATGGAAAGGATGCCTTTTGTCTTTTTCACTGATCACTGTCCACAGTGGCTGTGAATAGCCAGGTGGGGAAAGCTCCTACTTCTTTGTGCCTCTGTTGCAGGTCGTCCAACTTGGAGATATCATCTGCCGACAAAACCGGAGATGAAAATGCTGTGGGGAGCATCACTCTACACAAAGGCTGTGTTTGGAAGCCAGCCTGGAAAGGACACTTGAAAGTAGAAGAACTAACCCAAACCACTTTAGAGAGTGGAGAGAGAATCCACATCCCTGGTCTGCTTTAGCTGTATAGAAGCAGGACCGCTTACCCACTTCTTGTTCCAGTTCAAAGTTCTCTTTGACCAAGTACGGGATGCTCCACATAGTACTCAGAGGAGAATTGTGCAAGCAGAGCTGGTGTCTGCTTAACAGCCAGCTTCCCAGAGGTGTGGGGCCATCACCTCGAGTCTTGACAGAAAGGAAGAGCGGTCTCCCTTCCCTGAAGCATACGGAGGCTGCCCGTCTCTGAAGAGAGTTAGCGGGACAACCTTGCAGGTAGTGAGGACTACCAGACTGGGCAGAAGCAGCTAACCCCGGATCAGATGGTTCCATCCGTTCAGTGAGCCAAGAGAGCAAGCCACTGGCATGCACCTGGAGAGAAGTGTCTGCTCTTTTGCCTAAAGTGGCTGTATCGTGGCAGCCAAAGTGCATCTGACCGGACTGTGCCAGTGACCCAGAAAGAAGCCTGCACCATGGCAGTATCCTGAGGTGTGCTGAAGCGTACAGCTCTGTTGTAACCCTGTAAGTGGAGTTTACTACGGCACTGTCGTGAAGGGTGCCCAAGAGGACTTTGACCCTGAACATTGGTGCCCAAAGCGAGCTGATCCACTGGAAATTGGGAAGTGAGACCAAAAGTGGACTGAACCCCTGTGAGGACGGATCGGAACAAGTTGCTGCCTTGAGAAGTGTCTAATTGCCGGTACTATGACCCCACCTGACTCACCCTGCACCAGAAGAGGGCCTGCGAACGACCGGAGGCTGCAGGCGAACCCAGAGGCTGTCCGCAAGTCAGACTCCAGGCAGCTGCTACCTCCACAGATGGAACAGGAGTGCAGAAGGAGTTGCCGCATCGCTCTCCTCCCACTGCCAACCCCCTACTGGGAGGTACCAGATGTGTGCTGCTGGCTTGGCAACAAGCGGGAGAAAAAGACTCACACTGGTAAAATTTAAATACTGGGACTAAGATTGTACAACAGAGTGCACAAACTCTGACTGAGAGGCCTTACAACTAGTTGAAGGTCGTTGCAGAGGAAGGAGATCCTAAACCATGAATTTAGTGGCCACAAACTAATGGATATACATACCTGCATCTTGCAGTGTGTAGTATTTCATATTTGACTGTATTAAAGTGCTTTCATGTTTTAGAAAATACAAGCACTGGGTTGGACAATCAATCATTGCGCTACTGGGTGATTGTTTAGCCCTGAGCTTGATGCACTCCTACACTAACCTTTCGGAGGAGAGTGGGACTGCTCGCTATCACGGAGTGTCAAGTGATGAAGGCGCTGTATTTGGTCTGGTTTGTAGAGCCAAAGAAGGCTGGACCTCGGGACATCAAAGGTGTGTTTGTGGGGGGAAGTGTTTGACTTCAGAAGAGTACCAAGGAGCACAAGTGTCAAGAACTGAAGACAGTCGTGGGAAAGTCTGATCTCTCTTGACAAGAAAATAAGCACTTTAAGGCGAATTAGGCACCTTACAATATGACGTTACACGGAAAACTAGAAGAGGATAAAAGCAGTTGAACTGAAGAATGAGACACAGGTGACCAAGAATGGTGGGAGAAGCAGGAGCCCAGTAGGGTGGGAGATGAATTGACCCATAAAGGTGACTGACATAGCAGAGTGAAAGATGGAAAGCAAACAACAGGACAAGAACTTAGCAGTCAGTGCTATGTGCCTCAGGCACTGTTGAAGTGACCACAGAAGGAGGGTGGATAGAGAAGGAAAGAGGGGGCACATCTCACAACAGGAGGGAAAGAAAACATTCAGCACTGGCGATGGAAAACAAAAGAGGAAAAAACTAATCACAGCTCGGAATCAAGCCAGCACAACAATAAGGACATGCAGCAAGAAAACCAAGGCGGGAGAAGCAAGTATTGTATGTAATAATATAGGAGGGGTTGGCACAGGGGAAAATAAAGCAGGACAAGCTAATAGTTAGAAAGTAGACAAGAAGGATAGATGATGGGATCTTACCCTAAATTTTCCAAGGTTCCGGTCAGAGGGTGCGCTCACCAAAATATTTTGTGGGGGGATTTTACCTTTTAGCAAACAAAACAGAAAGAGCCAATCAGTATTATTAATTTACCAACATAGCTTAATATCCATGTACTGTGTTGTCTACCTCCCCAAGTCTTCAATCTTTTGCCCTTATGTCTCAATCTATTTCCTCATAGACACCGAATGGGTAAAACCTTTTGATACATCGAGCTCTGTGAGACTTCCAGGGGCTGTTAAATTCAGTCAACTAAAAGATTGGTGGCATGCAGCATGGTAACCAACATACAATGGAACATTCCCCCTGGCAATGGGATGTATCTGCCTGCCACACAAGTACTTTTATTTAGACCAAAATGTCATACTTGAAGAATGGTCTTGTGTTGCAGACCCTGGATTACAAGTGTCCACGCAGCAGGGTATCTGAGAGATTCATCTGACCCTATGGGTTCTGGTTGAGAGGTCAAGCACAGTCATCCTGATCTTGAAACCTGGCAAAAATCCAGCGAGCTGTGGGTCATATAGGCCCCTTTCGCTCTTAAATGCGGCCTATAAAATTTTTGCCTCGATTTTGGCAGCCAGGTTGGGGTCTGTTGCCGGAGATATCCTTCACTCAGATCAGAAGGGGTTTGTCAAACGAAAACATCTAGCAGACCTCACATACGACCTTATTGGAACAATAAATATTGCCTCTACTTACTCTCTCCCTCTTGCAGCCTTGACTCTCGATGCCACCAAGGCTTTCGACAGGGTCAATTGGGTCTACCTGTCGGAAGTCATGGGGAAATTTAACTTGGGTAAAAAGTTCTGCCACACCATCCAGCAGATATATCAAGACCCGTCAGCTAGGTTGCTGGTCAACGGTAAGCTGACTCAACTATTTAGGATCTCCAGGGGTAACAGGCAGGGCTGCCCCCTTTCCCCTCTCCTTTTCAATACGAATATCGAGCCTTTTGCGCAGAGGCTCAGACAAGATCTTAGCATTGTGCCTTTTAGACATGGAGCGTGGGAGAGGAAGTTGGCCCTGTATGCAGATGACATCTTGGTTCTTTCAGCAGACTTGGAAACAACCTTCCCGGCAGTGATCAGATTGGCAAAGGAATTCGGTCAGGTCTCAGGGTATGAGGTGAACGCCGGTTAGACTGAGATCATGACGTGGAACCTTCAGAGGAGTCAGCATCAGGTTTTTTTTTTTTTTTTACTTGAACCCTCTTGTTCTATGAGGGGAGCCTTGCAATTGGGATTTCGGCTCTTTGCTTCAGTTTTGTGTTGTTATGGCCTTTGTAGCTCAATGTCTGACACAGATTTCTAAGAGTTCTGTATGGTGCAGCGTTTATCTAACAAACTTCTTGAGCTTGCTATATCCAAAGATGCATTTTTCATAGAATCGATCAGATACTGGAGTTCCTCTAAGTGCTATTAACTCAAGGATAAACCGTGTAAGAAAACCAAATACCCCCTCCCCATTCCACAACTGAAAGTTGGTGTCGTGTACACGTGTGAAAACGACAAAGGGTAAAGGTAGAATTAATTAATGCAGGCAGACGTGGAGAAATGGCTGCCTGAAGCCTTTTGTGCACTGGCAATATTTCAGAGAGGTGCCTTTGAGAAACAAGCCCAAATTGCATTCTATTATTTTCTTGACTAAGAGGGCATTCTTGAAACGTTCAATATCACATCACAAAATGTCACTGAACACCTCAGCTGCGACAAAGCACCAAGAATTGTGAGTTAACACCTTGATTAGGCAAAAACTATTAATAAAGCTGAACCTCTTAAAAAAAGAAAAGCTACTAACAACAACCCAAAACATTTCTGGAAGTCATGCACCCTTTAGAAATGAATGACTATCAGCTTCTATGATGGTCACTAAATGAGAACACTGCACGTGTTAGTGGAGAGAATTACGCTTCATATGCATATATAACCCTACTATGTTTTTCAATTAGATAAAATACGCATCTCTCTTGTACTGGATTACAAAGAAAAAATACAGACGGTCAAAAATATTTTTTTTACTTTTAAGAGTCGTGGCATATTTGTACATAACACGTACTGCAACTTACGTCATTTTGGCGATTTAGAAAATATGCCAGTGCAAGTTAGGGGTAACATTTTTTAGGGGGAGCGACTCCTATTTTAGAGCCAAGCCGGACCCAAGGCTCGTCTCACCCCACGAACAGTCCGGCTTGACCACTTCTAAGGCACGCTGCCTGGCAGTGATTGATCAGCGGTATAACAGATCTGAAATACTAGCATTTACCTGTCTGCAGCATCCCCTTCAGGATTCCATATGCCATCTTCCCTGCCCCGATGAAGCCAACAGTCAGTGCATCGCCTCCGTCCTCCATCTCTGCTCCTGCCCTTCAATCGCCGAGTGCTCCTTTGACTGATCTGGGATGCAGCACCTCGCACAGCTGCTTTTCTTCAGTGTCCTTATGTCAGTCTCTTTCCTGGACTGGGATCTATTTGTCCGTACACGCTGGTATCGGGTTTCTTTGAGTAGTGTGACGTCAGTTCCTACGAGACTTTACTTTCGTTTCTCATGCCCGTTTTTTTGTTGCTGTTTTATATAGCGCGAACGCGGCCCGAAGGTATTGGAGCGCTTCACACAAGAACACATTCATTATTTGGTAGGCACGGGGATATTAAGTGGTTTGCCGAGGCTCGAACCGGGTCAGCTCCAAAGTCGGCAGCTCGAGCCCTAAGGCCACATCCGTTCACGTGCTTAGTGTTCTGAAGTCTTTCTTCGATGTCTGTTTTGATTTTAAGCTCAGATAGGGTGCAAAAGTAAATTCCGACTTGTTCGTTAACGAGGTCTTACAAACGGCTGTATTAGTGGTTGTTGAAGGAGGGGAGATCTAAAAGCAGCCACTGGGGTTAATAATATTCACAATTGTTGAGTTGCTGGCCTCTCGTGCGTGCTAGGTCGCCCTCCCCCCGCAATATATTAAAGCACACTCCGACACAGGATGAAAAGTGCTTCAATGCCCCACATAGGGGTAGTAGGCAATATATAAATGCTGCAATACAGTACCACCATGGGTAGCAACAGGAGAATATTAAGCACAAATATTGTTTCCTGACATGGGTTGATCCCTTAAAGCAGGGGTCTGCATGGTTAGGCTGCCCAGTGATTTTGATCGAGTTCATGTTATACTGAGGTTAAGGGCTCTGAACTTTGAGAATTACTCCTTTA
This sequence comes from Triturus cristatus, assembly GCF_964204655.1. Taxonomy (NCBI): domain Eukaryota; kingdom Metazoa; phylum Chordata; class Amphibia; order Caudata; family Salamandridae; genus Triturus; species Triturus cristatus. The sequence continues at coordinate 168,198,551 of NC_140587.1, forward strand.
TGTGTAATTGATTGAGTTAGTCTATCAGCAAATAAAAATAACGTTTTGAAATGAGCTTCCTGCATCCTGATGGTGTCCATGGTCATTAAAACGTTATAAGTTTGAGATCTAAGGTGCCACTTTAGCAGCAATATTTAGCTAACATATATACATATATGCAAAGGCATACATTTTCCCAGGTAGGTGTACCAGTAGCTCATGCGTTCCAGGACTGCAGTATATTTGCCCCGTTTTGCAGCCAGAATATGCCCTTTTGCCAGATGCCGGTCATTCCCCTATTTGACTGACACTTCCTCTGGTAGTAGTCCTTTCTCTGTGTCTATGAAGTGCACGTGCTTTGTATGCGGCAAAGAACTTCCAGTTCAGACGATGACGTAGTTGACTTGATTTGCATATATCCATGATGCTCTGCGATTTTCATAAACTAGAAACGGCAATCTTTTATTGCAGCAGAATGTTTTGTTTCTGATTCAAGTGAACTACTTTGTGAAAAGCAATAAAGAGGAAGAGTATAAATTGCAACCATTTATATATTGTAAGCCCTCTATCTTTCACATAATCTTAAGTTAAGCCTTTATATACCAGCTTGCTCTGTCAGTCGTTTGTGCTCGCTTCGGCAGCACATATACTAAAATTGGAACGATACAGAGAAGATTAGCATGGCCCCTGCGCAAGGATGACACGCAAATTCGTGAAGCGTTCCATATTTTGCCTTTTGATGATCTTTTATCTACAATCGAAACCCAGTACACATTCTTATTTGTTTTTTACTTTAATTTATTTACATTTTTCCAAATTGAATTTAATGATATTTACATCGACGTGTTACTGCCAAACAAATAATTTCGACACAACTATGTACTGTGTGTTTATATCATCCAAAATTTCTATTAACTGCATCATTACGATGTGATTTTTTCCCCACTTATGTTCATGTTCTCATCGCTCGCAGTTCATGGACCCACTAAACAAACTATAGCTAGAGCTCCTCTTGGGCTTCAAACCCAAAACGAGCCGAGCCTTCATGTGGCTTCTGTCTGCCACTCATGGTGGAACGTCCTGTGCCAAGAATGAAAGAAAAAGCATTAAAATATGCGATTTAAAACAGGAGAACAGTAGCCATTTAGTGCCTGAATTGTATACGTGAAACTAGCAAACCAGGGATTAGCCCCAGCTTCCCTGTTTGACCAAACTGTGTGATACTAGGCAAAAAGTGTAATTTTATGGCAAGACCGGAGGCTCCTATTATGCTTTCTTATCTTGCTTTTTATTCAATAGCAGCCAAGATAAGTATCAGAAACTACAGTTCCCAGGGGCTCAGGGAGAAAAACTGACCAATGGGGACGTAGCAAACAGAAAACCTAAGACCAATCATAGTAACAGTAACAATAAACGTCATAACTGACTGCGCAGCTTCCTTTTTTCTTGCTGCTCGCAGTCAGATAAGTGCCCTTTTCTTTGCTCGCTTAAATATTTCCTGTGAAATCATTGGTTTTTGTATAATGTATTTGTGACTTGTTTACATTTTGCCTCACGGTATTTCCACACGCTCGCTTACACTTGTTATGCCGCTTTGACATCATATGCGCCTTCGCGCTCACTTTCGTTTTCCCCCCCTGGGTCTCCGGTGGTGCTGCCCATCGCGCGCTCACCTTTCTCAACTCGCGCTCTTTCCCCTTACGGCGCCTTCGCCTCACGGAGTGTCCCTGGCTCAGCGCTTCGGTTTTTGACATCACAAAGGTCTTTTCTGCTCTTTTCCTCTCGCTCTTTCCAATGCGAGTGCCCCGGCTCTCCTATTTTCCTGTGCACGCCCCTGGGAGGTTGCTTCTGCTCGACTCCTCCCCCTTGGCTCAACATTAACCCTTGCCTTCCTCTAGTTTTTGCAATTATGAGCTCTGACCGCTCTCCTGTAAGAGACCAGGCTTCTCAGGAAGGCGAAGCCTTCAAGCATGATTTAAATAAATTTATAAATGCCTCGGTGGAAAATGCTGTGGAGTCTTCAATGAAACGTGTGTCCAAGGGCATGCAAAACACGATGCTAAGTCTGTTGTCCAAAGCCTTGGCCCAGTCTGCGGGGGATAGCAGACCAAAAAAGGTGGTTGCCTCTGCTTCCAATACTGCGTCATCACTGACTGGCGAGGTTCCCTCGCATCTGATTGAGGACAAAGTGCCTCCCAGGCCTCCTTGCAAGGAGGGGTTTATAGGTACCCAGGGTAAACGCAAGCACAAATCCAAACATGCAGAGGCTCCTAAAAAATTAGTCATATCCACCATTTTGGACACTGACACAGACTTGGATGACGCAGATGATTTGTTTGATGTGTTTGACGTCTCTGATTCCCCCCCTTCAAAAAAGCTCAAATCGGATTCCTTTTCTTTTGACCCAGTTTTCGACTCCGACGGAGTCCCTATGTTTGACCCTTCTTCTATTAGGCACCCCAATTCTACCAAATGGGCTCCTGCTTTTCATGTGGGGGAGTATATTTCTGTGAGACTACGGCTTCCTCTGGACTCTACTGTCAGATCACGGTTAAAGTCGGAATGCCCTAAGCCTTCCTTACCAGATAAAGTTACTATGGTTCCTGCTATTGATCAGCCCCTGCTGACGTTCTTTTCAAAATTTGGCAAAGATCCCCGTAAAGGAGTGGACAAAGCTTGGTCCACATGCCTGGACAAACTCCTTGACGTGGTGGGTCCCCTGGCACGCATTTTTGACCTGGCGGAATCCGCCCGCTTAGACGGCTCTGATTTACCTGCCGAAGAAATCTCCCTTTGGGTTCAGCGCGCCTTTTGTCTTCTGGGCAATGCTAATGCCGCCATCACACATGAGCGGCGTAAAGGTCTCCTAATAAAATTGGACCCCAAATTGGCCAATCTTGCCCCACAGGACCCAGGTTCCAAAGCTAATGGCCTGCTCTTCGGGGACACTCTGGTCAAAGACCTCAGTAGATTCGTGTCCACTTTCGCGTCTCTGGACAAGGCGCAACAATCCATAAAAAAGTTTTTTTCCCCCCGGATTTTTGGACGGGCCGGCAGAGGCAGGGGTCGCTCTTCCGGCCGGTCCTTCCACAATCAAGGCTCCAGAGGTGCTTCCTCCTTGCAAGAATACAAACCACATTTCTACCCGCAACGCGGCAGAGGCTTCCGGGGTCGCGGACAGAAAAACTTCCGCAACAACAACAACTTCAATCAACAGGGTAAGTCCTCCCCCTGTGGGAGGTCGTCTAAAACTGTTTCTTTCCAAATGGCAAACAATCAGTGCAGATCCTTGGGTTCTAGACACGGTTCAAGGCTATCTTATAGAGCTTTACTCGCCGCCTTTTCAACCCACACTGCCGCGTCCCATGGTTTTCTCCCTCAACACACAAGCTCTCATAGATTTGGAAATTCTTTCTCTTCTTCAAAAACAAGCCATCTCCATCGCCCCCTTCGATCCTTCAGGTTTCCTCAGCTCCATTTTTCTGGTTCAGAAAAAGAACAAAAAGCTACGTCCAGTGATCAATCTCAAATTGTTCAACCAGTTTGTGGTATATCGTCACTTCAAAATGGAGACCATTCTCCATCTAAGAGATACTCTTCGACCAAACGACTGGATGGTCCGACTGGACCTTCAAGATGCCTACCTCACTGTGCCCATTCATCCTTCACACACCAAATTTCTTCAGTTTCAGTGGTCAAACATCACTTACCGCTTCACCTCTCTGCCTTTCGGTCTATCTTCAGCCCCCTGGTGCTTCACAAAACTCTTAAAACCGGTGGTGGCTTTTCTGAGATCCCTCGGGATCAGACTAATCATTTACTTAGACGACATCCTTCTCATGAGCTCGGACAAACAGCATCTTCTCTCACATCTTCGCACTACACAGTCCCTCTTATTGGATATGGGTTTCCTTCTCAACTTCGAAAAATCTATGCTCATTCCTTCCCAGACCATAGAATTCTTGGGTTTTCAAGTAGATTCGTCCACAGCATGTCTCCTTCTCCCTCAGTCAAAGGTCTCCACAATCAAGTCGGAGATTCTGTCTGTTCTTCGGTCCTCCCTCCTCTCCCTTCTATCTCTAGCACGAATAGTCGGTCTGCTATCTACGTCCATTCAGGCCATCTTCCCGGGGCCTCTTCACTACCGCGCTCTTCAGCGTTTAAAAATCAGACATCTTCGTCAGGGCTTGGCTTACTCCGATCTCATCTCCCTAGACCACGAAGCTCGAGACGAACTCCTTTGGTGGATCGACCATTTAGATGCATGGAACGGCCGCGCTATCTTCACTACGGCCCCAGATCTTGTATTAGAATCAGATGCAATCCTGTCGGGTTGGGGCGCCCGTTGTGGACAAATCTCGACTGGGGGTACATGGTCTCGAGAGGAGTCCAAATTGCACATCAATTGTTTAGAGATGCTTGCAGGTTCCTTTGCGATCCAAAGCCTTACCAAAAACAAAGTTCGATGTTCCATCCTTCTTCGCATGGACAATGTTTCTGCGGTCCGCTACATAAACCACCTCGGGGGGACCAAGTCCAAGTCTCTGGCAGAACTGGCAAAAAGTTTATGGGAATACTGTCTGATGAATCAACTTTCTCTGACGGCAGAATACCTGCCGGGGGACCTCAACGCGGTGGCAGACTGGCACTCTCGCCATCTTCGAGACTCCAGCGACTGGAAGCTCTTGCCATCCGTTTTTCTATCCCTTTCTCACAAATGGGGTCCTTTCTCGATAGACCTTTTCGCTTCACGCCTCAATTCTCAGTTACCCCGTTTTATCAGCTGGCGCCCAGATCCTTCTGCTCTAGCGACGGATGCTTTTCTTCAAGACTGGTCCCTTCATCTCAATTATGCCTTTCCTCCTTTTCCCATGATCAGTCGGGTACTCTCTCAGGTACGTCGGCAGTCGACGTCCTTAATCTTGGTAGTCCCGTTTTGTCAGTCTCAGATTTGGTTCCCGTCTCTGTTACAAATGGCGGTGGACTTTCCTGTCTATCTCCCGGAACGAGAAGACCTTCTACTCAATCCCCTGGGCTGCCCCCACAACCTGATCCTGAAAAGCTCTCTGGTCCTGTCTGCTTGGAAGGTGTCCGGTCTTCCCCTGTTGACGTCCTAATTTCGCAGGAAGCTTCTCTCTTTATCAGCAAAGCCTGGGCCCCTGGAACCTCAAAAGCGTACAAATCCGCTTGGTCTCTTTGGGCAAGCTGGTGTCTGGAACGGCATATCGATCCCCTTTCAGCCCCTTTGAACTTTGTGGTTAATTTCCTGGCCTCGGAAGCCAGCGCGGGCAAGTCCTATAGGACCGTGAATCTGTATAGATCAGCCATTTCTCTTAACCATTCCCCTCTTGTCTGTCGCCTACTAAAAGGAGTTCGCTGTTCCAAACCTCCGTTGGCTAAGTATTCTAGCTTATGGGATGTTTCAGTTGTCCTTAAGTTATTTTCTGATTGGCCAGATAATGCTTCTCTTTCCCTAAAAATGTTGTCTGCAAAACTTACTATGCTGTTATGTCTTGTTTCCATCAAGCGTGTTTCTGATGTTAAGGCCTTGGATATTTCCGGCCGTCAATTCTCTCCCACAGGTGTTATGTTCCAGATTCACAGACAAACCAAAACTAATTTGAATTCTGTTTTTTACCCCTATTTTCCCTCCCATCAAAAACTTTGTGTTGGTCAATGTTTAAAGGCCTATGAACAATCTACGGCTAATCTCAGAACGCCCTCCAATTCCCAGCTTCTCATTTCCTTCCGCAAACCTCACCTCCCTGTTTCCTCTGCTACCCTTGCCCGTTGGGTGCGCTGGGTTATGTCCCTACGTTAAAGCAAAGGGTAAACCCACAAATCACTGGGACCTGGGTAATAGAGCAGTATAAGGGAGAGGGTCCCAGGATATACAAACTTTTTAGAAAACAAACACAAGCTCAATCACAGAAAAATGCAAAAAGAATGCAAAGAAAAACTTACCAAAGTGTTATTTAATCACACTTTGGGAAGGTACACATTTACTAATAAATACAGTAGACTTTGATCAAATAGTGCGGGGTGCCAAGGAAGGGAAAGAGGTGGATGGTGATTTGAGTGAGGTATGGGGGGTAAGTGACATATAAATTATAAACACGTCACAATTTAATTGCAAGGCAGAACAATTTCAAGCCAAAACATCCAGATTAAATTCATTGGAATAAATAACAAAATTATTTACAACAACCATGTACAAGCAAAAGCACAGTGTGCATTACACTGTTGGCAGTGCTGGCAATGAAGTATTGTCGACGTTTCGACCCCTGGACATAGGTAGGTAAGTCAGCTCCTTACTAACGGGGTCTTCTTCAGGACAAAGACAATGTGACAAGGGGAGTGGCACCCAAGACAAGGGTGAGCAAGTAATCGGTAACTTCTTGGCGTCAGAAGGCGCAGGGGCTGGAAAGCTCCAGAAGGGGGTAGAGTGAGTGACACTTAATTGCCAGGAAGACCTACCCCTCCTACATCGTATCCCGGCATACGATGTAGGAGGGGTAGGTCTTCCCACCCACACACGGGCAAGCAAACAGACTGGATTCTCCTGTGATTAATTCCACTGTCGCCTTTGAGAATGCGCCATGGCGTCTGATTCGGGAGATATCATATTCCCCGATTTTTTCGAGACTGGCAATTAAGTGTCACTCACTCTACCCCCTTCTGGAGCTTTCCAGCCCCTGCGCCTTCTGACGCCAAGAAGTTACCGATTACTTGCTCACCCTTGTCTTGGGTGCCACTTCCCTTGTCACATTGTCTTTGTCCTGAAGAAGACCCCGTTAGTAAGGAGCTGACTTACCTACCTATGTCCAGGGGTCGAAACGTCGACAATACTTCATTGCCAGCACTGCCAACAGTGTAATGCACACTGTGCTTTTGCTTGTACATGGTTGTTGTAAATAATTTTGTTATTTATTCCAATGAATTTAATCTGGATGTTTTGGCTTGAAATTGTTCTGCCTTGCAATTAAATTGTGACGTGTTTATAATTTATATGTCACTTACCCCCCATACCTCACTCAAATCACCATCCACCTCTTTCCCTTCCTTGGCACCCCGCACTATTTGATCAAAGTCTACTGTATTTATTAGTAAATGTGTACCTTCCCAAAGTGTGATTAAATAACACTTTGGTAAGTTTTTCTTTGCATTCTTTTTGCATTTTTCTGTGATTGAGCTTGTGTTTGTTTTCTAAAAAGTTTGTATATCCTGGGACCCTCTCCCTTATACTGGGTTATGTCCCTGGCAGGCATTGACGTCTCCGTTTTCGGAGCTCATTCCACTCGGGGAGCCATGGCCTCTAAGGCCTTTTGGGCAGGCTCCCGCCTCGAGGACATTCTGAGATCAGCTAATTGGTCTAATGATAATGTTTTCCGAATGTTTTATTGTAAACCTATTGATACTGTGGCTTCTTTAGTGGTTAATATGCTTTGAACAAGCATAATAGGAGCCTCCGGTCTTGCCATAAAATGTAGATTTTCCTAGTTATTATGACGGAAAGTCTTAATTTTATTAAAGACACGGAGGCGAGTATTATCCCACCACTACACTACTAACATGTGTTCTCCCTCCCTTCAGCGAATCCAGCTCTGCCCCCGGCATCATCGTGATTATCCAGTCAAGCATCGACAGTGGTCTTCTCCCTCACAGAGTTTCTCTGCTTCCACGCCTGCGTCACCGTCGCCGACGTCTACATCTCTCCAGTCCTGGTCTTCGTTGGCTCAAGAAGTTTGTTCATGGACCTTGGCTTTTTCCTTGGTGTTGGCAATTATTCCACTATTTTCTGACATTATATGACCTGCTCGTCAGCGAAAAGAGGAAGCTGCGCAGTGAGTTATGACGTTTATTGTTACTGTTACTATGATTGGTCTTAGGTTTTCTGTTTGCTACGTCCCCATTGGTCAGTTTTTCTCCCTGAGCCCCTGGGAACTGTAGTTTCTGATACTTATCTTGGCTGCTATTGAATAAAAAGCAAGATAAGAAAGCATAATACTCGCCTCCGTGTCTTTAATAAAATTAAGACTTTCCGTCATAATAACTAGGAAAATCTACATTATCCTAGTCGGCTTTTTAGGTCTCGCCTGAGCCAGCGTTTTAGCACTGCTCTCGCGAGAGCTTTTGTAAAAGGGGGATTTGGAAGTGCAAACCAGTGCTTTCAGGCCGCCAACTACAGTGCATGTGCGCCGGGAGCGCGCACCATTTGGCAGCCTGCGTGATCATTTCGCGGCCGCTTTGATGTTCTCAGTGAGCCGCGCGGCCACTGAGAACATCAAAGCGGCCGCGAAAGTGCACACCATTTGCCACCCCCTCCCTTATCCCACTTCCTGCTTGTTTTTAATGCAGGTTTATACAGCGCAAACTCGTGCCGTAGGTACTGGAGCTCTATAAATGAGCACAGATTACGTTACACAAAGACACATTCAGGCACGGGGAGATTAAGTCATTATGGTGGCCAAATGCTTAACTTCTTTTTGCAGGCAGCACAAATGCTTACGTTTATTTTGCAGGCGGCAAAGAACAAAACAGCGGGACGGTAAAGCACAGTGCTTGCTTCCTTTTATTTTCCTTCATTTCACTGACTCTCCTGGGACCACACCTCTAACTGTAATCGGTACATAGCGGGACGGTAAAGCATAGTGCTTGCTTCCTTTTATTTTCTATTAATTCACGGAATCTCCTGGTCCGTAATTTTTGTTGAATTTGGGGAAACACCAGCCAGCAGCTTTCATGTAACACGGCTGGTTTTTGATGCGTGTGCAGTTTTGTTTTGTTTGAGTGCTTTTTTTTTTATTGCAGATTTATACAGCTCAAACTCGTGCGGTAGGTATTGGAGTGCTTTAAATGAGCACGGATTACGTTACACAAGAACACATTCAGGCACAGGGAGACTAAGTCATTATTATGGTGGCCAAATGCTTACTTCATTTTGCAGGCGGCACAAATACTTAACTTTATTCTGCAGGCGGCACAGAACAAAACAGCGTGACGGTAAAGCACAGTGCTTGCTTCCTTTTATTTTCTGTTATTTCATAGACTTTCCTGGGTTCCTACTTTTAGTTGGATTTGGGAAACTACACCATCACAGCTGATGTCAGCATTGAGCGTCACGGACTGTCTTGGGTCCGTGCTTTTTTGTTGGATTTGAGAAAACATGAAGTATTCTTTTTTCTCAACTTTAAAAAGGTAATTACATTTAGCGTGCATTTAAAAATATGCGAATGTGATGGGGATGTTGTCTTTTTACCCCTTACTTTAGCAGTAACCTATATTTTTTTTAGGAGCTTATCATCCTGCTGGTTGTTCAATTGCATCTCACAGATGCTACAAGCCAAGAGATTACAATTTTTACTGCAAGGCTCAAAGCACTTAATTAGCTTGTCCTGGTTTCCTTTCCCAATCGGCAAACACATGCTAACACTTCACACTAATCCAGACTTTCGGTCTGAATTTTTTCCCTAAACAAATGTCAATAGATTATAATCTATCAGCACAGTTACAAAATAAAGGTGAACTCGAAGTTATTTTAACCAAAATTGAAAACGTATTGACCAAAACCACATTATTTTTTTAAAAACGATAGTACTTTTTTTTGAGTGAGTGCGTTTGGGAATTTTATAAATTGGATATAACATGCTTCAGGGTCTATTTACACTTCACGAGCACTGGCTGCCGGCATGCGCGCACCTTCTACGGACGCAAGTACAGCACAATGGAGTCCAGGTACACTGGCGAAGCTGTTTTTGAAGTGAACGTTGTTTCTAATTTAATTAGTGCTGCAGGCATTGAATAAAATGATGGAACACATTTTGGAGTCGGTCCCTGAGGAGTAGATTGTGTGTGATCGGTACATAGCGGGCCGGTAAAACACAGTGCTTGCTTCCTTTCATTTTCCGTAATTTCACTGACTCTTCTGGGTCTGTACTTTTCCTTGGATTTGGGAAACTATACCATCACAGCTGATGTCAGCAGGGAGCGTGAAACTTGCTGATGTATTTTGGCAGTGAGATATCCGATGGAACACATTTTGGAGTCGGTCCCTGAGGAGTAGGTTGTGTGTAATGCAATAGGTCTCGCATTTATTTGAGTTTGAGCTATTGGCATTGTAAATGACAATGCCTTATATTTATGTTTTGGTTTTAAAATAAATAAATAAAAGGGATTGTTATTTACAATGCCAATAGCTTAAACTCGCGTAATTGCGAGACCTATTGCATTGCAAATGCTTGTTTCATTAGCACATAAGAGAGCGTTTTCAAATACGTGAATTCAGGATGTGTGCTCTACAAAGACGTCTTGCATTTGATATAATACACTACAATGCTACCACATCTGTGCTGAGAGTTAACAAATATAGAAACAATATTGAGGAACGTATTCATACACACTAATTCTAATCCTTGTGCATTTCACTTTTATAGGTGATAACTGATTGCAAATGGGGGGGGGGTTTCTTCTTTCTCCTGCATTTTAGCTCATTAATGGCACTCTCGTCAGGGCGGGGGCGGGCATGAATGTTTCTATATTCAAGTTAAAAACTATCTCTTTTAATAAATACCCCTCAATACAGTGTGATATAAACTGATGTACTAAGGGGAAACGCTCCCACATGTTAAAGAAATACACTTTTTAAAATGTTGAAGCAACTTTATCATAGTTTTACAAGGTGTTTGCTGTTTGATCTATATGGAACATATTTAAAGGGTTCGGCTCATACACGGTGCTTAGAGCCGAGCCAGATCCTTGGCTCAGCTCTAGCTCGGCTCTCTCTGATAATTTGTTGGCTCGCCCACCTCTCCTATGGTGCAGGTTTTAGTGACAGCAGGTTGCAGTCATGGAGAAGGCATACTCTACAGAAAGAACAGCCTTTGCACACACCCAGGGGGCTTTTGTTCTTTGCACATACCTGCTGCAGATTTCTACACTGTGCTTTCTAACACACTTGGGTGCACTGCTCCGCTAATCAATGCCTGTAGTCAGGGGTGGGCAAAGCTTAGGTATGCTTGCTTTGCACACACCGGGCTGTGCAGTACGAGCAGCAGCTTGTAATGTTTGCAGCCAGGAGTTCACTGCCTAGCCATATGTTGTTTGCAGACAATTAGAATATTGCATGATATATGTCGCTTTTGTGATGTATTTGTGATTTGTGCTTTATTTAGTAAGTATAAACCGCATTGAGTGTTGCTAGATAAATACACACACATATGGGTATTAGCAAGGGAATAACATTTAATTAGTCATTTCTATGTATTAATTATGTTTTTGTGTTTCTTTGCTTAAGTTGACCGTTTGGCCTATCGAAAGATGGCTGCCTTGGTGCCTAACCCGACTGCCGACGCCGAACAAGGCTTGGGTGATGTGTGCCTGCGCTGACAACAGATACACAGTGGCCTCGTCCTGACCCCTGATGAACATGTACCCTTCAAGGTTGCTCTGGGACACAAGCCAGCTTTTCTGAACGAACAATAATGTGCTACTAAAAACCGGATAATTCAAGTACAATTACATCAGAGACTTTATTTTGATGAGAATCCTGTCAGACGATTTCAATGGACCAATCAGAACATTTGAAGGCCCGTTTTTGATACAAATTGTCAATGATTTTTACTATAAATTATGGTAGAATAGAGAGGCTGGGGGGTTCGTTTCTGGCCTTTCTCGATTTCCTGACGTTATGCTGACGAAGAGGACGGTGACACTGCAGGACAGCTGTTAGCCTGAATCTTTGACGGACTGAATTAATGCCCAAACTCCTGATGAACTGAACCTACTAAATTGATGGGCATAGATTAGCGAGTCTGCCAGATTTGACATAGAGGGTGACATTTAGCCAGAATAGGTAAATATGGATGGCAACTTGATCAAATGAATGCTTTAATTTACAATATTAATATAACATTTGAATTGAATATCCACAGAAATGAGTTGGGTTGTTTATTCATTGAAATGTGTTAATGCAAAGGTTAATTAGAGAATTAGAAAGTCACTTAAACCTGCAACTAACTGATCCATTCCAATTAATGAGAGGAATACTAAAGGTGTATACTAATGAGTATCAGAAGGTGGTGTAGATTTGTCGCTCATTAGGGTAGAAGTGGTATTTTCCTCTCATTTCCAGCGCTTAGAAGGATAATCGCCTCCCACACGGACTGATGGTGAGTGAATGTTGGTGTTATGGGCCCCACCAGCAAATGTATGGATAGTGTGTGTATGTGACATCTTTTGGTCCGTGAAGGTAGGGAGGGATTTTGCACTCCGCGCTGGAGCAGTTTTTCTGGTAGCAAGATGATGGTTGTTATTGTTTTGGTTTAGTGATTATTGCTTGTACATTGCTTATTGATTTGGTTATTGATTGGTATTGATTTATGTACTAACACTCTATGTTGAGTTACGTTGAGTTATATGTTGTATGCACGACTTCTGGGATGTAGGAAGTCGGAAGTTTGTAACTTTTCCGTAGTAGAGCAGAGGTAAGCGCTGCTCTCGGAAAAGACGGATTTGTTGTTGCCCTGTAGGTACACAGGGGAAACGTGTGATGACTGAAGTTGCACGACGCATTGTCTGGGTTTGATTCGGTGACATCGCCGTGTGTTGCCATTAGAGACATTTTCTGTGTGAGAGAAGTGTGTATGATAGCAAACGTTACCTGTGAAATTCTGGTCTTAGGTACCAGGGATCCAACTGGCATTCCGATAACGCTTATCACTCGAAAGGTAATAGGTACTCTCTGAGCTTGTTTGAAGGACAAAGGAGAGGTAAGCGCTGCTTTGTTAACATATGACATAATTCTGTAGTAGGACAGACTGTTCGCTGTTCTCGGGAAAGACAGCATTCTGTGTGAATGTACTACATTTTTCTTGTGTGAACGAGTGTGAAAGCAAAGGCATTTGGGTGGATTGTGAAACTCTAGGTTTATTTCTCAGGAGCATTGGGTCTCCAACTATGTGTCTTAAATGCTAGAGAAACAATTAGCTAATGCTTGTTAGAAGGGTGAAGTAGAGGGATGTGCTACTTTATCAACGGAAGTAATGATTCCGTAGTAGGGCAGAGGTAAGCGCTGCTCTCGGAAAAGACGGAATTCTCGTGAGAAAGGTCTTTTGCTGTTCTTTGGTTAGCGAAGCGGACAATGGAGATGTTTCTATGTTGTTACTAACAGAAATTGAAACAAAAACTTACTGAGCGGATTTGTAAAGGAGGGGTAGACAGAAGCAGAAGCAGGAGCAGGAGCTGCCGCAGCGGCTGCTGACGTCAGAACGACCGCGCTGGGATTGGACAAGTCGGTCAGAACTGTAAAATGCTCCGGATTGGTGCGTTAGTGTACGCCGCGCTAGGATTGAAGGAAAACAGGGTGACGTAGACGTTCCTTATTGATGCGTTAGTGTGAGTCGCGCTGGGATTTGAGGACTGTGACAGTGACGTGGACGCTCTGAATTGGTGCATTAGTGAGAAGTTGCGCTGTGATTGGATAGACTAGCGGTATGGTTAAAAGAGACTAGCGATACCAGAAAGGCAAGAAAATGTATTATGACCCACCAGAAAAGGAAAAGAAAACCTGGTTAGGGAGAATCAAGAAGTGGTTCAAGAAGGATAAACCAGTAAAGACTAGGGAAGGACAGTTACTTCCTCCACCGAAAACCCCTGCATACTTTATGATTGCGAAATATGGGTATCATACTTGTATTTGGTTGGATAACTGGGTGAGATATACCAAGGATGATGGAGTATTAGCTTTTCCAGAGCATGGTTCATTTAATTTGGCTGTTTTGAGAAATTTGAGAGAAAAGATGATGAATTCGGAACCAAGACCTAGACCGACACAGTTCGAGGCTTTGACGGAATGGGAAGACGAAATGCATGAACGAGAGAGACAAAGAAGTGGTAGAGGATATAGGTACTGGTTTGGAAGACCATACGGACATGAAACGTATAGTGATCGAATGAAAATATGGCGGGATGCGAGTATGACTGAGGGTGTGTTCCCTGTAAGAACTGTTGGAGAGAATGAAGGACGAAAGTGTGTAGAAAAGAGGCATAATGTGGAGTTTTGAGGGTATGGAGTGAATGAGTCCGAGGATGATGTTCTTGATGATATGTTCTATAAAAATCCGCCACCGTATCGACCAGAACCAGAAATGTTAACTCCAAGTGCCGCAATGAGAGAAACAATGCGAATTATAAAATCGGAACCAGAATCCCTAAGTTTGAGTAAAAACAGTGCTACTAGAGAAGTAGAAAAGAGGTTGGAAGAAAGAACAGATGGAGAAAATTCTGCAGAATTAGCAAAAACAACCCTGGAATTAACTGAGAAAATAAGAGAATTAAGTAAGAATCTAGAAACGGTAACTGTTCTCGTAACGATAGGTCCAGTAATGCCTATTTTGACAAACAGAAGGATAGTGAGCATTCTTTGACAGTCCCTTATAGGAGTAATAAACCAGTAGAACAACCAAGAGTGAGTCAGAATGAGAATCCATGGAGGCAGACTATGAGTGTAATGGAACCGAATTTTACAAACAATCCATTTGTAGATCAGAATTGTGCAGAGAGACGTATGACAGTGATAGAGACAGTGTCAGAAACACAAAAAGATTTTGGACATGGAAGTATAGAAAAACCAGTAGGACCATCAACAGACGAGTTAAGTGAATGGTTAAGAAGCTTGCAGAGGAAAGACCAAGAATCCCAATCAATTGATGTGGCCAAGTTACGAATGGTATTGGAAGAATTAATAGTGGGGACTATCCCAACAGAAAAATTGAAAACCTATCAGGATGAAGAACTATTATTTTTGTGCAAAAGTGTGACCTGGAGAGCGAAAAACTTGCATGAAAGACGAAAATTTGACTTGGACCCCCAAACTTCTCATTGCTTCTTTGTACGCCTTAGAGGCGAACGCCGGGCCCTGATCAGAGTGAAGGGTACCACATGCAAAACTCCCTATAAAGACACGCAATGCTTTGATGACAGTCCTGGCATCAGCACTCCTTTGTGGCCACACCCACAGAAAACGTGTGCACGAATCCACTGCAACCAAGATGTACTTGTACGCAGTATCAGAGGTAAAAGGACCGCAGTGATCTAAATAAACACACGCAAGTGGTTGATTAGATATATGCAGCTGCGTTTGAAGTAGACGCGCAACAGAAGAAGGTTTGATCTGCTGGCAAATGTCACAACTAAGTACATAAGCCCGCGCTTGTTTATACAAACCGTACCACCAGTAACGTTGCTGTAAAAGAGACACAGTTGCTGACACTCCAGCATGCGCAGACGCAACACCTTCGTGGGCAGCCGTTATCAAATTTGGTCTGCAATCCGCGTTGGGAATCAATCTATCACCAACGTCGTTAATCCTCACTAACGGGACGTTATCTGGACTTAAGTGATAATGGTATCGAGAAGGGAAACCTCTAGGGAAGTTTGTCCCAGTCTCAGAAGCAGCAATAGCTGCCAAGATGTCAGCATCAATCTTAGATTTTGATCTCGTAACTGCTGCTACTAAGTATGTTGCCACTGCTGTTTTAGCTGCCTCGTCAGCCAAACTGTTACCGACAGCATGGACACCAACTCATTGGTGACCAAGAGTGTGAATTACATTCACAAGTGGCAGACTCCCTTTAAGTTCTGCCACTCGAGCCCAAAGCGTTTTATGCTTTACTGTGCCACCTTTGGAATCACGAAAACCATTCATAATCCAAAAAAGCAAATTGTCGTTGTAAGATTGAACACAATAGTAAGAATCACTCACTATAAGAGTAGTGACCCTGTGATCAGCAAACTCAAGTGCAAGCACTAGAGCACGAAGCTCCGCCAACTGCGCGGTACAATCACCCAATGACTGCGTATGCACTGCATCAGATTGGAACTCTCCATTTACGAAAGTACCGACTACAATCGCGCAAGCCTCTATTTTTGCTTTCTTAGCAACATGTACCACAGCATCATCATCTTGAATATCATCATAAAAATCATCCATACAAATTCATTTGTGCCTGCAAAAGTTCTTTTCATCTGATCACCCCCTGGATTCACATAAGAACCATACCAAGCCGAATTCGTATCTGTTCCATCATGCAGAATTGACCAATACCAGTTCTATGCTCCTGCATGTGATGTTGCACTATCATATGCTTACCCCTTGACCATTTTGTGATCTCGCAAACAGTTAATTAGATATAGTGGATGCCACAGACCAGGGTCGGACTGGCCTGTAGGGCTGTCAGGCAGCACCCGAAGGGAAAAACCAAAGGGAAAAGCAAAATACATCAGCTTTGCTCACCCCCGCCTACAGGCATTGATTAGCGGAGCAGTGCACCCAAGTGTCTTAGCAAAGCACAGTGTAGAAATCTGCGGCAGGTATGTGCAAACAACAAAAGCCCCCTGGGTGTGTGCAAAGGCTGTTCTTTCTGTAGAGTATGCCTTCTCCATGACTGCAACCTACTGTCACTAGAACCTGCACCGTAGTAGAGGTGGGCGAGCCAACAAATTATCAGAGAGAGCCGAGCTAGAGCTGAGCCAAGGGTCTGGCTCGGCTCTAAGAACCGTGTATGAGCCGAACCCTTTAAATGTGTTCCATGTAGATCAAACAACAAACACCTTGTAAAACTATGATAAAGTTGCTTCAACATTTTAAATAGTGTATTTCTTTAACATGTGGGAGCGTTTCCCCTTAGTACATCAGTTTATATCACACTGTATTGAGGGGTATTTATTAAAAGAGATAGTTTTTAACTTGAATTTAGAAACATTCTTGCCCGCCCCCGCCCTGACGAGAGTGCCATTAATGAGCTAAATTGCAGGAGAAAGAAGAACCCCCCCCATTTGCAATCAGTTATCACCTATAAAAGTGAAATGCACAAGGATTAGAATTAATGTGTATGAATACGTTCCTCAATATTGTTTCCATTTCCATTTGTAAACTTTATTTCGATCAAAAGATCATAAAAGTCGCATAAAAATACATTTAAACAGCTGATAAAAAACATTAAAAATCAATTAATTTAAAATGGACCAGGGCAGAATGTATATAGCAGCAAAACATTATTTAAAACTAAGACGCTTGATCCACATTGCATGTAAAAAACGTGAGACAGCGAAGACTACAACAGTTCTTGTGTCACTAGCTAAAATACGATAGGCTTCAGTGCATCTTTTGAATCCAAAACTTTTACATAAAGAAATAAGCCAATATTTCCTGGGGGCTCTATATGCGACACAAAGAAATAATACATGAATTAATGACTCAGCGATTAGGGATTACTGCATTTTTCCTGCTACCCACCACACATGCTATTTGTTCCTGACTAGGCGCAATGGGGAGGGCACTAGGGAGGGGTGGGTGGAGGGGGGAGTTTATACGTTTAAGGTTCTCTGGAAGTGGTTTGTAAGTACTGTGCGTTTCTGGGGGAGCAGAGGGACAGAGATCAAAAGCGGGCAGCGGGGCTCCCCACCGGAAGTTTGCTCCTGACAGTATTGTATCAATGTGCCATATGTCTATGTGACGCCGCCCGGCCTCCGGGATGTGGGCAGTACGGCTGTGTATGCGGCACGGACTAACGGTTAAGGGGAGGACGGGAAACCTGCATCACTGACATGCATCCTGGTTACTGTACATTATACTTGGTCCTGCAAAAAAATGGTTTGACAAAAAAAATGAATTATTGACTCAGTCGACCTTCCGCAAGCTGGGCAAGTTATTTCTGTATGTTTTCACCAGTTCTTAGTAAAATCCCTGAGTGGTAAGGTGCCCAACCTAAATTGAATATATAATTTCCTCGCCAAAGGTGGGCACAATTCGTTCAGGAATGGCTCGAAGGTATACTGGTCTTTAATTGATAAAAATTGTTTTGAAAGACTGCCGAGAGTTTTAGTTCCTTGTAATACGCTTAGCCTGTACTGTCTGTATGCCTGGACCAGTTTTACACGAGGGAGCATCAAAGAGAATGCCTCGGGATTAGTTCAAAGTTCAGGCAAACCAATCTTAAAGCACATTTCCTCGATATAGACAAGCCAAGGAAACTTCTTAAAAGTGCATAGTGCTAGTATTGAGCTAAGGTCACGACAATAAGGTCTTAGCTCCTCTGTGACCCACACTCTTCGCCAATACGTTAAAGGACGTAAACCTGCTTCTTCGTCTATTGGTCGAATTGCCAGATCAAGACGTAATGGGATTAGAGGGGTACTTTGCGGTAATCCCAATAAAAGTCTAATAAACTTATTCTCAATTAGAGAAAGACTTTTCATCTGGGAATGGCCCCTCAATTCTACCCCGTATAGAGCTGTGTTTCTCACTTGTACTTTATAAATTTCTGCAGCAGGGCAAGGAGCCTTGTATGTATTATATTTAAAAGTTCTTAAAATCGCACCAGATAATTGGGCAAGCCGCATAGCTGCTTTATCTAGTTGGGGAGCCCAGGAAAAAGACTCGGAAAGTGTAATTCCCAAGTATTCAAACAATGAGACCTTTTCTAGGGTTGTTCCGTTGAGTGTGGGATTAGGTCGAGTTGAGTTAACTGGGTTAAAAACCATGTATTTGGTTTTCGAAATGTTTATTTCAAGCCCATGATCTATACAGAATGCGGAAAAGCTGTCTAAAACACGTTGAACACCCATCGGGGATTTAGATAACAATAAAGTGTCATCTGCAAAAAGCATAACTGGAACCTTTCTACCATTGAGTCTAGGGGAGTCACCGTTGTCCGTCTTGTTGATGTGAGATACCAGTGCATTAACATATAGGCAGAACAGGGTGGGGGCTAATACGCATCCCTGCCTGACACCTCTGTCGACTGGAAAGCGTGCAGTTAATTGGCCTGCCTTCCCATATCTGACCTGTGCATAGTTGCCAGTATGCAATCTAATGATTGTAACCAGTAGCTCCAAGGGGACTCCCATCTCATGTAGTACAGCCCAAAGTTTAGCTCTCGGAACCATATTGAAGGCTGATTCAGGTCGACAAATATCAGATAGAGACTGCCACCCTCCACTGATACTGTCTTCCAAAATAGTAATTGCACCCTTAAAAGTTGGTCCACAGCTGACACCCTTTTCCTGAATCCTGCCTGAAGGTCACTCAAAATGTTCATCTTTTCCATCCATAAATGCAGACGGTTAAGTAATATTCTTGCAAACAACTTTTGGGCAACATCTATTAGGCTAATTGGCCTATAATTTACAGGGAGCAATGGTGATCCTTTTTTAAATATGGGAAATATTTCTGCTCCTAGCCACGTGTCTGGGATACCTTTCATGATGGCATTAAATATGGTCCATAAATATGGTACCCGTATAGAAGGTTCTTCTTTATATAGATCCCGGGGGTTCTTGTCGAGCCCAGGTGCTTTAGACATGGAAAGAGTTTTAATGGCACCCTCTACTTCTGAAGCTGTTACTTCCTCAATGGATTCAAATTGAACTAATGGGAGGGGGCCCTCCACAGCTATCAAGTCATCTCCAATAGAGTACAGTGACTTAAAATGAACTTCCCAAACAGATGCTGCAATGTTTGGGAGAATCGGGGATCGTTCATCCTTGTTATCTGTATTAGAGACAATTTTCCAAAAGCCCCTCATATCCTTATTGGAAAGAGCTATTTTCAGGGCCTCCCATTTTTCAAGTTCCCATGCTTTTTTTGCCTTTTTAATAGTCTCATTATAAGTCCTCCTAGAGGAGTTCAAGGTAGCCTTATTTTTTTATTTAATTGCATTAATGAGAGCAGTTTTAGCCTGTCTGCATGTTTTGGTATACCACGAGTTGGAAGAATATTTTGGCCTAGATTTACTTGAAGGAGGATTAAAAAAAGTTTTGAGAGCCGAGGTAAGATGGAAGTAAATAGATTCTACCGCTTGTAGATCCCAAACATTCTAAAGTGGGGTGAATAACCTTTCTGTTTCAAGAAGCGTCGGAAGAATCAACCCATAAAGTTCTAACATTTTTTCAGGGGTACGTTTTACTGAGTCCCATCCAATTCTTCTTTTATTATTATCCAGAAGGAGGTTCTGATCAACCACTGGGCCTGTAGTGGAAGATACTTGGGGAACAGGAATTAATACCTCAAGCAGTAATGCATCATGATCACTGTCAAATCGAGAGATGACAGAAAAATCAATGATGCAGTTCCAAAAGGATACTTCCACCAAAATATAGTCTATTAGGGAAGAGTGATTGACCCTATTAAAGGTATGTTTCCCTGGCTGATCTGATTTTAGACGGCCATTACAGGCCCTCAACGAATGCATAAGAACAAATGCGTTAATTTGCATAACCACTGGAGTCCAGGCCCTTACCTTCTGAATTTGGGGATCTGGTATTAAACTACAGATGTCCTCCTCGTTAGATAATGTATATGGGAGATCAACAAGCGGTTCATGTTGGCAGTTAAAATCACCCGCGATTATTAGTCTATCATGTTTGGGTAAATCTACGATACAGGTAGATAATAAATCAAAAATAGGGGATTCCTGCGAAAGGCTCATTGGGCGTGAATAAACATTAACAAGAATTAGTTTAAAATTGGATTTATAATTGGATTTAAAAGAAAGAACCAGACCTTGAAGATCCAATGAGAAGAAATCTAGTTCAGAGATGGTACAATCTAAATAGGTCGCAACCCATAGAGAGAGCCCTCCATAAGGTCTTCCCCTCTTTCCCTTGGTTGCTGCTACATTGTAAACCGAGAACCCTGGGAACAATATAGGCTCAACTGACCAGGTCTCCTGGAACAATACAACATCGCATTCTGATATAAACTTGGACCACTCTGGATTGTCTAACTTCGTTTTTATACCAGCAATGTTCCAAGATAAAATCCTGATTTTAAGGTCTGAGCAAGGAGCGGTAATAATTTGTAATTTAGTATGAGGAGTCTCCACATTGGGTGCGTTTATGATTTCTTCCCTTGAGGCTGGTTCTCTGAAACTAGACAATACGCGATGAGTTGACAAATGGTTTGAACTAACTATGTTAAAACAGGACCCACTAGCATTAGCATTTTCTTTCTTGTGTTTGGTAGGGGTTTGTTTTATGGGTAAAGGGTTTCTCCCTAGTCAATCGCACTCTTCTAAGTTGGAAAATACTTCAAATCTATTAGAGAGCGGTATCATATTACCACAGGAAGGATTAGCCGTGGTTAAGGCGCTAGACTGTGCTATGGAGCTGTTTACCCTAGCTAAGCTTGTGTTTTTAGAATAACGTTTATTATAGAAATAATCAAATGATAGAGGCACTATTTCATATGATCTCCTTTGTGGGGGAAAGAAATTTCTAAGGAGAACAGGCAAAACATTACTATTCGAAAAATGTACAATCACACAGTCCCCTTTTAGCTTCTTTTCCTCGGTACCCACTGTACTGCTCGATTTTCCCGGCCTTTTTGTGTTAAAGGGTGACTAGTGTGACTTCAGTCTCTTACCATCCAAGTCTAAGGGTTAGAGTAGTGAATGGAGCCTATTTACTAGGCACTTCGACATGATCCTGTGTTCTTCCCCACAGATCAGGGCTTGCACACATATCCTAGGGGATAGATTCGTTAGTATTAGGGATAACCTGTCCTGTAGTGAGGGTATTTCATGGAGCCGTGCTGAATTCAGGCCTGGTAGGCCTCAAACGGGAGAGACTCCATCTTTCTTTCTGCTCCGGCAGCTTGGGATTCTTCTAGGTGAAGAGTTATGTTTTAGTTATGAGGTGTTATTCGCTTGGAGAGAACCGGTTCAGGCCGGCCCTTATCGAAGGATTGTATTTTTCTTCATGCCGAAGACACTACATCAGGCCGGCCGGCTGGGAACGTGTCCTTGGTACGGGGAGGTACAAGAATTTGGTGGGCGGCAGGTTACGGGCCGGAATTTTCCATGAGGAAATGCACCTCTATATTAGTGAAAGTCTGAGGCAGATACTGGCACTTACTTCAGTCCGTAGGCGGCATCTAGCCGTTAGCAGTAAAGCTACTACTTATTCCAGGGAAGACAGATGACAAACTTGAAGGCGGAGAAAAACCGAGAGACAGATACTCTTCTAGCAGAATAGCCAGAGAGGAGAGAGTAGCCGATGAGGAAGAGGTCCCAGTGACTCGGAGAAGGGAGAAGGGAACAGATCCGTGACTGCGGAGGTGTGACTTCTAGGCGAGCCAAGGCACAGACGAGAAGGGAACCTAGATGACCATTGAGTGCAGGCTACACACGACTAAGGTGATGTCGACCCCTTTCTTATTAGAGTGTACAACCTAATCTTTCACTTTTCTTTGCAGGTTATGTGTTACATAGTAATGTTATGTGATTGCGTATGTAATGAGTAATAAAGTACCCAGTTTGTAGTGAATCAACATGTGCTGCGTGTTCTTGTATAAGAGGGTAGCCTATTCTTCTAGTCAGCTGTGACTTGACATGAACAGATGTTAACCCTGATCAGGTAAGTGGTAACTGAATAAGGGAGAGAGGAGCCCCTCGAACCAGAGAACAGGTTGTGCTCAAACTGGCAGTTCTTGTGTGATCTGATAAATAGTTGTATGTTATGGTAATCATAGGATGAACTTGTGCTGAGGCTGCCGTCTGGGTAGGAAGTCCTGGGTCCGTTTGGGACCGCGAGGCTGAGGCTGCCGTCTGGGTAGGAAGTCCTGGGTCCGTTTGGGACCGCGAGGCTGAGGCTGCCGTCTGGGTAGGAAGTCCTGGGTCCGTTTGGGACCGCGAGGCTGAGGCTGCCGTCTGGGTAGGAAGTCATGGGTCCGTTTGGGACCGCGAGGCTGGGGCTGCCGTCTGGGTAGGAAGTCCTGGGTCCGTTTGGGACCGCGAGGCTGAGGCTGCCGTCTGGGTAGGAAGTCCTGGGTCCGTCTGGGATCGCGAGGCCGCCACTTGTATTATAAGAGGTCTTGATATATATATATATATATATATATATATATATATACTTGAAGATGAAGGATCACAAGAAAACAACAGCCAGCCAGGGCAAAAATCTGGATCCCAAAGGATACAATGAGTCACAAAGAAATAAAATATCCAAGAAAGAAGTGACTCAAACAGATAGATTCACCAAAGAACAAAAATATATTTCCACTACAACGTTTCAGCTTCCGCCTTCCTCAGGTAGTACAAGATGATCCCATGGGCCTACAGGAAGAGGAACAGGATGTAACGGAGTGGAAAGAGTCTTCCAGTGTTTGTCAGAAAGAAGACATTGAGTGCAATTGTCAATAATTCTCTTAACCTGTGCATCCATGGAAGGCCACCAATAAAATTGTTTGATGCGTTGACATGTCTTGACAACACCAAGATGTCCTTGATGGGCCGAACGAATGATTGAATTACGTAAGGATTCAGGTGGAACAAACAACTCATGACGCATAACCATATTGTTAACTAAGGAAAGTTCTTCCGAAATATTTGCAAAAGCTCTTAAATCTGGAGATAAATTTCTGCGTTCAGGCCATTTGCTCATGATAAAACTCTTAACTTTTGAGAGTGTGACGTCATCATTATAGGCCAAATTCCACTCAGACTCAGAAATAGGTGGACATTCCGCAATAGCATCAATTGCAGCTACAACACATTCAACATCATCATTAACAACAGAATTTTCCTCCAAAGACATTCTTGACAGACAATCCGCTCTGAAATTTTTTCCACCAGAAATGTGTTTTATAACAAAGTGAAATTCATGAAGTTTTGATAGAAGTCGAACAAGCCTGGCAGAGGCTCTGTTCGAAGTGCTGCTTGAAAGCATGTGCATGAGCGGTTTATGATCCGTGAAGATTTCAAACTCACGACCCCAAATGTATGGTTTAAATTTCTGTATGGCCCAAACGCAGGCTAAAGCCTCTCTTTCAATCGTACTGTATCTAGTCTCGGCTGGCAAAAGAGTTCTAGAAGCAAAGGCAACAGTGTGTTCAACACCATCTACCCATTGTCCCAAGACAGCCCCTAAACCAGTAAGACTAGCATCTACAGTAATAAAACATTTTGAACCATCAGAAAAGGGACGTAGAGCTGGTGAATCCTCAATAAGTTTCTTAACATGCTCAAAAACTATTTGTAGGTCATGTGACCAAACAAATTTCACGCCCTTTCTCAAAAGATTCCTTAAAGGTTCAACAATTTGGGCATAGCCATGAACGAATCTGGCATAGTACTCTGCCAGACCAAGGAATGAACGAAGTGCATCCCTATCTTTGGGAGGGGCGGCATCCCTAATAGCTTTTATCAAGGAAAACTTGGGTTTAATACCATTAGGGGAAAGTGTATGACCCAAATAGTCCAATTCTTGAACAGCAAATTTGCATTTATCATGCCTAACTGTCATCCCAGTTTTCTCCAAAACTTCTAACACTCTAGAGAGAATCATGTCATGTTCCGAAATATTGTTGGCAAAAATCAAAATGTCATCCTGATAAGCTTGTACCCCAGGAATGTCACAAAAAAGATTATCCATTAATTTCTGAAAAATGCTAGCAGCTGAGGCTAGGCCAAAGGGAAGCCTCAAATATTTGTAGGCCCCAAATGGTGTGACAAAAGTTGTTAATTCTTGAGACTTTGGAGACAAGGGAATTTGATGGTAAGCTGACTTAAGATCCAAAAGAGAAAAGAACTTAGACCCACCCAGATTAGCGAGTAGATCGTGGATCTTGGGTAAGGGATGACAGTCGACGATGATATTGTTGTTTAATGAGCGCAAGTCAGCACATAATCTGATCTCGCCAGACTTTTTGCGGACTAAAACTATGGGAGAAACCCATTCAGATGAATTACAAGGTGTAATAACCCCCTCATCACACAAATTTTTCAACATTTTTTTTAAATCATCCCTCGCACTCAAAGGGAGTGAACGGACTTTATGAACGACTGGTTGGGCATTGGGTTTGAGACGGATTTCATGCTTGAAACCCAAAACTGTACCAATTTTATTTTGAAAAACGTTTGGGAAACGATCAAGTATATGATCAACTTTATGAGTAGAGACAGATAATTCAGAAACCTGAATGTTTTCAGCTTCAAGATTAAAGTAATAATCATCCGGGATATCACCCAAGGTGATGGGTTGATCTGACCCGGGTTTGAGCATTAGACCCATTTTTGCTTGATCCAACCAACCCAAGATATTTCTGCCTTTGAGGGCGACATACACCTTAGTAAAAGTTTTTCTACCAAGGCATTCAATCTTAGAATGGAAGTACCCTAACATGTCAATATCTTTTTCGCCGTAAGCTTTGGGATTGACGTCAGATACAAAAAGAGACACACTACTACCCCAATTTGAATGAAAAGTAATATCTGACAAAATAGTGATAGGTGAACCAGAGTCAGCTTTGACCTGCAAAGGAATAGCACCAACAATTAATTCACACAATGGACCCTTAATTTTAGAACAATCAATAGAATCACATTCAATAGACAGTGAAACATCGTTGAGTCTATTGGAACACCACTCCAGATTCTCATCAAGTTCAAGGTTATTCACTCTGGTGAACCTTTTTCCGCCTCTACAAACAGATGGAAAATGACCAATTTTTTTGCACAAGGAACATTTTTTTCCAGATGCAGGACAACTAGGAGAGTTTCCCAGATGATTTCTTGACCCACACCTATAACAAATGGTGATTTTCCTGAATGATTGTCTAAAAGGCTTACTGACGAGATTCACAGAGCATGAAGCAGATGGAGCCTCTCCATCAACCGTGTGTACGCTAACTTGAGCAGCTTGACTCTCTTGTAAAATTCTTGAAGATATTGTTGCACGTTCAATACCTTTAGCAATAACCACTATTTCAGCAAGAGTGGGGTTTTTGCAACTTAATAAACGTTCTTGTATTTTTTTAGACGAACAAGAAAAAATGAATTGGTCTCTAATTGAAGTATCTGTACTTTGACCAAAATCACAAGTGGAAGCGAGAATTCTGAGTTGAGCAATATAGTCTTCCACACTTTCATCAATACTCTGCTTACGCTTGAAGAAATTATGCCGCTCCAAAACAATACTTGGTTCATCATCATATTGCTTAGTTAAGCGACACAGGGCTTCTTGGTATGTGTCCCAACCATCACCTGAATCTGAAGGAGGAGGAATAACTGGAAGATTCTCAAAAACCTGTTGAGCAGCGACTCCAAGACAACCATATAGGATGGCAACCTTGCGGGCAGGAGGATATTTGACCGCATCAATGGCCACCAAATAGTTTTCAAAACCCTTAAGCCAATTGCGCCATGCCAAAGATGGTTTTCCAGGAGTTTGTAAAAATGGAGCTGGTGTTTGGAATTGTTGGGATGAAGCCATGACAGAGAAAAAGGAAAAAAAAAATAAAAAAAATAAATAAATAAAAAAGATTTCGCAAACGTGTCATCTGTGCAGCCACAGAGCAAACCATCTTGTACTACCTGAGGAAGGCGGAAGCTGAAACGTTGTAGTGGAAATATATTTTTGTTCTTTGGTGAATCTATCTGTTTGAGTCACTTCTTTCTTGGATATATATATATATATATATATATATATATATATATATATATAGTAGGAATTTCCTGTCCTTAGGTGGTATATACACGTGGTTACTTGTTGTGAATAGGCCCTAGGGAGGGGGGTAACGTTCTGGCTGGGTTAGAGAGGCTCTGCTGAGCGGGTTCTATCTGATCCGAAGACCCAAGCAGAACATTTGGCGTCACGAACCGTTTTCGAAACCTGTGTGCGTCGTGTTGTATCGTGTTTGCTTTCGGCGTGTGCGTGGTTTTGTTTGTATATTCTTTGTGGTATACTTGTGTGTCTAGCTTTTCTTCTTCTTTCTTTTCTTTTTCTTTCTATTCTTCTTTCTTTTTCACGATGTTTTCTAGAAAATCTAAATCTACTTTTAAGTTGCCCGTTGATATTCCCGGATGGGATTCAACGCCTTATGAAGCCTTAGCCCGTGAGTGGGCTGATTCTACTGGTTTGAGTGAGAATTGGAATTCTTCTTTGGAGCTGGCGGAGCCGGCTAATGTGATTACTTGTTTACAGAAGGCACCCGTCTCGAAGGGTGAGGAGATTCCCATTTTGGGGCGCAGAGGTTGGATTGTTCTGTCTGCGTACAGGATTCTGCATGAGAGGTTGTTGAAGTTACAGATATCTCTTAAGGATGTGGAAGCGCACTTTGTTGAGATTCAGAATTCTCATACTTTGTTGCGGTGTCAAAATAAGTTGCTTGCTGACAAACTTGAGACGTACCAAACTATTGCCGAGAGGGCGGCTGTGCGAATTGCTCGTTATAAATACAAGAATCGGCGTGGTCGGGTTTCGACGCGAAAGGTGCGTCTGGTCGTGGCGAAAGCCGGACTGGATTGGAATCCTGATGAATGGGATGGTAATATCTGGAACTCGAGTGATTCTCCTTCCTCGGGTGAGGAGTCTGCCAAGCGCGAGTCCTCTCGCTCCGGCCGTGATTGTAGGTCTGCTTCTTGCGCCTCTGATGGTGCACCCCGTGATTGCGCTCGTCCTTCGAGCGGGGTCGATGCTTCTTCCACTGATTGTTCCTCTACGTGTACTGGTCGAGCTCCTTGTGATGCTCGTCCCGCGGTCTCAGTGCATCCAGTTTTTCGTCGGAAGTTGCAGCAGTCTCCCGCTGCTCCGCAGGGTGTTTCTTTAGACTCTTTAGAGGACTTTACTCAACAAGAAATTAGTGATATTTTGCAGCGATTTCGGCAGCGAGCTGGTGAGACCTTGCTCACATGGATGGTGCGCCTTTATGAACTGGGCGCTGCTGGCATTATGTTAGATAATGGCGATTGTTTGAAGTTTTGTTCCTTGAGTTCGGATTCTACTGTACAGGATCATTTTCGTAACTATAATGGTGGTGGTCAAATTTCTTTACTTCAATTGGCGACTGAGGGTTGTAATCAAAAGTATCCTACTGAGTCTGATTGGCCTGTGAATGACAAACCGTGGTATACTTTGCGCGACGCTGCACAACGTCTCAAAGAGGAGGTGATGAAAACGGCAATTTTTCTGGGTACTGCTGACAGGTTGCTTGATGGTTTGTTGACATCTTCTGTGCGGAATCGTATTATTCGTTCTTCCCCTGTTGCTTATAAGCAGGTCATGATGACTTTATTGATTAATCAGACTGGTAACATATTATCTATGGTGCTGGAATCGGTACGCCAACTCGGTGAGTTGGGTGAGTGGTTTAAACCTGAACGGCAATCCCGGCCTGACACTCGTACTCCTGGTGACAATAAACTTACTAGACGTGATATGTTTTTTGGTCTTATGGCCGATGGTGTGCGGAAGGAGGACATTGACGGTGAGACTACTTCTCGTTTGTGGGAAATGTTTCGCAAACGTGGCTTGGATCGAAAGGAGGGTGCCCGGCGTGTTCGGACGACTGAGTGTGATCGCGGTTTTTCTGACGGTAGCGGAGATGACGACCGCCGTGGGCGCTCTGTTCGTCGTGATGATCGACGTTATGTACGTGATATGTCCCCCCGTCGTGAGAGAGACGGAGAGAGAGAGGAGGTAAGAGAAAGGGGGAGAAATGATTATGTTTACAGCAGACGTAGAGATGATAGGGACCAATCCCCTGAGTTGAGGAGGAGAGAGGATCGTCATAGTTTGGCCGATCGAAACCCGCAGTACAATGTAGAAGACACAAATCCATTTCGTACTGGGAATGGATATGAACAGGAGGTACCGATACCTAAGAAACGTGAAAGTCTTTGTCCTGATTTATCCTGGTACACAGTGTGGTAAATATTTAAATTACCTGTACTATTTTTTATGCGGTAAAGTCTAGTAAGAATAACTCAGTCAAAATAAGAGGCAGAATCCGTGGTATTAGAGGTTCTGAAAAGGACTTTATTCCTTACAAAGGAATTATGGTTCGAACCAGGCAGTCATATTCCATCACCACGAAGGTTCAGGAAGGGATCAGCTTCTTCGAGTACTCCTTTTCTAGTTTTGATCTGTCTTAATTTTGAAAAGAACGGCATCTTTAAAACTTGCTACTTGATTCTTACTCGAACTGGACTTGAACACAATTAATACGATAAACACAATAATGAACACTCATTCATACCACAATTTTTGAATACAGTAAAACATTTAACATTTAACATTTAACTTTTAACGAACAATGATAATTAGAAGAAAACTAGTTACTGACATAATACTAATACTAGATAATATTGAATAATATACATGAACATACTGGATATACTGCTAAACAGTACAGATACACTGCTAAAACAGTGCAGACCGGATCTGTGTACCCAAACCCGTCAGGACCGGCACAAATTAATGTGCACGTCTAACTGCCTCCCCAGCAACGGTACACACCGGGTAGCACGGAACGGAAGGCCTCGGAACTGAACTGAACTGGACCGGACTGGACTCGACTCGACTCGGAACTTCGGAACCTGGTGGGCCTCTGTATACCTCGGATCTTGCTCTCTCAGCTAGGCTCTGGTCGGGATACTTCGCACTTCTCACCGCCTCGTCTGGGTGTTGATCGCAGCCTCAGTCACCCCCGCTTGGCCGGAGGGAGATACAGGAAATCCTGCGGGTACGCGTTTTCGTCCGTTCAGCTGTGGCAGGGGACCGGGCCTGCAACGCACCTCCGGCGCGTGAGATGAGAAAGTGTCCCTGTTCGGGCGCCAATTTATGTGGTAAATATTTAAATTACCTGTACTATTTTTTATGCGGTAAAGTCTAGTAAGAATAACTCAGTCAAAATAAGAGGCAGAATCCGTGGTATTAGAGGTTCTGAAAAGGACTTTATTCCTTACAAAGGAATTATGGTTCGAACCAGGCAGTCATATTCCATCACCACGAAGGTTCAGGAAGGGATCAGCAATACATTATTGACAAGTAACCATATATATATGAGAAGCATTGCATTAAGACAGATGCAGGAGGCGTAACAGCTGATAATACAGATAAGAATACACATACGTAATGAAAAATAGGCGTAAATACAGGCGTATACTAGAAACTTTATTTAAAATGATGTCACAAGTGGGTGGATCCATAAGAGAATCCTGCAGTGTCAGCAGAAATATTTGGCAAAGATGCGCGCGCAGCCGCATGACGTGTGATTGACGTGTAACTAGAGGGTGAAGGGGAATTGACATTTAGCTCTACATGTGGAGACAGAAGTCTGGGGTGTCAGGACAACCTAGTCCTAAATCGTATCTAGTATCTTGTGTTTAAGGAACTATATTATCTGGAAGGAAAGGTCTTCTCGGACAGATCCTATTCTATACTGACTGTTAGTGCGTGTACAGGCGTCTATGTGTCTACATGAGATGCGTGGTAACAGGGGCTATGAATTATTTGCATAAAGACAGCGAGGCCGAGCCCTTTGCTCGGTAGCTGGAAGGATGTTTACCTAAACTATTAGACAGGAATGCATTGGATGAGGAGCGGAGCAGATAACTTGAAGGCTGAATACAGTTTTTGGCAGGCAACAGGCCGCGTCAGGGACCGTTAGCCGCGCAGGGAGTAGGACAAAGTTCATGGACACGGATGCAGGTCCAGGCTGGAGCATTTCAGAGGCAGAAACAGGAAAAGGCTTGATGACAGAATTCAGGGCCTACTCGCCTGAACTGTAAAACGTGAAAAGTGAACCATATAAAGTCGGTGGCCAATCATACTTAGGAATGGACTATTTGACCCATTCATGGCGGATCTGAAAGAGGACATGTTGGCGTTGGACGCACATGTATTTGCGTCTTCATAGCTGGAACTGGAGGGAACATACATGTACTTGTAGCATGTACATGGAGCCGTTGGGGTCTAAGATAGGGGACACAATTGACCATTAAAATTCATATTTCCTCAACAGAATGCAGTAAGCATGACTAGGAAATAGGTCAAGCTCCAGTACACAGATGGGCTCACAGAGATAATAGACCCTATGTAGATATTGATATTTATTGGAGACATCGTAATATCCAAAGGGCCCGAGCATTGGTAGATACAGGAGCGGAGGCCACTCTTATTCATGGAAAATCAAAGAAGTTTACAGGTCAGCCTTTTACAATTACCGGATTAGGTGGAAAGGAAACTCCTGCAGTTCAAACTTTACTTGAAATGAGAATAGGTAGAATCCCTAGAAAAGAATACTCTGTACTAGTGGTGCCACTCTTAGAATTCATAATTGGAATTGATATTTTGAAAGGAATGACTTTGCATTTAGATGATGGATGTTACCAATTTGGAACTACGCATTATATATCGTCTAGGCCTATACGGGTTGGTCGTTTAAGAATGCCCCCCATAAAAGTTCCTCAGGCGACAAAAGTGGTTTGTCAGAAGCAGTATCGTATTCCAGGTGGTCATGAGGAGATTAGTACCACTATTCAGGAGTTGGTGGATGCAGGAGTTATAACCCCAGTTACTTCTGCTTGGAATAATCCTGTTTGGCCTGTACGTAAGAGTGATAATTCTTGGCGCATGACTGTTGATTATCGAGAATTGAACAAACACACACCCTCTTTGACTGTTGCAGTACCGGATGTCATTACTTTAATTGAAAGAATACAAAAACATCCAGGTACATGGTATGCGTCCATTGATATTGCTAATGCTTTCTTTTCGATTCCGATTGCCCCTGAGTGTCAGGAACAGTTCAGTTTTACGTGGAATGGGCGTCAGATGACGTTTAGAAGTCTTCCTCAGGGCTATGTGCATAGTCCTACGATATGTCACCGGCTGGTGGCAGAGCATTTGGCTGAGGTACCGGTTCATCCACAAATTCAGATGTGTCATTATATTGATGATGTTTTGATCCAAGGCGAAACACAAGAGGAAGTTCAGACCCAATTGGACAGAGTCATTGAGTGCCTGCGTGAGAAAGGTTGGGAAATCAACCCGGATAAATTACAAGGCCCGTCCCAGGCTGTAAAATTTTTGGGTATTAATTGGCATGAAGGGCACCGTGAAGTGATCCCTCAGGTTAAACAGAAAATTCTTGATTTTGCAGTTCCGAGGAATAGGAAAGAAGCCCAAAGCTTCATTGGTTTGTTTGGTTTTTGGCGTCAGCATATTCCTCATTTGAGTCAAATATTAGCCCCCTTGTACCGTGTCACTCGTAAAAAGAATGCATTTGAATGGGATAAACCACAGCAAGATGCGTTCAACCTAGCAAAAGAGGCAATTCAGCATGCTTTGGATTTATGGCCCGTACGTGATGGTGATGTGGATTTAAATGTGTCTGTACAGGGCCTTTATGCGAATTGGAGTTTGTGGCAGAAGCAAGGCAGGAGTAGAGTACCGTTAGGTTTCTGGACCAAAAAGTTACCTGATGCTGGTGAGCGTTATACACCTTTTGAAAAACAGTTACTTGCATGTTATTGGGCTCTGGTGGATACCGAGCAATTGACTTTGGGACATGATATAGTTTTGCGACCTGAAATTCCTATCATGCAGTGGGTTATGAGTTCGCCGAAAACTCACCGAATTGGACATGCTCAAGAGGCAAGTGTGATTAAATGGAAATGGTATATACAAGACAGGGCGCGTGTGGGACAAAAAGGAGTTGCATCTTTACATGAGCAGGTGGCGCGAGCGCCATCGACTGAGACTGAGAGTGAATGTTCCGTACCTTTAGTACAGGAGTCTCCTGTCAAGTGGGGTAGACCTTTTGATGATTTGTCCGCAGAGGACAGAAACCATGTCTGGTTTACGGATGGTTCAGCAAGGTTCATAGGGACGAAACGGCACTGGAAGGCGGTGTCCTATAATCCGATCACACAAAAACTGCTGAGCACAACTGGTGAAGGTAAGAGCAGTCAATTTGCTGAACTTTATGCTGTTTATCAAGTTTTGAAACAAGAGTTACCTGGCACATGTCATATTTTTTTTTTTTTTTTTGAAAAAATTTTATTGTGCAGAAAGAAGGTTACAAGCACGGGCCTACAACCACCAGGGCCGGCCGCTAGTAGGTAAAAGATCAAACATTGCATTCACGATGACTGGCCCACCGGGGCTCCGCACCCTACAGAAGAGCAGACTGCACATAGAGGAAATCAGGATACACCCTTTTAACATAAATAACAACTTAAAACAAAGGCGAGGCAAGAAAACATAAGATGGGCGTCGGGCCACAGCAGGGGTGCGTCCATATCCAACCACCCGATGGCAGTCAAAAAGCAGGGAAACAAAGAGGTAGGGGGGGGGGGGAAGAGACGGGAATACAAATCTATACTCATGTGCCAGATAAGTAAGGAACCATCAAGGATCAGGGGGACATGGCTACATCAGACGTTTCCATCAGGGGGGGAGCACAAATACTTCCACGATACGCATTCCACTGTCCCCAAATTCTGTTCCAAGCCCCGGGTTTACCACGAGCCACATAAACAGTCTTTTCCCTGAACATACACCAGTCCATGTTCTCCTTCCAGACAGACACGGTGGGGGGCCGCTGCGAACCCCAAAGCTGCGCTATGTCCCTCTTTGCTATCATGTTCCCCAGGGCCGCCCACCGAGTCTGGGCCGCGTTATAGTCATTGGGCTCCCACACATTCAGCACACAACGACGCACCTCCGGCAACAGCGTGACCCCGGTGACTCGCTTCATAACCTCATGCACCTGATGCCAGTATTCCACCACCTCACGGCACTCCCACAGGATGTGGAGAAAGGTGGCACTGTGCCCACAGCCACGCTTGCAGAGCCCGTCCTCAGAAAACCCCATCGAGACCAAACGGGGGCCCGTCACGTAGACGCGATGGAGGATCTTAAGCTGGACCAAACGGAGACGGGCCGGGATGGCCACCTCCTTAGGAGATGACAGCGCGGACTGCCAGTCCTCGTCGTCTAACTCAACCCCATCCCCCGTCCATGCCTCCCGTAGACGCACCAAGAGGTCAGCCCGATTATTTATCAATTTTTTATAGATCAAAGAGATAGTACTATCGGGAACATGACCGTCGAGTATGCGGTCCTCGAGGGGCGAAGAAACAGGGACCGTGGTCCCTTCCCCAAAAACCGAGAGCAGGGCATGACGAACCTGGGCGTAGCGAAAAAACTCCCTCTCACTAAGCTCATACTCGCTCCGGAGCGCCGCGAAGGTCTTGACCGCGCCTTTAACCCACAGATCCCCCACTCTGCTAATACCGATCGTGTCCCAGTGCTCAAAGCCTTTCGTCGTCCAAAGGCTCCCCAGGCGGTCTGAGGCAAACAAGGGAGTAGCACACGTTAAACGCTCACTCCAGCCCATCGCTACATTCGCCGCCTTCCACACCCTTACCGCAATCTTGGTAGGGCCCGTGAGGGTACCACCAGCAGATCGGGAGTAAAGCGCTCTGTTATAATTACCGCCGGGAAGCAGGAATTTATCCATCTCATACGCCGGGTTCAGACCAGGAGCATACGTGGCATGGTTAATTGCCGACAGTTGGGAGGCCCAATAGTACCGTCTAATGTCAGGAAGCGCGATGCCCCCGTCGTACCAGGGGAGAGTAAGCTTTGCCAGAGCGATACGCGCCCGCCCGTCCCAGACCAGTCTCCTCTGCAGGCTCTCCACCTCCCGAAAGTAGGCCACCGGAATGGCATCAAATGAGTTCTGTAGTGCGTAAAGAAATCTGGGAAGGGACATCATTTTGAACAGGGCCGCGCGACCAAGCGGAGACAGGGGCAACCTACACCAACGCGCCGTATCCACCCTCAAACGTCGGAGTGGAGACAGGAGGTTCTGCTCATAGCGGACCGCCGGGTCCAACGAAACATACACCCCCAGGTACTTAAAGCCGGATGAGGACGTTTGGATAGGAAGTAGAGACGGCAAGACGGGAGGGCCACCGGAGAGAGGGTACACGCAAGATTTGGACCAGTTGATTATCAAACCCGAGTTTTTCCCAAAGGAGGTGAGGACATCAAAGAGAACATTAAGTGACTGTTGCGGCGAGGTGAGGTACAGAAGAATATCGTCCGCGTACAGCGAGACCCGATCCTCGAAGCCCGGGGCCCACCGGATCCCTCTGATAGAGGGCTCCCAGCGGAGCCAGGCGGCGAGCGGTTCCAAGGCAAGAGCAAAAAGCAGAGGGGACAACGGGCACCCCTGCCTAGTGCCCCTACCGAGAGCAAAAGGCCGGGAAGCTCGCCCATTGACAACCACCTGAGCCATCGGCCCGGCATAAAGAAGCTTCACCCAGCTAAGAAATCCCTCCCCAAAGCCAAACTTCTCCAGGACCGCCCAGAGGAATGGCCACTCGATGGTATCAAAGGCCATGGTGGCGTCCAATGAAACCAATACGGCTGGTTCAGAAAAGTATTTCACCCTAGCTAGGACGCCGTGCAGACGCCGCAGATTAAGAGCGGTATTACGGTGGGGGATGAAGCCGCATTGATCCGGATGAATCAGATCACAGATAACGCTCAGCAAGCGATTGGCGAGGACTTTAGCCAGGATTTTGGGTTCTGCGTTTAAGAGGGAGATAGGCCTATATGAAGCACAGCGGTCACGTGGTTTACCCTCCTTAGGAATCACGACTATAGTCGCCAGACGCTGGTCGGCGGGAAGGGAACCCCTCTCGTTCGACTCCTGAAACATACGACGGAGGAAGGGCGCGATTTTATCCGGGCGTAGTTTGTATAGTTCGATCGGCAGGCCATTAGGGCCCATAGCTTTGACCGAGCGAAGGGAGCCAATCGTGGTAGCAATCTCATCGACGGCCAAGGGGGCATCCAACCGCTCACGGTCCTCGACGGATAAGCCGGGCAGGACAATATCCCGTAGTAGAAGACGAGAGTCGTCTTCATCTCTGTCAGACACCGGGGAGTACACCGTCCGGAGGTGGTCAGCAAAGCACTCCACAATCTCGCCAGGCTCAGTCACACACACTCCATCCGCAACCCGGAGCTCTGGGACCACACGATTCACTCTCTCCTTCCTATCCAGCCAAGCAATCAATTTACCAGCCTTGTCTCCAGCATCATACAACCTACCCTGCTGCTCCCTATACATGGTCCGGGCAGCGTCAGTAACAAGGGACTTATACTCGAACTGTTTCAGGCTGAGGGCATGTAGCCCATCCGGAGAGACACCCGTCTCCAAGGCCGCCTCCAACCCCAAGATGTCGGTCTCCAGCTTCTCCACCTCCTCCGTCCTAACCTTCTTAGCCGCCACAATCTGAGATAGGGCCTGCCCACGGAGTACTGCCTTAAAAGCTTCCCACAGGGACACTGCGGACATCACCGACCCATCATTCTCAAGGAAGTATTGGTCAATCGACTTGACCAGACTATAGCGGATCGTGGGGTTCCGCAGGTACCAAGGGTTAATAGGAGCGATCCGCCCAGCAGACCGCGTCCCAGTGTCAAAAAGCAACCACAGTGGGGAATGATCAGAAATACCCCGGGCCAGATGCTTAACCTCTCGAATCCGGGCAGTCTGGGCCGCGGGCATAAGAAAGTAATCCAATCTGGAGAGACTCCCATGCGCCCCAGAGTGAAAAGTGTACTGACACTGTGTAGGATGCATTAACCTCCAGCAATCGACCAGACCGAAGGTCTCCATGAATCCGCCAAGCCACGCCTGCGCAGCAGGGAGGGCCCTGGGCGGGTGGCGATCCCGGTCGCCCGAGACCACCGAATTGAAATCCCCACCCATAAGCAGAAGACTGTCAGGAAGCTCAAGCAGCATTCGACCCAAGTCTGAAAAGGTGGAGTTCTGGAGGCCCGGGGGAACATAGACAGAGACCAGGGAAAGGGACTGCCCCTCCCACCGCCCAGTCAAAGCCACATAGCGCCCTCTGTCGTCCGGGACTACCCTGGTGATCTCCAGCGGAAGTGAAGAGCGCAGGAGAATGCCAACCCCTCTAGAGCCAGTGGTGAAACCAGAATGGGCAACCAGTCGGTACCCCCCCCTGTTCATGGCATGACAAACGTTACCCACCAGATGCGTCTCCTGTAAAAACACCACATCAGGAGACATACGTCGCAGATACTGCAGCACAACACCCCGTTTGATACGGTCCCCCAATCCATTGACGTTCCATGACATCAACCTCAACCCGTCCCCCCCCATCCCCTCCAATTGATCAAGGGTCCCCCAGCAGATAGCGCAACGCCCAAGACTAGAACAGAACAAAGACCTCGCATTAAAAACAAAACACACAAATCAAAACCCCCCAACCCCCCCCAACTACCAACTCCCCCCACCCTGCACCCCTGCGACCCAAAAAACCACCCCAACTTGCAGTGTGCCTGTCGCCCCATAAACCCCATTCTACGGAAAGACCCCGGAGGAGGAGAGGGACCCGTCCCCGGCCGCCCCCCACATAGATCATAATGAAACAAAATGCAAAAGAGAAGTTGAACCCAGCCGAACAGTACAAAATGGCAAAATCAAGGACCAAAGTCACTCCGAGGGAGACCCGCCACCCTCAGTACCAGTAGAGGGCCCAGGCCGGTCCCCGCGGCCCGGCAGCGAGTCAAGCCAGTCACTCACAGTCACGGGAGAGTCAAAAAAGATTGTCCGATCTTCGTGCTCCACTCGGAGCCTAGCAGGAAAAAGCATGGAGTACTTGAGACCCAGGTCGCGGAGGCGACGCTTTACCCCCTGGAAGCCCATCCTTTGTTTCTGGACAAGTTGGGTGAAGTCCGGGAAAAAGTTAATAGACGCATTCTCATGGCGGACCGGGCCATGGGCCCGCGAGGCCTGCAAAATCACATCTCGGTCTCTGTAGTAGAAAAGTTTGGCAACAATGGGCCTCGGGGGGGCCCCCGGCCGCGGCCGACCGCCCGGAACTCGATGGGCCCGCTCCACGGCAAAGAACTTACTCAGGCCGGCTGGGGCAAGATGCTTGAGGATGAGCTCTTCCACCAAGAGATCCACCGGGTGGTTGTCGGAGGACTCCGGGACGCCCACGACGCGGATGTTATTGCGGCGGGCCCGTCCCTCAAAGTCCTCCAGCCGCCGGGCCATCAGATCGTTGGCCAACTTGAGGTCGCCGAGAGTGGCCCGCTGGTCCGACACATCCGTAACCAGGGTGGACGTCCGCACATCAAGCGATTGAACCCTCTCGTTGGTCTTGGAGAGATCCGCCCGAATCAGTGCGACATCAATAGCCACCGTGTCGATTTTACGGGCCAAGGCCTCGTATTGCGTAGCAATAGTCTCCTTGATGCCGTTAATGGCGCCCATAATGTCCTGCAGGGACGGATCCGAGGGCATGGACGAGCCACCACCAGCTTCGTCCGAGGGGGCTCCAGCCGCTCCAGGGGACCCTCTTCCTTGAGTATAGCGGTCCATGTTGTTCGTCTGGACCGGACCCCCGCGGAGGGATGTCTTAGTCTTACGCCCCTCGGGGCCCCCCCTGCCACCCATGAGAACCACGCTCACCAACGGGGACCACCGGCCCAGCGTCAAGGGGGTGCCGGCCACTCAGTCAGAAGCCACACCAGATACCGTGATGCGGCCGGGCGAGGAAACCAAAGCCAACGGACACACTGGTGGCAAGCGGAGACAAGGGCATCCAGCGGAGACAATCACCCAGCCGCTCCAATCAGTTACGATCTCCAGCCCCTCAGGGATCCAAAAGTGAAACCGAAAGTAATGGAGCGGCCACTGGCACAGATCCGCGGCCGCTGTTGTTCAATTACACCCCGGCTCCACAAGTCACCCTTGCACCGGGCACAGCCATCGATTGGGCCTCGAAAGTTCCAACCACCGTAGATCAGGATTCCCAGGTCCGATTCGATTTCTGAAAGAAGGTCAACGTTCAGCCAGAGTTCGCCTTCCAGATTCCGTCAGCCAAGTCAGGATAATTTCAGGATAAATTCCGAGGAGCAGCGAGGGTCCGGGGAGCCCTGTGCTCACGCGACCATCTTGGATGCGCGCTTGGCTCCTCCCCCACATGTCATATTTTCACCGATTCTTGGTCTACTGCCAATGGACTGGCAGTTTGGTTACCGACTTGGCATTCCCATAATTGGAAATTGCATTTAAAAGAATTGTGGGGAAAAGAATTATGGCAGGAGATTTGGGAGATGCTCCCACAGAGTACAATCTTCCATGTGGATGCTCACACCCCGATAGATTCTCTTGACAAATTTTTTCATAACATTGCAGATGAGAAATCTAAAATTGCTGAGGCAGTGGTGGACAGGCAAGATTCTGATATTGCGGGATTGGCGAAATGGGCCCACCAGAAGGCAGGACATTTTGGAGAGAAAGCCACTAGCAGGTGGGCTGCTGATCGAGGAATTTATATTCCCCTAGATTTAATCAAAAATGTTATTTTACATTGTCCCGTTTGTCAGCATATCAGACAGCGCAAAGTGCCCCAAGTTGTTAAAGGTCATTTACATCGCGGGAAACTGCCCGCTCAAATTTGGCAGATTGATTACATCGGTCCACTTCCTATGAGTAGGAATTGTCAATATGTTTGCACTATTGTTGACACGTACAGTGGCCTGTTGGTGGCCCTTCCCTGTAAGCAAGCTACCTAATTGAATACCATTAAAACCTTGGAATTGATTATGATGTATTATGGTGTGCCATTCCAAATTCAATCTGATAATGCATCCCATTTTCGTGGAAGATTGGTACAGGAATTCTGTGTGGAAAACAATATTGAATGGGTGTTCCATATACCGTATTATCCACAGGCCTCGGGTCTTGTGGAGAGGTTGAATGGCTTGCTGAAGGACCAACTGCGCAAATTAACAGATGACAAGTATAAGAATTGGCGAGACTTTTTGCCCCAAGCGCTATTGATTTTGAATAACCGTCCTTTTCTCAATGCTGAATCTCCACTTATGCGTTTGTTTCCTCCGAACGTTAATGCTCAACCTAATGAAATCAGAGAGACTGTGATGTACTGGGAAATTACTCCCGGAGCTTTGGCTCCATGTAGAGCGACCCCAGGGTCGGCAGGTTTAGACTTGCATGCCATGGATGACACCGTTATAAAAAGTAAAGATCGGGTCATCATTGCAACCGGTGTTGGTGTTCATATACCAGCCGGGAATTTCGGATTAATCGCCCCTAGATCGGGGCTGGCTGTAAAAGGCATTCAGGTGCTTGGAGGAATCATTGACAGTGATTATCAGGGAGAGATTAAGGTGCTCCTGCTGAATAGCAGTGAGGTTGACTTACTGATACATAAAACTGACCGAGTGGCTCAATTGCTAATAATGCCTGTCTTCAGTGGTGAGATGGCCCAACGTTGCTAACTGTACGAGGCCAGAAAGGTTTTGGCTCCACAGATAATCCTGGGGCCAGGGTTTGGGTGCAGTCGCCTAAGAATCCCCCTGAACAAGCAGAGGTCATTACCACCGGTCACGACAATACCATTTTAGTTATGAGACCAGGGAAAGATAGCTGGGAAGCGGTCCCGGCTGACAAATGTTACTTACGAGAATGAATAATGCCTGTATTTGATTCTCTTTCAGATCATTCTTTGGACTGTTGCTGCAGGATGTGTCGGCGTCGGACTATTTTTGGGTTCGTTCGACGAGAGAGGAGGGATCCCGTCAACCCGGGATGATTTACGCACCCGAGTGTCGCGCTCCTTCGCTGCGTGGGATTCGTCATCGAACTTTTGGACCTTACTGGCAAAAAGGGTGACTGATGCCCCTCACTTCTGTTTGACACCGATGAGATCTGTGCACGACATCTTGGCAACCTGTCTGGTTGCTGTCCCTGCTTCGCTAGAAACTTTGACTCATATTTTCAATATTTCAAAGGCTCGCCCCAATGTTCTTCTGGGCGATTTTGCTACCCATATGTATTGCCCCTTGTGTACTGAAATACCAGACCAGATACCCCCCATCCAGTCCCAAATAGTTACCTATAATATCACACAAGGAGATTTGTGTTTTTTCCTTACGTGTAATCCTAGTGCAATTTCTGAATGTCTGCGTCTAAAATTGAAAGGTGCTACTTCCTTTACCCTTCATGAGCGAACTTTGTGCTTTCAAAGGACACCGAAAACATGTGCTTCTGTCCAGAACAATATGACTTGCAAGAGTTTGGTAGTTACCCCCAGTCATTATCGCACGATGTTACTACCTGCCGGATGGCTTTTCTCATGTAGTAATACTTCCTGGCCATATGTCCCCGCAAATATTTCTGGAGGCCCTTGTGCCATTACGAGACTCAGTTTACTGATGTTCTCGTCACATCCGAATGCCAATTCTCGTGTGATTCGAGATGCAGTGATGTTACAGGAGGATTGTGACTCGTCTTTGCATTTATATTCCAAGTCTGAATACCTTAGCCTGGCTATTTCAATTATTGGTGTTCCTGCTCTGGCAGTTTATAATGCCAAATCTATTGGGAAAATGGCCTGCTGGATGGTGAAATCCATTAATCATACTTCTACAGTCCTGTCGGACATGCTATTAGACGCCCAGGGTGAACGTAGAGCTATCTTGCAAAATCGAGCGGCCATTGATTATCTTTTGCTTAAACATGGACACGATTGTTCTGATTTTGAGGGTCTTTGTTGTTTTAACTTGTCTGATCATACACAATCCATTCGCGCTCATATTGACAAGTTACATGACTTGACGGAAGAAGTTAGAAAACACATTGACCAGGGCTGGTTTGACTGGCTCTTTAATTGGTTACCTGATTTGCATATGTTACGTCAAATATTAGGAGGTATTCTGATTACTATCGCTGTTTTGATTTCTATCTGTTGCTTTATTCAGTGTATTCCTTCACTACTTCAATTCTGCACACTTGGTACTAGACATAGATCAGTTAGTTTTGTTTCATATTATTCTTCCACCGATGTTAGTTCTGTTTAATGAATGTATAATAGACTGAAGTCAAGGGTGAAATGTACTGCTCGATTTTCCCGGCCTTTTTGTGTTAAAGGGTGACTAGTGTGACTTCAGTCTCTTACCATCCAAGTCTAAGGGTTAGAGTAGTGAATGGAGCCTATTTACTAGGCACTTCGACATGATCCTGTGTTCTTCCCCATAGATCAGGGCTTGCACACATATCCTAGGGGATAGATTCGTTAGTATTAGGGATAACCTGTCCTGTAGTGAGGGTATTTCATGGAGCCGTGCTGAATTCAGGCCTGGTAGGCCTCAAACGGGAGAGACTCCATCTTTCTTTCTGCTCCGGCAGCTTGGGATTCTTCTAGGTCAAGAGTTATGTTTTAGTTATGAGGTGTTATTCGCTTGGAGAGAACCGGTTCAGGCCGGCCCTTATCGAAGGATTGTATTTTTCTTCATGCCGAAGACACTACATCAGGCCGGCCGGCTGGGAACGTGTCCTTGGTACGGGGAGGTACAAGAATTTGGTGGGCGGCAGGTTACGGGCCGGAATTTTCCATGAGGAAATGCACCTCTATATTAGTGAAAGTCTGAGGCAGATACTGGCACTTACTTCAGTCCGTAGGCGGCATCTAGCCGTTAGCAGTAAAGCTACTACTTATTCCAGGGAAGACAGATGACAAACTTGAAGGCGGAGAAAAACCGAGAGACAGATACTCTTCTAGCAGAATAGCCAGAGAGGAGAGAGTAGCCGATGAGGAAGAGGTCCCAGTGACTCGGAGAAGGGAGAAGGGAACAGATCCGTGACTGCGGAGGTGTGATTTCTAGGCGAGCCAAGGCACAGACGAGAAGGGAACCTAGATGACCATTGAGTGCAGGCTACACACGACTAAGGTGATGTCGACCCCTTTCTTATTAGAGTGTACAACCTAATCTTTCACTTTTCTTTGCAGGTTATGTGTTACATAGTAATGTTATGTGATTGCGTATGTAATGAGTAATAAAGTACCCAGTTTGTAGTGAATCAACATGTGCTGCGTGTTCTTGTATAAGAGGGTAGCCTATTCTTCTAGTCAGCTGTGACTTGACATGAACAGATGTTAACCCTGATCAGGTAAGTGGTAACTGAATAAGGGAGAGAGGAGCCCCTCGAACCAGAGAACAGGTTGTGCTCAAACTGGCAGTTCTTGTGTGATCTGATAAATAGTTGTATGTTATGGTAATCATAGGATGAACTTGTGCTGAGGCTGCCGTCTGGGTAGGAAGTCCTGGGTCCGTTTGGGACCGCGAGGCTGAGGCTGCCGTCTGGGTAGGAAGTCCTGGGTCCGTTTGGGACCGCGAGGCTGAGGCTGCCGTCTGGGTAGGAAGTCCTGGGTCCGTTTGGGACCGCGAGGCTGAGGCTGCCGTCTGGGTAGGAAGTCCTGGGTCCGTTTGGGACCGCGAGGCTGAGGCTGCCGTCTGGGTAGGAAGTCCTGGGTCCGTTTGGGACCGCGAGGCTGAGGCTGCCGTCTGGGTAGGAAGTCCTGGGTCCGTCTGGGATCGCGAGGCCGCCACTTGTATTATAAGAGGTCTTGATATATATATATATATATATATATATATAGTAGGAATTTCCTGTCCTTAGGTGGTATATACACGTGGTTACTTGTTGTGAATAGGCCCTAGGGAGGGGGGTAACGTTCTGGCTGGGTTAGAGAGGCTCTGCTGA
The DNA here is from genome assembly GCF_964204655.1 of Triturus cristatus. Classification (NCBI taxonomy): domain Eukaryota; kingdom Metazoa; phylum Chordata; class Amphibia; order Caudata; family Salamandridae; genus Triturus; species Triturus cristatus. Next base: position 168,241,935 of record NC_140587.1, read on the forward strand.
GCGGGTTCTATCTGATCCGAAGACCCAAGCAGAACACCCACCCAATGAACTCTTCTCGCCATAATGATCTCATTTACAAGCGAGTGGCATACCCAGTCAGGAGCATTAACATTCGACGCAATCCAATGTGCACATTTGTCCATTAAATGGATGGTAGGCTCTCTTTGGTTAGCTTCTAACGGAGGTACTTGTGCCAAGACCAGCACCAGGGGAGCTGCTGAAGGAGATAGGTGGAACGTTGATTGCGTTTGAGCTGTATTCTTCGTTGTGGGTATCAGTTTAGATGTTTTCAGCTGGTCTGGTGCACAGGGGCCGTCTGCTCTGTGTTTAGAAGCATTAGAATACTCTAAGCTCCTCGTAGTTTCCGTGTGCTCTAGAGATGGAGCTGTTGTAGCCAGGGGTTGGGCTGGCTGTACCCTTAACGTAGGAGAGTTTCCTATTAAAGTTGGCTGAGAACAATATGAGGGACCATCGGATGTGTGGTTACCCCGAGCCTGTACAGAGAAATTGTCAAATTGGGTCTCCAACTTGGTGATCCTTGCTTCAATACTAGCCAATTTATCAATTATCGGGTCTATAATGGAATCCAATTTCTTTAGTAGATCGTCCCATATTGAGGCCTTATTAATGACGTGAGGGACAGCAAGATTAGATGTTACAAGGGTTGCTTTAGACTGAGGAAGCTTTTTAGTAGATTTTTTTAAGGGTACTTTCTTTTTCGTGGCACAAGCCGTTTTAGCGGCCATAGGATTATGAACGGCCAACGTGTTCCTAGTTCTGGTCTCTCTCGGCTTAGGTGGAGATGTTATGGCCTCGATAGAAGATGATGGGCTTGGTTGGAGTTAGTTTCTCCAATACTTGGGGTCAGTTGTGTTATAGAGCCTTCGATTCCAAATAAATCTCGTGGGATGCCTGGGGAGGCTTGATTGGTTATTTGAGGAGTTAAAGGGGCAGGCAAACCCTGGCATCTCAATGGTGCACAACCAGGTTCCAACGACAATCTCCTTTCAGTTAATTCAATTTCATGTGCTAGTAAGTTCGTGGCCCTAATCAGGAATGAATCCAATGTGGCACCAGCACCAACTGGTGTTTTTACCTTAGAGCTTTTCCCTTTCGCCATATCACACACCAATTATACACTTTCACACTAGTTACCTTCTATTAGCATGTATCTCAGAGGGGGGGCCCGACCCGGCCTCCTCCGGCCCCTGACGGCCTAAGACGGCCCCGCCCTTGTCCCGGGCTTCTCCCGGCGCCACCCGCGCGCGTCCCGCAACGCGGAGGCAGCCTCTCGTTTGTCTGCGCCTCCGGGCGCGACGGCGGGTGGAAGTGTCCCAGTGCCGCTCTGCAACCTGGGAACTGAAGTCTCTACGCTGCGGCCGTGGATGTCAGGGCGGCGGCAGGGAGACAAGCAGCGTTGGTGGTCCTGGTGCAGCAAGCGGAACCCCAGGTACGTTCTGGCTCTCTGCCTGTCAAAATGAATGCGTGTGCAAGGTGCCCCCGCTCCACCGAGGGAGCCTCTCGTTTTTCTGCGCCTCCGGGCGCGACGGCGGGCGGAAGTGTCCCAGTGCCACTCTGCAACCTGGGAACTGAAGTCTCTACGCTGCGGCCGTGGATGTCAGGACGGCGGCAGGGAGACAAGCAGCGTTGATGGTCCTGGTGCAGCAAGCGGAACCCCAGGTACGTTCTGGCTCTCTGCCTGTCAAAATGAATGCGTGTGCAAGGTGCCCCCGCTCCACCGAGGGAGCCTCTCGTTTTTCTGCGCCTCCTGGCGCGACGGCGGGCGGAAGTGTCCCAGTGCCGCTCTGCAATATTGTTTCTATATTTGTTAACTCTCAGTACAGATGTGGTAGCATTGTAGTGTATTATATCAAATGCAAGACGTCTTTGTAGAGCACACATCTTGAATTCACGTATTTGAAAACGCTCTCTTATGTGTTAATGAAAAAAGCCGACTAGGATAATGACACTCAGGGCCGGACTGACTACCGGGCGTTTTGGAATGCTGCTGAGCTGGGGGCTGATTTCATTGATGGGGCCCTGCGTGTACTGAACGAAATTCGTTTTGCTTTAATTATTTCGAAGTACACGCAGGTCTCCATGAACGAAATCAGCCCCCACTGCAGTGAAATCAGCCCGGCAGAATGTCGAAATTATGTTAGTCTTACAGTAACACGTCGATATCAATATCATTAAATTCAAATTGGAAAAATGTAAATAAATTAAAGTAAAAAACAAATAAGAATGTGTACTGGGTTTCGATTGTAGATAAAAGACAAAATATGGAACGCTTCACGAATTTGCGTGTCATCCTTGCGCAGGGGCCATGCTAATCTTCTCTGTATCGTTCCAATTTTAGTATATGTGCTGCCGAAGCGAGCACAAATTAATGGAGGAGCAAGCTCGTATATAAAGGCTGAATATCAGATAATTTCAAAGGTAGAGTGCTTTGAGAAAATGAGAATTTGTAGTTTAAACACTTCGTGTGGTCCACTTTTCACAAAAAAAGTGCTTTTGTTTCAGGCACAAAAAAACGTGCTGTAGGAAATGTTTGCTGTTACAATATATCAAAATCGAAGAGCATCATGGATTATGCAAATCAGGCGTATGAGGTCATCACCCGTGCTGGACGTTCTTTGGCTGCATACATTTAATAGACACAGAGAAAGGACTAGTACCAGCGTGAAGTGTTTGTAAAATAGGGGCAGCTAGTAAATAGACGTGTTCTGGCTGAGCCAACCATAACCAAAACAACTAGAACTGTTTTGTTCGTTTTTTCACCGTTATTCTTGCTTCGACGTGATCAGGTTCGCATTTTTGTGTATTGGGAGCATCGCTTAGAAGTCTAACATTTGCCACATACATGGTTATGTATGTTGCCCGTTTGTTGCCCGACATTCCCCTGACGCTGTCCTGCACGTTGCACCGCAGATCCGACGCGTTTGTTCTGACCTCTCATTGTCTTCTGCACGTTATTGGTTTAGTTCCCACGAGATCCTTAAACTATCGCATCCAAAATATAGACTAGCCCATAACTTTAAATGTTGTGTCTTCTAGCGTGCAGACATAAGGCAGAACTCTCAAATTGCCCAGGTCTGGCTGAATACATTTACCATTCTTGTTCTTTTCTTTTCATTCTGATGCCTGTAGTCCTAAATGCACAGCGGGGCAAATATACTGAAGTGCTGAAATGCATGAGCTATTCATGCACATACCTGGGAAAATGTATGGCTTTGCATATATGTTAGCTAGCATTTATATAGCTGCTACAGTGACATATTAGATCTCAAAGTTGTAATGACAACTGACACCATCAAGATGCAGGAAGACCTTTTTGAAATATTATTTTTATTTGGTTATAGACGACCTCGAACAATTTACACAGAATGGAGTCATTCTCAAAGTACAGTGCCCTTACCTCGGTATACAATGAACTCGATCAACATCACATCACTGGGCAGCCATACAGACTCCTCCTTAAAGGGACCAACCCATGTCAGAACGCCATATTTTTGCTTAATATTCTCCTGTTGCTACCCATGGTGGTACTGTATTGCAGCATTATATACTGCCTACTACCCCTATGTGGGGCATTGAAGCACTTGCCTACGGGTATGTTACTTTAGGACGTGGGTGCCAGAATAACAGAGTAGATTCAGTAATTCGGCAACATGCCAATCTTCCCGTCACCTCTCCAGTTCCAGAGTTTGGCAAAAACAGCGAAAGAGGTAGAGAGACAGAGGAGCGCTTTGTCTAGGGTTGCCACCTGGCCTGGCTGTTTTTTAGGTCTCGGCCTGGCGAAAGCAGCGCATGCGCTGCCCTCGCCATGCAAGGGCTTCTTGGAATCGATACGATTCCAGAAGTCGTGTCGCGGCTCCGCCTCCAATTTTGATTGGTGCGTGTCGTTTTGCGTCATGGATGATGCAAAACACAGTGTAATGATTCAAAATTTGCGAACATACGTGACAAGAATTTTCAATTCTATTAAGGACAAGGAGGCGAGGATTATGCTTTCTCATTTCTTTACTAGAAATGCTCAGCAGCCAATAAAAATACAGTATAAGCAAAGAGAAAAACTACAATACCCATAAACACAGGGGTATGGCGTGAACGACCATAGAGACCATAGTGTAAAAGGTCCCATAGCAAGTACAACATCCTCTTTCTTTGGTGAGGAGAACAGTTCAAATAAAGGATAAAAGTTCAAGAATCACGATGACCATCAGGAAGAACAACCATCAGCAATGGCAGAAGTCCATATGGAAGAACGCAGCGCTGGAAGGCCACAAGATCCTGGAAACAGAAGGACATCGGATGCAGAAGAAATCCAGATGAAGCAGTAACATCGTCACTTCGGGTCAGAACCTGAAAAGAGACAGACTGCCGTAAAACACATCCAATATATAGTAAAATACAATAGGGGGGGGAAATATCAGAGAACAATGAATTATCAGAAATATAATGCATATGCAAAAACATCAGTATAAATGCAAAATATATACATCAGAAGAAACATTGGGTGGGATAATCCTCGCCTCCTTGTCCTTAATAGAATTGAAAATTCTTGTCACGTATGTTCGCAAATTTTGAATTCTATGTCAGGACAGGAGGCTCCGATTATGCTTGTTCAAAGCTTATCCACCACTACTGAAGCCACATGATCAATAGGTTTGTAATAGAAAGATTTAAACATGGAATCAGAAGACCAATCTGCGGCCCTCATAATGTCAAACAAAGTAACACCCATCGAGAATGCTTTAGAAGCCATAGCTCCCCGTGCCGAATGAGCACCAAAAATGGATACATCAATGCCGGCCTCAGACATAAGCCAGCGAACCCAACGAGCTAAAGTAGCTGGGGTAACAGGGCGAAATGGCTTCTGCAAAGCAATCAACAGTTGACCCTGCATATCTGAACGTAAAGGAGCAGTACATACCTCATAATCCTTGACGCATTGGACCACACAAAGGTTGGGATGGTTAGGAAAAGAAGGATAGGTAATCAAAGAAGAATTCGTTTTGGTACGGCGAGAAAGACGAAAAGTGACACCCTCAGGGGTAAAACTGCGACCTGCCAAGTCTAAAGAACGAACATCAGACACCCGTCTGCAAGAGACTAAACATAACAACATGGTCAGTTTGTGTGACAATTGTTTGCGGGAGAGCAAAGAGTTGGAAGGCCAGGCGTCCAAAAACTTCAGGACAATGGATACATCCCATAAAGACGTGTATTTTGGACAAGGGGGAGTCGCCAGACGAATACACTTGAGCAATTTTGTAATCAAAGGGTGTTCCCCCACGGGTTTACCATCAAGAGGACTATGGCCTGCCGAAATGGCAGAACGGAAGTTGTTAACCGTCCGATAAGCTAAACCTGAAGAAGCAAGAGACGCTAAAAAGTTAATAATTAGAGAGACATCCGCTGTAGCGGGATCAGCTTCCCGTGGAACACACCAATCACACCATCGTCTCCAAGAACCTGAGTAGCGTTTGTGAGTGTTGGGTGCCCAAGATCCACTGATAAACTTGCAAGCGTCTCGTGAAAGGCCCGGGACCGACCAACGGTCCCCGAAAGTCGCCAAGCCAGAAGACGGAGAGAGCCTGACTGGATCAGAGGGTGTGGATTGCCGAGAGGGTCCAGCAAAAGATTCCACTTCTGGGGAAGAAGGATCGGCACTGCACAACACATTTCCAGGAGAACTGGGAACCAAGCTTGAGCCCTCCACAGAGGAGCAATCAGAATCAGCTCTGACTGATAACGCTTTGTGCGAGCCAGGACTCTCGGAATCATCATGAACGGGGGAAAGGCGTAGCACAGAAGGGGAGGCCAGGTCTGGAGAAATGCGTCCGTGGCCAGGGCTTCCGGATCCGGTCTCCAGCTGAAGAACCGGGGAAGCTGCGTGTTGAGGCGAGAGGCAAACAGGTCTATGTGACACTGCCCCCAAAACCGGCGGAGATAACGGAAGATGCGAGGATGAAGCCTCCAATCGCTGTAATCCCGAAGATGACGCAAATGCCAGTCTGCAATCTGATTGTTGCGGCCGGGAAGATACTCGGCAATAACAGTGATCTGCTTCCGCAGACAAAAGTGCCAAAAATCTTTGGCGATCTCTGCTAATATTTTGGATCTCGTGCCGCCCAACTTGTTGACATAAGGAACCGCGGACACATTGTCCATGCGGAGAAGAATGCAACAATTGGACCGAAGAGGAGTGAAGCAACGGATTGCAAAGGACCCCGCCAGGAGTTCCAGACAATTGATGTGGAGAGACAACTCCTGAGGAGACCATCGACCCCCCGTTGAAAGTGGACCGCACCGGGCTCCCCAGCCCCACAGGCTGGCATCGGACTCTATCACCATCTCCGGGGAAGAACCGAACAGGGCTCGCCCATTCCAGGCCTCCATGTGGTCCAGCCACCACTGCATCTCGCACCTCGCCTCCTCCGAAAGAGGAATCTGATCTGAATAGTGAAGGCCGTTCTGGAGATGACGGATCTTCAACCGTTGTAATGCCCTGTAATGCAGAGGACCCGGAAAAATCGCCTGAATTGAAGACGCCAAAAGACCGACTACACGAGCTATAGATCTCAATGATACAATCCATTTGGAGATAATCGAAACCAACTCGTTTGATGTAGCGAATCTTTTGATTGGGTAAAAGAAGCTGACAGGTCAGAGAATTGATCTGGAAGCCTAGAAAGTCTATCACCTGAGATGGGATGAGAACAGATTTCTGAGGATTCACCAGAAATCCCAGGGATTGTAAAAGGTCGATCGTCCATTCGAGATGCAAGATCAATTTGTGTGGACAATCTGCCATGATCAGAATGTCGTCTAAATAAATAATCATGCGAAGACCCCGAGTGCGCAAGTTCTCCACCACTGGCTTCAGAAGCTTCGTGAAGCACCAGGGCGCAGACGAGAGGCCGAACGGGAGGACCTTGTATTCGAACCATTCCCCTTGCCATTGGAACTGGAGAAACCGACGATGTGGACCGAAGATTGGAATTGACAAATAGGCATCTTTGAGATCTAGACGAACCATCCAATCTCCCGCTCGGAGAAGATCTCGCAAAAGATGGATCCCTTCCATCTTGAAATGGCGGTAAACCACACCCCCGTTAAACTCCTTTAGATTGAGGACCAAGCGGGATCCGCCCCCTCGTTTCTGAACCAGAAACACCGTGCTCATGTTGGAAGGCGGACCCCGAGGAGTCGGCGAGACCACCAAGGGGGGCCCTCACACTGTACAAAGTAGCCGAGCGCTGCCGAGAAGTCTCCTGAGAGATCCTTCTCCTATCACGTACTAGCACAGTAACACCACCACACAGGACTCAAGGAGGTTGTCTCAAGACAAGCAATTCTTTATAAGCATTAAAAAGGTTACAAGGTCAATATTTACACGAAGGGATCGAGGGATCCACCAAAAGTCTCAGTGTCTCTTTGGAAGGGTAGGGGTAGCGGGACAGTCTTTGGCAGGAGTGCGGTACGAGGGTACCTGGAGCCCAGTTCTTAACCTCAAGCTGGGGGACCTCCGGATCTCGGAGGGGTCGAGCCGCTCCGGCGTCAGCAGGGCTCCGGCGTACAGTTCGTGGAGAGCCGCGATCCAATCAGCAGGGCTCTCAAGATGGTTTCTGCTCAGCTCGAGCCGCAACGTCGTCAGCAGGGCTCCGAGGGAGGTTTCAGCGAGGTTGGGCCGCGACAGCGTCAGCAGGGCTCCGATGTTCCAGGTGGCTTCAAAGTGTTCACAAGAAGGAGCCGCGACGCAGTCAGCAGGGCTCGTGATGGTTCCGACAAGAGTTCTTCTCCGTAGGGTCAGTCGCGATTCAATCAGCAGGGCTCTCGACTCCGGGATACAACTGCCGATCTGTGGCGGGGTCGCCCCAGATATAGGTCTGGAGCCCTTTGATGTCCGGACCCAGGCGCCCGGGGGGGGCGGAGAGGCCGGGTGGAGGTGGCCAGACGCCCAGCAGGAGAGGCGCCAGGCCCAAGGGAGTTGCAGGGCGATCACACCTCGAGAGGGGAGGACAGTTGGGGGTCCCATCGATACTGTCCTCCGCAGGGGGTGATGAATGGTTCCTGCGGCACCCCCTGGCCAGTTCGTGGTGCCTCGATGTCGGGGCTTCGCTGGGGTCGAGGCCGGGTTGAGCGGGGTCGCGCTGGCTGGTGCACAGAGTCACGTGGATGCCAACAAGATGGCGGAGCCACGAGGGGTATGCGACCTCGTGCAGCTCAGGATGAAGGGCCTCGGTGCAGTTCAGAAGGGTGGCCCGTGAAGGCCGGGGCGGGGAACGGGCACAATCCACGGGGGTAAGGACCACGCCACGAGGCCGGGTCCAACAGGCGTCCCCCCCAGCCGAAGGCATGGAGAGTCACCCATCTCCTTGGGGATTCTCCTCGTCAAGGCGGAAGAAGCGGGACAGGCCGTCGGCGTTGGCGTGGTCATTGCCGGGCCGGTGTTCAACGTCAAAGTCCATCCCTTGTAGCGAGATGGACCACCGCAGCAGCTTGGGGTTCTCGCCCCGCATTTGCATTAACCACCGCAGGGGCCGGTGGTCGGTCTGGACCCGGAAGTGGGTACCGAAGAGGTAGGGCCGGAGCTTCTTGAGGGCCCACACTACAGCGAAGGCCTCACGCTCGATGGTGCTCCATCGTTGCTCCCGGGGCAGTAGCCGTCGGCTGATGAAGGCCACTGGTCGGTCGAGCCCCTTTTCATCGGCCTGGGACAGGACGGCCCCGATCCCATACTCGGAGGCGTCCGTCTGCACCACGAACTCCTTATTGTAGTCAGGGGCCTGCAGCACCGGGGCAGTACACATTGCTGTCTTTAGGGTGTCGAAGGCTGCTTGGCAGGGGGGTGTCCAGTGCACCTTCTTGGGCTGCTTTTTGGACGTTAGCTCTGTGAGGGGGCCAACAATGCTCCCATAGTCCCGGATAAACCGCCGGTAGTATCCGGTGAGACCCAGGAAGGCCCGGACAGCGGTCTGGGTAGTGGGGGGTTCCCAGGCCTGGATGGCATCTATTTTCGGTTGGAGAGGGGCCACCTGCCCGCTCCCCACTTGATGGCCCAGGTAGGTCACGGATCCGTGGCCGATCTGGCATTTGCTGGCCTTGATTGTGAGCCCGGCCCGCTGGAGGGCGGCCAGGACGGCTTTAATGTGAAGGAGGTGCTCTGCCCAGTGGTTGCTGAATACGGCAATGTCATCTAGGTAGGCCGCGCTGAAGGCCTCAAGCCCGGCCAAAACCTTGTTCACCAGTCTTTGGAAAGTGGCCGGGGCGTTCTTCATTCCGAAGGGCATCACCCGAAAGTGGTAATGCCCATCCGGGGTCGAAAAGGCGGATCTTTCTTGGGCGCCGGGGGTGAGCTGGATCTGCCAGTACCCGGCGGTGAGGTCCAGCGTGCTCAAGTAGCGCGCGGCCCCTAAGCGGTCGATGAGTTCGTCGGCCCGGGGTATAGGGTGGGCGTCCGTCTTGGTCACTGCATTCAGGGCTCGGTAGTCCACGCAGAATCGTAACTCCGGGGGGTGGCCGGGAGCTGCGGCCTTTGGCACCAGGACGACAGGGCTGGCCCACGGGCTGTCGGAGGGTTCGATGACCCCCAGGGCCAGCATCTTCGTTACTTCGGCCTGGATGCATGCCCGCACTCGGTCGGGTACCCGGTAGGCTCTGTGTCGCATGGGGGGGCTCTCCCCGGTGTCGACGTCGTTGACGCACCAGTGGGTCACCCCCGGGGTGAGGGAGAAGAGGGCTGCGTAGTCCTGCAGCAGTTTCTGGCAGTCGTTGCGCTGTTCCGGAGTCAGGGAAGAGGCGAGTTGGACACCTTTGATTGATCCATCATGGCCGTTGGACTGCAAGAGGTCGGGCAGGGGCTCGGAGTCGTCCTCGCCCCCCTCATCGGTCGCCAGTAGCAGGCTCAGTTCGGTCAGGGCAAAGTGGGGTTTTAGCCTGTTAGCATGTAGGACCCGGAGGGGGTTCCGGGGGGACTCCAGGTCGACCAGGTAGGTGACGGGACTTTTCTTCTCCACTACCTTGAAGGGCCCGGTCCACTTGTCCTGGAGGGCGCCGGGTTCAACCGGGGCCATGACCCATACTTTCTGACCTGGCTCGAATTCTATGGTAGAGGAGTTCCGATCGTACCACCGCTTCATGTCCTCCTGGCTGGCCTCGAGGTTGGCTTCGGCCATGGCTCGGAACTTGTGGGTCTGGTTTCGGAGGGTCAGGAGGTATCGGTAGACGTCAGGAGGGGCGCCTTGGGGCTTCGTCTCCCAGCCCTCCTTGACCAGGCTGAGCGGTCCGCGGACCGGGTGTCCGTACAATAGTTCAAACGGGCTGAACCCCAGGGACTTCTGCGGGACCTCCCGATAGGCAAACAGGAGGCACGGCAGCAGGACATCCCATCTCCGCCTGAGGGGCTCTTCCAGGCCCTGGATCATTCCCTTTAATGTTCTGTTGAACGGCTCAACCAGTCCGTTCCCCTGAGGGTGATAGGGGGTCGTGAACTTGTATGTGACCCCGCACTGCTGCCACAGGGACCGCATGTATCTGGAAATAAAGTTCGTGCCTCTGTCGCTCACCACTTCGCGGGGTAATCCTACTCGGGAGAAGATCCCCATTAAGGCCCGGCCTACCACGGGGGCCTTTATAGTTCTTAGCGGGACCGCCTCCGGGTACCTGGTGGCGTGGTCCACGAGGACCAGGATGAAGCGGTGGCCCAGGGCGGTCTGGGGGTCCAGGGGCCCCACGATATCGATTCCGACCCGTTCGAACGGGGTGCTGACGGCTGGAAAGGGTTGGAGGGGGGCCTTGACCCGACCCCCCGTCTTCCCGCTGGCTTGGCAGGTCTGGCAGGACCGGCAGTGGTTGTCCACGTCTCTCCGCATCCGGGGCCAGTAGAAGTGGGTCACCAGACGGCTGTACGTTTTGTCTTGCCCCAAGTGTCCGGCGAGGGGCACATCATGTGCCAGGTTGAGCAGGAACTCCCGGAAGCGGAGGGGGACCACCAACACTCGGCTGGCCCCGAGTTCTGCCACTTTTTGCTCACTGTATAGCAGGCCCTCGGCCCAGTAGACCCAGTGGGTGCCGGTCTGGTCCCCGTTGGTTTGGGCGGACGCTTGTTGGCGGACCCCTTCGAGAGTGGGGCAGGACTGCTGCTCTTGTTGGAACTGCTCCCGGGTGGGGCCCCCTTCGTGTCGCCATTGTGTCAGCTCTGGTAGGGCGCACGGGGAAGCCATCTCTTCGGGGGAGGATTCACTAGGTCCAGGGTCGGTGTCTGCCTCCCCCTCGCTGCTGGCGGGAGGGGGTGCAAGCCCCTCAGGCTGGGCGGCCCTGGAGGCCGAGGATGAGCAGGGGGCCCGGGCGGTCATGGACCGGGTGATGGCACAGGCCCAGTCAGATAGTCCCAGCATTCGGAGGTGCTCTCGTCGCTCTACTTGAGCCCAGGGGGAACTCTCCAAGTCGTTCCCCAGGAGGCAGTCTACGGGTGCGTCATCGCGGACCGTCACCTTTAGCAGGCCCGTCACCCCTCCCCACTCGAAGGGGACCAGGGCCATCTGGCACAGGCTTTCGCTGTTGTCGGCCGTCCGGACGGGGCACAGCACATTCGGTAGGATCTGTTCGGGGGTCACCAGGTGGCAGCGGACAGCGGTGACACTGGCGCCGGTGTCACGAAGGGCTTCGGCCCGTTGTCCATTGACCGTGACCTGCTGCCGGTACTTCTGGGTGTTGCTTGGGATGGGGGTGCAGGGTACCATTTCTCGGCTACCCAGGCAGACCAGGGACATGGCTGCCGGCTCCCATTCAGTGGCCCCCCGGTCGAGGGTCTCCTCTTCCTCTTCTCCTTCTCCCAGGGCGGCGGCTGCCAGCTGTCGGGGCGGGGGCCTGCCGGCCCCGTTTCTTCGATTCAGGGGGCAGACCGGATCGCTGGCATAGTGTCCGGTTTGTTGGCAGCCGTAGCACGTTACTGGTGGCCGTGGTCTGGGTCTGGCCGGGGGCGCCCCCCTTCGGGCTAGGCTCGGGTAGAGTTGTTGCTGCGGTGGCCCTCGAGGGGGGCTCCTGGGGGCCCCGGCGGGAGGGTCTCGGTTCCTGTTCGGCCCCCCCCCTCCACCGCGCTGGCGGGGGGGTCCGGTGGGGTTCCTCTGGTACTCCCCCATTGAGTTCCGGGGGACCCGGGAGTTGACCCATCGATCGGCCTCGACGGCGAGTTTTCGCGGGTCGGTCATTTTGCTGTCGAGGAGGTGCTGTCTCAGTTCCACGAAGCAATTGTTGGAGAGATGTTCCCACATGATGAGGTCGACCAGCTGCCCGTAGGTGGTTACTTTGCTACCTTTGATCCACCCTTCTAGGGCCCGACTGAAAAAGTCCACATATTCCACCCAGGTGGTACCCGGGATTTTCTTGCAGTCTCTGAACCGCTGGCGGTACATTTCCGCGGTTAGTCCGTAGCGGGTGAGCAGGGCCTCCTTCATGTGATCGTAGGAGGTCATCACCTCCTCCGGCAGCTGGAGCAGCGTGTCTCGACCCTCACTCAGGAACCGCCCCCACAGGCCCGCGCCCCAGTCTTTTTGGGGCACCCGATGAGAGGTCATGGCCACCTCGTAGGCCTTGAACCATTGTTGGATGTCGTCATTCTTGTAGTACTCCTTGACGACCTCTTTCGGGATATGTACCTTGGTCTCGGAAGGCGGTAGAGTGTCTCTAGTACTGGGGGCGTTGGTCCCTCCGTTCTTGGCCTTGATCTCGAGTTCCTTGAGACTGCGCTCGTGCTCAAGGGTCAGTTTCTTTTCCTCCAACTCCCGGTGTCGTCTCTTCTCCTCTATCTCCTCTTGAAGCCGTAGCTGCTCTAGGGCCAGTTTCTTTTCCGCCAGCTGGAGTTCGCCGTCCAGCCGCAGTCGTGCGAGCTCTAGCTCGTGGTTCCGGACCTTCTCCCGCTCTCGTATTTCTTCTTCGGAGAGGCCGGTTTCTAGGCTCTTTCTTCCTCCGGATGCCGGAGTCAGTGCGGTTGATGTGGTCTCAGTCAGGGGCAAGGGACCTTCTTCCTGGGAGGGGCCTGCCCCGGCCTCCAGCCATGTCCTCAGAGCTTTCTGCATCTCCTCTTTGGTACCTAGGCCGGTGGTTGCAATGCCTTTGTCTTTGCAGAACTGTTTTAACTCTTTGTGCGTATATTCTTCCAGCCGTTCGGGCTGGAACTCCATTGTCGCGTTGTTTTCCTGGCTGCTCATGATTACTGTTCGTTTGGATGGGTAGCTAGTGGGTACTGGCTGGTACGTACTGCGTTCGGCTCGGATCCCGTCGCTGGCCACCAAATGTTGGAAGGCGGACCCCGAGGAGTCGGCGAGACCACCAAGGGGGGCCCTCACACTGTACGAAGTAGCCGAGCGCTGCCGAGAAGTCTCCTGAGAGATCCTTCTCCTATCACGTACTAGCACAGTAACACCACCACACAGGACTCAAGGAGGTTGTCTCAAGACAAGCAATTCTTTATCAGCATTAAAAAGGTTACGAGGTCAATATTTACACGAAGGGATCGAGGGATCCACCAAAAGTCTCAGTGTCTCTTTGGAAGGGTAGGGGTAGCGGGACAGTCTTTGGCAGGAGTGTGGTACGAGGGTACCTGGGGCCCAGTTCTTAACCTCAAGCTGGGGGACCTCCGGATCTCGGAGGGGTCGAGCCGCGACGGCGTCAGCAGGGCTCCGGCGTACAGTTCGTGGAGAGCCGCGATCCAATCAGCAGGGCTCTCAAGATGGTTTCTGCTCAGCTCAAGCCGCGACGTCGTCAGCAGGGCTCCGAGGGAGGTTTCAGCGAGGTTGGGCCGCGACAGCATCAGCAGGGCTCCGATGTTCCAGGTGGCTTCAAAGTATTCACAAGAAGGAGCCGCGACGCAGTCAGCAGGGCTCGTGATGTTTCCAACAAGAGTTCTTCTCCGTAGGGTCAGCCGCGATTCAATCAGCAGGGCTCTCGACTCCGGGATACAACTGCCGATCTGTGGCGGGGTCGCCCCAGATATAGGTCTGGAGCCCTTTGATGTCCGGACCCAGGCACCCGGGGGGGGCGGAGAGGCCGGGTGGAGGTGGCCAGATGCCCAGCAGGAGAGGCGCCAGGCCCAAGGGAGTTGCAGGGCGATCACTCCTCGAGAGGGGAGGACAGTTGGGGGTCCCATCGATACTGTCCTCCGCCGGGGGCGATGAATGGTTCCCGCGGCACCCCCTGGCCAGTTCGTGGTGCCTCGATGTCGGGGCTTCGCTGGGGTCAAGGCCGGGTTGAGCGGGGTCGCGCTGGCTGGTGCACAGAGTCACGTGGATGCCAACAAGATGGCAGAGCCACGAGGGGTATGCGACCTCGTGCAGCTCAGGATGAAGGGCCTCGGTGCAGTTCGGAAGGGTGGCCCGTGAAGGCCGGGGCGGGGAACGGGCACAATCCACGGGGGTAAGGACCACGCCACGAGGCCGGGTCCAACAGCTCACAAAACCACTTAGATGACGGGTAGTTCGAAGAATAGCCCCTTTGGAAAGAAGGGAGTTTATCTCTGAAGAAATGATCTCCCGATCCTGAAGAGAGAAGATCAACGGGTTTGGAAGGAGGGATTGAGGAGTGAGCTGATAAAATTCTATCTTGTACCCCTGAACCGTTTCCAGCACCCAAGCATCGTTGGAGATTAACTGCCAATTGTGGAGAAAAAATTGGAGCCTTTCCCCCAAAACCACCTCGGAAAAAGGAATCAACCTCACCTGAATTGTTGGAGTCGTGATGACTTCCTTGTTGGCCTCCGAAGCGACCTTTCCGGAACTGACCTCTGCCTTTATGGGAGGGGTAGAAGTTCTAACGGGTGGCAAAGCCGGAATCCTGACCACCCCCTCTGTGGGACTGGAATCCTCGCTGGGAGTTCTGCTGCGAACCTCGGCCGAACGAACGTCCCCTAAGACGTCCAGCCTTTGCAAAAACCAGCCGAAACGCCCGCCGCAGCGAGGCTTGGGCCTTGTCAAGTCCACTGAAAGTGGCCACAAACTGGGAAAGCTCCTTCAGGAAAGGCTGATCAAATAAGAGCCCCTGAGCCAAGGGGCCTGCTTCTGAAGAAGAAAGCTCCGCCAGCTTAGGATCCAGGCGGAGAAGAATGGAGCGGCGTCGCTCACAGGAAATCGCGCAATTTGCATTGCCCAATTGACAAATGGCCCTCTGAGACCATTCAATGAGTTCTTCCGGATTTACTAGAGCTGAAGACTCCTTAGCAAGAACTCCCAAATCCAAAATTTTAGTGAGCGGGCCCAATAAATCCAGTAATTTATCCTGGCAGGAACGCCAAGATCTGTCAAGACCTTTTTTGGGGTCTCTGGCGTACTTTTTAAGGTACGTGACCATGGTAGGGTCAACCTCCGGGGTGTCGGCCAAATGGTCCGCCAAATCCGGACGTGGACACTTGGATCTGAGGCGAACCCGGACATCCTTTTCGAAAGGCTGGCGAATATGAGATTGCACATATTCCGCCACCGCTGGAGAAGGCAACCAAGAAGAGGAATGGGGATGTACAATATCAGAAGGTTCAAAAGTTAGAATGGGAGGCTGAGAGGGGGCGTCCACGAAGTGCTCCTTACGAGCCTTTTTTCGTGGAGGAGGCTCAAATTCAGAAGAGGAAGAATGCGCTTCGTCAGCATCAGTATCAAGGAGGGATGAAAACGAGGTCCCAGCCGACCCCTTAGCACTAGCCGTGTCCGAAGACAGCGATTTAGCCAACTTCTGAAAATCAGATCTATGAGGATTGACAGGGGACTGAGACGTACGCGCAGCTGGTAACCAACCCTGTTTCTGTGCGTAAAGAGACAAATGACTCTTCAAATGATTAATAGCGCGAACAAGCGCCTTATTCACAGAGTGTTGCACCCCTTGATCTAGCGCCTCCACCAAATCATGCTCCAAAGAGCCAGAAGGATCCTCATCATAATAGTAGTCATCCTCATAATATTCCTCCATCCTGACACAAAATGTAACAAGAGTCAATGCCCACAGGAATGACCTCAATCAATAATGGCCAAAGGCACAATGCAGGGGGAGTGAAAAAACCCCACAGCAAGCCCACAGTGCAGATTGGCAAATCTGAACACTCTAGTAAAAGAACTTTAAAGTGTGGAGGGAGGGCTTGCTGACAGAAAAAACTAGCACTCTAGTCAAAGCCTATGCACAATTTTGCAGCCCAAATGTTTTAAAGATAGCAAATGGGCGTAATTAGGGGCGAATACACAGGCTGTGGGCTCTCGGTGCAAAGCGACCGTTCTGACAGGATAAATCACCTGATTCAAAAGCAAATATGTCCGCCGCGCATGCGCGGAAACGACCGCCCGGTATTCAAAACCACGGAGCCTCCGAGCCCCTAACTCCCACTCCACAATAAACAGAGACGCGGGCGCAAAGCGCCCGTCCCCGGGAAGGTGAACACACGCTCCCCGCACTAGATAAAGACCGCGGCGAGAGGGAGCAAAAACCCCTGAAAACAAATACAACAGTCACCATGGAAACGTAAACAAGAGCGTGAAAACACGCGGAAACAATACGCTGTCAATAGCGAGGCAAGCACAATTGCAACAGTTACAAGCGTTTGTGAAAATATAAAAGAAGAAACACTTAACTGGCTGCGGAGCAGCAAAGAAAGAGGATGTTGTACTTGCTATGGGACCTTTTATACTATGGTCTCTATGGTCGTTCACGTCCTACCCCTGTGTTTATGTGTATTGTAGTTTTTCTCTTTGCATATACTGTATTTTTATTGGCTGCTGAGCATTTCTAGTAAAGAAATGAGAAAGCATAATCGGAGCCTCCTGTCCTGACATAGAATTGCACCGGAGGCAATCATTACACTGAGGGTTGCCACCCTGTCCCCTTTTGGCCCCGCCCACCGGGATTTGATCATTTACTTGCGGCGTGAGACAGTGTCTCTCAATTAGCCGCGAAGCACTTCTTTTTTGCTATTAGCGTACTTGTGTTCAACAATGGCTGACACGCCTTTCATTTCTCCTACACGCTATCTTGTTACTATACGCTTGAGGCGCGGTGTCTTTTGCTTTATTATTGCCATTTGTTTTGTTGCGTGAACTCGCCAGCACATAATCTTCTCCCGAATCGGAGCTTGTTTTAAAGTGATATTCGGAAAACGATTCCCGGTTGCATGTGAGCTGAAACCTTTCAGAGCAGCAGATGTAAGTGTTCAACATGATTCTAATGATTCTAAACACAAGTTGTGTATAGTGATGTTCCACTCTAGCGCTGAAATGCTGACCGCTCTACTTTTTTGCTCAAAGCTGTAGTTTATCGTACATTTCCACAACACTACCAAAGTTAAAGGAAACGCCTGGAGTTTTTGATAAAGGATTCAGTGCTTCTCATTAAATTTAGAGGCTGATGCTAGCTGAAATGTGATTCTTCTATGCCAACACAGGGCTGGGATCCAGCTCTGAGGCCAAGATCTAAACGGAAGCCCTATTCACAGCGTAAGAGAGCAGGTGGTACACAGCCACCTGGGTACAGTCTCTGTGCTCCAGAAGCGGTCAGCAGTTGTTTACTCCACGCATTTGGTGCACAGTGAAAGCGGTTGGATTCAGTGGCGTAGAGTTGGGGAGGGGGGGTGTTTGGGGTGTCGCACCCCCAAATAAATGCATATATTGTGCTCTACGCTATCTTGTTACTATAAGTCGTAGTCATAACCCATGGAGCTTATGGCGATAATTTTGTTAGTCAAGTTTCTTTATTTATTAGTTCCCTTGTCCAGCATTTGATTCTGTCCACATGTCAATGAGGCAATATTCTGACCAGTCGCAACTAGTCAGTGGCCATACTGTCCGCCTAGTACCTGGAGACCATCAGTATTGCACTGTACAGTTCCAATCATTCAGGTTGCTGCCTTTCATGCTTTTTTCAGTGAGCATCTGCGGGATTAACAACAGAAAGCCACTTTGCATACAGATGAGCTGCTGAAGCATGGCTCTGAATCAAGAGCGCTTGATTTCCTATTTCCATACTTGGGTAGCTCGCCCAGGCCTGCTTTTACTTTGCATCCTGGGATGTGTAGTTCCGGTGTTATGATGACATTCACAGGACTAAGCATCGCAGAATGCAAAGAAAAACACCTGCACGGATTGTGCTACTTGCGCACGTAGCTGGACAACGTCAGACTCTGCATAAACGGTGGTTTGAAGGTGGGTGGGAAATATGACGCAGATTGCTACGTTCAGTTGATGAAATGTGTCGGTAACTCACATCTACCAAGCGGTGACCCGTGACCTGAAGCAACCATTGGGATTGTTTTTTGTTTGCACGTTACATAAAACAGCATTCTGGGAATTGTAGTTTACAATGGGTTGGACCTTTTTAAGAACAAGATGAAGCTGTCAAATGAAGGACTATAGCAAACTTCAAATGAAGCAGCCAAGGAGGCTGTGTTAACAGAGGCAGCACTCTGGGCTGATAGCCTGCAAGCACATAGGCACTCCTCGCTGAAAACGCATATGCAAAGCACAGAGGCATAGCTCTTTACTCAAACTGACATCAAGCAGGCAGCACTGTGCAATCACATGAAACAGGCAGCACTTTACAGTCACATGGATCACGTAGTGCGCCAGGGTGACACGAGGCAAACAGCACTATACACTAATCGACACAAACCAGGCAGCACTATGCTTGGGTGATGAAGGCTGCACTTTACACTCACATGAAGCAGGCAGTACTGTACTCCCATGTGAAGCAGGCAGCACTTTACACTCACATGAAGCAGGCAGTACTGTGCTCTCATGTGAGCAGGCGGCCCTTTACACTCACATGAAGCAGGCAGTGCTCCATGGCGACACAAGGCAAACAGCACTATACACTAACCGACACAAACCAGGCAGCACTGTGCTCTGGTGATGCAGGCAGCAATTTACACTCACATGAAGCAGGCAGCACTTTACACTCACATGAAGCATATAGCGCGAACTCGACCCACAGGTATCATAGCGCTTTTACAGTTGAAGTAGCACAGTGGATGCAACAAGCTTGTTTGTGTAACAGCTGCTGCTTCACCTCTTCAGAGTAATTGTGTGGTGTGCTCACCATCCCCAGCACCCACAGAAGCGGAAGAAGTTAGTGTCGTACAGAGCTACCCACCAACAAAGCAAGGATTCCCTCACAGATGCTCCAGTCCCACACCGCCATGGTCTGAATTTAGTCACGGCGCTTCCTCGAACACTTCACTGCCATTGGCCTGTAACACAGCGTGGAGCCTCTTTAGTACCCACCCGAGATCAGATGTCTTACTGGTCGGCGCAAGGATGTTCTTTTGACTCATTAACTTCTTATCTGCTGCCTGAAACCTGCCTTGGGGCATTCAGCCACCCCCTGGGTTGAAGTTCTACTGCCTCATCACTGGGAAGCCATGTTTGCCCGCATGTATGGAGACAGTCGATAACGTGTCATTTAGTGTAGCTTGTAACTTGTCAGTCCAGCTGTTGAACTGCATCAGCAAGGGAGATGATGATAACGTGTCTTTTCTCCAGTACTTCATACCTCACCTCTGCATTTGGATTAGCTGTGTCTAAGCAAGTTTCTCTCTCACAGCCCTAGAACCTCCCTCACCTTTGTTGTCACATAACCTTCTCAACAACCCCACGTCATCATGTTACTAAAGATTTCAGGAAGGATGTGGTAGGTTCTAGGGCTGTGTGAGTTAAGTGTTCGGGCTGGACTAGAAAGCCTAGACAAAGCATAGTATTGTTACAGAAAGCAATGTGTCCGGAAGAGACTGCATACGCATCACACGGATAAACAGTCTCAATTTTGCAGCCGAAGTTTGGGTACAATCTTCACAAGTTAAAACATTAGTGTGTATGTGCGCAAGGACATACTCATGTTTGTAATCACAGGATGTTGAGCGGATGTCAGGCTCAAACCTGTTTGAAAGAAAATAAAATGCAAAACACCCTCTTAAAGCTCTGAGCAAAAGCATGTTTGTCAAAGGACAACAAGAACGGAAGCATTTTCAATATAATATACTGTGAGTTCATAGTTGTTGCTTATGTACCTAATGCAATTTACAGCCATCGAGAAAGCCAATAGTGCTGGCTTGTTGTAGGTGCCATGTAACTTGTGTTATATATCTGGATGAATGGACAGAAGCAGCAAATACCAGTCAGGCGGCACACTTTGCTAAGCACATATTTTTAGCTTAAGTGTTTTAAGCCACGCCTTTGATTACATCGGCCACGCCCCATGCAATAGATCTCGCCTTTCATTAAGTTAAAGCCATTTACTTTGCTATACAATACCATTAGCAAAGCAAATGGCTTTCACTTAATCAAAGGCGAGACCTGTTGCATTTTCAAGGCTTGTTTTACTTGCATGACCTGTATTTTAATGTTCTGGCCAGTACAAAAATGAAGAGCATCACCTAAAGCTAGAGGCTGAAATGCATTTAAAAAGTATGGGGGGGGGCGTGGCCAAGATGGCGGGGTGAGCGGACGCTTCCTCCCGTAGCTCCTCCGGCCCGGCCAAGCTAAAGCCCTTTTCTTATGCTTCTCTCCCCCCGCTGAGGCTCAGCGCGGGAGAGGAGCGTGGCGGAACATCAGGGGCATACACCGGTGCTGTTTTTGTCCGGATCGCTCCGGGGGAACCCCCCCAAAAGTTCGCCCGAGATCAAGGGACGACGGCGGCGAGCCCGAGGGGCGGAGCGTATTGGAGAGCTGTCCGGGCGCCTCGGTTGGGCCTGGTGCTGAAAGTTGCGGTCTGGAGGGGATCTGGCCCGCCGCTTGACGGTGACTGAAGGAGCCTGGCGGGAAGGGGCCCGACGGTGTGGAAGGCATGGGACGGGTGCCCCGGCACTCGGGCTGGTGATGGCGACACCTTGCACTGCGGAAGCCCTGACCCCTAGCCGCGGTACGGCGGACACTCTGATGGGGTCGGACCATCTGGCCCCCTGTGCGTGACAATCAGAGGCCGGGGGTGGAACTTATTTTACTGCGGGGTGCCTCGGAGGCCCCGGAGGTGCCGCCGGGCCTAGCTGTTTTGGCTTGCTCCGACCGGCCGCCATTTTGTCCCCGAAGGAGCAGTGGTGGCGGCCTCCGCTGGAGTCCTGGCTGCTGGCGGCGGGCGACCTCCCGCTATTGCTGGATTGACTACCGGAGGGATGAGCTGTTGGGACCCCTCCGCTGCGACCCCCTTGGTTGTCTCACGCTAGCTCTTGCGGCTGACGGTGACCGGACTAGGCCGCCATTTTGTCACCTGTGACGCAGCGACCTCACTTGTAGGGGATACCCGGGCCGAGTGCTTGCCGGCGGCTGAGCGTCCCTGAGGCGCCTGGATCGGTGCCCGACTGGCGATGGCTGGAAAAGGAGGCCCGAAGAAAGGGGACCGTACTCTGCCGGACATGCTTGGCAGGGCCCAGCACTTGCGGGACAGGACACAGCCCTCACCGGGGCCCTCCCGGGCCCCGGCGGATGCGACTGGAGGGGAGCCACCCGTCACGAGGGCCTTTATGGAGGAACTGTTTAGCTCCCTCAGGGAGGACTTCCAGACACTGAAGCGGGAGGTGGCCAGCGAGGTCCGAGAAGTGCGCAGAGAGGTGGAGGGCTTAGGTGAGCGTGTGGAAGCGGCGGAGACGGAGGGCCAACAGCGAGCGGAGGAGATAGTCCATCTCCAGCAGGACGTTCTTCGCCTCCGGGAACAGTGTGTGGAGCTCCAGGCCCACTCTGAGGACCTGGAGAACAGATCTCGGAGGAACAACATCCGAGTGCGTGGCGTGCCGACTGCGGATGAGGGGTCCGATCTGGGGGGCTACCTGCGGGCCCTGTTCCGAGAGATCCTGGGGGAGGCCACGGACTTTCCCATCAGCATCGACAGGGCGCATAGGGTTGGCCGTCAGCGCCAGCCATCGGCACCCCCACCGGACATTCTGGCCTTCCTGCCCGACTTTCCACTAAAGGAGCGTATCATGGCTGAAGCCCGCAGGAAACAGCCCCTGACCTTTCGGGATCGGCCGGTGGCGCTTTACCAGGATCTCTCCGCCATCACTCTGCAGAAACGCAGGTCCTTTAGGATTGCCACTGACTTTTTGCGTGAGCATGAGACGCCGTACTCTTGGGGTCACCCCTTCCGCCTGATTTTTCGGTGGAACGGAGTATTACACCAGCTACACTCCTTGCAAGACATTTGTGGTGTCCTGGGGCTCACGGCAGCGGAGGAGGAGGGAGCTACGCCGTCGTGGAGGTCCTCGGAAGGACGGAATCGGCGGAGGTCAACGAGGCGGCGCTCGGCGACCAGTGCAGGGCGTCCGGACTCCCCTACCATTAGGGCGGACAGGGCTGACGCCCTGAGGGCGGCAGCCGGGGACTCGACTGGCTCCTCTAGCGTGGCCTTGACGGCCTAACACGCACTCCGGGGGGAGATGTCTTTAGCTTCTTAACATGCTTGGCACGGGGCGGGGGGGTTGGGGGGAGCGGGGGGAGGTGAGTGGCTGGACGTCCACTTTGCTCTATTCTACGGACTTGCCCTTCGGGGCTTGACTGAGACTATGGGGTGCTTGAGTTTGGGGATGGCTAGTTGCCGAGGTTGGGTTTTGGGTGGGGGAGGGGGTTGTTTTGGGGTTGGGAAGGTCCCGTCCGATGTTGTCTATGCCCGCTTTGTTTTGGCTTGTCCCGCGCTGCGGCCCCGCGCGCCCCGCCCGCTGATTCCCTACCCATTGCATGGCGCTCCCGATCCCCGCGAGGAATGCCGGGCCTAAAGGTAGTGACCCTTAATGTTCAGGGTCTGAATAATCCGGTGAAGCGCAGAGCGATCCTGTCGTTGCTGGAGGGGACGCAGGCGGACATTTGCCTTTTGCAGGAGACACACTTATTGCCCCGAGACTGCCATAGGATGCGCTCTGCTAAGTTCCCTACCCAGTTCTTTTCCTCGGCAGCGAACAAGACAGCGGGGGTGGCCATTCTCCTAGCGAGCTCCTTTCGGGGGGAGGTGTTGCATAAGTGTGCTGAGCAGAAGGGGAGGCTCCTTGCGTATCGCATGCGCCTGGGAGGCATAGCATTTACGGTTGGCTCCGTTTATAGCCCAAACGAGCATCAAGAGCGCTTCCTAGATTCCGCGCTGGTGGATGTCACTGCTTCCCCAGACCGACACATTATCTTGGGCGGAGACCTCAACATTGTCTTTGACTCTGGGATGGACAGATCGGCGCAGCGCTTTCCGCAGACGGGGGAGCTGTCCCAGGCTGGGAAGGCCCGGATTGCGGAAATGGACTTGCACGATCTTTGGCGCTCCCTGCACCCCACGGATAGGGACTACTCTTTCTTCTCGCACGCACACCGCACCTACTCACGGCTGGACTACCTCCTGGTGAGTGGACCGATGCGTGCCGCTGCCACGGCGGCGGACATCGGGGTCCTGACCCTGTCTGACCACTCCCCAGTCACCGGCGTTTTCCGGTGGCCGGCGGCCTCCCCCTCTCGGGGGGCGTGGCGCCTCCGAGACACACTTCTACACAAAAAATCGGTGGCACAACGTGTCGGGGAGGTCATACAGGACTATCTCACTCACAACAGCAACACTGACACTTCGCAGGCGACACAGTGGGCGGCACTGAAGGCCGTCCTACGGGGGGAATTCATCTCTATCTCTGCAGCCGAGAATAAGGAGCGGCAACTGAAGAGGGATGAGTTGACAGCTCAAGTCCGGGAGCTTGAGCAGGTCCACCGCCGTACGGGGGCGCCGAGGGTATGGAGGCAGCTGAAGGCAGCGAGGAAGCTCCTCTCGGCTCTGGATCTTGATAGGGCGGAGTACGCCGCCTTACGCTTGAAACATGCCTACTACACTGGGGGGGACAGATGTGGCAAGCTCCTAGCACACCGGCTCCGGGTCGCGCAACAGCGCAGCGTGGTGAAAGAACTGGTGGGTACGGACGGGGGAGTTGTCTCCGGGGACGCGGAGGTAGCGGAGACTTTCCGCGGCTTCTACGAGGCGCTGTATGCTGAGGAGCCCTCCTCGCCACGGGATGCCGATAGCTATTTGGAGTCGGTGACCCTCCCAGTACTGGACCCGGCTCAGGCTGACCACCTGGAGCGGGACATCCATGTGGAGGAAGTGATTTCGGCTATCGCGCGGCTGAAACATGGCAAGGCCCCGGGCCCGGACGGGTTCACGTCGCTATTCTACAAGACTTTTTGCACGACCGTGGCCCCTGTCCTTACGCGGCTGTTTAACTCCTTCTCCGAACCGGGAGCCATCCCTCCGGATCTCCTGAGGGCGACGGTCGCGGTAATCCCGAAGCCTGGGAAGGACCGGGCCCTCTGCGGCTCGTACCGGCCCATCTCGCTCCTAAATGTCGACCTCAAGTTGTACACGGGGATTCTCGCATCCAGGCTGGGTCCACACCTCCCCGACCTGGTGGAGGCGGACCAGGCTGGTTTTGTGCCCGGTAGACAGACGGTTGACAACACCAAGAGAGTGACGCATGTTCTGGAGAAGGCCTCAAGGATCTCGGGGGAGCGGATGTTGTTGTCCGTTGATGCGGAGAAGGCCTTCGACAGAGTTCATTGGCCGTATCTTGAGCGGGTCCTCACAAAACTGGGAATCGGCGATAAGTTCCGCACCATGGTATTTAATTGCTATAAGCATCCTTCAGCGTCGGTGCGGGTAAACGGGTGTAGCTCTGGTGGCTTCGCCATCGAGCGCGGCACGCGGCAGGGCTGCCCTCTCTCGCCGCTCCTGTTTGCCCTCTACATGGAGCCGTTTGCTCAGAGGATCCGTGATAATCCGGATGCTGTCGGGGTCCGGATGGGCCAGTACGTCCACACCGTCAGTCTTTACGCGGATGATGTCCTGTTGACTTTGGACGACCCTAGGAGGTCGCTGCCTGCTTGCCTACGAGAGTTGGACGCCTTTGCGGGGGTGGCCGGCTTCAAAATGAATATGAGCAAGTCGATGGCATTAGACGTGTCCCTGGCTGCGGAAACCAGGAGGGATCTTCAACGGCTCTTCCCCATGCAGTGGTCCTCGTCCACGGTGCCGTATCTGGGGATTCTGCTGGCACCTACATTATCGGAGATGGTTACGGCCAATTATGCCTCCCTCAGCAGGAAGATCAAGGACGAGCTTGGCCGATGGAACAAAGGCCTGCTGTCCTGGCTGGGGCGAATCGCGGCGGTCAAAATGACGGTGCTGCCCCAAATACTATATCTTTTCCGAGCCCTTCCGCTCCAGCCCCCGGTGGGCTGGATCCGACAAATGCAGGCTGACATCTCCCGCTTTGTCTGGCAGGGCCGCAGGCCACGCATGAGGAGGGTCCTCTCCACGCTTGCTCCGGAAGCGGGGGGTCTCGGCATTCCGGACCTCCGCAAGTACTTTCAGGCGGCACAGCTTCGCTATCTGGTGGAGTGGAGCAGGTGGGAGTCCGACAAACATTGGCTTTTTCAAGACCAGGCAGTGGCGGGCCGCACCTTACAAGAGGTTCCATTCTTGCGCCGCACGCACCGCCCCCCTAATCTTTACGCTTCCTTTGTTACGCGGGTCCCCCTGCGGGTGTGGGACGCGGTCTGCGAAACCCGGGGCCTCACCACCTTCGCCTCGCCGCTCACGCCCATTGCGGGCAACCCGGACTTCTCCCCAGGGATGGAGCCGGGGGTCTTCTCCCACTGGGTACGGGCGGGCTGCAGGGCACTCTTCCAGATCTATGGCCCGGAAGGCGTGGTTCCTTTTCAGCAACTCCGCCAGGAGTTCGGCCTGACGGAGCTGGACAGATTGCGCTACATGCAAGTTCGGCACTGGGCCCTCCAGCCTCAGGTGCGTGCCGCCGCAGCCCGTCCAATTACACCGTACGAGCGGTGGTTGGCTACTCGGACCTCCGACGCTAAACTGATCACTGATCTGTATCAACACCTACAACCCCCGCCGTTTCACTACTACAACCCGGGGAGGGAGCGTTGGCACAGGGAATTGGGTAGGACACTCAGCCACAAGGAATGGGACCAAATTGCGTATCGGGCTCGGCACTCTGCATATCATACGGGCCTTACGGAGACATTCACTAAGGTGTCCACATACTGGTACTACACCCCGGAGAGACTGTATGAAATGCATAAACACACTGACAAGGGATGCTGGCGGAGCTGCGGGCAGGACGGTACCCTCACGCACATTCTGTGGGATTGCCCAGTGCTGACCGCCTACTGGAAAGAAGTCTTGGACGAGGTGGATGAGCACTTTGGGATAGAGCTGCCGCGACTCCCGGCGTATGTCCTGCTGGGCCTCCCCAATGACCTAATGTACCCACTGAAGTCCCGCAGGGGTAGGCAGATTGCAATAGCGCTGGGGTCTGCGGTTCAGAACATTCTAGTCCACTGGCGCACATCCACCGTCCCCTCCATCACCGGTTGGTTGCATAGGCTCTGGCATGTGCTGGGGATGGAGAAGCTGTCGCTTACGGTCGCGGGGGAGATAGATCAATTTGAAGAGCTATGGCAACCCTTTCTAGCGCTGTTGTCCACTGAATTCCGGGAGCTCACCTGCCCGAGGTACCTTAGGCTTCTCAGGCTGAGGCCGCCGGTGACCCCGGCGGACTAGCTTACATGTGAGATGGGGACCCCCGGGGAGGGGGGGGGGTGTGGGGCTTCCTGGTTAGGGCTACCTTGATGCGGGACCATAGGACGGGGGGGAGGGGGGAGGGTTGTTGTTTTGTTACTGGGAGGATGGGGGATGGGAGGGGGGGGATTGTGTTCTGTTGAGGTGTTGATGGGGGGGGATGCTCTTGCTTAGCTTTGGGGTGTCGGATACGCGCGTGGGATTCCACAGCTTGTAATTCTAGCGTTCAGTTACTGTGTTCTTCCCTCTGAGCCACCGCGCCACCTATTGCCAACCCTCTGGAGATGCATCCCTTCTTCTCTGACTGTATTCCATGTATCCTGCCTCCTATCCCCCTCCCCCATGGTTTGTTTTGTCTCAATAAAAACGTTTTAAACATAAAAAGTATGGGGATTTTGGTGAGTGCAATGAGGGTGGGGTCAGCAAATTTGGGGGTGAGGCAGCAAGAATTATGGGAGCTGTTAGTGTAAAATTAAGAAAGATTGGGAATGTCGTTGCCAAAAGATTCCACCTACTCCAACCACTGCCTAAAGCCATTATTTTTTCTCTTATCAGTATATTTTTAAACAGTAAACATAAGAAGAAAAGCCCTTTAAGATGTGTTCAAAAGCTGCCTTAATGAGTCAGTACTTATTGTTGAATTAAACAAAGGCAGAGAAGCCATGTTAAAAATGAATACAGATAATTTTACATAAAGTCCTCTTTAAGTATCATGTCTAGGCCTCTGCAGGATCTTAAAACATGAACAAATGGCTGATATTTTCCCCAGGAAAGGTGGCAAGTTATGTCTCGTCTGGTACGTAGATGGCAGGATACAGGCACCATAGAAAGTTAGTTTAAGGAGTTGAGGTGACAAAGCATTTCATATTGATATTTGAGTGAGTAAGTATGATGGAATGACTCACCAGTCTCCGGGCAATGGAATGCTGGAATAAGCTCCACAGCCCTCTAGGATCCAAGATGGAACCTGGGGAAACCCTGGAGACTGGACGAACTGTGACTGCAAAGGTAGGGCACAACAGCACAGACACAAGAGATATCTATGAACTCACAACCAAGGAAACAGAAAAGGGAAGAAAGCAACAGGAGCACGGGGACACATACCCAGGCGACACATACTACGACAGTGACATAACAAGCCCAAAGGTGTACTGAGCAAACTTCCTTTTTGTGCTGACTGACTACTCTGTTCAGGAAATTAAACAACTTGACTCAGAAGTCCCGCCTTATGGTCCCAGGCGGGCAGCTGCCACTGGCCCATTCTCCACAGACTCCAAGTTTCTGATCTGTTGATACTAAGGGCAATGAGGGTGTCCTGTGGTATTACATGAAGAATAGCATATCAACCTTGAAGTGCTTTTAACATTGATGGAAATATATGTCATCCTTTGTTCCTTAGCACACCCTGAGCTCGAGACCTGACAGTGGGGTCTCTACTGTCTTAAGGGTGCCTAACACCTTCAATACAATGATGTGTCAGTGTACAGGATGCTGGGGTTCAAACAAGCGTTGAACAACTTAGTTGCAGGGATAGTAAGGCGAGGTCCAAGAAATGACAGGCAACCAAGGGGAGCAGAGAACTCAAGTTTTCGCAATTCCTCGAAGAGAGGACTAATTAACTCCTTTCATCAACTCAAGAGGTCTGTAGGAGTATGGTTATATTGCTGCAGGTCGTGTTGTGTTGATCTGCGGGTCGCGTGATGCTGTCACGCTGGAATCTCATCACAATGAGATTCCATGTATTGTTTGAAATGTAATGTTCCATGGTTGGCGGTTTCTCTGGCCAGCATGGGAGGCGGTTAATCATAGCGGTAGCTGCAATAAAGATCTGCGTAAAGACACAAATTGATGTGCCAGTGAGTTTATTCCACCACAATGTGGTGACAAGCTGGCAAGCGGTTAACTGGAAGTCAGAGGCGCTGACTTATCGGATGAAAATGATGCTGCATGTCAAGTGCATTGCAGTTGAAGAGTGACTGGATCAAACCTGCGGTGTGTGGGGAGCTGTTGTGAGCCTACGTGACAGCTAGAAGTCTTGGAGTGCTGTGGTCACGTACAAAAAAATTGTTTCCCCAGCACTCGCTAATGTCAACATGTATTACATAAATAACAGATATCAACAGTTCTTGTCTTTCTTTGTATTTTTTACGTTTATTCTCATATGTTTTTGTTTAGTTCTTTTTTTAGCCTCTTTTTAGCCAACAGGTGTTTTGTTGCCCATGGCAGGTGGCCGTGACTTCCTCAGGGCTGTTTCGTCAATATGGTTAGTGTTATCATTTAACCAGTTGGAATTCCATCCCGGTTTCCCCAAATAGCTCCTTGTCTTCGTTAGTTTTTCTCTCCCAATCATTTCAGTATTATCCCTTGTTATTTGTTGTCATCCGTTTTACTGCCTTCCGAGTGTTTGCTCGTGCAGCCTTCCCTCATCCCAGCGAGTATGCATTGACTCTGTGCTGTGCTCACGTAGCTGCTTGTGCAAGACATACATTGATTTAAGTTTTACCATTTTGCTGGTGTTGTGGGGGCCTCACATAGAGCCTGTGCAGTGTTCACACGCAGTCTCCGACAGCTTGGTCAGGCATTCGGCGGCACCCAGCACACAATGCAGTGACGCTTGACGAATGGCGTATCACACACACCAGCCATATTAGGTGAAGCTTACAACTTGCACAGCACTCAGTGCACAAGGCTTTGATGCTTATGCACTGTGCACAGCAGCCAAACTAGCAAAAGCCACAAGCACAAGCAGTGATGCACAAACCTGTTAACGTACGCACATCCTATGTAAGATTTGGTATCCACATACAGTGATGCGTATAATGTCTCCTCAAGGAATTAATCAGTGCACTTTCGGGAGTGGTGACGCGCACAGCTGGGGAGCACTTCAGCTCCTGTTTAGTGTGCAATTCAGGATTTGTGGAGAGTGTGTTTCTCTGCAGTGGCGAGCACACCAAGCGAACTTAAGGTGCCAATTGGGAGTACATTTCAGTGCCAGTGCGACCTTATCAAGGTTTTAGATGAGTTAACCATGTGTGGCGATAGCTTGCTCATGAAAGGTGATAGATTTGTACCACCTTTTGGCTTAAGGTCTAAACTTGTAGTGTTAGCCCATGAGGGACATTTGGGTCAAACGTTGAATTTTGGTGGCTGGTTCTTGATGACCAGGCTACTTCTTGGATTGAGAAGTGCTTTGTATGCAAATAAGTAGAGAAGAGGCTGAAGTTGGGAGTGCAATCTAATGTGGGACATATTGAAAATCCGGGAAGGCCTTGGCATTCGTTTATGTGGATTTCATTGGTCCCATGAAAGAGTTGCTAAGTTATGTTCTCCAAGTGGCTATATGTAAAGTTTCTGAGGGAGATCACAACAGGTATTGCCATTTGCAACCTCAACAGAATATTTTTTGAGGAAGGAATTCCATCTGTTATCATTACCGATAATGGTACCCATACTTGTTTCTAATGAGATGAGGAATTTCCGAACTGATTGTGGGATCAGTCATCACCACCCTTCTCTTGGCATGTTAGGAAGGGCAAATCGTTTGGTGAAGGGAGTCATTCAGATGGCGATTGAGAGTAGAAGGATGTAGAGAGTGCGGTTCACAAGATGGTGTGGGCATATCACAGCACTGTCCAAGAATCAACTTCAAAATACCTTTTTGAAATTATTAGGGGCAGACTGCCAAGTACAAAATTGGTTCCTGCTTGGATGAAAGAGTGGGTAATTCAAGGTGGACAGAAACGTGGAGGAATGGAGGAAAGTACTGAAGGTACAAATGAGACATTGAAACCGGGTGATTTGGTGATGGTCAAAGCAGGAAGGTTCACAAGAGGGTTGGCAAAATTCAGTGGACCTTACATAGTCATGCATGTGTATACACTTCATGTATTGTTGGAGAATGGTGAGTGTTGGAACCGTCGCAGTGTTGCAGTTTTATGATGACGGGAGATGTGGATTTGGGGGGACTAAGAACCACACCTACTCATCGGTCTGGTATTGAGGGCTGGTCAGAGGTTAGCACCAATCCAGTTATCAGTGCCAGACCTGCTAATCTAGCTGCTACCATAGAGTAAAGGAAGTGTGAGAGAATGCAGACCACCAGAGTTTCTTAAGGATTATGTGTATTAATGTTAGATTATTTGTTAAATATTTACTATTTTTGTGGACTTTTTAGGTATGTCTTAGACCAGGGTTACTCATAGTACGGCCCGCGGGCCGCTGGCGGCCCGCCCGGCCTTCATTGGCGGCCCACGGACCTTGTTCGATTACACTATGCCGCAGTTCCTTCCTTGGAGTAAACAGGGAAGATGGCCGCAGGAGCAAACGTTGTGAATACGCTTGAATACGTATTCACAACGTTTCCTCCTGCGGCCACCGTCTCTGCTTACTGCTTGCCTCTGATTGGCCTGCCTGCCTCTGACGTCACACACGGACCAGGGCGCGAAGCTCAGGTCCTTTAAAAGTCAGCTGTAACTAGCGCTAGCTACAGCTGACTTTTAAAGGACCTTTTGGTGAGCTTCCTGTGTCCCTGTTGACTACGTCCTTCCAGCCCGCAGCCCCGGAGAACCTTCACAGCAGCCTGGTGCCCGGAAAATCTTCAGCGTCTCTTCACCTGCACAGGTATGTTTTTTTTTGCCAACTCCCAAACAACCTTCATATTTACAAAATATCTAAATAGGCACATGCATATTTCTATCGGGAAGCAGGCACCCTTGCTCGAAGTCTTGTCTAGCTGTCTGCCACTCCCTCGGCTTCACATCGAAGGAGATACTCTCCCCTTCCGCTGAGCCATCTCAAACGTCAGGAGTAACCAAACTGTAATCAATATGTAGGGGGGGCACTTATATGTATCACTTTCGGGAAACTAAGACAACATGAAGCTGCACATCCCCACCCTTTGGCACTTCGGAACTACAGTTAAAATCTTCAAATTGTCTGGCTCCTGGAGATATACTAAAGGTGAGGAATCTGTTCTTAAATAGTGTATCCACCTGAAAAATTGTTATCGAAGGTAAGTAACTTGTTCATTTTGACATAATCCCAACTTTGACATATCCTGGTTCCCTAGATTCAAATCGAGCTCAAAAAGCTTTTGAACTGCATTGCAAAATGCAATGCTCTTTGTAGTTGCATCTGATTGTGAAATACAGCATTGTCTAATGTTTTGAAAGGTTTTTTTTTTACTCTAGCTCCGCCCCCCACTGATCCCGCCCCCACTGACTCCACCCCTACCAGTGCGGCCCTTGGCCACTAACCACACTGTAATTTTGGCCCCGACAGAAAGTTTGTGAGTACCCCTGTCTTAGACTGACATATGTTTGGGGAAAACTATGCTTTTAATTGATACAATATTTCTTTTCTTTATTGTTCTTTTTCCTTCCTTGTTTTCAGTATCTTATTCTCATGGGTTTATACCTCATTCACATTTCAATACTGTTTTTATTATTATTGTTAATACTATGATTTGCTTTTGTGGAAGAAAAGGAGATGTGTTATGTTGCTGCAGGTCATGTTAAATTGATCTGGAGGTATCGCGATGCTGTGGTGCTGGAATCTCACCACGGTGAGATTCTATGTATTGTTTGAAATGTAATGTTCCATGCTTGAAGGTGTCTCTGGCCAGCATGCCAGGCTGTCACTCAGAGCTGTAGCTACAATAAAAATCAGTGTAACAAAACGAATTGATGTGCCAGTGCATGTATTCTACTACAGAGTATTCCCACTATAGGAGGATAGCTTCCAAAAGCTGTTCCATACAACTAGAATCTGAGCTGAGTAACATTTAAAGTTTCTAACCCCTCTGGGTTGGTCTTTCAGTGACAGCTCATCCTGACCTCCAACTGTGAGAGTCTCGCTTGTAATGAGTGAGTCTTGAGGTATCTAGAAGAGTGGGGATGTGGGTCAGTACTGCGAAAGGTGTGGGGAGGGCAAGGCAAGTAAAGCATAGAAAAACAACAGCTACTTGGCTGCTAGGAGAGCAGAAACCTTCTAGGTTTACTTCTGTGGATCATCTGTGAAGTAGAGCCATTGTACTAATCCATGACCCCAGGGGCTCCAGGGGTTTGTCACATGGGGATCCCACAAACGACAGCAAGGAGAGTAGCCACAGAAGCTTCACCGCTCCACTATCGTCAAGTCAGACAGGCACGCGAAAGATTCATTCACTATATCTCTGCGCCACATAGTGCTGTTTCATTATGTAATATATAGTGAGCTTCCCTCTGGGGGTCAACATAATGCCTCATGTTGTCTGTTGTGTTTTCCGCATGTCCGAAGGGTGAGAAATGAAACGGAGATACTCGAGCCAAGGGCCTGGCGCAGCTCTAAGAGCCCTAATCCAAGCCGAAATGGTGACATATTTTGCGTGTAAATTGGCCAAAAGATGTCATGTAAACGTATGATTAAGACTGACCAAACAAGCATTGGCAAAGCAAATAGGTCTGGAATTGGCTGCCGACATGATGATTATGCCAATGTTTTTTTTCTTTGAATGATTCTTAGTAAAGAATAAGAAAAAAATATTCCAAGATAGCCCCCATAGATGTGTATGTATGTAGACGCATATTTTGAAAAGGTTTTGTCCAACGGTACTAAAAAACGTCCAAAGATTACCCTCAAAATGCTTATCATCATCATCATGTCATCTTTATTTCGGTCACGAGGACCATAAAAGAATAAAACAGTATACACATACAATAAAAAAGAAATACAAGTTACTTGCAGCATATTGAAATACACAGATTTAGACATTATGACATAGTTATGAGGGAGCATGTTCAAGCACAAAATTTGTTTTTATATAACGGTTGCGACTGATCCACATAGCTGTTAAAAATTTCGCAACTGCAAATACTGTAGGAGCTGATAAATCAGTTTTTAAAATTCTATAAGCTGGGAGGTGCTGCTTGAAACCCATGTTTTTTAAGAGTGGGAGAAGCCAATATCTCCTTGATCTTTGGTATGCCCGGCAAAAGAGTATAATGTGCAAGTCGGACTCAGAAGGATGGCCACATGCTGGGCATTGTGTTGCTAGTTGTGATTGTGACCAACTGGCAGTGTAAGCACCTAGGGGAAGGGTACCATAATGCCATTGTAAATAACGTTTTCTAGTTAGCGTTGGTTCAATAGCATCTAAAACTATTTCTCGGTTATACGTGTCTTTGAGTGCCAGAAAGTGCTCGGTTAGGGACCCGGCCCTAGCCTTCATAGATAGAACACGTAGATTGTGCTCATAATAGGCCAGTGAGATAGTTTTGCGTGAAATCGTGCGACATGCATTGGCTGGGTCAGACCACAAATCGGATCTGCCGATTAATTCACAGGATTTTTTGACATACAATAGCCATGGTACTTGGTCAACTCTTACAAGGCGCGAAATTTCTTGTAACTCCACTCTGTAATTCTCGAGCTCTGGAGAACACCATAGTTTGCGCCAGAAAATTAAAGGTTTAAGACCAAGCTCCACCACAATCGGTCTTAAGCCCATATCTAGTCTTAAAGGTAACAAGGGTGTGTGTGCTAGACGGTAGGGCTGTCAACTGCCTCAAGAAATTATTCTCGATGGTCTGTAATTTCTGATTGGATGTATGTCCCCAAATTTCACCCCCGTATAACCCAGCCGCCCTAGCCTGTGTTTTATAAATGTGGAGGCGTGGTCCTAATGGTTTATAATTCAGCCCACTCATCATCCTGAGAATGGCGCCCGTCATCTGCGTTAGCTTCAAGTTTACTTTTATCTGGTGTGAGTCCCACTTCATTGATTGGTTAAAAATGACCCCCAAGTATTCAAAGGTGTATACCCTCTCAAGGCTAAGATCCCCTATCCGGGGGTTCGGTCGGGTTGTGGCGGGCGGGTTGAAGATCATGTATTTAGTTTTTGTAGTGTTGATCTCCAAACCATGCGATTTACCGAAATCGACGAATCCATCGTGGACCCTTTGTATGCCCATAGGAGATTTGGAGAGCAGCAGGGTGTCATCTGCAAACATAATTGCTGACACCCTGCTGCCCGCCAACCTAGGGGCATCAATATTACTTAACTCATTTAGGTGGCTAAAGACCCCGTTGACAAAGAGGCAGAAGAGGGTCGGTGCGAGCACGCAACCCTGTCTGACCCCCCTGTCAACGGGAAAGCCTTTCGAGAGGGTACCTCCTCTGCCACACCTTACCCTTGCAAAGTTGCCCTGATGTAATTTTTTCAAGATTATAAGAAGGTCAGTGGGAGCCCCTAGAGCCGTAATGACGGCCCATAATTTGTCCCTAGGGACTAAGTCGAATGCCGCTTGCAGGTCTACGAATATCGTGTATAGACTACCCCCCTCAATTGTTACTGTCTTCCAGTAGAGAAGGTTCAGACGGAAGATTTGGTCCACCGTTGAGACACCCCTCCTAAAACCCGCTTGAAAGGGGCTCAGTATGTTGTGATCCTCAATCCAGACCTGGAGTCGGTCCAGGATCAGTCTACCAAAGATTTTTTGTGGGACGTCTATCAGACTGATAGGTCTGTAGTTGGCTGGGAGCAGAGGTGAACCCTTTTTATATATGGGGACGATCTCTGCGCCCAGCCAAGTATCAGGGACCTTCATGCCGCTCAAGATGGAATTAAATAGTAGGGCTAGGTAGGGAGCCCAGACATCCGGCTCCTGCTTAAAAAGGTCACCCGGGAGACCATCCAGACCGGGAGCCTTACCTGATGCCAATCCAACGATAACCACTCTAACCTCCTTAGTAGTGAACAGGGGCGTTTCTATAATGTCTTCAATCGGTATTGAGGGAGGAGCAACCGATTCCCCATCCGGTGATTGGCATAACGATTGGAAATGGTCTGACCATGCCCTGGCTGAATGTTTGGCTCCAATGCTGTGGCCAGTTCCATCGAACCGGTGTTCGCAGTTCGCCAGAATTTACGTGAGTCACCCCTAGCAAGCGATGCTGAGAGTGTTTCCCATTTTAGGTGTTCCCATTCTTTTTTTGCGTTGCTAGTTATGATTTTATAAGCAGATCTCTTGGCCCTAATTACCTCACTTCCCATACCCGCCTTGATAGAGGTCAATAGGCTTGTTTTGGCGTTGCTGCAGGTCTTATTATACCAGATTGGTCCAGCAACGCGACCATTAGCCCTCTTTGGTGCGCGGGTGAGGATTACAGATATTGATTTGGAGAGATCTCTATGAATCTGCCCCAAATATTCTTGTTCACTCTGGGTTGTGCCATGGGCCATGAGAACCTGCACCTTTTCAAGTATAGGAACTACCCTCGCATAAAGCATGGGTATCTTCTCCGGGTTAGCGATTAATCTCTCCCACTTTACTCTCCGTCTATTTTGTGTGAGGCCGAGACCAGCCTCTAGAGACACCCCTTGGCGCAACTTAGGATCTAGGCCGGGATGGTCATATTCCAATTCCAGCGCATTGTGGTCGCTGTCTTCCCTGGGTAGCACCCGGAAGTCGATGATGCGCGGCCACAGTGCTAAGGGCACAAGTATATAATCCAATCTTGACTTCCTACCCTTACTATTAAAGGTGTAACTAGCTGGCTTGTCCGAAATTGCCCTGCCGTTACATGCCCGCAGTCCATATTTCATGGTTAGAGCGGTGATTTGTGTGGCAAGAGGGGTCCAAGCTCTAGGAGCCGATGCTTGCAAGAGAGGTATAGACCACTCCATATCCTCTTCCTCGGCCAGGTTCACCAATATACCCGGTAGGGGCTCATAGTGAGAATTGAGGTCACCCCCGATCAAGATGGAGGTACCCTGGGGGATTTCATCTAAAACAGCTGCCAACTCCTCTATCGTGTGCGATGTCTGTGAGATCTTAGTTGGTCTGGAATATACGTTAATCAGCAGAAGGCTGTTTGCGTTCGGCCATTGGAGCCGGACCACAAGGATATCCGCCGACTTTTGCGGTTGAATATCGGCCCTGCATCCCAGGTCGCTAGAGACTCAGATAGCCAAACCTCCCGAGGGACGTCCTATACCAGCCCATTTTGCTTGCACAGCAAATGTAGCAAACCCCACGTGAGGAAGGTGTTCTCTCACCCAGGTTTCTTGGAATAGGCAGATATCTTGGGCCTGGATATATGCACACCAGTCCGGACAATTTACCTTACTAGCCAAACCCGCCACGTTCCAGGATAAGATCTTAAGGCGGGGGCAATTGAGTCTCTCCCTAGATGAAATTACAAGTGCTGCCTCCCCCATTTCCTGCCCTATGGATGGAACATCCCGTGTACTGGCCATTTGCAATGAAGATTCCTCCGGTGAGCTCGGCATTGGTAGGGGGATTCCGGGGTCTATCTCCATGGCTTGTTGTTCCCCATTCATTTTGATCTTTTCAGGTGGGACAGCTAACCTAGCTTGTGTGATGTTAGGCGATTTAGGCTCTAGGATTTCCTCCCCGACAATCTTTGTTGGTCAGTCCACCATGTCAAGACTACTAAATCTGTTATGGGTGGAAAAATAGTCGAGGCATGGTTGCCTGGAGTAGGGGATTACACTTGGGACTCTGGGGACCTGGTTTCTTGCCCGTCTAGACACTAATTCCCATCGATCCTCTCTCAATTCACAATTAGGAATTGGATAGAAAAAGGACAGAGGGAGTGAGCGTATTAATGACCCTTGAGCCTGATGTAACCAGCTACATATGTGGGAGACGATGAGGGGATCTCTAAAGTTGATCAAGGCACAGTCACCTTGGATTGACTTCCTGGTGTTTCCTATCCAAGGGATTCGCCTCACCATCAACACCTCACTGTGTACTCCTTCTGGTAAAGGCCTATTTGTAGAGAGCCAGTCAATTACCTTGTTCTTCAGGGCCCCCGGTGATTCTCGAATAGAGGGATTTAATTCTGGGATGCCGGCTAAAATTACAGTATATGGTATTGCTTCTGGTGGCAAGTCGATGGTTCTATAATTTGGATCTTTCCCATTGGAGCCCATAGGGGATGCTACTGTCTTCGCTTGATAACTTGTACCGTTGGCCTTCTTTATAAGATTAAGATTTGGAAGCTCAGGCGAGACAGCAGTACTTGGCTGTTGCGGTTGTGTAGGTTGGGAAGTTGAACAGGCAGCCTCACCTAGGGACTCAGATGTAAGAGTATTTACAATACCAAGTGATTTATTGCATGGGATCTGAGTGACTATGTTAGAACTCTCGGCTACTTGTATAATATCCTTCTGGCGATATACTAGAGCTTTTTCTATCTTTGCTAAACAACTTACAATGGGATTGAGTAAGTCCCTCAGGAGTGCGCCAATATTCAATAATGTAAGGCCCTCCTCTCTCAGTGCGACATTTAGACTCGAGTTTTCTTGGGGCAGGATGTTAGAGAGTGAAAGCCCTTGTTTTTGGGATCTACTCTTGGCCTTTTTAGCCATGCCAGCTGGGTTAGTCTCCCGAATGGGGGTACATTTAGTACTCTTATCTTTACACCCTCCTGTAATTTGTGCCCCCCTTTTTGTTTTTGGAATTGCTCCCTCCCTAGCATGTACAGGTGTTAAGTCATACTGGGCGGTTGGATTGGTAATTAACTCACTATTAGGTATAGATGGTTCGACATTAGTGGCTGGTATAGATACAGTGGGTGGGGGAGGGGTAATAAACTGAGATCAGTATGAGAAAAATCGCATTCAGTTGATGAAATACTAGAATTTCCAAATGGCACATGCTCAGGTGTTTTGCGCAATATTGCGTTAGACCCCTCCCCTTCCATCAATATGCTACTAGGTGGAGGGTCAGGGGATATAGCATGTTGAAGGGGACCCAAAGAAGATCTTCTAACCCATTCCAATTCTTGGGAAATGCGCCTTTCTAGTGTGGTAATTTCCTCTATAAGAAGGGACCCTGCCTTGACAAAGTATGTGTCCAATGTACCTTTAGGGGCCCCCAGGGCCGACGATGTTTTACTCCTAGTTGTCCTTGCAGTCATCCTCGTCTAATCAGTATCGCGGTTGGTGCTGGTAGACCGGAAAGCGGGGAGATAGACCTCCTTCTCCCTCGTCCGCCCTCGAACGGCCTCAAACGGCCCGCTCTTTGCCCTGTCTTCGCCCCGGGCTTCGTCCCGCACGTGTTCCACTAACGCGAAGGGCACGAGAATCTCTAAAATAGGGGAAGTGGGAGGGAAGAGGCACCAGCTGTGCAGATGGTCGTGAGTGCGCGAAGCAGGCTGGTCCTCGCAGTCCGACCCAGTGGTAACGAAGGCAGTCTCTCCCTGCAGAAACCAAACGGGATATAGAACAGAGCACCAAAGTCCCAAAGTTCAGCCAATCCTTAAATGCAGGCGAGCGGCTCCCGCGAAGCGGGGGCCGCGAGTCGTTATCGCGTTGTTGAGCTGAGTGGGAGGGAAGAGGCACCAGCTGCGCAGATGGTCGTGAGTGCGCGAAGCAGGCTGGTCCTCGCAGTCCGACCCAGTGGTAACGAAGGCAGTCTCTCCCTGCAGAAACCAAACGGGATATAGAACAGAGCACCAAAGTCCCAAAGATCAGCCAATCCTTAAATGCAGGCGAGCGGCACCCGCGAAAATGCTTATCATCAAGTGGGTATGTGTATGTACCATGGCCTTTGCAGGTGTTATCGGTGTTCCCTTGGGTGCCTGTCTGGTAGAACAAGCAAGTGTTCTGCAAGTGCTGCAAGGTGTGTTTGTCTGTGCATATGGGTGTTTTCATGCCTGTTGGTCAGTATGCATTGGTGTCTGCATGCATGTTGATTTATTGTGTTTATGGGTACCTGGGTTTTGCTGTGCATGTCAGCATGGGTTTATTTTGCATGGTAAGTGTGTGTGTTTATGAATCAGAGCTTGTTTTAGTAAAGTGTAATACAAACTAAACTAATAATCAGACAGGAGTGATGATCACTTTTGTATTTCTTGCAAACCAACTCAGGTGGTACATGTGCCTGTGTTCTGCTTTGGTTTTTCCTCCAGATAGAACCTGCTCCACAGAGCCTTTCCAACCCAAACCAGAACGTTACCCCCTCCCTAGGGCCTTTTTACACCTAAATAACCACATATATATGTACCACCTAAGGACAGGGAATTCCTATTATATATTTATACCAAGGCTTCACAGCCTTATGATCACAACAACACACACACACAGTCTCGCGACCTCAGTCAGGTCCAGAATCTCCTACCCATCCGGTAGCAACACACACGATCTCGCGGCCTCAGTCAGGCCCAGAATCTCCTACCCATTCGGTAGCGACACACACAGTCTCGCGACCTCAGTCAGGTCCAGAATCTCCTACCCATCCGGTAGCAACACACACGATCTCGCGGCCTCAGTCAGGCCCAGAATCTCCTACCCATCCGGTAGCTACATACAGTCTCGCGACCTCAGTCAGGTCCAGAATCTCCTACCCATCCGGTAGCAACACACACAGTCTCGCGACCTCAGTCAGGTCCAGAATCTCCTACCTACACGGCAGCGACACACACAGTCTCGCGACCTCAGTCAGGTCCAGAATCTCCTACCCATCCGGTAGCAACACACACAGTCTCGCGACCTCAGTCAGGTCCAGAATCTCCTACCCATCCGGTAGCTACATACAGTCTCGCGACCTCAGTCAGGTCCAGAATCTCCTACCTACACGGCAGCGACACACACAGTCTCGCGACCTCAGTCAGGTCCAGAATCTCCTACCCATCCGGTAGCAACACACACAGTCTCGCGACCTCAGTCAGGTCCAGAATCTCCTACCTACACGGCAGCCTTAGCACGAGCTCATCCTATTATTACTGTGGTACACAACAGGGGAATCGGGATTACCATATATCAGATCACACAAAGACTATTAGTTGAGCACAACCTGTTCTCTAGTTCGAGGGGCTTGTTTTCCCCCTCATCCAGTTACCACTTACCTGACCAGGATTAACCTCTGTTCATTTTAAGGCAACTCTGACTAAAGAATAGGCTATCCTCCTATACAAAAGTACACAACACATGCTAACGTACAACAAGCTAAGTACTTTATTTAAATGCCACATGCACATTCGCAGAATACATTATATATATAGACAACCTGCAAGGAAAGTGAAAGGTTAAGTTGTATACTCTAATAGTAAAGGGTTAACATCACCTGATTATATTCAGCCTGTACTCAAAGGTCATCTAGGTTCCCTTCCCGTCTGCGCCTTGGCTTCGCCTGGAAGTCACACCTCTGTAGTCACAGATCTACTCCCTTCTCTTTTTCTCCTAATCACTGGAACCTCCTCCTCATCAGCTGCTCTCTCCTCTTTAGATTCAGGTTCGTCATCTGTCTTCCCTGGAATAAGTAGTAGCTTTACTGCTAACGGCCAGATGCCGCCTATGGTCTAGAAGCAAGTGCAAGTGTCTGCCTCAGACTTTCACTAATATAGATGTGCATTCTCTCATGGAAATTTCCAGCTCGAAACCTGCCGCCCACCAAATTCCTGTACCTCCCCGTGCCAAGGACACGTTCCCAGCCGGCCGGCCTGTTGTAGTGTCTTCGGCATGAAGGAGAATACAATCCTTCGATAAGGGCCGGCCTGAACCGGTTCTCTCCAAGCGAATAACACCTCCTAACTAAAACACTGCCTATGACCTAGAAACTTTCCAAGCTGCCAGAGCAGGAGGAAAGATGGAGTCTCTCCCGTTTAAGGCCTACCAGGCCTGAATGCAGCACAGCTCCATTAAATACCCTTACTACAGAACATATTACCCCTAAT
Organism: Triturus cristatus; assembly: GCF_964204655.1. NCBI lineage: Eukaryota > Metazoa > Chordata > Amphibia > Caudata > Salamandridae > Triturus > Triturus cristatus. The sequence continues at coordinate 168,283,194 of NC_140587.1, forward strand.
GCTAACGAATCTATCCCCTAGGATATATATGCAAACCCTGATCTATGGGGAAGAACACAGGATCATGTTGAAGTGCCTAATAAATAGGCTCTATACACTACTCTAACCCTTAGACTTGAATGGAAAGAGACTGAAGTCACATTAGGCCTCCCTTAACACGGGAAGGCCGGGAAAATCGAGCAGTACATTCCACCCTTGACTTCAGTCTATTATACATTCAATAAACATGACTAACATCGGTGGAGGAATAATATCTCTCCCGTTTAAGGCCTACCAGGCCTGAATTCAACACAGCTCTATGAAATACCCTCACTATAGGGCAAGTTATCCTCAAGGCTACCGAATCTATCCCCTAGGATATGTATACAAACCCTGATCTATGGGGAAGGACACAGGATCATGTCGAAGTGAATAATATCTCTCCCGTTTAAGGCCTACCAGGCCTGAATTCAACACAGCTCTATGAAATACCCTCACTATAGGGCAGGTTATCCTCAAGGCTACCGAATCTATCCCCTAGGATATGTATACAAACCCTGATCTATGGGTAGGAGCACGGGATTGTGTCACAAGTGTCTAATAGATAGGCCCTATTCACTACTCCAGTCCTTAGACTTGGATGGAAAGAGACTGAAGTCATATGGATCGCTCTACAACACCGGAAGGCCGGGAAAATCGAGCAGTACATTCCACCCTTGACTTCAGTCTATTATACATAAGAATAATATGAAACAAAACTAACCGATCTATGTCTAGTACCAGATGTGCAGAATTGAAGCAGTGAAGGGATACACTGAATAAAACAACAGATAGAGATCAAAACAGCAAGAGCAATCAAAATGCCACCTAATGTGTGGCGTAGCATATGCATGTCTGGCAACCAATTAAAGAGCCAGTCAAACCAGCCCTGATCAATGTGTTTCCTAACTTCATTAGTTAGGTCATGCAATTTATCTATATGTGCACGAATGGATTGTGTATGATCAGATAAGTTAAAACAGCAGAGACCTTCGAAGTCTGAGCAGCCATGTCCATATTTAAGCAAAAGATAATCAATGGCTGCTCTATTTTGCAAGATGGCTCTACGTTCACCCTGGGCGTCTAATAGCAAGTCAGATAAGACTGTAGAAGTATTATTAATGGATTTCACCATCCAGCAGGCCATTTTCTCAATAGATTTGGCATTATAGACTGCCAAAGCAGGAACACCAATAATTCTCATCCACACAACTTACACACACAGAGAAGTTTGAAGCAAGGTAGAGTCAAAAGGCAGAATCACATTAGACCACGTCAACGCCAATGGGTCAAAATCATAATTCACCTAACCCAAATAACATTATACGCTAAATCCCTCAGTATACAACATTGAGCACATGTGTGCACCACCACCCACAAGACCGCACCTCAACATACCAGACCTTCTATTCTTGGAAAGACTATTCCACTAAAAGGTAGAACACACTTAAGTCAGTACAGAATGGTGGTGGTTGAGGGTCACCATAGGGTGTCAGACCACAAGTGGCTGATTCACTACATTGCACCCCATGACCCTTGATCATCACCATTCGCATAGTCAAAAACAAAATCTAGAAAATAGCAACTGTATTACATAAGTGAAAAGCAAAATGATCATGAAAGTACTGCATATCGCAGTTGAAAGCAAAAACCATTGAAAACCACATGTCTAAATTAAAAGTCACAACTACTAAAAAGCACATGTTGAAACAGCAACTCATATTTTGAAGTTGCTACACAAAAATACACAATTCAAAACAAAGCATGACTAAAAAGCAATAAAAACTCATCAAAGGTATGTGATAATCACTTTAGAGCAAATAAAGTCCGCATTCTCCAAACACATGTAGTAGCCACAACTGCAGGTGCAGCTAGAAATAGCTCATAGACATCCGGATACATGTGGAATGGATACAGAAAATAAATCAATCAAGCTGTTGAACGCTCCAAATGCTTCTAATGATTAAACTGGAGACTCCACTGTCAAACTCAGATATAGTAGCAACAGCTACAAGTTATTACTGTTCACTAACTCAGAAAATATTTACTCTGAGCGCTGCAAAGCGTCTCTATTGATCTCCATCCCTAATAAAAAAAAAAACAGTCCTTCAGTATGAAAAAACACACCGCCTTCATGCAAATAATGGTGGCCGCACGTGAAGGAAACAGTTCTACACTTTGCTGATCCCATTTCGCTTTGAAAGAAGCAGGCCATCATGCTCTCCGGTACACGTCAGCAGCTGTATCTTCTTGATAAGGGAGGACCCCGTCCAGTCTGGAAAGCCACCGGCATCAGCCGCCACCGTCTCGTATTACTCCAGGCTTGGGGGGGGGAAGGGAAGGGGAGGGGAGAGGGAGGGCCCCACTCACACGGGAGAAGGGAGTCCCACTCATACGCGGAGAACTGGGCGAATCTGAAAAAGAAACAAGCATCACTTTTCTTGCAAAGAACATTTTCAAAAGTACAATATTTTAATTTCTGTCTATATAGGTCTCCTCCAACTCTGGGGAATCGTGTAATAATACTACTAACGCTTTAGCCTCTAAAGTCTTGATAAAAATCCCTCTGTTGCAATACACCGCAAGAAGGGCTGGGGCAGTCTCCTTCTCTCACTTCTCTCACTGCACCCCTCACAGGTGCTGCCCCCCTTCACAAATCTCCGCGGACACTAAATGGCCTCTTGCCAAATATAACAAGCAGAGGCTTCTCCGGCTGTCTGTAGCTCACACCTTATCTCCTTCAAGGTCGGAGAGAACTGCACGCCTGCCAACTTTCTTGGACTGTCTGCGACTCTCCCCATGGGGGGGGGGGGGCCTGCGCCTGTGCAAGCCTCCCAGACATTTATGTCCAGGAAGCTGTCCCTACCTACGGAGGAGAGGAGCTGAGATGAGATGACCCCTCCCGTAGGAATTCCTTCTCGGACTTCACAGAAAGCCTGAGCCCTGCCCAGCGTTGCTGGATGATCTCACTGCAAGACTCCCAAACAGCAATCTGAAAGACGCTGTCAAATGACCCGCTTCCAGAACAACTCTTTACAGGTCTGAGAGGAAAAATAGCTGTAACCACTCCTTACCTCCAGCAAGACTGCACATGTCTTAATCTGAAAATGCTCTCCCATAGGCAAATCACATTGCCTCTAACCCTGTTTTGTTCAGTATTTGTTGGGGCGCAAAAGCACAATATGTGTCCAGCATCTGAAATTAAAAGGGACCCATTAATTCCCTGCACTTTCCTGTAACTAAAAAGGGCACATTGCTCTAGAAGTACCTTACGAAATAAATGTACATGTTAATGAAGAGGCCACATAACAGACTTATTGTACACAATCAGCTGTGCACATCCAAAATCACATTGTTGCAATCTTCTTTTAAAGCAAAATATATCATACAGTGTCATGTGTAATTTATGTCCGCAACCGGTGATCGTGAAGCCTACAACAGTAGTCAGTTTACGTTCATGCACATTCCATGCAGGCTGAGAAAGCTCCTTAGAGGAATTAATTAAAACCGCCTGTGTAGCTCATAGCCTGCCTGCATTCTCTGTTACACTTATCACACCTGAATCATTCTGGCATGGCAAAGTGAACAACTTCACAGCCTGGTACACGTTTAATTTAGTCTTCAAAGATATATTAGCAAACTGGGCATCAACCAGCTATGTTTTCAACTCACTACGTTCTTATTGCAAATGCCCACATGTGTAATGCATGGTAACCAACACATGAAAATAACACCGCTGTCTCTCTCCAAAATGCCATCAATCACCTGTTGAATAACACCCTTCCTTGCAACTACGGAGACTGGAATTTCAAGGGAGTCCCACGTTTCAGAGCCATGCTCTGAGATCTTACATGCACTTTACAAATGAAAACAGTAGATATGCATTCCTTAACTAACACTTGAAAGGGATCCAGCCCTCTCTGCCTCACGTAGCAAGCTATTTATAAGCACTCTTTACAAGACACGCTGAAACATACACATACCAATTCTAAATCAGCACAATGAGCTCACTTCACGAGCCAGCACATCATACTGTCTTCCCCCATTCAAATAAATCAAGTGACGTTTAACAGTCTGCTTCCAATTACTCAGCCCACTCACGGGCTAAGTCTTCACAAGGCATTGAATCCCAGCCGGGAGTATCAATGGGCAACTTAAAAGCATATGTACATTGTTTAGAACAGATCGCGAAAAAGAGAGAAGAAGAGAAAGAAAAGAAAGAAGAAGAAAGGCTAGACACACCAGTATATCACAAAGAACATACAAACAAAGTCACGCACACGGCAGCAGCAAACACGGGACAACACAACGCACACAGAATACGTAAACGGTTCACGACGCCAAATGTTCTGCTTTGGTTTTTCCTCCAGATAGAACCTGCTCCACAGAGCCTTTCCAACCCAAACCAGAACGTTACCCCCTCCCTAGGGCCTTTTTACACCTAAATAACCACATATATATGTACCACCTAAGGACAGGGAATTCCTATTATATATTTATACCAAGGCTTCACAGCCTTATGATCACAACAACACACACACACAGTCTCGCGACCTCAGTCAGGTCCAGAATCTCCTACCCATCCGGTAGCAACACACACGATCTCGCGGCCTCAGTCAGGCCCAGAATCTCCTACCCATTCGGTAGCGACACACACAGTCTCGCGACCTCAGTCAGGTCCAGAATCTCCTACCCATCCGGTAGCAACACACACGATCTCGCGGCCTCAGTCAGGCCCAGAATCTCCTACCCATCCGGTAGCTACATACAGTCTCGCGACCTCAGTCAGGTCCAGAATCTCCTACCCATCCGGTAGCAACACACACAGTCTCGCGACCTCAGTCAGGTCCAGAATCTCCTACCTACACGGCAGCGACACACACAGTCTCGTGACCTCAGTCAGGTCCAGAATCTCCTACCCATCCGGTAGCAACACACACAGTCTCGCGACCTCAGTCAGGTCCAGAATCTCCTACCCATCCGGTAGCTACATACAGTCTCGCGACCTCAGTCAGGTCCAGAATCTCCTACCTACACGGCAGCGACACACACAGTCTCGCGACCTCAGTCAGGTCCAGAATCTCCTACCCATCCGGTAGCAACACACACAGTCTCGCGACCTCAGTCAGGTCCAGAATCTCCTACCTACACGGCAGCCTTAGCACGAGCTCATCCTATTATTACTGTGGTACACAACAGGGGAATCGGGATTACCATATATCAGATCACACAAAGACTATTAGTTGAGCACAACCTGTTCTCTAGTTCGAGGGGCTTGTTTTCCCCCTCATCCAGTTACCACTTACCTGACCAGGATTAACCTCTGTTCATTTTAAGGCAACTCTGACTAAAGAATAGGCTATCCTCCTATACAAAAGTACACAACACATGCTAACGTACAACAAGCTAAGTACTTTATTTAAATGCCACATGCACATTCGCAGAATACATTATATATATAGACAACCTGCAAGGAAAGTGAAAGGTTAAGTTGTATACTCTAATAGTAAAGGGTTAACATCACCTGATTATATTCAGCCTGTACTCAAAGGTCATCTAGGTTCCCTTCCCGTCTGCGCCTTGGCTTCGCCTGGAAGTCACACCTCTGTAGTCACAGATCTACTCCCTTCTCTTTTTCTCCTAATCACTGGAACCTCCTCCTCATCAGCTGCTCTCTCCTCTTTAGATTCAGGTTCGTCATCTGTCTTCCCTGGAATAAGTAGTAGCTTTACTGCTAACGGCCAGATGCCGCCTATGGTCTAGAAGCAAGTGCAAGTGTCTGCCTCAGACTTTCACTAATATAGATGTGCATTCTCTCATGGAAATTTCCAGCTCGAAACCTGCCGCCCACCAAATTCCTGTACCTCCCCGTGCCAAGGACACGTTCCCAGCCGGCCGGCCTGTTGTAGTGTCTTCGGCATGAAGGAGAATACAATCCTTCGATAAGGGCCGGCCTGAACCGGTTCTCTCCAAGCGAATAACACCTCCTAACTAAAACACTGCCTATGACCTAGAAACTTTCCAAGCTGCCAGAGCAGGAGGAAAGATGGAGTCTCTCCCGTTTAAGGCCTACCAGGCCTGAATGCAGCACAGCTCCATTAAATACCCTTACTACAGAACATATTACCCCTAATGCTAACGAATCTATCCCCTAGGATATATATATGCAAACCCTGATCTATGGGGAAGAACACAGGATCATGTTGAAGTGCCTAATAAATAGGCTCTATACACTACTCTAACCCTTAGACTTGAATGGAAAGAGACTGAAGTCACATTAGGCCTCCCTTAACACGGGAAGGCCGGGAAAATCGAGCAGTACATTCCACCCTTGACTTCAGTCTATTATACATTCAATAAACATGACTAACATCGGTGGAGGAATAATATCTCTCCCGTTTAAGGCCTACCAGGCCTGAATTCAACACAGCTCTATGAAATACCCTCACTATAGGGCAAGTTATCCTCAAGGCTACCGAATCTATCCCCTAGGATATGTATACAAACCCTGATCTATGGGGAAGGACACAGGATCATGTCGAAGTGAATAATATCTCTCCCGTTTAAGGCCTACCAGGCCTGAATTCAACACAGCTCTATGAAATACCCTCACTATAGGGCAGGTTATCCTCAAGGCTACCGAATCTATCCCCTAGGATATGTATACAAACCCTGATCTATGGGTAGGAGCACGGGATTGTCACAAGTGTCTAATAGATAGGCCCTATTCACTAATCCAGTCCTTAGACTTGGATGGAAAGAGACTGAAGTCATATGGATCGCTCTACAACACCGGAAGGCCGGGAAAATCGAGCAGTACATTCTGCTATAGAACACAGCACGTATCCTGTAGGTCAAAGGGTTGAACCTGAATAAAACAGCTTAGTGTGAACGTGATGTTGTGTATTAGACACAACTATATCTTGTGTGCTAGTGGCAATTAAAAGCAGTTAGTGAGAGAAAAAGAACAAAGAGAAAAACGAGAAGAACGAGAAAATCAAGAGAGTCTTTGCATTGGGTGTTCCGCTGTTAAGCGTTTTGTAGTCATGTTGTGATGGGTTTAGAAGGTTCTATAGAATGCCTTTATCCACAGCTTTGAAGATGGAGCACTTCGACAGAAGTATGTGATGTTGAAAGAGGAAGCTCACATGAGTGTAACAGGAAAAGGTGGGAAGTATAGGGGACTGAAAGCAAGAACTTATGGAAGGTAAACAGTGATCTGAGTGTCCGCTTCATGCATAAAGCAAGCTCTTGTGTGAGTGTGTAGGTCAGTGTGTCAATGATGGTGTGACTGAGTGAGCACGTGAGTGCGTGAGGATATGCAAGCTCGTGCATGAGTGAGAATATGTGAAAGTAATTGAGTATTTGACTGAACAAGTGTATGCATATGTCAATGAGAGTGTCACGGACACAAGGTCCTAAATAAGTGAGTGCTTGAGTGACAGGGGCATGGCTTCAGGGGGTTGTTTAGGGTGTGACACCCCTCAAATAAATGCATTATTGGCTTGATAGTTGGGTCTGGGGCCCTTGAGTCAATTCTGTTATCGCTGTCTTTTTTCTCGTTATGAGCCAAGAATGAACGACAAAACAGTGACCGTTGATATGAGGAGAGAGAGAGATACAGAGATGCCCATCTGGTGGCTGAATTTCAAAATGTGAAACCAATTAACCTGGAAGCAATGCTGGCTTCCCTATTCGTCCAAATGGTGTGATGCTAGGCAAATATTTTAATTCACAGAGCTGCCTTTGGGGTGCACTTTGAAATACTTGCGTTCAGATTGTAAACTGTACAGGCCCCTCATACTTGATTTAGTGGATGTAATGTTGCTCCATCTTTATAAGAATCTGGGCCAGGTTTAGTGTTTACATGACTATAGACCTGCCTCTCAGTTCACTGATGGCATTGTCCTTGGGGAGGGGCGGGGGTGCAAGCCATGAATGTTTACTTTTAATAAACCTCCGTCTATGCAGTGATATAATCTGATGTAAAGTGAAATGCTTACGTATGCTAAAGAAAGGCTCTTTGTTGAATTTTGAAGAGATTTTATCATACTTTTACATTATGTTTGTTGCACTGTATACATGCCAAATGTTTCCATGGCTCAGTTCATACATGGACTCTTAGAGTCAATCCAGACCTTTGGCTTGCCTCTGGCTTGACTCGCCCTATTAATTTGCCTGCGCGTCCTCGTCTATTAGTACATGGGGCCATCAGTCACTTGGTGAAATAATTTGTAAATGGAAAGACTAGAAACATGAAGCCCTACCAGCATGCACCAATTTGACAACTTTACCATCAAGGCTTCTTGTTGTAGAGGCGAGGAAGAGTGCGTGCTGTGAAAATACATTTAAGAGAATTGATCCCAGGGCAGAAATACAAGGCTGTCGTGTTGTAGGTGGCGTTAGTCATGAGTCCAAAGGAGAACTGCCATGCCCAGGTGAGACGGGTAGGGGAGTAGCTTCAGCAAGGGTGTTTGGGGTGTGACACCCCTCAAAGGCATTCTTGGTTTTGTAGTTGGGTTCTGCGGGCTCTGAGTCAGGTATATTATGTCTGTTTTTTTTCATTTTATCTCATTTCACTAAGGGGTTTTAACCAGTTTTGTTTTTGCGCCAGAATCTTAAATATATGCACTGACTGGTTAACTAAAAAAGTTGTAAATTTGTACCTACAGAAGTAATCCTTGAATGGGTACAAATTACTACTTTTGGAATCCACAAACATTGACAGTACTAGGTTTAGAATGCCGTGCCATTACCAAGTTCCCCGGCTTATTACTGGCAATCAAACACCCAAAAGTTGATGTGATGAATGCATGCAAATAGTCCAGCCAGTGACAATTGCTCAGGGTAGCATTCCACCCCACTGTTTTTCGCTCAATGTGCCACTCTAATCAGAGGCCAGCCTACTGCAACCTTGTACTGACCCTGTTCCTCATTGAAACAGCCAATCCTGAACCTTGTTAATTTCACCCCTCCATCCTGCACCCCACTGCCTGTTCAGTTCGGAAATTTGAGATTCAAACCCCCAAATCTCACGAAGGAAGCCTTGCCCCAGTTGAATAAGTGTATAACTGAAGAGGTGAGTGAGTGCATGAATGAGCAAGACAGGAAGTGAGTGCATAAGTGAGTGATATCTTAGTTTGTGCTTACTCTTTCCAAAACCTCTTGCGCCGCCAATGCGTCACTTTTAATATGGGGAAAAAGTGGCGTACCAGAGGCGCAAAGGGCTTGTAAATAAGCCCCTAAAAATCTATGCTCTCAAATGCATTAATTTGGGTTTTTTAAATGAGATTAGTTGAAGCGCCAGCTTTGACTGAAGCATGCAACGCGCCTCTCAAACGCCTCCAAAAAGAAGGTTTACTATATCATTTATGAACTATTTGGACATTTTTCAGCTGAAAGAGCGAGGTTTTGTTTGCCTGCTGACAGTAAAAATGATGGCTCTTTCCGGAGGTATCAAGTTAAAGAAGCATTCCAAACTAAGGTATGTATTGTTTATCATTTTAAGGCATGGGTCCATTTCAGTTTAGCAGAGGTACTTTACCAATGTGCTTCCCATGCTGTCGTTTTGTCACAGGTGGTGACCACAGCTGTTTCAAATGCAGTGTCCCAGGCTGCTATCTCATCAAAATGTCTTTGAGAGGAAAATCACAAACACTGCCCGGCTGATCTGTGTTCTTTTTGATTGTGTTGTGAGGCCAAATGAGTATTACACAAACCCAGTGCAAATTAATGCTGGATTACAAGTCATCAGCTTTAAAATATAATTCATTAGTACTGCTGATATTTTAAAATCTCATACACAGCATCTTGTGCATGTGCAGTAAGAAATGTGGAAAGAGAGGTAGGACTTCTCGCCCATGGCAGCCCAATAGTGAAGCACTATGCTCTGCCATGGCGGACATAATCTGGGGTGTGTGCGTGTTGAGTGTAAATTAAGAAATGTTCACTAATTTATTAATTTTTATGGAAATACAAAAACTGTGGAAACTTCAAATAGAACATTTCTGTAGTTCGAGCTCCCGAGTTGGTGGCTGGTGTGTTCCATCATTGTGAAATCAGAGGCATGTTCAACTATTATTTCTAACAAAAGAGCAGGGTATATGTTATCAGTGGCTCTCTTTAAAAATGAAAAAGTGTGGCAAGTATTTGGTGACCATAGTTACAAGAAGCGTGGAACATTGTACTGTTGTGAATGCTCGTGCAACAGGGTACAAAGATGCAATGAATGAACCAAGAGGCCGATCAGTTGTTATGTGTACCATATTTGCGGCCTAGTGCGTTATTATAGCAGAAGCAACATTACTATCTATTAAAGCATATACAAAGGAGGTTTGCTGAAACACACATCCTGAACTGATGTATCTCAAGGTGCTTTCAAATGTGATGATGTCAAATAAAGTAATTGCCTGGAATCACACAAGTTGGTCAGGCAGAGAAGCTGGGTTTAATACCAGGATTTCTAGGTGTGCAAATGAGCCCCGCGATGGGCATCTTTCTCTGTCCCTATTTACATGAAATGTTAGTGCTTTGTCTTTGAGGAGTTACATCAACATCAGTGCGCTGTTAAACACATACAGGTATTGCATGTAAATTAAGTTGCAACAAAAAGACTTTCCAGGACACTATCAAGGTAAGAGGGCGGCTGGAAGAAACCGCATGAAGGCTCGGCTTGTTGTTGGCTTGCGGTTCCAAAAGGGCCTCGAGCCGAGCTAGAGCCAAGAATCTGAGTGGAGCCTGGCTTGCAGTGGCTCGCCCACCTCTAAAACCTATGTAGCTAAATCACGTAGTAGGAATAGAAAGAGTAGCTCAGTAGAAGGTGTGTGCTGACAATGTGAACACCTTATAACAGTATATCTCAGCAGTGTACTCTCGGTGCGCGCCCATGGTGTATACGGATCACCAGTGCACACGGCTCTATGGTAATCTAATAGCATTTATATAGCGCTTCATACCTCTGATAAGGCGCCTACACATATATTTGCCGACAGGTAGCACAACAATCCATTGGGGGCTTTGAGGGAAGAGTTTGAGCCGGTCTCGTGGCCTACTTGAGAAGAGTTTTGTGGGTGGAAACAAAGTCTAGCTCAGCTGTGCACCCCATGACGTTTGCAAGGGTGCAAATAAAGTATAGCTCGGCTTATTTATTATTATAAACGATATATTCATAAATGCCAAATGGACTATGGTTTTTGTCGCACCTGCAGCCAGATCTGGCTTCCTGTGACTTGTATTATAAGAAGGTGTAAGGATCGGGTAGCGCGCGCCTGCATGGCCTACAAGCCCCAGAATGCTCAGGGACTGAAAAGGGGAGGAGTCGCGCAGTCATAAGGAGCGACGTTCGCACGGAACGTTGTGCGTAATTCCGGCGTGAGAGTTCGTTCCGGATTTCGGTGGAGAGGAGAGTTCGTCGGTGTTTCTTCGAGGCGTGGAGAGACTACGCTGGTTCCAGTCTCTGCCGCTTTTCAGGTGCACGTCCTGGGGTCGGTCCACGTTCCTGTGTCGGACGACGTCAGGGCTCTAGAGTTCCAGGAGACTTCCGAGGGGACCTAACAGATAAGTGTGGTCCTCGCTTGAGGCGGGGAGCGTCTCGCTATTTTCTTTGTTGTTTCTGGAGAATCCCGGTGGCCCGTTGGTCCCATGGTGTGTAGTTGAACTGTACATACAGCCAAGCCTGGTCCGAGACATTACTCCAGGAAGAGTGTGGGCTACGCTTTCTTTCGTATATTGGGGAAGTGCATTCCGCACACGGTGACGTAACCGTGTTCTAAAAGACTTTGGGTGGAATCCATAATTCAAGGAATTAGAGTTTTCTATGAACCGTTCCAAGATACGCTGTGTGAGGCCAATGAACACAGCAACCCGTTTTTCCTAAGTTCTTTCAGGCAGCTCTGTTTCTACCAGTACACACATAATAAGGGGCTCTGGTCTTTCCCTTCATAATAGCCATGCCATGAATAAATGAGTGTGAGGAAGAGGGGTGTGTGCGTGGTTGTATATATATATGTATATCTGAAAGAAAATACAGGTGAGGGTGATTACTTTATTAAGGAGGTGAAGGAGGCTTATTCCTGAAGGGGAGTTTGTTTTGTAGTAAGAAAATGCAAGAGTAGTGCCATTAGTGAGAATTTACGAGAGTAGTCTATATGACTTTGTTTTGCTAATGTTTGTAGGTATATGTGTGTATTGCTTTACAGGTTCTACTCCCTGCTGTCCCCTTCCTTCCCTTCCCTCGCTTGATCACCCTAACCTTCCGTGCCATTAGTGCAGGAGTTGGGGGTGTCGAGAGGTGGAACCCTTATTGCATCGCCAGAATCCTGAGGAGAGTTGATCTGGGGAACGGAAACTTGACAGAATTACGCACCCAAGTATTAAATCTCCTCCCGGTTCTGGTTTGGGGTACAATAGGGAACTAGTATGGATGATGTTTTACAAGCACTAGCGGCTGTTCAACAGGAATTGGTGGCGTCTAGGACAGAAACAGCGGCCTTACGGGAAAAAGTAGACCGGTTGTCACGAAACCCTTTTGATGCTAGCGCTGGCCCTACTCCCATTCAGGTCACTGTGCCCCCACCCATTCCGTTAGCAAATCCCGAAAGGTACACTGGGGATCCCCAAAAGATACAGGTATTTTTGACTCAAATCCTGATGCATTTTTCTTGTAGGCCGTCCTCGTTCCCGACTAACCACTCCAGAGTGGCATTCGCCATTTCTTATTTAGCGGGCGACGCAGCAAATTGGGCGGTTCCGCTAGTACGACATAATGACCATGTGTTGTATGATTGGGACGAGTTTAGAGCAGCCCTGGAGGGGGTATTTGACCGACGCACTACGTCATTCAGCGCAGACAAAGAGCTTTTGACCTTAAAGCAAGGAAAGACTGAATTAGTGACGTATCTGACCACCTTCAATAGGTTGGTGGCGGAAGCAGCATGGCCCGAAGAAAAGAGGATGTCACTTTTCTACCAAGGGTTATGTGACGAGCTTAAAGATGTCATAGCCCGAATAGATCCTCAACCTAAGACGTGCAACGATTTGGTCAGTTTAGCCTTGCGGTTGGATGGACGCCTAGCAGACAGAGGTGGTGAGAGGTTTAGAGGTGATAGAGCCAGAAATGAAGCCACCAGCAACACGGTGGTATCAGAGCCCATGGAGGTGGGAGCCATTCGGGCTCCACTATCTAGAGTGGAAAGGGAGAGCAGAAGGACTCAGGGGCTTTGCATGTATTGCGGAAAGAAGGGGCATTATGTCCGGGAATGCCCCTCTCGACCCAAGCGACTGGGGGGGAATAACCGGAATAGAAAGACAATAGCCACAGTCCAGAGTCCGGATCCGCATGAAGGATCGCAAGAAAAAACAGAGGCGACAGGAGAGCCGCTTTGGAGGATCCCTTCGCTTGCCACTACCCATCAGGGTGACACAGAAAAACATATAGAGATGGTTATGTGGTTAGAGAACGACCACCAGTCTCATCAGATTAAGGCCATGTTGGATTCTGGAGCTACAGGAAACTTTATACACAGTGGGTTGGTAGCTCAACTGGAACTCAGGAAGGTGTCTCGCAATATCCCAGAGGAAGTGCTGGCGGTAGATGGAAAACCACTCACCTCCGGTCTCCTCATCGAACAAACAGAACAACTCAGGTTGATTACCAGAGTAGGAGACGGAAGACACATAGAATCAGTGGCATTGAACATCATAGAAGCTCCTCAGTATGAGGTGATTCTAGGAATGCCCTGGTTTCGTTTACACAACCCGACCATAGACTGGAGAAAGAGACAGGTCCGGTTCTTATCGGAGGAGTGTCAGGAGCATTTGGTTCCGGGATGGGGGTTGGGTGCGTCCGCCTTGGCTTGCCCGTTCGTAGCAGCCACTGCCGCGGAGAAAGAGGTATGCCTTCCTCCTGAATATTCTTGTTTTGCCAAGGTGTTCAGCAAGACGCAGGCAGAGTCGCTACCACCCCACAGGCCATATGACTGTCAAATAGACTTAGTGGAAGGAGCCACCATTCCGGTGTGTAGAGTCTATGCTCTCTCTGAGCCTGAGACCAAATACCTCAGGGCTTATCTGGATCACTTCTTGGAGATAGGGTTTATTCGTCCTTCCAGATCTCCTGCAGCATCTCCTTTGTTTTTTATATCTAAGGCCAATGGGGAGTTGAGAGCGTGTTGTGACTACCGCATGCTGAACAAGAACACCGTTCGCAATAGGTATCCACTGCCTCTCATTCCAGTTTTATTGGATCAAGTGCGCGAGGCCAAGATATACACAAGGTTAGATCTTAGAGGCGCATATCACTTGGTGCGCGTACGCGAAGGGGATGAATGGAAGACGGCGTTCAAGACCCGCTATGGTCTTTTTGAGTATTTGGTAATGCCGTTTGGGTTATGCAATGCCCCCGCGGCATTCCAGTACTTCTTAAATGATGTGCTAAAGGAATATGTGGATAAGACAGTTGTGGTCTACATAGACGATATATTGATATTTTCGGATTCGGTGAGAAGTCACACAGAACATGTGAATCAAGTATTACGAGTTTTGAGAGAGCAGCGCTTATTCTGCAAACTGAGCAAGTGTGAGTTTGGTGTGACAGAAGTGGAATTCTTGGGGGTGATACTTCGCCCGGAGGGTTTGAGTATGTCAGAACGAAAGATTCAAGCGGTGCAAGATTGGCCGGTTCCAAGCAACGTTAGGGAAACGCAGTGCTTTCTTGGTTTCGCTAATTATTACAGACGCTTCATACATGGGTTCTCGCAACAGGCCCTTCCGATCACCCGGCTCCTCAGAAAGGGTGTGCCGTTTGAATGGACTCCTGCAGCAGGCAAGGCTTTTGAGGTCCTAAAAACGGCGTTTACTTCAGCCCCCGTGTTACGCCATCCTAAGTTGGATACTCCTTTCATAGTGGAGGCTGATGCCTCAGACGAAGCAGTCGGGGCAATATTGTCACAAAGGGACAAGGACACAGGACAGCTGCATCCTGTGGCCTATCTCTCCAGGAAACTTCTCCCAGCAGAAAGAAATTACAACATAGCGGAAAAGGAGTTACTATCTATAAAGAAGGCTTTCCAGGAGTGGCGTCCTTACTTATGGGGGGCTCGGTTTCCGATCACTGTGTATTCCGATCATCGAAATTTGCAGTACCTAAGAACCGCCAGACGTCTATCCCCCAGACAAATGAGATGGATGCTTTTCTTCGAAGAGTATAACTTCTTTATTACCTTCAGACCGGGAGCGGACAATAGGAAGGCGGATTCCCTGTCCAGGATGCTAATCACCGGAGAGGAAGACGAAGTATCAGAGACGGCGATCATTCCGTCCTCCAAGGTGGTCTGTGGGATACAGGCTGAGAAATATCTGGATACCATAAGAGATCACAAGAGTACGGAAAACTGGAATAGGTGGGCTGATCGTGATACTGAACGGTCTATACGCCAGGGGCTTCCTTTCCTGGATCAAAGATTGTATCTACCTACAAAGGCTTTGAGGAAAAAGGCTTTTGTGTGGTGTCATGAGTCTCCAGTAGCCGGGCATCCCGGCATACACAAAACCACCCTTTTGGTACAACGTTATTTTTGGTGGGCCTCGCTGGTACCTGACGTTAGGAAATGGGTGATGTCCTGTGAGAACTGTGCCCGAGGTAAATCAGATACATCTAAACCCAGGGGCAAGTTAGTTCCCATGCCCACACCTCAGGCACCGTGGCAAACCATCAGTCTGGATTTCATTACCGGACTTCCGGTGGATCAGGGGTATGCAGCGGTTCTGGTGGTGGTGGACAGTCTGACCAAGATGGGACATTTCATTCCATGTAAAAATCTGCCTACAGCAAGCCAAACAGCGCAACTATTGTTGCAACATGTGGTACGGTTACATGGAGTGCCAAGAGTTATAGTGTCAGACAGAGGCCCCCAATTCATAGCCAGCTTTTGGAAAGGGTGGTGTCGAGCTCTCCACATTGAATCTGCAGTGTCCACCAGCTTCCATCCGCAGACGGATGGACAAACAGAGCGTTTGAACCAAACGTTGAAGAAATATTTAAGATGTTACGCGGAGGAGGCAAGTGAATCTTGGGTTGCCCTGTTATGGATGGCCGAATTGGCCTATAACAACGCGACGCACAGTTCCATAGGTGTTTCTCCTTTTTTGGCCAATTTTGGTTTCAGTGCCAGGATCTTGCCAATAGCTATGCCACAAGTATCGAGCACTCAACCCTCGGTCCAGGCGCACATGCAAGCGCTCCGTAAGGGTCACGCTGCAGTAAGGAATCATCTGCTCAAGTCCAAGTTGACATACAAGCAATGGGCAGACAGGCACCGCGCAGAGGGCCCACAGTACCGAGAAGGGGACAAGGTGTGGTTGTCCACCAAGAATATACGCTTCAAACTGCGTAGCGTGTTCCATCCCAGATTTATTGGCCCTTATCAGGTGGTAAAGAAGATCAATCCAGTGGCGTACAAATTGCGACTTCCGGGCTCTCTTCGGATCCACCCGGTCTTTCATTGTAGTCTTTTGAAGCCAGCGGTGGGTGGACAGAAGAGGCGGCCACCAGAGATGGATAAGGAGATGGGACAGGAGTATGAAGTGCGTCGCATTGTGGACTCCAAGTATCGGAGGGGTCGGTTGTGGTACCTAATCTCCTGGAAGGGGTACACAGCAGAAGAGGATTCCTGGGAACCCAGCGACAACGTGCACGCCCCGGCCCGAATTCGGGCCTTTCATAGTAGACATCCGGACAAGCCTGGGTCTAGGAGGCGCGTGGGAGGGGGACCTACTGTAAGGATCGGGTAGCGCGCGCCTGCATGGCCTACAAGCCCCAGAATGCTCAGGGACTGAAAAGGGGAGGAGTCGCGCAGTCATAAGGAGCGACGTTCGCACGGAACGTTGTGCGTAATTCCGGCGTGAGAGTTCGTTCCGGATTTCGGTGGAGAGGAGAGTTCGTCGGTGTTTCTTCGAGGCGTGGAGAGACTACGCTGGTTCCAGTCTCTGCCGCTTTTCAGGTGCACGTCCTGGGGTCGGTCCACGTTCCTGTGTCGGACGACGTCAGGGCTCTAGAGTTCCAGGAGACTTCCGAGGGGACCTAACAGATAAGTGTGGTCCTCGCTTGAGGCGGGGAGCGTCTCGCTATTTTCTTTGTTGTTTCTGGAGAATCCCGGTGGCCCGTTGGTCCCATGGTGTGTAGTTGAACTGTACATACAGCCAAGCCTGGTCCGAGACATTACTCCAGGAAGAGTGTGGGCTACGCTTTCTTTCGTATATTGGGGAAGTGCATTCCGCACGCGGTGACGTAACCGTGTTCTAAAAGACTTTGGGTGGAATCCATAATTCAAGGAATTAGAGTTTTCTATGAACCGTTCCAAGATACGCTGTGTGAGGCCAATGAACACAGCAACCCGTTTTTCCTAAGTTCTTTCAGGCAGCTCTGTTTCTACCAGTACACACATAATAAGGGGCTCTGGTCTTTCCCTTCATAATAGCCATGCCATGAATAAATGAGTGTGAGGAAGAGGGGTGTGTGCGTGGTTGTATATATATATGTATATCTGAAAGAAAATACAGGTGAGGGTGATTACTTTATTAAGGAGGTGAAGGAGGCTTATTCCTGGAGGGGAGTTTGTTTTGTAGTAAGAAAATGCAAGAGTAGTGCCATTAGTGAGAATTTACGAGAGTAGTCTATATGACTTTGTTTTGCTAATGTTTGTAGGTATATGTGTTTATTGCTTTACAGGTTCTACTCCCTGCTGTCCCCTTCCTTCCCTTCCCTCGCTTGATCACCCTAACCTTCCGTGCCATTAGTGCAGGAGTTGGGGGTGTCGAGAGGTGGAACCCTTATTGCATCGCCAGAATCCTGAGGAGAGTTGATCTGGGGAACGGAATCTTGACAGAAGGGGCTTAAAAATCCCAGTCTGCAAAGTGACGATGTCGGTTTAAAAGGTAAAACCTGACCGGAGAAATCACACGCAGGGGCTCTGTGGGCCCCAGGGGGCACACACACACTGTATATGACAAATATTCACCCCAGGGCTGCATAATCTGCAGATCAGCACTGCGAACATCTCCACCCCCCCCCCTACCCCCCGCCTCTAAAAACGTCCTGCGTCAATTTTAGGATCTAAAACCACACCGATGGGAAGATGAAAATACATGTCTCACTGGGGACACTGTCGGCCAACTATTTGTTGAATAAAAAAACTTACAGTATCAGTCATTAAATAAATACTCAATTTATATTCTTACGTTATATCTCGTCTATGAAAGTGTCACAAAAACATACACAAATATTTTGCAACTTGTAGCTTCTCTTTTCCTGTCAAAATAGGGACGACCGGATAATTAAATTAGAAGGCTCTTATGTAGTTTAGTCATTTAGGGATAATTAATTGCTGATGAATATCGAAAAAGTGGAGCAAAATATGGAACGCTTCACGAATTTGCGTGTCATCCTTGCGCAGGGGCCATGCTAATCTTCTCTGTATCGTTCCAATTTTAGTATATGTGCTGCCGAAGCGAGCACAGATCATTGGTATTATACAGCGGTATATAGAGTCTAATTTTCAAAAGATTTCTCAGTAATGGTGGCCATTTTATACTATACACTATGTGTATTACACTTGTGGCAGCTTCCTATCAACATTAATAACGCCTTCTTCTTAAAAAAACACATTTGGACGTGGGAAAAAACCTGCATTACATCAATTGCATCAAAGGTGCACTATGGGTATGCAAATTCTAATAAATTACGTCACTGCCCAGGCTGGTTGTACTTTGCAGCTGGCAAAACACGTGGGACTGCAAGACCTTTAGAAAGAACTATAAAGGAGGGGAACTTTAGTGTAATTAGAAACTGAAACTTCTAATTCCCTCAAGAGCAATGTTAATTTGGCATATCTAAGCTACAACTATTTGGAAAATACAATGTGCGTGAAACGCTACCAAGGGTGTCTCGTGACGGAGAGAGGACACCGAGGGCTCCCAGGACACCTGCTTCCGGCACGAAACAACTCGAGAGCTCGTCACGTCCTACCTCTGACGGGATCCAGAAAAATAATCTGCTTTAAAAATCCAGGCCTGCCAAGTGCTGCTGGGGAAACATCCAAAAGCGACGAGGGATTATATGTTACATGACGCTTGAAAAACTAGCTTTTGCCTCCTCAAATTCTGTTTTAATCGTAATTCTGCTAACCTTTTTGTATGAAGGGTTTTCATCTATCTTTACATAAGCAGGTGGGTTTTAATGTGACTCAGTCACAATTTGTTTGAGGAAATTGTAATGTGTGTTTATAATAAAGGCCCTGTATACGTCTAACTTGTTGCACATTTACAACACATGATTCTGTAGCACGCAACCCATATTTTGTCATGTATGTATTCTTTTGCAAATTAAATACAGGTAAATCACAGCTCCAGATGCCTTCCTAATAAATATAGGTGTGATAGTTTGAGTAACACACACAGGCCCAGATTTATCATTCTTTCACACAGTGCAGTGCAGTGCAGCACTCTCCTTACTGCGATGAACTGTGTGAAATGGCAGGAATGCATCGTATTTACCATTATACGGCACACTCCTGTCCTTTCCTTGCGCTGGGGTGCTTTTGCCTGCCTACCGCCAACTCAGGCACCTTTGCGTCATGGTGCAAGGGTGCCTGCGTCGCAGGCAGAATTGTTTTTGTGCAGGAAGGTACACCTTCCTGCACGAAACCAATCCTCAGAGGCACGCTACTAGCAGTGGCATTGAAATGCTGGAGGCGCTGCATGGTGAAGATAACAGAAATGGCTCTCTATGCCCTGGCACTACCACTGGTGGGTCTCCCGCATGGTCACGCTCTCGCCTTTTTTCACAGTTGGGCAATTGTCATCCTGGATGGATGCTGGGCTGGTGATGGTGTGAGATTGCTACCAACAGGGCGTTCTGCACCTGTTGGAAGATCTAGTGACCAAATACAACTTACCTCGAGGCCAAATCCTCACATATGAGTTATTGATTCAAACCTTCAGAGACCTGTGGGCTGGAGGGCATGAAGAACCAACGACTTATGCAGTGCAGCAGCTGTTCATGTCCTTGGGTACTGCAAGACACTTGTTGACATGGTTTTATCACTCATTATCTGAGATGGTCTGAAAACCCTTGTCAGCACTATTACGGATGTGAGGAGGAATACTGGAACGGGACTTTACGGACCTGGAGTGGCACAGGATATTGGCATACCCTAAGAAGGTCGCCAGGAATATGAGGCTGAAATATACACAATTTAATTATGCCCATATGTCACCCTATACCTCTCTCAATATATCCTCTACCTCCACTCTGACTCATCCCAAACCCCATTCTACTACTAGGATCACCCCAAAAAACCTTTCTAGACTCATCTCTCCTCTACCCCTCCTTGCATCATCTCAAACCTCTTTTACTATTCAGGTCTCCCAAACGAGCATCTCTAAACCCTTCCCTCTGACTCTTACCACCTCCCCTCTACTCATCCTAAACCCCCTCCTGCTGTTATGATCTCCAAATGAACTCTTTCTAGACCCTTCCCTCTTCTATCCCTCCACTTTCCTTTTCAATCCAACTAATAGACTCACATGTCCACCGCTCAAATTAATTTCATATTTCCTTATACTAATTTACCACTAATACTGTTTGGGTTCTGGAGTAGTGTGCTACTCGCCGAAAAGCACTTTGACATCTCATCAGGGGAACCAAGCGCTATATAAATGCAAACCCTTTCCTCTTCTATCCCTCCACTATCCTTTTTCAATCCAAATATCCAGCGGTGGCCGCCATAAACAAAGGGTGGCAGGGCGCGTGGGGTCATGCAGGGGCTTTGGGGGTGGAAGAAGGAGGTTAGTAATACAATATTTATTTTAAAAAATGTATCATTAGCTGCCGGCTGCCTCCAGTCGCGTCGAGCTGCCTCTCCTCTTTCTGTCTGGTCCCAGCTGCCCCTGGAACAGACTCCCATCCAATCCTCGTGGTGCAGAGCAGCGCAGGGATTGGCCTGAGCGGACAGGACAGACGCTCCGCTCAGGACAAGGAGACTGTGGGTTTTCTCCAGCCCAGCTGGGGAAAACCTAAGTGTGCATGTGTGTTTAGGTTGGCCTGAGACGGCCGGCCAAACACACATGAGCACTTAGGGAGTGGAGTGTACGTAGCACTCCTCCTCCCCCTCCCATGCCTCGGTCCCGCCTCTCCCTACAGCGATGTATCAAAGACGGGAAATGCAAAATAAAACGATGCAAGAACATCGTTCTATTTTTCATTTGCTGGTTCTGAGCCAGGCAGTGGGGCGACGCTCCTCCGCCGTTGCGGAGGAGCCGCCACTGCAAATAACAGACCCACGTGTCCACCACTCAAATTGATTTTCATATTTCCGTATACTGATTCCCAAATAATCCTTTTTGGATTCCGGAGTAGCGTGCTACACACCGAAAAGCGCTTTGACACCTCTTAGAAGTAGTAAACTCTATATAAATGCAATTACAATTACAATTTCTTTCTTTGCAGAATGCTGCAAGTGTAGAAAGAGGAAAAAACTAGGAGAAATAAAGATATTTCTGCTTGTTATGCCTCCCTCGGGGAGACCTAGTATCTTGACGCATTCCCAGGTCTACCACTAATGGTAAATCTGGGAAGGCACTATAATACATGGGTGGATGCGTGGGAACAGCCACGCTCCACCCATCGAATGCCTCACCGAGCAAAGTAAAGCAAGGCAGCTATTTGCACTGCTTTGCGCTACTTCAAATTTATCATGCTATGCAGGGCCACACATGGTGGCCTGGGGTGGCTTTATAAATCTGATTTTAGTGTTGCGCCACCCTAGCCCCCCCACGAGGCGCTAGGGCGGCGCAACACTATAATTCTGGCCCTCTGTTTTTGCACTTGATACCAAATGAATGCCATGTGCTGCTGGGGAAACATCCAAAAGTGACAAAGGGACATGCAGGACACAGGGCCACGTGCAAACTACGTAAAAAGAATGTCCAGGACTGCAATGTGATGCACAGTCCCAACCTAGAGCTGCAACCTCTCAGGAAAATATACAGGCCATTTACGTACGCTTTGTGATTCCAGAACAGGTGAGTGGTGGCAGGGGAAAAACAATTTATGTAACATTTTCAAAATTCTTGTTTTATATGACACTCATTCTAAAATGATTTAAAGAGCTCTCAAATACTATTTAGATGATTTTCTTGCGTGTTTGCTGTTCAAGATTAGGGGTGCCACCTGGCCAGTTTTCTACCGGTATACCTGGTATCTTAATGTCCGGCCGGTAGGAAATTTGTAAAATAACCTAACTCTGGCATTTTCCTCCACATCGGTACAAATATACAGCAGCAAATATGAGAAAGCACATGAAAATATGGTCTACTGCTGCGTTACTGAAAAGTGACATTTCAAATGATTTTATATAACATTCTATTTCAATATTACATGCAGCCTTTGCATACTCTTAAAACACAAACAAATGGCCGGTCTTTTTCTCCTGGCAAAGTGGCAACCTTATTCTAGGTTTATGTTTCAGAAGGGAAAAAAATACTTTTGCTTTTAACAATATTTTATCCGTCGTGCACGTAAAAATACAGTCCGATCAATCAATCAATCAATCAGGGACTTGTGAAGCGCACTACTCACCCGTGAGGGTCTCAAGGCGCTGGGGAGAGGGGGGTTCGTGCAGCTTTGCCTCATCCGAAGAGCCAGGTCTTGAGGCTCTTCCTAAATTCTAGCAGAGTGGGGATTCGTCTGATGCTGAGTGGGAGTTCGTTCCAGGTCTTGGCTGCGATGTAGCCGCCACTTCAAATAATAGACTCACATATCCACCGCTCAAATTGATTTTCATATTTCCGTATACTAATTCCCCAATAATCCTTTTTGGGTTCCGGAGTAGCGTGCTACGCGCCGTAAAGCACTTTGACGACGCTTAGGAGTAGTAAGCTCTATATAAATGCAATTACAATTACAATTTCTTTCTTTGCAGAATGCAGCAAGTGTAGAAAGAGGAAAAACTAGGAGAAATAAAGATATTTCTCCTTGTTATGCCTCCCTCGGGGAGACCTAGTATCTTGACGCATTCCCAGGTCTACCACTAATGGTAAATCTGGGAAGGCACTATAATACATGGGTGGATGCGTGGGAACACCCACGCTCCACCCATCGAACGCCTCCCCGGGCAGAGTAACGCAAGGCAGCTATTTGCACTGCCTTGTGTTACTTCAAATTTATCATGCTATGCAGGGCCACACATGGTGGCCTGGGGTGGCTTGATAAATCTGACTTTAGTTTTGCGCCACCCTAGCCCCCCCCCACCTTACGAGGCACTATGATAATTCTGGCCCTCTGTTTTTGCACTTCATACCGCATGAATATGATCCTTTTGGAAGGCAATGCCATCTTAAGATACTTGCTTTTTTGGGATATCGCATGTGGGGATTACCCAAATGGTTCCTAAAGTGTTGGAATTCATAACACTTTGGCACTTACTGCACAGTAAGTCTGTTAATTGTGAAATTTGTGAACAGAGAAAGTAGAATATACTTCTATGCTAGATTGTTTTACTTTTTGAGAAGTCACAAAGTTGGAAATAAATTACGATTGTGTATCTAAAAAAAGCCACGGTTTATCAGATATGTTAGTTCCTCTAAACATACTCATGTAGTTTATCCGTTGTCTAATCTAAGACTGGCACAGGGATCACTTGGCATTGTAGTAAATTAAAAGTGTTTCAGTTTATTATTATTATTTTTACTATGTAGTTTTTTTAATTTAAGTGCTCTGGTGAATTTCAAGATTTAGATGAAGGGAGCGACATCCATAGACTGTACAAAATCTTCAAAAGCTGTTATTTTCTCTTCCAAGATGTCTGTTCCGATTTTGCATCAAGTTTTTAAGTTTATTTTGCATATTTTGAAACCATATGGAAAATGATTATCCATGGTGAATCCTCTTTCCTTACATCCCAACAAAATCTGGGTTATCCATTCCACATTCCCACCTTGTAAACACAGTGTTTACAAACAGCTTTAAAATGTTTTTGAGTCTCACTTATTTCTAGGAGTTGAAAAACATTTTTACGAATGCCCTCACACCATTCCTTTTATCCCATGTGCCTGTTGGTTTGTAAATGTACTTAGGTGGCAAAATGTAACAAAACATTATTTGGAATTCTGATTCAGTATGACCCATTATTCATATGCAAGAAATTCAATGTCCGGTGAAGGATATATTTAAAAATAAGCATTGGCGAAGCCTTTTCGACCTTTTGGCTTTGTCAAAGGTGTTTACCCATGCTGTGCAGCAGCAGAAAAAATCTAAATGCGGCAGCTGTTGCCGGGCATTTCATTCTGTAGGCTGGCACACGCTTCTCAACAAATGCGTGCACCCAGGCATTGACGCGTGGGCTATTCACGTTTGTTTTATTTTTATTGATAGGGCATACTACCTGAGTCAGTAAACTAGTGCGTGGACTTGTACCCTTGCCACAGAGGGGCCCGCGACACCAAAAGCAGAAGACCTTTCCTGTGAGCTACAGATCCTAGTGCACCATGACAAGGGACAGAGTTGCATGGCATGCTTTGTTAACCCTGCTTTTTACTCTAATAACTGCACAGTCACACCAAGAAAACATACAAGTGCACTAACAAAATACATCATCTGACCTACGAATGTGCCTTTATCTCTCATCAGCACAACATCAACTAAGCAAGTATCAAGTGAACTAACCAGAACAGAAGCCACATCTGTAAAAGACAAAACAAAATATTGCACATATAGGTTACTAAACACAAGTGGAAAGAATCGACGAGATAACTCCAGTGTGTGTTGCAATCTGCCCCTATTGTAACCCTATCTACACATTAAAGTTTGGTGTAAATTGGTTGTTAACGTCAAATGTATATCCCTCCTAGAAGGTGCTTACCTGTGGAAGTGATATGTCAGTTTTAGCAAGAGGCGTGAATGTGGACTCACATGTGCATAACACAGCTCTGCGGACAATGCACCCACTACTGAGTTTGTATTTTTGGTGCGACCTGCAGGCTGGAGGTGACTGGGGGTATTCAGTGCTGCTCTCCAGTGCCACATACCAGATGTAAAAAGACATCAGCATGTCCGAGACACATTAAACACACAGTAGTTCAAACAGCCGTTAGCCACAGGCAGTAATTAAGAGCATGTGGGCCAGTGTTATTTATACACCTGCATTTATTGAAGGCGCAGATAAACAAGTAAGAAACACACGGGCACTAAGAGGCAGTTATAAAATGATAGGGGGTACACACTGGACACGAGGGGCATGCAATGCGCACGGCAAACAAGAGGTAAAAAAAATGATTAGACATGACAACCTCTGCAAACACCTGAAGCTTTCTCTAGCCACACATAAAAACTGGGACTCTTAATGTCTACTGAGATGTTTGAGGGCGGGAGTAGGAAGTTTAATAGCATGAGACACAAATATGCCAAAATGAAATATCTGAAAGCTAAAGCAGCCGTAGTCTGAACAGGAATCCCGAAAAGCACTCGGGTGTTAAGTGCGAATAATGAACGGCTCACCAGGAGGAAACAACGTGGGTATAATTTGAAAAAGGGACACATTTAATCACTATTTAAACTCACAAAGTCAAAATATAATGTGGAAAAAGTAGCACACCAGATTCAGAACTGCAGGGAGCAGAGAAGCAAACAGGTAGGGGCAGAAGGCAGAAAGTTGGATTCACAAGATGAATTATGGAAGGTGCGAAGTCAGCAGTGAAAACCAAACGTCACGGAGGCCACAGCTTACTGCAGCCCACAAGTTGAAGTGATTCAGGAAGGAGCATTCCTTTTAGGGGAGACATTGACAATGGCATGCTCGGAGATTAGAACGACCACACATTAACAGAGCCAGCTAGCAGACTGCATAGTGAACTGAGCGAGTTCATGACTAATCAACCAAAGCATAACAGTACTAAACAGAAATCAAAGAGGAAAAAACTCGTTTTGGGAACGGTTAAATAGACAAGCGAGCAACCATGCAGTAATGTGTACGAGCATACATTAGAAAGACGCCCACCAAGCTATGGAAATGCAGAGTTCAAAGAATGTCGATCAAAGAATGGCTGAAAGTGAAACCAAATAGTAGCACGCAGTGGAACAAGCCGGGACGTAAATAAGCCTGTCAAAACACTCAGCATAAACGCACTGGCTTTTATGTTGTTGTACATGCTGTTTTCGTTTTAAAACAAGCGCCGGCCTCTGATGAGGCTTTAGCACTAAAGTGGGTGCCTGTTTTGGCCCTGAGGGGGCTGTTGGGTGTGCGTTGCGCCGGGGGGACTGGTGAGTGTTATTGCGAGGGGAGCGTGCAGCTCCTGGTTGTATGGAGGGTTTTTATTCTAGTGCAGCCACGGGGAACAAACGGGACGTGCTGTGCAGCCGCGGTGCACACTGGAGAGCACAAGCGCTGTGCAGGCAAAGGACGGAACTGCCGGAAGGACAGGCTCGCGTCCAGCCTTCCCCTTTGTCCGTCCCTTGGAGCGTAGCTGATCCTGACCTGGTATCGGAGTCTATTGAGGGCTTCAGCGCGGGATCACCAGAGAGCGGCCGGGCCAGCAAGGACCTCCGCTGCATGCAGGGAGCAGGGGCAGCTTACAGGAGCGCGGTGACTTAACCTATGAGCAGACGTGTGACTGCGCATGCTTTCGGCACAGACACTTTACCATCTTGTGCGGCACTCCTCACCTGGGCAGACAATATTATATTTGAATGTTCTCTTCTGGCCATATGTTCTCTGCACTGCACATAATATAACAAGGCAAAGGCTGGGCCCCCGTAGTGGCACGAGCACCACCAGGAGTGCATGGAAAGGGGCGGGGCCACAAAGAAGTCACGGACTGCCGGAGGGAGGGGGAGAGCGGCTGCGAGCAGCACAGCTCACACACGCTCAGGAGGACTGTAATGCAACACGCCGGGCATGCAACAGCGGGGTGGGCTCCCGCTTCCCTCCTGCAGACAGGGGCAAACAAGGCAACGGCTGGGCCCTGTAGTGGCACCAGCACCACTGGGAGTGCATGGAAGGGGGCGGGGCCGCAAAGAAGTCACGGACTGTGGGAGGGAGGGGGAGAGACTGAAAGTAGTCTGTTCAGTAAAGGGGCTGATAGCCGTGGAAGGATACAAAGGATGACTGAGGAGGGACTAACAAGCCTCAAAACAATCGCATGGCAGCATTTAAGACAAAAGCAAATGGGCAGAGAGTGGGCAGAGCTTCCACAAAGCTTCCACACTACAGTGTATACTGCATGCCTCGCAAAGCGATGGCAGCACATTCGTGCTGCATAGCTAGGCGAGACCTAAAAACAGGCATGCAGAAATGCTTTTGAGGTAGCTCTTTTTGGGGCACCTTTTTGGTGGGTCCTTTGCTGTTGCTTGGCCCTCCCAAAAAAGTGCCCAAAATAATTGAGATGCCCATGAGGAATAGGGGGGGACGGCAGTGGAGCAGAGGGCGTGAGGATAAAATAAAAATTGGGTGGCAGAAGAAGGGGCATAAAGCAGCACGTGGCAGAGACCAACCAGAAGCACAAGCCGGGAGGAGAAACAAACGAGTGAGACAGGAAAAGAGCGACATTGGGGGCAGGAGAGAAGCACACAAGAAGAACCTAAAAATATACCTATTTACATGATGCCGTTCGGCTAATAAAGTACTAAGGAACCCCGAAAAACGGAAGGACTTACCAACTTTTGGGACCAATTTGCATCTTTCTTTCGGCTGGATTCGTTTTGACTTCTTTGTGGCCTATACTATTTGAGAATTGTTTTGTGTGGAAACAAAGTCTATCTCAGCTGTGCATGAGTATAACGTAACTTATTTAGTATAGTATATTGTATATTCATAAATGCCAAATATACTTTGGGGCAGATTTACAATAACTGGCGCATCCCTGCATATCAGCAGGGATGCGCCAGTTATTGTGCGTCAGGGTTCCGCCACCATGGATGCGCCGCATTTACAATGCGACGCACCATGGGGCAAAAACGGACAGATGCGTGACGCATCTGTGCCATAAAGGCACCGCATTGCTGGAGTTGCGTCGCAAGCGCGACGCAGCTCCAGCAAGGCTCTGGGGTGCCCTATCTTTGAAATGCTGCGTCAATCCTTACGCCTGCTTCAAGCAGGCGCAGGGTTTTGACGCAGCATGGGCTCAAAAGTGACTGAGTGAAATCTTGTAGATTTCACTCAGCCACTTTTAGGAGGCGTACCTGCGCCGGAACGCCCCCCCTGCACCGGAACGCCTACTTCTGGTGCAGGGCTTTACAGCGTGACGCATCTCCCAGATGCGTCACGTTGTAAATACCCCGCAGCATGGCGCTGGTTTTTCGCCGCTGCTGCATCTCAAAAGGGACGCAACGGCGGCGTAAAAGAAGCGCAAGGGGCTTGTAAATCTGCCCCTATGACTTTTGTCGCACCTGCAGCCAGTCCTGGCTTCCTGTGACTTGTATTATAACAAGCATTTACAATGCAACGGTCTCGGCATTGTTAAAGTTAGAGCTATTGGCATTGCTCATGACATTATTTTTGTTTATGTTTTTGTTTTTAAAACATGTAGAGAAACGGCATTGTTATTTACAATGTCAATAGCTTAATCAGTGTGTGTGTAGGTGGCTCTGTGTGTGGGTGCAAATGCAATAGGTCTCGCATTTGAGAGTGATTAAGCTATTGACATTGTAAATAACAATGCTGTTTCTTTAAATGTTTTAAAAACAAAAATAATGTCATGAGCAATGCCAATAGCTCTAACTTTACCAATGCCGAGACCATTGCATTGTAAATGCTTGTTGTGCGTAGTTTCAGGAACACTAAAAATGGTTTGACGTGTTAAACTTGCTAATATATAAACGTGCCTTTGTAGCTTGTGTAAAAACAAAAAAGTCTGTTATAGAAACGGGATATGAAAGGTTGGGATTGCTGCAAAATAGCTAAGAGGCACTTTCCGAACCGAGGTCAGGGCACTGCTCATTCAATTCTAATTTAAAATTATATTTGCAATACCTAAATGATTAATGCATCTTAAATATCTGCCCCTCTTACACTCTCTGTTCTCTTTATGTTTTGTAAATCGTCATCATATGTTAAAGGAACTAATTCTACTGGGCGGCAGACCTTTTCACTTGCGATGTCTAAAAGGCAAGCATTTCTCCTGAACGTACAAGAAAATGTCGAACCAGGCACTTCATTGAAGATGTGATGTTAAAGAATGATATAAGCTCAAAAATTACACTTTCCTCGCAGGTGTGGGGAAAGAGGGCATCGAAAACAAACACCCAGGACGGTTAACGCTACTGACTGCATTTCACGGCCGAAACTTTTCCAATTGCATACAAACAAACACCCAGGACGGTTAACGCTACTGACTGCATTTCACAGCCGAAACTTTTCCAATTGCATACAAACAAACACCCAGGACGGTTAACACTACTGACTGCATTTCACGGCCGAAACTTTTCCAATTGCATTCTGCAGTTAACAACAACGTAAGGCTCTGGTCCTGACGCTTTGCAGTTCCATGGACCAGGGCATTCACAGCCTCCCAGAGATGAAGGGGTTCAGTCTGCGCGCGCCGGAGCACCCCGACATTTGTAGTCTGCCCAAGAAATTAGAAGCAACCGGCTGATAAACAGCCAGAGAAGAAAACATATATGAATACACAGACAAAGTCAAAGAAAAACATGAAGCGATGGGGAGAGAAAGCGTGTGAGAGACAGCAAGAGAAGGAAAAAATAGGAAAACACAAAGTCAAAGAGGGACATGGAGCGATGGTGAGAGACAGCGAGTGAGATAGACAGCAATAGAAGGAAAAATACAGGAAGAGATAGACAAAGTCAGAAAAAGCAATGGTGAACGAGAACGACTGAGAGAGACAGCAAGAGTGGGGAAAAGTATAGAAAGAGGCAAAGTCAAAGAAAGACATGGGGCGATGGTGAGAGAGCGCGAGTGAGAGAAACAGCCAGAGAATGAAAAGTATAGGAAGAGACAAAGTCAAACAAGCATTGGCCGCACGCGCGCCTCACAATTAAAGTTTTTTTTAAAAACGGGAAAAAAAGACCAGCCCGGTGGAGCGTGGCGCGCGCGCGCTTGGGGGCGGGGGAGCGCATTCCAAACGGGGAAGCGGACCCTTTGAAGTGCTCCCAAAAGCGGAGTGCATGGCGGCACGATGCGCGTGATTGTGCGCGTGCTAGCCATGCAATCCGCTTTTTGGGAGGAAGAGACAAAGTCAAACAAGCATTGGCCGCACGCGCGCCTCGCAATTAAAGTTTTTTTAAAAAACGGAAAAAAAAGACAAGCCCGGCGGAGCGTGGCACGCGCGCTTGGGGGCGGGGAAGCGCATTCCAAACGGGGAAGCGGACCCTTTGAAGTGCTCCCAAAAGCGGAGTGCATGGCGGCACGATGCGCGTGATTGTGCGTGTGCTAGCCATGCAATCCGCTTTTTGGGAGCACTTTTGAAACCCGCTTTCTATAGTCTCGCTTTGCAATCGCTTACGCGATAGCAAGGTCGAGACCTAAAAAGGGGCTTAAAAACCGCAGGCTGCAAAGTGATCCTGGCTTCGAAGGTAAAGCCGAGAGAAGGAATCACACGTAGGGTCTGCGGTGGAACCGAGGGCGCACAAACACTGAACATGGCAAAGATGGGAATATGAAAATACATTTCACGAGAGTGACATTGTAGGCCAAATATTTGTTGGGAAAAAAAATACATTATCAGGCATGAAATAACTACTCGTATTCTTACCTTATATGTCGACTACGCAAGTCGTACAATAACACGCAAATATTTGAAAAGAAAAAGTTTTAGCTCCTCTTTCCGTGTCAAAATACGTACGGCCGAGTAATTATATTCATATAGTGACAATTAAATGCTTATAAATATCGCAAACAAAATATGGAACGCTTCACGAATTTGCGTGTCATCCTTGCGCAGGGGCCATGCTAATCTTCTCTGTATCGTTCCAATTTTAGTATATGTGCTGCCGAAGCGAGCACAATTCCATTCCAGTACACCGCGGTATATAAAGTCTAATTTGCACGTAATTTCATACTAATAGTGTTTCTTTTTTCAATCAGTGATTGAGAGTATTACGCTTAGGATACCTTCTCATTAAAATGAATTAAGATTCTTCATCAAAAAAACATTTGGACGTGGAAAAAGTACATGCATTACACCAATTGCTGGAAAGGTGCATCATGGGTATGCAAATGTTAAAAATTACGTCACTGCCCTGCTGGCAAAACACATGGCACCGCAAGAACTTGAGAAAGAACTATGGAGGCGGTGACCTTCAGTGTAATTAGGAATAGAAACGTCGGATTCCCTTCAGAGCAATGTTAATTCGGGTACAAATATTCGGGAAATACAATCCACGTGAAACTCTGCCCGGGTGTCTCGTGAGGGAGCGAGGAGCGGACAAATGCATCCTACAGGAAACAACTGGGGGGGAGGAGGGGAGGGCCCTAACGCCCCTTCTCTGATAGCAACCAGCAACATAATCTGCTCTAAAAACCCAAGCATGCGGAGTGCTGCTGGGGAAACATCCAAAAGTGACGAAGGGACACTCAGGGCGCGTGGCTACGTGCAAACTACCTAAAAAGAATGTCCAGAACTGTAATGTGATGCACAGTCACAGCCTAGAGCTGAAACCTCTCAGGAAAAGATACCGGCCATTTGTGAACGCTTTGTGATTGCAGAACTGGTGAGCGGTGGCAGGGAAAAAATAATTTATGTAAAACTGTCAAAATTCTTGTTTTATATGCCTCTGCACTAACACTCATTCTAAAATTATTTAAAGAGCTCTCAAATACTATTTAGATGATTTTCTTGCGTGTTTGTTGTTAAAGATTAGGGGTGCCACCTGGCCAGTTTTCTACCGGTATACCTGGTATTTTAATGTCCCGGCCGGTAGAAAATTTGTAAAATAACCTAACTCTGGCATTTTCCTCCACATCGGTACAAATATAAAGCAGCAAATTTGAGAAAGCACATGAAAATATGGTCTACTGCTGCGTTACTGAAAAGTGACATTTCAAATGATTTTATATAAAATTCTATTTAAATATTACATGCGGCCTTTGCATACTCTTAAAACACAAACAAATGGCCGGTCTTTTTCTCCTGGCAAAGTGGCAACCTTATTCTAAGTTTATGTTTCAGAAGGGAAAAAAATACTTTTGCTTTTAACGATATTTTATCCGGCATGCATGTAAAAATACAGTTCAATCAATCAATCAATCAATCAATCAATCAATCAATCAGGGACTTGTGAAGCACACTACTCACCCTGAGTCTCAAGGCGCTGGCGCGGCGGGTTCGCGCAGCTTTGCCTCCTCCGAAGAGCCAGGTCTTGAGGCTCTTCAGATTGCAGAGTGGGGGTTCGTCTGATGCTGAGTGGGAGTTTGTTTCAGGTCTTGGCTGCGATGTAGGAGTAGGCTCTTCCCGTTCTGGCTTTGCGGATGCGTGGGATTTCGACCAGGGCAAGATTGGCGGATCAGAGGCTTCTCTTGCGTGCGTAGAAGGAGATTCTTTAGTTGAGGTACTGGGGTCCGATGTTTTGGCGGGATTTGTTGGTGTGAGTGAGGAGCTTAAAGGTCACTCTTTTCGACGGGGAGGCGGTGGAGTTCTCGTAGGTGCTGGGTGATGTGGTGTTGTCGTGGGATACCAAGGACAAGTCTGGCTCCAGCGTTCTGGATTGTCTGGAGTTTGAGGAGTAGAGATTTGTTTATTCCGGCGTAGAGGGCATTCCCGTAGTCCAGTCTGCTGGTTATGAGTGCGTGGGTTTGAGTCTTTCTGGATTTGGGGGGATCCATTTGAAGGTCTTGCGGAGGGTGTTGAAGCATGTGGAAGATACAGCGTTGATCTGTCGGTTCATGGTGCGAGAAGTCAAGTACGATGCCGAGGTTGCGAACGTGGTCTGTGGGTGTGGTAGGTTTGCCAGGGACGGTGGGCCATCAGTGTAGGAAGGTGGATATCTGACTATGGTTACCCCCAACCTTTTGCCTAGTGTCTAGCTGGTTTTTCGACTTAGTTGGCCTGAGATCCTGCCATTCAGGGTCTCAGACTGTCTGCTCTCTCTTTAAAATGGACTCCATGTACCCTAGGTACATACACAATTGGTAAGGATCACCTTATTGGACCCTGTACAGTGTACCCTAGGTACCCAGGGCATAGGTGTACCCTAGGCCTCCCAGGGGCTGCAGCATGTATTATGCCACCCCTGGCCTGGCCTTCCAATCAGACACAACTGGCTGATCACTCAGCTGGGGCAAGGTTGTGTAATCACCCCTTGCTTAGATTTAGTATACCTATATCTACCCTTAAAATAGACACATGTGTACCTATCAGCCACTCCTATGGCAGACGTTAACAATCCTGGAGGCAGAGTGCTTGGTAACAGGTGAGATGGTGCTCTAGCATGAGCTGAGCCTGTCTGCAGCTTTCGGAACCATCTCCTTATAGCTGTTCTATGATATAGCCTACCATATACTCTTAAAGTGCCTTATAATCTTAAACGGTTATGGTAACTATGGTTTGGCTTTATCAAAACATGTCGTGTAAGGTGTCTAACACTTTGGAATAATACCCCATACCATTTCTGGTGATGAGGATATTATTCCCCCCTTCTAGAGGGAGAGACATGTTAAAATCCTACTTTGCTGTTTAACTCTAACCAAAGCCTCAGCATCACAAAATGGATGCTGCTGCCACAGACACGAGTCTGACCACCTGCTGCTGGGAGTGATCCCGGCAAGGGAGGCTTGGACAATAGGTTTCCTGCTTGGGGAGGTGCTAGCACCTCCCCAGACAGACTTTAGTGTATTGGGCAGGGAGGGCTGAAAGGAATGAGACATGCCTGGGGCACACAAGGTGTCCCATGCATAGTCCAGTTCAAACCGGTGCTGGGGCACTCCAGCCCCAGTCCTGGCGCGAAACTGGACAAAGGGAAGGGGGTGTAACCACCCCCCTCCCAGGTCCCACCCATAAGGCGTGACCTAGCAGGCAACCCAGCCCCCCAGATTAGTATAAGAGTGGTAGCTGGGCCCCAGGAGATTAGATTATCCTGAACCTGCAACTTGAACAGAAACTCTGGGCCTTCGACATTTGACGAAAGAAGAAGACTGAAGAATCTCCCTTGTGGCCAAGGAGTGGCTACCCTGTGCAAACAGGCACCATCAAGAGACTACCCTTTGCTTTGCTGAAGTTCTACGAGGAACCGACTGCAGAGCCCGACCAGAGCCTTGACTTCCAGACTTCTCCGACCCTGATCCACATCCACAGCCGAGCTGAGATCCGTGGAGGCGACGAGAGACGTCCGACCGGCTACCTGGGAAAAGTGACGAGTATCTTCTAGCGCAGCTTCTGAGGTACCCTCGAAGTTGTGCACCGGGGATTGAGAAGCCCCAACCCCAACCACCATCTGCACCGAAGATCAGCCCCCCACACTCCACGAGTCCTGCATGGGGCCCTTCTGCATTTTCCTGCTTGCCACGTCTGTCCGGTTGCTTGCCCGTTGGCTAGCGGCCTCTGTGACGACACACCTGTAAATCTTCACTGCTGGCTTGGCTCCTCCAGACTGGCTCCCGCTTTTTTGCAAAAGAGAAGCACCCCAGACCTTCCTGGTCTGCACCAGAAGCAAGTCCTCCGTTCTTCGTGGGTTCCGCTTGCCAAGGCTTGGTGAGTCCTAGTTCAACTTCGATGCCGCTGACAGCAAGAGCCTTCGTGGGACAGCTCGCCTCCTGGTCGTCCTCGACATCTCCTGGTACCCGTGGCTGCAGCGACAAGCTTCACCCCTCACCTGCAATCTTCACGACATCGCCTGGTTCCTTCCTGGTTCCACGTGGTCACTGGCTAGTGACCTTGACTCTGTCCCTTCTGCTTGCAGGTACCCTTCCTTCTTGATCCCGGCCTTGGGATCCACCGGACACTCTGCACTGACTGCCTGTCAGCAACTTT
This sequence comes from Triturus cristatus, assembly GCF_964204655.1. Lineage (NCBI taxonomy): Eukaryota > Metazoa > Chordata > Amphibia > Caudata > Salamandridae > Triturus > Triturus cristatus. The sequence goes on from NC_140587.1 coordinate 168,318,180, forward strand.
CCTTCAGACATCCATAGAAGTCCACGACGAAACCCGACGCAAGTTCACACCTATGCACCCGCAGCCCGTGGGCTAGGTAACTTGGGTACTTCGGTGCTCACAAGGGTATTGACTATCCTAGGGTCTAGTTTCCGAGTCTCGACTTCCTAGTTGCTTCAGAAGTGTCCTAAAACTGTTTATTTCAGAACTGTACTATTTCTATCGATTATACGCATTACGCGTGAGGGTTTCCACTCTGCACCTGAATCCCGTGGGCCTCCCACTTCCTAACTGTTGGTAGTGTAGTGTAGCCCCAGCGATTCCCTAGGCCTAGGCCTATTCTATTTCCGTGACAGTGGTCCTTATACCACTTCTTTAGTATATGGTTTGCGTGGCCCCTAGGGCCTAACTGTATTACTTACCTGTGTGACTTAATGTATGCTTAAATAAGACTGTGTTGTACTTACCTCGAATCTCATAAAGAGTGCTGAGGGTTTTACTAGAATAAATACACTTTATTTTATATATATATCTGTTGTGGTGTCCTTTCATTTGGTATTCAAGGGATTATATATGGTATCACAGCTGGCTTCACATGCCATTCAGAGTTTAGCCTAAGACTGCTCTTGTCCATGCTACCACTAGGATAGCTGGTCTATAAGGTTGACTTTACAACCAATCACCATAAGGGTTGTTTGGACTGATATAAGGTGTACACTAGAACTAGTGACATCATACATCAGGCCAACTTCTCACATTGGTGAGAAGCGGTTGGGATCTGAGCTTGCTGTTGTAATACCATTGTAATCTTGAGATACTAAATTGAAAGATCACACAGATATTGTTTAGGTACATATAACATAGATTATAATACTTAAGTCCTACTGGACTTAGTTGTTGTAGGTTGAAGGGCCTAGCACACCCTGACTACAACTACTAGAGAGGTTTAGTAGATACAACTAGTATAGGTAGGTGCACACACCACACCCTCACTAGAATCATGTCCCTGAATGGAGATCACACTGATGCTCCCTCAGGAGAGGAGAATCCTAGACAGATTCCCTCTAGATATGATGCATTCACTTTCCAGGAGATGAGAACACTGTGTACCTCCAGGAGATTAAAACAGGGTTCCAACCCAACCCTTAGACAGCTAGTGGAGCTTCTGGAGGCCTATGATGCTGAAAGAGCTGCCAAGTATGGTGCCATAGCTGTAGATAAGGGCTTCCCCACCACAGAGGAGACCCCTGACTTAACTGATACAGATGAGTTAGAAGAGACCTCAGAGGAAGAGGGAGGTAGCAAGACCCCAGTCAGAAGACTTAGTCAGGCTAACTTAAGCTTGCATGGGAGCTTGCATGGGAGCTTCCCTTACAGGCCCCCAAGTAATCTTAAAAAGAGAGATAGGAGGGGTAGATCTCCCTCAGGGGACTCTCTCCACTCCTATCACTCAAGAAGCTCCAATGCTTCATCCCACAGGGGGATGACATCCCCCCAGAGGAGAGAGCATCAGGCCAAAATGAGGGAAGCCAATCTGAGGATTGAAAGGGAAGAACTTGCCCTTGCCAAAGAGAAGCTTGCTCTGGCCAGAGAGCAAAAATTGTGTGGGTCAGAACCCACTGGTGGCAGCAACATTCCTAAAGATAGGGATAGGTCTTATGACCATAGAAACCTAAGCAAGATAGTCCCCCCATATCAGAATGGGGATGACATCCACAAGTGGATGACTGCTTTGGAGAGGGCCTGCAAAGTACAGCAGGTACCCCAGAGTCAGTGGGCAACTATCTTGTGGCTCTCCTTTTCTGACAAAGGTAGAGACAAGCTCCTCACAGTCAGTGATGAGGATGCTAACAATTACAAAGTCCTGAAGAGTTCTCTGATAGATGGGTTTGGCTTAACTACTGAGCAATATAGGTTGTTGTTCAGAGACACCCAGAAGACACAGACACAGGACCGGTCTGATTTTGTGGATTGTGCCACTAAGGCTTTGGAAGGTTGGTTAACTGGCAGCAAGGTGCAGGACTATACAGGATTGTACAACTTGATTATGAGGGAGCAGATCCTTAGTAATTGTCAGAACCAGCTTCTCCATCAACACCTGGTAGACTCAGATTTGACCTCCCCCCAAGAATTGGGAAAGAGGGCAGATAAATTGGTCAGGACCAGGATTAGGCCTAAAAATCAGGGTGGTGACCAAAAGAAAGATACCACCAAGCCTCAAGAGAAGGGTAGGGACAAAACAAAAGAGAAATCTTCCTCAGGGCCCCAAAACTCCACACAGGGTGGTGGGTCCCAAGCTCCCTCCTCTACCACAGTTAAAAAGCCTTACTGCCATGAGTGTAAAACTCCTGGGCACTGGAAAACTGACAGCAGTTGCCCAAAGGCTAAAAACAAAACTGTTCCTCCAACTACTCCTGTCACACCACCTATTACTGTCAGCAGTAATCCCCCAGGTGGTGGGAGTGCCCCCAAAAATTTGGTTGGGTTTTCTTGGGGAACACAGGGGGACCCTGGCTTAGCCAATTCCCCTACAGCAGCTACTCTTGTCTGTGATGGTGGCATGGGGTTTGCCAACTTCACTGCCTGTCCCAACACTTTGGGTAGGTACAGACAGGAGCCCTACATCAATGGTAGAAAAGCTGAGGCCTACAGAGACACTGGAGCTAGCATCACTATGGTGGCCCATAGGCTAGTTCCCTCTGAGCAGCTTTTGCCTGGTTTCTCACACCAGGTAACTAACATTGATGGCAAACAGAACAGTCATCCCATGGCAGAGGTATGTCTCAGCTGGGGAGGTGTCACTGGCCCTAAAAGGGTGGCAGTGTCTCCAACCTTGCCTGTGGACTGCTTACTGGGGAATGACTTAGAACTCTCAGCTTGGGCTGGAGTTGAACAAGACACCCATTCTAAAATGGTAGGCCTTTCACAAAAGGGTAGTGGGGTTGTGCCAGCCACAACCCCTGTCCAAGTAGATTTCCTCCCTGAAAAGGTTGGAAGGGCAGTGGTAGCCACAGCCCAGGCAAAGACAGACTTCCCTGTAGAGACTGGCAGAGCTGTGACAGTCACAGCTCAAACACAAACTGAGTGCCTCCCTGAAAAGGCTGGCAGGACTGTAATGGTCTAAGTCCATACTCAGACTGACATAGGTGTAGTGAAGCCTGAAACTATGGATCACTCCACACAAACAGAGAGTAGTGGAGAGGAAGAAAAGTCTCCCTCTCCCCAGACATTAGGAAAAGGTCAGCCTCCTCAGGGATCTGACCTCACCCCTTGTGAAGGAACTGCCCCAGCGGTAGCCAGGCCTGGCCTGGCAGAGCCTCTGATGTCAGTGGCCCCTTCCAAGGTGGGACCCAGTCTGGTGCAGGTAGCCTGCCTCTCTCTACCCTGCCTCAGTCAGCCCAGGGCTGTAGAGGTCAGGGAGGCCAGTGGACCCCAAGAGGACCCCTGTCCACAAGAACCCCCCCATCAAAAGAATGAGGATTGCCTGGCTCGTAGCCCTAGCCAGGTGATGGTTAAAAACATTCCTGAGGGATCCCCTTTACAGGTAGTCAGGGACCTCCCCCAGAGGGATTCTGTTGGGCACAGGCAAACCTGGGACCTTAGGGCCCCAAACCTGACCTGTCCCTCCAGTAAGCCCACAAAAGGGACCCAGCCTCCAGCTTTAGGTAGCCAGAGGCTGACCCTGAGAGCACAGTGCAACTCAGTTAAAGAAAGAAAGGCATCCATGGTGGAGGATGATTGGAGGAAGCTGAGGCCTCACTTTGAGGACACCCACTTCAGTACTCCATCTCAACACCAGCCTTTTACTTTGAAAAGACACACCAAAGGTAGAGATTCCCTATGGTGGAGACCCTATGATACCTTTAGGGTGAGGGATTGCTTAGTGGACCATGAGACAGGGGGTAACCATGCCAGTGCTGGTTCTTCCTTATATGGCCACTTAGGCAATAGAGGCTTACCTTGTCAAGGGCAGCCTTATCTCCCTTCGTTTGGGGGGGGGGGGGGTTGTGTAAGAAGGTGGATATCTGACTATGGTTACCCCCAACTTTTTGCCTAGTGTCTAGCTGGTTTTTCGACTTAGTTGGCCTGAGATCCTGCCATTCAGGGTCTCAGGCTGTCTGCTCTCTCTTTAAAATGGACTCCATGTACCCTAGGTACATACACAATTGGTAAGGATCACCTTATTGGACCCTGTACAGTGTACCCTAGGTACCCAGGGCATAGGTGTACCCTAGGCCTCCCAGGGGCTGCAGCATGTATTATGCCACCCCTGGCCTTCCAATCAGACACAACTGGCTGATCACTCAGCTGGGGCAAGGTTGTGTAATCACCCCTTGCTTAGATATAGTATACCTATATCTACCCTTAAAATAGACACATGTGTACCTATCAGCCACTCCTATGGCAGGCCTTAACAATCCTGGAGGCAGAGTGCTTGGTAACAGGTGAGATGGTGCTCTAGCATGAGCTGAGCCTGTCTGCAGCTTTCGGAACCATGTCCTTATAGCTGTTCTATGATATAGCCTACCATATACTCTTAAAGTGCCTTATAATCTTTTTTTTTTTTTTTTTTTTTTTTTGAAACCGTTTATTGCAATCTCAAATAGTTACAAGTATGGGCCTACAACCGTCTGGCCGGCCGCTAGAGTGGCAGTAGCATATGACATACATACAGAAAATTCTCTAGGCGGTGCAAAAAAGGGGTAAATCAGGAGATATCAGTAGTGCAGGTCACATAACTCCGAACCAACAATGCGGTTTCCTTTTGTCAAAACACAACAACACAAAAACAACCACACCCGTGCCTTATAATCTTAAACGGTTATGGTAACTATGGTTTGGCTTTATCAAAACATGTCGTGTAAGGTGTCTAACACTTTGGAATAATACCCCCATACCATTTCTGGTGATGAGGATATTATTCCCCCCTTCTAGAGGGAGAGACATGTTAAAATCCTACTTTGCTGTTTAACTCTAACCAAAGCCTCAGCATCACAAAATGGATGCTGCTGCCACAGACACGAGTCTGACCTCCTGCTGCTGGGAGTGATCCCGGCAAGGGAGGCTTGGACAATAGGTTTCCTGCTTGGGGAGGTGCTAGCACCTCCCCAGACAGACTTTAGTGTATTGGGGCAGGGAGGGCTGAAAGGAATGAGACATGCCTGGGGCACACAAGGTGTCCCATGCATAGTCCAGTTCAAACCGGTGCTGGGGCACTCCAGCCCCAGTCCTGGCGCGAAACTGGACAAAGGGAAGGGGGTGTAACCACCCCCCTCCCAGGTCCCACCCATAAGGCGTGACCTAGCAGGCAACCCAGCCCCCCAGATTAGTATAAGTGTGGTAGCTGGGCCCCAGGAGATTAGATTATCCTGAACCTGCAACTTGAACAGAAACTCTGGACCTTCGACATTCGACGAAAGAAGAAGACTGAAGAATCTCCCTTGTGGCCAAGGAGTGGCTACCCTGTGCAAACAGGCACCATCAAGAGACTACCCTTTGCTTTGCTGAAGTTCTACGAGGGACCGACTGCAGAGCCCAACCAGAGCCTTGACTTCCAGACTTCTCCGACCCTGATCCACATCCACAGCCGAGCTGAGATCCGTGGAGGCGACGAGAGACGTGGGACCGGCTACCTGGGAAAAGTGGCGAGTATCTTCTAGCGCAGCTTCTGAGGTACCCTCGAAGTTGTGCACCGGGGATTGAGAAGCCCCAATCCCAAGCACCATCTGCACCGAAGATCAGCCCCCCACACTCCACGAGTCCTACATGGGGCCCTTCTGCATTTTCTTGCTTGCCGCGTCTGTCCGGTTGCTTGCCCGTTGGCTAGCGGCCTCTGTGACGATACACCTGTAAATCTTCACTGCTGGTTTGGCTCCTCCAGACTGGCTCCCGCTTCTTTGCAAAAGAGAAGCACCCCAGACCTTCCTGGTCTGCACCAGAAGAAAGTCCTCCGTTCTTCGCGGGTTCCGCTTGCCAAGGCTTGGTGAGTCCTAGTTCAACTTCGACGCCGCCGACAGCAAGAGCCTTCGTGGGACAGCTCGCCTCCTGGTCCTGGTTGTCCTCGACGTCTCCTGGTACCCGTGGCTGCAGCGACAAGCTTCACCCCTCACCTGCAATCTTCACAACATCGCCTGGTTCCTTCCTGGTTCCACGTGGTCACTGGCTAGTGACCTTGACTCTGTCCCTTTTGCTTGCAGGTACCCTTCTTTCTTGATCCCGGCCTTGGGATCCACCGGACACTCTGCACTGACTGCCTGTCAGCAACTTTCCTTCAGGCATCCATAGAAGTCCATGACGAAACCCGATGCAAGTTCACACCTATGCACCCGCAGCCCGTGGGCTAGGTAACTTGGGTACTTCGGTGCTCACAAGGGTATTGACTATCCTAGGGTCTAGTTTCCGAGTCTCGACTTCCTAGTTGCTTCAGAAGTGTCCTAAAACTGTTTATTTCAGAACTGTACTATTTCTATCGATTATACGCATTACGCATGAGTGTTTCCACTCTGCACCTGAATCCCGTGGGCCTCCCACTTCCTAACTGTTGGTAGTGTAGTGTAGCCCCAGCGATTCCCTAGGCCTAGGCCTATTCTATTTCCGTGACAGTGGTCCTTATACCACTTCTTTAGTATATGGTTTGCGTGGCCCCTAGGGCCTAACTGTATTACTTACCTGTGTGACTTAATGTATGCTTAAATAAGACTGTGTTGTACTTACCTCGAATCTCATAAAGAGTGCTGAGGGTTTGACTAGAATAAATACACTTTATTTTATATATATATGTTGTGGTGTCCTTTCATTTGGTATTCAAGGGATTATATATGGTATCACAGCTGGCTTCACATGCCATTCAGAGTTTAGCCTAAGACTGCTCTTGTCCATGCTACCACTAGGATAGCTGGTCTATAAGGTTGACTTTACAACCAATCACCATAAGGGTTGTTTGGACTGATATAAGGTGTACACTAGAACTAGTGACATCATACATCAGGCCAACTTCTCACAATCAGGTGTTGTCCCATGTGGAGGGGGGTGTGATTTGAGAACGAGGACTTGCGTTTTCTCTGAGTTGAGCTTTAGGCAGCTGTTGCTCATCCAAGAGGCGACGTCTTTCATACCTTCTTGGAAGCTGTGTCTGGTGATGTCGGGTTCATTGGTGAGGGAGAGGATGAGCTTGGTGTCATCGACGTAGGATACTATGCTGAGTCCGTGTTTTCTGACGATGGTGGCGAGAGGGGCCATGTAGATGTTGAAGAGCCTGGGGCTGAGTGAGCATTCTTGGGGTACTCCACAGCTGATCTCTGTGGGTTTGGAGAGAAAGGGCGGAGGTCTGATTAATTGTCCATGCAGTTGAAAAAACAGCCAGGTAGCAACCTTAGCCACATGGCTATTAACTGGTTAAGGAGTGTGTCTCTTATTAGTGGAGCGTGTCGTTAGCTGCCCGAGTAGAGGGCTAAGGGCCAGATGTATTAAAGGGTTTTACTCATTCTCCGTCTATGAGAAAATGTGTTTGTATGAATGGCCCTAACTTGCTGACCTAACAAATGGTACTCGAAACTCATACCTCTCAACTTACTCATTTTCACACAGACGCGATTGCTTGTGTGTGACATTTCTATAGTTTCAGTTGGCATATGAGTGACATTTTGCTGTCAAAAGTGTGACACTTTGAGTGACACTTTCTTGCCAGTAAAACATAGCAATGACCAGTATTTGAGTACCTCCCTGTAAGTTTTCTGTTACTGTAGTCAGACATATCACACCTAAAACAAGCCAAACCTATTGTTGTTGCTAATCCGTATCAGATCAATTAATAATAATCATAATGACTTTGTGTGAGGAATGGGCGGAAAATAAATCTGGGAGGCCGTATGTGTTTCTTAATCTTGGCGTTTTTATTTAGAGGAGGCAATGTAACAAGAGGAATTTGAGTAAAACACAAAGAAAATATGTCTTGGTTCTGAAAATTGTTCTTGGTTTGTCAGGATGTCTTCATTCCTTAGTGAAACTCTTTTCTTCTTGCCCTTGTCTTAGGTCCCAGGTCCGGTCTCCAGTGATGCGTCGTCTCTGGGTTCCAGGAAAGAACACAAGGAAATCGAGGTAATTAAAATGGTCTGTCTATTAAGTTCAATAATGACAGAGACCATCACCACAACCAGGTGTACATAAATAAAACAACGCTTTTCTTGAGTTATTACCCCTTAAGTCTTTATAGCATCTAATAAAGGGGTGGGGAAAGATGGGAAGATATTGTGCAAGAATGTAAAATGTAAATTGATACTTGTATAGCGCACTACTCACCCGCAAGGGTCTCAAGGCGCTTGTACGAATACCGCTGTGGAACCCATCCTGGCTTTTCCTGTGGGGCGTCCACTCCTGGGCACCCCCAAGGTGGAGGCCAAGCATCCTTAGCGTTGTGGGGGCCGTTGTGGAGATTAAGCAAGCTATTGCCCAGAGTTGCACAGTGGGACTCCATGATTGGAATAGGCACAAGGCGAGAATTATCAGGTCCGTGGAATTTTTTTGAGCCCAAGACCCGCCGAGGCGGGGAATTGAACCCTGGTCCCGGGCTAGACCTCTGCATCAGGGTCTGCCGCTCTAATCATTGAGCCACACTTCTCCACGAAGAAGAGAAAGAGAAAATAAACACATGCATATAACTAAATCTGTATTGCTTTATTCTCTTGTTTTTCCAACTAATTACATGGACTTTTCTTTCAGTCTTCCTGAATCCCTTCTATGATTTCCAATAAGCTACTGTCTTAATCCTTTCTTCTTATACTCTTTGTGTATTCGTTTGTCTTTTGCTTTTATTCCTTTAAGTCTGCATGTTTCTTTTGAATTCAATCATTAACATTGGTATTGAATCAGAGACTCTCTTTTTGATCCCTACAAACCACTCGGCATGAGTCTCTCTAAGATTCTCTCCCTTTGTTTCCCTTCTCCACCCCGTAGAACCCCAAGGCAACTGTCACCCCCCCCTTTTCACGTACCGGGTAAAGCCGCAACTCTCCTCTGAGTTGCAGCAGGAACTTCAGATTTCCCAGGGCGACCACCACTCTTCGCTCCAGCCTTCTGGAGCCTCGTCGTCCTCTTATGCTGTTCTCCAGTTTTCGGCTGCTGAACCTGGACATCCGTTTTCTTCCTCTACCTCGGGATCTTCGTCCTCCTCCCCTTTAAACGCTTGAGTCCAGACTCCTCCTTCTTTTCTGGAGTCTTCCGGATTCTGCCTTCCTCCACCTTATTTATTTATTTATTTATTTATTTAAACTTGTAACGCGCAACAGCTACCCACAGTGGGTTTCCCGGCGCAGAGGGATAGACTAGAGAAGAAAACGGACCATTGTTAGCAGCTCCCTGATACAATTAAATACCCATGCAAATCAGCAGAATAAGAGCGTTTTTAGACGTTTCCTGAATGCAAGAAAATTAGTCTCATTTTTCAAGGAGGAAGGTAGCGTATTCCAGTATTTGGGGGCGCGATGGGCGAAAGCCCGCCCTCCCATTTTAACAAGTTTGAATCGAGGAATGACAAAATCACAATTAGCAGACGATCTTAGTGTTCGAATAGGTGTGCAAGGTTGAACGAGGTTGCGCAGATACATTGGAGCCGAGCCTTGCTTGATTTTAAAAAGATAGCATAAGGCTTTAAAGTTAATGCGGCTGGGGATCCTAAGCCAATGTAATTCGCGTAGAGCCTGCCTAGCTGATTGTCTTCTCGGGATGTTACAGAGAAGACGGGCAGCAGAGTTCTGGACAACCTGGAGTTTATTGACAGTGGCCGCATCGGCACCAAGGTAGAGGACATTTCCGTAGTCCAGGCGGGAAGTTACCAGCGCCTGAACGACGGTTCTCCTAGTAGATGGAGGCAGCATCCATAGAATTTTCTGGAGCCATCGTAGAGTAGTAAAACAGATGGCGGCCACCTGGGTGGCCTGCTGTCGCATGGAGAGTTTATCGTCTACAAGGAAGCCAAGATTGCGGGCCACTGAAGAAGGCTGTGGGAGAGGTCCCATCTCAGTAGGCCAATGTTGAGGGCCCCATAGATCTTTCTTTTTCCCGAAAATAAGAATTTCGGTTTTGTCACCGTTTAGCTTAAGGAGATGCCTTTGCATCCACCCAGCTATACGGGACAACCCTAATTTCAGAACCGATATGTCGTTGCTTTCACAGCTGGAGAGGGAAAAAACAATCTGGGTATCATCAGCATATGAAAAGATGGTCAGCCCAGCGTCTTCTGCTATGGAGGCAAGGGGTCTTATATAGATATTAAACAGCAAAGGGCTGAGTATAGACCCCTGAGGAACGCCATATGCTGATGTATAAGTGGAAGAGGAGGCTTTCGCAGAAAAGACCTGGAAGGTGCGCTCACTTAAAAAGGAGGCAATCCATGCTAAAGCTGGACCGTCCAATCCCAGGGAACAGAGAGAACTAAGAAGAATGGAATGAGACACAGTGTCGAACGCCGCACTTAAATCCAGAAGGATAAGCGCCGATGTTTCACCGCGGTCGACACTGTGTCTTAAACTCTCTGTTACCCCAAGAAGGGCGGTCTCAGTGGAATAATTAGCACGAAAACCAGACTGAGATGGGTGCAGAAAATCTGACGATTCCACTAGACTGTATAATTGGGTGTTAACATGCCTCTCCAGCACTTTAGAAAGTACGGGTAGCAACGATATCGGCCTGAAATTGGCGAGATTAGACGCATCTGCTCCAGCCTTTTTCAGAAGTGGGACAACCATTGCGTGTTTCCAATCCCGCAATACCTGGGATTCGCATAGTGAGGCGTTTAAAAGTCTCATAAGAACCCTACGAGGTGTGAGATCTAATGATTTCAGGATTTTTGCAGGAACAGGATCACGAGGTGAGCCCGAGCGTATACTATTTAAACAGACGGAGAATGAAGTGTCGTCAAACAATTCCCAGTGTGTCAATTTTACCCTGGGAGAGGACAAATCAATATCTCCTGTCAGTTCAGGACGCAATACTTCTGAATTCGAAGGGGGGCTCATAGAGTCGTAAATCCGTTCAACCTTGGCTATAAAGAATTGAGCGATAGAGTTACACTGAGCCTCGTCTAGTGCTGGAGGTGTTGGAATAGTATCAGCTCCTGTCAGTTTTTTAACGACAGAAAAAAGAGTACGAGGACAGTTCTGGGCTTGAGTAACAGTGTCCGCAATGTAAACCGCTTTGGCGGTTTTACATTTTTGATGGTAATCTCTTAGAGCTTCTTTATAGGCAGTCTTCGAAGAGACTGAATAAGATAGTCGCCATTTCCGCTCCAGGGCCTTACATTTAGTGCGCAGGGCTTTCAAGTCAGTAGAAAACCATGGCGCCGGAGGGCGGTGTGACCTGACATGAATAGCAGAAGGCGGAAGAAGAGTGGTCACAGCGTTTGTAAGCCAATTAGAGACGGCTGTGTTCATCTCACCAACTGAAGCCATGCATTCCTTGGGGCAAGTATTGGAAAGATGATGATTAAATCCATTAATATCGAGTTTCCCCCAACGATAAATAGGAACACCCTTATCAGTGATTCTATTCATCTGATGTTTAGGGTACACTAACGAGAAATGAACCGCGAAATGATCTGACCACTCCAAGGGGCGAGCATTCTGAGAACAGTTAAAAGAGACATTTGAAAAAACAGGATCCAATAGATGTCCAGCAGAATGGGTTGGACCAGTATTCAACAGGGGCAAGTTGAAGGCCACCAGGTCAGACAGAAAACATTTACTATTTGTACACTGAGGGTCCTCCAGGTGTAAATTAAGATCACCAAGAATGGTGAAATTAGCTGCCCTGAGAAGCAAAGGCGTTATAGTGTCAGTGAAAGAGGAAATCCAGGAGGAAGCATTCCCTGGAGGGCGGTAAATCAGCAGGCCCGACAAGGTGAATTGCGGGTTAATCACTAATTTGAAGAATGCAGTTTCACTTCCAGACATAGGAAGGGCTTCAAACTTGCATGTGTAGATTGCCTTGAAGATGATAGCAATCCCTCCCCCCTGTCCGGACTTCCTGTCGAGCCTTACCATGGCATAGTTGTTAGGGACAGCTACAGCGACATCAGGACCGGAACAATCATGAAGCCATGTTTCGGTAAGGAACAGGGCGTCAGGCTGCTCTTCAATGATGAAGTCATATATGTGCTGACTATGTTTCGGAAGGGATCGGCAATTAATACTCCAAAACTGGAGTGGGGGATTAGAAGGATGTTGGGACCTTCTACGCCTTCTCCTACCCCGAAAATAAGACTGATGTAAACCTTTGACCCGGGACCCCTTGCCAAGAGAATAGCCGCAGCTAGCACACATGAACCGAGTGTCCGGAGAGCAACAGACAGTGCATTGTGTGAGCTGAATAGGGCGACAAGATATTAGATCCTCACCTGAATAAGTAATACGACCGTGGGAGTTCGCAGATAGAGTCATGGCCCCGAGGCCCGGTCTGGCACGGACGGGCACAGACGGGCTGAACTCTGGCGTAACTCCGGCGGAAGTACGGCGGTCCACTGAACGCGTCCGCTGCGCGGAGGGAGGGCCACCTTAAGTAGAGGTCTAGCGTCCTTATGACGTCTAGACCATCATACCCCAATGGCGCCGTCCGGCGTCCGCCCAACCCAAGATGGCCGCCACGAAACTAGATGACACAACAGGGACCCGCCAAGTGCGGTGAAATTAACATTTATGGTGCAGGTAAGGGACAGTTCTAAAAACCAGGGCGAAAAGCACAAAAATGAAATAATAAATCAAACGGGTAGCATTAAAAACAAACACGCGCGAATAGCGCTTAGCGCGAGAAGCGTTTTAAAACAAAGGTACTCCGCTATGCACACATGCAACCTAGCGGTCGTCAGGAGCAAGCAATGAGGTCCATAGATAGGAAGCCGCCTGATTTGTCCACCTTAAGTAGAGGTCTAGCGTCCTTATGACGTCTAGACCATCATACCCCAATGGCGCCGTCCGGCGTCCGCCCAACCCAAGATGGCCGCCACGAAACTAGATGACACAACAGGGACCCGCCAAGTGCGGTGAAATTAACATTTATGGTGCAGGTAAGGGACAGTTCTAAAAACCAGGGCGAAAAGCACAAAAATGAAATAATAAATCAAACGGGTAGCATTAAAAACAAACACGCGCGAATAGCGCTTAGCGCGAGAAGCGTTTTAAAACAAAGGTACTCCGCTATGCACACATGCAACCTAGCGGTCGTCAGGAGCAAGCAATGAGGTCCATAGATAGGAAGCCGCCTGATTTGTCCACCTTAAGTAGAGGTCTAGCGTCCTTATGACGTCTAGACCATCATACCCCAATGGCGCCGTCCGGCGTCCGCCCAACCCAAGATGGCCGCCACGAAACTAGATGACACAACAGGGACCCGCCAAGTGCGGTGAAATTAACATTTATGGTGCAGGTAAGGGACAGTTCTAAAAACCAGGGCGAAAAGCACAAAAATGAAATAATAAATCAAACGGGTAGCATTAAAAACAAACACGCGCGAATAGCGCTTAGCGCGAGAAGCGTTTTAAAACAAAGGTACTCCGCTATGCACACATGCAACCTAGCGGTCGTCAGGAGCAAGCAATGAGGTCCATATTCATCATCGATGCCCTACCTCTAGTCAAGAGGTCCAGTCCAGACCTTCTGCCCCAGGTCCGCGTGTCCGTCCCTCCTGGTCCGTGCTCTTTGCTGATTGATCTTCTATGTATCTGTCTCCGCATCCTTCTTTGTCCACGCCTCTCCGTTGTATGCCTTGACCTTTTTTTTATTTTCTTCATAGACACCGGGTCCACGAGACAGGTTGTCGGTCTGGAGATGGAATGGTAAGTCTGAATGGGTTAAGGGTGCTGGGTTGGGGTCCGGGGGATTCTTAAGAGGGGGCGGGGGTGCAACAATTCCATCATCGGGTTTCTGGGTTCTGGGGTCATGGTGAATCACTTTTCAGGATCTCAGGGTAGGTTAGGGACTCTTGCAGGGAGAACCAGGGTGAGGAGTCAGCCTTCAGTAGCTAGAATGCAGGCATTAGTCAGCAAAGTCCCCAACTCCAGCTCATCACTACCTCTGCACAGCGGAGGAGAGTAACACAGTACCTGCTGGATCGTTGGGCTATGCAACAGCACACATCTACAGGGTGCACCCACTTCCCACAGAAGTCAGCTTGCGGCACAGGAGCTGCAAGTCAGGTTCGAGGGGTGTTATAGGAAGATGGGATGTGGAGCACTTGGTCACTTTCACCTTGGCACAGGCAGCTTGCTTCTTGGTGAGGGCTCCTCTGTGTCTCCTCCCCTCTGCAATGAGCCCCACCACGCCTGGCAGAATTTGGGCTATATTCCTGCCGGCGGTTCCAAGCAGCCCCCAGAGCCTCTGGGAGATGTGTGGGGCACAGCCAGTTACAGAGGAGAGGGAGAGCAATAGCACCTCTTCGCCACCCCTAAGGGGTAGCACAGCTCTATCTCCAGAGTCGCACCCTCCACCAAGTGGCCGGTATGGTGTTGGAGAAGTTGTAGACAGAGGCAGTTCCATATGAACTGCGCAGTCACGGCAGCTGCACAGGATAGCAGCAGACTGGAACGCCTCATAAATGGTTCCCCGAGGCAAGTGGCAGTTGAGGGCACTAAAAAAGAGTATCCAGAGCACCGATGGCCAGTTTTTATAGCACTTTTGTGGAGCGGGTGGGAGGCCATCATAGCCAGTGCCTAGCCACGCTCCCTCCTATACCAACATTAGAGGAAGCTTGGAAATGATGAATCCTGAATGTGTATGCATTACACCTATGCTGGCAGCAATGGACTTCGATGGAAAATTCTAGTGAAATAATGTTTAAGCATGATCTGGTATTCAGAACACAATAATTTTTTCAAAATTAGCACAAACTCTAAACATATCAACCATACAATAGATTAAATGCACATTCTACATGAGTTGCTCACAGCTGGTGATTAAACAAAAATATACTGCAACTTGGGTTGCTGAGCAGGACGTTTTTTCAAGACAGCAACTTCAAGATGCTATGAGCTCACACTAAAACAAAAGGTGCTTCAGCTGTACAAATAACTGAGTTATTTCTCACAATCATAGTATCAGACTGTCTTGCCTGCGCCTATCAGATAATCCAGAATTTTCCACACGGTAGCCCACACCCACAAGGCGAAGCAGGAGACATAAACACAGCACCTTTAGAAAAGGATTTTGTTTTACTAAATGCAAGGACTCTCTCTTTTAGAATAATGCTTGGGGTTCTATTTTACACAATGCTCTCTAACAGAAAGGCTTTCCCAGATGCAAAATGCACAAGATTCAAATACACAAAGAGATATATATGTTTATATGCAAGCAATAATAACACACTTGGTAAATATAATGCATGAATAATACTGATGAATAAGCAAGCAGAAAATAATACTAAATAAGACTCAAGTAAATATAAACATAACAATGGCAATAACCAAAACTCAATACTTCACCTAGGGCTAACATTGCATCTCAACCCACTCCTGACTGGGGAAGTTAAACAGCCGTATATGAGAGCCTCAGCAACCAGGGTTCCACGCTCCGAGGTAGACGCATCCATCCCCACTCGGATTCCAAACTCCCGGTTTCTGAGTCAACAACCCTAAGCTTTATGATCCCAAAACACACTAAAAGGTTTGAGAAAGACCTCCCCCCGCACCAGAGGAATCTTACCAGAACTGGTCAAGTTCCAAGCAAGCACTCCCATGGCAGGAAGGAGTTCTCACGCCCCCTTCTCCAAATCTCGCATGTTCCAGCCTTTAGCTTGATGAAGCTCATGAAAGTACATTAAACTAAAAACAATCCTTGAACGTGAATAACCCAAACAACTTGCAAGCCCTGCTGTGCACGCAGAAAAGTTGAAGCAAGGCAGAGTCAGGAAAAAGGATGACATGAGGCCATGTCAAAGCCAACAGTAATGACTTCAAAATTCTCATCAATGTACAAAACAATGCACAGCGGTCATTCAAGAGACGGCCCTACACTGGTTCTCTTCCTTCCTCCACAACCGCTCACAAAGAATAAAAATCAAAAACTTCAAGTCCGACCTTCACCCCGTTAACATGGGTGTTCCACAAGGGTCAGTGCTCTCCCCTCAGCTTTTCAACATCTACATTGAACCCCTTACCACTCTACTCAGAAACTCCAACATCCCTTTCCACCTATATGCTGACGACACACAGTTATATCTGGAAACCACCTCCATTGATGACATCCAGAGACTCAACGCCACGCTCAGAGAGGTACAACATTGGCTCTCAAGTAAACATCTAAAACTCAATCAAGAGAAAACAGAAATAGTCCTCCTCTCCAAAAAAGACGAGAACCCCCAAATTGCAGAATGGCTCAAAGCTATTGATGCTCTCAATGGTAACCTCACCCTGGCGGAATCGGTAAAATCTCTAGGTATCACCCTAGACCCAAAACTGGACATGAACAAACACATTACAAGTTCCACTAAAAGCGCCTTCCTTAATTTGAAGCTACTGCACAAATTAAAACCCTTCCTCCCGCCCAAGGACCTTCAACAAGCCACCCAGGCACTGGTGCTGTCCAGACTCGACTACGGGATTGCATGTTACAGGTGCATTGTCCCACCTTGATTTGAACACATATCAGCAGAAACAGAGTAAATTGTAATATAACACTCTTATTTTGTAGAAGGCATCCTGGTAATGTATGGATTTCTTCCATTTCAACTCATGGAATACCATCCTGTTCATATATGTGTTTACTGTAAATTATGTTCATGTATTATGTCATGTCCTTAAACTGTGGCTCTATCATGCCATAAGTAATAGAATAATGTGTAGTTATTCTGTGCAAACCCTGTGCCTGAAAGACAGTTGGGCCACACCCAGGACCACGCCCAGCAATCCCTGGGCCTGAAAGACAGTTGGAAGCCACACCCGGTTTGCCACAAACCCTGGGCCTGAAAGACAGTTGGGCCACACCCAGGACCACACCCAGCACCTGCTTAGGAGCCTATTTAAACCACTCCCCTTACTATTCAGTGCTTGGCCTCGTTGCTTCTACACACTTACCTGGCTCCAGCTTTTCCGATCGGCATCTCCTGCTTGACAGCCTTGCATCAGCAATTTCCTGGCTTCCTGGTCTCCGGTCCGATGTCTTCTTCTGTGTCGTGTTCCCTAAAAAAGAAGCGCACAGAGAAAACATGCTTTAAGGTATTTTTTGGAAGACAACTATCCCACGGTGAGTCTGGCTTACATTAGAACTTGGAACATTTGTTTTAGAACTTGGAACATTGCTCTTTGAACTGCGCATATTATTAGAACTATATTTCTTGGACAGAAGGAAAACACTTCATCTCGAGTGTTACGGTGAGTTTTCCCGTAGTACCCAGAAACTATGGACTTTTATAAAACAAAGAAGATTGTGCCTTTTTAAAAGTGTGAAAATAGTTACAGCAAAGCAAAGTTAGCCTTAAGAATCACAACAGCACAGATGTTGTTTTGACTACTAATATTTTGTATGCAGTATTTTGTTCCTTTATGGCAGAAGGTTGTTTTGGCAGCATTTGAACTTCTGTGCACTCAAGGCATCTGATCTTAAGCTGGGCATATAAGGATTCAGGTACCTATGCTGATGATCATAACTAAATGCTATAATGATTGTTAAACTTATTTGAAAGTATGTTAATGATTGTATTGTTTATTGCAGATTGCATAAATCGACAAGTAGATTGTTAGATCAACCCAAAATTCTGTTGAAACCTACGTAGTCTGTAGGTAAAAATTATTGGAGACTTTTAGTTACAAGTTTATGATAACTGTAAGAAGACACTGCCTCACAGATATACACATTGTTTATCTTCTGTGTTTTGTACTTAGGAGTCTAGTAGAAACCTCAAGCCACTATCCAGTTACATTCCTGATTATTGTATCCTGTGAATACTCAAGCCCCCAGAAGCCCTGGTCCCCCTAAAAGAAGACCGCTGGAATCTTCTTGTTTCTCTTCTCTTGTCATCCCAACCCCTTTTCCCCCCTGAGACTACCGGACTGATCCTAGGTTATATCTTGGTATCACGCTGCTAGTTTCTAGAGGGATTGGGACCTGTCCTCTCATCGTTCACATCGTCATCAAGGTGAAACAATCTGGAGCACAGGTGAGTACCTCGTAACATTGCAGTCCTACCTCGCCCTCCTCAAAACAACCTTCAATGCAGCAGGCAGAATGGTCACCGGAACTAAGAAATTCGACCACATCTCGCCCGCACTCAGAGAACTAAAATGGCTCCCAATTGAAATGCGGGCTAGCTTCAGAACAGCCTGCCTCACGCACAAAGCCCTTCACACAGGCAAACCGGAATAC
Organism: Triturus cristatus; assembly: GCF_964204655.1. Lineage (NCBI taxonomy): Eukaryota > Metazoa > Chordata > Amphibia > Caudata > Salamandridae > Triturus > Triturus cristatus. Next base: position 168,336,500 of record NC_140587.1, read on the forward strand.
CTGGCCAACAAACTCAAAAGGGCCGGCCAGTCCAGGAACCTCAGGAGCTCCAATACTCTGCTACTCATCCCGCTGAAAACATGCAAACAAAAAAACCCGGCCAGGTCTTTTGCAGGTAACGCGCCCAAAATCTGGAACTCCATCCCCCCCACATCAGAACGATCCCCTCTTTTGCAAAATTCTAAAGCTTGCTCAAAGTCCTCTTCCTCGACCGCTCACTAGCGAACCGATAGGATCCACGGAAGTACCTTAGCCGCCACTCCATCTGACTTTAACCCCTTCCATGCTCATGACGGAACGGTTCCGTCATGAGCGTCGGTTGAGCTGTGCTCATGACGGAACCGTTCCGTCATGAGCCCGCCCGCGCATAAAACGGTCAGCACCGCGGCGGAATTCGCGCCGCATGGAAGGGGTTAACCCTGTGTCCTGTGACACTGACATCCTCTACCCCCGGACCCATGCTGGAAATCCTATCCCCCCTCCGCCCTGAACAAGAAATCTTATCGGCTACTCGTTCTGTGTGACCAGCACTCTTCTTGTTTCCTTCCGCTCAAGCACTCCTTTGTTCGAACTCTACCCGTCGCGAATCTCTATGTTCTACTATGATTTCTGCACAGCTTGTTTGCTTATAAGTGACCTGTTGTGAAGTGCTCTGATACCCTCGGGTCCAGCTAGCGCTATATAAAACTCCTAAAATAAATAAATAAATAAACAACTGTGCACAACTGCTTATAGATTCACATACTTCATCTCTCAATGTACAACACCGAGCACATGTGTGCATTGCTGCCCACAACACTGCACTTCGAGACCAAAAAGTACATTCCACACCTCTGTTCTTGGCAAGGCTGTCCTACTCTGTGACAGCTCCGCCTGCAAGACAGCAAGATTACAAGAAAGGAACTTGTAAGAGAAGCAAGGCATATGCAGGACCGTCGTACATTCAGGCTAGGATAAAATAACACACCAAAGTCAGTTGAAATAATGGTAGTCAAAGGTCATCACAGGGTGTCAGACCACATGACCTTTGACTATCACTACATACATATATCAAAAAACTGAACTTCTTAACTGAAAGCACAACTATGATTGAAAATCTGAACTTCTTCACTGAAAGCACAACTATGGTTGAAACACATGTTAAAGCAGTAACATTATAGACTCGTGCTGAACTGAAAGCACAAGTATAATTGAAACACACATTAAAACAGTGAAATCATAAAAGCATGTAATAATTATTTCAAAGCATGTAAAAGTAGCTCATGCATATCTGGATATTCAGCAAGAATAAATGTTTGATGGATACACAAAATAAATGCACAAATGGAATCAAGTTTATGAACTCAGCAATGCTCCTAAAGCCTCAAATGGCTAATACTGGAACTTCTACTGTTGAAGCAGCCAAACTTATATATTTTGTGCCAAAAAATAAAGGCAACTTCATCATCTCAAAAGTGAAAAACCATCTTCTGCAAGTTCAATTGCACAATTTTCTTTCTTTTCAAAGTAACTAGCATCTGCAGAACAAATAATGTTGTTCTGTGTGAAAGACACACAGCCTTCTTGCATTTAAAATGATCATGATTCTTGGCTTGGTAGGACTGTCTGGTTTGTTCAGCCACAGGATCCGAAGTCTTGTTAACACAAATTGGTGGGAACGAATATTAACCATATTGAGGTATCCTGGGGGCCCCATTTCTTCCTTGTTATATTTGTCATAAAAAACATGTGTGGAGAACTGGACAGTAGCTGCGATACGCTTCATCCTGCTAACCCTCAGAAATTCATGTTTAATCTCAGTCTTCGTGATGTCTAAAACACAGGAAGGGTTATCACAAACCCTAAAATTAAAAAGGTCATCAAACGTTCGAATGATATAATTAAGCCACGGGATACGGGAACATTTATCCAGGTTTAGACAATCGGAGATTATCTTTCTAGTAAAACCAGTCTGTTCCTTCGACCAGATAGATCTCCATACTAACAGGGGTCTTAATCTAATCAGGTCTGATAAATGTTCTAAGCCAGACTCTTGATGGATCAACTTTGTTGAAGAAGAAGATGGCAGACAAAGAAGTTTTTTGATAAATTTGTTCTCCTCTACCTGGAGCATGTTATTGTTACAGTGGCCCCACACTCCTGATCCGTATAGAGCCAGAGCAACACATTTATGTCGGTATAGGTATAACATGTCGAATATCCGTCTTGAGCCTAGCTTGGATGCAAACCTAAATAGGCCAAAAGAGCACTTAGCCATCTTGGCTCTAACATTTGTCATTTCAGAGGTCCACATCCCCCCACTATTAAAAGTGATACCCAAATAACAAAATTTATCCACCACTGTTATGGTTTGATCTATAACTGTGAAGGGCCTTAAGTTCTTAATTTTCTTCCCACAGGGCATTATAAAAGTTTTTGAATTATTAATTTTTAATTTCCTCCCCTTGATAAAATCTGCAAATTTATTCATTAGTTTTTGCAGCCCTAAAGGGGTTTGAGAGAGCAGAACCGCGTCATCCGCGTAGAGCAGAATTGGGATGGACAAGCCGCCTGCAGTCGGTACATCTGCACTTATGGAGCGAAGTTCCGTCTCAATCGCATTAATAAAAAGGGAGAAAAGAAGAGGTGCAAGAACACATCCCTGCCTGATACCTGATCCTATTTTAACACTAGGGGTACACTCCCCCGATTGCCCATATCGTATTTTTGCTGTCAGATTCCTGTACAATTGGGCCAGGAAATAAATAATATCTTGAGGTGCCCCCATATCCAACAAGGTTGACCACAGAAGACCATGGTCAACCAAGTCGAAGGCACTGGATAAATCGGCAAAACAAAGAAACAACGAGCCTTGTTTGGCTCGTGTATATTTACATATAATGAGATCTAGATTGATGCACTGTTCTATAGTGCCCAACCCCTTGCGAAATCCATACTGTGAATCCGCAAGGATCCCGTTGTCTTCTACCCATTCTTCCAAACGACTTAATAATACTCTACTCATTATTTTTAGGGAAGCAGTAAGAAGGGAGATCGGGCGATAATTTTTTGCCTCGCCCCTATCCCCTTTTTTATATACCGGAATAATGATTGATTCCCCCCAGGTCTGTGGAGCCGCAATCGTCGCAGCTGCATTGAAAACCTTTGTTAACAATGGGCTCCAAATGGAGATCTCAGCTTTATAAAGGTCAACGGGTACCCCATCCGGGCCCGGTGCCTTTCCCCCCTTGCTAGCCCGAATGGCTGCATCTACCTCTAAGATTGTAATATTAAGAGGTATGGGGGTTAATGCCATACTTTCATTATCCCCCCCTTCAGCTAATCCTTCGGGGTTGAAAATACTAGTGAAGTGAGACACCCATTGTTCCTCAGATACCTGGGCTGACATTACCGGGACATCTTCGTTTTGAAGGAAGGGGCTATTTACCGTGGACCAAAAAAGCTTGATATCCTTAAGGTCCACTGCTTTAGTCAGGTTGTTCCAAGCCTCTTCCCTTAATTCCTGTTTCCTATCCCTCAGATGAATTGTATATTCCCTTCTGAGGGTATTAACTGCTTCCTTATCTCTCGGTTTTCCCTTGAGAGCAGCTTTAAGTCTTTGTAAAGATTTGGTACATTCTCTGTTAAACCATCCCCCATTACTCCTAGGGCCCTTTTTTATTCTTCCAGTTAAAATTTCAGCAACATTTTTATTAATAGTGTCGAAACTAACTAGAATGTCAACATTATTCTTTCCAGGTTCAAGACAGCATTCCACCTCTTCTATACAGGCTGACACGATAGTACAAAGTAGATGTTCCTCGTTTTGCCTACCCCATTTAATTCTAGGGCCATTGGGTCTGTGTGGGACTATATCTGTCACTACACCATGTACCATCATTTCTTTGACCCCCCACAAAGAAAGAAACATTGTTAAACAATTATGATCACTAAGTGACGGATCTACTATTATAGGTAAGGAACACTTGGCTACAATACTGGTAGAGACAATGAGGTAATCGATAATCGTGGCACAGTTCCTACCAATAAAGGTTGGTACCGAATTACCCTCACTGTCACCCCTAGGTGTCATAATACATAAATCCATTTTTAACAAAAACGAATTAAGAGAATCCCCATAAACCGAGTGCATAAAATGGGTCTGTTCATCCCCCCCATCATCCTCATACCCACACACCCTATCGCCAGCAAGTGGACACATGTAAATGTTAAGATCACCACCCCACAAAATGTCAAAGTGCACGTCATTACACCCATATAGGCTTTCCACCTCAGCTTCAAGTTCATCAACCAAACCAAGTTCATCACTGGCCAAACATCACAATGGCAATAACCAAAACTCAATATTTCACCTGGTGCAAACATTGCACCTCAACCCACTCCTGACTGGGGAAGTTAAACATCCGTGATTGAGACCCTCAGCAACCAGGGTTCGACGCTCAGAGGTAGACGCGTCCGTCCCCACTCGGATTTCAAACTCCTGGTTTCTGAGTCAACAACCCTCAGCTTTATGACCTCAAAAAACACACTAGAAGGTTCGGTAAAGACCTCCCCCTGCGCCAGAGGAATCTTACCATAACTGGCCAGGTTCCAAGCAAGCACTCCCATGTCAAGAAGGAGTTCTCACGTCCCCTTCTCCAAATCTCGCATGTTCCAGCCTTTATCTTGAAGAAGCTCACAAAAGTACATTAAACAAAAAACAAGCCTTGAACGTGAATAACCCAAACAACTTGCAAGCACTGCTGTGCACGCAAAAAAGTTGAAGCAAGGCACAGTCAGGAAAAAGGATGACATGAGGCCATGTCAAAGCCAATAGTAAGAACTTCATAATTCTCATCAATGTACAACACAATGCACCATTGTCCATAACTGCTTATAGATTCACATACTTCATCTCTCAATGTTCAATACCGAGCACATTTGTGCATCACTGCCCACAACGCTGCACTTCGAGACCCAAATGAACATTCCACACCTCTGTTCTTGGCAAGGCTGTCCTACTCCATGACAGCTCCCACTGAAAGACAGCAAGATTACAAGAAAGAAACTTGTAAGAGAAGCAAGGCATATGTAGGACCGTCGTACATTCAGGGTAGGATAAAATAACACACCAAAGTCAGTTGAAATAATGGTAGTCAAAGGTCATCACAGGGTGTCAGACCACAAGAGTGCCTCTATCACTTCACGGACTCGGCTCTCTATGCACAAGGTTACAATATAAACCTACCCAATTGATGCCTAAAAGGATTCAGAAATTTAAAAGGTAAATCAATAAAGATTTAGCAGCTTTCTGGAAAGGTGGCTGTTCCTACAGCCGAGCGTTCCTGTTAGTGGTACACGAACAACATACGATTACCCATAAAAGTGAAGGAATTAATGCTAAAGTGAACTGTATGGCTGACAGAGGTAATAACTTTCAAGGTTGCTGCTGTAAGTGATCTCAAAAAAAGATTGATACAGATGTCATGGTGGCAATACAAGAAACATTGAAAGAGAAAAAGCCTCATGATGGTTTCCCCTCATAACTTCCTATATTCTCACCAAAGACAATGTACTCATGGTAATTATACCAGGGATTAGAGAAAGGAATATTCCTATGAAGCAGTTCATGAGGTGTTAGCATCTGCTCATGCTGGTATCAGTGCTACAGCAATGATATTGGTGGCCATGCCGACCACAAACTAGAAAAAAATAAGTACGCCAATTTACTATTCATCAAAAAATGTAACTTTCTACTGCTGTAAGACCAGAGTCTACACTTCTTACGATATCTGATACTCTCTTAGTGTCAGGTATCTCCACAGTGTTGGCCCCTTGGTAACTGTCAATCACTAAAAGTACATTTTGGTTGCAGGAGTTGAGTCATACAGGACTGCAGCTGCTTGAGTAGTCATAAAAGATACGCATGGCGTAGTAGCAATGGCAGCAGTGCATACCTTTCATTCAGAAAATGGTCTTGCATTTGCTGCAAAGGCATTTGCTTACACCATTCCTACTCGGAAGTACACCTGTTATTCTTGCCATTATTCCATCTGGAATTGAACAGAATTGTTGTGTGAGCCTATTGCATGCTTAAACACACCTTGACTGAGAGAACATTGGACACAGGATTGTGATGGTACCATAACTTATACCAGGCTCTGTGAGCACTGAATATTTACATGAGGGTGCATTAGATGGCCACACTGCATCCACAATGCTTGCAGTATCATCTGACATGTTTATTTATCAACTACTGAAGCTGTTCCTTTACAAGAAAATGCATTGACAGGAGATGCGCCTAATCCTGAAGAAACTAGGGTTGTTTTTCTTCCATTTCTTCTGGAAACACCAATATCTAAAGTCACCCAAACCTATTGATACATATTTACCTGCTACTGGGGCTGCGACAGGTTCATTAATCCACCATAGTCCTGTATTTGAATATTATTACAATTTCATGATTCACTTTGTGGATTGCAATGTTAATTATTGTTTTGAAGACAACCACATTTCTCCTCATACAGGTAAGGAAAATTACAGATACAATATGTTTTGAGCATGTCATTGTATGACATTGTCAGACCAGGTCCTCATGCAAGTCCATGAGACATTCAAGTGATCAGGCAGCTTTTAAATGACCTCATTTCCTACGCTTCATTGGACAATGATTGTCCTTCCCTTGATGTACATAATCATCACAAACTGTTGTTCCTGTTCAAGCTGGCAAATTGGTACAAACCTGTGCTTGCCCGATGCGAAGAGAAATCTACTGAGCTGTGAATACAAAAAGACTTTGCAAATCATATTAGGTTCAATCCCAAAGAACAGGTGTAGAGGGCATGGGTGATTGTCCTGAAGAAAAGTATCAGCATGGCATGCCTATCTCACATATATAGATACAGTACGATAATCCACGGTTCAAGCTTCTCTCACAAACAGGTACAGTACAATCATCTGCAGCTCAAGCTCTCCTAGCACACACAGCAGGTATCATTCAGACATCCACAGTGCAAGCTTCCCTAAAGTGCACAGCAGTAGCAACCTTCTCACACACACACATACACAAAACATACAGGTCAATGAGGATTGTCTTGAGCACAGATCCACAATTGCAGATTTCTTCTCATTTAGGAATATTTGGGCAAACATCCAGTTCACAGATTAAGTAAACGACTGACGACAACAGAGTAACCTTGCTTGCACTTGCCTTAGCAGAGACAGTACAAGCCATTGTGATGCAAGCTTCACTCTGCACGCGCACAGAACATGCTCAGCAGGAGCACAAGTGTAAGTTTCCATTACTAATAGAGATAGGTTACATCACTGGCAACAAAAGAGCAAGCTTCACTAACTTTGGAGGTACAATTCAGGGACCTTATGTGCAGGCTTCCGTAACAATCAGCAGATACAGTAGCAAACCTCTTACACACAACAGGTACAGTGCAAGCATCCCAAGTGCAAGCTTGCCTCACTTAGAGCAGGTATAGTGCACAGTTGTTTGTTCTGAGGAAATACAGGGGCAATACAAGCGTCCCTCAACAAAACAGGTACCGACACAGGCATCACAGTGTAAGCTTCCCTCAGAAATAGGTACATTACGTTCATCAGCACTGCAACCTTTCTTAACTTACAGAGTACGTATGGTCCTAAGCTTCCCTTAGACAACAGATACAGTTTGTGGATGGTTGTCCTTAGGCTAAACATCTGCAACGCAACCTTCCCTTACACATAACACAGTTACATTTAATTTGGGCAACCTTACAGTTCTCAACTTGTGTATAGCACTGGAGAAAGCAGTGCAAGTTTATATCACACACAGAGCTGGTACATTACAAGCACCCAGATCACACACAGAACATGCACAACAAGGGCACAAGTTCAAGTTTCCATTAAAGATTAGTCTTTGTGCAACACAGGCAAAAGAAAGACACGCTTCTCTCACATCACACAGAACAGGGACTATCCAGGCACTGGTAACGGTTGTCTCACATGCAGTGAGAGTGTCCCTAGCCCTCCGCAGGTACAGGAGCAGATTTCTCACACACAACAGGGATTTTACAACCATTTGCAGTGCAAGCTTGGCCCACAGATAACATGTACAGTGTGTAAATGCAGGAAAAGACTTGTGGTCAAGTTTCCCCTCACACCCACCAGATACAGCACAGACATCTGCAGTTGCAAGCTTCCATTACCAACAGGCCGATTAGCAGTGCAAGCTCCTCTAACAAAGTAGGTTCAAGACCGGCTACGGTAGTGCAAGCTTCCCTCATACACTGGCCAGGTGCAGCACATGCATTGCACTTTAACCTTCCCTAAAACATAAAGCACGTATGGTAACACGCTTCTCTCATACAAGAACAGATAAAGGAAGGATGCTTGTGATGGAGCGCTCTTTCCTCATAAACCAATCAAGTACACCAGGACAAGCATCCATTTCTCAGACTGTCTATAGCACTGGCGGCAGCATCACAAGCTTCCCCCATACCCAGAACTGGTACAGTCCAAGCATTAGCAGTGAAAGATCTCCTCAGGTCGCACATATAACATTTCAAGAAAGGACAGAAGTCCAAGCTTCCATTACACAGACTGTGCAGTGACACCACTAGGAATAAGCTTTCCACACACAGAGCAGTTTCAATACAGACTTCTGTAGTGCAAGCTTCTCTCACAGAGACCAAGTATAATACAGGTATTTGAGGTGCAAGCATCCATAACACAAAGCAGAACAGAAAAGTCTCACCCATAACTGGCACAGTACTAGGATTTGCAGTCCAAGGTACACTAACACAAAACAGTTACAGGATGCGGATTCTTATGTGGAGGAAAATCCACTGTAGTGCAAGCTTCCCTCAGACAAATGTCAGGTATTGCACGCTAAGATTAAAGATCTCAGACTAAAGCGCACTGGCTGCATCGGGCAAGCTTCACTTACACAGAGATGGTAAGATACAAACATTTACAAATAAGCTTCCCTGGGTTCACATGCAGAACATGCACAACGACAGCAGAGCAAGCTTCCGTTACACAAAACAGGTACAGGGGTGAGCTTCATTCACACACTGAGAAGCTACAGTAACTGCATCTTCAGTGCAATCTTTTCAATTCCCCTGGCGTAAGATGTTCACAACCATGAGATATTCTCATATAAGGAGGACCGTGGAGCGTGGCTGTGGCAAGTCTGAAGGATACACTTCCAAATTCATCTTTTGAAGGGTTGCAATCAAGATCTGTTTTGGCCTCATTTCATCAAACACCTGCAAAGCAGGTGATGTGTTCCTCCTTTACTGCCTGTTGGGTCATATTGTTGACTTAAAAGTATGCTGCTGTCATGATTCTAGCCCCGGCTGAGGCTGTACATGGCCCTAGGGGCTGGTGTTTGTGGAGAGAAAGTCTTTAACTCGTTTAACTGGGTTTCATCTTCGTGTGCATACACACAGCCTACATGTGTACACAAGGAACTGCATTCTTACCTTATGAACCTGTTAATAAGAGCTCGGTCAGTGCTTCCAGTGCGATTCATTGGTTGGGAAGCATCCACCGCGTCTCAATAATGGCCTACGTGCCATCCTTGGATGGTCGGCCAGTTTTGTGCATGTAGATTTAAAGACTTGTGTGAAAAAGATCACCTGGTCCTTAAATTCCCCTACCTGTAACAACATGGAATCATGTAGCTATAGCCAGTGACATTTTATTGCAATGGATTTAAGTCACTTGGCAATTATTTAATAAATGTAAACCCCACCTGTTACACGATCCAGATGCAATTACTTAGTCTCGACACTGTTCTTTGTGGCTATTTGCACTTTTTGGGGGGGGTCTTAACTATATAACGATTGCATCCGTTCTTCCATCCTTCGCTACTACAACACATAACACTTTCACCTACAATAGCTCCAGGGGCATAGCCAGGGTGTCATCATGGGCCTTAGTACAGGGAAGGATATTGACCCACTGGCTGCTCTTTGAATTAATCAATCATCAGTGTTTACTGGACGCCTGACTGGTCTGGGTCACGGTGCCACTGCACCTGTTGCACCAGTGGAAGCTATGCCCCTGGATAGTCCAGACCTGTTGGGGTGTCTTGTTAGTTTAACTACACCCCTACAAGTACCCCAATGGAAACAGAAAGGGGCTTGAATGGGACAACCTGATATGGTTTTACCAGCAAAGCGCTTCGTGAGTCTTCGTCGGTAAATATATACATGTCTAAGTAATGCAGATTTCGTTGACATCAAAATGAACAGAGGCCGCGTAAATCAAGCCTCACTCCTTAGGCGCTACATTACGTCTGGTTTAACCACTAATTGTGTAGGAGAGCCGCAGAGGTTGTCTTTGAAGCCTTGCAAAAGAAGCGCGCGCTAGCCCCGCCTCCGCCGAGTGACATCATCACGCTCATTGGCATGGCTCAGTTTCACCTGTCTTGCTCACCTGCTGAGGGGGCTGCCGCTTTGTTTCATGGGCGTGTCTGAGGCCGTTGCATGCAGGGAGTGGGTTTTGTTGGGTGCAGGCAGCAGATACACGGGACCTTTGCCTTGCTTGATCAGGTACGGTGGCAGTCGATACTCAGGCTGGTGTAATATCATATTTATATAATGCCAATAAATTAATCTGAGAGCAGGGTAAGGTTGAGAGGAGAAGGTAGGCAATCGTCTTCCTAGTTTTGATAGACAAAGTGATTTTGTTATATTAAATCCTTGAATTGAATGTGTATTATAATATCCATTGGGACGGGGGGAGAGGGGTTGTTCGTAGGACGGTGCTCCTGATTGGCTTAGCTGTGTTCCTCTGGTTGAGCTCTAGAATGAAAACTATGGCGTACCTTCCACTACCGCATATTTCCCATCAAACCGTATAGAAGTGGGTGGGTGATGCCTAGGGTTCGCAAATAACTTAATGGTCGTATTTCTCTTGAATTTTTTGTTAATTTCTCTTAGTCCTGCTTCATTTAGTTGAATTAATTGAATTTACGCCAGAATAAAAACCAAAGCCTGGAGCATTGTGTCATTGATAACAAGGAGCCATCTGGTAAACGCATGGTTGCCCTCTAATCTAGCATCTCGTTCCGGACTACATCACTTTACGTCGTGACAGTTGTATGATCCTAGGGGCCCTTCAAACGAGGAACCTTCATTTTCCTGCATGCAAGTGTGTTTGGGAGAGAAGCCGGGGTTACCTGGAGGCGGCCCTGCCAAGTTCCTTAGGTCCATACATGATGTGCTGCTCCATTCCAGGTATTTTCTTTGAGTTATGGGACTTGTAGTCCTTGTTTTTTCCCCAAAAAATATAACCGGACTAAAACTCCCAGAACTTAAGAATAAACCTGGAGCGCAGCAGTATAGCAGGCTTGGACCTGGGAAACATGACAGATATGTGGAGGCCTCCGGATGCCTAGTGTTATGGGCTGAAAAACATGCCTGGATTAGATTATTCCTGATAGCAAGGGTACCCTTGAACGTGCAGAGACGTCCGGTGTGAAGTGCGATGAAGAAGGTGGTGGTGTGAAGTGTAGCTAGGAACCCTCTCTGAGATGCATGGCCTATGTACTTAAAGGTTGGGTTAAACCTGTGATATCGAACCCTTTGCTTCACACCGCATGTCATCCTGACAGCGTTAGGTGTTTGTGTGAGCTTTTAGTTACTTCATCCAGACTTCCCTCTGAACAACGAGCATCGGCCTAGAGCAAACCAGGCCTATGGTGGCAGTATCGGATGGGTAACCGCAGTGACGATGCCAATAATGAGAATTAAAATGTTTACATTCTGTAAATATGAAACTGCGAATTAAAAGCTACTAAACTCTTTGGAAGTGGTAATGGTCTTCAGTGTGTATCAATCACTTGTTTTCTCCCTTGCACACCACTTTCCTCTGCAGTCTATCACTCTGTTAGACACTTAAACCCCTTTTTCTCTATATAATTTTTTGAAATTCTGCATGTCTCGCAAGTCCTCTTCATTGCTATCTTCTTTTTCTTGAGACTATATTTTTCTTTGGCATTGTTAACATTTCAACAGCTTTTCATACCTCCTTCACAAACTTTAAAATAAAATGTGAATTACAATTGACACGTGATCATCACTCTATAAACTCTGTAGAGAGGCCAAGGATTGTATGAGCATATAAATCTGGTCACCTTTATGAGCCATTGACGGCACTGTGAGAAACTGGCAGTGCCTTCCGACTTGACAGCTCTGAATCCTGCTCAGTCGTGAACCCCCTTTCATGCCCTGAACTCACCCAGGCCTAACTGACTGCCTTCATAGTATCACGCAGCAAGACTCCTACGTTTCATAAGACAAAAACTACAGAAACGCAACACCAGGAAAAAGAGAATACTCTTGGGGAATGCAAAATTAAGTAAAATGCAAACGGGGCCTACAGCGCTGACCTAGATTACTTTAAGGAATGTTACAGTCATTGGTAAGAAATGAGCAGTGTTATTGCCCTGTAAAATTGATGGTATTTAATATATTGCCCTGTAGGGACCCGTTTCAAAGTATATTTTTAATTGCTGCCGGACATGAGCACTGCAGGAGTGGACCGCCCCCCCCCCCCCTTAAAACCCAACTATGTGCATATTTAAGGCTTGGCAGGAATTGAGAATGACCACTGGCACCTGGTGGAGCTTCATAAGGTACCACCAGCAGTAAAATAAAACAAGCGCGCGTGCCTTGCGCGGAAAGAGGAAGAGGCAGCAGGGGGAGAGGTGGGGTTTGCCTGCGCCTGTTTCCCTTGCGGGAGCGAGCAGGAACCATGGTTTCAAAGCTCGCTCCCGCAAGGGAAGCGCCAAACGTGCACGCTTTGCCATTAAAAGCAATGCAACGCGTGAACGTTTTTAGGCCAGAAACTGAATTGATTACTAAAGGTCTCCTCCTATGCAGCGCATGCGCATTACGTAGGAGAGACCTAAAAAAACACCTTGGGCCAGTCAACCCACAAATCACCATGCCTCTCCTCCAAGGACCCATCACTGTCTTCTCTGTGGCTGAAGTGCCACTACTATAACCGTGGGAGTGCTTTTAAAGCAGATTTCTATTTTTCATGTAAACCAGGCACAGTCTGAGGCCCAAAACACTTGAGGAAGGAAAGCCAGGACTACTGGATTGGCACTAACTGATATTCGGCTGTCTTACAGATCCAGTTCAATATATGGGTTCCTAAAAGTCAGTCTGCGCTCTGAGGCGCAGCCGAACTGGCATCAGGAAATGTGACCACGTGACTCCAGTGTTGACATCCATAACATTGCTATTCCTGAACAGCACCCGTGCCCTGGGGGTCCCTGGATCAGGCTCGCCACTTTTGTGCTCATTGATGTCGCTGGTGTTTCTCCTTCCTGCCTTGTGTACTCCCTCACACTAGACTGTCTTGCTGCATCATTATTTTTTAGCCTGTGGTGTCTGTCTCCTGTTTTGTTATAAACCCTCTCCCTTGTCTCCAGCAATGGGGCTCTAAACTAGCCATCAGACTATGGGGGTGGTGTTTCGCACTCTGACTACTGTTAAAATTTGGCAATAACCACTGTTCTTTACAGTGCTTAGAAATGTCAGAAGAGTATTATAAAAATCTAGCTAAAAGTTACTTTGGCATCATAGCGGCCATTCCATGCTCTCCAACTCCTTAAAATACCGCTATAGCGCCCCAAACAGATTTGGCTGACTCGAAGCACTGTTCTTCTGTGTCTCAAATGATGAATGTTCACCTCTAGAACAAGTGAGATTCGAGCTGTGCTTGAAAGGAGGCTGTAGATTGGTGTTTGCCAAAGAGGCAGAAAGGACTATATTTGAAGCACCGGTGCAGAAAGGCGTTGACTTTTGGAGGTGAACTGAAGGGAGCAAACGTTGGAAGTTATGTTATAGGATGTATTCAGCGCATAGCTGCCCTGACCAGGGCTTCCCAGCGTTAGACACCGACAGCATACGCTGCAAATGCCTAAAAGGACATGGGAGAGAGAGTGCTAGATAGAGGGAAGCCAGGTCTTAAGAGATGTTCTGAAAAGAAAGTGGTTCTGTATTTTCCTAAGAGAGGGGGAGGGAATTCCTAAAAGACGGAGCCAAGGCATGGAAGGTCCTTCCACCTAGCCGTGGCCCATGCAGTTAAGAGCGGTAGGTGCAGAGGGCGGATTTCGACAGACGAGGAGGAGGGGAAATTCATTATTTAATTTGTGTTAGTCTGTCGAATCCCTCCCGCAACCTGGCCCCACTGCTCTTACCGACACAGGCCGCGGCTGCTTCCACCCACTCTTGCTCTTCTTCTTACTCAAGGAACAATGGCTAAATAGAGGTCAGCGGAGCGTCGAGCACGAGAAGACCAGTAGGGAGAGATCCGAGAGGATGGGGCCCCCTGGGAGTACATGGTCTTATGAGCAATGCACAAAGTCTTGAAGTGGATGCGTGTATCCACAGGGAGCCAATGCAACTTACAAAGAACGACAGATATGGATGAAAATTTGGCGAGTGAAAAAAGCAGTCTGGCAGCAGAATTTTGGGTCAACTGCAGTCCGCTGATGACTGACTTGTTGACTCCCAAATACAGGACATTACAGTAATCAGGCGGGACATAATTACCACCTGAATTACGGTTTGCAGAGGGGAGAAATCGGACTTTCCCAAGATGGAACTTGAGGCTTCTCGAGAGCCCAAAGCAAGTGCCTGCTACAGTTGTAGCTTGGGCTCAAACACCAAAGAGTTGTCCATCCAGACTCCCACGTTTTTTACAGAGGGTTTGGGCTTAGTGGAGAACCAAGGGAAGAAAGCCACCAGTGGTTGTCCCAGGACTAAACATGTTTGCCCAATAGCAGAATTTCAGTTATGTTAGCGTTCAGGTGGAGACAGTTATTATTCATCCACTCCGCCATTGCAAGAATTCCTTTTAGGAAAATGGCCCTGTCCTGCGTGTCACCCCTGCTACTAATTAGGATTTCAACCACTGTGCAGATGACAAAAAACATTTTTGGTTCCTGACGAATTGCCGTTTGATCACTTTGTGTGACAGATCAGGCAAGAAACATGTTGACCTTTTTTCTTAGATCAACCAGAGAACATTGTCTCCGAGGTTCGCTATTTTCATTTTTAAACTAGACAAGCACTCCTCTATTAAAATTGACTTGAGAGTACTATTTAGTCTATTTTACTACACTACCCCATGCACTTTGCACATCAACACGTTCATCTACACCTAAAGGCCCTACAACCCCACGTCACATTACAGCTTTGGAATAAAAAATCTCCGAAAAAGAGCCCCTTTACGGGTGCCCTTTGGGCATTGCAGTGCCGGCCCGACGAGGAGCAAGCCCAATGATGAAGCATGACACCCAATTGGGTAAATTAGGGCCCCAATTCCAAAAGGAGCGGACTCCCGCCCTATCCTGTAGATATTGGACCGACCAGTCATATATTCTCTCTATCTTCCGCTGTCCGAAGGAACTGCATACCTGTTTGATACAATTGATAGGCTGGACCTACAAGTGCCCCTAGACCCTTTATCTTTGATGAAACATTCATCTGGAACCAGCTACCAAGATACCTGTTCAGTCTTGGCATATTCACTCTTAGGACACCTAATGGTCAGCCTAGGTATTGTCCATGTGATGAATGACGTCTAGGGCCACCAATGAGAACAGGTGTCCAGCCAATCCTCATCTTCCTCAGTATTTCATAACTGCTGTAGCTTTTTAGTAGATATCAGCATTCCACTATTTGGGGTGCAAAATCTTCTGCGTGGTTCTGGAGAATGTTCTTCTCTGCCTTATGCTGATCTCCTGTCAAGTCACTGGAAAGTTGTTGTAGGTTTAATTAATTTTTTTACCACCATGAATATTAAAAACGTTTTGTACACTGAGGGATTTCCTCCCTCTTTAGAGCTTGGCTGTGTGGTTGATGGGACAAGCAGAGTGCACCCCTCTCATCCAGAGTGTTGCCACTGCCCTAGCTATCCAGGCTGCGGTAGACTGACCACAGTGGCAGCATCAATCTATAGTCCGTGTTACCTGTACCTCATGGAAGCGCATTACCTCCCACCTCCCTTCTGGTGATGCCTCTGCAGTCCCCCTTACGAAGGTTCTTTTGACCTCTATCATGTTTGGGATTTGAGTGTTGAAAGCGAGCGTGTTTACGAGGCGAGGATGGATTAGTGAGCCATCGTGTTTAATGTAAACTGAACTAGTACTTGTTCTGGTGAATTTTCCACCTCTCCAGTGCCCCACCATACCATCCCCTCCACCACACCCAGTCGGTGCTGAAGCTCAGTGGGCTGGAGAAGGAACCTGCTGTTATTTTATGATTAGCTCAGACTTTCCTTCTGCTGGGAGGCCCTCCACTCCCTGGGTCATGGTCCTTTTTTTGTAGCCAGGGGCCTCTGGCTGAGAGTTAATTTCTCCCTGGGTATAGCTCACGCAGGTACCCCGATGCAGTGAGCGCATGTGAAACTGTAGGAATCACCCCCACTGGATTGGAGTGGCACCGGGAATTCAAAAGAATTCAAAAGTAGCAAATCCCTGATTGTATCAACCTGTCCATTAGGTAACTATAATACTGGCCCAATTATTCGGTATGATCTCTAAGGTTTGCCTTCTGGGAAGAGCCAGGGACCAAAGTGATAGAGTAAAAGGAGACCCAGGAGTGGAATTCCCCTGCTTTATATATCATTCTCTCTATACGACCCGGGAACAGGGTCTTGGCTTGAGAAGATATTTTTGTGACTGACAGGCATTTGTAAATTAATTTGCTGGTTTGACAGTACAAGTTAGATTTCAGCTCACTAGCCCATGAGAAAACCGCTATCTGCGCGGACGTGTGAGGGCGACCGCTGTAAGTCACAAGAAGCCTCCAGGCAGCTGCTCGGGATGAGAGAACTTGCTGCACATCAGCCATGAAGAAAACAGGACATGCTCCTCACTATCACTGGAGGTGAGACTGCTTTGTCCTTGACTCTTACTCTGCACCGTGGGTGCTTCTAGTTAAGATTTGTAGCAGCAGTAGATTTCCAGTTGAACAACTTGCCATTGGAACCCTTGGTCCCTGTCAAATCCAGGACTTGTGTAGTCTCCAGCTGTTGCCCTTGTTCATTCTGCACTCTTAGAAAATGGCACGGTCCCCTTGGATGCCATTAGAAACTCTAGACTTTGACCAGTGGGCTCTGCGTTACAGCCTTCCCTTTTTGTGCCATATGAGGGTATCCCAGTGTACTGGCACCTTTATCAGCAGCTGCGCTTCTCCAGCTAGCCCGGTGTAGCTCCTGGAGTAGTGGGACTCCAGTAACTGTTCCTAGACATCAGGCACTCCTGACCAGACTCTGGTACCATCAAAGCGTCGTTCTACCCAAGGAAAGGTGGTCACGCCGGTTTCTTTCTCAGGGGAGACAGTTGTCCGACCGGGAACATTTGACTTGAACTGCTGGAGCCAAATCACTCCAATGCAAATTTTGATACTGTATATCTAACTTTCAAATGTAACCTGGTACATGCCCTATGTACTCCAATGTCAACTGTTGTTATAGTGCTTACTGCATAGGTGCTAAAATACTGCTTGGGGTCAGAACTCTGGCTCAGAGTGACATGGGGATTTCTGTTTTTCACTGTGTATCTTAGATTCATGGGTAGTGTGTTTTTTTTCTTGTACATATTAAAGCACTTCCCTCATATAAGGCAAAGCACTAACTGGACTAATCTGTTATTGCTTCGTAGGCTATATTCAAAGAGCCTAACCCACCTCAACTCCTTGAGTAAGCCTTGGGCTGCACTGCCTTCCTAGCTGGGTAGAGTCTGGTACTGAATGGGGGGTACTTGGTTATCCACTTTGGGGTCTATTAGTACTGTGGCACCAGGACAACTCCAATTGATGCAACTGAAGCCAAGCAGTACCTGACCTTCCTGGTGCTCCAGGAACCAAGTCGTCACACACCAGCTCTTCTTCTAGTCTAACTGGTATATTGCTTCTACAACTAGGGTGTCCATTACCGGATGTGCAGGGTAAAACCTGACTGTAAATGATTGTCATTCAATGTAAAAGCATCTTAAGTAGTAGTCCTGAAAATGTAGCCTGGCTCTGGCCTTGCTGTATCCAAGTTTGACACTCCTGTTATAAAATCATCTGCCGAACTGCTCATGTGCCTCAAACCTTTTCCATTTTTCACCCCCCCACAAATTTGTTTTTGCTACTCTGCAGTCCCAGCCTACATCTTTTGGAGTTCACTCTTTCCCTTAACCATCTGTGAGGGTCCATCGCTACTACTAAACTCCTAAGATACAAGAAGGTGGAGGAGCAAGAGGAAATAGTTCATAGTGATGAAGAGACTGAAACGCTCCCAAAACTCAAGGATGTCCTCCCATTTCAGTTAAGCACCTTGCTGAGTAGATTGGGTTATGGCACTGCCACTGTTAGAGTGGTCCGAAGCAGGAAGTCTAGTTCTGTATTGGGTTGGTGTAGGGGCACCTTATTAGGTCATGCCCCTGACAGAGCTGCTGCAGAAAAGTATGCGACAAAACAAATTCCTTCTCCCTCATTTAAGTTCCTTCACTAATACTGAAAAAGGAAGAGGTTCTATAGAGTGCCACTTATAGTCCCCCAAATACGCTCTAGGTTGTTGAGAAGGAAGGAGGGAAAAAAAAGACAAGAACAAGAAACAGTTAGTAAAATAAACCCAAGAAATCCAGAAGAATATTCAAACAGAAAAAAATTGTGCAAACAAGGAAAAGCGAATGTTCGAGAATTCCCGGGATGTACTTTGCTCCGGTGGGACCCTGGCAGCCGATGTCCCTGATCACTTGTTGAGAACCGTAATGTTGTTGATGAGGACCGGTGGCCATGTGTAATTGGATCCAAGAAGTCTAGGCCCTGTCCAGCTTTCCTTCTCGTTTTTTTCTTCCTTCAAAAGTGTGCTAGATCCTATGAATGTCCCACAACCTCCCCCCCGCCCCCTTCCTTACAATGGCCAGCGTGTTGGGCCACTGCCACCCACAATCAACCATTTACATATGTTTTTAAAGGGCTTCTAAATTTTCTCATGGTGTCAGTCCTAATGGCCAATAATTTTTGCATGCCATATATACGACCAGCCCTGGGAGGGATGGGGTGGGGGGGGGGGGCTACTTCCATAACTGACCCACTGTCCATCTAGCCTTTCAAGAGCAAGTAGGACACTAGTATACCTACCGGAGCAGGGCTGTTATTTCATCAGTGGTCAATGCTGAAGCGGTCATTGACAGCAGAGACTGAAGCCTGTAAAAGGGGTCCAGTGTGGCCAATCTACACGGTTGATCTGGACCAGGCCTGATGTGTCTACCTGAAAGTTGATGCCCTTAGCTTAGCTGCAAGATTCAGCGATGCAAAGTTCTGGGTGGGTGCTCAGAAACTCTTCGGATGGTAGACCTACCTCTGGGTAGGATCTCAGCTCGATGTGAAGACAGTAGATGGACCTCTATGTCAGGATGCTTAGCTTGGCTGTCTGTGTTCAGTGATCCCATTCTAGAGGCAGCTGTTAGCTCACTTCCTCAATGTCCTGGGTCTTTGAATAAACACATAGGGTGGTGTTGGAATGTGCAGACATTTACAGTCTATAGATTCCATCCTTGCTTACAGGCATTTGAAAGGGACAGGATTGCTCCCCTCAAAGTCCACATTCAAACAACCTTGAACCCAGTTGGCTTAAAAGGGATCCCTGACTCCCAACAGTAGGAGGCTGTCCAGGGATTGCTATCCAACCAGCAAGCGACACACCTAGCATTATTGTACATCTAAAGCTAAGAGTATTTGACACCTTTCGCTTTGGAATTTGATGCTATGGATTAGTCTTTGTGATGACCAATTGAGTTACAGGTTTTTGATTATGTTTTTTCTCCTCCTTTGGAAAATATGGAAGGGGTCCCAAGTTTGTGTTGTGCCTGGTCATCTTTTGTAATTAAATATGGAAGTCTTCTGTGGTAGAATGTCTCTAGACCAGACCAACTGCATCGTTATGAACTACAAAATCATAAACGAGAGCATGAAAGTAGTCTACTTCTCTTGCCAATCCGAAATGTATATAAAATGTCAACATTTTATATTTATTTGAAGTGATATGGTATTTTGGCAAACTTAGGTGGCTAACCAGTGGTACATGATTTAAAATAAGTGTTATGGTGAAAAGTATTGAACATCTCAGTGTACATTATTTATATAGATTTCTACCAATGCACTTTGCTAGTTTGTGAAATTTAAATTGTATGCATTTGCCTGAGATTTCATGATTTACTTTTTGTTTTTTTGACACTGGACAAAAGAACGTAACCAAACATTTAGATCTCTTCACCCATAAACCATTTCACTGCAATGACTATTAGAAATGTACACATTTAAATTAGGTAGCAGGTTTAATATCCAGCCATAGATTACACTTTTAATAAAAAGTTAATTTTATCTAGAGCTGTAACGTACATTTTGTTGTTAAGCTATACATTAATTCCATCAGAACATTTCAGTTTCTGTGAAAAAGCAGAACACATAATGATTTTTGTATATATTGACTACAAACTGGTACAAGCCATGAGTCTCAATTCTAATGCTTTTTTAAAATCTAATCCTGAGACTTTTTGCACATGGTCAAAGCTAATAAGTGTGAATGAGGGAAGAGCCTCCATGGATTTAGCAATGTATTGCTTGTTTCGGTAATCATATTGGTGTTTCTGCCACTAACAGCTCCGTGGACCCCCCATCCTCTGAAGAATAACAATGCTGCCCGGCCGCTGGACCTTCTTCCTCCTGCCCATGTTCCTTTCTTTCATTGGGCCGTCATCTGGGTTTTTTGGCTGGTTTTTCCGTAAGGATTCTGCCAAGAAAGTGCCTACTCCCGAGTCCGCTGACAGCATTACAGATCCGAAGGCCCTCCCTAATGCTCCCTTCGAGATGACCACCGTTGATGAGAAATTCCTGGCAGAGACCAGGCATTTGAGTCTGTCTCCATTGGACAGCTGTCACCTTAAGGTAAGGCATGGTTAAATTGGGTTGTAATCCTGTCACGGTAGGGGTAACAACGGTCTTATACAGTTGGTTATCTGCTTGTGGCTTCTCCATCTTCTCTCCTTAGCTCATGGTATTTATGAATAGCTCTCTTTATGGTTATTGTGTGCATTGAATATTTCTAAGTCCAAAAAAAACAATACTTAATATTAAGCTTTAATTCATCAAATGGAGGAAGAAAGGTTTCCTCCTTTGTTTTATTGTGGAATCCTCGTTTTTAGGTCTCACCTGCGTTGCAGCGCATGTACTGCTGGCTGGCGAGAAATTTTGTGAGGGATTTCAGAAAAGGGCTTTAAACTCCGCCCCTCATTTCCATTGGCTGGCGTCGCCATTTATGCTAAACGATGGCCTGCCATTGGAAATGAGGGTTTTTTGCGGACGCCCTTTCGCCTCCGATCCGACTGGGTCGCCTGCTTTGCTGCTGTCGCAAAGCACTCTTATCTTTATGGGGCCATATGTTTCTAGTTAGACACACATGGCCCCATAAAGCTGAGATTGATGCTTGTTCAGTTGCGATGCTAGCATTACTGAAAAAAACATTGACAAAGCCAAGATAGGTGTCGTTTTTCAGACCTATTGGCGTTGCCAATGCTTGTTCAAGAAGTGTGATCATGAGAACTACAGTGAGGAAATAGAGAGGGGTGGGCCATGTTAGGAAGAGAGAGAGGCTGTTCGCCATGTTTGAAGGAAATCACTAGGTGAATGGCGACGGAGAGGCTCCACGGGTGAGGAGAACCTGTTTACCAAGGCATCCTGTCTGCCGCTCATCCTCGGAGAGAGGCAGGTGCCTTTTGTCAGTACCTTTCGTCCCCTGAATGCACTTTCATCCCAGGGGGAGGGCCTCACCTGCCACAATGCGCAAGTGTCCTCCAGCTTGGAAACCCGCGGCAGCGCCTCACTTGAAGCACCAAAGTTTTCTCAGCTCCGTCGTCCCTTTTACTTTCATAACATTTTTATTTGCCTGCCTTCAAAGGGCGCATTATGATGAAAACTAGGAGAGGCGGGGGTGCAATCGGGATTCACAATGCCTCATTATGCGGTAACGTTCAGTCCTGCTCGTGGCTGCTTCATAATGTCTCTCATGACGTTCTCTGATTAAATACTGCAGCGATTATAGGGTATTATAGAACCGAGCAGAGAGCCATTCCCAGCTCACAAAGCAACTGCTACAGTGTGTGACCGCCACCAGTCCAGCTCTCAAGTATCATCCCCGACAGCGCCTCCTACTAGGGGAAGCGGAGCCTCAAGTACACATACCCTACATAGAATAACACACTGCACCCAATGCTGTTGGCCTCCGGTGTTTCCCGCTGAAAAGCCTGGACTGTTAAACACATTAACTCTCAACATTTAGCGCTTAGAAACAGTGTCTTCCACTGGCTTCTCACGGCTAGACTGCCGACTGTGGAGCTGGGAAAATAAGGTTCGAGCCTCGGGGTCGACTCCACATCCTGTGATTCTCGGCAAACCACGGAATCTCCACGTGCCTACCAAAAAAAAAAAAACATTATGTGTCCTTGTGTAACGTAACTGGTGCTTGTTGGACTTAGCCCTTTTTGCAGGGTCATCGCTTGACTTTTTGCCTTCCTCCTATATTTTTTCTGACCTGTTGTTGGCTATCTTATGACTCTGGGCACTTTACCACTGCTGACCAGTGCTAAAGTGCATATGCTCTCCCTATTGTAAATTGATGTATGAATTAGTGATTCCATGATTGGTTGATTTGGTTGACCTGTCAGACCCTAGTACAGTGCACCAGGAGTGCTCAGGGCTTGTAAATCTAAATGCTGCTGGTGGGCTTGCAGCACTGGTTGTGCCACCCACAAAAGCAGCCTGTAAATGTGTCAAAGGTCTGCCATTGCAGAGCCTGTGTGCAGTCTGGTACTGTCATGCTGACTGGGCAAGTGCACCCACTTGCCAGTCCCTTAACCTTCCGTTTTCTTCATATCCGACACCCCTGTGGTAGGCCCAAGGGCAGGGTGCATTGTAAGGATAAGGTAGGAAATGCCCTGGTGTGTATGGCATGTTCTAATAGTGAATTACAGCCATTTTCGTTTTTCACTATTGCAAGGCTACCTGTTCTCCATAGGCCAGAATGGGCAGTTTTTTTATTACATTTTATAATCCTAACTGACTAGGGGTACATGGTACAAATTCGAATTTAGTATGCCTGAACTCAGAATGATAAACTACATCTTTTAGTGAAGTTGGTTTTAACATTCTGTGTTTGAAAATGCCACTTTTAGAAAGTAGGCATTTTCTTGTCTAATCATTCAAACCTGCCCCTGCTAGGCTGTGTATTCCCTGTCTGGAGTTTGAGTGACAGGGCTGGGGAATTCCCGGAGACAGGGTGAGTCTGCCCAGTGGTGAATAGAGAGATCTGCATCTAGATGGGAGGGAGGAGTTGCACCTGGGACCTAAATAGGACAGTGCCTGCCCCCACAGTGCTGGCTCCACCCCCTGTGGTGTGTCTGATGTCTCTGCCCTGCACTGTGAAAGGAGAGAAGGAATCATGTCAACAAAGTGCTCCAGGACTGTGCTTTTGCTCCACAATGCTGGCTCCACCTCCTGTGGGGCGTCTGATGTTTCTGCCCTGCCCTGTGAAAGGAAAGAATGAGTCATGTAAACAGAGTGCTCAGGAACTGGTTTGGACTTGGCAAAGGCCCCTCTGCCTTCAGAGGACAAAGGATTTCTGGGTATAAATATTGGGACCCTGATCCCAAGATTTTAGATCACTTTGGGAAAACAAGAAGAACCTCTGCTGAGGGAGGAACCAGAAGAAGCTGAGGAGGAAACTATCCCTGAACCTGGGGGATTGGCATGCAGTGGTTGCCTTCCTGCCAAAGAGAGGAGAAAGGAACTTTGTGTGTACTTTTGATCAACTTGTGAAGGATCTCCAAGGGCTTGGAATAGAGCTTGCCTCCTGCTGAAGTCTCAGGAACAACAAACTTCACCCCCCCAGCTCCCCAGAGTTCTTTGGAAGTGCCTGCTGTTGTTGTTGGGCCTTCTGAGGGACTGCGTGTCGCAAGGAGATGGAAGCGCGACTCAAGAAGAAGCGTGACGCCGTCGGAGCTGTTGTCGTCGCATCTCGTAAAGTGTGTCGCCGCTGCAGCATCGCATCGAGCGGAAGAGTCTAGCATCATCCAGGAAGTGTCTCGCAACGCCGAAGAAGCATGTCACCATCGCAGTTGTCGCATTGCACCGCATCAAGAAAAGCGCCTTGCATCCACGGAGAAGCGTGCCGCCGTTGGAGCTGCTGTTGTCGTATCGCGTAAAGGGGAGTTGCCGCTGCAACATCGCATCGAGCGGAAGCGTCTCGCAAACGTCGGAGAAGAGTGCTGCTGCCAAGGCCACTGTCGTTGCATCGCGTAAAGTGTGTCCCCGCTGCAGCTGAAGCATCGAGTCGAGACTTCTTGCCACATCGGAGAAGCGTGCCGCATCTGGAAGATCTTCACGTCTTTATTTCTTTGCACCAAAATCTTCAACGCATCAACATCGTTGCAACACTTTCGTTGCCTTGCATGTCGCATCCAAAAGGTACATTGACTTAAAGTGTCGCATTTAAGAACTAAGCAAAATTCTACCATCTAAAGTAACAGTATTGTGTATTTTTGTCGTTTAATGGTCTTGTGGTACATCTATATAAAGAATACTTATTTTTAATATAAAACCTGTGTGGTGTCCATCTGTAGTGTTGTCACTTGATTACTGTATGTGTTCACAAATGCTTTACACACTGCCTCTGAGATAAGCCTGTCTGCTCGTGCCAAGCTACCAAGGGGGTGAGCAGGGGTTATTTAAGGAGGGTACCCCTTTACCCTGACTAGAGGAGAGTGTCCCTATTTGTCACAAGTGCATACCTGTGCCAACTAGAGACCCCACAAGTCTAACAGTGCTCATCATGTAAAGTGCTCAGACACAAGAGATGACCCTAGCAATCCTCCGTCATTATGTCTCCCAAATTGGAAAGCGTAGGCAGTTGGGCACATTCACACACTCACTGCAGCTGGTCCTGATGTACTACATGAGAGGTGCCACCCAGTGGAGGAAGTGGAGACCTTGGGTCATGATTTCAAGTGTCAGGGGCTCACGCACCCCACCCAACTCAGAGGGCACACTGCATCCAACCTTACACTACCCAACCAAAAATGCAGGCACGCCTCTACCCGTTCCAGACAGTTGTAGTGCTAAAATGTCACACCAGTGGCAGTTGTGCGAAATACGAAAACTAGCTAATTTAATTTGTACTTCCCACAGCTAGGGCCAATGCACCATAGCTGGGTTCATTGTGCCTTTCACTGTGAAAAGCCGAGACTTTGAACTTCCCGCACGTGACCTCACCATGTGGTGGTGCCGCCCACGCGGAGAAGCCCAGAATGAAGAACACGAGCTCGTTGCTGCTAGCAGTCATGCGCGGGTTAGAGGATTGCCATTGTTCACACTGGCAACTGCAAAGATTGCTGGACATGTGCACTCGCGGCATTTAATACATAAAGCCCACAGCATATGGTGCCTTCCGCTGGAGGAAACCGCACTGGCCGGAGATGCTATTGCTTGTTCTCCATACCTGGGCAATTGGAATTATGCGGCAAAGAAGGACCAAATTGTATGGCAATGTTGGGTAAACTATTCAGCAAGAAAAGTCAAATTGTGCACTATAATGTGGCACAATTTGGGATAGTATTACCTAATTTATCATTTTTGCCCTTTTTAACACGATCTGGGCAAAGGTTTCCACTCATTAGTACAAGTTGACACCCCAAAACAGCTATAAACAGCAGAACGTTTACGAGTCATACTTAGCAAAGGGCCTTCCACTGCGCGACAGTGTTGCTGCGTTTTGAGTAACTTTTTCTCAGTTAAAGCAGAGAAAAAAAAAGTACAAATAAATATAAATGCAGCAGCCGATGGATAATGTGGCAAATCAGTGATTATGCGAAAAACGGTTCAATCACGACTGTAGTGGGCCTGATCAACCATCGGTCTGCCTCCTACTGTGAAAAGCAGACACTGCAGAACTTGTGCACTATCCACAGAAAGCAGTTGTGCGCCATTACCTAAGGAGCAAAACAGAGTCGGACTCATGGCACACGTGCACCATTCCATATGATGACTGCTATTAAGAAAAGCATAGGCTACAGGGCATGCTATCCCTCACTACACAATCACTTACAGTGCCTTCTACTGTGAGAAGCCGACATTTCAAAACTTGTGGATTCTCTATAGAGAGACACTGTGCACATTACCTACAGAGCCTGCTACTTGGAAACAGAGACTGTTGGAGACATGAACACTTGCATTCAAGCACCAAACCATGGTATGCCTACCACTGAGGGAAGCTGAGACTGCAGGACATGGGAACAACCACAGCTAGTCCTTGTGTGCAGTACTCTGGTGAAACTGGGTCCATGCGCAAAGGATGTTCAAAAGTAGTGGCACCGTTGACTAAACCGTACAGTAAGAAAAGGCTAATTATGCAGCGTAATGCAACACATTTTTAATAACATTACTTCCTTATTTGTCATTTGTACACATGTTAACATCGTGTGGGTAAAGGTTTAACCTCTTCACGACCAGTTAAACACCCAAATACAGCGATAAGCAACTGAAAAATGACCAGCCATCCTTTGTGCAGGGCTTTCCGCTCCTCTGCAAAATGTGCTGCTTCATTTTTCAGTAGCTTTTGATCTGTTTGAGCTAAAAACACTTTTTGTTGAAATCTGTAGATTGTGCAGCAGATGATGAATTATGTTGCAAATGCTTCAAATTCATAATTATGCAGAAAACGCCACAGCTGCAGAATCACATAATCCCAGGGGCTCCGACTTTACCATACTGTATGGTGACTTGCTGGTGGAAGCAGAGGCTGCAGGACATATGAACTCCCACAAAGTAATCCTCTTGAACTATAATTTATGCTGCCACCTATTGGTTCAAGGAGAGAATGCAGGGCACCTAAACACGCTAAAGTGAGCTCTTCTACACAATCCATAACATAATAAAACATAACATTTGTTTCTTCATTATTGTTGTGAACTGGGTGTGTTATTTTTGTTGTTTAGGTTATGATATGTTACCCTCAATTGTACAGTGCATTCCTGGCACTTGTAGGACCTGCTAGCGTTTCAGAAATACTGTACCCGTTTCACACGGTTCCGGGAGTATTCTTTGCACTGTGGAAATATGGATTTTTATGATCAGTTATGTCCCCTATCTTGGACCCCAACGGTTTCATGTATAAATCACAAGTACATGTATGTTTCCTCCAGTTCCAGTTATGAAGACGCAAACACATGTGCGTCCACCGCCAACATGTCCTCTTTCAGATCCGCCATGAATGGGCCGGATATTCCATTCCTAAGTACGAAAGGCCACCGGCTTTATATGGTTCACTTATGACATTTTACAGTCCAGGCAAGTAGGCCCTGATTCTGCCATCAAGCTTTTCTTGCCTTCTGCCTCTGAAAGCTTCAGTCCGAGCTCGCATCTGTATCCATGAACTTTGTCCTCATTCTCTGCGCAGCTAACGGTGCCTGACATCAGCCTGTTGCCTGCCAAAAACTGTATTTCACCTTCGAAATTATCTGCTCCGCTCCCTACCCAATGCATTCCTGTCTAGTAGTTTAAGTAAACATTCTTCCAGCTACCGAGCAAAAGGCCTGGCTTCTCTGTCTTTATGCAAGTAAATTCATAGCCCTGTTACTATGGAAGATTTTCTGCCCCCGCATATTGTGTAGACACTTAGACGCTTGTACACGCACTCACAGTCAGTATAGTCAGTATAGAATAAGAGTCTACTCTAAGAGACTTCTCTTTTGGATAACACAGTTCTTTAAACATAGGATGTTAGATATGATTTGGGATTAGGTTGACTTGACCCTCCAGACTTCTGTCGCCACATGTAGAGCTAAATGTCAAGTCCCCTTTACCCCCTAGTTGCACGTCAATCACACGTCATGCTGCTGTGCGCGCATTTCTGCCAAGTATTTCTGCTGACATTGCGAAATTCTTTCATGGAACCACCCTATTATGACATCATACCTGATGACGTTCTTTAGTTACACCCAGTTACACCCACTTTTGCTACGCATGTATGTTTTATCTTTACTATCAATTGTTACGCCTCCTGCATTTACTTCACTGTAATGCCTATTGTATAAAAGTGATTACTTGTCAATAAAGTAACGTACTTCACTTCCTGAACCTCCGTGGTGATGGAACTTGGAGTCCACGATTCGAATCGTCCATTGGAATAAAGCCCATTCCGAACCTCTAATACCACGGATTTTGCCTCTTATTTTACTGAGCTATTTTTATTATTTTTCTGTATCAAATTAAGTCCCGGTAATTAAATTATTTACCACAGCACTGTCCTTAGTTTTTGTGGTCTCCTGTGAGTGTGATAGGTTGGTGAAAATCAGTCAGTTAGATGATCAGAAGGGGTTCGCTTCTGGAAGCCACCACATCTTTAAAAGGATCCTCGTCGATTACCAAAAACAAGCATTTTCAATGCAATAGGTCTCGCATTTACGCGAGTTTAAGCTAGTGGCATTGTAAATGACAATGCCTTTTTATCAATGTTTTTAAAACTAATACAAAAATAAAAGGCGTTTTTATTTGCAATGTCAATAGCTCAAACTCGTGTAAATGCGAGACCTATTGCATTGCAAATGCTTATCATTATAGAGCTTCTGTGCATGTGCACAGGTTCCAAGTTTTAGCAAATAGTAAAGATTGTAAGATACAGTGATTTAAATCTTTAGGCTGAAGTCTTATTATGACTCTCTGTCTACAGTCTGCTGTTAGTGAGTCTTTTGACTGCTGTGCAAATGACATCTGAATGTTTTGGTCGTGATAGAGCTGTATAATTCTAAGCCCATCCTTGAATCAAGTGACATTGCAAGGTTTCTTTCTGAAGGGGAAGAAGTCATTAGGACATTAACATAGCACGTGAGTGGTGATAAACCATGTTGTAAGTAGATTTTTTGAGCCAGAGCTAATGTATGGCTATGAAGTGGTGGTCAGTAGTCAGGCAAGCGGAGACTTGAGTGTGGAGGTGAGAAGGAGGTAACGCAACTCGAGGAAGTGTTGAACAGGGTCTAGGGCAGAGCTTGGAGAGGAGGCAACAGAAACCAGCATTGGCATAGCCAATAGGTCTCGCCTTTGGGACCTTATAAGTGTTTAGTTATCCAGCACAATAGCCTTGGTGCAACAACATCGACTGTTGCATGGCTAATGCTTGTTTTTAGAGGCCTGGAATGCAGTTTTAAAATGTAGGCTGGTAAGAAAGATGCCAACCCGAGGGGCAAGGTCTAGAGAGAAATAAGATCGGTAGAGAGGTGAGTTATAATGAGATAGCACAAATAGAAAGGTGAAGCACAGAATGACGGGTCAGGTAAACAAAGAAGCGAGGCAGGTAGAGCCGGTGGGATGAAAAATAGAAAGATATGAGAAGTAAAGAGAAAAGAGGTGCAGATGAGGTAGAGAGATGAGGCTAATACAGAGGAAGGGCGAGGGAGAAGTAGATAATGGTGAAATAGGGAGAGAGGGACAGAGGTAAGACAGATGTATTAAATGAGCGAGACATTGGAAGCATAGAGAATGAACGGAAAACAGTGAAGGAGATGGAGAGATGAAAGCAAAGGGAGTGTGTTGGAAACCGGGCAACCGGGTTAGCAGTCACCAGGTTCCCAGCACAGTGGTAGCTTGGCTCGAGCGGTTGGGGGTCAGGCACCGTGTTAAGCGTACGTCACACCCTCACAATAACCATGCGTTCATCCGTTCCAAAAACGACACTACACCGTAAAAATTATGGAAGACAAGATGAAAATATATATGTCTTTATCTTATTTTCTCTTGGTTGCAGGTTTCACATCATAAATACAATACAATAGGATTTTCCTTCAAAAGAGCAGGTCAAATAAACAATGCTACTTCGGAATTTCAACAAATAGGTTCAGGTCATCATTAAGCAAAGAATAAATAGTTGGGCAATAAATATAGACGGCAAATAAATACAGTCGGGCAATAAATACAGTGCAAGAATAAATTAGTGGAAGACAATAAATAAAGCACCTTCAATAAATAAGGTAAAGCAATCAATGACAGTTACAGATCAGATCACTTTCATGAGGTAACTTGGTCTTACTTTGCCCATATACAGCTTGTGGTCATTTGGGTGGCAAGGGGGTGTCCCACCTAGATTGGTCAAGGCTGGGGCTTAAGCTGAGGCAGAATGAGGATAACCTAATGATCTGAACTTCAAACTACACAGCCCCTCACAGATGTCACTGCACCAGTCTTAGTTCACCCCTGGCACTCCCAGGCTGGTTCTAACACCCCTCTAGCCCCTAGAATGGTCTTTTTAGGGCTCCACGGGGCCTTAGACGCCCCCTCTACCACTTACTGTCCCTTCCTCGACGATCGGCTCCGCTCGGCGCCGTGTCGACGTCGTGAGGCGGCTCCGGATCGATGTCGCTGGGCGGCCTCGACTCTATGCATCGCAGGGACACGGTCTCCCCGCTTCCGGGTGTCTCCGGAGTGCGATCTCCACTCCCGACCTCCGGCGCGCTTCACCTCAGTTTCCGGCGTCTCCGGTGGGCGGACTTCACTCCCCCGTCGACGCCTCACCTCGACCTCGGGTGAATCTCCACTCGACCTCCGGCGCCTCTCCACGACCTCCGGCGGCGCCCTCACCTCGACCTCTGACGGCTCCGGGTACGACGTCTGCTTTCTGTCAGCGCCGCTTCTCGACCTCAGGCCCCAGGTCTCCAGGCTTCTCGACATCAGGACTCCAGGAGGATACCACTGAACAGGTCAGGAACTTGCTATTCTTCCTCTTTAAGGCCTGTTTCAAATGTTCAGTTCCTTAAGATGGTTCTTCTGGTCTTGGTCCCACACAGGGCTTTAGGCTGGGCTTGGTCAGTAGGGACTAGCATCAAGGGTGGGTTTCTGGACCCCACTCCAAGCACTGGTTTCCACCCCTGCTGCCTTACTCCGACCTCCTTCTATATCTGTCCTCTCTCTTCTCCAGTCAGTTGCCAACTGCCACTCTGAGATGGCCTCCCAACATTCTAAACTGCCTCCCACTGTCACAGGGTTCTAGAATGTTACAGAAGGTTCTAGAAACCTCCAGTGGGTTCTGGTGATGTCACAGGTGACAATGGGTGGCCACCATTTTGTGTCTCAGGCCCTCAGACAGAAGTTCCAGGGGTAGGGAAAATGGCTCCCTGACCCTGCATCAACACTAAAAAGTCTGGTGGTTCCCAAAAAGGAAAAATTATAACCGGGTTTGAGGCAGAAGTGGGACAAAATAAATAATGATGAGGAGGGACCACCCAAAGGGCTGACAGGTCTAACACGCGTCCCCCCCAGCTGAAAGTGGGGAGAGCTACCCAACCCCTTGGGAGTTCTCATCACTAAGGCGGAAATACCTTAAGAGACCGTCTGCATTGGCGTGGTCCACTCCAGGCCGATGTTCCACCTGAAAGTCCATTCCCTGTAGGGAGATAGACCACCTTAGCAACTTGGGATTCTCCCCCCTTCATCTGCATCAGCCAACGAAGGGGTCGGTGGTCGGTCTGAACTAGGAAGTGCGAGCCAAACAGGTATGGCCGCAATTTCTTAAGAGCCCATACCACTGCAAAGGCTTCACGCTCTATTGCACTCCACTTCTGTTCCCTGGGAAGTAGTCTCCGGGACAGGAAGACCACGGGTTGATCCAGACCCTCTTCATTGAGTTGCGATAACACTGCCCCAATGCCATGTTCCGATGCATCCGTCTGGACAATGAACTCCTTGGAAAAGTCTGGGGCCCTTAAGACCGGGGCCTCGCACATGGCTTGCTTCAGTTTCACAAAGGCCTGCTGACAAGCCTCCGTCCAGACTACCCTTCGAGGTTACTTCTTGGACGTAAGCTCCGTGAGGGGGGCCACAATGGTACCATTCCCCTTCACGAAGCGGCGGTAATATCCGGTGAGGCCCAGAAAAGCTCGGACCTCAGTCTGAGTCTTGGGGGGGGTTCCCAGGCCATGATGGCCTCGATTTTCGCCTGGAGGGGTTGCACCGCTCCCCTACCCACCAAGTGTCCAAGGTACACTACCGACCCCTGCCCGATCTGGCATTTACTGGCCTTAATCGTTAACCCAGCTTGCTTCAGGGCCTGGAGAACAGTTTGCAGGTGACGCAAGTGATCCTCCCAGCTGTTACTGAAGACGGCAATGTCGTCCAGATAAGCAGCAGAGAAACTCTCCATTCCGGCGAGGATCTGGTTCACCAGACGCTGAACGTGGCAGGTGCGTTCTTGAGCCCAAAGGGCATCATGCAGAACTGGTAGTGGCCCTTGGGCGTGGAGAAGGCTGACCTTTCCTTAGCTCCATCAGTCAGAGAGATCTGCCAGTACCCGGAAGTAAGGTCAAAGGTACTTAGATATTGGGCAGCTCCCATCAGTTCATCCGCCCTTGGAATCGGATGAGTATCAGTCTTGGTTACTGAGTTCAGTCCCCGGTAGTCCACACAGAACCTCAGTTCCGGTTGGGCACCCGGTGGTACAGCTTTTGGTACTAATACCACCGGACTAGACCAGGGGCTGCTGGAAGGTTCAATCACTCCTAGCTCCAGCATCTTAGTGACTTCACTGTGAATGCTGGCCTTCACCTTGTCTGTCATCCGGTAGATCTTTGACTTCACAGGTGGGCTGTCTCCTGTGTCCACATCATGGACGCACAGGTGAGTCCTACCCGGAACAAGGGAGAACAACGAAGAGTACTGCCCCAGGACCTGGCGGCAGTCCTCCTGCTGTTCAGGAGTTAGGGACGGGGAGAGAATCACTCCCTCCACCAACCCATCCTTCTCTTGAGACGCAAATAAGTCGGGGAGAGGCTCGCTTTCCACGTCCTCTGCTCCGTCAGTCACCATCAGCAATATGACTTCGGGCCTCTCATGGTGGGGTTTGAGGCGGTTGGCATGCAGCACCCGTAGGGGCTGGCGAGGGGTCTTCAGATCCACGAAGTAGGTAGCCTTACCCTTCTTCTCCAACACCTCAAATGGTCCTGACCAGCGATCCTGGAGGGCGCTAAGCTCTCCTGGTTCGATCACCCACACCTTCTGGCCAGGCTCCAATTCCACCGGGTGAGCATTGTGGTCATACCACGCCTTCATTACTGCTTGGCTGGCTTCCAAGTTGTCAGAAGCTTGCTTCCACAACTTAGCCATTTGGCTCCGGAAGGCCAGCATGTAGCTCGCCACATCCTGGGGAAGCTTTCTGGGAGTTCTTTCCCATCCGTCTCTCACCAGGCCGAGAGGTCCACGCACAGGGTGCCCATACAAAAGCTCGAAGGGGCTGAAGCCCACTCCCTTCTGTGGCACTTCCCTGTAAGAAAACAATAGACAGGGTAGGAGGACGTCCCATTTCCTCCGCAGGCTTTCAGATAGACTTCTGATCATGCCTTTCAAGGTTTTATTTAACCTCTCCACCAGACCATTGGTCTGGGGATGGTAAGGAGTGGTGAACCGGTAGGTCACTCCATACTCCTTCCACATGGCCCGCATGTATGCTGACATGAAGTTGGTCCCCCTGTCAGACACAACTTCCTTGGGAAAACCCACTCGGGTAAAGATTCCCATCAGGGCCCTAGCCACAACAGGTGCAGTAATGGTCCTCAGAGGTATAGCCTCTGGGTACCGTGTGGCATGATCCACCAAAACCAGGATAAACCTGTGACCAGCTGTAGTAGGCGGATCTAACGGACCCACAATGTCGATGCCCACCCTTTCAAAGGGGGTGCTAACGACTGGAAGTGGTTCCAGGGGAGCTTTCAGCTTCACCCCTGTTTTCCCACTGGCTTGACAAGACACACACGTCCGGCAGTAGGTGTCGGACGACACTTTCATTTGAGGCCAATAAAAGTGTGGGACAAGCCGGGCAAAGGTCTTGTCTTGCCCCAGGTGTCCTGCCAAGGGCATCTCATGAGCCAATTCCAGGAGGAAGGCTCGATAACGTTGAGGGACAACCAAGGCCCGTGACGATCCGTGCATGGGTGCCTTGGGTTCGCTGTAGAGGAGGCCATCCTCCCAGTAAATGTTGTAGTTCCCCTCAACGTTCCCTGCTGCCTGGGCTTCGGCCTGTCGCCTCAGTCCCTCAAGGGTAGGACACTCCCTCTGGCCCTTGCAGAATTCCTCCCTGGTCGGCCCTCCCTCCACGTGCCACTCGGCCGGGATGGGTAGGTTCTCCAGTTCGGTAACATCCCCCTCCGCGGACTCCTGGTCCACCACCTCCGGTGGCCTATCCGTCACACGGGGCGCGGATGCCGAGGCAGGCTCCTCCTGCCCTCGGTTCTTCCCTTGGTCGGCAGCCGGCGGTGCCTTTGTTCCAGGCTCCAGCCTAAACGAACTCCCTCTCCGGGTAGTCGCAGACCCTGTGCTGACACAGGCCCAGTCAGGTGTACCCAGCATCTCAGCATGAGTCCGGTATTCCACCTCCTTCCAAGCATTATGCTCCATGTCATTCCCCAGCAGACAATCGACTGGCACGGCAGGGCTTACGGCAACTCGAAGCAACCCTGTAACCCCTTCCCATTCAAATGGAACCTCGGCCACCGGATAGTGGCCCATTCTGCCGTCAGCCATCGCGGCAGGGTGGGGTACATTGGGAATCACCTGCTCTGGAGACACCAATTGGCTACGTACCATAGTCATACTGGCTCCTGTGTCTCTCAGAGCCTCCCCTCTTTGGCCGTTGATGGTGACCCACTGCCCATATTTTTTGGTATTTGCGGGCACCTGGATCTTAGGAACCATCTCCCGTTCTCCCAGGGACACTAAAGTGACACCCGCCCACTCCCTTCCCTTATCTAAGGGCATCTCCTCCCCGAGCACTACACTAGCTACTCCGGGGGCCTTTCCTCCGATGGGACGGGGTGGTCTTTTCGGGCACTTCACATCTCCCTTATAGTGTCCGACACCACCGCACTCGTAGCAATGGACAACCCTTGGCTGCTGACTCTGGCCAGGATTAGGGTTTCTGGGTGGGTTAGCCCTAGGGGTGAATCCCGTTCCCTTCCATTGGAAACTATTTTGGGGGCCTTTAGAGAACTCCATTTTCTTTTCCCCTCCCTCTTTCTTCTGGGGGGCGCCCTGTCCGGTCTTTTGAGAGTCCCCTCCAGTCCCCCTTGTGGACACCCGGGTACTAGCCCAAATGTCCGCCTCCTCAGCAAGCTTCCGGGGTTTGGTCAGCTTGCTATCCACCAGGTGTTGACGCAGTTCAGGGAAACATTTTTCGAGCAGGTGTTCCTTCAACATCAAATCAAACAACCCCTCGTAGTCCCTCACCTCACTGCCCTGTATCCAACCCTCTAATGCCTTCTTTGCATAGTCCAGGAAATCCACCCAATTCTGTGTGCCCAGTTTGTGGCTACCCCGGAACTTCTGTCTATACTTCTCGGGTGTTAGTCCAAACTTCCTCACGAGCGCCACTTTCATGGTGGGGTAGTGGGTCTGCTCATCCTGCTCTAGGGCCAATAATGTATCCCTGCCTGCTGGAGGCATGTATTTATACAATCCCCCTCCCCAATATTTCTCTGGAACCCCATGGGCTCTTAAAGAGACCTCATAGGCCGCTAGCCACTTGGCGATATCATCTCCCGCACTATAGCTGGCTACTATGTCTTTTGGCAGATAGGGTTTGGGTTCCCTGGTGATTTCTCTCTCTTCGCTGCCACCATTAGGAACAGTGTGTGCCCCGACCCGTAGGATCTGGAGATCTATCTCCCTGAGCCTCAACTCGTGAGCCATCCTCCGTTCCTCCTTTTCTTGCTCCAGCTTCGCCAACTCCCATGTGAGCTGTCTTTTCTCCCTCCGGTCAGTTAATTCTGCTTCTGATAAGCCGCCACTAGAGACACTGCTGCCCTTCCTTGAAAGTTTTCTGGGCCCCGCTAATAGGTTCCCCACCTCAGGTTGGTACAAACCAGCCCCCTCGCTGACAGTCTCTCCATCCCTGTCCTCCTTCTCAGCCTTACTTTCTCGTCGTGCCTCCCCCCAAGCCCTCAAGCTGGTCTGGAGCTCACCCTTCTTTGCACCTTGGGGACAAAACACCCCCTCTCGCTCACAAAACTCTCTGAGTTGGGCCACAGTGTAAGTTTCCACATCCTCCAATACAAACTCCATTTTGCCCACTCAGGATAGAAGACAGTTGCTTACAGAAGCTATGCAGGGGGGTACCTTTTGTAATACCTCCTCCCACCACCAGAAGTAAATTTGGAAAAAACAAAACTCAAAATTAGGAAGTCCGCTTGGAGAAAACTCCCGGTGTAGGCCTATGGACTACCCAAAGTTATTGTCGAGTAGACGCAAGCACAGCTCTATCCCACCACTGAACACCAATTTTATGTTGGAAACCGGGCAACCGGGTTAGCAGTCACCAGGTTCCCAGCACGGTGGTAGCTTGGCTCGAGCGGTTGGGGGTCAGGCACCGTGTTAAGCGTACGTCACACCCTCACAATAACCATGCGTTCATCCGTTCCAAAAATGACACTACACCGTAAAAATTATGGAAGACAAGATGAAAATATATATGTCTTTATCTTATTTTCTCTTAGTTGCAGGTTTCACATCATAAATACAATACAATAGGATTTTCCTTCAAAAGAGCAGGTCAAATAAACAATGCTACTTCGGAATTTCAACAAATAGGTTCGGGTCATCATTAAGCAAAGAATAAATAGTTGGGCAATAAATATAGACGGCAAATAAATACAGTCGGGCAATAAATACAGTGCAAGAATAAATTAGTGGAAGACAATAAATAAAGCACCTTCAATAAATAAGGTAAAGCAATCAATGACAGTTACAGATCAGATCACTTTCATGAGGTAACTTGGTCTTACTTTGCCCATATACAGCTTGTGGTCATTTGGGTGGCAAGGGGGTGTCCCACCTAGATTGGTCAAGGCTGGGGCTTAAGCTGAGGCAGAATGAGGATAACCTAATGATCTGGCCCTCCAAACTACACAGCCCCTCACAGATGTCACTGCACCAGTCTTAGTTCACCCCTGGCACTCCCAGGCTGGTTCTAACACCCCTCTAGCCCCTAGAATGGTCTTTTTAGGGCTCCACGGGGCCTTAGACGCCCCCTCTACCACTTACTGTCCCTTCCTCGACGATCGGCTCCGCTCGGCGCCGTGTCGACATCGTGAGGCGGCTCCGGATCGATGTCGCTGGGCGGCCTCGACTCGATGTCGCTGGGCGGCCTCGACTCGATGTCGCTGGGCGGCCTCGACTCGATGTCGCTGGGCGGCCTCGGATCGATGTCGCTGGGCGGCCTCGGATCGATGTCGCTGGGCGGCCTCGGATCGATGTCGCTGGGCGGCCTCGGATCGATGTCGCTGGGCGGCCTCGACTCGATGTCGCTGGGCGGCCTCGATGTCGCTGGGCGGCCTCGACTCGATGTCGCCTTCCGGCGTCGCAGGGACACGGTCTCCCCGCTTCCGGGTGTCTCCGGAGTGCGATCTCCACTCCCGACCTCCGGCGCGCTTCACCTCAGTTTCCGGCGTCTCCGGTGGGCGGACTTCACTCCCCCGTCGACGCCTCACCTCGGGTGAATCTCCACTCGACCTCGGGCCCCAGGTCTCCAGGCTTCTCGACGTCAGGACTCCAGGAGGACACCACTGAACAGGTCAGGAACTTGCTATTCTTCCTCTTTAAGGCCTGTTTCAAATGTTCAGTTCCTTAAGATGGTTCTTCTGGTCTTGGTCCCACACAGGGCTTTAGACTGGGCTTGGTCAGTAGGGACTAGCATCAAGGGTGGGTTTCTGGACCCCACTCCAAGCACTGGTTTCCACCCCTGCTGCCTTACTCCGACCTCCTTCTATATCTGTCCTCTCTTCTCCAGTCAGTTGCCAACTGCCACTCTGAGATGGCCTCCCAACATGATAGGTCTAACAGAGTGATAGATGGAGAGGTGGAGAGAGCATTGTAGAGAGAAAGAAATACAATAATGGGAAAGGTGAGGGGAAGAGGACATCAATAAAAAGAGAGACATAGAAGGCCAATAGGTGAGGTAAGAGCGAGGCTAATGCAAGCACTCAGGATGTGGTAAACCAATGTGTGCTTCCCAAATTATAACACGAGCAGAAAACTCATGGCTTTGCAAACATCATGCTTGACTCACAGACTGCCTGCAGCAAGGGTAAGAAACAATGCAGCCACCTTGCATTGGCAGAACAACCAGAACCGGTAATAATGCAGGTGAGCACCAAGCAAGATAAGCATATATACAACACCATGAAGGGTTTAAAAACACACTAACCATCCACTGCACATGACTATATCCATTTTTTTGTCCAACTAAACCTGTTGCAGCAGGGCTCACAGATCGGAAGAGTGGAGAGGACATCCCTTGCAGGTGAGCACAAGCATTCCTTGGCAGCGAACACATGCACTAGGAGCATGGACAAACCATCCCTAGCAGGCAAGCACCATAACAGTTCAACCTGAATGATATTCAAAGAAGATGTGCATTTAAGGGCGAGGGGAAGACTGCAGTGAGGGGCCAGAGAATATCTTCCAGGGCTGTGAACATTCTCAGCTTAAAAACTGAACTGCTGTGCACGGAGACTTTATTTGGGCTAGGTGTATAGGGCACACACAACTCTTCGACCATGCATCTCCAGCATGAGCACCGTACAAAGAGGGTGTGTGTATGAATGACAGTAGTGGCACAGACATATCAATCCATCAGGAGTTGGTCAAGCTCAACTTCGCAACCGTCGGGGTCTCAAGGCGCTGGGTCACCCC
This sequence comes from Triturus cristatus, assembly GCF_964204655.1. Lineage (NCBI taxonomy): Eukaryota > Metazoa > Chordata > Amphibia > Caudata > Salamandridae > Triturus > Triturus cristatus. Next base: position 168,375,259 of record NC_140587.1, read on the forward strand.
CTCACATGAGCTAAATGACGGGTACAGACAGGCCATGCCGATGCTAATTGCGAGTTTGTGCATCATGTCTGGGGCTTGTGTGGGTATGCACATACAGCATGTAACCGATGGATCAAAGTAAGATCGCTCACAAGGATGGAGATCAGAGCAAGCACAATGTAGATGAATGAATTTTTTTTATCTGAGCAGTTAAGTACAACCATTGCAATTAAAAATATAGGTTAAGGAGGACGACAAATGTAAGTCAATTCATCTGGGCATTTGTTACAATCATAAAACCAGATAAGAACTATGACTATAGTCTCCCTTTAGAGTTAAGATAGGTTCAGGACTTGCCACTGTTTCGTAAGCATATTAAGACCTGGCTCTTTCCCCGAGCATAATTTCATGGGCTTTTGTCCACTGATAGCTGTTGGTAAGTTTCTTCACTGTGTCTTCAGCGCCAGGATGCCCGTAGGGTTACAGGGCGCTCTATAAATGAAAATACATACATGATTATAAAGACCATGGCATTGACGACAAAAATTCTTAGGCAACTAAAACTAGAATCTCATACAACAATATCAAAGCAAGCAAAATGTATGCATAGCGCCGTCGCACCTCACGCAGTACGCGCACAAATAAAATGTACAGACACCTCTCGCAGACATGTGGGATGGAAACACCCAACGGTGTGAACATGTGGGAGGCCAAACTAAGGGACCATGTGCAGGAAAGAGCACCACGATGATCCTGAATGAGATACTCTGAGCAGCCCTTGCATGCCGCCAAGTAAGGGAGAGACAGTCACCTGTAGGCTGAGCGCATGCAGGGAGATCACAGATCTTTCATATATTGCAGGCGAACATTTGTAAACACAACACAGTAATTCCAGATGAGCATCAAGCATTGGAAGATAACGGAGACTGGCCCTTCCAGGCAAGGATCATGCAGGACGACACAGATCATGCTTTACAGGTGTGTATTGCACATGGAGAATAACACGGCCTGCCAAGTGGGTAATGGACAACACACTGAGCGCTCGATTGGGGCACAAATTGCCTCCCCCTTTAAAAGTATGACTGCGAGTTTCAGCCATGTGGGAATCACCATAGCAGACTAGCCCCTGCTGTCAGACGCCAGCACGTGCATGAGAGAGGGAGACACACATGCAGCCTCGCTGGGCTGTGTATGAGCTTCACAGCTCGCTCTTTCCCAGCTGCCAAAGCAGCATACATAGAGATCATGTCTGTAACGCCGGGAGGGAGCACAAACAGACCACCCCGGCTGGGAAAGAGCAGCCTGCGCGCTCAGAGAGGCATCTGCGTGGAGGTGCGCAGGGCTAGGACATGCCGCACCCGCGGGAGGGAAAGGAGAGGGAGGGTACGCATGGCGCAAGAACCGGAGAGGTGACAGGAGTCTTAACATAACCAGACTCTCGTGTGTTATCGTGCGCAATTGTACATGGGGTGGGAACAATTCGTGCACATCACGATTGCAGAGCATTATTTCGAACAAACTACCAGGCATGGTTGACCTTTAGGGTACACACAGCACACATGTCAGCCTTACGAAGTTAAAATTAGTAGTATCGGGTGCAGGTGGGAGGCGTGCACCCTTTTTCCGACAGTGCCTTGCATAAAGGTATTTTCTGATGCATGAATGAACTACGCATTTGCACCTGAGAAGCGAACCAGCAGCCCTGCAGCTCCCGGTGGCGTGTGCGGCCGTGAAAGTGACGCGGCCGCCAAAGTCAAAGTGATCGCGATCGCCGGCTGAAAGGGTGCCCACGAGCGATGCACTTAATGAGCTATGACGAAAGAGAAAAGCTACATGACGCCTCTGCTCGTAACTGTGTGCATAACCGCATGTGGGGAGCATGTTGGGTGGCGGCTGAGGAGGAGTGCAGGAGAGGGTATAATGGGGGAAAGCCTGGAATTAAAGGCCTGAGGGGAAGCAGGGTGTAGTAAGGCATGGGCAAAGTGGGCAATTTGCAAGGGCCCACCTTCCAAAGGGCCCCCTCTGTATCGACTCTATTTCTGTTTGCAAACAACTGTTCTCTCTGCCGCCTGCTACACCTGTCTCTGCGGAGTTAGTTTAAGGAGTTGGGGGCCCGGGACAAATGCATTTTCCCCCCATAACGATGTTGTATTGGTTTTTAATTTATTGGCAAAACCAAGGGTACGCCTCATCATTCTAATATAGACGAGATATTTCAACTGGTTTAAGTGACCTCCATTCCGGACAGTTTGGTTGCGTTGTACAGGCCGGAATTCGCAGAAAATGGGTAATAAACGCCCCCTTCTCGGGACTACTCGATGGGATTTATGTTTACCACATCATAAGACACTTCCATTTATTTTGCGTGATAATATATTTCTTGGCTGTTTATTAACGGTGTATGTGGTGATAATTAACGCAATGCATCACCCCTGTCAAATTTTCAGGTCCGTGCGGGATGTGTTAATCCAGCCCAAGTGTTTTCTTTGTATTCTGGGAAGTTTGGTCATGTTTAAATCCATTATGAAACAAGACTACAAGTCCCAGAATTCAAATACAGAAACGTAGACTGGCGCAGCACATAACCCAGGAGCAGGAAAACGCGGTAGTTCTAGCGCATCCGTTTTGATAACATATTTGTAACTAAATTCTGTATTTCATTTCATACATGGGTGTTTACAATATAGCATTAGCTCACCCCCACTCAAGTTATGAGTGCCAGAATTGTTTGGGGCTTGGGTGTTATAATTGGGTCTCCTGACTGGAAAAAATAATTAACTTACCATGATAATTTCCCGCAAAAAAGAAAATAATGTGTGCCATTGGTAACTCCTTTTTAGGTCTCGGCTCTAGATGGTGCGCATGCGCTGTCTCGAACAGACGCTGAACATCCTGTGATTCTAGGCAAATCACTTAAACTCCCCGTGCCTAACAAAAATCAATGTGTCCTCATGTAATGCAACTGGTGCCATGTAAAAATCAGTTAAACAAAAATCTGTTCTATGTTGAGATGTTCCTGCTACAATAAAAATTGTATCCGTAAAGTGCGCAGCTGCAACTTGAGGCCAGATCTGCGCTAGATCAAATATTTAGAACGCATCCTAAATGTGATGTCAGTATTATTGTCGCTTGAAGAAGGGGCTTTGATTTCAGGGCGTGGTCGCATATATGTTGATTATTGCTTGCTGAGTCCCTCTCCTGGTTATTTCAAACACCATTTTGCTGCAAATAAAGTTGCTAATGCGCTTGTGGTGGGGCCGATGCCGTCTGCTTCACGAGGACTGTAGAATCTCTAATTATGATCGTATTTTGCACACCCGCAGGCATGGTGCAAATGGAAACTGCAAAGAAGTTACCAGTTTACATTTTTTTTCATGTTCCGCGCTCGATTATCTCTAGAGATGAAGATTTTCATACGGCGCGGAGAAAAAAAGTGGAGCATGAGTGGTGGGACTGGATTGATTGATTGATTGATTGATAGGGAATTTGTAATGCGCTACTTTGCCCGAAGGCGTCAAGGCGCAGATGATGGAAAACAATCAGCCGAATCCAGGAAGGACTTTAGGGGTAAGCTTCAGAAAAAAGGAAGGTTTTGAGGGCTTGGCGAAACAGGAAAAAAGATTCCTGATTCCTGAGATCAGAGGGAAGCTCATTCCAGAGTCTGGGGGCAAGGGCAAAGAAGGCCCTGCCTCGCCACCTTGCTTTCGCAAAGCAGGGGACAGTTAGCAACTTCAGACTGGCGGATCGCAGGGCCCTACCTGGGGTGTAATACGACACCAGAGACCTAATGCCCTCCGCCCCTGCGTCATGAAGAGCCCGATGGATGATAATCAAGGTTTTGAATTTTATCCTGGCATGGACCGGGAGCCAGTGAAGATGTTTCCTGATAGCAGTTCCAGAGGAGCGTCTAGGGGCGTTAACAACAAACCTTGCTGCCGCGTTCTGAACAACTTGCAGCCGATGGACCAGATTGTTGCTCATCCCAAGATAGAGGGCATTACAATAGTCCAAGCGCAAAGATAGAAGGGCAACCGAGCATCAGGGGTAAGGTAGTGGGTGAGCTTTCTCAGCACCCTCAGAACCCCACAGCAGGTGGAGACGGTCCTATTCACTTGCTTGTCGAAGGCAAGTGAAGTGTCAAATAGGACTCCCAAATTACGGGCAACGGAGGAAGGCTGTGGACATACTCCCAGAGCCGATGGCCACCAGTCGGCAGACCAGACCTCTTTGTTTCCCCCAAACACAAGGATCTCAGTCTTCTCCCCGTTCAACTTTAAGAAGTTTGACGTCATCCAACCTGCCACGGCCCCCATGCAATTCCTAAAGTTAAGGGCCGTAGACCCAACAGATTGTGACAGGGAGACCATGATTTGGGTGTCGTCGGCATACGAGAGCACCTCCAATCCAAAAGATCTGACCAGCCTAGCAAGAGGATCCACATAAACGTTGAAAAGAGTGGGGCTCAAAGAAGAGCCCTGAGGGACCCCACACTGCAAAGGCTTGGCGGTGTTGAGGAAGTCGCCCAGTTTAACCCTTTGCTCCCTATTATTGAGGAAGGAGGTGAGGAGACTGAGGGCCAGCCCCTCCACCCCCTTCTCGCTAAATCGGGAGGCCAAGATGGTAGGGGACAGGTTGTCAAATGCGGCTGTAAGGTCGAGCAGGATCAGAAGCGTAGTCTGCCCCCTGTCGACCTTAGCGCGGATGTTATTGACCACCACTGCAAGGGCTGACTCTGTGCTATGCTCCTTTCTAAAACCATGCTGAGATGGATCAAGCAGGCCGGTTTTATCAAGAAAGGAGCTGAGATGGAAATTCAAATGAGCCTCCAACATCTTGGCCGGGGCAGGAAGGAGGGAGATGGGACGAAAGTTCTTTAGAGTCCCAGGGTCCAAAGTGGCCTTTTTTAGAAGGGGCTTCACAATAGCAGTTTTCCAGGAGGCTGGGAAAGTCCCACTGGATATAGCCCTGTTCATAACCGCCAACATGGGGGGAATTAGAGTAGCCCTACAATTTTTTAAGACTTTAAGCGGACAGGGATCAAGAGGAGAACCTGACCTAAGGGAGTCCAAAAGTCTCTCAAGGTCAAAGGCCGTAAGAAGAGGAAAGCTGGGGAAGGTTTCGATAGAGGGAGTCATATTCACCAAGTCAGAAGAGAAAGGGCGAGTGAGATTATCCGCCTGGAGGGCTGTGTAAATATTTAATATTTTAGTGTGGAAAAAGGAAGCGATCTGATCACAAAGATCTTGTGAGGGGACTATGGGGTCAGGGTGATGAATAAGGGATAGGGTATCCACAATTTTAAACCAGTCTCCAGAGGAACTAAGGGAAGAAGTGAGATTGGAAAAATAAGTTTGTTTTTCAGCCAGCACCGCCGCTTTGTAGTTCTTAAGGAGGGTTTTGTGCTTGGTCCGGCCTTCCACATCGGGCTGAGTTCTCAAGAGCCTTTCTTGCCTCCTACATACCTGCCTCTGAGTTCTCAGGGAGTCAGAGTACCAAGGTGCTGAGGGACGTTTCCTGGCACTGTATACAGATTTAAGAGGGTCAGTCAGGGAAGGTTAGAGGGGCGCTGAGCAGAGCTGGCTGTGCATGCTTCCCCCGGAAACAGCTCAGCAAAGTGAGCATTCGGCATTTGTGATTCTGCGAAAGGTTGCCTGGGAAATCCGGTTGAGGGATCGACCCGGAGTGTGCCCTTTTAACCGGCAATATGGAGATCGGGACTGAGATCAGCCGCAAGATTCAGGTAGGTAAAAGTCTTTCTTTGATTTGAGAGAGCAAAGGAGACTGTCAGTAGGAGATAAAGTTACACCGGTTGAATGTTGTAAAGGTAGCTTGGTAGATGAGGCAGAGAGGAGGAGCAACAAGACCCGCGGCCGCGAGACACGCTCTGTGGTGGGAGAGGGGCATTGAAGCGTGAGCAAGACGGAGGCGGAGCAAGGCGCGCGGGCTTGGGAGAGCGAGAGGAAAGTCAGATGGCGCCTCTGCTCGTAACTGTGCGCGTAACCGCACGCTCTGTGCCACACAAAAAGCTGTGGTCGGCTTTTTAAAGCGTCTCACTAAATGTCTCACAGAGCAGCGCATGCGCTGGCTCAGGCAAGACCTAAAAGGTGGAGGGACAAGAAATGCGCTGAGTGCAAGGGATCTGAGGTGCGTTGAGAGAGTTGTGAAGAAAGCTACTGGGGTGCTTTGTTTGCAGTTTGGTCAAAGTTGTCAAACGTAGCAGACCAGTTGAGGAGGATTAAAATTGATTGTGATGTCGAGCGCTGATATTAGAGACTTGTGGGTGAGCTGTTGTGGAATGCAAATTGAAGACGGTGAAGCAAATTATGTAAGGAGAGGTAATGAGCAAGTAATTTGAAGATCAGGCACTGCAGGGTCTTGGAAGAGTGCAGTGGGGAGACTCCAATACTTGCAGAGGTTGGGAAGAATATTGAAGCTACTTCGGGCTTCAATATTCTTGGTAAAGACAAGTGAGCTGCAAAGTTTTTTTGTTTTCAGAGACGAGATAATAAGTATCCTGTGGGCTGGAGGGAAATTGTCTCAATTGGGTAGTTGTTAGAAATAAATAAGTATTTGTAGAGTGCAGAAGTTCACCATGCGCTGGCATCTAGGTGCCAAGTAAACAAAGCTCAGATGATAAACAAAACAGAAATATGTTGGTTGATTAGTGGGTGGATCCCAATTGGTGGCCTGAGCCAAAGCAGGGATACATCGTGGTTAAGTAGGCAATGGAAGCATTAAAAAAAAAAATCAAAACTTATTGTAATTCCTTCCACTGAAATATGATTTGATTCTTACTGCTCTCTAGTGCTCTACTGTATTGTAAACAAATGCTCAGCGTTCCCGGAAAGCCTTTCTGAGGTTCCAGAAGGGTTTGAAGATGCACCTACTTTTGCACACCAATGTTTCATTCCCCAAGATAGAATAAAACAGACTTTATAGTAAATGTTCAGAGGCCCAAGACTGCTGCCTGTACGACCCAGCCAAGACCACTGCTGGTGTACGTAAATGCTTCTCTATGAAACTTCTGCTTCTCCTCGGAGGTGTTGCAAAGACTGGTTTTCACTGTGGCAATTAGTTGTCCTGTTTCCACAAATGATCATCTTCTCCTCCTTACTTTCATCATCCGTTTTCTTTCTTCGGTGCTTTCCAAAAGCTCTAAAGATCCAAGCAGTATTCATTATATCACACTACAAATGTTCTTTGTTAGACTAATTGTGTGTCAAATTTCTATTAAGTTAGGGACACACATTTCTTAAAGCAAATTCTGAATTGACTTTTCTTCATAAATACGTCTCTGGCTTGCACACTACCTTAACTGGAGGCGGGTTTCGCGTTTGTGACCCCTGAAGGCTGTCGAAAGGAACCTTGGTGGTAGGGTAAGAACCACAATACTGAAGAGTGACTTGTACACAGTGTAGTCGCTGCCTGTTAAACACATTTATCTTCATTTAATTGGTCTATATTTTGGCACTGTCTTTCAAACCATAGTATACTATTGTGTGCCGGGCATTAACCTGCATAAGAAATGAGCACACAGCCCGTATCCCGCAGCGATAAAATTAATCTTAGTAATTTCCCTCCCCTATCACTCCACTATCCTTTTTCAATCCAAATGACAAAATCGCATGTCCACCGCTCAAACTAATTTCATATCTCCCTATACTAATTCACCACTGATCTCTTTGGGTTCCTACGTAGCCTGCTAGTAGCCGAAAACGCACTTCAACACCTCATCGGGGCAGCAAGCGCTATATACATTCAATTACAATTTTATAAACTTTCTGTTTTTTTATTACTAACCATAAATCGAAATGGTTGCATTAGTGTTTAAAGCAGTTTATTTAGTAATGTATACCTTCACTACTTTAAGTCCTAAATAAAGAAAAAGTATGTAATTAACATCTGCTCTATATTCCTCTCCCAAATCTCTAAAATGCTTAAATAATTCAACTAATGCAAAATCGGGGTTTTATTTTCTCGGTGCTTTTAGTTCACTGAAAGTATAACATTGTTTTGTTTGCGCGTGTATTCAAATTTGTTTCCAAGCAATGCATATTTACATCTTGGCCTAAAACCTATTTAACCTCTAGCTGCAATTGAAAATAGTCCTCTGTTTCTCTGCAAGAAAAAAGCCTCTTAAGCGTGTCAGTTGTCTGTATTCTTCAGTGGATCTGCGCTGCAACAAGAGCATGAATAATATCTAAATTGCTGTCTTTGCCTTTATAAGCAATTGATTGTAGATACATACTCCCTCTCACCAGTGTGTGTAGGAAAACAGACACCGCCATTCTCTGTCTCTTTTCATACTATTTTCTGTCTCCCGTCCCATAAATAACACTTGCCTTATCCCATTTTGTCCTTCGGATCATACTGTTGATAATATCCTCGGCGCGCTTAAGAATCTGGGAAATGCCACCACCAAAAACTCTGTGCCCAAATGCACTAGAAAGGGTGTCTGGACTGCTTTGTAGTCTTGTGCTGTGCCTGGTATAGGGTCGGCCATCTTCTCCTTTCCAGGAAGGTCCACACGCTACAAAAGAATTCCCTATGTACCAGTGACTTCTCCCCCCATACATTGAGGTAGTTGCTTGTTCTGTGGCTCTGATCGCGAATGCCTTTTTCGCACCTCTGCTAAAATGTAGTCGGAAGTTCTTGTTGGCTATGCCCAGTAGGACCTATACCTGGAACTTCAGAATTTTATAGAATGTCATCTGTCTTGTCAAGAACCTCTTGCCGTGAAGTTTAGGGCACAGCCATAGGAGGTGTACCAGTGTTGCACTTTCTCCACCTCCTCTCTAGCTCATATCCCACCTTCCTCTGTCCACTAGAGCCGCCTTTCTGGGGTGTACCAATATGTACGCATCTAGATCATGGCCTCCTGGGCCGATGCCGCATGGCCATGGTGCATGCAGTGGTGTGTGCTTCCAGCCACTCTGCTTCAGTGACTGGCCTGCCGCTCTCTCCTTCTCACCTACTTTAGCCCAGAGTTTTTAATGCGGACCATGATTCGTTCAATGACCTATACAGTTCTGAGGTCCTCTTTTGTAACTAGTCATATTTGAAAAGTAGTTCGCAGATAAAGAATCCAAGGCTTTAACCATGAGATGCAAAACCCTTTGCCAGATGTGTGTGCAGCGAAAGTTTTCTGCTTTTGGCAATCTAAATGGACGCTTCAAGTCCTCAAACTGCAGGAGGCCATTACATCAGAGCTCACTGAGCCTTCTGAAACCTGTCCTCCCACATTCATCGTGCCATTGTGGGGTGAAATCCTGGTTCCCCTGTATCCCTGGTTCCCTGTATCTGAGTCCTAGTCCTCGCACCGCTCTGTGTCCCAGACAGAGTTACTCTGGTGACTGGCAAAGAATATAGCCCCCAGGCCATATGTTTTTGGGGAGCTGAAATTATGTACATTATGCAACATTTTGGTCTACAAAACGCCATTGTTTCTCAGATTGATCACAGAATTACATACCACTACAATGGCTTGGTAATCCCTCATTACTTCTGGTAGGCTAGGCCCCTTCCTTTTGGTGGTTTCTTCATAGTGCCACTGGCGAGCTGATAATTTAATATGGGCAGGAAAGAAAGTCCAGTCTGTTTCTGCAGCCTTTGGAACATTGGAATGGGTGCTGGCAATGGAAGGGATGGAAAAAGAAACGGCTATCTGGGAAGAAGCGCCATCCTCACCCCTGCGTTCTTCTGCTTCCACAGCCCTTTCATGTGACAACTGGAGCTCCTTTGGGGTTGCCCTAAAGGGCTGTAATTGACCTGCATTGGAGAGATCTGTACCCACAGGTATATCAGTCCATTGGAATAGGTATTTTCCTGGTCACTCTGCTACCTGGAATGCAGGCAGCATCAAACAACTTTTCTGCATTTTGGTCCAGTTTATTTTGAAGCATCATGCCATTCCATACCTGCACAGTTAATGCATAAGAGCTGCAACAGAATTGGCCCATTCCATGGTAGTCGCTGTCCCATCATCGTCTTCTCGTTTGTGCACATCTCCGCCCTACTGATAAGCCTGCTATTTCAGTGTTTTTACGCTTTTTCTCTGATAGTAAAATTCCTATCTGTGCAGAGAGCATTGGGGAGAGCAGACATCCCTGCTCGATTCCCTTTTCTATCGCTGTCTGCCCAGAGGAGCAGTAGCGGACTCGTATCGATGCTCTGAAGCTCTTACAGCAGCAGAGTAACCACTGTCTAAATGTCGGCCCAATCCAAAGGTTACCCATGTCCGCTCTAGGAACCTCCAACGGTTCAGGTCAAACACCTTTTCGGCCTCTAGTGAAGTCAACACTGCTTCCTTTTGGTGTTCTCTCAGTATTGCAGATCAAATGTAACAACTTTTTTGTATTATCCCACAACTTTGGCCCAGTATAAAGCCTGAATGGTCTGCCTCCACCACCCTGGCAGAATCATACTCTGTTTTCTCCCTAAAATAACTATGACTAACTTGACATCCACATTTAAAGAGATCAGCTTGAGGAGCTGCATGGTGACTTCTCTTTGCATGGTCTGGAATGACCAAGATCATGATTCGAGCATTGACTTTGATTCCTCTGGTCCCTGCAATGGAATTAAAGTGCAGGTCCAGCAACGAGGTGAACTCTCTATAATAAGTTTTGAAGAAAAGAGCATTGATGCCACCTGTGCTTGATGCCCTGATTGAACTACACTTTGGAAATCTCCATAATGACTTTGCCAAAATTCACCACTTTTCCCAGTTGAAGGCTTTGTCCCTCCATGATGCTTGTATTTGTGCCTCATCTGTTTGAGGTCCTTTTAATTAATCTATTTCTTCAGGATTGTATGGTATCTGGTTAAACAACCTAAATGCATGATTTATATCTGCAATCTTCCTGTAGATCTACTGGTACGAGTTTCTAATTTAGGTCACTCAAGTAGAAGCGATTGTGGTTCACAGAGTTAATGTCAGCTGCCTTCCTGCCTTGTTTCCCCATCATAATATCTCTGTGTGATTCGCACAAGGTTATATTGAGCTCTGTATTTGTCTAGTATTTTTTGCACTTGGTCAGTGGTTTGTATACACAAAATCATCCTTGACCCCATTGTTTGTGATCTCTCTCCAATTTGTTTAATTGGGTTCCCAGCTTTTCCCTCTTTCCCTGCAGTTGTTGAGCCTAGCTGACTGTGGCAGGAAGCATCCCCGCCCTGCTGCTTTAAGGGCGTCCTATAGTGTGCCATCTTCCACTTCAACCCCATTGTTCTATGCCAAGAAACCTAATATATTCTTGGATCGCTCGTACCATCTTCTTGTATGAAGCAGGATATCTTTAAGCCACGCGCCTATCTCTCTGATTTCCCACCGGTGTCTGTAATGCCAGTCATATGTGTGGTCCGAGAGGGAGATGTGCCTCGGTTACCATTGTTGTATCAGACAGAATGAAGGTAAGCCTCATGCAGGGGTGGTGTGCAGAGGGAAAACTAATCCAGGGTTGTTTGTTGAAAGTGGTGCGATGCATCCTGGAGGCCTAGTTTTGGAGCCAAGGCTTCTGCAGATATGAAATCTGTGTGGCCAACTCCGAGAGCAGATCAGTCGATGGTATTGACCTTGACAATACTTCGCTCTTCTCCTATCATAACTTCCCTTCAGTTCTCTCTCGTTTAAACCAGAAAAAGACCAATTGTAAGATCTCGGGTGGTGATAGCGAGTGGAGAATTGAAGGTGACTAAAAGGTCTTGTTCACGGGGGAACGTCTCAGAAGGGAGGACAAGTGGTGGGGTCCCAATGAGCACGCTGTAGTGGGTTGGATTTTATGAAGCACTGACTATTTTCTTTTTTAGGACTGATTTTGTTTTACCCATTGTAACATCACTGTTAAGCTGTTAGCAGCCTGGTCTGTGCTGGGGATGTGTTGCAGACATTTATTTGCTGCTGTTTTGGTGTTGGTTTAACAGGTTGTGAGTCAGCTGCAGGCCTCCTGTACAGACCTGTCGGAAGAAGAATTGGCCAAGCTGGGGGTGGCACTGTTCAACTGTCAAGCATCGGTGGAGGGTCGTCCAACCTACCCATGCACTGAGGAGATGGTAAGCACAGGCGTAAATTAGTGGAACTTCAGGAAGTATCTTGTAAGGACAAGCGAGCAGTTTGTGTAAGATGAAGTAATTTCAAGATGTCATGTGTGAGGTAATGAGGTGGGTTTGAGGTTGTGCCGTACACTCTATACAGTAACGTGAGGTGGGTTCAGGGTTTTAGAAATTGTATTTGTACTTATTTATTTCATTTACAAAACCAGGAATCAATGGCAGAAACAAATAACCCTTCAAGGTACCTATTAAAAGGACACATTTATAATATGACTGGACACACAACCCAAAATTAAAACAATGACCAAAAAGAATAAACAAACCATGTTTAAAACAAATTCATGCAATAAATGTCAGGGGTGGAAGAAATAGTAGTTGGTGCATGGGGGTTTGGGAGATCAATGCTTTGTAGACACTGTAAGTCCTCTCTGATGGATGATGGGTTCTGAGGTGGTGCTGTACTCTGATAGGGCTGATGGGGATGTTCGGAATAGTTGATGCAAGGTGCTCGGAGGACTCCGTGCTTTGTAATGTACGTAGGGGACCATCGCTGTATTGTGGGAAAATAAATTGCAAGAAATTTGATTATTAACAGGTGTGGGTGGCTGCCCAACTCAACGGAGGGTACGGAGAGTAAGGGGTAGGAGGTGGATGCCATCCACAGTGGGAGGGCCAGTGGTTCAGCGTTACTTGTTTTGAGGGAGAGCACCACAAGACTGACCCAAGTGAGGCCACTTTTGACCTGGGACTGCTGCCTGCGCTGTCGCACAGACCAAGAAAAGGAGACCTGTCCCAGGCATACCCTTCCATGACATGCATGTTCTGTGGAAAGCCCATGAGCTGCAACAATGTAATTAATATCCAGTGTCGGCTGGATGGATGATGCTTGCACTCTGAAACGACATGATAAATGAGTGCATGGGGTGCTCCAAATGGGATGTGTTCTATATGTTTTATTTTATTTCTGCTTTGCCCTCTCTTCTGGAATGATTGTTTGATTGACCATGGTGTATATATTTGAATGGTGACCTATTTAAAACTACAAATTTTATAGCTTACAAATCTTGTCGGGCATACACAACTGTATGGCATCTATTCTACATGGTCTAGACCTAGTCTAAGGAGACTGGATGCCACCAGAGTTGAAGAAAAAGGAGGTGATTCTGAACTTTCATTCTAAAGCAACAATGTCACATAGTACATTCTAAGGCACCTACTCTGCTGTGCCACGCTATGCCAGTGGCCTCTATTCTGGACTTGGAATGTGTTTAATCAACTTCCACAAATCCAGGATGCTTCAGCAAGACAAGTTCTTATCCTGAACTCATGCGACCATATCACTTCTGTCCTTAAGGTCGTGCACGGTTTACCTGTCCTAAGAAGAATATCTTTCAAATCACTCTGCTTCACTCACACTTTTCTTTTCTGTATATTTTTTTTTTTTTTTTTTTTTTTTTAGTCTGAGGAAGAAAATTAGATTTGGAACAGCTCCACGCTTAATCACGCCTTCCCTTCAGAAGAACCTGCATAGTTCAGCTCTCCTGCTCTGTCCAAACCTACAAACTATGAAACAACTTCCCCATGAAAATAAGGATACGCTTCAACCACATGGATTTCAGAAAAACAATACATTTATTCGACTCGCCATAAGTCTGAGTTCTCCTGTTGCTCCATTGCATTAAACTATCCTTTGCCATCAGTATTTGGTACCCCTGAACCAATTCCATATGGCACTTCCGGGTGACTTGGCCTCCAGTGGGTCTGGGCACTGGTATTCCTTGGTACGACGCCTTAAACTCACTACTGGATTACCTCTCACCTCTCACTGTCCCAGTGGGTTAGGGCTCCTATGCCCCCCAAATGCACCTGCACACAAAGGTGGTGGCCTGTTTTTCTGCGCTGCAGGGCACAGCCTTCACTCTGTTGTTCTTAGCAGTGCCCGCAAAGACCTGTTTTCTTTAAAACACTGTCCACGTGTAATGTTAAGTACGGACGTGTGAGGCTATGCTTATCTTGCACTCCCCAGAAAACCCCATGTTTGTTCTAATATGCTACCATACCTACAAACCTCAAGCACTGCACCGAATAGTTGCTGTTTAGAGCATACTACAAGCAACACCCTTTCAGCCATACACCTGAAGGGCATGAAGGAACTAGTGAAAATCCATATGCGTCATGAACTTGTCAGGGTTATGAAGTGCTGTACAATTGACACAGCTGCTTACTCAATATTCCAGAATGTTTTGGGCCTTGCAATTAGTAGGATAGATTATATAAATATCAATACAATAAAATGCAGACAGATATTTGTTTCTTGATGAAGGATTTTATCTCACTATGACTACTATACAGTGGCTGTTGATGTCATCCGAGTATCTGCCATGATGATTCTCTATATACCGTTAAGGTGCAGCTTATTTTAAAGAGTAAAGTGCCTAGTGTTTTTGTGCTGTGTTGACAACAGTCCACTTGTAGTCAATTGGTTGAAGAAGTGCAACAGGAACCAACGTTTGATGGGATAACCCTAGATATTGAAGCTTAGGTTGATATGAAAAGTGCAGAATTTGTCTTTAGGTTTGCATTAAACCTTTCTGTATATCATTCTGATTATACTGCACTACAAGAAGCCCATAAACACCCACATCGACCAAAGAGATGCAGAGGTCTCTGAAGTGTAGGACAAGGTCACACGGATGCCTCTGTCTCAAGATAGAAGTAGGACTATCACACAGGCATCAAACGACCAGGACCCTGAGTAGATGGTCTTCCTGATGCTGGGCGGCAAATGCTTCCAAGAGCCTTAAACTGAACTACAGATTGCTCTGGTACTTAAAGTCCTTTGAAACTTCAGCAGTGCCTGTATTGAGGTCTTTCAGTGGTTTTGCCATCAGTCATATTTATTGATTCTGAGAAAAACGCCTGAGATATTGATGCACCACCAGTGCTGAGACCTATGCTTCTGGAAAACACTGTGGGTGATACGAGGGGCACCTACTACAGGGGGACAAAGCAATCTCTACCCACTCCCCCTCAAAAAAAAAAGTCTGTGTGAGCGCTGCCTCTCATACCTTCACAGGGAGGCCTGCAGCCAACTCATTCCTGTCTCCAGGAGCTATTTGCTCAGCAAGTCTCTTGGTGGACTGGGCTGGAGAAAAAATATTCCACCTGTGTACATTTTCTTTCTCGTGCACCAGACCAGCTTGGAGACTCGAAGTGTAGGCTGGGTTACTTCCATCAAGCTTCGCTCTAAATCAAGCCCCTAATTTATTTAAAGGATCTAGATCTAACCGGACGTGGAGCTGGAGTGTGAATACTGCGACATAATGTATCTTGGTTGCATTCTCTTTGCCACATTCTGAAGTTGGCCTTAACTGCTCATTGACGCTACCCTTGGGGTGTTGAGTATACTGAGGGAATAACTTGGTTTTTACCTACCCATACAACGGAATTGTGTACTTTAGGACAATGACTGTACTCATTTTTTTTTTTAATCAAAGATTCAGAGTACTTGGGATAAGACTAAATAAATACTTTTAGTATGTGTGGGGGGATAGACTGGTTATTCATATGCACTGAATAAATCGTCTACTCTGAGCTCAGCATGTCCCTTTCGACACCCCCGAGCAAAAAGCAAGACTTTCGGTCCTGGAGGAGGCCAGCATCTGATATGGCTCGATGTCTGAATTGCAGAGCAATCCTGCTAAAATAGTGACCCTTTGCCACTCTAAAAGTTGCTGCTGCAGCTGGGTACCAGCTACTGGACAGACTACCTGCCCTGTATCCACGAGGAGGGGTGTGCAGTGGGAAATTTGTGGGTCCAGCTGATGCCATCTCCTTAATCCCCCCCTTAATCCTGCAAGACTGCGAATGGGAGGTTGGTTTGTATGGGATTGCTTATTTGACGGCGCAGGAATACCAGTCGTGCAGAAGTCCTGGTCTAGGTGAAGGGACAGCAGACAAATGTGCGAGCTACGAGCTTGACAAATGCCAAGGAGCCGTGCTTGCCAACCCTTCTGGTATAAGTGCTAGGCTATTACTTTTTAGTCTGGCCTGCCAGCTACAAGTTTCAGGTGTCTTTACTACAACTTTTTACAACAGTCGTTTTTGGTCTCGCCTGACACAGGCCATGCGCTGTCATTTGTGAGACATTCTATTAGCTTACAGGGGACTGGAGATTACTGTTGGTTGGCCTAATCGTCACTCTTATTCCTGACTACACTTCCTCTTCCTGTGTTTGTCCCTCCCCTGGAGCTTGGCCCAAGTACTGCTGTAGTGATTTCCCTTCTGGGCCTACTTTGGTTCTTTCTTAGGTTAGTGTTTTACACGTTTTAGGCTGACTCAGCTCTGCATAGCTACATATAATACATTTAGTTTTAGCAACATTGTTCTGGGAATACGCTGTACATGTTGCTAGTTATTCAAGGACTCTTCTTGGGATTCGGCCTGCATATGTTGTATTGCTCGGAATACAAAACCTACTGTTTTCTTTGCTTGTTCAGCATCAGCTCCTAACTTTTAGAAGTAACACGGTTGCACAGTTGCATCTTCCAACACATGGTTTTTGTCATACAAGCTGTGTCTTGTCTCCTTGGGGGACAGAGAGGAGCATTCCGGCAGAGAAGACTGTTTTGGAATAAAAGCATTGGCTGGCCTGCAGCTCAGCATAAACTGAGTTTAAGCTCACAATTTGGACCACCTCCCTACATACTCCAGGTATGGGGTCGGAGCCTAATCCCAGATAGCACATATAAATCCCTTTGCTCATACAACAAGGATAGATTTGCCAGATAGACAGTTTGCCATGGTTGGGGTGTTTGTCCTATATCCTCTGTTAGTAATGCTGATTACTTTGTTTAGTTGCATCTACCTAATGAACACAGCACATTTGCTACATAATAGACTACAGTAGTTTCAATAAATGTATTGTAAATTTCTTTGTGTCTTTCTTGTGTGTTAACACATGCATGCATGCATGATTGGGTGAGCAAAGAAAGGGGTAGGATCTGTTTCCACGGTTCACTTGGGACTAGAGTCATGTTTGAGGCTGCCAACATCAACTGCTACTCTGGGTAGAGTAGACGTTGTGGTGAGGCACTGTGAGCTAGCTAGGATTTGGGTAGACAGGTACAGATGTTGACGAGAGACACTCTGATGTCCTGTCGTCCTCCTACACAGTCCTGCTTTACCAGCAGAATCTATGCAACACTGCTTCCTTGTTTCACGGTGTCTTTTCCACTGCGGTTTCAGATGTACTTTTGTTTTCCTTTTACTTGTTGGCCCTGTCCTCTTTGCCTGCTGTTTGTTGCTCGCCTTACCACCTCCGGTGTTGTTGCTCCCTCCCCCCTCTCCCACATTATTGCTTATCCTATGTTCTTAGCCCTCTCTCGCCCTTGCTTCCTCTCGTGTTGCTTGCCCCCTCCTGCCCTTTGTGTTGGTTGTTGGACAGGGAGTGTTTTGTGTTCCGACTTTATATATTTTTTTAAATATTTTTTTATTTTATAACAACCGTGAAGTTATTAAAACATTGAAACAGTTGTAGTTTACCAAGCAGTGGCAAATTGATTGAAAAAATATAGTATATCCTCTAGAATTTTCCAGAGTATACGTTGAACCAACATCATATCCCAGCATACAGTGTATTGTGCATGCTTCAAATGACCATCTCCCCCCCCTTGTGTTGTGCAAGGTCTTACGCTCTCCATGGGCCCTTCGGCCCCATCTATCGGCCTAAGTCCATAGTAATCCATCCACCGGCCCCAGGCTCTGGGAAATTTGAGGGGTCAGCCCCTACTGTAAAAGGTGACCTGCAATGCCACCATGTAGAGGTCCATGCCCCACGTCCATGCCCCACGTCCATTCTTCGATAGTGGACACATCAGTCTCGCCCCCCCATCGCTTAGCCACGTCTCTTAGCCACCATCAAACCAAGGGCACTAAATACTAATATTGAAAACATGGAGGCTATACATCATTCGGCATTCCCAATAGAATGCATTTGGGATTTGTCTGAAGAGCGATGTCTAAAATGGCGCTAAGCTTTTATTATCTCAGCCTCATTGCCCTGAATGTGGGAGCATCCCCATATTGTGTGAAAAGTCTCCCTTTGAGGCATGACTACGTGGACCAGTCTGGGTTGCCACTTTACCCATATTGTGCAATCTATATGTATCATAATATACCCAAGGCAGGATTTTAAACTGAATTAAACGCAGTCTGGATTTGATAGCCACTTCCCTGGGGTGCATCAATGTGGCTTCTCAATCTATGTCCTCCATTTCTCCCACATCTCGTTTTCGAAGCGCAACCAGGTTATCAGGCATGTTGTTGTTCCATGTTACACATGTGAGTGAAATTGCTTCCTTTGTTATCTGTTCTTGTAGCAATGCCCCCTCTAATGGAGCATACCCCGGTATCTGAGTAGCCAACAGCCCTTCGGCTAGCCATGCATGCCTCCGTTGTGCATATTTTAGAAACTGGGATGGGTGTAGGTTGTATTCTCTACAAAAGGTTGTCAGTGGCTTGAACTTGGAACTCGCCATTCTATTTTTGAATTACATCAGCAGTCGCTCCCTACAGCTTTACTTGTCCTCTCTCTCCTTGTTGTTGATTGCACCTTCTTAACCTCCTGCCCCATCCCATGTTTGCCTCTCCTACCCCATCCCATGTTGTTTGCCTCCTCCTGCCCCCCAAAAGGTAAATTTAAATAAAAAAGAAATGCCATGTGTATAACGGCACAGATGCTGTGCAGGATGGTAGGAAGTTTGAAGAAAAAAAAAAACCTTACGCCATGGCAAGCATTTCTTTACTTTCCCCCACGCTGCACTGCTGTAAAACATGGCGTAAACATTGCAAATGCCATTATGTCTTGCATAAACAAGACCCATTGGTTTTGCCAATGGTTACCACGGCTTTGCCTTCAGTTACAGAGGCAGCACACACGTCGTGCGCTCGTTTACAAACCGAGAAAGAGTTGTCCATTGTAGGGTGCACTCCGGTGCACATAGTTTGACATTTATGATGGAAAAGAAAAACCAGAAGCATCACGATTCAGAGGAAAAGATACATGACCTGGTGAGTCACTCATGCCTGACGTAGAACAAGTTGAAATGTTCTGTGTTCTAGAAGGGATGCTTTGTTTAAATCAGTATTCTGTCACTGTTCCAAATAAATGCCAAAGCCTTAAAGAAGAAAGAAGAAAATAGGCTGAAATGGACCCACGTCGAAGGCCTCCAGTTAAGTACAGGGTGTCATAACTTTGGTATGAACTCTTATAAAAACTAAGTTCAGTTAATTTATATTAATGCTTCAGTATTTTGGAGGGGCTTGCATACCTTACAAAGACTTCACCCTCTGACCCGAGAACGTCCTGAGTAAGAAAAGGATCCCCAAGAGTGGAGCCAGCTGCCCCTTACTCCCCCATTCCTCTCAGAAGTCTGTGACTCCCTCCACCAGGGCTCTCCAACCTTTACTTTTGTTCAATGAATAGGATTCTGAGCTACTAACATTAGTTTTAGAACAGTGACCGCATCAGACACGATTACCTTCGTTACCACTCTATACAAGACCACCAGCATTGGTCACCTCCATGCATCAGCAGAGTTGCCAGCAGTACTGTAAAAAAAGGCTTTGTCCGTTGGAATGCCTTTACATGGGTAATACATAGCAGCCATCGCTGCAGTGCCAGAGCATCAAGGTAGAACTGTTAGGGGAAAAAGTCCCTGGTAGCCACCTGATTTTATCACTCCAATATCAGCTTGAAATATATTTTGGAACCCCAAACATTTTTCTCCTACTATTAACTTATGAGTTCTGAAAATACACATTGTGAGTCTCAAATACACACTTTTTAATTTTGGTTTCCATATATTCAACCAAGCAAGAGCTTTAAATGTAGTAGGTTGGGCTGCACACAGGAGAGCTACTTACAGGTGGCAGGAGAGCTACCTGTAGCTTACAAGCCACTCCTTGGAGAAGCCTGCCCTGCAACATGGGAGACTGCAGTAAACTGGTCTGTTTGCTTTACAAAGTTCACACCCAGCAGTGGGGCCAATTAAGGGGCTCCCTGTGAACAAAATGGGAAGCAGACCTAGCTCGGTTTCTAGCCACACCCGGTCTTTAGTAATTTCATATTTTAAATATATTTAGTTCAACATCCTAAACTGAGCATACCTTACCCCGCATCGCCTTCACAGGATCTACCCAGGAGCGCCCGCCCTCTGTTCCCCGTGTCACACCATGGAGGTGGACCTGCCCCGTGTACTTTGGTCTTGTGGGTCACTTATAGGTTATTGGTCTGAGAGCCGCTGCCCATCCATATGGGTGAAGAGGCCATACCCCCTCACCTTTTTCCAGAAAAGTGTCTTGTCAGGCTGAGCAATCCTGACAGACACTCTTCTTGGTCAGCCAAGACATGAGCTAAATGTGCTGCTTGAGCTGAACTATGCCAGGCTTAGGATTTCAAAGCCCTGTGGGCGTGACCTCAGCTTGGCAAAAGTGCCTCGAGGTCCTCCTCCTCATTACAACCCCAATGTGATGAGGGCTGATGCCGATTAGGGGTGGATGACGCATACAGGGGCCCACATGGTCGAACCTACCACAGGACACAGAGGTGAAAGTTGGTTTTCGAAAGGCACTTCACAATCAACTGGAAGAGCCGCCCGCACCAGCAGTCCAGACTTGAGCCAGAGTGGCTCTTCCATTAGCGTGCAGCCACACCGGGGTGAGCCGGCTGTTTTACAGAAACACTCGATTGCACACGACTGGGACTCTTTGGTTGCTGTCTTCACACAGGCCTCCCCCTTAGATTCTCCCGCTGACATTTCAGACTTACACTGGCATCGAAGATCCTGCACCGTTGTTCTAATGTACTCCATCCTCAAAGCAAACTAGCCTCGGTCCGTAGTCTGGGTTGGCTGTGTCTAGGTAGGCCAGGGGACCCTGTTTGAGACCATGGAAAATGACAGTCGCTCTGTGGCAGTGGCAAGGAACGGCAGGGGTGTGGGGAAACTCAGAGGATGGGTAGTGACCCACAGGTGAAGGGTAATGAATAGTTTAGGGTTTTCCAAAGTTACTAGCCGGTTTATAGATCTGGGGTTGATCCTGGCTAAGCGAGAAATTACCTCCCATTGGAAGGCGAGGCAGGCTATTCGTTTAGTGAGGTGGAACAGGGAGATGGTGAAATGGGCTGGGAGTGAAGGGAATTAAAGGCTACAGCTGGCCCGGCGTAGTGGAAGTGAGAAGTCTCAGGAAATGGCGCAAGCATGGATGGCACTTCTGGAGTTGCTAAAGCACCCTCCAGGTGACGGTGCGGAGGATTTGGAGGAGAGGGGTGTGGCAGGGGACACTTGAGCGACACTTCACCGTGCACCGTCATAGTCCATGTATGTGTTTCTGATTTCAACCCTGCTGGCGACCAATGTGTTCCCATACAATGGATTGTACTACACATGCGCGGGAAAAGGGGCCTCCGGGATTTCGTCTTGCCGCAACAACTCTTGGTGCTTCAATAACACCCCTTCACTGAACGGGTCGTCCACGGTGGGCGTCCTGCTCTTTCCCACAGTATGAGGCCTGTGTGCGTGAGGGTGTCCGCTGGGGTAAGTAGGCCACACAGTGGAATGCGGGAGCGTGAATAGCGGGTAGCACGTTTCCAATATGTGATCGCGTTGTTCAATGGCAGTGGGAGTTTCGGAGGGCCTGCCACTCCTGGCGCAGCAGTGGTTGCAACGTACCCGAGCGCAGCAGGGAGATGTAGTTATTGACAAAAAGAGAGGGGGGGGGGGGGGTTTGGGGGGTTAGGTAAAAAGTAAAATTGTCAAAGCAGCAAATAATTTGAAGGTGCTCACTACCCGTGGGAAGCTAAATCTGTTCATTTTAAACATCTGTCTGAAAACGGGCTCCGGAACCTTTGAAAAACTACAGCTGCAAGCTTAAATGGAAGATTAAAAAAACTTTACCAAAATGTTACTACGTTAAAGTTAGGATTGTACTAAATGAGAGTGGATTACTAGTTTGAGGAAACTGTTGTGGAAAGGGGATGCTGAACTTGGTTCGGAATCGCCCTCATTAACTGTTTTCAGCCCTTTAAAATGTATTATACCATCAGCGACTGAAAATCTATACCTGTATTTGCATATTTTGAACCAACTTGTTTCATATCTTCATCAACACCTCAAGGTTCATTTACCTAAACCTGCTCCATATTTAAATTAAAATGTAACCTCTTATTCTGCAGCATGGCATCCATTTTTCATTGATATAAAATTCTAGCACTCCAGAAATCTGTGGTGAAGCTACTGTAGACCACTGGGGAATCGACTTCCAGACTGCTGCACATGCTATACTTGGCCTGCCAGACTTCTTTCTGACACGAATGAGGAAGATACAGGAATTTATAGAAAATGTTCTCATTTAGCGTTCCAGAGGACTAACCGTAATTTCAATGACAAAATGAAACCGATCATTATGTTGATTTACTGCAGTCTCCTCCATTGAGAAATATTTCCATTCCACAGCTCCTATTCCAGCAACATGGCGTTCAAGTGTACTCCGTATTGCCATGATTATTTGTGCTCTAGTTGTTTGGAACTCTTT
Source organism: Triturus cristatus (assembly GCF_964204655.1). Classification (NCBI taxonomy): domain Eukaryota; kingdom Metazoa; phylum Chordata; class Amphibia; order Caudata; family Salamandridae; genus Triturus; species Triturus cristatus. The sequence goes on from NC_140587.1 coordinate 168,397,882, forward strand.
GGTGAAGCTGCAGTTGAACACTACTATAGCCTTCGAGCCCGACGTTGCAGGCTCTACCGGCCATCAAAGGTCAGATCCCCTTTTATAGGCCCGAGCTGAAGGCGAGTGCCTTTAACAAGGAAGCGGGCCTTTAATGGCTGGTAGAGCCCCCTATGGAGGGCTTTAAGGCTATTAGAACATTCTGCCCCCTAGAGGGCAAAGGGTTCTAATTTGTAAAACAAAGGACTCTCTGAGCCTTGGGATGTGTAAATCCCTTCAGGCTCCGAGAGGCCTATGTTCACAGCAACAGCTGTGAAATAAAAAAAAAATTGGAATGTTGCTATCCAGACTTCTACCAGCCATTAGAAACCTGGAGCATTCAACATTCCAATGTTCTAATAAGTAATCAACTGATATCTTTGTTTATTGTGTGGTTAATTATAAACCACTGCAATTTTAGCAAAGACACAGACCAGTTAAAAACAACAAATCGGAAAAAAGCAAAGGTATTCAATGACATGACAATAAGACTAGAGTGCAGAAGGATTATTAATCCTACCTAAAAACAAGAGGATTGATATAAATTACAATCATATTCGGTCAAACATCAAGATAAAAAAAAACCAGCAGGGGCCATATTACTAGGATGCAAGAAATTTAGAGCAGGCATCAGGTTAAAAAGAGAAAAAAGGGTGTGTTGATTCAAGACAAAGTGAAAGTATGGAATCAACTGACGGTCTGCTTCTCCTGTGAAAAGTGCATGCTTTTCTAGCTATATCAGACTTTTTAGACTCCTGGGTGAAGAGGATATTTGTGAATTGATATGAGGTCTCCTCCTTTTAGCGTCTGGCGCATTTACCATCATTTCAATGAGAGGACCGTTTTCTCCCAAACATGGCTTGTTAAATCCCAGCAGAGGGTCAACAATTTTCACATGGCGAACTCCCCACAATCCATAAAATGTCACCTCCCACAAATGATCTGTATAGTGATCAAAATCTGTTATCACTCTTTCTATGTACCCCTAGAGGGAACCCTTCTAACCAGGCTTTTAATAGCATGCATTTCAGTGGGACAGAAATGGCAGAGCCTTCTCGACACCAATAATCCAACAACTGCGCTTCTTTTAACCTTCTTCCAAAATAGTTCCATTAAAAGCACACTCTATAACAATTTATTTTGTGAATTTCAGCCCAAATCTTAAGGCTCTGATTTAAGATAGTAGTATTATCCAAAAGGGACAGTGCTCCCTGGTGGGTATAACCAGGGTGAGGTGGCACCCTCTGCTTCACCCTGGAGCTGCCTGAATCCACCCTGGTCAATATCTACCTGGGAGTTACCCCGCATAATATTGCTTTTACTATTGTATGATAAACTCTAATCCTCCTTTCTTCCACATGTCACTTTTCATTGCATTATGCTCTACATTTGATGTCTCGATGAATGACATCCTTACTGTTGACTGACGTCTACTGTGACTTGCAGCTTACGGGCTGAGGTGGCAAGGCCAGCAGCCTACTGTCCTTCGTCAGTGCTTTGAGTTGTAATAAAAGGGGTATTTTCAGGGGTTTGTGGACTTTGTGTCATACTTTTTTTTTTCCGTTTGACATTTTGCCACGTGCACTGTAGCACCTTATTAAAGTTTCATCAACTATGGGGTAACCCTGTGTGCCTCAGAACCTGGGCAACATATGATGTTACACAAGAAAAGGTTCTGTTGGAATAATTTTTTATACGTGGAGTAAGCTATTGAATACATCGCAGGATTATTCAGAATCAGTTGTCCTGATCTCCAGGTTACTTGAGCGGCTTTGGTTTTGGTGAAGCGAGCCAGAAAAGAAGCCTGGTATTTCCCTAGTGAGTATATTCTGGAACCTAAACCCAATAAGGTCGCCAATAGGGCAGACTAACATTTGCTCCGGTAGCAGTGAGATCAAGAAAGTTTCCAGTGAACATTGAAGTCTGATCCATGATGATATTGACACCACAGACCAACCTTTATTTGCATTTAAGAGGGAAAAATATATGAAACCATGTAGTCGAAGCATTGTTATCCTTATCAGTACCTATGGAGCCCATTGGAACTTACCCCAGTTCATTGTCATTATATATGTGAGGTTATATATGTGGGGCTTGTAAAGCTTGTGGTTTGACTGTGGAATGTAAGGAATTTGAATTCAAAAACAAGAAATTTACCTTGCATAATCGCACCAATTGTAATAGAGCAGATGTCATTTACATCATCAAATGTCCGTGTGTTCTTGCTCATGTGGGGCAAACCAGACAAAAAGTAAAAGCCAAGATCTTGCAATATTGCAGTCGTTTCAGCTGTGCTACTCGGGGAGCACTGCTATTGGAACATTTTTTCCAGCTGCAACCACAAGGCTGATGAGTTAAGGTAGTTTGTACTTGAAAAAAATGTTAAAAACCCAAGAGGAGGTGATATATCTGCTACACTTAACTAAGAGAGTGTTAATGGATACATCTCTTAAATACTGGTCACAAAGGCCTTAATAAACTTGAGGAAATCAATCTACAAGCGGTTACTTTCAATAACGAATAAGCATGCCCCCTATGTTAGATATTTGCCTAACCTTGCAGGAATACTTAAATTCCATGTCCTTTTGTTCAATTTCATCATTACTAGGGTCCTACCTCATTGTATGATTTCAGTCTTGCTTGTAATTGTTTTAAGTTATACAATTGTTTTGGTTTTATCTTCACTGCATTTATCCCTTCATTGTTATTTGTAATATTCTTATGGCACACAAGTAGCCATTCTGTACCCACTTTCCTGTTACATTATGGTCGATTTGCATCTACAATTTAAGTTTCTATGGCTCAATAAATGTATGCCCTGTGGAGTTTTGACAGGATGCTATATTTAGGCGGTCCCACTCCGAGGCCTAGAATGCTATTCATGTTGGCCATTTTGGGAGTAGGGTTCTCACTCCCCCTGCCTCCACGTGCATGTATGTGGAAATGACTCCTTTATACGTGGCACATCGGCAGGTGTTTTCAAACGCCACAGCCAGTTTGAAGAAGCCACCAGCTTGATGCAGGTAGTTTTCAATGGGCTTTTTGGCAATTACATACGGATATATCTTTTGGCATCCTTCAGGAACCTTGGTCATCATTTTTTATTACTTAACATTTTTCTTTAATTCTCACTCAGGATGCAACTTTTACTGATAAATCTCTAATTCACTTTTACATATACCTTTGTTAGTAAATTCTTCTCTTACCCAGTAGATGTTGAAACATGTATTTCTGATACACAGGGTGTTCCCATTATTTGTCCTGATGAAGACCCCTTTCTGATACACTACTGATACTTACTTCTGGCGGGTCGAAACGTCACTGGAGTTCTTTTGTACGCCTTGATCTTAAAGACATTATGTTGGGACAACAAATTATGGAATGTAGTGCAGAGCCCAAATTGCTGATACTTTAAGAAACGTTGTTCTTGACCAGGTTGTTTAGCTCAGCTAGTGTATATGGATTTGTACAAAAAGTTATTCTTTTTAAATATACACCCGTTGACACACTGCGCGAGTACGAAACGCCCTTTTTCAATCTATACATTGATATGAGCTACTTAATGAGTTTCATTTTGTCGTAAACTGCATCCTTTTTTTGTGTGTATGTGTTATTTACTTGCTTAATCCACGTATCCAAGGTGAATCCAACAAACATTTCTTGTGTAATAGCACCTAATTAAATAGCGCTGCAGTTGGTGAAATGCCTGGGGGCAATCACTGGCGTGAAGCGTGTCCGTGTTTGCCCTGTGGTTAAATGTCTGCTAATCATGTTAAGGGTCACTGGGATTATCTGGCCCTAGAAGGCCAAAGTGTGTGGCAGGTTTGCCGAAATAATGCTGCTAGAAAGGCATAAGTATATGGAATTTGCTGCAGAATCCAATAATTACAGTGGTCTGTCTGTTATACACTGTGTTTAGACACACCAAATGTGTGATATGAAGCACTATACAGGAACGTGGTTAACCTGTTTGTTTTACTTCTGTATCGTGCATTGTGCGCCCTCTCTCTGTGCTAAATGTCGTGCACCTATTTCACTTTATGCTCCTGAGGTATGAGACATTGTTCCTTTTGACTCTGAATAGATATGCTTAGGGTTGTTTTGGGGTAAATGTGCGGTACCCAAAGCCACCTCTTCCCTGTCATTCTAGTGGCCATCTCAGTGCCATATTTTACGTCGCTCCCAGCGATATCGCAGATGTCCACGTTTTTGCCTTGTCGCTCAGACCCCAGGGACGTTGGGAAGTGTGTTTCAGTTGTATGTGGAGAACGCTCCCTGATGCTCACCTATTTAAAATGGAGACCCTGTGCCCGCCCGCTCACCCTCTCCTTCTCCATTGTGACGCTGAAGTGTGTAGCGCTACTACATCAGTTACCATTAGACAAGCTCTGCATATTATTATTTATAAACACTTGAAACTGTTTCCCCTTCCCGCCTTCCACACAACTAAACACTTCATAAAAGCCCTCCTCCTCAGCAGATAACATCTCTGCAAGCCCTAAGCAATTCAGTGTAATCCTGCACAGGGTTTTCTCAAAGGTTTCAGGTAACTGGGGCTTAACTTTCTCATCCTAGCATAGTCCAATCCACCATCTGTTACTTACCCCAAACTAATCTTTAGCACCACCCCCTTACTATACATCACACCCTCCCTCACACATTGCTGTTCCTAACTTCAGGCTCCGAATGACTTGCATTTGGAAAGCTCCATGACCCTGGCACCTGCATCCCCTGTTAAAAGAGCCTTCGTAACAGCAGATAAGTCCTCAGCATGATCATGCTCTACAGTTTCAGACTCCCAAACTCTAGTAAACAGATAATACGTTTAACCTTAACTGGAACATGATCTGTTTGGTGCTGCTCGTGCTTCCTGCATCTTCCAGGATCCACGATGCAGTATTTGGGATCCACATGCTCCAAAAATACATACAAATGTAGTATGATATTAGCAGCCATAGTTTCCTTTCCTGGGGGTGGATACCTTGAAGCCCTTAGCCTCTGCTACCAACGTGACCCGATGTGTAAGTAATAGTTTCCTGTCAGTCGCTTGCACTGGTTTGCATAGCACACAGGCTGTCATATTTTTGACCTCTGAGCGTTTGGGATGATCATCTGCAGTTGATGGTTTTTTCCAGGCAGAGGTTTCTGCACGCTGGTGAGAGATGGGTCTTGAGGTTTGACCCCTGTAGGAGTGGACATGCCTTGGAATGTGTGGCATTTTTCTTCAGTGTCCTTTACAAGTGGGTGATGAGTGTCTAGAGCAGTTGCGGCTTGCATCGTTGCAGCGAATCCATGTGAGTACAAGTCCGTCTGTGTGCAGAATTCACATCCCATTGCGTCCATGTCTCTGATATTGTTCTTGCTTACCGTTCTAGTGTGCGTTTCCACACCTCAGTGACCTGGTCCGTGGTAAAACCAATATTTCTTACTTCATACCATAAATAACTTTGTAACTTTCTTACACTTCCTTTAATCCCCACTTTCCTGGTTCTTCTCTGTTTCTGTGGTCCAACAAATCTTCCTTTCTCCAAACAGACCCTAGCAGAATGTACCCAGGGGATGGACCCAAACACCTGGAATGCCTACCACATTGTCAGTAACCGGGCCCGTGCAGTGTGCTATGCTGCACGGCAGCTGCACTTCAGACGTCGAACCGAGCTCACGGTCAACACCCTGGTGTCCACCGCTATGAACCAACTGGAGGCAATGAAGCTCCTTAAGGTATTTGTTGGGAATTGTATGTGTTTTAGGTGATTTACCCTTCTTCCTCTCTGAACTTTGTGTCCACTGACTAGGTTTATATTTTATGTGACATGGCCTCCTTTCTTGACCCTGAATGGTGTGGTGTGGTATGGTAATAGGAGACGCTTAGTAATTGTTTGCTAGAGTGATGTCCCCATTGGTCATTCAGTAATATTCTAGTAAGCTATCGGAAGATCAATGGTTTTATAGATTCCTTATAAAATTGAAAGCATTTCATTGCGGTGATTAGGGAAGGAACTTAAACTCTGTGGGGGGGGGTTTCCCCTTCATTCCACGGTTTAGCGCTTTGAATATAATTTATCTCATTTTATGCATGTGATTGATGACCTATATTGCTATAGCAAGAACTATACATTGGCATTGCTTTACTGAAGGCACTAAAAGCCTCTGCAGATGCCATGTGACTGGACTCTTGTGTATTAACAGGAGGGCCAAGAGGAGCTGAAGGAACTGACGTCAGAGTCTCTGCAGAAGGTGGTGAGCAGCCAGGAGGATCTCCTATCTCAGCAGGAGAAGCTGCAGGATAGCCAGAAGAAGATTGACGCCTCTATCCATGGCAATTTGGAGCAGCTGGCGCAGGAGAAGGCGCTAATAGCCAGTGGCCACCAGCTCGTAGCCCAGCTCATCGAGGGAATCACCAAGAAGATGGGTGAGAGCAAATTAAACTAACAGGTTATTCCTCATGTCACCCAAGCCAAGTGTAGAAGCAGCTTTGGTGGGACATTAGGAAGTAAGACCATAGACCACATCAAGCTAGTTATTATAATGGATTGCATGCATTGTATTAGTCCTGTGAATTTGATGAAATCTATACACCGAGCATGTCTTTGGGTGAGATGAAAGAAGATCTGGGGATGGTGGTTGTAACTAGAGGAGCAGCACACTGTTTATTTGTTGATTGATTACAAACTGACACATTTTATTTAGAGCCTAGCCGAAATGTGCCTGGGACATTGGAGTCTAGTGTTCGTTGGCATGATGTGTCTACTTGTTAAAGAGGATGGAGAGTGGAATTCATGTCTGGATAATGATCTTGGGTCATGTCACAGTTGCAGTACGGTAGGGGTGGTGTTCTTCTGCTAGGCAGGTGAGTCCTTCAGGTTGTTGGAGGATATGTAGTGGTCACGCCGTGCAGCGGCTCCAGGCTTCTGAGGTCAGAGCAGAGATGCTGGATGTCTCACTGATGTGCACAATGGATGTTGCTTCATTTAGTTCACCAAATCAACCATGCAGGGAGACCTCTCTCAATTTGTTACTGGAAGCACTCCCGCGCACACGTCTGCTTCTTCTGTATTTTCTTTGCACCAGGAACTCTCCTGGACGTTCTCTCAGACAGACCGGGTTCTAGACACTAGTCAGACCCGCAGCTGCTCTAGCAAGTTTCTTAGACTTCAGGTGATGTCCCCTCTCCTCTGGAAGACTAGCTTTCGGACACCCACCAGCCCTATCTGCACAGCAGGTCTTAGTGGACTCTGAGGAGCAATCCCTTATTTGGTCAGGAAGAAACTGGAACAACGTTGGGGAGTTAGTCACACTTTTACAGTCCTTTTCCAGTTCTGGAACTGATTTGGGGTATTTACCTTGCAAATGTACCTTTCTGAACGTAGTACAGACACTGCCTTTGTGTGAAGCGATGGCCATTGCAGCAGGTAAGTCATCAGACTGGCTCTACTCTGGTGTATCCAAAAAAGGGCACAACATGTAAGCTCTCTGCACCCCGTGGTCACCACCATTTCTGAAATGGTATTCTGGGACAGCCAAAAGTGAAAGCCTTACCCTAAACATCCTCACCTTGATCAACAGAATATGCTGACTCGCCCCTTTCCCCCACCACCACGTCACTACTCGGGAAATCTAAGCTGCAAACCTTTGCTTAAACAACCTCTTGACCTGCTTCAAAGTTCATTTACTAATTCCTTCAGTCACTGGACTCTCAACTGGTTCTGTTGAGCATATCCCATATCTCTGATTTGATCCACCATGTTATTAATCATTCATAGATAATGTCGGTCCAATGTTCAGATTCCCCTTGATACGGGTCTAACATCGTCTGGAAGCCTGTGATCTGTCTCTTCCTTCAAATGGATGTCCATTTTTGAAACAATATAAGAGACCTTGAAGCACTCACGATAAAATATTTGAAGCCCCGAAGAAGTTCTCATGGCTTGTTGTCCCGAATAGAACCAAATGTGTTGGCTGCTTTTTAGTAAAATTTCATTTGGATTTGATAATAAAGGACTGAAAGAAAATACAAAGAGACTGAAAAGTTTTTTGTTCAAGTGCACTGCTCTTTATGGAATACAGGTTATGTAAAATGATCACGTTTCTGTACAATAGATCTTTTGGGAACTGTTTCCATGGAAAATCCAATGCGTAAAATATAGAAGCATATGTGATAGAATATTGTATGTTTTGTACTTGCCTTTATATAGAATATTCTATGTATTGTAATTGCCTTTATATAGCCCTTACTACCCCTAATGAGGTGTTAAAGCGCTTTTTCTGTGAGAAGCACGCTAGTTCAGAACCTATAAAGGATTAGTGTTGAATTCGAATAGTGAAATGTGAGATTAATTTGAGTGGTGGATATGCTAGTCTATTATTTGGCTTGAGAAGGATGGTGGAGGGATAGAAGAGCAAAAGGTTTGCATTTATATAGTGCTTGCTACCCCTGACGAGGTGTTGAAGTGCTGTTCGGCGAGTAGCACGCTACTCCGGAACCAGAAAAGGATTAGTAGTGAATTAGTCCCTTTCAAATGTACCCATTTCTTCCGTGACCCATCTACAAGATTGCAAGTCTAGGAGTCTAAGAGCATTTAATTTTGAGAAACCAGCTGCACATGGGAGGTTGGTGGCAATGGAGCATCCTCTACACACTAGTTGTGTTGGGTGAGGTGAAGGAGGCGAGTCTAACACACACACAGACGTTTTTACCTAAGAAGAGGTTGAGATCGGGCTCAGAGGGGCTAAACGCAGACCCAGTGCCGTGGTGGCGCTTGAGCGGCTCCATTATTGCGTTGCGTTCATCGGGGAGATGCAGTCCTAATGGGCTGAACCGAAGGATGATTCTCAGAATGGTACGTGAAGACCTGGTTTGGCAGTGCCACTCACGGATGGAAAGGGTCACTTGAGAGCTTGCTGGGGTTATGTGGAAGTGCTCAGATGTTGCCCAATACTGACCTTCGCTCTCACATGTCTTTGATCAGTGCTGCTGGTTTAGGCCTGCCTCCCCGGCTGCATCGTGCAGGTATGTCCCAGTGTGCAGGGTGAACCAGAGACGGACCTAAGTGTAGGGGGCATTTAAGGGACCAGCAACAATCCTCATTTGTAGGCAGTACCGCACACTGAACCTGTGGGGGGGGGGCACCAGGGGCAGGCCTTCTGCATGAGGCCCCTCTCTTGAGTACCTTTGTATCAAAAAGACCCCTCTCCCTTCATGTGTAGAAAGCAGGTCAGACATTACGTATTGAATGACCCTGTGCCCTGGGCTGTTTGTTGTCCTATGTTTAACACCTCCTCAGTCTAAGCACAGGCGCCCCACAGCGACCAACAGTAGGCAAAGATGGGCAATAACAGCTGTCACTGTAGAATGAAAGGGTGCACACCAGGTAATATAACAAATGTGTACAGCGACATTAAAAAACGGAAGTCAGCAACAAACGACAACTTACTAACGAACACAAAGTTTCCATTTATGGACCACCGCATCTCCAGGCCAAAATGCTATTTATTCATTAAACGTTTAGTTTGCACCTTTTCTGGAGCAAGTATTATGCCGCACACACAGGTGCACTCTTTGGACAATCGTTTTCAAATGTACTATTACTTTCACTCTAAACTTGTGGTGTGTAGTAGGAAGATTGCTTCTGGCTAACCAACCACAGCTCAACTAGTTCCCAACCTTTAAGGGCTCACTTGTGTAGCTTTTTGCTGTAAGCTGACGAGAGGCCTGTAATTGGCTGATCTCACAACGGTATCTCACTAGGACAAAGCCCCAGGTACAAAAAAATCCCCCTCCCTCACCCATAGCATCTCTGTTTCTTGTGTGGGACATTAGGAAGAGAGGTTAAGGGATGTCACCCCAGGACGTCCTCTTTCATCCCAAAACATCATGTGCTGTTACTGAGGACATCTTTGGCCAATCTGTGATCCAACCACAACCTGCAAACAAAGGAGGGAGTTATCGGAGAAGTCTGTTATCGGAGTATGAGCTCTGAGCCAAGCATTCCACGACCAGGTTTAATGCACTCCACTTGCGGGAATTCAATAGGTCTTTACACTAAGATCTAGCGACCTGCATCAAGGTAAGCGGAAGTTGCCTGAATGTACACTGAAGCAGATCCCAAACCACTGTCTGTTCATGCGGCTCAGAAGTTGAACTATTGATTCAAACTATGTGCCCTAGATGTTTTAGCTTGGTGCAGAACATGAGTGCATAGTATTCGTGCACTAGCTGTAGACGCTTGATATTCCATAGAATGTGGTAGTGGATAGAGGAATTGTGGGTGCAGAACATGTGGGTATTGGGCGTTTGGCAGCAGAGCATCAGTCCTAATAATAATAATCCATATTTGTAAAGCGCAACATACCCTATAAGGTGTCAAGGCGCTGGGGGCGGTCCGGGAGATTAAGTGAGCTATTGGCCAGACTCACGTGATGCTCATCTGCCACTGGTGTCTGGGATCGTGTAGTGAGCCCGCGCTCCTGAGTCAGCCGCTCTGGCCGCTGCGCCACATCTCTCCCCTCCCAGTACAAGAGCTGTAAGCATAGGATTGGTCCACTGGATGTGTTGATGCAGGGCTTCTCAAGGGAAGGTTACCCATTTGAACTTCTAGTTATTCATATGCAGAGCTGTGCAGGATCAGTCACTGCAGGAATCTCCAGAGATTCTTCCAAAGCAGAATACGACATCTCAACAAAAGCATTGTCGGGATGTGCTCCTCACACATCCAATGTGTTGGTGCGATCCCCGGATGCTGATATTCGGAGTGCAAGGTCTGTTACTGCAGGACGTGTCCATGCAGGATCGGTAAGCCCAGCCACAAGGGTGCAGGCTTCGCCACCGCTTGTCTTATTCTGTAGCTGCATTTGGTGCAGGCCCACTTCTGTGTTCATGGCAGTTGTGGGAGGCCCCAGACTGCCAGCATCTTTACAGAACCTGCATAGCTCCCACCTCCTCGTGTGTGGGCAGCTGATGAATTAGTTGGATGCCAGTTACTTATTTTAGAGATGATACTGGTTTTTTTTTAAACAAACTTTATTGGGTTTTAAACAATCTTCCAAAAAAGGACTTCTGGATACAAATTACACATAGTCAAGAGTTCCTTCCATAATCTTCGGTTACTTCCTGAAGTGGTCTGGAATATGGTATCGGTGGCCCAGGTCCCCATCTCCCTCTGCCCACTGCATAGGAGTAATACAATACACATCCTTGTTGGTCCATAAAGGTCTCTTCTATTGGTCCATGTAGTCACGGTTCAACATTTACCCACCCACAACTAATCCCCCGCCCTTCCCACACCCCAGGCGTGTCACATGTGATCGGACTCGTATCCTTCTACTCCGGGTTTGCCCTACTCTGCACTCTGCTAACAGCCATTATGATTCTGTATCACTGGTCTATCAGTGGAGGGTCAGCTGCCCTGGTTTGCCTGCACTAGTATCCAGCATTGGACTTGATTTAGGGTGTGGGTGTAGGAGAGTAGGGTCTGCTTTCTATGTTCACCCCCACTTTTTGCTTTTGCTTATCTGGTTTTCGACTTAGATGTGGCTGTGGGCCTGCTAATCAGACCCACAGCCCTGCTGTTCTCTCTCTAAATTAATACTATGTACTTTAGGTGCATAACCCATTTGGATAGGATCACCTTATTGGGCCCTGTACAGTGTACCCTAGGTACCCAGGGCATAGGTGTACCCTAGGCCTACCAGGGGCTGCAGCATGTATTGTGCCACCCCTGGCCTGGCCTTCCATTTTGACACAACTGGCTGATGTAATCACCCCTTGCTTAGGTGTAGTATTCCTATACCTAGCATACATATAGACACATGTGTACCTATCAGTCACTCCTATAGCAGGCCTTAACAATCCTGGAGGCAGAGTGCTTGGTAACATGTGAGATGGGGCTCTAGCATGAGCTGAGCCTGTCTGCAGCTTTCGGAACCATGTCCTTATAGCTGTTCTATGATATAGCCTACCATATACTCTTAAAGTGCCTTACAATCTTAGACGATTATGGTAACTATGGTTTGGCTTTATCGAAACATGTCGTGTAAGGAGTCTAACACTGTGGAATAATACCCCCATACCATTTCTGGACATGAGGATATTATTCCCCCCTTCTAGAGGGAGAGACATGTTAAAATCATACTTCACTGTTAGCCTCTGACCAAAGCCTCAGCATCACAAAATGGATGCTGCTGCCACGACACAAGTCTGACCTCCTGCAGCTGGGAGTGATCCCAGCCAGGGAGGCCTGGACAATAGGTTTCCTGCTTGGGGAGGTGCTAGCACCTCTCCAGACAGCCTTTAGTGTATTCGGGCAGGGTGGGCTGAAAGGAATGAGACATGCCTGGGGCACACAAGGTGTTCCTTGCATAGTCCAGTTCAAACCGGCGCTGGGGCACTCCAGCCCCAGCTCTGGCGCGAAACTGGACAAAGGGAAGTGGGTGTAACCACCCCCTCCCAGGTCCCACCCATAAGGCGTGACCTAGCAGGTATCCCAGCCCCCCAGATTAGTATAAGAGTGGGAGTTGGGCCTCAAGACTTTAGATTATCCTGAACCTGCAAAACTGAACAGAAACTCTGGACCTTCGACATTCGACGAAAGAAGAAGACTGAAGAATCTCCCTTGTGGCCAAGGAGTGGCTACCCTGTGCAAACAGGCACCATCAAGAGACTACCCTTTGCTTTGCGAACGTTCTACGAGGAACCGACTGCAGAGCCCGACCAGAGCCTTGACTCTCAGACTTCTCCGACCCTCATCCACATCTGCAGCAGAGCTGAGATCCGTGGAGGCGACGAGCGACGTGGGACCGGCTACCTGGGAAAAGTGGCTAGTATCTTCAAGCGCAGCTTCTGAGGCACCCTCGAAGTTGTGCACCGGGGATTGAGAAGCCCCACCCCCAAGCACCATCTGCACCGAAGACCAGCCCCCCACACTCAACGAGTCCTGCGTGGGGCCCTTCAGCATTTTCCTGCTTGCCGCGTCTGTCCGGTTGCTTGCCCGCTGGCTAGTGGCCTTTGTGACGACGCACCCTGAAATCTTCTGCGCTGGTTTGGCTCCTCCAGACTGGCTCCTGCTTCCCTGCAAAGAAGAAGCACCCCAGACCTTCCTGGTCTGATCCTGAAGCAAGTCCTCCGATCCTCGTGGGTTCCGCTTGCCAAGGCCTGGTGAGTCCTAGCCCAGCTTCGACGCCGCCGACAGCAAGAGCCTTCGTGGGACAGCTCGCCTCCTGGTCCTGGTCGTCCTCGACGCTTCCTGGTCCTCCTGGCTGCAGCGACAAGCTTCACCTTCACCTGCAACCCTTCACGACATCGTCTGGTTCCTTCCTGGTTCCACGTGATCACTGGCTAGTGATCTTGACTCTGTCCCCTCTGCTTGCAGGTCTCCTCTCTTCTTGATCCCAGCCTTGGGATCCACCGGACTCTCTTCACTGACTGCCTGTCAGCATCTTTCCTTCAGGCATCCATAGGAGTCGACGACGAAACCCGACGCAACTTCAACCCTATGCACCCGCAGCCTGTGGGCTAGGTAACTTGGGTACTCCGGTGCTCATCAGGATAGTGACTATCCTAGTGTCTAAGTTTCAAGTGTCGACTTCCTAGCTACTCCGGAAGTGTCCTAAATCTATCTATTTCTAAACTGTACTATTGCTAGTGACTTTTACGCATTACGCGTGAGTGTTTCCACTCTGCACACGAATCCCGTGGGCCTCCCACTTCCTATCCTGTGGTAGTCTAGTGTAGCCCCAGCGATTCCCTAGGCCTAGGCCTATTCTATTTCCGTGACAGTGGTTCTTATACCACTTACTTAGTATATGGTTTGCGTGGCCCCTAGGGCCTAACTGTATTACTTACCTGTGTGACTTACTGTATGCATTAATACGACTGTGTTGTACTTACCTCTAATCTCATAAAGAGTGCTGAGGGTTTTCTTAGAATAAATACACTTTATTTTATATATATCTGTTGTGGTGTCCTTTCATTTGGTATTCAAGGGATTATATATGGTATCACAGCTGGCTTCACATGCCATTCAGAGTTTAGCCTAAGACTGCTCTTGTCCATGCTACCACTAGGATAGCTGGTCTATAAGGTTGACTTTACAACCAATCACCATAAGGGTATTTGGACTGATATAAGGTGTACACTATAACTAGTGACATCATACATCAGGCCAACATCTCACATTGGTGAGCAGTGGTTGGGATCTGAGCTTGCTGTTGTAATACCATTGTAATCTTGAGATACCAAATTGAAAGATCACACAGATATTGTCTAGGTACATATAACATAGTTTATTATACTTAAGTCCTACTGGACTTAGTAGTTGTAGGTTGAAGGGAGTAACACACCCTGACTACAACTACTAGAGAGGTTTAGTAGAAACAACTAGTGTAGGTAGGTGCACACACCACACCCTCACTAGATCATGCCTCTGGGAGAAGATCAAGTGGATGCTCTCTCAGGAGGGGCAGGTCTGCAGAAGACCCCCTCTAGGTATGATACCTTAACATTCCAGGAGATGAGACAATTGTGCACCTCCAGAGGAATAAAACGGGGTGCAAACCCTACCCTCCTTCAGTTAAGACAGCTCCTAGAGGAGTATGATACCATTAGGGCCTCTCAGGCAGGTACCCTAGGTACAGAGGAGGGTCTACCCACCACAGAGGAGTCAGAAGGGGCTTCAGATGGGGAGGTAGACAGCCAGGGCCAAGTAAGGAGACTTAGTCAGGCTAACCTAAGTCTACATGGGAGTTTGCATGGGGTCCCCCCATACAGACCCACACGTAGGTTTTCACAGAGAAGCAGGAGGGACAGATCCCCTTCAAGGGAATCCATCCACTCCCATGTTTCAAGCATCTCTAATGCTTCCTCTCACAGGGGAATGACTTCACCTGAGAGAAAGGAGCATGAAGCCAGAATGAAGGAGGCTAATCTGAGGATTCAGAGGGAAGAACTTGCCCTTGCCAAGGAGAAGCTTGCTCTGGCTAGAGAGCAAAAGTTAAGTGGGTCAGAACCCACTGGTGGCAGCAACATTCCTAGAGATAGAGACAGGCACTATGATAATAGAAACCTGAGCAAGATTGTCCCTCCCTACAAGAGTGGGGATGACATCCACAAATGGATAACTGCTTTGGAGAGGGCTTGCAAAGTACAGCAGGTACCCCAAAGTCAGTGGGCAGCTATCTTGTGGCTCTCCTTCTCTGAGAAAGGAAGAGACAAGCTCCTCACAGTTAGTGATGAGGATGCAGATAATTACACTGTCCTGAAGAGTGCTCTGATTGATGGGTTTGGCCTAACCACTGAACAATACAGGTTGTTGTTCAGGGATACCCAGAAGACACAGACTCAGGACTGGACTGACTTTGTAGATTGTGCCACTAAGGCTCTGGAAGGCTGGCTATTGGGAAGTAAGGTTAAGGACTATACAGGATTGTATAATTTGATCATGAGAGAACAAATACTTAACAACTGTCAAAACCAGCTATTGCATCAACACCTGATTGATTCTGATCTGACTTCTCCCCAAGAATTGGGAAAGAAGGCAGATAGATGGGTCAGGACTAGAGTTAAGCAGAAAAACCAGAACCAGGGCGGTGATCAGAAAAAGGCAGACCAGAAGGGTAATGAGCAGAAACAAAAAGACCAGAAGTCTTCACCAGGCCCCCAAAAGGCTCAGGGGGAGGGTGGTCCCAAAAAGGATAAAAAGAAAGAAGGCCAAAAGAAACCATGGTGCAACTATTGTAAGTCCAACTCACATTGGTTTAGTGAGTGCACCAAAAAGGATAAGCCCCCAGCCACCATTGCCCCTAAGGCAACTGTACCCCCTAGTTCAGCTGTAAGTGGTGGTTCCCAGCAAAAGGGTGTAGTAGGGTTAACCCTGGGAACTGAGGAGGATTCTGGCCTAGTCAGAGTACCTACTCAGGCTGTCCTGATCTGTGATGGGGACTTAGCTTTGTCCTCTACTGTAGGCCCCAGTAACCTGGGCAAGTACAGACAGACACCTTTTATCAACCAAAGAATGGCTCAGGCCTACAGGGACACTGGGGCTAGTGTCACAATGGTGACACCTGCTTTTGTGGACCCTGGACAGATCATACTAGGTGAGAATTACCTAGTGACCAACGCTAGCAATGCCACTACCTCCCATAGTGTGGCTATTGTTAACTTCTCCTGGGGAGGGGTAACTGGCCTCAAGAAAGTTGTTGTTAGTTCAGACCTTCCTGTAGAGTGTTTACTGGGCAATGATCTTGAAACTTCAGTTTGGTCTGAAGTGGAGTATAGGACCCATGCAGAAATGCTGGGGATAGATGCACATGTCCTTGCTGTGACCAGGTCACAGGCCAAAAAGTGCAACACTGAACAAGTGCTGGATCCTGAAACTATGGACCAGTCACAACCCAAGAGAAAGAGCAGTAGGGTTAAGGCTGTGCCTTCCCCCCTGCCTCAGGTGGTGGATCAGCCCTCCCAGGAGGATGATTCTGAGAGCCCTGAAGGAACTGTCCTAGAAGAACTTGAACCTGATCAGGTTGAGTTTCTTGGGACAGGGGGACCTTCAAGGGCAGATCTGAGGCAGGCTCAATTAGACTGCCCCTCTCTTGAACCCCTCAGACAGCTGGCTGCTGCTGAGGCTGCCGGGAATGCTCAAGGTACCCATAGAGTCTATTGGGATGAAGGGCTACTGTACTCAGAGGCTAGAGACCCCAAGCCTGGTGCATCCAGGAGGTTGGTCATACCACTGAAGTTCAGGGAATTCCTTCTCACCTTGGCCCATGATATTCCCCTTGCAGGACATTTAGGCCAGAACAAGACTTGGGACAGGCTTGTCCCTCACTTTCACTGGCCCCATATGTCAGAAGATACCAAGGAGTTTTGTCGCTCCTGTGTCACCTGCCAAGCCAGTGGCAAATCAGGTGGCACCACAAAGGCCCCCCTCATACCACTACCTGTGGTGGGGGTTCCCTTTGAAAGAGTGGGCATAGATATTGTAGGACCAATGGACCCACAAACAGCATCTGGGCACAGATTCATACTGGTGATAGTGGACCATGCCACCAGGTACCCAGAAGCAATTCCCCTGAGGACCACAACAGCTCCTGTTGTGGCAAGGGCCCTGCTTGGAGTATTCTCCAGAGTGGGCTTTCCAAAGGAGGTCATTTCTGACAGAGGTGCCAACTTCATGTCAGGATACTTGACTGCAATGTGGAAGGAACTATAAGTTCACCACACCCTATCACCCACAGTGCAATGGGCTTGTTGAGAGATTCAACAAGACCCTAAAGGGAATGATAAAAGGATTACCAGATAAGCTTAGGCGAAGATGGGACATCCTTTTACCCTGCCTTCTGTTTGCTTACAGAGAGGTCCCACAAAAGGGGGTTGGCTACAGCCCTTTTGAGCTTTTGTTTGGGCATCCTGTAAGAGGACCCCTGTGTTTGGTGAAGGAAGGATGGGAGAGACCTCTCAGACAACCCAAACTAGACATAGTGGATTATGTACTTGGTCTCCGCTCCAGGATGGCAGAGTATATGAAGAAGGCTTCTAAAAACCTTGAGGCAAGCCAAGAACTCCAAAAAGCTTGGCATGACCAAAAGGCTGTACTGACTGTTTACCAGCCAGGACAGAATGTGTGGGTGTTGGAGCCAGTGGCCCCAGCAGCACTCCAAGACAAATGGTCTGGACCCCACACTATTGTTGAGAAAAAGGGAGAAGTCACCTACTTGGTGGACCTTGGGACTCCCAGAAGCCCCCACAGGGTGCTTCATGTCAACAGATTGAAGGCATATGTTGACAGGGCAGACATGGGGCTACTCATGGCTACAGATGAGGGGCAGGAGGAAGAGAGTGACCCTCTCCCAGACCTGTTGACTCAGAACCCTGATGATGGCTCAGTTGATGGTGTGGTCTTTTCTGACAGCCTCACTGTCCATCAGCAACAGGACTGCAGACAGGTTCTGCAATCCTACAGACATATGTTCTCTCTGACCCCAAGTCAGACAAACTGGTGCACCCATGAGGTGGACACTGGTGACAGTCTGCCTGTGAAGAGTAAAATCTACAGGCAACCTGACCATGTCAGGGACTGCATAAAAGTTGAGGTACAAAAGATGTTGGAGCTGGGAGTCATTGAACCTTCAGAGAGCCCTTGGGCTAGTCCTGTAGTTCTTGTGCCAAAACCTCACACCCAGGGTGGTAAGAGAGAGATGAGGTTTTGCGTAGACTACAGAGGTCTCAATGCTGTCACTAGGACAGATGCCCACCCAATACCTAGGGCAGATGAGCTCATTGACAGACTGGCAGCTGCTAAGTTTTTGAGCACATTTGACCTAACAGCAGGCTACTGGCAAATCAGACTAGCTGAGAGTGCAAAGGCCAAAACTGCTTTCTCGACCCCAGGAGGACATTATCAATTTGTGGTAATGCCCTTTGGTTTGAAGAATGCACCTGCCACTTTCCAAAGGCTGGTGAATCAAGTCCTTACTGGGTTGGATGACTATTGTGCAGCTTATCTTGATGATATTGCTGTCTTTAGCTCCACCTGGGAGGATCACCTGGTCCACCTGAGGAATGTTTTAGAGGCCCTGCACAAGGCAGGCCTCACTATCAAGGCCACTAAGTGCCAGATAGGGCAGAGCAAGGTTGTATACCTGGGCCACCTAGTTGGTGGGGGTCAGGTTCAACCACTGGAGAGCAAGATCCAGACCATAAAGGACTGGGCTCCTCCAACTACCCAGACTCAGGTCAGAGCTTTCTTGGGCCTGACTGGGTACTACAGAAAGTTCGTTAAGAATTATGGGTCCATAGTGACACCACTTAATGACTTGACCTCCAAGAAGATGCCAAAGAAAGTTCAGTGGACAGTAAGCTGTCAAAAAGCATTTGATGACCTGAAGCAGGCCATGTGCAGTGCACCTATTCTGAAAAGTCCAGACTACTCCAAAGAGTTCATTGTCCAGACAGATGCTTCTGAGTTAGGTGTGGGAGCTGTTCTTTCACAACTGAATGTAGATGGTCAAGACCAGCCCATTGCTTTTATAAGTAGAAGGCTGACCCCTAGAGAGAAACGTTGGTCAGCTATTGAGAGGGAGGCCTTTGCTGTGGTTTGGGCCCTGAAGAAGCTGAGGCCATACTTGTTTGGCACTCACTTCAAGATTCAGACAGACCATAAGCCCCTCTTGTGGCTAAATCAGATGAAGGGTGAAAATCCCAAACTTCTTAGGTGGTCCATTTCCCTATAGGGGATGGACTTCACAGTGGAACATAGACCTGGGACTGACCATGCCAATGCAGATGGACTCTCCAGATATTTCCACTTAGAACATGAAGACTCAACTGGTCAAGGTTAGTTTAATGTCCCTAAGTTTGGGGGGGGGGTTGTGTAGGAGAGTAGGGTCTGCTTTCTATGTTCACCCCCACTTTTTGCTTTTGCTTATCTGGTTTTCGACTTAGATGTGGCTGTGGGCCTGCTAATCAGACCCATAGCCCTGCTGTTCTCTCTCTAAATTAATACTATGTACTTTAGGTGCATAACCCATTTGGATAGGATCACCTTATTGGGCCCTGTACAGTGTACCCTAGGTACCCAGGGCATAGGTGTACCCTAGGCCTACCAGGGGCTGCAGCATGTATTGTGCCACCCCTGGCCTGGCCTTCCATTTTGACACAACTGGCTGATCACTCAGCTGGGGCAAGGTCGTGTAATCACCCCTTGCTTAGGTGTAGTATTCCTATACCTAGCATACATATAGACACATGTGTACCTATCAGTCACTCCTATAGCAGGCCTTAACAATCCTGGAGGCAGAGTGCTTGGTAACATGTGAGATGGGGCTCTAGCATGAGCTGAGCCTGTCTGCAGCTTTCGGAACCATGTCCTTATAGCTGTTCTATGATATAGCCTACCATATACTCTTAAAGTGCCTTACAATCTTAGACGATTATGGTAACTATGGTTTGGCTTTATCGAAACATGTCGTGTAAGGTGTCTAACACTGTGGAATAATACCCCCATACCATTTCTGGACATGAGGATATTATTCCCCCCCTTCTAGAGGGAGAGACATGTTAAAATCATACTTCACTGTTAGCCTCTGACCAAAGCCTCAGCATCACAAAATGGATGCTGCTGCCACGACACAAGTCTGACCTCCTGCAGCTGGGAGTGATCCCAGCCAGGGAGGCCTGGACAATAGGTTTCCTGCTTGGGGAGGTGCTAGCACCTCTCCAGACAGCCTTTAGTGTATTCGGGCAGGGTGGGCTGAAAGGAATGAGACATGCCTGGGGCACACAAGGTGTTCCTTGCATAGTCCAGTTCAAACCGGCGCTGGGGCACTCCAGCCCCAGCTCTGGCGCGAAACTGGACAAAGGGAAGTGGGTGTAACCACCCCCTCCCAGGTCCCACCCATAAGGCGTGACCTAGCAGGTATCCCAGCCCCCCAGATTAGTATAAGAGTGGGAGTTGGGCCTCAAGACTTTAGATTATCCTGAACCTGCAAAACTGAACAGAAACTCTGGACCTTCGACATTCGACGAAAGAAGAAGACTGAAGAATCTCCCTTGTGGCCAAGGAGTGGCTACCCTGTGCAAACAGGCACCATCAAGAGACTACCCTTTGCTTTGCGAACGTTCTACGAGGAACCGACTGCAGAGCCCGACCAGAGCCTTGACTCTCAGACTTCTCCGACCCTCATCCACATCTGCAGCAGAGCTGAGATCCGTGGAGGCGACGAGCGACGTGGGACCGGCTACCTGGGAAAAGTGGCTAGTATCTTCAAGCGCAGCTTCTGAGGCACCCTCGAAGTTGTGCACCGGGGATTGAGAAGCCCCACCCCCAAGCACCATCTGCACCGAAGACCAGCCCCCCACACTCAACGAGTCCTGCGTGGGGCCCTTCAGCATTTTCCTGCTTGCCGCGTCTGTCCGGTTGCTTGCCCGCTGGCTAGTGGCCTTTGTGACGACGCACCCTGAAATCTTCTGCGCTGGTTTGGCTCCTCCAGACTGGCTCCTGCTTCCCTGCAAAGAAGAAGCACCCCAGACCTTCCTGGTCTGATCCTGAAGCAAGTCCTCCGATCCTCGTGGGTTCCGCTTGCCAAGGCCTGGTGAGTCCTAGCCCAGCTTCGACGCCGCCGACAGCAAGAGCCTTCGTGGGACAGCTCGCCTCCTGGTCCTGGTCGTCCTCGACGCTTCCTGGTCCTCCTGGCTGCAGCGACAAGCTTCACCTTCACCTGCAACTCTTCACGACATCGTCTGGTTCCTTCCTGGTTCCACGTGATCACTGGCTAGTGATCTTGACTCTGTCCCCTCTGCTTGCAGGTCTCCTCTCTTCTTGATCCCAGCCTTGGGATCCACCGGACACTCTTCACTGACTGCCTGTCAGCATCTTTCCTTCAGGTATCCATAGGAGTCGACGACGAAACCCGACGCAACTTCAACCCTATGCACCCGCAGCCTGTGGGCTAGGTAACTTGGGTACTCCGGTGCTCATCAGGATAGTGACTATCCTAGTGTCTAAGTTTCAAGTGTCGACTTCCTAGCTACTCCGGAAGTGTCCTAAATCTATCTATTTCTAAACTGTACTATTGCTAGTGACTTTTACGCATTACGCGTGAGTGTTTCCACTCTGCACACGAATCCCGTGGGCCTCCCACTTCCTATCCTGTGGTAGTCTAGTGTAGCCCCAGCGATTCCCTAGGCCTAGGCCTATTCTATTTCCGTGACAGTGGTTCTTATACCACTTACTTAGTATATGGTTTGCGTGGCCCCTAGGGCCTAACTGTATTACTTACCTGTGTGACTTACTGTATGCATTAATAAGACTGTGTTGTACTTACCTCTAATCTCATAAAGAGTGCTGAGGGTTTTCTTAGAATAAATACACTTTATTTTATATATATCTGTTGTGGTGTCCTTTCATTTGGTATTCAAGGGATTATATATGGTATCACAGCTGGCTTCACATGCCATTCAGAGTTTAGCCTAAGACTGCTCTTGTCCATGCTACCACTAGGATAGCTGGTCTATAAGGTTGACTTTACAACCAATCACCATAAGGGTATTTGGACTGATATAAGGTGTACACTATAACTAGTGACATCATACATCAGGCCAACTTCTCACAGTGGGGTTCAACCTTCATCTTCAGGGGGCTCTTCTGCTAGGTCTTCATCCCTCTCACAGTCTGGTTTCTTTAGCAGTTCCACTAATGCTATCCATGCCCTGGCTATTTCCAATGCCTTCTCACTCCCCGTTTTTGCTATTTGCAATCTAACTGCCCCCTCTCATTCTACCCATTTAACAAATTATTGGTGCCATCTGGCTATGTGAGGGCCCCCTCTCGCTTTCCAATGCCCGGTGATGTCTTTGTTAGCTAAAACCAATCCCAGATCCAGTAACTTATTAGTCACCTTATTCTTGGCTGTGTGGGGGAACTAGTGTAATTAACAACATCCCGGTGTTACTACTAACTCTCTATCGGTCACGTCCGCTAATAATGTGGTTAACCCATCCCAGAAGCTTCCCAGATTCGGGTAATCCCAGAACATATGCAGGAATTCTGTTCCTTCCATATTTCAATGCGGGCAAGCAGCTGTTTAAGTAGAAAAGTATTTATTAATCTTGCCCAGGGTAAGGTAAGCTCTGTGCAATACATAGAATTGTACCAATTGGAACCTAGCATTTCCAGTACTCCTCCATGCTCTTTCCACTAGCTCCCCCCACGCTTTTTCGGCTATGGTCTCACCCAAGTCCGCCTCCCATTTTTGATGCAGCTCGGTTAGTGGTAAGAGTGTTTCATGTGTTATGCGCCTGTAGAGGCACGTGACCGCTTCAAAGGTACCTGCCGCTGTAACCACTTATTGGCACCCTGCTGACGTCTGCAGCTCTGCGAGTCCCTCCCGCCAGTGCTTCTGTATGGCCGCTGTGAGGGCAGAGTGTAATAAGATATCCACCCCCTGGCAGGCCATAACTCTCCCGGAGGTCATTAAATGGGATCATAGTACTCTCTTCATATAGATCTCCCATTGTGGATATTCCCATCTCCCCCCCACCCCCCCCAGGCTTCCAATCTATGACAATCTACCCCATGGGGCAGTGCTTCACACCTAGCCAATGGGATTTCCGGGGTGTAAAGGCATTTGATCCTCGCTCGTCTCAGACTCCTATTCCAGCATTTGTGTGCAGTTTTTAATTCAGAGGGAATAGTGTGGTCCTGTATGGGGAGCTTCAATATTACTTGACATAGTAGTCGTAGGTTCGGGGTTTCACCTTCCTGGTATTCCGTCCCCCT
The DNA here is from genome assembly GCF_964204655.1 of Triturus cristatus. Classification (NCBI taxonomy): domain Eukaryota; kingdom Metazoa; phylum Chordata; class Amphibia; order Caudata; family Salamandridae; genus Triturus; species Triturus cristatus. Next base: position 168,421,170 of record NC_140587.1, read on the forward strand.
AAGTCATCCTGCCAACCACTTCTTGAGCCACTGCAACTGTGCCGCAAGGTAATCAGCTCAAAGTCTGGCACGGCCAAGCCTCCCTCCGCTCTTGGTCTCATAAGGGTGTTGGGCTCTACTCTCCGTCTGCCAGTCCCCCATAGGAACCCCAAGACCATTGTTTTAAGTTGAGTAAATAGTTGCGCCAGTATCCAAACTGGTAATGTACCAAAATAATACAAAAGCTTTGGCAATGTCACCATTTTTAGGGGGGCAACCCGGCCAGCTACCGTCAGTGTGAGGGACCCCAGAAGTTGAAGCAACTTTTGGTTCCCTTAGAGCTCTCCCTATATTGCCTTCCAATAGATCCCCTTGTGTATGGTATATTTGTATGCCCAGGTATGTCAAACAGCGGTCCTCCCACTTCACTCCACCTGTCTCTTGTGGGCCTACTCTATTCGTCTTAGTAGGGAAGAGGCACGACTTTGCCCAGATAACCCTGAGACCCGCCACCCTTCCTAGGCTATGAAAGAGCTCCCTAGCCCCACACAGCGCATCACTTGTGTCTGCCAGGAACATCAATAAATCGTCTGCATATAATGCATTATGATGCATCTGCCCAGACACCTCCAGGCCCCGATAGTGCTGACCTGTTCTAGCACGAGCCGCCAGTGGCTCCAAACCCAGGACAAATAAGAGGTGACATTGGGCATCCCAGTCTTGTACCCCGGCCCACTTTGCAAGCGTCCGATATCAGACCGCCCATCTTGACCCTGGTGGTGGAATCTTTGTAAAGGAGAGCCGTCCACCCCACAAACTCCGCTCCCAGTCCAAATTTTCACATCACTTGTAATAGATCAGGACATTCAAGACTATTGAATGCCTTTTCAATGTATACCGCAAAAACAGTTACCTCTTCCTTCCGGTAGGAGTCCTCCTCCAACACATGTAGGAGACGCCGAACGTTCAATGCCGTGTTCCTGGTGGGGATAAAGCCCGCCTGGTCTCTGTGTATCTGTGCCGTCATATGAGGGAGGAGGCGGGTGGCCGGGATTCGGCTCAGGATCTTGTGATCCAAATTAAGCATGGGGAGCGGTTGGTACGCCGTTCTGTCCCATGCTGGCTTTCCCGGTTTAGGCAGCGGGATGATGAGCGATTCTCTTGTCGACTTGGGCAGATGCCCCTACTGCTTCTCCCGGTTGTATAGGTCTACCAGCCTAGGAGCCAATAGCTCAACCTATGTTGAGTAGAACTCTACTGGCAGCCCATCCGTCCCTGGCGTCTTATTCCTGGCCATGTTCTAATTAGCCCCTCTCACCTCGCCTATCTCGATGTCCGACCTAGGCTGTCTGCTACTTCCTCAGCTAGTCCCGGAAGTTCGACATTCCTTGTAAACTCGTCTGGGGCCAGTCTGCTCCTGTGCAGGTCAGTATAGTAATCCAGAAATAGGTCATTAATGTCCTGCTGTCTGTGGCGGGTCTTCCCCCTTACCCCCTGAGCTCTAGTATTACTGTCCCCCCTCCTAGCCGGGTTAGCCAACCAAGCCAGTCGTGCCCCAGATTTGTCCCTCTCAGTGTGGGCCTGTGTCATATATTTTTTATAATCGAAGCAGCGTAGTCGTTCCACCTGTACGGCCATTGCTTCCTTAGCCTCCAATAACTCCTCTTGTTTGTCCCTCCTTTCAGGCCTTTCCTTCTCAATCTCACGGAGTCGCTGCTCTGCCACCTGTATGTCCTGTAAGAGCACCTTCCGTGTTACCATCCTCTCCGAGATACAACGCCCCCGGATGACCGATTTAAAGGCGTCCTACGCTATAAGCGGGTTCATCGCCGTATTAGCATTTTCTAAGAAGTATTGTCCAATAGTGGTACCCACTGCCATGTGGAAGACCTGGTCCCCCAGTGCTTCGGGTCGCAAGTGCCAGGTGGGTATTTTGGGACTCGCGAGGGACCACACCAGTCCTAGTAATACTGGGTTATGGTCTGAAATTGTTGTTATTTATTTATTTTTGATGAAAAAAATCACACTGGCTTGCACTATTACTCACCTACAACCCCAGAGGCCGGCTGTGTCATTACTGATAGGCACTACCCAACACAGCTTATCCCACATCCCGGGGGCTGGGCATCACTGTCCTCTTATGCAGTAAGTTGACTTCCCTATCAAGAAGTGTAGCCCATCTCGCCATTCCTCATAGTCTGGTCCCTGTTAGGGACTACAAAGTTTTCTGCTTGAATCCACACATAAATCTTAACATCAACCCCCCCTTGCCCCCCCCCACCCACTCCCGTCGAGGAATCCTGTCAGCTGCTCCCATGGCCCCCCCCCCCCACACATTCCATGCCTGGCATGCCACGCTCTTTAACAGGCCTACTATATCTAACCAGAACTTTTACAATTGAACAGTGCCAGATGACCATTTGTGGCTTTTTGCTCTCAAACTGTACCCTGAGACGCACGCCCCCCTCTATACAGCAATAGTCGGAGCTCCAACCGACGTCATAGAACTCGTCTCAGTTCGGACCAGCACCCGCCACCTCCAGGGCCGGTTCTTCTTCTTCCCCAACCCTAGGCTTCTCCCCCGTGCCACCCCTCCTAAGGTATTCAGCATACAGTCCCCAAAAGTTCTTTGGTCTGCTTCTCGGGGGCAGCAGTTCGCTAAACGTCTCCGACTGCGTACAGCAATAGAGCACGTCTCGTTTCCACTGCGCCAACATGGGCAAGAGGCCCCGCATCCAACATATAGCCACCCAGCTTAGCATGCCCATGTCTACTAGTCTACGCGCTGCCTTCGGGAGCCCCCTCGAGTGTCCCAGCAGTGCCACCGCCAGATCCAAATTTAATTCCAAGTCCGCTATCTCTCCGATCTGTCGAAATATAGCCTCCCAAAATTTGCCTACGCCGGGGCAGTACCACGCCAAATGAGTCTATGCTTGCCATGCAGTGAAATACGACGTATACCTGCACAGCAATATGACCACATGGCATCGTCTATCAGTGTGTCCAGGTCCCCCTGCCAGGCCAATCGGGCTTTAGTATATTTTTGGGATCTCTGCGACATCGCTATGCGATATAACTGGGACATCATTCTACAAGGGCTTTTGTGCTTGATTAGATACAATAATTCCAGAACCTCAGGAGGTTTGACCATATCCTCACCTATGTGTTGTCGCCATGCGCCTCTGACCCTATGAAATTGAAATCGCTGTAGCAGAGTGGAGGTCTCCGATGTCGACGCCACGTCTTCCCACGTTTTAGCGATACCGTCCTGAAACAAGTCACCCAGCAAGTGTATTCCTAATCCCCGCAGGGACCGCACAACGCCACTGTCCCTGCAAGGGGACAACCACACCGCCCATTCAAGAGGCATGGCCGGAGAGTAAAGCAGCGCCCCCGCAGCCTGCCGAAGCAGCCAGTTCCATGCATGGCGAGTAGCATTTAGGGAATCTAAGAAACCAGTTCTACGGTCGGCTGTCTCAAACATGACCGCGGGTAACGGGAGAGGAGCTGCAAACAGCCTCTCGAGTTTTAGGTATGGAATCGCTTCCTCGCCGTGTACCCAGGCATGCGCCTGTGCTCCCTGTGCAATCCTGTAATATAACTCCATATCGGGCGCCCCTAGGCCCCCCATGTGGTATGGTAGCGTCAGGACCCTCCAACTCACACGGGCTTGCTTCCCCGCCCACGCTAGCCGTATCAGAGACTGAGTTAGCCTAGCAAAAAAGGTACGCGGCAGAACTATTGGGATATTGGAGAACAAAAATAAAAATCGAGGCAACACTACCATTTTAGCGATGGATATCTGTGAGAAGTTGGCCTGGTATATGATGTTCACTAGTTGAAGTGACCACCTTGTACCATGCCAAGCAACCCTTATGGTGTGGTTGTAAGTCAACCTTTTCGGACTAGCTGCCCTAGTGGTAGCGTAGGCTAAGCAGTCTTTGAGGCTAAACTCGTTAAAGCATGTTAAGCAGGCTGTTTTACCAAATGTAACCCCCTTTTATACCAATGAAAGGACACCACACAGATATATATTGAAAATATATATGTATTTATTTCTCAAAGTAACCCCTAGACTCTTTATGAGCACAAATCGTTAAACAAGATTACGTTAGAATACACAGAAGTTGCACTTTATATGGATAGGCCCTGGTGGCCACTCGAACCATATACTAAAATAGTGGTATAAGTACCACGAACAGAAAAGGGAAAAGGCCTAGGGCCTCTAGAATCGCTGGGCCTACAAGGAGCTAACTTTAGTTAGTGACCAGGAGGTCCACGGGTTGCGTGTGCAGAGCAAACAGTCACGCGCGAGCTCCCATAGGTTTTCAATGGGTGCGTAAAAGTTACTGCAAAAAGGATCTTCCGGATGGACTATGAACTCAAGATTGGAAACACAGACACTAGAGATGATACTCTACACTTGGGCACCGGAGTGCCAGCTTTACCTCACCCACAGGAAGCGGGTGCATAGGTCTCGAAGTGCGTCGGGTTTCTTCTATCTGTTCAATGGAGCCTGAAGACAAGGATGCTGCAGGCGGTCGGTCCGGAAGGGATGCGGTGGATCCAAGAGTGGATCGGAGTTGTAGAAGACCTGTAAGCAGAGGGGACAGTGTTCACAGTCACTAGCCAGTGACCAGCGTGGCACCAGGTGGGTACCAGGCGATGTCTGGTGCAAACAGGAGGAAAGGTGCAGCTTGTCTCTGCAGCCACGTGGTCCCTGAAGGTCGACGACGTCCAGGAGTCGGTTCACGAGCTGTCCCACGCAGGCTCTCGCTGTCGGCGGTGTCGGCGACTTGATCGAAGCAAACAAGCCTTGGCAAAAGCAATTGTTGTGGAAAACGAAATAAGCTGATGGTTCTGACCAGCAAGGTCAGAGGGACTGCTCCTTTGGAGGGGAGCAAGGGCCAGTCTGGAGCAACCAGACCAGCGGTGTAGTTCTTGAAGTTCGTCGCCAAGATGGCCACTAGCCAACGGGCCAGCAACCGGTTAGGCGCGTCGAGTGGCAAAATGCAGAGGGGTCCCACGCAGATCGTGGAGATGCTGGAGGGCTCACCTTTGGTGCAGATGCTGCTCGGGTGTTGGGCTTCTCAGGACCAAAAGCACAACTTGGAGGGAGCCTCGGTTGTCGCGCTTGCAGCTTGTCGTGGTCTTTTCAAGATGGCTGGCTCCACGTGTCTCGGTGCCTCCACGGGGTCCTTCTTTTCAGGGACTGTGGATCGGGCGGTGAGAGGTCTGGAGGTCCAGGTCTTGTTGGTCTCTGGGCTCGGACTCCGGCGGGAGGCGGCGGCAAAGCAGACGTTGATTCGCTGGATGGTGCTTGCGTTAGCAAGGTGGTCACTCCCTGACCACAGGGGAGATTTCCTTCAGTCCTCTGTGCAGCAGAGCGTCGAAGTTCCCGTCTTCTTCTTGTAGTTAAGTTGATTCCAGGATGTCTAAAGTCTTAGGACACAGCTCCTACCTTTATTCGGATTCTAGGGGCCGGACTACCTGCTAGGTCCCTCCCTAAGGGTGGGACCAGGAAGGGGGGTGGTTACACCCCCAATCCTTTGTCCAGCTCGCCCCAGGCCCGGGACTGGTGTGCCCCAGGACCAGTTTGAACTGGCATATGCACCGAGGCTCCTTGTGAGCCTCAGGCATGTCTGGTTTCTTTCAAGCCCTACCTGACCAATACACAAAATCCTGTCTGGGGTGGTGCACGCACCTCCCCTGGAAGGAAACCCTTTGTCCACACCTCCCAAGCTGGAAGGACTCCCAGCAGCAGGAGGGCAGACTTGTGTCTGTGGTGGCAGCATCCATTTTGTGGAGCTGAGGCTATGTCTGATTTTACCCGGGTTTCAGGTACTGTACATGTCGTGTCCCTCTAGAAGGGTGGAATGCTAACCCCGTCGCCAGAATTGGCGAGGGGTTAGTATTCCAATTCGTATGACACCTTACTCGACATGTTTTGATAAAGCCAAACCAAAGATAGCATTTAACCGCGAGGTTCATAATGCACTTAAGAGTATATGGTATGACGATATCTGGAAACAGTAGAAGGAAGTGGTTCCGACCACTGCAGACCGGCTCAGCTCATGCCAGAGCACCATCTCACATGGAACCAAGCACTCTGCCTTCAGGATTGTCAAGGCCTGCTATAGGAGTGGCTGATAGGTTACCATGTGTTCCATTTAAGGTTAGATATAGGTATACTACACCTAAGTAAGAGGTGGTTACACCAACTTACCCCAGCTGAGTGATCAGCCAGTTGTGTCAAATTTGTTAGGCCAGTCCAGGGGAGGCATAATACATGCTTCAGCCCCTGGTAGGCCTTAGATACACCAATGCCCTGGGTACCTAGTGTACACTGGTACAGGGGCTCACAGGGTGATCCACTTCCAATTGGTTATGCACCTAGGGTGCATAGTGTAAATTTAGTAGAGAGAACAGCAGGCTGGGGGTCTGATTGGCAGGCCCACAGCCTCAATATGTCAAAAACCAGTAAAGCAAAAAGCAAAAATTTGGGGTGACCATAGGATAGCAGACCCTACTCTCCTACAATATCCGACCCATAAGCGAAAGGGGGAGGCCAATCCATGTTTCCACGTCTTCCTCCAGTTTAGTAATGGCCCTCCCATAGTTCTCAGTGAAAACTACCTCAGAATCCCTGTGCAGTTGGATCCCAAGATATCTGGCAGAATCGTCCGACCACTGCAGTGGGTACTCCATTTCAAACGGAGAGGTGGACGACGGGAATGCAATTGACTTGTTCCAGTTGACCTTTAACCCAGACAGCGCCCCAACTGCACGACCTCCCGCAGCACTGGCGCCAAGTTACTCTCCAGCTCCCTGACGTAGAGCAAAGTATCGTCTGCATATGTGGAGACCACTATACGATACGATGGAAAGCGAACGCCTCTCAGGCTGTGGTACTCGCGCAGGGCCCGCGCCAACGGCTCAGCCACCAGGGCGTATAGTATAGGGGAAAGGGGGCAGCCCTGACGCGTCCCCCTGGAAATCGGTATAGCATCCGTAACCAGATCACCCAGTCTAATCCTAGCAGTAGGGCCCTTATACAGCACCCCAATCATTTGCAAAAAGACCGGGCCCAATCCCATTTTGGTCAGGACCTGTTGCATAAAGGGCCACTCCACCGAGTCAAAAGCTTTCTCCATATCAAGGAAGACTGCAAGAGCCCTCGAGTCCTGTCGAACATGCTGCAATACACCAAACACCGTCCTAAGGTTGTACGTGAGGTTCCTGCCTGGCACAAACCCCGCCTGCTCCGGAGCGACCAGCTCCGGAGTGAGCAGCGCAAGTCGCGTGGCCAACACTTTCGCGAATAATTTAGTGTCGACGTTCAGCAAAGATAGTGGTCGATACGAACTGCACTCCTCCAAATCTTTACCGGGCTTGGGGATGGCTAACAGGATAGCCTCCCTCATGGTGGGAGGCATGTGGCCGGTGACGCACAGATCGTCAAACAGCGTAGATAGATGCGGAAGCAGTAAATCAATAAAGGAGCGGTAGAAAGCCACCGTGAGGCCGTCCGCACCAGGAGCACTATTTGCCTTCATACCCGCCAGCGCCTCAAGGATTTCGTCCCTTTCTATAGGTAGGGCCAAAAATTCCCTGTGCTCATTTGAGAGGAAGGGTCGCTGGATATGATCTAAATAGTCTTGTATGCTGTCGTCCATATTGGCCTGTTGAGATGCATACAGGTTAGCATAATATGATTGAAGAGGCAGATATTGCCGCGCGCTTTCAGTCAGCATTGCCCCATCATCCGATCGTACTTTAGTGACCGCCACCCTGCATCTATGCGCTTTTAGTATATTGGCCAGTACGGAGCCAGGCCTCTCACCCTCACCATACACTCTGGCAGTAGCATACTTCCCGAGATGCAGCACTTCCGCATCAGCCACGTCATGGTATTCTGCCAGCAGCGCCTTCAGCTCTTCTGCAATGACTTCCGACGCATCAGACCGCTGCGCAGACTCTACTTCCAGCAGCCTGCTTTCCAGTGACGCTAACCTCTGCCGGATAGAACGCAGCACCCCAGAATGCTTAGCAGTTGCCACCCCTCTAATATAAACTTTAAATGTTTCCCACACCGTTTGAAAACTATCCACCGACCCCAAATTGGTATCAAAAAAACTTTGTGATCTCCTCTGCCATTTCGTCTTTAAACAAGGGATCAAGGAGGGAGTATGGGGGAAACCGCCACGCATAAGGAGGTATAGTCCTACCGAGCGCAGCCAACGTAAGCAATATGGGAAGAGTGATCCGATAGGGTGCGCGGCAACACCTGGCACGCACGGACCTGCGACATGAGCGACGAAGACGCCAGCCAGTAATCTATACGAGTATGCAGGTTATGATAAGCGGAGTAGTGCGTAAAACCCCCCTCCCCAGGATAGATGACTCTCCACACGTCCGAAAGGGCCATACAAAGCATTTCCCTCCTAATTGTCTTAGCCGCCGCTGTCTGCCACCTGGTCGGGCCACCCGACCTATCCAGTTCGGGATTCATAACCGTGTTAAAATCCCCCCCCCCCCTGTAGCATGTGGCTGGAACCTGAGTCCTTGACTCTTTTTGCAAGTTCCGATTAAAACTCAGGGCAATCATAGTTGGGTCCGTACACATTAACCAATAATAAATCCAGTCCCTTCCCCTGATACCGTGACCGCACAAACCGGCCCCCACCATCCACATAGAGGAGTTGCGCCTTGCCACCCAACTTAGGGTTAAACCAGGTTAGCACCCCCCTGGCATGGGTTGTGAAGCCGGCCGCATGCGAATTACCCACCAACTCTCTCACGCCCAGCATCAGGCTGCAGCAGGGGAGGTGCGTCTCCTGAAGGAAAGCAATGTCTACATTATGTCGAGTGAGGTAGTGCATCGCCTTGCGCAGCTTCCGGTGATCATTTAGACCTCTAACATTCCAGGTAATCACTCTAATAGAGGCGTGCAACCCGTTCTTGGCAGTGTTACTAGCCATGTCCGTCCCAACTGTGGCCATTATTGTCTACAACTGTGTGTCGTATGTGACGATTACTTTGGTGAGACCCTTGAAGAGCTAACTGACAGTTCGACCCCCTCAACAAAAAATCAAATAACTGCAACCCTGTCCCCCCACACCTCCCACAGCAGACCCCCCCCCCCAACTTGGCCTTGCCGCGCCCCATCAAGAGATTGCCCTCCCTCCCCACCCACCTCCCGTCCCTGAACAACTTAACCCCAGTAAAGTAAAAGGTGGGCTGCACTCTCAGGCGGAGGTCGCTCAGTATGTAATATGTAGCAACTGATCGCTGTAACCGCCTACCTGGCCTCCCATTGCAGCAAACCCATCTCGGCCCTACCGCCCCCGCCAGAGCTCCTCTCCACGCTCCTTCCGACGTCGCCTGCAGCTCACTGCTACACGCACCTCCGCCACACCCTACTTACGCACAGCCTGTTAGTCAAAATAATCGCCTAAAGCAGGAGCACCCTACCCGCCCCCGCGCCCTTAGCTACAGTACTAGCTGAAATTAAAAGGCCATTGTGCATACAATACAACAGAATTACATCCGTCTTTTCTCTCGAGACCACTAAGCGTGCCCAGCGCCCCTAGTTTCTTCCCACCAGACCCACTAAATCGTTCTGCCGCAGAGCTGCATAGTTAGTAACATTGCTCATCAGACCATCGACTTCAGTCCTGCAGCTCCAGCGTGCTCTCTCTCTCTTTACTTTGCTGTCGCTTCTCCGGACTGCTCCGTCTTTCCCTATGCCAGTCCTTCAGCGCTCTGTGTAGTGCCTTTGGGTCCGTGAAGATGTGCGATGTCCCCTGTTGGTTGACACGTAGCTTAGCCGGATACAACATCGCGTAGTCAAGACCCAGTTCGCGAAGCTGTTTTTTAGCAGGGACAAACTGCCGTCTCGCCTCTTGCACCTTGGCCGTGAAGTCAGGATAGAGCGAGATTGTCGACCCCTCGTATACCAGCGTCTTTTTTTTTTTTCTCGCGCCAATCTCAGGGCTGCATCTCTGTTGCGGTAGTTCAATAGTTTTGCTATTATTGGCTGCGGCGGCGCGCCCGGAGGGGGCCTGGGTCCAAGCGATCTATGTGCTCTTTCCACCACAAACACTCCGGAAAAAGCCTCCCGGCCGAGCAGCTCAGCCAACAGCGTCTCCACAAAGCACTCCATTCGCCTCGTTGAGGTCGACTCCGGAAGGCCCGTGATGCGCAGGTTACAGCGTCTGGTACGTGCCTCCAAGTCTTCCATCTTATCCTGCAGAACCTGCATGAGCCGCCCAAGTTGCTTTTGGTCCGAATTAAGCGCTGACTGTGCCTCTTCAACCTCCCTTAGGCGCGGTTCCGACTGATCAAGTCTCTCCGCATGCTTATCTAGTCTTTCCCCCATACAGTCCATTCTGTAGGATAGCGCGTCAATCTTTGCGCCCAGGGAGTTGATGCCATTCTGCAACCCCCGTTTCCATGGAAAGCAGTAATCCACGCAAATCCTGTTCCTCCGCAGGCGGGGCATCGTCCGCCATCGGCGTCTGGGTTTTGGCACGTTTTTGCTCAAACATCAGCTTCGGTTGGGACTTATCGGTCTTTCCCATGATAGCAGTCGTCTTCGCCCTGCGCCGCGTCCAGCAGCGCAGCCCAGGTTAAGTGGCACCACCTAGCGAGGACAGTAACGGCCCACGCACCCCGCAGCACAATTCCACACGATCCCAGGCCACGGCCAGCAGCCTCAAGCATATGCGTCGCGTCCTCTGCGGCTCCACCACCTCCACCCCGAGTGTCAGACTTCAGGGCAAGCCCTGCTTCAATTCTGCAGGCCTGCTCCAGCCGGTGCGCTCACGCCACCGCCGGCTCCCTCCGGCTGCAGGGGCCAATGTCAATCACCACCACACGTTGTACCACCGATCGCCCGCCGCGGGTATCCCTGCAGCGGCTCACACACTGCCGCCAGCCAGACTCGTCCACTCCGGTCTTTCAGAGCCGCCGCCTTCCGGCTAAGCGCCGCCGTGCAGTCACTCCGCTGTGTGCAACATCCCGCCGCCGCTTGCCTTACCAGTCCACCACCGCCGCAGCCAGCCTGGCGGCGTCCCGCAAGTTGTCCAGGCCACCGCCGCTTCTGTCCAAAATGAACGTGTTGCCCAGGAGTGCCCCACGTCACCTCAGGCGCGCACCTCTCAGTATGGTACCCGCGCCGGCCACCGCCTTGGCACCAACGTTCGCGCCGCCTCCAGCGACACTCGGGACGGACCAGGCTTTGCCGCCGAGCTCACAGGTTGGACTTTTCACTTGCAGGCAAGTGAGAGGCATGTGGTTGAAAGGTCCGGACTAAATTCTTTGTCCCAATGGCTTCCGCGTTGTGCTTATCCAACAGGGCTTGGATACGAGAGCCCTAATCCGGGTGTACATCCGAGAAATTTTAAACAGCTCTCTTCTGAATGAAAAGCTGAGCACCTTTCAGATGCCCAGCAATGTTTTCGCTCAATCTCTGGTGCATTCACCAGCTTGAAGGTATGGGATCCATATCCATTCATCTGCCGGCGTCCATCCAGTATCACACGTCGGCTCCACAAGTCACCGATCGGGGCAATTCTGGAGGGATCCGCTACATCCACGTCGCTCTGGCTGCCACAACAGCGATTGAAGGGCTCCCCCCTCTCTCACCGTACCTCGTTCTTCCCGTCTCCGGATCCCAGGCCTGGGGCGCGAGGGCAGCACTACGGGCCGGCCCCTCCCCCTTCTCTCAGGCCGCACGTCGAGTGACGCAGAGGCGCCCGCATCAAACGCGACGGCCGGGGATTTCCTCCTGCCGGTTCTCCGCCGCTACGCCAGCTTCCGGGCCCAGAACCTCAGCCCAAGGTAGCGCGCCCGATCCGACGCCCGGACCTCCTGGGTAGTGTCTTTTACGGGCAGCAAAGAGCAGGATAGTTGACGGATTGTGGCGCTGCAAGCCGGAGCCCAAGGCTCAGGCAGCCATACTCGATGCGAGCCAAGCTCCGCCCCCTATGGTCTGAAATTGTTCAGGTAAGATATTAACTGGTTTGTACACCCTCATGCGCATCAGGGCAACACAATATAGCATCTAAGTGAACATTGAGCTCATGCATTACCGAGAAAAAGGAGTAATCCCGATCTCCAGGGCATTGGGCCCTCCAGGAATCCACCAGTCCCCCAACTCTGTTGCCGCTGCCGACGTGTTTGCTAGTTTATGTATGGGAGCGTCAGGGAGTGGAGGGTGAGAGCGGTCCAGCCCAAAATCCGTAATACAATTATTGTCCTCCCCCCCCCCCCCCCCCCCGTTCCCCCCCCCCCCCCACCTCCAGGACAACGGATCTCGGCAATACTGAGGCCAGCGTCCCAGAAAGCTGTGACAGGAATGCGGGCTGCTCCGTATTTAGGGCATATAAGCTCCCCAGCACAGTAACTCTACCGTCCAGATACTACAACAAACCTCCCCTTGTGGTCGACTATTTGCTGCTTACACTGAAAGGGCACCCCCGCCCTCACCCAGATCAGGACTCCCCTGGTGAAAGCCGAGTAATTGGTATAAAACACTTGACCCCTCCATCGCTGAAGTGCAGCTCCCTCTTGCCATTATGTGGGTCTCCTGACGCAGCGCAATTTGCACCCCCCTCCTGACCAGGTACACATGTATTGAATGGCATCGCAGCATAGTGTGCATCCCCGTACATTCCAAGATATACATTTAATATCCATGGGGGGGTACCATTGTGCTAAATGGATCTCGCCGCCGTGACTCTCCCAAGTGTGACCTGCCTCGATGCAAACAAGAACCCCTTAACAAAATAAAAACCCCAACTCCCCCTCCCCAGGACCGGTACAAGCAAACTAGTTCCCATCCAAACCTAAACTAAGAGCAACAAAGTCTCCTGGTAGTTGTGGGGCTTTGTAGCTTACCCTACTGGGCCCGGAGCACCACCAGGCCGCATCCCCCAATACCTTGACTGGATCAGCAGCCCTGGTTCACATGTCGCAGTTCATCTGCCTTAGTATATGTGGCAGGCCCCACAGTCATGTTCTCCGTGGCAGGTCCTCCCAGAGTCTCAGAGGTCCTCCAGTTTTTACCGCAGGTTACACCACTCAGGCAATGTCATTCGCTGTCTGGGGTGTGACCTCTGGCAATTCCGTCTCGGAATCCTCATTTCCACTGGCTGCCAGCGAGCCTTCCGATCTGTCCACTTCAAACCCACTTTTGCTAGAGTTAGGGCTAGAGCCACTCTGACTAAGTTCTGCAACTGCCTGCAGTGCTTTGCACCACTCACATCCGAGTTCCTTGGGAGACTGGGCTTGAGTCGTACTCTTACTTTTGTTTGTACTCTGCGGTGTCTGGTCCGACGAGGGGTTACGTCGGTCCTGGCCTTGTCGAAAGTCCAACCCTTCCCATGCTTCCTGCGGCGTAGTGTAAAACTTTGCTCCTGACGAATCTGTTACCTGAGGCCTGCCGGAAACCGCATTGTGTATGGGATCTGCAGCTGTCGAAGCTTCTTTTTGAGGGTCAAAAACAACGCTCTTTGACGTTGTACTTCTCTAGTGAAGTCCGGTAAAATCATCATCTTACTGTTGTCCATCTGTAGGTCTTGCTTTTGGCAGGCTTGATGGAGAATATGGTGCTGGTCCCTTAAATGGAGGAGTCGTGGCACTAATGAACGAGAAGGGGCCCAAGGTTTGGGCGGTGTAGCTGGAACCCTATGAGCTCTTTCCAGTGCGTAGAAGGGGGAGAGCCCCTCCGGGGCCACCTCCGCTCTGATCCAGTCCTCAAGAAATTGTAACGTGTCTGTACCTTTTGCCCTCTCCGGCACTCCCACTATTCGTAAATTATTTCTACAGGATCTTCCCTCACTGTCTTCAGTCCTTACTTCTAGAACCTTGATATTGGCTTCTACGGCACTAAGTGAGTAGTCACCACTTCAGGGAGGTCAGTGAGTGCTTTTTTCGTAATTACAACGCGCTCCTTAAGTTTGTGGTGGTCGTCATTCAGCAGACTGAGATCTGTCCCTATTGCATCAATTTTCACCTCCAGCACCTCTCTGGAGGCCGTGATGACCTGCATGATGTCCGTCAGGGTAGGCCTTGTGGGAGCAGCATCCTTTTCCGCCTCCACGGTCTCATAGTCCTCATCCGTCTGAATTCCAGTGCCCCCCGTACTAAGGCGCTATACCCCTTCTTCCTGGGTACTTTCCCCATCCTCCTCTCCAAGTTCTTGCCCTCCCGGCACCGGACGGATCAACCTACTCGGGTGGTGTCCAGGTGATGCTCCCTGCCTTTCCGTGCGTTAGCTGGGCTAATTTCCGTGTGAGCTTCTGGTACGTAGCTCAGTTACATATTACGGTCACCCGTGGCAGCCAGGGTCGGGTATGCCTCTTGTCGAGTTCCAGGCCTGTGGATCACACTACTCCCTTAGTACCACCTCCGCAGCTCCTCTCCATCAGCTGCAGCTAAGTTTATGCAGTGTGCTCTGTTGTCTCCTCAGCGCCTCCTCCTGCGACTCACCAGCGTCAGTGGTTCAGGGGGTCTCCTGGCCAGATTGCGTGCAGCATGCCTCCTGCTTGCTGATGGACGTGATCCCTATGCCCCATGTATCCAGATGTGTGCCAGTGCAGTGCCCCCTGGGACTTGTCTTCTCGAGCTTCACTGGAACATTGATGGCTTATGGTCCTGGAGGCCTATGACTGTGCAGCGGTTACTTTCTCCCGCTTCTTCCTTCAGAACCACAGTAGGTGCACCACGATATTCTCCTTGCTCCACGATATTCTCCTCGCTCCAGTATGGCTACCACAGGTCTCAGCAGTGCGGTCCAAGCGGGGGCTTTCCTTCAACCTTCCCGGCCCTCCTCACTCTGAGGACTTCTCTTAGTGCCTGGGCCCCCACCGATTAATCCCCTGATTTCTCTCCGGGCTCCCAAACCTCCACGGGCTCCCGGGACATGGTCTTCTCACCGCGGTGGCCGATGCAGGTTGTCTGCTTACAGGGAGGCAGTTCCAGGCTGCACGCCTCAACTGGAGCAGGTGTCTCCTCCACTCCACAGGGCACAAAGGGCTAGCGCAAGGATGGCCGTCCAGCCCTTACCAGTGCTCCACAGTGATGCGGTCGACGGCCCCGGGGCCTCTCCCCGTTTGCCTCCGGGGTTCCGCTCCCTGCCGCAGGGATCACTAGCGATCGTTTCCCAGGCCGCCCCCGGCTTCCTACAGCACCAGTGTCTGCCCTACTACCTCTCGGCCGCCATTTTAGCTCTTTCAGCGCTGCTCCGCACCAGGTCAATTATTGGTAATTTCTCCTTTGCCTGGGGTCAATTTATGGTCCTCCCTAGGATCGGCTTGATCCATGGATATTCCGCCATGCATACTTTGAAAATAATTGCGCGCGGGGCTCAGGATGACTGTTACCGGGAGATACGGCGGTCGGAGCTCTGGTACCACTCCTGCTCTCATCGGCACCAGGCCACGCCCCCCCCCGAGATGATATGGTTACCATAGGTGATGTGACCCCTGCTCTCATGCAGCGCCTAGGGAGGTGGAGGAAACAGTAAGTGGGAGAAATTTGATGGGGAAAGCGGTAAAGGTATTGGTGATGGACTAGATGCAAGGAGGAGATAATAGAGAAGGTGAGGATAAGATGAGGATAAAGTAGGGGAGAGGAGTGGTGGGAAACATGGAGATGGAAATGGACAGATGAGGTAACTAAACAAGGGTTGAGGTGATAATCAAGAAAGATGCGAAGACAGTTAAAAAAAAAAAAAAATGGATGAGGAGACAAGGAAGGAGTAATGATAGTCAAGGGGTAGATGATGCAGAAAAGGGATAAGGTGCAATAAAGAAAGGTGGAGGTAACGAAAAAGGAATGACGAGGCAGTGTGTGCAAGACTGGGGAACCCAAAGAAGCCTTGGCAAAAATACTTGAACAAGCCTTGCTCCCTTTATCTCTTCACTCAAACTCTCTTTCCATACATTCTCTATCTCTCTCTCCGTCTGCTCTCTTCTCCTCTCACTCTGATCACTTTCTCGCGACCTTCCCTTCCTTGCTTTCTCTTGAAGCCTCCTGTTCCTGTTGCAATTAACTTAGAAGGCTGGGAAAAGTGAAAGATGACCCTGGAGTAGCCCTTGGCTTTCAAATCCGGTCTCCAAGGGCTCTATGGGGAAATGCTCAGTGTAATAAAAGGCCTATCCGTCCCTGGAGACAGTCAAGGAAAGGATAACAATATAGTTATGAAAGTGAAGAGTAGACAGTAAATTAAGCAATGAGGTGACAACCAAGAGATGAGAAGAAATACTAAGGTTACAAAAAATTAATGGAGACTGTCAAGGAAAGGAAGAAGAGATAGTTAAGGAGGGGATGAGGAGACAATCAAGAGTGATGTAATAGGGAAGATGCGAGGAGACACTCCAGAAAAAGGAGATGGAGGCAGTAGTAAAGTGAAATGGAGACAGTCAAGAGAGGGTATGTGAAAAGATTTAAGGACCGGAAGAGTGAACGAGAGAGTGAGATAACAAGACCGGAGTTAAGACCGTCAAAGAAGAGAATGTCAATGACTGGAAGAGGAGACTGTCGAAGACTGCATGAGGAGATAACCAAGATGGAGTGCGATAACAAGGAAGGAGTGGGTAGGCAGTTGAGGTGAGGTGACAATCCGAAAAGTAGTAAGGAGAAGGATGGTGAAGATTGGCAGGAGGGGACACAAAAAGAATAGATGGCAAGACAATTGATGGGAGATCAAGATGGCAGAGGGGCGGATAAGAGGATAATCAAGAAAGGGATGAGGTAACAAAGGGTGAGTTAAGTTAGGAAATGAGTGAAGAAACAATAAAAGAACCTAGAAGATATGTAAGGAAAGAGTGAGATGACAATTAGGAAAGGAGCTACAAAGAATGAGGTGATTATTAAAGAAGGATTGAGGTGGCAGGCCAGAAGATATGTAGGACATAAACACAATCCGGGAAGGGATGAGAAGAAATTCAAGGAAAAGATGAGATTATAGCAAAGGTCAGCTCGCTTGACAACAGGAATTCTCTGAACTTTAAGATGTTTTCCCTTAGAAATGTTTGTACAAAAGGCTACTTTTTTGTCAGTTTGTTCCAGAAATTGTGCTTGAAAATAAAATAATTTACTTTATTTATTTTAAATTCTCAGTAGGAAGAATCCCAGAGCCTCCCTTAGGCTCTCCATTGCTGCGCTTGCAAGAAAAGTAAATTCAGTATTTCGTAGAATGCCTCACCACTTTCAAAGTTTACCAGCTGCCACTGTGTTTCTGTAGTGCCCGAGACCGTGTTAGCCACCATCAAAGAAGAGGAGACTGTTTTCATGGAAACCTACAGCTTCTTACAATTTGCATCAGGCACGTTCTGAAAGTAGCATCAGAGGGCCTCTCAACATGCAGCTCTTCAGATCAACCTTTGAAGGTGCATGCTGCTCCCAGGATGCTGCTAAGCTAAGTATTCTGCACCAGGTGGCCCAGTAAAATGGAGGCGCTCAGTAATCTGCTCTGACCCTACACCTGAGCCTTTAGCTATGACAGATCAGTCACATAGCAGCAGCCCAACCAGTTCACCAAGACTGCAGTTGGGACTGTTGACCTGATCTGTTTCTCAGTGTTTAAACCAAGTAACCCATGTGAGCTATGCAGTCCTGTTTACATTTTACTTCATCTTGCATTCTCTAAGTGTATATCCTTTTGCAGGTGTGTGTCTGTGGTTCATTCCCATGCAACTTGCGACCTTGTATAGTGCATAAACTGAGTCTTCTTTAATCTATGTGTCTGGGTAAGCTCAGGTGTGGGTGGGCGTGCACGAAGTAGCAAGGTCCGCGAGCTCTGGAGTTGATTAAGACATTGGGAGCATCTCACAGTGCCGGTGTGTGAGGATATTCCGACCAAATACGTATCCAATAATTGGACTCTCTACAGAACACACAGAACGATGGTTAACCCTTCCCCCAAGATAATTCAGACTATTTGAGTCCTGTTCGAAATGGGGATCTCTAGTTGACATCGGCTGGCGCCGATGTCCAAATAGGGATCCTTCTTCCAAAGTCAGGGTAAGGGGCTACACCCTTTGATAATCCCTGCTCAACCCTGTGGTAACGTAGCACGAGCAGACTGGCCTATCTCAGGGGCAGTGTGTGAAGCATTTACGACCATACACAATAACGCAGTGAAGACACTACAAAATGACTCCACACAAGTAGCTATACAAAAATAAGTATCTTTATATAGGCTTAACACAAGGCTCAAAAGCGATCAAGAAACCACAATGCACATAATTACAGATTCACTTAAAACAATAGACGCACTCAAAAAGCGTGTGGAGCGAACTTAGTTCAAGGCCGGGGTCCATTCGACCCAGTTATGCACAATGTACCTGAGATTTAAAGGGGCACGGCACGCAGCCTCCCAAGGAAGCCGCGGTGATGACAGGCGGACTTGCAGCGGCCACAGCTTCCCGCTGTAGCTGTCTGCGGCGTGCACTCACGATAATCCTGGGACGGGGCTTAAAGGCGAGCACCCACAGGTGATAACCAGATCCTCGAGGTGGTGACTAGTGCGGGCACTCAGCGGCACAGCTCCTCATCTGCAGCGGCCCACAATAGCGATAGCGATGATTCTCGTAGGACGGCAAATGCGGGCACTCAGCGGCACAGCTCCTCAGCTGCAGCGGCCCACAATAGCGGTAGCGATGACTTTGGTAACACAGGCAAATGCGGGCTCTCAGCGGCAACAGCTCCTCAGCTGCGGCGTCCCACAATAGGGATCACGATGACTTTCAGCCCGCGTTCCCCGCAGTAGAACCAGAGGCTCTGGAATTCTCAAGAGGCCTCACCTGCGACTAGAATCCCTCTCAAATAGGAATCCGAACGGCTGATGGGTGAAGTCTAATGTCCCTTGAGACTTCAGCAGGAGGCAAGCTCAAATCAGGCCCTTGGGTAGTTGCTTCAGCAAGATGGATAAAAGTTTTAGTCCTTTCCCTCTCGTTACACGGACAGATATTTGTCTTGACATCCAGAAGTAAAACACACCGTGTAGGGGTTTTTGCACAGATCTTTATACCCCAAAAGTCTTTGTTCTCAAAAAGTCACAAATCACTGAACCCAGCCAGAACCAGTTTGGTGTCGTCCTGGAGCACTTTATTTACATGGCTTCATCCTGCCTTTCAGGGAGAGGGGGTCTGCCATCAGACACACAGTGGGAGGTGGAGCCATCATTCACTTTGCCAGGCACAGCCCTGCTCAAATCAAAGGGTCACCCCTTCCCATACTCCAACTGCTGATCTCTATTTAATCCAGGTCGGTCTCAACCTTCCCTGACCCTCCAAAACCAGACAGCCGATACACATAATAGCAGACAACCCGGGAAGGCTTCGGCAAGAAAATACCTACTCCCCAAAAGTGATAGTTTTAAACACAGAATATAGAAATAATCGTCACTAAAAGATGCACTTTAATATTTGGAGCTCAGGCATACTAAATTCGAATTTCCTATCCTGTTCCTTGGGGCAATTAGGATTATACCAATACATACAGTCCATTTACAATAGGGAGCATTCGCACTGTGGCACTGAATGGCCGTGGCACAGCGCCCAGAGCATCTAACACCGGCAAACACAGAGGAGACAAAAGCGAAAAATGAAAGGGAGACACACGCCAATGGTGCTAGGTCTAACACGAGACCCCTCTAGCTGAAATGTGGGGAGAACTACCCTCCCACTTGGGAGTTATCATCACTAAGGCGGAAAAATCTGGACAGACTATCAGCATTGGCGTGTTCTGTACCAGGGCAGTGTTCCACCGTAAAGTCCATACCCTGTAGGTAAATGGACCACCTCAACAGTTTTGGATTCTCTCCCCTCATCTGCATCAACCATCTGAGGGGCCTCTGGTCTGTCTGAACCCGGAAGTGAGTCCCAAACATGTATGGTCTCCGATTCTTCAGTGCCCAGACCACAGCAAATGCCTCACTCTCAATTGCACTCCACCTCTGTTCCTGTGGAAGTAACCTCCTACTAATGAAGGCTACAGGTTGGTCTAGGCCCTCCTCATTGATCTGTCATAGAATGGCCCCCACACCATGCTCAGAAGTGTCTGTCTGGATAACAAATTATTTTTCAAAGTTGGGCGCCTGAAGTACGGGTGCTGTGCACATGGCTGTCTTCAGGGCATCAAAAGCTTTCTGACAGGTGTCAGTCCAGTTCACAATCTTTGGCTGCTCCTTAGAAGTCAGCCCAGTCAAGGGTGCAACAATGTTGCTATATCCCTTAACAAACCTCCTGTAATAACCCGTGAGTCCTAAAAAGGCTCTCACCTGTGTCTGTGTCTGGATCTTTGGGGGCTCCCAAGCCAGGATGGTTTCAATCTTGGGCTTTAGGGGTGCCACCTGGCCGCTCCCCACCTGGTGTCCCAAGTACGCCACAAAACCCTGCCCAATCTGGCACTTAATTGCCTTGATTGTGAGGACTGCCTTTTGCAGGGCCATCAACACTTCCCAGAGGTGGCGCAGTTGGTCCTCCCATAAGGAACTAAACACTGCAATGTCATCCAGGTAGGCGGCACTGAAATCTTCCAGTCCAACCAACACCCTGTTGACCAACCTCTGAAAGGTGGCAGGGGCATTCTTCATCCCAAAGGGCATCACCCGGAACTGGTAGTAACCATCTGGGGTGGAGAAGGCTGACCTCTCCTTTGCCCCATCAGTCAAGGCGTTCTGCCAATACCCAGACGTCAAATCAAACGTGCTGAGGTACCGTGTAGGGCCCTAGCCAATCTATGAGCTCATCCGATCTGGGGATGGGGTGTGCATCCGTCTGTGACTGAATTGAGACCTCGGTAGTCCACGCAGAACCGAAGATCTGGGGTGGCACCAGGCGCTGCAGCTTTTGGTACCAGGACCATGGGGCTGGACCAAGGGCTGCTAGAGGACTCAATCGCCTCTAAAGCAAACATTTTGGAGACCTCCTCCTTAATGCATGCCCTGACCCGGTCAGTTATGTTATGTTATGTTATTAAAAGTTTATAAAGCGCGCGTACGCCCAAGGGCTTCTTGGCGCTGGTAAGATAAAAAACATAACACGAGGTGAGTCTGCCGGAAGAGTTATTTCGGGTAAGCTTTTGTGAAGAGGTGAGTTTTAAAAGCCTTTCTAAAGGCAAAGAGGTCTTTACTCTGTCTGAGGGCTAGTGGTAAAGAGTTCCATAGGGTGGCTGCCAGGAAGTGGAAGCTGCTGCCGCCTTGTCGTTTTTTCTTGAAACGAGGAACTTCTAAAAGGTCTTTGTGGGCAGATCTTAGGTTCCGTGAGGGGACATATCTACCGATCAGCTGTCTGATAAATAGGGGTCCCTTGCCTTGCAGAGCCTTAAAGATAATGCACCCGGCTTTGAATTCGGCTCTTTGAGCCACGGGTAGCCAGTGCAAACTCTCCAGGCCTGGTTTGATAGGTTCCCATTTGGGTACTTTGCAGATCAGCCTAGCGGCCTGATTCTGCAGGTACTGTAGTCTTTTGAGTTGTCCTGCGGGTAGGCCTAGGTATAGGCTATTAGAAAAGTCGATGTGGGAGAGGACTAAGGCCATGACTACCTGGATTAAGGCGGAGGGAGTGAGGAAATGGGCGATTTTCTTGATTTTCCTTAGTTGGAAAAATCCAGAGGAGACCACGGTACCAATTTGGGATTTTAGCGAGAGGTCCCCGTTGATGGTTATCCCCAGGCTTTTTACAGTGGAAGATTTCTTAGGGGGAAGACCCATGTCCGACGGCCAGAAGTTAGGGCTCCAACTGATTTCGCTCTTGCCGGGCAGAATCAACTCAGTTTTCCCTGGGTTTAACTTGAGGTGATTTGAGGACATCCAGCTCTGGATTAGGGTCATGGTGGCTTGGAAGTCCTCCACCGCGTTAGGGGAATTGAGAACAAAGATAAGCTGTAAGTCATCTGCATAGTTATATACAGTGACTTTGTGCTTACTCAGGGCAAAGAGGAGGGGCCGCATGTACAGGTTGAACAACAAGGGGGATAGTGAGGAGCCCTGGGGCACCCCACAGAAAGACTTGACCTTGGCGGCAGAAAAGGAGCCTAAGCGAACCGATTGGGTGCGTTCGGAGATGAACGATTTTAACCAGGCTAGGGCAGAGTCTCTGAGACCCGCCTGTTCGACACGGTTGACCAGAATGGAATAGTCAACCGTGTCGAATGCCGCGGACAAGTCGAGAAGTACTAAGGCTTGATGAAGGTTGTTATCAGCGTTGGACCTCAAGGTGTTCTGGACTGCCAATATTACTGCCTCAGTGGAGTGACCAGGTCGGAAGCCTGCTTGGTTGGGTTGGAGATATTCTGTTTCCTCCACGAAGTTAGAGAGGCAGTTGGTGACGTGCGCCTCCAGCATTTTCGATAGAAAAGGTAGCAAAGATATGGGCCGATAGTTCGTAAGGTCGAGCGGGTCGATGCCAGGCTTCTTGGTGAGGGGAATCAGTAAGGCCTGTTTAAAGCTGCTAGGTACTGTCCCTGACGTGAGAGAGTCGTTGAGTAGGGATATCATGCTGTTGGGCATAGCTCGACCAATTTCTTTCATGATATGGGGGGGGCAGACATCCATAGGGGATCCTGATTTGACTCTAGACAATAATGTCAAGAAAGTTTTCAAATCAATAAGGGGATAGGAATGTAAAGTTGAGGGATTGAAATAGATGTCATCCACTGGGGCGGATGATGGGAGTGTGGAGATGTTCTGCTTAATCGTTAAGATCTTATCACGGAAAAAGTCGTTCAGGGAGTTGCATAACGCTTGTGAGGGAACTACCGGGGGGGAAGTTCTATCGTCGTTGCAAAGGTCGTTCACAATCCTGAAAATTTCTTTTGACTTGTTGGTAGAGTTGAGGACTTTAGATGAATAGTAGGTTGTTTTATGGTTCTGTAGAGTTTTTTGGTATGTCTTCCTGGCTGAGCAGTATGCGGCCTTGGCCAGTGGACAGTACTGGGAGCGCCAGGTTCTTTCCTTTTGCCTCACTTCTAATTTCAGTGTTTTTAGTTCGGGTGTAAACCATTTATGTGCATCCGGGCTCCTTGAGCAGCTGAGATGCGTGAGGGGAGCATAGATGTTAATCGCTTCAG
Source organism: Triturus cristatus (assembly GCF_964204655.1). Classification (NCBI taxonomy): domain Eukaryota; kingdom Metazoa; phylum Chordata; class Amphibia; order Caudata; family Salamandridae; genus Triturus; species Triturus cristatus. Next base: position 168,444,234 of record NC_140587.1, read on the forward strand.
TGAGCCATTCATTGAGCCGGCTATCGGCCTCATCCACATTGTTGCTGTCGAGGGGGGGGGGGAGTTACCCAAGAAGTTTAGAAAGGCTGGCATATCCATGGAGGACCATTTCCTGATGGTTTTGCTGGAATGTAGTTTAAAGTGGGTTGTCTTATCTAGCTGGAAAGAGAAACTTATGCTGTGGTGATCGGACCAGCAACAGGGTTTTATGTCTAATACAGATAGGGGCAGGTTCAGAGACCAGATTTGGTCGAGGCTGTGGCCCTTCTGGTGGGTCTCGGTGTGGATGTGTTGTGTCAGGTTAAGATCACAGAAGAGTTCGCTCATCTCTGCAGCTTGGGGGTCCAGCGATAGGTTGTCGAACCAGAAATTTAGATCTCCAACCAGGAGTAGTTTAGGATGGTTAGTAACCAATGGTGCCAGTAGCTGAGCTAGAACGGAAGGGAATGTAGCCATGGTTTGGGGAGGGCGATATAATAGGACCAATATAAGTGAGCCATTGGGGGTGTCTATTTTGGCGACTATGTTTTCAGTATTAGGTAAAGGCAGAGAGGGGAGCTGTCTGAGTTGGAACTTTTTATTGATCAGTCACTCGGTAAGCCTTGTGCTTCACAGGAGGACTGTCCCCAGTGTCTACGTTATGGACGCACCAATCAGTGACACTAGGCACCAGGGAGAACCGGTCACTGAATTGCCCCAACAGTTGACGACAATCGCTCTGCTGCTCGGGTCAGTGTGGTGGAGAGGACCACACCCTCCACTGACCCATCTTGCCCCTCTGCACGCAGGAGGTCAGGAAGAGGCTCCCACTCCTCTTCCATTCCAGCATCTGTGGCCAGAAGCATGCCGACTTCAGACCTCTCAAAGTGGGGCTTCAGGCAGTTAACATGCAGGACCCGCAAGGGGTTCCTGGGAGACCGCAAGTCCACCATGTAGATAACAAGACTCTTGCACTCCACCACCTCAAAGAGGCCAGTCCACTTATCTTTGAGCGCACAGGGCTCCACTGGGGCCATGACCCAAACCTTTTGACCAGGCTGAAACTCAGTGGCATTCTGATTGTGCCAGCGTTTCATATCTTCCTGGCTGGCTTCCAGATTTGCCTCAGCAAGTTTTCTGAAACTCCGAGTCTGGTTCCTGAGGGCCAGCATGTAACTAAACACATCCTGGGATATTGCTCCCAGCCTTCCTTGACCAGACTCCGAGGTCCTCTTACCGGGTGACCATAGAGCAGTTCAAAAGGGACTCAACCCTAAGGACTTCTGTGGCACCTCACGGTAAGCAAACAGCAGGCATGGCAAGAGGACATCCCACTTATGCCTCATGGGCTCCTCTAGGCCCATAATCATGCCCCTAAGGGACCGGTTGAACCTCTCAACCGGTTGAACCTCTCAACCAGCCCATTACCTTGGGGGTGGTAAGGAGTCGTAAACTTGTAAGTCACCCCACACTCCTCCCACAGAGTCTTGATGTATTTGGAAATGAAGTTAGTACCCCTATCAGACACCACCTCTCTGGGGAATCCCACACGGGAGAAAATCCCCATCAGTGCACGTCACTGTCCTGAGTGGGATGGCTTCAGGGTACCGGGTGGCATGGTCCACCAAGACCAGGATGAACCTGTTGCCAATGGCTGTCTTGGGGTCCAGAGGCCCCACAATGTCAATGCCCACTTGCTCGAATGGGGTACTGACAACTGGTAAGGGCTGGAGTGGGGCCTTGATCTTTCCCCCACTCCTCCCACTTGCCTGGCAAGTTTCACATGTCCTGCAGTGAGCATCTGAGCTCCTGCGCATCTGGGGCCAATAAAAGTGGGTGACCAGCCTCTTGAAGGTCTTGGTCTGCCCCAAATGTCCGGCCAATGGCACATCGTGAGCCAATCCCAGTAGGAAGGCTCTGAAGCCCTGGGGTACCACCAGCACACGGGCTGACTTGGGCTCCCTGTAAAGAAGGGCATTCTCCCAATAGATCAGATGTGACCCTGACTGATCACCTGCTGCCTGGGCTGCAGCCTGTCGCCGCAGCCCCTCAAGAGAAGGGCGCACGTCCTCTGCTGTTCACAATATTCCTCCCTGGTGGGCCTTCCTTCCTGCTGCCATTGGGTCTGCTCAGGCAGGTCCCCCAGTTTGGCTACTTGTTCCCCTGTAGGCTCCAGGGCATCCCCCTCAAGGTCTGCTCTCTCCTGGACTGTGGGAACTATGGGGGTTGGTTTCCCGCGCCCCCTACCCCTTCCTTTTAAGGCAGGGGCCTGGGCCATACTTTCAGGCTCCAGGTCTTCTGAACATCCTTACTGGCTGCCATGGACAGAGTGGTCGCGCACACCCACTCAGGCAGGCCCAACATTTCCAAGTGAGATTTCCTCTCCACCGTAGCCCATGGGGAGTTCTCTAAATTGTTGCCCAACAGACAGTCTACCGGCATGGCTGGCCTCACAGCTACTTGAAGAGTAACTGAGACCCCCTCCCCCACTCAAAGGGAACTTTAGCCATCTCACACTGGCACTGACACTACTGGGCAGAATGCATGGGGATAACCTGCTCTTTGGACACCAACCGGGAGCTGACAGCAGTCACACTAGCTCCTGGTTCCCTCTGAGCCTCCAGCCTATGGCCATTGATGGTCACCCACTGCTTGTACTTCTTAGTGTTAGCAGGCAGTGCAGGGTTGGGGACCTTCTCAAAGTCTCCTAGCGAGACAAGGGTCAATTCTACGGAATCCCACCCACCTTGGTCTCCCATCACCTCCCCTCCCAGGGCCACACTAGCAATCTGGCGGGGGTGCACGGGATGGTGCATTGGGGGGGGACACGGGGGATCGTAATACCGGTGGCCCACTTGACCACACTTAAAACAAGTAAGAGGCCCCCTCTGAACAGGCCTACCTGTCGGGGGCACTGGGGTCCCAGCCTCCCCCTGAGAAGACACCACTCCTTGGTTCCCTTGGGAATTACTTTGGGGCCCTCTCTGGAACTCCCTATGTTTACCCCCGCCCTCCCTCTCCCCCCCCCCCCCACTTCTCTGCTGGGGCCCTGCCCACCTTTGGCAAAGTCTCCCACCAGACCATTGCAAGCCCGGGTGCTCACCCAGTGGTCCGCTTCCTAGGGTGAGTTAGCTTGCTTTCAATAAGGTGCTGGTGTAGCTCTGGAAAACAGTTACTAGATAAATGCTCCCATGCAAACAAATCATACAATTGCTCAAAAGTTTCCACTTTGCTACCCTTTACCCAGTGATCCATTGCTCTGCAAAAAAAGACACATATTCAACCCAAGTGGTACCCTCTAACTTCTTACAGGTTCTAAATCTCTGCCTGTACATTTCTGGGGTTAAACCATATTGCGCCATCAAGGCCTCTTTCATATGTTCATACACCATCCTGCTCTTTTCAGGCAGATCCAACAGGGTATCCCTCCCATCACTCACAAAGCGTCCCCACAACCCCACTCCCCAATCTTTCTCAGGGACCCGGTGGGACACCATGGCTATCTCATATGCGGCAAATCATTGCCCAATATCCTCGCTCTTATGGAAATCCTTGATGACATCCTTGGGAATGTAAACTACTCTCGGTAGGTACTAAAGGTATGCTGCCACCAGAGGGGGTGATCTCCAAACTCTTAGCCTTGATCTCCTACTCCCTGATGCTCAAGTTTCATTTTCTCAAGTTCAAATGCCAACCTGTTATTCTCAATATCCAACTTTTTACTCTCTAGGCCCTTCTGACCTTCCAATTTGGCAATCTCCAAACTATGCCTCCTATCTCTCGCCCTGTCCTCCATCTTTTCTGGAGACAGACTCTTTGAGGACACACTAGTACCTGGATTGGAAAGTGCTTTACCTCCCACTAAATCCACTTTGTCATCCTGCTGCCCTCCAGCATTCTCTCCCTCATTCCTAGCGGACCCTCTCGCTTCTAACCAGGCCTTAAGGGCCTTCTGATACTCTTCCTTCCTAGAGAGACCCGCAACAGGGACTGTGAATCGCTTGCAAAAAGACTTTAGCTGTTTGGCAGTGTAGGTTTCTAACCGGTCTTCCTCAAAGATGAGATCTCCGAAGCATTGGACATTGGCCTACCCATTGTAGACATAACTGGCAATTGCAATCAACAATAGAACAAAATCAAACCGTATGTGGTTGCGCCTAGGCCAACACTCACTAGTAGCGTACACCAGTTATTGTATGTGGATCACAAATGCAAGCCCTGATCCTCACCGCTGACCAGCAATGTTAGAAATGGGGATCTCTAGTTGGCAGCGGCTGGCGCCGATGTCCAAATAGGGATCCTTCTTCCTAAGTCAGAGTAAGGGGCTACACCCTTTGATAACCCCTGCTCAACCCTGTGGTAACGTAGCACGAGCAGACAGGCCTATCTCAGAGGCAGTGTGTGAAGCATTTACGACCATACACAATAACGCAGTGAAGACACTACAAATGGACACCACACAAGTAGCTATAGAAAAATAAGTATCTTTATATAGGCTTAACACAAGGCTCAAAAGCGATCAAGAAACCACAATGCACATAATTACAGATTCACTTCAAAAGCAATAGAGGCACTAAAAGCGTGTGGAACAAACTTGGTTCGAGGCCGGGGTCCACGCAACCCGGTGATGCACAATGTACCTGAGATTTAAAGGGGCACGGCACGCAGCCTCCCAAGGAAGGTGCGGTGATGACAGGCAGACTCGCAGAGGCCACAGCTTCCTGCTGTAGCGGTCCGCAGCGTGCACTCACGATAATCCTGGGACTGGGCTTAAAGGCGGGCACCCACAGGTGATAACAAGATCCTCGAAGTGTTGACTAGTGCGGGCACTCAGCGGGCCGGCTCCTCGGCTGCAGCGGCCCGCGATAGCGATGATTCTCGTAGGACGGCAAATGCGGGCTCTCAGCGGCAATGGCGCCTCAGCTGCGGCGGCCCACAATAGCGATCACGATGACTTTCAGCCCGTGATCCCCACAGTGGAACCAGAGGCTCTGGAATTCTCAACAGAGGCCTCACCTGCGAGTAGAATCCCTCTCAAATAGGAATCCGGACGGCTTATGGGTGAAGTCTAATGTCCCTGAGACTTCAGCAGGAGGCAAGCTCAAATCAGGCCCTTGGGTAGTTGCTTCAGCAAGATGGATAAAAGTTTCAAAGTCCTTTCCCTCTCGTTACACGGACAGAGGTTCATCTTGACATCCAGAAGTAACACACACTGTCTAGAGGTTTTTGCACAGATCTTTATACCCCAAAAGTCTTTGTTCTCAAAAAGTTGAAAATCACTGAACCCAGCCAGAACCAGTTTGGTGTCGTCCTGGAGCACTTTATTTACGAGGCTACATCCTGCCTTTCAGGGAGAGGGGGTCTGCCATCAGACACACAGTGGGAGGTGGAGCCATCATTCACCTTGCCAGGCATAGCCCTGCTCAGATCAATGGGTCACCCCTCCCCATACTCCAACTGCTGATCTCTCTATTTGATCCAGGTCGGTCTCAGCCTGCCCTGACCCTCCAAAACCAGACAGCCAATACACATAACAGCAGAGAACATGGGAAGGCTTAGGCAAGAAAATACCTACTTCCCAAAAGTGGTAGTTTTAAACACAGAATATAGAAATAATCGTCACTAAAAGATGCACTTTAATATTTGGAGCTCAGGCATACTAAATTCGACTTTCCTATCATGTTCCTTGGGTCAATTAGGATTATACCAATTCATACAGTCAATTTACAATAGGGAGCATTCGCGCTGTGGCACTGAATGGCAGTGGCACAGCGCCCAGAGCATCTAACACCGGCGCAAACAGAGGAGACAAAAGCGAAAAATGAAAGGTAGATCCACGCCAATGGTGCCAGGGCTAACCAGGCCCCCAAAGCAATAAGAATGGCTTGGGTGGCAGGAGTTAGCTGGTTTTAATGTATATTGAATGCATAAACTGCTGTTCGTCTCCTCTCCAAATTACACAAATAGTGCCACCTGTCACAAGTGCTGGTGTTGAACACTGGAAACCACCGGCTCAAATTCAGCACTGATCAGGAAATGTGCTTTTTCCAGGTTGGCTGTTTCTGTACTTTTTTCATGCAACATTATTGTTGTATAGTACTTGCTGTAAATGGAGTTGCCTGTAGGTGTCTGGATAAGTTTGGGTTGTGGGTGGGTGTGCACGGCGGGGCACTATTGAGAGCTCTAGAGTGGAGGCTGAAGTCACTGAGATCTTCTGATGCGACTATCGGTGTGTCAGAGTAGTTCAACTGCACGCTCATTAAATCCGTAGCTTCTCTGCAGAACGTTCATAGTCACACACATACCAACCGTAATTACCATTTTATGTGAAGGTGGTACAGAGCTGTCAATACTCACTGCACCAAATTGAGGAAAATAAACTGCTGTATTTACTGGTGAGGAGTGTGTGTTTGTGAATGTGAGAGAGAGCATGGCAACAAGGGTGACCTAAGGAATTACATGCAGAAAGACAGACTAAAAGGCAGTGGTTAATTGGAAGATGATGACGTGAAGTATACTAATGGAGGATTTAAAGATCTGAGGAGAAAAACAGTATAAGTGACTATCGGAGTTAGAAACTGCAGACGAAAGTGGTGTGAAGGGAAGACCAAGGGTGACCGAGACACTCTAAAAACCACTACCGCCCCCCCCCCCCCCACATGCCTAGTAATGTTCAATTCACAGTATAATTTTCTCAGAATCGAAACGTTTTTAGTTATAATTATTCATCAGTTATTGTTATTATTTATTGATCTAATATGGCTAATAAGCAGTGACCACGCCAATAGGTTTAGCTTGTGTAAGGTGTGTGTTCATTGTTGTGTGAGATGTCTGAATCCGGTAACTGAAAAATCACAGAGAGATACTCAAATACTGGTCATTGCTTTGATTTGCTTGCGATAAAGTGCATCTCAAAAGTCGCACATTTAACAGTAGAATGTCTCTCATATCCAACTGAAACCCCAGAATGTCACACATAAGCAACCTGAAAACTTGGCGGCTATGTTCAAATGAGGGTGAGTTGAGAGGTAGGAGTTTAGAGTACCATTTTAAGGTAGGCAAGATAGGCTCATTTGTACGAACACATTTTCCGATAGATGCAGAATGAGTAAAACCCTTTGTTACATCAGGCCCTTAGCCCTCTTCTCAGGGAGCTAATGTCATACTCCACTAATAGAAGCGCACTCCTTACCCAGTCTGTAGCCATGTCCACCTCAACATGCCCATGTCCAACACCTCTATCTTTACAGCAAGCTTCCCGGACAGATGGCAACACACAGACGTCAGACGCCTCCTTAAGAAAACCTCTGCCGACCCCAGCGATCTAAAAAAAAAAAATTTATCGGCCAATCCCCCCGCTCCCCTACCAGGCCAAAGTACTTGAGAAAGCCATCAACCAGCAGCTCACTGAATTCCAGGAACAAAACCTATTGGACGCCTCTCAATCAGTATTCTGTGCCTAGCTCCGCACTGAGGCAGCACTGATTGCTGCCACAGACTACATCGGATCACTCCTTGACCGCGGAGAAACTGTGGCCCTGATCCTCCTCGAACTCTCCACAGCGTTCTACACCATCTCCCACAACACCTCGACAAACTGTACAACACAGGCATACAGCAAGATACCCTCAAGTGGATCACCTCTTTCCTTACAGGACACACACACAGCATCCGACTGCCTCCCTTCACCTCCGCTCCAAAGACATTCTATGCAGCGTACCACAAAGATCGTCCCACGGCCCCACCCTGTTCAACATCTAGATGACCTCTCCCCCTCCTTTGCAGACGTCGTCCGATCCCACAGACTCAACACAATCTCCCACTCAGATAACACTCAACTTATCCTCTCGCTCGCCGAGGACCCCACCAATGCCAAAACCAACTTCTGCAACGCCATGACAAATGGATGAGAGACAACTGCCTCCAACTCAACCCTGACAAAACTGAAGTACTGATCTTTGAGAAGAGCGCCTCCGCATGAGACCACAGCTGGTGGCCTGCAGAACTCCGACCCACACCGACCGACCATGCATGCAATCTCAGTATTCTCCTTAACAGCCAACTGACCATGAAACGAAAGTGAGCGCAGTGGCCTCCTCCTGCTTCCACACACTTCGCATGCTCTGCAGAATCTTCAGATGGATCCCAACCAACACCAGAAAGACAGTCACTCAGGCCCTCGTCACCAGCTGCCTCTACTACAGCAACACCCTCTATGCCGGCATCTCCACCCAGCTCCTCAAGACTCCAGACCTTATAGAAAGCAGCAGAACAGACTCATCCTGGACCTCCCCTGATTAACCCACATCGCCCCCACCTGAGAGACTTCCACTAGCTCCCTATCCTGAAGAGATGCCAGTTAAAAATCCTCGCATACGCTTTCCTCCACAACCTAGGACCTGCCTACATCAACCATCGACTGAACTTCCAACCCTCTAGACAACTGTGCTTCTTTACGCGTGCACACATCCCGCATCCATCACAGCCACAGCTATGGCCGCTCCTCCTACATCGATTCCAAGTCCTGGAACAACCTTCCCCCTCCAGCTCCATACAGCCTCCTCGCTGGCAGACTTCAGAAAGCGACTCAAGACCTGGCTCTTCAATGGAGACACCGTGGCCAGATGCCCCTAGGGGTGACAGTGTTGCGCTTTACAAATGCTGATTGATTGATTGTGACGAAGGTTGCCACATGGCTGTCTGGCTTTTTTATTTTTTTTATTTTTTATCATCTGAACTGCTCATAGTCTCACACATGCCAACCGTAATTATCATTTTATGTGAAGGAATGTGAAGATGGTACAGAGCTGTCAATACTGACTGCACCAAATTAAGTTGCTGGATAAAATATGGGTAAATGCAAACTTATTTTTCCCTGCTGAAATATAAACTTAGAATACGGTTGCCACCTTCCCAGATTAAAGTACAGCCCATTTGTTTGTGTTTGAACCGTATGCAATGGGCTGGATGCAATGCATAAATAGGATTGTACAGGAAATAGTTTGTAACGTTACTTTTCCTTAACACAGCCGTAGCACATATTTTAATATGTTTTCTTATATTTTCTGCTGTATATTTGTACAGATAAAGGGGGTAAAATACCATCTTAAAGTTATTTTACAATTTTTTTGTACTGGCGGGGGCATTAAGAGAACAGGCATCCTCATAGAAAACTGGCCAGGTGACACCCCTAACCTAGAACATCAAACGCACAAGAAAACAGCTAAAAAGTATTTATTTGAGAGCTGTTTAAATACTTTCATGATGATTATTGGGACAGAGGCGTCAGTGTCGTATAACAAAAGAATCTTGACAATTTTACATAAATTGACTATCACCTGCTAGTACTCGGCTGTTTATAAAATCACAGAGAGGTTGCAACTCTACGATGTGACTCTACATCACATCCCGATCCTGGACTTTCTTTTTACGTGGATCCGTGCCCTGCATGTCCCTTCGATGTTTCCCCAGCAGATTTGGGCATGCTTGGATTTTTAAAGCAGATTATGACGTGGGTTCCGATCATAGGGAGGATGTGACGAGCCCCCGAGTTGTTTCCTGCCAGAAGCAGGTGTCCTCAGTGTCCTCGCTCCGTCACGAGACACGGGGGAGGAGGGGGGTGGTTAGCGTTCCACGTGCCTTGTATCTCCCGAATAGTTGTAGCTGTTAGATTTGCCAAATTAACATTGCTCTTGAGGGAATTTGACGTTTTCCTTTCTAATCAAACGGAAGTTAACGGCCTTCGTAATTCTTAAACTAGGTTTTTCAATTCCACTATAGTACAACCAGCATGGTCGGTGACGTATTTTTATTTGCATACCCACAATGCATCTGCGCTGTAATTTATGTAATGTAGGTTTTTTCGAAACGTTCAAAATGATTTAGGGAAGACCTAAATTAATGTTGAAGGGAAGCTACTACAAGTGTAATACTCAGTTTGTTATATGATATAAACACCCTTAGTTAGAAATCATTTGAGAATGAGACTTTATATACCGCCGTGTACGCCTTTTGGATTGTGCTCGCTTCGGCAGCACATATACTAAAATTGGAACGATACAGAGAAGATTAGCATGGCCCCTGCGCAAGGATGACACGCAAATTCGTGAAGCGTTCCATATTTTGCTCCACGTTTTAAGATATTTATCAACAATTAATTGTCACTATATGATTGAGCTACATAAGAGCCTTCTAATATAATCACCCGGTCGTCCGTATTTTGACACGAAAAGAAGAGCTACAACTTTTTCTTTTAAAATATTTGTGTTATTGTGACACCCTCATAGACGAGATATAGCGTAATATACATTAAGTAGATATTTCATGACAGATACTGTATTTTTTTTATTCAACAAATAATTGCCGGACAGTGTCACCAACGTGAAATGTATTTTCATCTTCCCATCGGTGTGGTTTTAGGTACTAATATTGACGCAGGATCAGGATGTTTTCCGAGGCGGCGGGGGGTTGGAGATGTTCTGCCGATCTACAGATTATGCAGCCTTGGGGTGAAGATTTGTCATGTACAGTGTTTGTGCGCCCCTGGTGCCCACACCAGGCCCTGCCAGGGTGTGATTTCTTCTCTCAGTTTTACCTTTTAAACCGTCATCGCTTTGCAGCCTGGAATTTTTAAGCCCCTTCTTATAATACAAGTCACAGGAAGCCAGGACTGGCTGCAGGTGCGACAAAAGCCATGGTCCATTTGCCATTTATGATTATATAATTTATAATAAAAAAGCCGAGCTATACTTTATTTCATTTGTACACGTCATGGGGTGCACAGCTGAGCTGGAATTTGTTTCCACACACAAAGCACTTCTCGAGTAGGCCACGTGAAAGGCTCAAACTCTTCCCTCCAAGCAATGGATTGTTGTGCTACCCGTTGGTAATTATGTTTCAGCGCCTTATCAGGGGTATGAAGCGCTATATAGATGCAACTAGAATACAATAGACTTGTTGTGCACTGGTGATCAGTATATGCGATGGGCGTGCACCGAGAGTACGATGCCGAGATGAACGATATAAGGTGTTCACAGTGTATGCACACTGACTCGCCATGCATGCACTGCAAAGCACTGCTTTGGCCCTGTATTGTACCCTTCACAGGCACACATGCAACCAGTGCAATCACCACTCCCGCACTGCACAGCACTCACATATAGCTGATGTAGGCCAAGGGCGACTCAAGCACATAGTAGCTGGACTTTAAAAGTGAGTGAGCTTGTAGGCCTCACTCCACTGACACAAGTTAAGCATTTGAAATGCAATAGGTCTCGCAATTGCGAGATTTTGGGAGGTTGGGGGGCGGGGGGGGGTGGGGGGGGGAATGAAAAATTACATTTGGCCATGTTGTCAGCTCAGAAGCGGTGATGTGCACGGTGCTCCCTGGCTTGCATGCTGCCTGCTCTAAACACCCCAGGGCTGAGCTGTTTGGCTTGAATTGCTTCCCCAGCTCTGGGCTCCGCTGCATATCCGTCTCAATGTAATGTGTTGCCAACTTAGATGCTCTGGATACTTTGCCACTACTAAACAGTGTCAAAGTGCAAGTGTTCCCTGTGTAATGGTGATTGGTTGTCCATTATTGGTATGTTTGCTTTACTAGTAAAGTCCCTAGTGAAGTGCACTATGCGTGTTCTGTGCTCCAATATTGAGTTGTTTGACTGCAACTTTTATTTGAGTTAAAGGGCCACATGTATCAAGCATTTTTGTGTTCGCAAACGGGCCGATTTGCGAACGCACAAAATGCTTTTCACATGTATCAAACCCTATTTTGCGACTCAGTAACCTGTATGGGTATGCGATTCGCCATTTGGAAGGGGCGTGTTTAGGGTGTCCCTTCCAAATAGCGAATCCTAATTGTGGGAAGTTGGCCTGGTATATGCTGTCCACTAGTTATAGTGGGCACCTTGTACCAAACCAAACAACCCTTATTGACGATAGGTTTAAAGAGAACCTTTATTGAAAGCTATCCTAGTGGTAGCTATGGAGAACAGCCTTCAGGCTAAGTCTTGAAGTGTAAAGCCACTTGGTTTACCAGATTATAACCTCTTGAATCACTAAATGAAAGGAGAACCATAAAATATAGGTATTTATTTCTAAACACTCACTACTAATCTCTTTGAGATTAGAGTCCAAGAAGCACAATAATACAGTTCTAAAACGACAGTAAATAGCACAATATACAATGGGCCCTAGGGGCGGACCAAACCATATATTAAAGTGGTATAAGAACCACAACTTGACTAGACACAGTGCCTAGAGCACGTAGAATCGCTGGGATCCCAAGGAACTGATCCAGGTCAGGGTATATAAATCATACCTACTTCCACAGATAGAGTAAATTCACAGTTACACGCACATATACTCACCATACACTTGGGCCCATTTTACTAACATACACTCAATTACTCTATTACCACTAAACCTGTGGAAAGAAAACCCTTCTAAACACCCTGCATCTGCACCAAGGTCGATAAGACCTAAATGGAACTGTGTAAGACCTAATTTAAACAACAATTTAAACATCAATCATCAATATAGAGTACTCAATAATTGACCAGAAATAACCACAAACACCGTATTCAAAAGTTATGATGCTTTATCTAAAATTAGTCAAAGTAAATCATTTTCTCATAATTACCTATTCTAGCTAAGCGTCAGAATGGGTCAGGACAAGTCTCTCAGTAAAGTCTCTCGAGACGCCGTCCTCACAGCAACGATCCTCACCAACGCAGATTCGGGAAGGAAATGGCATAACGCAATGACGCAAAGAGTACAAACCCTCTCTAGTCTAGCATATTTATAATGATTTAAACAAAAGAAAGCAACATTTAATATTAGTTCATCCGCTGAACCACTGAGCAGAGCGAGAAGGAAAAGGATGTAGCATCGCTACATTTGGAAATCTCCGCTCCGAAAAAATCACAAAAATAAAAAGACAGAACAGGAACCAAATATTAAAAAGTAACTTTCAACATCCACATTTCCTCGGATGAGCTCAGAGTTCATTTTCATAGCTCCATTGTCCTCCAAGGTTACTCAGAAGCCTTTTGGATGCCGGCCCAGTACTGCTGTCCTCACGGAAAATTTTAACCAGGCGAAGACTGTATTCAAATGTCTCGCAATCATATTCAGCAAGGCCTTCTCATCGCAACTTTCTCACTCGAATCTAGGCTGCAAATGGCGGCCATGTTTTCTTAGGCCAAAATAGGCCATCTTAATTAAAAGAGACCAGAACAACGTTACCACAGCATAATGATTAAACAGTGTTAACCCCACTAATACCCTTATGTGTATGTAATTATCTAGCTTCTGCGACATAAGAAAAAGCATTAATTCAAAAGCGTTTTGTGCTTTAAAATAAACAGCACACAGCAACATTTATTTAATAAACACGCACATTTATTATTTAAGCAAACACAAAAGCACATACCCACGTGTAGTTTTCTCTTGTTAATTCGTTCATGTTAATTAGTAAAACAACATTTACACAAAACAAAATAATTAATAATTAAAAATTAATAATTTTAATTTTACCACGCATAGACAACTGAAGCTTCAAAACCCGATGAATTTTCAACAGAAAACTCTGCTCCAGCAATCCCTCCTTTGGTGATTTTATCACCAAATAAACCCCCAAAAATTTTTTTGTGAAATTTAGTCCCAATTTTAGGAGAAACTGGAAATGTCTTTTCTTCTCACAACACTAGACACCAGACTCCCTTTCTTCATCCCTCTTTGTTTCTAAATAAACACTCTCCCTCAATTCTTCTAATTCTATTTCTTGTGGTTCTCTTTTCAACCTTTTATTTCTCTGTTCATTATTTCTTTAAATCAATTTCTTTTTCCCTCCCCTGTTTTTACAACACACACACACCAATCTTAGTATCAATAAAGCAACAATTATACAAGTTAAAGGAAACAATATTTTACCTACAATAGTACTACCTATTTTTGCAATAAAATTCTTAACAGCAACTATTTTATTAGCTATTCTAGTCCATAAACTCTCAGCTTCTAGTGGTACTAATTCTTCATGCAAATCAGTAATATTCTTGATATAGACCTTCAAGTCTTTGCTTTCATCTGGAATGTAAGTGCAACAATGTTGAACTTTCAGCATTCCACAAACTCCACCCTCCTTGGCTAATAGAATATCAAGGGCAAGTCGATTTTGCATAGACATGGCACGTACGGCAATCAATTCCGTATTCACCAAAACAAACCCTCCAGCGGTATTGGTCGATAATCGATCAACCACTGTTGACAGTTTCCGAATTCCATAAGCATTCAAAGAAATTCCCACTGCTGGAATTAAAGCTCCAAAAATGTCACCCACTATTTCAGACCAAGTTTCTCTCTTAAATCTTGTTAGTAAATTAATATGTTCTACATCTTCTATTCTATCTGTATGAAAAATCTTTGGAAAGACCAGGCCCACATAACACGTGCCATACCAATGGTCAGGCAACTTGTAATAAGCCTTGTTCCCACAAACATAATACACTCCTGGGAAAACTGGATCTTCTCCACCTCTAAAACCCCATCCTGTTGCAATGAAGTATGTATCATGACACTCACTAGTCCCAACAAAATATGTATCATATTGGGATTTCCTTCTTGTAATGCACAGCTTACCCTTCTGTGGTGCATCTAAAGCTAAAGTTGGACTAGCCCCATTTCTCAATTCTTTTCCCATCTCAATGTCCCAAATTGTCTCACTCACTTTGTATTTCCCTGCTTTCTCATGCATGCTCATTCTCCTTTCCTCTACCATGTTCAGGAAAGCTTTCTCCTCTTCTTTCAGACTGCAAGTTAAATTATTCTTAACAATGTAATCTAATGTTAATTCTTCTTTCTCAATAAAAATCTCACCAAAAATGTTAGCTTCTTTAGCTGGATTCAGCTCTTTGTTCATTGGCAAATGCCCAAAAATACTATCTTTGTTAGACATCTTATAATCTATTTTCCCTAACAAATAAAAAACACTACTTAATACACTACATGAAATTCCATACGTAGCTGGTAAATGGTGATAAGTAACACCCTCTGAAACGGATGCAGGTAACTGCATACAAACATAGCAATCCCTCACTTCCATTGTTTTCACATATTCGTATAACAATTTAGAAAAAACATTACTAGAAAAATCATTAATTGACCTATCTTTATGTATGTATTACTAATTCTAGTTGGAAATACTTTTTCTGAACTTTTCTCTGCATTTGTCACATTCTCTTTATGTATTTCAAATGTACCTATTGTAACTCTAAAAGTAACCAATAAAGCTAAAACACCCCATAATAGCATTAGAAATGCAGTACAACAGCAGCACATTCTACACCATTTTTTCAAAAAGGCACATCTACTTCGATTATTCTCTATGTTAGCCATTTTACTACTTTGACCTTGTCTTTTGACTTAGCCTCTACTACTCCACTACTGAAATTTTTTGAACTTTGGACTTTTCAACAATTAATTTTCCAGACTCTTCTCTTTTCACTTTTCTCCAAGTGATCTCTTCTGTTCACTCAACCCAAGTGAATCCTTCTTCTGTTTATTCAGTTTGGATACTTGTCATTCTTCACTTCAACTTCTTCAACATCAAATTGTATTAGATCTCCAACATCACAATCCTCAGTATCTGACTTTTCATCAATGTCAGTCAAGATTACTTTCAGAATTTCACCAGTATCTTCCTCAACCACTTCACGTATGGCCTCCTCTGGATTTCCTTGACTTTCTGTCTCTTCACCTTCAGACAGTGCCACGTACATCCATTCCGGCGACCTATACTTCTGGTTAGGTTTTCTTATTCTTTTGATCTCCTCTGGTTCTTTAGATTCTTCTTTTTTCGTTGAATTCTGACTCGATACCTCATTCACTTGTTCAGCTTTTTCACCTTTCGAGGTATTTGCTCTTATCAATCTGTATCTCAGCCTCTTTATTCTATTATTAGGCCAACGATCTCCTCTTATAACCTTTTTCGGTCTTGCTTCTGTATTATTTTTCTCTCCAATCCAAGTTCTCTTTCTCAGAACTCGACCCTCTGATTTCTCAGTCTCACTTTCACCCGATTCTGTTTCAAATGCCTCTTGTTCTTCAGCAATTTTCTTTTGTTCCACAGTCTTCTTCTTTTTCACCACTGTTTGAGACTTCCCTACTTCTGTCCCTCCTCGGGTCTCCGACACGCAATCTTCTTGCTGTCTACTTGTCCCTTCACCTAGCTTATCAGGAATGTTCCCTACACCTCCTCGGGGGTCTTCCGCAATCTGTCCCTCTCTATCTTCTTCTGACCCTACTTCTTCAAAGATAGTCTCAAGTGGTTCTTCAATTTCAATCTCCTCTTCTGATTCAGGAGTAGTCTCTGTGGAATTACTCTTTTCTCTTCTTTTTCCTCCACTGCTTTTCGGAACTTCAGGCTCTCTTACAGAATCTGATCTCCCTTCTGAGACTCTCAATCGTTCTCTTGAAGCCTTTTCTGCTTCCTTTTCTGAACTCTGATTCTCTCTTACTATTTCTGGGTCTTCATCATCACTGGAATCTGACTCTTCAAAATACTCCTTACCAGTCCCTTCTTTTGGGTTTGGAACTCTCAGAGTATGACTTGCATGTACCCAGTTTTTCACACCAGCACACTTCACTGCTGTTGTTGTAGTCAAAATTACTTGTCTCGGCCTTCCCCACCTTGGAACCAAGCAATTTCTTCTTCTGTGCACCTTAATCCTCACCCAGTCCCCTGGACTCAGATCATGAGCTTGCTTCTTCTCAAGTGTGGTAGCTTCTTCTCCAACCTGGTGCAACACAGAATGAACTGCGTCAGCCAGGCCTTTACAGTAATCCAAAATCATGTCATCAGTTATTGTCACCAACTTATTGACAGGTACAAATGCATGTCGCATTGCACGTCCCATTAGAATCTCGTGCGGACTTAAACCAGTAGTTCTATCTGGAGTAGATCTAATTGTCATTAGCACTAGAGGCAAGACATCTGGCCATTTCATACCAGTGGCTAAACACATCTTACCAATCCTATTCTTGATTGTGCCGTTCATCTGCTCAACAACACCAGAAGCCTCTGGCCTGTATGCACAATGTAACTTCTGCTGTATGCCCAATGCTTCACAAATCAGACTCATGAGCTCATTATAGAAGTGTCCACCTCTATCAGACTCAATCGTCACTGGAAATCCGTACCTAGGAATCAACTCTCTCAACAGTAACTTTGCCACTGTTATTCCATCATTTCTCCTAGTCGGATAGGCCTCCACCCATCTTGAGAACAAGCAGACTACCACTAGAACATACCTCAATCTGTTTACTTTGGGCATTTCAATTAAATCAATCTGCATTCTCGTAAAAGGACCACCTTCTCTGCCTATTGTTCCCAGACTCACCACTGTCTTTTTCCCAGTGTTAAATTGCTGGCAAATCAAACATCTTTGACAGATGCTTTCTGCAATTGTCCTGAACTTTGCATTGTACCACGTTTGTTTAAAAGACCTGATCATAGCATCCCTTCCCAAATGTCCCTGGCCATGATACATCCTTGCCATTGTCGACAACATAGAGTTTGGCATAACTGGTCTACCATCTCTATAGACCCAAACCTGGTCTGTTTCTCTTGGGGCACAACCTGCCTTGATCCAGTCTTTCTTTTCTTCCTTTCCTGCCTCATCCTGCAACTGTTTCACTTCATCCCACGTTTCTAGGACATTAGTAAACATCACAGAACAAAAAGACATTTCCCCTTCTCGTTCCCGATTAATGGACTGATTATGTTTCGCACAATATTGAGCAATATCATTTGCATAACAATTGCCAACTGTCACAAAATCATCTCCTTGTCCATGAGCAGCACATTTTACTGCTAATTCCTTAGGCAGCTGTATCGCCTCAAGTAATTTTCCAATCACTTCAGCATTCTTTATTGGAGTCCCACTCGACGTCAAGAAACCTCTCTGCAGCCAAAGCTGGCCAAAATCATGCACAACTCCAAATCCATACTGACTATCAGTCATCACAGTCACTCTCGAATCTTTCCCAATTTCACAAGCTTTTGTCAATGCCACCAATTCAGCAACTTGTGCAGATTTCACTCCTTTCAATGATGATGCTTCCATTACCTCTGAAACCTTACACACTGCATATGCTGCACACAGCACACCCTCATCATTCCTCAAGCATGATCCATCCACAAACAACACATGATCACTCTCAAGCAAAGGAAGATCCCTTATGTCTGGTCTCGGTTTTGTACAGTAATCCAATACATCCAAACAATCATGATCATCTTCCATCTTCACACCCACGTTTTCAATATCCGGCAACAACGTCGCTGGATTCACATTCACACATCTCTCAAGAGTCACGTTTGATGCTCCCAGAATCACCTTCTCATATTTAGTCAGCCGACTATGTGACATGTACTGGGTTCTGCTTCTTGTCAAAAGAATTGCCACATTATGAGGTACGAATACCCTTACAGGATATCCCATTATGATTCCCTCACTTTGTTCCAGACTTCTGCATGTTGCAGCTACAGATTTCAGACAACCTGGTAAACCCACAGCTACAGGGTCAAGTGTCGATGAGAAGTACGCGATAGGCCTTCTCAGTAATCCATGCTTCTGGATTAACACTGAAAGTGCACATCCATTTCTCTCACTGCAGTACAATTCAAATTCTTTTTCATAGTCTGGCATACCCAAAGCAGGTGCTTCACACATCCTGTTTCTCAGCTCCTCAAATGCTGCCATTTGTTCTCCATCTAGTTCCAATGGATCTGTCATCTCACTTTTTGTCAGCTTAATCAGTGGCTTTGCTATCAGAGAAAAATTTATTATCCACTGACGACAATAACCCACCATACCCAGGAACATTCTCACTTCTCTCTGGGTCTTTGGAGCTTTAATTTCTCTGATGATTCTGATCCTGTCATCAGTCACTTTTCTCAGACCATTTTTCAATATTGTGTCCAAGATAATGCACCTCTTTCTTGCAAAATTGCAATTTGGCTGGAGATACCTTTAACCCTCCATCTGCCAGATGATTCAGTAAAGCTATAGTATCTACTTCACAAGCTTCACGTGTCTTTGATGCCACAAGTAGTTCATCAATATATTGCACTAGTACTGAGTTTTCAGGCATGATCAAACTCTCCAATGACTTTTTCAATAGCTGATTGAATATCGAAGGACTCTCTGTATACCCCTGTGGGATACGACACCATGCTAAAATACGCTGGCCAAACCTAAATGCAAAAAACGGCTGGCTGTCATGATGCAATGGAATTGAAAAGAACGCATGACACAAATCAATCACTGTGTACCACTCAGCATCGTGTGGAATCTGATACAGAATCACTGAAGGATTTGGCACAATGGGACAACATGCCACCACAATTTGGTTAACCTTTCTCAAATCCTGCACAATCCGTAATTTTCCATTAAGTTTCTTTAGTCCCATTATCGGCGAATTACAAGGACTACTCAGTAGTTCTCTCAGAACTCCCTGCTGAATCATTTTCTCAATTATAGGAGTTATTCCTTCAATTATTTCTGGTGTCATTTTGTACTGCGGAATATTAGGATAAGTAATTCCTTCTTTCACTGCAATTTTCACTGGATCTACATTATTCATCAATCCCACATCTTCTCCAGTAAAATCCCAAACTGCCTTTTTCACTGTGTCGCTCAGCTCTCTTGGTAAATCTTCCGGATCAAACACAGCATATGCACCAATTAACTCACTTTCTCTATTTTCTAGAGTAATTCGGTACAAAACATCCTCATCCGGTGTTTCAAAAGCAATTCCATCCGGTGTACAAAAAATTGTACAGTTCATTTTACATAATGGGTCCCTACCCAACAGGTTCACTGGACTAGTATCACAGACAATAAATCTGTGCATATCTGAGAATTTCCCTATCTGTACTCTTACTGGTTCAGTAAGACGTGTCCTGATTTGTGTATTCGCTACACCAACTACTTGGATTGCTTCATCCGAGAGAGGAAGATTTCTAATATCTGTTGACCTGACAGTAGATCTTGTCGCACCTGTGTCTACCAAAAAAGTAACACTTTCTTCATTTATTTTCCCATCCACAAATGGTCCTGCCTGGTCTATTTCTAGAGTTGCACCAAGTATGCACTCTTCCTCCTCTCTTCGGCATCGTCAATAATCACCCTCAGACTCACTCTCTTCATTCTTTAACAAGTACTGTTGTACCTGGTTAGAATGCCTTGGTTTGTTTACCTGCTCATCATTGTAGAATCCTGAATCCTGATTGTACTTTTGTAACCCTCTATTCTGCGGCAAGGGCGGTTTCGGTTCTTGACTCTGCTGTCTCACAACTTTCTGTTGTTGCTGCTGATTATTCCCTTCGTTCTGCACCTGTTGATTTAAGGGTTTACCCTCATTATTCACTAATGGTGGATTTGTGTACACAGATCTCCAATGTCCCAGTTGGCCACAGTTGTGACACGGGAACTTTTTCTTTGCTTCCTCAAGATTTCCCTTTCCTTTCCCTGTATACCTAGGTCTATTCCCTGCATTGTTTCCTGGATTATTTGCCTGTTCCACCAACTGTGCTTCCTGTCTTTCCGCAACTTTTACCTGTGCCCACATTGCTTTCTCTTTCAGCTTTCTCTGTTTTGCCTCAATTTCATCACTGAAGTATTTTACATGTCTCAAAATCTCATCTATTTTCTTACTTTGCCAATCCACTGTATGCTCACGAATTCTTTCACCAATCTCAGGTCTCAAGCCATACACAAATCTGTATACAAAATGACTCAAATCTTTGTCACCCAGGTGTTCATCTCCACTGAATTGTTTAACAGCCAGTATCAGCCTCTCATAAAAAGCATGAACTGATTCTTTTGCTTCCTGATGTGTTCGATCTATCTTAACCCAGTCTGTTTCCTTTGGAGGTACTTTACTTTTCAGGTATACCATCACCTGATCATACTTTCTCATTACCTCTGGATCTGGTGCTCCTGTTCTCTGATCTCTTGGATATTCCTCAGTAGGCCAACTCACAACTATTTTACACTCAGTCCACAAGTCTGCTGGAACAATTATATCAAACGGACTATTCAGGTCAACCCACAGCACTTTTGACAATTTCACAAACCTATCTACCTGCCTATACCACTCGACAGGCTTTTCTCTCAGTCGAGGGAAATCATTCGTAAATGATAAAATATCCTGTCTGGTCCATGGAACATGTACATTTCCTCCTCCAGGTATTTCTCTCATAGGATAAGTAACAGCAGTAGATACTTTCTCTTTTTCTCTCACAGGAAATGCTGAATAAGTTCTATCTCCTGATTCTTCCCTTTTCTTATACCACCTATCCTTCCATTTTTCTACATCACCCCATCTTCGCAATAATGCGATCATTTCTTTAATCTGTCCTGTTCTACCAGCACCATTCAGATTTTCAATATCCTTGTCCGTGAAATCCATCCTGTAAGACTTCTGCAAAGCTTTCACCTTATCAATATCAACTCCCTGCTCATTCGCTACTGCTCTCAATCTGTCATGTGTATTTCTAGCTCTCCAGGTAATATTCTTACACATGAACAACAACTCACCATCATGATGATTTTTGAGAATTTCTGTAGGAATTGTCCCTGCAACAAGCTCCTCCAATTCTACACGTAACCTAGCCACATCAATTGCCTGTGAATCTTTATCCCTCTTTTGAAGAACTTTCATCCATTCATTTAAATCTTCAGCTGTTATTTCAGTAGATTTTCTCACTGGAACCACTTTCTTCTGCGGTTCTAAAATCGGCATTCCTGAACTAGCTTCACTAGCATCCACTCCTTCATTACATGTATCATGTCTGGATTGTCTCGAATCGTCATTTTCTATTCTTCTTCCTGAATCTCCTGAAGGACCTGCCAAATTTGTCATTTTATTTCCAACATATGGAATCACCAAACTATTTTCACCTATTTTCTGCTTGTCAAAAACAGGCATTACTGGACCTATTGTTACAGGCACCGTAACAGCTTCCAGATTTTTCGTTAGCTCCCTAATCTTTTCAGTCAGCTCTGTCGTTGTTCTGGCTAATTCTCTCATATTCTCGTCACCACATCGATTCTCTTTCTCCCTGAAAGGATTACCACTTCTTGACTCAGGTGTCACATTTTCTGTCTCAATAATACGCAATGTATCTCTTATCGGAGAAACAACTGGTGTGCTCTCTTCTGGTTCTGGTCTATATGGAGGTGGTCTTTTGTAAATCATGTCATTCAAGACCTCATCCTCATATTCATTAACTCCATATCTTTTCGCCTCTGCCTCAGGAACTCTTTCTTCAATTGTTCTCATAGGATATAATCCCTCTGACATACTAGCATCCCGCCATCTTTTCATTCGATCATGATGAGTTTCACGATCATGTCTCCTTCCAAACATATACCTATAATGGCCTCCAGACCTCTGCTTTTCTCGCTCATGTACTTCCTCATCCCATTCTACCAGAGCCTCAAACTGTGTCTGCCTTGGTCTTGGGTCAAGACACAACATCTTTTCCCGTAAATTTTTCAACACGGCCAAATTAAATGAACCATGTTCTGGAAATGCTAGAACACCATCTTCCTTTGTATACCTAACCCAATTCTCCAACCATATACAGGTATGATACCCATATTTCGCAGCCATGAAGGATGCAGGCGTTTTCGGTGGAGGTAACAATTCACCCTCTTGTTTTAACATCCTTATCCTTATCAAACCACTTTTTGATCTTTCCGAACAAAGTTTTCTTCTTTTTCTCTTCTTGGTAATACATTTTAACGTTTACCAAACTTTCTAGTCCCTTCCGTATTACAAATATATAATACGAATTTTCAACCAATAACAGCGCGAATCACACTAACACACCAATCCTGGAGCGTCTACGTCACTAAAATCCCTTCCAATCGTTGCGCGGCTCACACCAACACACCAATCCTAGCGCGAGCACTGTACTGATCCACTATCCAATCAGAGCGCAGTCTATATGACGTCAACAGTCGCTGCAGTCTGTCTCCTGTCTCCTGTCACTCGTCTACCCCTCCTTTACAAAATCTTTTCAGTAGACTTCGTGTCAAATTCTACAAAATCTATTAGTTACAACATATAAACATCTCCATTGTCTGCTTCGCTAACCACAAAATAGTAAAGGAAATCTATTTCACAAGAATCCCATTGACACAGTAGCACTTCAGTAACTGTTTCCTCTAGGACTCGTCCAAAGAGTTTTACAATCAACTAAATGCTTATACATTCACGCACATTCATACAAGGAAAAATATAGTACATACACACAGAATCCTACCTTCCCGAGAACAACGAACAATCTGCCCTACTACAGGATTATAACACACGTTAACCAAGCAGTTTACCTCTGCCCAGTCCTTCAAATAAGCTCAGAGAATACCTATTACTCCTCCCGCAATAAGCTTTAACGGTGAACCATACGGATCCCTGGGACTTAAGACTAGAGTTTCACAGATGACCTTCGCTATCATACACACTCCTTATACACCCGAAATATCTCTAATAGTAACACACTACGATGTCACTTATTCCGAACCCAGACAATGTGACGTGCAACAACTTCAATTGTCACACATTTTTTTCCTGCATACATACAGGACCAACAATCCCGTCTTTCCCGAGAGCAGCATATACTTCCCTCTGCCCTACTACGGAACTGCTATTGGCTCCCAAATTCCAGAAGCACTACATAAAACTCAACACGACAACTCCAACATATAGTATTAGTACATATACCAACATCAATCAATAATCAAAAATCAATAAGCCAATGTACAAGCAATCTAATCAGATCAAAACAATCTCCAAAACCATCAAATTCTGCTACCAGGAAATTGATCCAGATCAGGGTATATAAATCATACCTACTTCCACAGATAGAGTAAATTCACAGTTACACGCACATATACTCACCATACACTTGGGCCCATTTTACTAACATACACTCAATTACTCTATTACCACTAAACCTGTGGAAAGAAAACCCTTCTAAACACCCTGCATCTGCACCAAGGTCGATAAGACCTAAATGGAACTGTTTAAGACCTAATTTAAACAACAATTTAAACATCAATCATCAATATAGAGTACTCAATAATTGACAAGAAATAACCACAAACACCGTATTCAAAAGTTATGATGCTTTATCTAAAATTAGTCAAAGTAAAATCAAAGTAAATCATTTTCTCATAATTACCTATTCTAGCTAAGCGTCAGAATGGGTCAGGACAAGTCTCTCAGTAAAGTCTCTCGAGACGCCGTCCTCACAGCAACGATCCTCACCAACGCAGATTCGGGAAGGAAATGGCATAACGCAATGACGCAAAGAGTACAAACCCTCTCTAGTCTAGCATATTTATAATGATTTAAACAAAAGAAAGCAACATTTAATATTAGTTCATCCGCTGAACCACTGAGCAGAGCGAGAAGGAAAAGGATGTAGCATCGCTACATTTGGAAATCTCCGCTCCGAAAAAATCAAAAAAATAAAAAGACAGAACAGGAACCAAATATTAAAAAGTAACTTTCAACATCCACATTTCCTCGGATGAGCTCAGAGTTCATTTTCATAGCTCCATTGTCCTCCAAGGTTACTCAGAAGCCTTTTGGATGCCGGCCCAGTACTGCTGTCCTCACGGAAAATTTTAACCAGGCGAAGACTGGCGAAGACTGTATTCAAATGTCTCGCAATCATATTCAGCAAGGCCTTCTCATCACAACTTTCTCACTCGAATCTAGGCTGCAAATGGCGGCCATGTTTTCTTAGGCCAAAATAGGCCATCTTAATTAAGAGACAAGAACAACGTTACCACAGCATAATGATTAAACAGTGTTAACCCCACTAATACCCTTATGTGTATGTAATTATCTAGCTTCTGCGACATAAGAAAAAGCATTAATTCAAAAGCGTTTTGTGCTTTAAAATAAACAGCACACAGCAACATTTATTTAATAAACACGCACATTTATTATTTAAGCAAACACAAAAGCACATACCCACGTGTAGTTTTCTCTTGTTAATTCGTTCATGTTAATTAGTAAAACAAAATTTACTCAAAACAAAATAATTAATAATTAAAAATTAATAATTTTAATTTTACCACGCATAGACAACTGAAGCTTCAAAACCCGATGAATTTTCAACAGAAAACTCTGCTCCAGCAGAACCACCCAAGGTAGTGACACAGGAGACCCACGGGGGACGCGTGCAGTGTGAGAACACAGGCGTGATCCCCGTACTATTCTATGGGAAATTTGCGGTTGGAATTTTAGAAGTTAAGGACACTTAGGAGAGGACTTTGAGCAAACCCCTTTAGACTTGGGGGGGGGGGGGGGGGGGTTCTAGGGCCAGCACCCACGGGAGCACCAGAGTACTAGAGTTACCTCACCCAGAGAAGCCTGGTGCATAGGTGTCAACTGGTGTCGGGAACCGTCGTTGATTTAATGGCGATCTGCTGCAAAGTGCTGCTGCCGAGAAGGAGAAAAGTGTCTGGTTTGATCCAAGCCTGGATCGAAGATCAGAAGAACCTGAAAGCAGAGGGGACAGAGTCTGGGTCACTTGACGATAGACGACTGCCCACCAATGTCGGGTGATTCAGGTGCGAAGAGGTGAAGCTTGACTCTGCAGCCACGAGGACCAGGAGACGTCGACAATGTCTAGGAGCTGGATTCGAGCTGTCCCACAAAGGATGTTGTGTGCCCGGATTGGAGCCCACAAGCCTTGGCAACAGCAACCCAAGCAGGAAGAGAAAAGATGCTTCGATGCGGACCAACAAGGTCCTGGGGACTGCCCCCAAGCAATGGAGAGTCAGGGCACGTCTGGAGCAACCAGGTAAGCCCACTTAGAAGTAAAGTTGCCTTCACAGAGACCCACCAGTCGATGGACTAGGGATCGCGAAGGGACATAGAGAGAAAACACAAAGGGCGAGCTCACGGAACACTCGTGGAGTGTAGGCGGGAAATCTTCGGTGCAAATGCTGCTTGGGGTCAGGGCTACAAGTAACCCAAAGCTCAGCTGCAGGAGTCGTTAGAAAGCTGATGCTTATGCAAAGTGACACGGTGTCCAGGGGTTCGGGTTGCACAGTCGCCATGAGGGATACGGGCCTCAGACATGCTGTGGGCACTGATCGACCTAAGGCCACGGAAACCCACCTCCTGTGTTGCAAAATTCTTCGTACTCCGGCGGGAGCTTCGGAGATGCAAACCCATCAGATGCGTCTTTGCTGCCTGCCTTGCAGGGAGTAATTCCTTTACTCCAAGGGAGATTCTTCAGTCATCTAGTTCAGTGTAGATTGTTGAAGTTCCAGGATTCAGTATCAGAGTTTCGTCCCGGTGTAATCTCCAGTCCTGTAGCCAGGGGTTCCTATCTTATACCCAAGGAAGGGGTGGGACAAACTCTAGGGACCCACCTATGGGAGGGTCAGGAAAGAGGGGTGGCTACACCCATTTCCTTTGTCCAGTTTTGCGCCAGAGCAGGGGCTGGTAGCCCCTGCAACCGGTTTGAGCTGGACTATGCACAGGGACACCAAATGTGCCCCCAGTGTTGACTTCAAAGCACTCTTGGAGTGCACCCACCCAGCCCTAATAAACTAAACCCTGTCTGGGAGGTGGTGACACCTCCCTGTGACAGGAAACCTATTGTCCAGGCCTCCCCTGCCGAAGTTTCGTCCAGCAGGAGGAGGGCAGCTTCGTGTCTGTGGCTGGCAGCATCCATTTTGTGATGCCAGGGCTCTGTTAGCTGGTACCAGGTATACTGGTGCTGTCATGTCTCTCCCTCTAGACGGTTGGGATCATACTCCCACAACATGTTTCCATGCAGCCATCCCAAAGTTAGCATTTACCGTTTGGTTATAATGCACTTAAGAGTGCATGATTGGGCTGCATCACAAACCACCCCAGAATAAAGGTTCCGAAAGCTGCGGAGGGTCTCTGCTCCTGCATGGGCACCCTCTCACATGAAAAACAGCACCCTGCCTTCAGGATTGATAAGGCCTGCCATAGGGGTGACTGATGGGTTTATATGTGCAGTGATATGGAGAGATATAGTGAACCTACATCTCAGTAAGGGGTGCATGCACCACCTTACCCAGGCTGCAGTAGCAGACCTGTTATGTCATTTTAATTGGCTTCCCAGGGGTGGCCCAATACATGCTGCAGCCCTTGGTCGGCCTCTGGGGTACCTATGCCCTGGATACATAGTATACCATATACTAGGGACTTGGAGGCCCCAGAATCCAATCTGGAGTGTACCTAAAGTACTTGTAATCAATTTAAAGGGGAAAGCAGATAGACTGGGGTCCTGAATAGCAGGATCCCAGCCAAACTAAGTCAAAAAACGAGCACAACACCAGGAAAAAAGTGGGGGCAACCATACAGTCAGATTCCACCTTCCTACACTAATGGTATGTATGAATGTTTTGAGACAGAGAATGAAGGTGCAAAACATTCGTATTTTACCACCAACTTCAAGTAGGTGGTAACCCATTCACAAATTTAACTTAGGGAGTGGCAGCCAAAACGTTTTTTCAGAGCAAGCAGTGGTTCCACTGATGAGTGCCTGCTGGACCACTACCTGCTCTTAGAAAATGAAAAGTAAACTTTTCATTTTTCTTTTTTAAATGCAACCCATTTTCCTTTAAGGAAAACTGAATACATTAAAACAATTTTTTTTTTTTTTTGTTGCTTTATTTAAAAGCATTTACGGAAATGGTTGTCTGCTGACCCTAGCAGGCCACCATCCCTGTGATTTTAGCGATTCCTAAAGGATCACACATTGCGACCTACCTCATTAATATTCATGAGGTAGGTCATTAGCGACCACTAGGAATCGTAAAAAGTGATCAACACGCTTTCATACCCGCCGTTCTACGGTTTCCTAATTGCGAATGGCAAGGATTCGTAATTGGGGAATCGCAAATGGGGAATCGCAAAACGATTCATTCATACAACTTGCCCTTTCAGCAATCCTTCCGTTCTTCACCTCTGTGCCCCACTCTCAATCACAAAGCAGAGTCCAAATCAGATCATTATCGGGCACCGCTACGGCAGCCCATGATTATAATGAAGAAATTTGACTAAAATAAACACTGGCTTCGTTTAACTTTTAAAAGAAAACACAACACTTATTTATTGAAGGTAGAATAACGGATGTGAGCTATTCTGTAGTTGTCGTCGAGCTACCAGAAGCTGACCAACTGGTTGGAGACACCTGCCGGCTACACACCGCCTTCTGTGCACAAATAGATTAAACATGTATGCATCATCCATGTCCCACATAGACAGAGTGAAGACTCTGTTGCCGGGGGTCTGGCAGACCAATGTGAAGTGAGAGGCCAGTAAACCACTCTCCTTGGCAGGTGACAGGTAAAAAGGCATATCCTGCCAGTGAAACCTGTTGCTGCCACTGCGGTCGGTCGTTCTTCCACCACCCGGTGAGCTGGGGGTAGTCTCTTTCAGTAAAGGAAGGTATACATGCTATTTTCCTCCATACCCGGCTGTGGGTGATATTCTGTATCACAGTGGGCCTTCAGCAGTCATGTATGTTATTTGTGTGTGCTGTGTTCAGAAGTGTAAACACAATTGGACACGTTGTGAGAGCAGAATTTCTCACTTTCTAGAGCCATGCAGGAGACTTTTTTTGTCCCATAAAGTGTGAAGATTTGTGCTGATGCCCCTTTAATTTTTTTTTTTTTTAATATCTGTCTATTAGGGTAGTATACTCTTCCTTTAATCATGACTCGCTTTGCTATTTAAAACTCTTTTAGGCACTCCTTTTTCATTGGAAGTATAACCTCTTCCACCTTCTCCCTCTAAGTATCCCTCCTCCTTAAAACCCTACCTGTCATTGGATTGTGGTGCCCATCCTAGCACACATGACTATGCTATGTATGTTGGTGCACCACTTCTCAGAGTTTCTAGTCCATGGCTCAATCAGTGTCCCTGAGTAGCTGAAATCGATAAATTAAATTCATGAAGCGATCTCAGCTTTGGAGGGCTTGCAAGTTCTGTGATTGCAGTTCATGCATTGTGATGCTGGCAACCAAATCCTCAAAGTCATCTGTCTTTGTTTAGACGTTGTGTTAATTGTTCCATTGCCTTTATTGCTGCTAGGATCCTTTCCAGGATTCTGCTAGTCGGAGAAAGGACCACCATATTTGAACCGGTTCTCCTTTCTTTCTGCAGCCCCTCCAGCAGCTGACCGATGTTTTTCAGAACATCTTGTCTAGGATGTGGTATCTGCCTGTCATTTGCATTGATGATGGTCTATTGCGGATCATGTTATGTTTCATGGACCCTTCCATAGTCACTTCTAGTACTGTTCTGAGATTACTTCACCTATGGCTTCCATCCTGGTGGTCCAGTATTTCCATTTTGTTATGGGTTGTGTCAGCAGCTGGTATAAGGTGGATATTGGACTCTGTCTGCAAAGTACTGCTTCAAATTCGGTTTTGTAGTCGGCGTCTCCATTTGTTGTATGATTCCCCATTGCACGCAACCCTCTTAAAATCGTATCTCCCTTTTATATTCCTGTGTACATGAAATGTTTGAATGCTGGGTGTACATTTCTGGTACGAGGACCCTCATTGTCAGAAGACTTTACTAAAACATTTTCATGATGATTGGAATCCATGGGAGATATTCAACAGTCTAAAGTCCCATAGTACAAAAAAAATTAATCTGTTCTGTATAAAGACGGAAGGAACATAATTTTATTTTAGACATCCCATTCAGTCGTTGAGCTGCACTCATTCGAAAATAATATAGAAAGTCAAGTTCACGTAGCGGACCCCTCAGAAGCACCTTTTCAAGGTTTCTCTTGTTGAGGTTTTTGTCCCAGTGGTTCTGATCTCTGTTTTTGGGGCAGCATATTCCTAATTGATGTATTATGACTGAGGTTTGCCTTTTAGTATTTTATACTGCCATTGGGCTGCGTTGTATATCTATGAATTGTTACCTATTTAACATAACCTTGTACTGTGCACTCTTATGGTTCGTCCAACCGAAATAAAGGTAACTGACTGGCATGCAGGAGTGAAATCAGGATATGATATATGGGTGTGTGTGGCAGTGTGTTTGTAGTAAACTCTCATCTGTGATGTTCAGTTCCACAACCTTAAGACGGCGCTCATTGTCTGGTTGCATGACCGCCTGGCCGGTCTCTTCGTTCTCGTAACCCATAGTGTTTCAAGGTGCTCTTCTTGCTTCTGCTTGGTCCATGAGCAGATCGACCTTTAGACCAGTGGTTTTTAACTTCTTTTCCGGGGACCCACTCTACTTAGAAAAATAAACAATACCTACAGATTAATAACGTGTTCTTAAATAAAGTAGTACAATTAAACAAATTCAAGCATTCTATAAATGTGAAGGAATTTGAAATTGGAGGCTAAAAATTAAGTCGGTATCCTCCAGAGTGATTTGTGGGAGCAATGCAAATGCACCAAAAAGAATATAATATGGACCATGAGTGGCCCGAATTGGATTTAGAAAAGCTCAAACCTTCTAATTAAAATTGTAATATGCTTATTTATATTAATTTGAGAATTTAATAACCACTTTCATTTCTGCATTTTATTTTTTATGAATGCTTGTTTCTGTATATTTTGTGCATTGTTTTCCGGTTCAAATCATCAAAAATGCTCAGCAGTGGTCCCCGCCATCCAATAATAAGTTTGTGGGGGTCCCTGGATTACAATAATAATTCAGTAGGGGTCCCTGGCTTCCAGTAATGATTAATTGTGGGCCACAGAAGTCAAAAGGTTAAGAACTGTTGGTTTTGACAACTGTCCACTCCTCCAAATTTCACAGTTCAGTTGCTTTTGTAGTCCTCTTGTATGTCTCAGAAGCCCACACTGCCTTGTCTAATGGGTGCTTTCAGTAGTTTTAGCTAACAGGTGCCATAGCCTGCTTTGCTATACGAATTATAGTAGATATTTTTGTATTTTCTGGAATCTGACTTTCAAGGCTGATTTTAAGCGCCTGAGAAAGTTATAGTACTGAGAGCTAGACCTTCATTTTGATGGCTGCTATTCTGCCTGTCCCAAGATGTCTGTGCACCTCCATCTTCTCAAGTCGTGTTTGAGATCTCTAATTCTACCTGGCGTATTGTACAGATAGCTTGGGTGTTGCACTTCGGAATGTTTTACTATTTCTGCTATTTCGAAGAAGCTCGCCGCATGGAGACTCTTAATGCTTTATCTGTAAAGACTGGTAAGAGATCAGATTTTTCTGCACAGACTTTATGGCCGTATACTGTCTGAAGACATTGAGCAGGGCAGGCATGGATGTTTGAGGTCTCATTATGGTTAGTTATACATCACTGACAAATGGGTACAGTTCTCACCCACACCCTCCTAAACCCCACCCCTCAATGGCATTACCCTATTCTGTGCGGAAGTTTGGATGTCAATAGCCAGTGATTCAGTAGTCATTACAGGGGTGTGGCATTCCTATCACCCGACGCCCAGGACGTATTGTTTGGGGTC
Organism: Triturus cristatus; assembly: GCF_964204655.1. Taxonomy (NCBI): domain Eukaryota; kingdom Metazoa; phylum Chordata; class Amphibia; order Caudata; family Salamandridae; genus Triturus; species Triturus cristatus. The sequence goes on from NC_140587.1 coordinate 168,475,748, forward strand.
CAGGGCAACCAGTTTTCAGGTTTGCTTTGTCCAATGGCCAAGTAGGTCCCACCTCCTCAAGCACATTCCTTTGGCTGCCCATTAACAGTAGGGGTCCGTTAATGGGACGGGATTATCTGCCACTAACGCAGAGCGTTTATGTGTGTTTCTTTCTTGTATCTATGACTGATTAATTCAGAGCCTTTACTATTGGCCCCACCATTGTAAGGAAATGCTGTGACCTGATCTTGCATTACTGACCGTGGTACCAGTACAAGCTCGTGTATTCATGTGTTCTAAATTATAACAATTTGAGGCTACTTATAATGTTCAGAGAATTCCCTGATTATATGCAGAAGCACAAGAGCATGACTGGTATTTTTGTTTGCTTTCAAAATGAAGATTACACAGAAAAATCCTACTTGAATAAAGCATGTTGCTAAACTATTGCAAATCCTACTTGAATAAAGCATGTTGCTAAACTATTGCACAGCTAGTTTTGTAAAATGTGTTTTGTGCATGTCAATATTTTTAAAAAAGAAAATTGATGGAGAATCAGTGTGAAACGATTATGGGCTATATCAAAATAAGTTAGGAGCCCAATCCTTAAAGAAAAACACAAAAGTGTGTATGTAAATGTATGTATATATGTCCTTGCACTGGGGGAGACATGTGGCTTTTAGAGATTTGTGAAAGTTTACCAAAGTTTGCCTGGGAAGCATACTCCTCACAAACGTTTGTGAATTTCATACTCCTATGAGCAAATATACATGGTTACAGATTTGCTTGAGGCTGCAGTTTTTTGGAGCCCGAAGATCTCTGGAGGAGAGGGTCAACAAGCTTTGGCAACAGCAAGTCGACACGGTGCACCAGGGTTTTGTTCCTGCGGTTCCGACAAGGGATACTGGCCTCCTCGGTGAGGAGACAGTGCAGGTCTCGAGGGAGTTGCACAACTGCCACCTATGTAGCTGAGCCTTTCGGAGTCCGTGGGAGCGCAGGATCAGCTAACCATTCACCTGTGTTGCAGTGCCTCCAGATGCAGGGGAGTAACTCCTTCACTCCAAGGAAGATTACTTCGGATGTCTTGGATGTCCACCGTTCCTATGAAGAACCTGTATGGAGCACAGACATTGCAGCAGACTTGCAGGACAACGAGACCAGGAGCAGTAGGAGTCTTCCTAGTTGAAGTCTCGGTTCCCAAAGTGAAGTCCAGCGTGCCCAGACGGTTGAAGTAGAAGTGGTACTGGATCAGAATTTTGTCCCATGACAAATCTGGGGACACACCCACAGGTAAGCCCTTAAGTACCCTAAGGAAAGGGTTGGGACGATTCAGGTGTCCTTCCCAGAGGATGGGCTGGACAGTGGGGAGGATACTCCCATGTCCTTTGTCCAGTTTCATGCCAGAGTGGGAGCCAAAGGCTCCCTAAACTGGTTCCCAACTAGAGTATGCAAGGAGGGCACCAAATGTGCCCTTCAAAGCAGTCTAGTGGCGCTGGCAAGCGCCCTCACTCTGTCCCAATACACCAAGTCCTGTCCCTCGCAGTGACCGGAAACCTATCGTCCTGCCTTCCCCTGCTCGATCTTTGCTCCGCAGCAGGAGCGCAGAATTGTGTCTCTGGTCGGCAGCCGCCATGGTTTGCTGTCTGGGTCTAGAAGACCGGGAGCACTGAGGGCCTCCCGGAGGAGCTTTACAGTGCATGTATGATTCCAACATGTTTAATACCAAACACAACCGGGTTTGTTACAGCCAGTTTAGAGATAGCCATTGCGTAATGACGCATGGCCCCTCTATGTATCTTTATGGCTGATGCACTTACAACCCGGGAGAATGGACTCCTAAGGTTGTAGGGGTGTCCTGCTCATGCCTTCAGGATTGAAAGACCTGTCTTAGGGGTGACTTATAGGTCTTAAGTGCAGTGCCTTCAGATAAAAGGAAACTTGTATCTGTCATAAGCACCAGCCTACACAGGCTGCAATGGCAGGCCTGTAGTCTCAATTTGAGTGGTCTCTCATGGGTGGCATAATACATGCTTCAGCCCATGAGACCCCTGGTCTACCTAAGCACTGGGCGCCTTAGTACCATATATTAGGGACTTACAAGGGTACATCAGTAGACAATCTGGTGTGTACCTAATTACTCACCATGTCCAATTTAGGGGAGAAGCACAGACTGGGGTCCTGATTAGCAGGATCCCAGTCAGACTAGTCAATAAAACATAATGACACCAACAAAAGTGGGGGTGACCATGAAAGCATATACTACTTTCCTACAATATGTACGGTCTATCTTGGAGTAGGGGTATTACACATGTGAGTACTTGGTGTAATCTTTGCCAGTTTGGGGCAAAGTTCTCCACAAGTGTGCTGGACCTTGGTCTTCAAAGTCTTCTCTGACCTCGTCTGAGGCTTTCATGGATTTCGATGCTCCAAACTTGACATGACCGTTTAACTCTCAGCTACCCATCAAAATGACTGTCTTTTTCAAAGTCTTTTAATTTATGCAGTACACCGTGTGTAAACAGGTCTTGAGCTCAGTTTGGCGCATACAGTGTTGCGACTGCGCTATTTCATTACAAGACCGGAGGCTACCATTATGCAAATACTTTTATTTGCTGCCCAAACATGCAGCCCTTTAAAGAATGTTAATACATCATAAAACATAAGAATGTTCATAACACTATAAATAGACAGAGCACGCCCCCATCTTCCTCTTTTATTCGCTTCTCCTGACACAGCTAAGTATCTCTCGTTGTCGTGGCATTATTACTGTTTATTATTGTTGTATTTTTAAGTAATTTTAGAGTGTCCTACTCGATGTATTGATACTCCTTAAGTTTCATACTGCATTAAAGTTTTTCTCATAACCGGTTCTAACCCTGTCCAATTTAGGGCCAGGTAAGTGCCTGGTTAAGTTTTCCCTTCAGTTCTCTTGTCAAAGTTTTCTCATTTATGTCCTTTATCTCGATTTAAGAAAAAAAAAGGCATATTGCTTGCACGCCGCTTACCAAGGTTATGCCGGAAGTCATGCCCATGCCGCATGGCTACTCGTACTGGCCATTTTAATTTCAGCCGGGTCCCCTGGTGACTCAGGCGCTATTTGTTTAATTATCAATGAGGCTTGAATTGGATAAAAAGATAAGAAAGGAAACCGACAAAATGACGGTAGCGTGATTTCAAGGAGGCTGCATCTCCCAGCAACCTTCTAGGAGACGATGGGGAGACTCCTTCCTGCCTGAGCACGCGTCCTTAGTGACGCGAGGCCTAGCAACGGTGGAGGAGGTGTTAGTTTCGGCAGGCACGTTACCATGGTGACAGCTCACCGCTGGAGCTCGTAATGGTGCCTTACTGCGAGTCGGACGCCTCCTCACCTTTGAAAGTGACTTTTCCTGTTTTTTCTGGCATATTTCTTTTAATGAGACGCCACCCGGTGGGCTCACGCATAATTGAACTCCGCTTATTAAAAATAAAAAAATAAAATGTAATTACATTTTAATTAAAGAGGAGAAAGGTAAAAGAAGACCCTTAATTAAAAAGGTGAAAGGGAGAGAAGTCCCTTTAAGGAAGTTTGGGGAATAATATACCCTCTACAAGCTACTAACTGTGAGTAAGCCTGTTAAGGGCTATTTTATTAATTCAACCTTATCCACCCCAGCTTCCCCTTTGAATTAATGGATATTAATAACCCACAACATCCTTCCAAAGATGTGCTTATGGGGGAGAGCGTTAAGCACTTCCTCAAGGAACCTCTTAGGTCTTCTGTTAAGGAGGCGGTGGATGCCGCACTAGCCAGGAGGAAGAGGGTGTCCCCTGTTGAGGAGATTCACTTTTCTCTCTCTGACGGAGAGTCCCCTACTACCTTAGGACCCCTTAAGAGAGGGAAGGTTTCCCTTAAGAGGAAACACTTGGAGGAAGCATTCACCGGTGCTAATGATTTTGGTAGCCCCTGCTCTAGAATAGATAATGGTGCTCATTGCAGCACAAAAGATAAAGCCCAACCTATTGAAGGACTGAGAAAAGTTGCCCGTAGTGGCATGAGAGAATGAAGTAACCTTCATGGTACAAATGATATTGAAGTCCCTAGAGTTTGAGATGGACATGAACAAATTTATTTTTGATCCTCAAGATGTCTATGAAACCCTAGAGAATCTAGATCAAGACCTGGAGCAACCTTCCACTTCTTCTGTGAAGGGCCCCCTTTTGCGGGGTAATGTTCAACCCCAGGTTCATTAGGCACCCTCACAGCTCAGAATGATGGCACATCCACCACGTTAATAAATATTTAACTCGGTGGGTAAGAGAGTCTCTGGACAGAGACTCGCAACCTTCTGCGCAACGGGTGCCCAAGACCTTCCACTGAGGATAAAGTGTGTAACACCCCCAACCTTGATCCAGAATTGATAACCTTCCTGTTCAAATTCAGGAAGGACCCTAGGAAAGGGATAGAGAAATGACTGAAATAGTGTCAGGACAAGCTCCTTGAAATCCTTGGGCCGTTAATTCGGATTCTGAATATGACTGAAGAGGCAAGGCCAATAACATACCAGTCAATATTGATTTTCTGAGGGGCTGGTCCCAACGGGCCATTTTGTTTTTTAGGCAATGCCATGCTAACCTAAATACTGAACGTCGGAAAGGGGTTCTTTTGAGAATTAACCCTAAAATAGCTGATTTATCTTCTAGGGAGGACATGGGCAATACCAAAAGACTCCTCTTCGGAGGCAACTTTGTGAAATCACTGGGGAAGTATGTCTCCACCTTTACCGCTTTTAGCAAAGCACAGTCTAACAAGTGCAGAGTTTTTGGGGGACGCCTACTTTTTGGAAGGGCTGACAGGAGGGGACTGGCTGTCTGCCGCGGTGCCTACAAGTCCCAATTCCTCCCCAGAGAGGCCCCATTCATTTCCACAGAGACTTTTGCCCAAACTCCAATTTCTATCCCCAGAGAGAGAGGAACTCAAGGTTCCGTGGCAGCAGATCCAGATCTTCAAACCAAAGCTATCCAGGTAAGCCTAACTTCCTATTCCCCTACAAAGGTGGGAAGGAGGTTGAAACACTTTGCACACAATTGGTCAAAGATTACACAAAACCCTTGGGTTCTAGGAACTATTGTAGGCTTCAAAATAGAATTTTGGAAGCATCCACTTCAACTCAAGAGACCCAGAGAAATTATTCTAGATACATAGAATTGAAAACTAATAGATCTAGAGATTTCCCAGATGTTAGACAAGGAGCCCTCTAAAGGTACCTTTAGCAGAGATTTCAAAAGGGTTTAGAGGTACAATTTTTCTAGTCAAAAAGGACCAGGTTAGGTGTTCTGTCATTAATCTAAAGTATCTATACAAGTTCTTAACTTAGACATTTCAAGATAGAAGGGATCCATCTTCCGAGAGACCTTTTACAAGCTAGGGACTCGCTGGTAAAATTAGATCTCAAAGATGCGTATTTTACAATACCCATGGACAAGGACAGCCAGAAGTACCTTCGTTTAACTTGGAAAGGAACTCTATCAGTTCCTTTGTCTATCCTCGGCCTGTCCTCAGCCCGTATTTTACCAAGGTCCTTCGTCCAGTAGTAAGCCACCTCGGGGAGAGAGGAGTTTGGCTAATTATCTAGACGACATCCTTATTATGTCTCCAGACAAAACAGAGGTTCAAAAACATTTGTCATTGGCAGTAGACCTCCTACGGAATCTAGGATTCATAATAAATATAGAGAAGTCTACCATGATACTGTCATAGGAAATAGAATTCTTGGATTCCAGGTAAATACTATTCTATCCAATCTGATTCTTCCTCACAAAAAGTTACCAAAATAAAGAAACCAGTATCCTCTGTCCTATCGAAAGACTCAATACGCTTGAAAGACCTAGCCAGGGTTCTAGGTCTGTCATCTTCTATCCAAGCAATTTGCCCTGGTCCCCTCCATTACAGGGGCCTGCAGAGACTAAAAGCACTGGGTTAGAGAAAGGGTTAATGGTACGAGGACTCCATAACCCTATTGGAGGACGCACAAGAGGATCTACTCTGGTGGGTAAAAAACCTCCAAGCCTTGAACGGGAAAGCAATTTTCGGAAACCTTCCAGACTTTACCCTAGAATCAGATGCAAGCAACCGCTGATGGGAAGCCTGCCTAAACAATCTAGAAACTGGGGGGAGGTGGTCATTGAAGGAACAGTCCCTATTCATAAACTGTCTAGAGATGTTAGCGGGTGTAAATGCCCTTATGAGTTTCAAAACGTTCCTAAAGAACTCCAACACCTTGATCCGCTTGGACATAGAAACCGTCTGGGGGTGCGAAATACAAAACTCTTTCAGATATAGCAAAGCAGATATGGTATTTTTCTTGGGCTCAAAAGATCACTCTTAGAACGTAATTTATACCGGGATCTCACAATATCAGGGCAGACTGGAATTCTCACTTTCTCCACAATTCCAGCGATTGAAAATTGAATACAGAGGCCTTTGCACTAATTAGAAAGTTAGGGGGTCCAATTCAGATAGACCTTTTTGCGAGCAGACGAACTTACCAAGTACAAGCTTATTTCAGTTGGAGACCGGATCCCAACGCAACAGCGGTAGATGCCTTCCTTCAATCCTGGGGGGAAATCAAGGGTTATGCATCTTTCCCCCCCCCCCCCCCCAATTCTCCATGATACAGAGACTCTTGTGGAAGGTGAGACTAGAGTCATGCCCCATCATTCTAGTGACCCCCTTCTGGAGATGCCAAGTTTGGTTTCCCGAGGTAATGGAACTGGCGGTGGATTTTCCACGCCTGATCCCATCATCATCAGGTCTTCTTCAAGGTCCGAACGGAGAAGAGCATCCATTGGTCTTAGAAGGGAAAATAAACCACCTTGTTTGGACAATTTCAGGGGATAAGATAGATATGCAGACCTTTCTAGGCAGGCTAAAAGCCCACTGGAAGATTCATGGGCACCAGGAACTAGAAAGAGTTATAGGGGCGTTTGGAGGTAATGGTGTAGTTGGTGCGTGGAAAGGGATCTGGATCCAGTGGAAAGCTCTTATCTAGCACATCTTTTTAATTCAGGCCTCTTTTATAGAACTATCAATTGTTATAGATCTGCAATCTCATCAGGTCATGCCTTGATTAATAATCTTGCAATAGGTAGTAACCCCCTAGTCAAAAGTGCAATGAAAGGAGTTAGACTGAGAAGACCCCCTAAAGCACATTACGAATCCTTAAGGGATGTCAACTTAATTTTTAAACTCTTTATGGCCTGGCCTAATAACCCTTTACTCTCTCTTAAGCACATTTCCATGAAACTGGCAACCTTACTCTGTCTAATCTCCTTTAGAAGAGTCTCAAACATTAAAGCATTAGAACTTTCTAATAGATTATATTCTTCTGAAGGTGTCCATTTCGATATTTGTAAAAGAACAAAAACCATGTCAGTCTATATTCTATCCCTTTTTCCATGATTCTGAAAAATTATGTGTAGTTAATTGTATGAAGACATATGAGAGTAAAATTTCAACATTCAGATCTCACGACACTGACCAATTTCTCTTATTATATGTTAGAACATATAGACCAGTTTCTACAGCTACCTTAGCCAGATGGGTTTGTCTGATTATGCATAAAGCAGGCGTGGATCTCTCTAGGTTTGGGGCACACTCTTCTAGGGGTGCAATGGCTAGTAAATTATTCTGGCCAGGAGGATCCCTGCCTGAAATACTTAAAGAAAGATGATTAGTCCTGTGCAAGCACCGTCTTAATTTTATTTGAGACCAGTAGAGCATCTTCGCAGAGTAGCCTTACATGGTTTTGGACATGCAGAATGATAGCCTCCGGTCTTGTAATGAAATGACAATTCTCCAATTAATATGCCGAGAGAATCTTGATTTCATTAGAGACCGAGGCTAACATTATCCCACCCTTCTCACCCTGAGGAGTTTGGACTAGATATTGTTACTATTTTCTTAAAGTAAATGTAATGCTCACTGAAGTTGTTTATTGCTATATTTTCTTAAATTAATGTAATGCTCACTGAAGTTATTTATTGCTTTTGTGTTACTGCTTCAGTATATCTTTACTATACGTCCTTGATCCTTCAGATAACAATGCTTAGGAGGAAACTGGATGCCACAATGTCTAATCCTGTGTCATTGCAGTCTAAGAGGAAGATCGGAGCGTGCTCTGTCTATTTATAGTGTTATGAACATTCTTATGTTTTATGGTGTATTGACATTCTTTAAAGGGTTGCATGTTTGGGCAGCAAATAAAAGTATTTGCATAATTTCAGCCTCCGTTTGTCTTTAATGAAATCAAGATTCTCTCTGCATATTAATTGGAGAATTGGTATTCTCCTTTGATGAACATGTACTGCTCTAGTTTGTCAGATAGGTTCTCTTCAGATATCATTCCCTCATTGCTCTAGATCAGAATTACATCCCTGTATGTTTTTAGTCTGGTTTTTGGCATGTCTGGGTGGGGGTAATGCCTAAAGGTGACTCTTCTGGAGTCTGTGTTTTTCAAGTGAATCTTTTACAGTGATCAATTTTGGCTTTGTGAGTCCAAAATGGGGCAAATTCTGGATTGCTTCTCTGGGATGTTCAGCCCCATGCCATTATAGCCATAGTTTTACCGGCCATTAAAGGCAGAGCCCATGGCCTCTAACAAGGAAACGGGCCTTTAATGGCCGGTGAAGGCAGCCACAGAGGGCTTTAAGGCTGTTTGAACATTCCACCCCTAGAGAGCAGAATGTTCTAATTTTATTAAAACAAAGGCCTCAAGGAGCCCGAGGGGGTATAAATCCCCCGGGCTCCCTGAGGGCTTTGTTCACAGCAACAGCTGGGAAATGGAGTCTAACCCTGAGAGGTCATGTCATGTGGCCAGCTGTGTGCAATGAGTTTTGATTGCAGATTCTACTGTTTCCATATCCACCCAGATGCCTAACTGGATCCGGACAATTTTTTCAGCATTGTTGCTGTGTGCCGATTGGTATCTCAATGGGCCCCGTGCTGTGTCTGTACTGTCCGGTAATGAGAGTAGAGGCACACAGGATCACCACCCCGGAGACCTAATGTAACCCTTTCTTTCTGCACCCCCCTGAAGTGGATCTAGAACTCCACTCCCAACTTTGTAAGTTTTCCAATGATTTCTGTCTTTTTCAAAGACAGTGTGCTAGGGAACATACCCCAACTGAAAACTATGGGTTTTCAGCCGTGCCAAGACTGCCACAAGCAGATATCAGTCACTGACCCTCACAAGGTATGTCTATGGAGGTTGCGCTCCAATCATGACTATAAGTCATCTGATCATTGCACCCGTAAGGCAATCTGAGGCTGATGGGTGAAGCTGTATATCGCAGAGCATAAGAATTTGGAGGCCCAGTGCCTGATTCGAGGCTGTGCACTTCCACCTCAAAATCTTTGCGTAAGTGAAAGTCCAAACGCAAGCACAAGAAATTGAAGAACTCCATCATCCTGCAACTGTGGTGCCAAAGAGAAGTACAAAGACATTGAGCTAAGCCCCGCTCCTTTGAGGTCTCTGGCTACAGAACCGATACCTCAACTGGTCCCAACGTGCCCTGAGTTTCTTAGTCCCAAGCTGTCCTGATTTGCCCAATCCCGCCTCCAAAGCAGATAGTGACCATGCTGCAAATTCTTAGTGCACCCTCTTGCCTGACTTTAGGCCCCACGGGTCTGTACTGACCCTTGTAAAAAACTTCCACACCAGCCCCATGTACCACAATGTTTTCCTCTGCACCGAGGCAGTTGTTGGCTCCTCCGGCACTGATTGAGGACTCTGTGCTTTTGTCTGTTTGAGCTAGTCTCGTATTGCAACTACAAAATAACTAAAGTTCAACAGGTTGTTGTACAGCTTGATTCTAACCTGACACCTCTACTGTGACGCAGCTATCAGCTCCATTCTCTTTTTGTCTCTGATTCTAATCGAGGAAGCACCCAGGATACTCCTATTGAAAGGGGGGGGGGGGAGGGTGGCTTGCTTCCCCCTCTCTACACTGACATTGCCTAATACATTGTCTTAAAAAAAAAATGCCAGTGGGCTCTGTGGAAAACGTGTAATATTTTACTTCGCATAAGTAACAGCCATTTTGGCTATGGTGTCAGTTTAAGTTTCCTTCGTAATTCTTTCGTCTTTCCACTCTGCTTGTGTTATCTATTTTTGTTGACTTCTTGACTCAGCTAAAGCAATGTGCGTGCTGAAGGTTTATGGTTGTCAGTGCACCTGGTCTCAGATGTTAACTGTCGACCATTTACTGCTGCCATAAGCATTCCTGCTCCCCTTCCCACTTTGCTGACCACATGGTTATTCATCTGCCCTTGTTTGCGGATAGCTAGTCCTAAAACTTGTTCTTCCTATTTCTGTTCACATGCTTACAGTGCAGAAAACCTGTATAAAAGACCTGTGTCCTGTGACTTCAGTGTACTACCTCATGCAGCACTTGAGAGTGCTGTGTGAATGTGGTCCCACTCATGAGTGATTAATACACTTGTTATTTATTCCAACTCCAGTGCTGATCTCCATTTTGTTTGTCTTTGAACCCATGGACAAAAGGGTGACCCTGCACCAGTGTACCCCTAAAGGTACATTTCCACAGTTGCCGTCAGGAGTGGTCTTGACGGAAGATCGAAATCTTACTGAGGAAGCGCACTGCACAAGGAGACCTTTGTCTTTACAGGCCCACGTGACTTTTCCAGTTTTCCCAATTTGACCCTCCAGGTGGTGGCCGGTCTCAACTGGGGTTTTCTTTGGGGCAATTTTGAAGTGACCATTCGGTCGACCAGAGATTGGCAGGTGGGAGTTGGAGACTTCTGTTTGGTAAGGTCGCTAAAGCGGCCCTCAGCATGGGCTTTTTGTTTGAATTTGTTATTCAGTCTTTGCAAAGTTTGAAGGCAGACAATGTAAAGATTTTTCTCCTTTCAGAATATTTGTGTGGAGTAGTAATATTTTACACATATTTTGGTAAAACGTGCCTGTTATCAGCATACTCTGTAGGTAGTGTTGCTGCTCTGGTGGTACCAAAGTAAGTTTAGAAAAAAGTCAGCCGGCTCCCCCACAAGGGACGCCTAATAGAGATATGCATGGCAAATATGGTATTTCTTCCATAATGTACGGTCCACTGTGGAACAAATACACAAAGATTCCGATTTGCAATGGCCAGTGAATGGGTCATTTGATCTTAAAAAGGTTCAATATGTAGAGCAGTGTTTGTTTAAAAGAAGAAGTCGACAGGATATGTTTGATTGTGTGCGTAGGTGGGAGAAATAAATGCGAGAAAGCACGAAGAGAGCAAAAGCTATAGCAGAAAAAGTACAACGTAAAACAATATATCAATAAGCGCTAGAATTAAAAAAATAAAGAAAAGAAGGAAAAAACAGTAAAAGAAGATGGAGAATGTCGATTAGAGATAAATGGCCAGTATCCTATTAGGCGCCCTCTCTATTCCCTACTTGATACAACTAAGGATGATTGCATCCTATTAGAATGTCCCCCACCCTGTATAAACCTCACACTCCCAAGTGCCCTTGATAAGGCTTCTGACAACGAGCATTTGTCGTCAGACGACAAAGAGCAAGATAAACAAGATGGGCGACAGACTCGCTCTACTTTGACTAAAGCAGAAAAAGATAAATTAAAAACTGCTGCTAGGGAAGAAGATAAAACCAAAGGAAATGATGAACGGAGTGTTGAACATTGCAAGCTCTCACCCCAGTCAACTGATCTGGGTTTAATCCATCACCGTTCTTTAGCCCACTCTGCCACCACAGTTCAGACATGGCCATATGCAAATCAGTCTGACCCTGTGCCTCATGGGAACAGTCCAGCCCGAACTGCCAAGCCATGTCTTCCCTGGACCGGAAACAAGCTTCCTAGGACCGGTTTCTTGCATTTCAGCCGTCTTCAGCCAGGCTTGCTTGAATCCAGTGGCAAAGTGAGCAAGGGACTCACGTCTGAGCATACCCTGCCAACTTATGGTGAAAAATCCTGCCGCCTTTTATGAGGTGGAAGGAGCCATTAGCTCCTGCACTATGACCTTGCCAGATATTGATATGTTCATTGGGCTTATTTTGCCCCCTGATATGTGGAGAACAATACGTAAAATCGATGACAATGTAACATATGGTGATACTTGGGAACATTTAGAACAAATAGATGCGGAAAGGGAGCCTGCGCAGAAACCTCAGGAGATATTAGATCTTCCTAAAGCTATTGTGACTAAGCTTAAGACTCTCATACCTCCTAAGAAAATAGATTGGACTACGTTAGCGTCCTGTAAACAGAAAACTGATGAGTCCGTTTCTGATTTCTTTTCAAGGTTTGAGGAAACTTCCATGATTTTAGTGGTCGGTCATTGGCCGATGATGCGGGTAAGCATTTGTTTGTCGATAAATTTGTCGTTCATATGTTACCGGAAATAGCTGGTCATTTAAAGGCCAGTGAGAGTTCGTGAACTACATCTTCCCCAGTTTCTCTCTTGAGTATGGCCTAATATTATGAGCGACCGGAACAGGAAGCGAAAGGCAGGGAGGATAAGAAGGTTAAAGCCTTAAAGACAAAAGTTATGTTCGCTCAAATATATGGTCCACCATTTAGGGGCGGTAGAAGAAGCAGACGTGCAATGTATGCACCTGGAGCACCCCCTCTCCCTCAAGCAAATTTGTCCCCTGATCAGTGTGCTTATTGTAAAGAGACTGGGCATTGGCGTTCTGAGTGCCCTCTTTTGCGAGGTCGGCAGAATCAGCGGGGAAGGGGCAGTATGAGAGGACGCCCAGGGAATTCAGGAAACTGGAGAGGTATGGGAACTCATCCCAGGTTTGAGGCAGTTGAACAAGGACCAAATTACTCTAATACTTTTGATAGACGAAATCAATATAAAATGTCTGATTATTCTGATGAGGTCCTTACAGATTCTGACTACGCATAGGGATGCCTAGGACGGGGTAATAAACCGGTTGAGGTACCAGTAGATCAAATGGGTACTTATGTTGACACAAACGTCTTGAGATCTACTGATCAGTTTCTGTTTGATAGAGGGGCTACTTGTAGTGCTCTGTCTAAATAAAACTGGTTCCTAGGGCTCCCCTGTCTGGCACAATGATAACATCGATAGGATTCGATAGGACACCTACAACTAGCCCACTTTCATGCCACTTGAATTCAGACTTGATAAATTCACTGCAGCATGTCCATTTTTGCTTTCCCCTACCACACCTGACAATATTGTGGGTATCGATATGCCTAAATATTTTCGTGCCACAAGACTCTGTTCTCAGGAAGGTGTGCGTGTTATTTTGAATGACCATTATTCAATGGTTGAGAGATCTTGTCTTATCAATGAGGGCGTCAACCTGGCATCCTTACCTAGTACTTTATGGGCTAAATCAGATACTGATGTGGGTCAAATGGTTATTCCACCTGTACATATTCGTGTAAAGGAGGGTGTTTCATTGCCTCGCCTGCCCCAATACAAACTATCTGGAGAAGGTGTAGAAGCATTGGCACTCATTGTTCAGGATTTGATTAAAGTGGGGGTAGTGGAAGAGGTCCCCTATAACACTTGCAATAGCCCTATCCTTCGTATTTTGAAAAAAGACACTGACACTAAAATTTACAGATTCATTCTTGATTTGCGAGAAGTTAATAAAATTGTAGTGTCCCAATATCCGGTAGGTTGACATCACTACACTTCTCACTATGGTCCCTCCTACTGCCACTACATTTTCGGTGATTGATTTGAAGAATGCTTTCTTCTCGATACCCATTCACCCTGACAGCCGTTATTTGTTCGGGTTCACTCTGAAAAATAGATCATATTGGTTCTGCAGATCTCCACAGGGCTATACAGAGAGTCCCAGCATTTACAGTTGGGCATTAAAAAGGCAGCTTGATTCCTTTCCTGTACCCAAAGGGGTGGCCCTTATCCAATAAGTCTGACATCTTGTTGGCTGCAGATACCCCTGAGCAGTGTGAAGAAGGAACACGGTTATTGTTCTTGCCTCTCACAATCACAAAGTCTTGCAAAAGAAATTGCAATTTTGTTGACAGCAGGTTGCCTATTTAGTTCACCTCCTGTCTAAGGAGGGACGTGCACTTTCACCAGATCGCATTCAGACCATTTTAGATACTCTTGTGCTCCGTACTCGGAAGGATGTTCGTACACTGATTGGCCTCACTTCTTTCTGTAGACAGTGGATCCCCAGTTTCTCGCACTTTATTGGCCCTTTTGACTAAAGACACTCCGGTGCCCCTCCCATGACTACTGAATGTCAGAATTCCTTCCAACAGATACGCCATGCTCTTTGCTCTGCACCAGTATCAGGAACTCCGAACTACACGAAGACCTTCACACTCTATGTACACGAGAGGGAAGGTTGTGCCGTCTCAGTTTTAACACAGACAGTGATGAGCAGCGTCCTTGTGCCTATTTCTCAGCTGTTCTTGATCCAGTCGCTCGCGTGCTGCCTGGATGTTTCCGAGCGGTGGCAGCAACGGCTGTATCAATATGTCAGAGTGAAGGAATAGTTTTATCACATAAACTGATTGTGTTAGTACCCCATTCTGTTGATGCCTTGCTAAATCAAACAAAAACACAGCATTTGACTAGTGCCCGCTTGACAGGATATATATTGACACTTTTGGCCCCTCATATTACACTGAAAAGATGTCTGACCCTAAACCCTGCTACACTATTGCCATTTCCAGCTTCTCAGTCGCAAGAGTTACATGATTGTATATTCCTTACTGAAGAGCAAACAAAGGGCCACGTTGATTCGCAAGATACACCTCTCTCTAGTGTTGATGGGGAGCTATGGGTTGATGGCTCGTGTCTCAAATTGCCTGCTGGCACTACATCCGCTGCCTATCCGATTAAAACACTTCAGACTAGTGGAAACAGCTCGCATCCCACAGAAGTCAGCCCAAGCGGCCGAATTGATTGCACTAACGAGCGTGTGATCTTAGTACAGATTTGCTTGTTAATATTTTTACTGACAGCCAGTACGCTTTCTGGGTGGCACACAATTTTGTCCGCTTATGGAAAGACAGGGGTTTTCTCACCTCACATGGGACACAGATAGTGCATGGAGAATTAGTACATAATCTTCTTACTGCTCTAACGTATCCTAAGAAAGTGGCAATTGTAAGTGTAGTGCACACAAGAAAGTGACTGATAAAATAGGAGCAGATAATGCCTTTGCAGATTACACAGCCTGTGAAACCGCAATGCAGCGAAGTACCACATCCATGTATGTTGTGAAGTCACAAGCTGAATGTTGGCATGATGCCAGGCATGAGGTACTGGACATGCAACAATCTGCCTGCACTGATGAACTAGACCAATGGTCTAAGGAGGGAGCACTGGATGAGGAGGGATTTTGGAGGAATAAAGATATGACCAAATGGAAGTTACCCGCAGCCTACTTGTACTCCATGATTCACATGGTACATGGGCCAGCACATGTTAGAGCTTCCTCAATGGCAAAACAACTTCTGCAAGTTTGGGATCATCCTGATATTGCCGGCACTGCTAAAAAGATGGTCCAGTCTTGTTTGGTTTGTCTTCGGTATAATCCTGGAAAGGGAACGCGAACTCCAACAGGAGGGTTTGCGACAACTGCACCTTTTGAGGTCCTGCAAATGGAATACATTCAGTTTGAGCGCTGTAATAACTTTAAATATGTCCTGGTGGTTGTTTGTGCCTTCAGTAAATGGGTGGAGGCGTATGTCAACAAGGATAATACAGCTCTCACAACAGCGAAAGTTCTCCTAAAGGAGTTCTTTACTCGATTTGGCATTTGTCGGGTCTTATAGAGGGACAACAAACCTCATTTCATTGGGCAAGTTGTCGAATATGTCATTAGAGGGTTAGGGATTAAGAAGAAATGTCATGCCGCTTTTCACCCACAATCAGCAGGCTTGGTGGAGCGTTACAATTCCACTCTGAAATTGGATTTTAGCCAACTGAAATTGGCTAAAATACAGGCTTCCACGTCTTTGAAATGGCCTGATAGCATGCCCCTAGCACTACTTTTTATTAGATCAATACCCCATACACGATCTGGCCTTGCGCCATATGAGGTTGTGTTTGGCAGGCCCATGAATATTTGGGGAATCCCTAAGCCTCGCCCTATACATGATCTACCCTATGTGTTGATAAGTGACTATTTGTCCCAGTTAACTGATAGCTTGTCTTCGATTTATCAGCAGGTACGGGAAGCCCTTCCAGACAGGTTGGAGGGTGATGGCCATGATCTGGAGCCTGGAGACTTTGTCTTGAGGAAGTCCTTCCAGTGGACCAATTCTTTGGCACCCCGTTGGCGTGGACCATAGCAAGTCCTCTTGGCTACCAGAACTGCGTTATGAGTGACCAACCAGAAGAATTGGGTGCACGCCACCCACTGTTGTAAAGTTCCGCATGTCCTCGTGAGCCCAGCGGCGCTGACAGATCACCGTGACCTCCTGGTCAGAGAAAGGACGAGCTGTGTCACCTGAAAGACCTGAGGAAGTCTTACCAGACCACACGATCCCTGGTACATCTAGATATCTGCTTCGATCTAGAAAGAAAGACCTTTCATCGCAGAAAGAGACTGTTTGAGCCACTGTCCCGGGTGGTTAAAGACTGACTACAAATGGGGGTAGCATTTTAGTGACTACTCGTCTCAACATAAGTGAAGAAACCAACGCCTGCCCAGGACCTTAGGGCACCATCTGTTTTGTTGTTCACAGACTAAATGAACATGCCAGAGGAAAAGAAATCGAGTGCTGCAAAAGTCTGTAGTAAAAATATGATGCTCGCTATTGGACTAACTTTGACTGTCATCGAAGCTGTAATAATGTGGGTTGTGGAAGAGGTAGCTCCGGCTCGAAACTTACTGACTGCTACTACTCCTGTCCCCACGAACATTAATTTATTCTTCTGTATCATGAGAAAACACCGGATGTCCTATCTCAATAACACTTTCATACAAATGTTGCATCATACTCATAATGCTACGTACACTACCAACTGCTGGGTATGTGGAATGATGCAAGCTCATCAGAAGAAGGGAGGAACGCCTTTCATTCCCTTGCCATTCTCACATAATGGCTCCTGTGGAGCCTGGTTTGCACTGTTGTGGCCCACTGAAATTGCTAATATTACTCTATCTGATTTAGGAGGACCTTATGCAAAACTTAATAAAGTTTGTTACCCTGCTGAGGAACGGGACCCACAAGCCAAAGGAACTGTATGGGATATCGAGGAGTATCGCAAAGGAAATTCCTCCATATGTTTTCCCCAACACTCGAACGGCCAAGGGTAACGGGCCTTTTGTTATCGCTGTTACCAGAGCCCAAACTAATCTTTGTGTGAGCGGTTTTGGTAGTATTCCAGTGGGGAAAAAGTGACTGCGCCACAGTATTGAACATTACTTGAACGAACGATAGCAGTTTCCTGCCGTCACACAACACTCATTTCATTTGTAGAAGTAAAGGCTACTATCATCTACCAATTGGATGGGGCTGGAACCTGTTGTGTCCTTTTTGCTTCCTCCTGTGATCCTAGCACCTGCATCTTATCATAAAGATCAAACTGTTTAATGACATTTCTTTGAACCGATTCAAAAGAACTATAAATAATGATAAAGTGGATCAAACTGATACTGCATTACAGCAATATGTTGACTTTAATTTGGGACTCTTTTTCTTTGTTGGTGCGGCTTTAAATAGTAGGAAGATTAAACGCTTAATCCGTGTAGTAGAAGCTGTGACTAATATTACAGAAGAACTCTTAACTACGAGAATTGTGACTTTGCAAAACCGAATGTGCTAGACGTGGTTCTAGCTGATCGTGGTGGAGTATGTCGCATTATCGGGAGTAGCTGCTGTGTTTTTATCCCTGATCATGCCCCTTCTGTTTATGATGCCATTTGCAAAATGCATAAAATATCCACTGAGATACATCAAGATTCAGGAACCTGGACTTGGGCTGGATGGTTCTGGAATGTATTTTCTGTATGGGGATTGAAAATATTATCTGCCTTGTTCATAATTATTGCAATTCTCTTCCCTTGTTTATGTATCCAATGCGGGCTGATGCTTTGTTCCCTCTGTATTTCCACATGTTCTACTTATCTACCCTCTAAAACAAATGTCCAAATTATAAATGCCCGTTTAGCAATAGATCAAGAAGTCAGCGATATGATGCTGATTGATATACATGATATTTATCGTACCCCTTTTAAAGCATAAGAAAATGTCTTAACTTATGCTAAAAGGGTCGTCTGTGGAAATGTGTAATATTTTACTTCGCATAAGCAACAGCCATTTTGGCTATGGTGTCCATTTAAGTTTCCTTCGTAATTCTTTCGTCTTTCTACTCTGCGTGTGTTATCTATTATTGTTGACTTCCTGACTCCGCTAAAGCAATGTGCGTGCTGAGGGTTTTTGAGTTGTCAGTGCACTTTGTCTCAGATGTTAACTGTTGACCATTTACTGCTGCCATAAGCATTCCTGCTCCCCCTGCCACTTTGCTGACCACATGGTTATTAATCTGCCCTTGTTTGCTGATAGCTATTCCTAAAACGTGTTGTTCTTATTTCTGTTCACATGCTTACATTGCAGAAAACCTGCATAAGAGATCTGTGTTCTGTGACTTCAGTGTACTACCTCATGCAGCACTTGAGTGCTGTGTGGATGTGGTCCCAACCATAAGTGATTAATAAACTTGTTATTTATTCCAACTCCAGTGCTGATCTCTATTTTGTTGGTCTTTGGACCTGTGGACAAAAGGTTGACCCTGCACTAGTGTACCCCTAAAAAGGTACATTTCCACAGGCTTAACACCTACTCTGAAACACAGCTTTTCTCGCCACATGGGCCTTGAACAGAGGAAAGTGCCTCATTTGCGATGGTGAGTCGAAGGCCATGTGTGATGCTAGAATTACAGCTTCCTTCCATTGAGACTAAACAAATGTTCTGATGAGATTCTCAAACCTGGATCAGCAATAGTGCAACCCTTTAAGTTTGGGTCATCTCCAACCTAACATCAAGTTGTACAGTGCTTTCTTGTCAACTTTTCTGTGATAAGCTAGCGGAATGTTTTAAAAATAATGTGGAGGAAATTCATGGTAAATTAAACTCTAGTGGTAGGGATTCAGTTCGGTCTTGGGTTCAATCGGTGTAGTTTCCGATAAAAATACATTTTGCAAGTTTCCTCCTCTTAAAGAGGAAAGAGTAGTTGAACTTATAGCCCAAACAAAGTCGGGGCACAGTCTGACCCCTGTCCCCCAAATACTGTTCATGATATAGCAGGGACGGTTGCCCCTCCGCCCACTATGTTACCGAACACTATCATTAACACAGGATATTTTCCTACTGAGTTGAAAAAGTTCTCCATCCACCTACTGATGAGAAAACCTTCACAAGATCCAAAAGAGGTCAAAAACTTTAGTCCTATATCTCATTTACCCTTCTCAGCAAAATCCTTGTAGCATCTGAATATTGATCTCGCCAAATTCTTAGAGGAGAATTCAATTTTAGACTCTGCGCAATTGAGTTTAGACCAAATCATAGCACCGAGTCAGCTATGGGAGTAGCTTCAGAGGAGTTGAGAAGTATTTTAGACAAAGGTGGGAAGGCGGCGATAATCTTGTAGGATCGATCCACAGCCTTCGATACTGTTAACCATGCAGTCATGCTGGAATGCTTGGCAGAAATTGGATTCGGAGGTTCAGCTCTTGAGCTGTTTCACTCTTTTCTTTCTGGTAGAGAGCAATCAGTCGCCCTGGGGGACTTTGTATCTTGGGGCCAGATGTACAACCTTTTTTAGCGGTCACAAATGGGAAATCAGACAGTTTGCGACCGCTTTATAGGTCTGTGCAAATGTACAAACCCTATTCTGCGAAGGGCGTCCCTTCCTAATAGTGAGTCGCAGTTCTATATAGAATTGTTTTGCGACCGCAATTGTGGTCACAAAACACTCGCCGTTGACCACTTATTTCAAGTAGGTGGTCCCCAGCAGACCCCTTCCCCTTTTGTTACTGGCAGCGAAAATATTTTTGAAGCAAACAGTGGTCCCATGGAACACTGCCTACTCTAAAAAATGAAACAAAAAAAATCCTTTTTCTTTTTCTAAATGCATCCCGTTTTCCTTTAGGGTAAACAGGCTGCATTAAAAAAAAAAAAAAAACAGCCTTATTTAAAAAGCAGCCACAGATATGGTGTTCTACTGGCCCCAGCAGGCCACCATCCCTGTGAGTGCTTGCTATTTCCAGTGGGATCACAAATTGCAACCTGCCCCATAAATATTAATTAGGCAGGTCGTTTGCGACCCCATTGCGAATTTCTAACAGTGTCGGAGACACTGTACATTCCATTTTGCAAGTCGCAAAACGTTGCGATTTCCGATTCATAAAATAGAATTGTAGTACATCTAGCCCTATGTCTTTTTCAGTGCTGTGTGGTGTCCCTCAGGGTTTATCACAGAGTCCCATGCTTTTCAACATTTGTGGCTCCCTTGACAAGATTGATCCGTAAGTTTGGTTTCGCCCCTGTGGCATATGCAGATACACAAAATATTGTGTCAATCTCGAAAGACTTCGACGAGACTGCACACTGCTTCAACAGCTGTATGGGTGTAATTGATGAATGGATGAGCAATCATAGCCTTATGTTGATCTCTGATAAAACAGAGGTTCTCCTTTTGGTGCTTTTTGGTACCAATCCTGGTGACCTCAAATGCCTGGTTCTCTTCCCTCTCCAGTAGCTTTAGTCAGGAATCTGGGAATCATTTTTGATCCCGGTTTGTCTTTTAAAGCACATATTAACAAACTCCCCTCTTCTTGCTTCTTCCTGTTGCACACCTAAAGGAAACTTCTCCCTTTCATCTCTTCATCCCATATGAACTTCAGAAATCAGTGATCACTGCCTTAGTGCTGTCTAGGCTGGACTATTGTAATTCCCTATAGTTAGGCATTCAGCAACGTTCTCTTAAACTTCAGTGCCTACAGAATGCAGCAGCTTGACTTCTAGAGAGGCATTACTAGAGCTCCATTGGCTCCCTGTGAGGAAAAGGGGGACATTCAAGGCTTTGTCCCTAGCACTTAAGACGCTGTATGGTGAAGGCCCAGCATATTTAAAAAATAATCTCTCTTGGTATATTCCCAGAAGAACTTTGTGCTCGACAAATCCCAGGATAGTTAATGTCTTCAAAATCAGCAGAAATAAATGGGGAGGTAGAAGCTATATCTACATCACATCTCAACTTTGGAATAACGTTCCTGAACATCTTAGAGGTCATCCTAACCTAACCTGTTTCAGGAAACATCTAAAAACCTGGTTATTCTCTCTTTCAGGGTAATCAATTATAGTCCCTTTCTGGTAGTAAATTGTAGCTTCTGGTCTCATCATTCAACGTAGCATACATCAGCATCAAGACGCCCTGGGCATTCGCGCTATATAAAATAATTCAACATCAGTATCCATCATGTCTAGCAGATGGGTCTTTTAAATTGAAAACTGAGCAGATTTCATCTGGCAGATCCAGTGGTGCCTACAACCTGAGTTTGCACGGGTTTATTTATCCAGTGGTAGGAGTCTTCGCCAGCCCTAGACAGTATTTGTTTTTCCCCGCCTCTTAACATAGTACCTAATATGAATGCTCAATCCTTCAAACAAGCTTGCTATTAAAACTTCCCAGTACTTTGCAAATGTCTAACAAACACTGCCCATTGCTCCTGAATGAGAGGCACACCATCCACCAGGAAGAAATTTAAATTCTTATATTTTATGCCGACGACCCCTTATCTCTCATCTGCTCAATGAACTCCACCACAGCCTCCCTGGTCTGTTCGGTGCCTTCTTCTGAGAGTTGGATGGCACGTAGGGCAAAGCTCATACTCTTCCCAAGCCTTTCTCTACTCCTTCCTTGTTGAAACTGCTAGTGCCTCCACTACCTGCTCCAGCACCCTCTTTGATGGTTGTCCACAATTCCTGCAAAATACATGTTTGAGCTGCTTTTCATGCTGCTAGCCCACAGACCTTGTTACACGTTTCAACTTTTTTCTCTGCTCCCAGAACAGGTCTTGCTCTGACAAGTATATTTACTCTAATGAAACCTAATACAAATACCCCAAGCAACTTCACACCTTGCTCATTCTTACCCTCTTGCCTCTTCACCAAAGTTACTAGTGCTGGGTTGTTCATATTGATGTTCACATCGTTGATGGCCAACTAATTGCCTCACAGCACCAAGGCCATCAAAAAGGGAAAACAAACTCCAGGGGTACAGTACTGTATTGCTTCTCCTTCCATGGCCTGGGCCACTATGCACATCATACATTATCCAAGTACAGTTCAAAACCCTGTGCCCCAGCTGCATCAGAGAACATATGCACCACCTTAATGTCTCTCTCCCCTCACCCAGACTGACACGGATGTATGTAAATCAATAGGTAAACAAAAACTGAGGAACCAAATTATAAATATTTTATTTTATTGAAAACAAGGCATGATCAATGACCATATCATGGTGTATATATACATTGGCAATTTAGTTACACTTCAAAAGTTACTTAAGACTTAGCAACCACAAAACAATCCTTTCAGTCCCCATTTAGACACATTCAGGACCCATTTACAATATCTTCTCTCGATCTTGGAGGTTCACAAATCTCTCCTTTGTGAATGTTCCATTGATCCCAGATTGGCGTCCATTTATTCGGGCACCCCCTGGCTTCATATATGGTTTTTTCCGAGACCAGACACCAGTCCATGTCTTTGCTCCAGTCCTCGATATCCGGTGGGCTCTGATCCCTCCACATTCTCGCAATATTGCGTTTTTGCTACCATCAGCCCCAAGGTGACCCAAGTGCGCTCCCTGGCGTTTAAATCTGTAGGGCCCCAGATGTTTAGGAGTGCCAGTATAATGTTAGTCTATCTGCTGCCCCAACACTTCTTCCATAAGGTTCACTACCGCCTCCCAATATCTCTGGATAGTTCTGCATTCCCAGAGTGTATGAACAAAAGTTCCCTCCTGCCCACACCGCCTAACACAGTAGCCATCAGAGCCAAATCCCATATGAATCAACACTGACCCAGACAGGTAGGATCTATGGAGAATTTTTAATTGCACCAGGCGCAGCCTGGAAGATATGGCCACCTCTCGGGGGGGGGGGGGGGGGGGGGGGGAGGAGGCCACCGCTGCCAACCATTCGTGAGGAACCAAATTAGAGGCAACAAAATCTTGAAAAACTATTTTAAAGAAATACAAAAAAATTGAACATTAATGTAATGATTTTAAAGGAAAGATAATTTTAAGAAAAAATTCAACATGACATTAATGTTTAGGGTTAGTGAGGTTTCTTTTTAAAGTTTATGAATGGGTAGTTCAGAAATGGGCGATTTCTGGGGGGCAATTAGGGGCTTCTAGGGTCCAGGATGGGTGTAATTTAAGGATTTTTAGAGTGCAGGAATGGGTAGAGTTTATGGGTGGTGAGGGTGTTGATTCAGTGACAGGCCACAGAATTGTTATGGTTTCATAGAATGGTTGGAGTTTAGCTGTAGAAAGAGGTTTTTAGAGTTCAGGGATGGGTGGAGTATTGGGGCAGAATTGGGGTATGATTGGCCATGCCTGCTTTACTGAGATTAATTAAAGTATTCCACTTTTTTTTAAAAAAAGGGAACCCATGTGTGCATTGGGGGGGGAACAACCTTTACAACGCAACTATTACAACGCACTACACTTGCAACGCAATTTTTACAACGCAACATCCACTACAACGCATTCCATTGCATCGCATGACACTACAACGCATTTTTAAAAAGCAACATCCACTACAACGCATTCCATTACATCGCATACTACCTTTACAATGCATACCATTACAACGCATAATATTACATTGCATTTAAGGTAAGTATTGGATAGTATAGGGGTAAAACCCCTACACTATCCAACACTTACCCTACTGTTGCACCCCTTGGAGTTAGAATAGTAATTTTTACCCCTACACTATCCAACACTTACCCTACTGTTGCACCCCCTGGAGTTAGAATAGTAATTTTTACCCCTACACTATCCAACACTTACCCTACTGTTGCACCCCCTGGAGTTAGAATAGTATTTTTTACCCCTACACTATCCAACACTTACCTTAAATGCAATGTAATATTATGCGTTGTAATGGTATGCGTTGTAAAGGTAGTATGCGATGTAATGGAATGCGTTGTAAAGGTAGTTTTTAAAAATGCGTTGTAGTGTCATGCGATGTAATGAAATTCGTTGTAGTGGATGTTGCGTTGTAAAAATTGCGTTGTAAGTGCATGCGTTGTAAAAGTATGCGTTGTAACGTCATACATCCGTGCATTGGGTATGTCCAGTTGTAACTGCATTTAGACAGATCTCTACAAGACCAGATACTCCTTTTTCATAGCCTTGTTGTTGTTTAAAACTTCGCAGCCAAAATCCTGAAGTGAGCCATTGATTTTATCATATTTATGTGCAGGAAATATGAAGTTGGTAGATTTTTCTTTCTTCTTATAATTGAAGTCCTGAATTTACACTTTTTTTTTAAGTGGGACTTTCCGCCTGATGCGGAGAAATGGGATTTTAAGTATGTCTTCTTCACTTTTGCATCCCATAATGAAATGTTTGTGCATTTGTGTAGAACCTAACTTGTAAATTTAATTTGAAGCAGTTTCTTTAAACACAAATGTTAAATTTTTAGGGTGGGGCAGATGCCGCTGGCCTCTGTTACTTCAAAGGAGTGGCCAATTCACTTTGGAAAATGCTGATCTAAATCTTTGGCGAAAATACCTGGCGACACAGGCCGCTGGAGTGGTCCTGAAGGAACATCCGCGGTGTGTGCTGCTAAGGAGCTTTGCAGCTTTTTCTTCTGCCGGACTGTCCCCTCCTGTGCTTCCTCCACAGCACTATAATTAAGCTTCTGTGTTGAGAGACTGTAGCAGTCAATTCCCCATGGCTGCTTATAAGGGTGTTCTTTGCAGCTGCATACCACAAAGACCATAGCCACTTGGGAAGTAATTTGATTTGTGATACAAAAAGTCTATTGCTAAATCCACCTTTTCCTGGATTCCACCTGCATAGCATTTTCTCCACCCATATTTTGATTTGCACACACACCTTTTTTTAAAGGGCTTTTCCAAATTTCGCCAATACATTTTGCCTACACTGTGACCAGAGATTAAAAAAAATTGGCAAATATATCATGGCTGCTGCCTCTTTTTCCCTCCTTTATGACCTAATAAAGTGTTCTCTTGGGATCCATTTTGGGTCAGTACTCCCACTGGGTCTGATCCTCTTCCTTAATTAAACTTTCTCACTTACATTGTTATTTGCACTGTATCGAAGTTTGACTGAAAAGATGATGATTTACATAGCGACCAATCTTTAGACATTCTCCTTTGGATGAAAACTTTATTAACCTAACAAACAATAAAAATTATCATTCTCAAAAGTGGATTAAGATGTGTTAATTTGCTTATTTACAATAAATTATACTTGCCAGATTGAAATAAAATTGTTGCTTGCTGATTATGTACTAGTGTTTAGTCTAATGCTTTAATTACACGTGGACTTTAATTCACGACAGAGCTTTTTTTATTTCATTTATATACGTGGACTGCAATTTCCTACTTCATATAAAACAAAATCGAAAAACTTAAGCTCAATACTAGGGCAAATAATTTGCTAAAAACAGTGATTGGTGCACTGACTTTGAAAGCTTTTGTAAAGTGTTGAAGAGATGCAAAGCGGCGGGGTCTGGTGGGAAAGATCTGTGGCACTGTCTTCTTACAACTTGACTCATACTTTAATACCAGTCCTATACTACATTTGGAGTATGAAAGCCAAACGTTTAGATATTAGGATATTATTCTAACCAGAAACAACCATCCTAGATATTTAGACCTGAGCTATCCGCAGAGTGGCTCTGAGTATTGTCATGTAATTCTCTGTTATTTCTCCACTTTAGAGAATGTGAGTTCCCAGCTCGTTAGCCAAGATGTGGAGCTACAGGAGGGACACAAACTCATTTTGGCTGATTTGTTGGAAGTCCGAAGCCGCTCCCAGGAAGTCTACGACAAGATAGGTAACGCTATTAGACAATATTGAACCTTCATCTTGTCATTTTTAAATACTGTGCACAACACATCCTCCTGTGTTCTAGAATGACCATATCTTTACCCAACTCCTTAATATGCACAATACTGTTTGATATAGTTCCTAATATTCAACCACTTGCAACATACCTCATTTTTATATTATCTTCACAGATTTATTCTCTTGTATCCTCTTCTAAACATGGTTCTCCTCCCAATTGATCATCTTTTTCAGTTCCAATTCTCAGCGAAACTACGTGTGCCAATTTACTATATTTTACAGGCGGTTCTCCCAAATCTGGTGCCAATTCTTTCAGCAATTCCATCCCTCATGTTCGATGTATGTTTAAGAAGAATTGGAAGAGTGGTCTGGTGGGGGAGACTGGTTGTCTGTTTTTGAGGAGTGACACATTTTAACCACATGTGGTAAAGCATGTTTTGCATTGGTTGGGGTTTTCCATCTGCAGGATACCACTTTTTGAACAAACCTGTCCACTGCTCTGCCTAACTAAATCCTAAGCTTTTACAATTTACCATTTCAGGCCTTCACCAGTTTTACAGTGAAGGAATTATTGTTGACGGCACGTGGTGGAAAATTGAATTTATTGAAAGCAAAAAGCAGCAGAGTTGCAGCTTTATTATTCTGATTTATAGACTATTCATAAACAATGATAGCCTTTTCTCATTCAATTTTCTAATGTTTTCAGCATTATGGAAGGACTTTTCATTAAAATCCCACGCAGTGGAACAGCAGCCAAGTACTGGAGTCAGAGAGATTAGTATAAAATCAGTCAGACTTTACTTGTCCATGTTAGTAAGAAATACTTGATTAATGTGATGAAGGAAAAGATTTGTAAGGCAGTGATTTGCAATCCTTGCCTTGCCTTCTGTAGAGCCCTCGCTACCTGTGTCATTTGGGGAACAAGTCCTAACTGCTAAAGAACACGTTTATACATTTTTAATATATTTTCTGAATTAATCTAGCTTAATTCTGGCAATGGGCTCATTTGTTCTTTGAATTTTGTCGGATTCGGTAATTGAGGAGCAGTAAGATTAGTAGTTTGCAAAAAATTTAAATGTGCAAATTGGGAAAGGTGGGATTGAAATCAGGTGTACCGTGCGGACCAGGTATAACTTGGGTGTAAGACCATACCCTTCCTTTAGTGCAACGTATGGTCAACAGCAGGCACACCTTAAACAATGAATCTTCTCACTTTCTCAAAAATATTTTTATTAAAATGACTGCATACATAAAGCCACCCTTTCTTTGCTGCAGAGTCCAACCTGGCCACCTTCTTGGCCCACCAGAGTCAGACTGCCCAGTACTACGACGTGCTGATGGGGAAGCTTCAGAGGATGAACGAGACACTGGGGATGGTGCTCTATGCCATGGACCACATGCAGAGCAGTGTGGAGCTCCGGCTTGGCCACATCCAAGGCTTCATTGGCTGGGCAGGTAATACAGACTACATGTTGGTTCATTCAGCATGGGAGGCGCTCTGTGTACATGCCAATCAATCTCTTGTAGCCCTTATTCAGAGGGACCCATGCGACTTGGAGCATCCGTTGCCATCTAGTGCCATTATCACTCTTGCACCATGTTTGACTGGCTGGTGAAGTGTGGGGGAAGGGAAAACCCAGCTCCATCACTGCAAGAATCAATGTTCCACATCTTGGACCTTTATTTAAGACCTAGTAATATAGCTTTTCAACCAGTGATGATGTACCTAGCAACAATATAGTAGAAAGGTAATGACTGGGTGGTAATAAATGTTTGACTGTTAGAGTGGATCTTGGTTGAGAGATGGAATGCAGGCCAGGCAAACGTTTACAGTAGAAGTGCATCTCTTAAGAGGCGGGTACAGCTGAGCAGCAGCAGATTGGTAGGAATTGTTTGTAGCTGGTAAGACGTTATGCTGCTTGAAAAGCTGAGGAGAGGAGATTGGGTTTAGCTCGAGGTTGTATGGACTGAGGAGAGAAAAAGAAAGGTATAGTGGTGTAGCAGGAGAACGTTTGTGGGAGATGAGATGGTTCTGGTTCAGTTAGCTAAGGTTGTATGACCATGTGTTTGTGAAGTTGTGGTCTTTAACTAACCACTGCTTTCAATAGGTCAAGAAAAGCATAGACCTGGGCACATGGTTTGATCTAGAAAAATTTAGGATATTGTCTTTGGAACTAGGTGGTAACAATGCACATTTAGATTTTAAAACCTTTTTAACCCAGTTTTTGTAATCCAGGCATGCACAGCCTTAGCAACTTAAAAATATTTTGAATGGATATAAAATTTGTAAAGCACTCTACCACTCCCAAAGAGGCATCCTGGTGCTAGGGTACCAACTGAATACATTCAGGAGAGAAAAGAAGAAATGGAAAACGGCCATAAGATAAGTGAATAGCAGTGTGTCTGGGAACAGGAAAATCCAGGTCTTCAGAAGTTATTTTGAAAAGGGTTTCAGATTCTATGAAACTTAGATGGCTGCAAAGTAAATTCTATGCCTTGGCTCCTAACACTGAAAATGATTTACCACTCCTCCTTTTTAGTTTGAAAGAAGGGGGCTTGCGAAGATTGGCATCGGAGTATCTGAGAGTTCTTGTAGGGGTATAGTGCAGAAATCTAGTGGTAAGGTATTTGGGCCCAGTAGCTTCAAATGATCTGAACACCATTAGGAGGATCTTAAAAAGGATCCTTTTATGTACTGATAGCCAGTAGAGTTTTCAAGGTAGGGAGTTTTGGTACAAGTCTGGCTGCTGCATGTTGCACCATCTGCAATTTATGCAAAATATATTTTGAGGCTCCAGCGTTAAGACTATTACAGTAGTCAAGCCAGGAGGTGATTTTTTTTTTTTAAACATGACATTTACATTTTATATTTACTGTGACATTTTGCAACATGTGACAGGGTATCCATCAACAAATCCTGAACTTCAGAATAAATGCATTGATCGTCGTGCAGTTATTAGTCCAATGCCACGCCTGTGTGGACGTGATGCTGTGTAAAATGTTTGAACGGAACTGGGGTGGATTCGAACTGGGGAGGGAGTGCATGGAGTTTTTTTGGGTACTGGTGTCGTAGGTGGTTGTGGGATAATACATGCCCTGACGGACTGTGGGTCCACGTACTTCTAGGGGCTGGCAGCCGAGGGGGACAGATGGGATCGTGGTTGGCCCGGCATCAAGGTCCGAACGTTCAGTAGGACGTATAGCATAGTGCTGAGAAACTACAGGCTGCCTGTATGTGTTATGTGAGAGGGACTGGTGTCTGTGATCGCCGTCGGCGTCTGCAGTTGTGTCGTGCGGTGTGTCGGGGCCGCCTTCCGGGTCAGTACGGGTCAGTGATTGTGTGAAGCAGTTCAGCAGGATAGCCCAATCTAGGGATATGGGGTGTTTGCGTGCCCCCTTTACCTCTTCTTCCCGTAACGTCTCCTCTTCCGCTAATGCCCATTTTTGAACCGCCCCCTCCGAAGCAGCAACCGGGGGCCCTGTGGGAGACCGCCAATGCATAGCAATGTTGCGTTTGGCTAGTAAAATGGCCAGCGAGGCAAATCTGAGGGGTACTTTGTGCAGCTTTCTTTTCTGGTAGATACCCAATGCACAGACGTCCCAGGTGTTCAAATACGCGAGTCCAGTGAGATCCCCGAGGGACTTGTGGATGTGGTGTCAGTAGGAGTGTAGTGTAGGGCAGCTCTAAAACATGTGTTGAAAATCTGCTGCTTGTGAGCGGCATCTAGGGCACAAGAATTGTGTGTCAAGATAGAAGCGTTGGAGGCGTGCTGGCATCCAGTATGCTCTATGGAGGATGTAGAATTGTATATTCTTGAAACGTGCATTTCGAGACACCTTCTAGGGGTGTTCGAGAGCTTTTTCCCATTCCTTCTCATGAAGTGAGCGGCCTAATTCGTCTTCCCAGGTGGTCCGTAGGGTCGCTAGTGGTTTGTGCCTGAGTTCCCCGATAGCCCTATAGATCCATGTGACCAAGTGGCGTCCTGGTCCCATGTGCAAGAGTGTGTGTATGACCGGATGTGTAGGCGGTTCCCCTGTCGAGAGGTCATGGTACTGTCTGTAGTGTGCAAGGAGTTGGCGATGAAGTAAGAATTGGCCGGCAGGAAGGTCATGGTCCTCTATTAGGCGTTGGAATGGCTTGAGCTGGCCGTCCTCAAACAGACCCTCAGCTTCCGTAACACCGCAATCCGTGCAGAAGCGGAGTATGTTGGGTGTGTAGTAGTGTTCTCGCAGGGGCCATCCGACCAGCGGAAGAAGGGGTGAATATGGGGGGATCGTGGGCGACATACAGTGTATCCTCTGCATGCACTGGCGTGCAACCGTCACCTGTAGGGGGTATGTGCGTCGAGGTTTAGTGCCTGGTAAGAGTAGTCGGTGGATCTCGGGCATGGGCACCAGGCCATTTGTAGTAATAGTCTCTGCGACGTGTCTGCCTGCTGTCCAATAAGATAGCCACTGTAGCTGTGCGGCTAAGAAATAAGATTCGAAGGATGGGGCAGCTAAGCCCCCTTGCGAAGTGGGTAGCTGAAGCTTCGACAATGCTATTCTATGCCTGCCCGTACCCCATATCAGTAAACCAAGAAGTGTGTCTAGCTCACGGAAGAAGGGTCTTGGTGGAATTATTGGCAGGTTTGTGAAGTAGTATAGTAGCCGCGGGACGATTATCATTTTGGCGATGGCCACCCGACCAATCTGGGCCAGCGGAAGGTGTCTCCAAAATCCCACCGAGGAGCTGATGCCAGCCAGTGCCTTTCGGTAATTACCGTCTTAAAGGTCAGCCGGAGTGTGATGGAGATGAACTCCGAGGTATCGGGGAGCCTCCGCACTCCAGGCAATTTTTTGATCACCCAGCCTGATCGTCCGAGGGGGAAGGTTCGGATGTAGGGGGTACACTGTGGATTTTTCCCAATTTACTCTAAGTCCCTAGACCTTCGCGAATTCTGTCCACGTGACCCAGATGGGCGTTAAGTCTGTGGTTATGTCTCTGATGTAGATGAGAAGATCGTCGGCATACATAGACACTGTGCATGGTAGTGCCTATAGGAATGCCCCAGTGTTCTCCCTCCAGTCGCAACCGAATTGCTAGCGGTTCCACCGCTAGGGCGAAAAGCAAGGGCGAGAGAGGGCATCCCTGCCGCGCTGTGCCGCGAATGCTGGCGAAATGTATCGCCCTATACGAACGCGTGATGTGAGTTTTGTGTAAAGGAGCTTTGTGTACGCCAAGAGAGTGGGGCCTAGGCCTATTCGTTGTAATACCGAGAAGAGGTACTGCTACGTGAGGGTGTCAAAGGCCTTTTCGAGGTCTAGTATAAGGCAGGCAGCCCAAGGATGTGTGTCACCTACTTGGTCTTGGACGTGAAATAGGCGACGGATATTCTGTGAGGTGGTTCTGCCTGGAACAAACTTGCACTGATTGGGGTGTACCAGGGGCCGAATAATTTGTGTGTATCTGTCCGCCAGTATTTTACCTCGAATCTTGCAATCAGTGGAGAGGAGCGTGATAGGACGATAGGATGTCAGCAATTGTGGGTCACGGTTAGGTTTCAGGAAGGTCACGATGACTGACTCCCGGAGGGACTCCGGAAGCTCCCCTAGATCTAGTGCTGTGGAGTACATTGCCGCCAAACGAGGGACCAGTAAGGGGGAAAAGGTCCGGTAGTATTCTAAGGGAAACTCGTCTAGCCCCGGCGCTTTGTTGCGAGCTAAGGTGCGTAAGGCACAGGTGATGTCTGTGGTCTGTATCTTCGCCTCTAGAGACGTACTATCATCGTTCGTAATTGTGTGGATCGTTAAAGGGTCGAGGAAGTGATCTATACCATCTTGCTCCTCCGAGGCGGGGTGTCGGTAGACCGCCGCGTAATCTGATCGAATGCTGTAAGAATCTGGTCTTGGGAGCGGACTAGGGTACCGTGGGGATCTATGATCTCAGTAATGGGTTTCATGTCATTGTCTTGTTTGGTTAACCAAGCTAGCAAAGTACCCGTTTTATCACGTTCCTTGTGCATCCGGTTGGCATACATCCTGAAATTATAGCTCCGGAGGTCGACGCAAGCCGCCCTATAGTCCGTTCTGGCCTCAGCGAGTCGTTTCGCTGCCTCGTCTGATGGATCCTCCTGTTTAGTGAGGGTAGCAAGGTGTTTTTCGGCTGTGATGAGTGTTTGCTCTAGGGTTCGTTTAACTCCCACTATTTGCTTAATGCATTCTCCCCGGGCCACTACCTTAAATGTGTCCCATTCTACTAGTGTGGAGGATGCTGTCCCGGTGTTGTGTGTGAAGTAGTCGTGTATGCTCTGCTCCTGGTCGTGTTTGAAGACGGGATCTACTAGGCAATCCCGCGGAAGACGCCAAGTTGGGACTGGGAGGCGAGGGGGTCTCCAGTTTAGATGCAGATATGGGCATCGTGGTCCGAGATAATCCTGCCTAGGTAATCCGAGTGTTGTGCTTTGGGTAAGACTGCTGCTGAACACAGGAATCTGTCCAGGCGGACTCTGAGGTTATATGGAATGGAACGAATAGGGTCGGGTCTGCGGGTGCTGCATTCTCCAGACGTCAGTAAGTCCCCATTGTGAGACCCAGGCCCTGAACCGCTCCGCCTGTTTCTGAGCTACCGAGTGCGTGGGTGGGGGGGTGGGAACGGTCTAGAGTAATGTCGAGTGTACAATTGTAGTCACCTCCTAAGATCCAGGGTATTGTGGCGAATTGGGCAAGAACCTCAGTGAGTCGGTCCCAAAACTTGTCTTGCTCTGTGTTCGGGGCGTATATACTGCCTAAGAGCACCGAGTGTCCGTCGAGAAGGCCCTCTAAGAGGGCATACCCACCGTCCTTATCCACCACCCGTCTCAGTTCCTGAAAAGGGGTTCCTGGCCGGACCCAGATCAATGCCCCCCGTGCGTATGCAGAGTATGACGTGGCGCATATGGTGCCACGCCATTTAGACTGTAGTCTACGGATCTCGGTGTGAGGTGTGTCTCTTGTAAAAACATGATCCAAGCATTTTGGCGCTTCGTGTAGGAATATATGGCGTATCGCTTGTGGGGCGTGTGAAGACCACGGGCGTTGAGTGTCAGGAGACTGACGTCAGCGGTCTGTGTCTGTGTAGCCATGTGGTTCTGTATGTACTCGTGTAGGTGGATCGCACCTGTTGGGGCCCGGCAGCCAATGTATCTCGTGTGGTGTGGGGGGGCATGTTCCCTGCCATCTGTCTCCAGGCGACGTGTTGCAAGTACCCTGTTACTGGGGATTCCATGGGGGGTAGAAGGGTGTCAGGAGAAGGTAAGGAACTGTGAGGAGTAACTGGGGCTGGGAAATGTTCCCAATGCGGAGGACCTATCGCGACCAGCGACGCGTCCAAACCTGCTCTCTCTGAACTGGAGAGCACAACGATAGATCATGGGGGTGGCAGCAGCGTGCAGGGTGAGACGTTCCGTCGATCCGGCCGTTGTAGGATCATGGAGCGTCGTCTGGAGCTTGGTGAAGTATGTCCATGTCTCAGGTACTCAAGAGGGATGAGTAGGTTAAGTGGGTCACACTTGGTGGGCCAGAGGATCAGTTCAAGCTGGGAGGGAAGTCATTTGCTAATCAAGCACAGTGTCAGCTGACTGGGGGGTGACCCTGGGGGGTGTAACAGAGTTCAGTCCGGAAGTTGTTTAGTCGCTGTCATCTTCCCCTTCTGAAGAGAAGAGGTGCAGAGCTTGGTCGATGTCGTCCATTTGGGTGGGGACTTGTAAATCTATCACCGCTTGTAGCATCTTCTGTCTCTTTCATGATCTGTTCTAAATCCGGGGAATCTTGTCTACTGGTCCGGGCCGTTATTTTTTGTCCGCCCAGTTGCCGTTGGTGGGCAAGTCTTCTGGTACGAGGTGCCTTGAGGGTACGGTCCTGTGCAGGATCCTGTCTAGATTTGTGCGCACAGTGCAGATCCGCCCAGTCGAGTGCCTCTTCTGCGCTTGTGAAGAAAGTGGCCACACCATCGTGGAGTATCTTGAGGCGAGCTGGAAACAGAAGGGAGTACTGTATGTTGTTGGCACGCAACCTTCGCTTTACTTCCAAGAACGAGGATCTTTGCTGTTGTACTGCACGCGCATAGTCTGGGAAGATCATGATCAGTTTATTCTCCACGTGCAGGGGTCCTGCTTGTCTGGCTGCCGGCAACACCGCGTCCCGGTCACGGAAATGTAGGAATTTCGCCAGCATTGGTCTGGGGGATGCTCCTGGTGGCGGTTTGCGAGCTGGTACTCTGTGGGCCCTTCTATGGAAAAGAACGCCGTCCTGTCCGTTGCCGGGGTAAAAGACTTCACCCACGTATCCCAGCGGGTCCACGCCTTCGATCCCCTCTGGAAGACCCAGCACGCAAATGTTGCAGCAGCGCGAGCGCCCTTCCAAATAGTTTGTGCGTTCCTCTATGGTGGATAGGTGGGCCAGGACGTCTTGCAATGTCGCCTGATGCATTTTGACCGTGGGTTGTAACGTAGCCAAGTCCCTCTCCCCCTCTTTCACTTTGTCGGCGAGTTTGCGATGATCATCCCGTAAGAGGTTAATATCGATCGTGACGGTGCCCAAGCGCATCTCCACGGATATTCTAGAGTGTTCGATGGCCAACAGGACCTGATCCAGCTTGTGGGAGATTGAGGGATCGGCCTGCGACGTAGCGAGTGTAGTCCCGGTCCTGGCTTTGGGCATATTTTTGGGGGCAGTCTCAAGTACTGTGGTGTGCTGAGACGCCCTTGGCTTCCCCATTATGGTGACTGTGAGGATCTGTGGTTCTGCGTTCGGCTTGAGGCAGGCAATCCGTCGTGGACGCGTTGCAGTGGTGGGCCTGGAGGACCGACTAATCCAGCCGGTCAGGGGCAGGGCGGTGCCAAATCCGCTGAGCTATGTGGGAAGGGGAGCCCCTGCTCTCGCTGGCAATGTGTCCGTGCGTCACGTGGGGTCATGGATGGAAGCCAGGAGGTGATAAGAGCAAATGCAACCCATTTCCTGGCAGCTAAAGGAAGAAAGTCAAAAAACTTTCTAAGAGACTTGATGAGGTTAAAACACATGCCTGCCATTGCCTTGGCTTATCGACGGAAGGACAGACAAGTTCAAATTTAACTCCCAGGTTTCGAGTAACTTCTACTGTGGCAGGAGGTGGAGGCACATAGGCCACCATTGGATTGGTGAAAAAAGATTGGACTTTCCGAATGAAAGATTCTCTGTTTTATCTGTGTTGCATTTTAGATGGTTTACTTGCATCCACAAGATGACTTTGCAAAGGCAGTTTTGAAAATTCAGTTCTGAGCCTAAGGAACCTTTATCAAGCAAAAGGATCAACTGCGTGCCATTGGCATACAATGTAGTGGCAACTCCAAAGGAGTTTGAGGGGCCATGTAAATATTGAAAAGTACAGGGCTAAGAGATTATCCCTGGTTAGCTCCAGATGTTAATAGTTTTTCTATTGAAGTACAAGGTCCCAAAGTGACTGCTTTTCTGCGGCCAGTTAAAGCCTTTATCCAGGCCAAAGCTTTGTGGAAAATGCCCTAATTTGTGAGTCATTTTAGAGTAAGGCATGTGAGATGGTGTTGAACGTGGCAGATAGATCGAGTAAGACCAATTCCGCATTCCTACCGGCGTCTAGAGTCAGTTTTGTAGTGTCCGAGAGACTTCTAACAAAGCGGATTCCATGGAATGTTTAGGATGGAAACCGGATTCCTGAGGATGAAGAAGATTGAAATATTCCAGGAAGGAAGTTAATTGGCCGTTCACTAGTTTCTCCAAAATTTTACTTGGGGCAGGAAGCTGTGAATAGGGCGTAAATTGGACAATGTGGTAGGGTCTGCTAAAGATTGTTTTTTTTTTTTTAAAGGTTTAACGGCTGCTAACTTTAAATCAGAGGGGATCTCAGCCATTGACAAAGAGGTGTTTAAGAAGTTATTAATAAAAGGATTCACAGTGTTCGCCTCTTTATGAAGAATGTTGGGGCACAGGCATCCTGTTTACGGATCAGCCGTTGCTCTGCTACCGTTCGGGAGAACAAAGGGGCCGAGGGAGTGGATCTGTAATTCTTAGCAATTCTTAGCAGATACAACAGGGGCTAAATCAGTGGTTGTGTTCCTAATCCAATTATTCAAAGAAGTAAGGTTTTCAGCTAAATTCCTTGTAGAAGAGGAGGAAGTAAGACATGGGACTAAATTCTGGTCCCTCATCTTGCCCCATTTACAATGCTTGTACGAGCGCGTGGTTGAGATGGACAGGGGTATTGTCTGGACTGATGGGATATTAAAGGGGATCAAGAAATAGTCCAAGCAGGACTGTGGGATGGAAGCTCCAACTGCCATATTAGGATGGTTGGAACAAATGCCATCCAAGGTGTGACCTGCGGTATGCATCGGAGATCTGACTAATTGATTCAGATCAATGATGTTTGATGTTTTGATGAAATTCGATACATCAGAATTACTGCTGGTATCAAGGTGATAATTAAAATCGCCAAGAATGGTGAAATTTGCTAAACGCAGTAAAAGAGGTGCCAATGCGTTTACCAGGAAGGCTAGAAAGGTAGATCCTAGGGCCTGTATAGTACGCTGCCAGCGAAGGATTGAGAGGGGCGGATTGAAAAAGCAAAAGCCTAGGCTTTCAGCACCTTTCGAAAGTTTGTAAAGTGCGGCATTGAAATATATTGCGGAAGATGGTAGCAAGACCACTGCGTGCATATCTTCCTTATCTTGTTTTATGATGGTGTAGCCTTTGGGGAGGGTGGAGACAATATCTGGGTTGCACCATTCTTTAGGCCATGATTCCTTAATAAATAGAAAATCTAACTGTAGTTCTTCAATTGTCATATACCTCCTGTGCATGTTTACTAAGAGCAGGCATTTATGAGCCCACCTGAATAGTGACTTGTTTTGGGAGCTATGAGCCTGGTTGATATCAAAGGACGTCTCGATTAAGGGACCAAACTCACCTTTGCACCTTATGCAAGATACGGGGCCCTCAATGGAGGATGGATCCCACACATGGCATGTTTACAAGATTGCAGATATTCTGTGGAGAGTAAATTACCCTGAGTGTCATGGATGGACACAGACAGCTTGCCTTCGGCGCACCAGTGGCGCGTCCGCTGCGCGACCTCTCTGCCAAACACATTGATGGATTCAGAGCTCTAACTGGTTCTGCCCACCTCACATCTGATTGGACAGAACCCCAACCAATCAGCGTGCATCCTACCAGCTATGAGGAGGGCATTTGAAACGCACACAATTCTAAGTTAAATTCAGTAACAACCCACTGATGTTCAAAGTTCAGACAATGTGAAAATGCTGTGATTGGATATTTAATATTGCTCTGAAAACAACTCTTAGCAAATTCAGCAGAATCGCTTCATAAAACATGTACCGATAATGGCACAGTTTTAAATTAGGAGTGTTCATATTCACATTAGTTTTCGAATAGAGCCCATGTATTCAGCTATGGGTGTTTTTCTTGCTTTTCATTGCATTATGAGAACCAGTGACACCACAAAACAAGCAGGGGCATGTTGTGAAACTGCTGGAAAGGCGCCCCCCCACTTGGATATCCCTCTCTGTGACCTGTGGCACTGACTACAATGTGCTCTTAGTACACTTATAAGCTTGAGTTAATCTCAGGGAAAGTTTGGGACTGGCTCCTTCCTTCCCTAGGGGAGACAATATATTAAAATGGATGAATGTAAGAAAGTGGGTTTCTGTTGCAGTAACCCCCCCCCCTTTTTTGCCTAATAGCTGATGCACTTTTCCTTGTTGTGCCCTGGGCTCCTGCCAATCAGGTGCCCAGGGCCTGTGTTCCTTCCCTAAAAACTGCCTAACAGCCAAAACCCAAATTGGCAAACCCTGGCCACATGTCGGCCCCTGGTAAATGGTACCCTAGGTACCCAGGGCCTTGTGACCAGGGAAGGCCTCTAAGGGCTGCAGCACTCATTGTGCCACCCTTAGAGGCCCTGTACCCTAACACACACACACACACACACACACACACTACCCTTGCAGGCTGAGTGTCTGGATACAAGACAAAACAGAGAGTCGACATGGCACACATCCCGGTGTGCCATGCCCACAACCTACACTGCTTATCAGCCAGCCCTCTAGCTGGGTGCCCTATGCCAGTGGTGTGGACACAGAGGCAGGAGCCCTGTGCCCCTACAGTACCCAGGTCTATTCCTGGGTCCTGTAAGTGCAGTGCTGCCAGCTAAGAGAATATGGGGCTGGGGGCTTGTCAAACACGAACTCCACAGCACCATAATGGCAGCACTGAAGACTGAGAAGTTTGGTATCAAACTGCTCAGCACATTAAATCACACACTGGCATCAGTGTGGATTTAATGTACAAAGCACCACAGAGGGCATCTTAGAGAGGCCCCCTGAATCCTAAACCTACAATCCACGTCTGTTCTGAGGCTGCTAGGCTGCCACACAGCAGACATGTTGCTGGACCCCTGGGTAGGAGAGCCCCTGCTCTCCTGGGCCTGCAACAATGCACATCCTTGGCGAGGTGCTAAATCTCCTCCCCCAGGATGGGCAGGGGGAAGCTTCAAAGGGATTCCGCCTCTGTGAGCTTCCCCAGGCCACTGCAACCCCCCACTCTGGCGGGAAGCTTGGCCAGAAACACCAAATAAGGACAGGGGATGTGCCAGCCTGCCAACCCCACCCCTCAGGTGGGGGAGGCGAGGTGAAGCACATCTCCGGGCTCTCGCCATTTTGAAGATGGGAAGCCCTGCCCAATCGGGACTAGGCTCCTGCCCCCCTCCCACAGGAGAGAGGCAGGATAGGGGGTGTACCCACCCCAGGACAGGGACCCATTGGCCCCTGCCCTTCACCTACCTGTAACGCCCCTAAATCTAGTATTTAGGGGCACCATGAACCTTCCTTCCCCAGATCCCAGATTCGAAAACTACAAGAAGAGCAAGAAGAACAAAGACCTGCCCTGCAGCTGCTAACAAGAGGAAGACACCAACTGCTTTGGCCCCATCCCTACCGGCCTGTCGACCCTCGAACCTGCTCCAGCACGGCATCTCTTGTGGCCAGCAACCTCAGAAACCCCGGAGGACCTGGCTGCCTTTGAACTCTTGATTCCCTGGGACTCCCATGAGTAGAGGCTCTACTCAGAACCTACCTTTCACCCCTAGCCCAGAACTGCGATCCCAGCCCACTCTGCACCAGCCAACCCTGACCGGTGCCGGAGTGAACTAAACCCACGAGGACGACCCCACGGCGACTGTGACCCCGAGTCCGGCACCCAAGGACCACCCTAGACAATCCTGAAGCAGCCTCAGAACAGTGTGCCACCCCAACCGCGATCAACAGAGGGTAAGATTTTCCGACACCAAAAGGCACCCCTGCACCCGGCGCCCCACGGCCCTCTGTGTCTAATCCCAGGGTACCTACCTATCCTCCAACTACCCAACTTACCTCTCGAAGTGGTGGTGGCACCTGAAGAGTCCTCGTCCCCGAGCTTGCAGTCTTTTTCCTAACCGGAGATTTCCCATGGACTTCCATTGAGCGCCCGAAGGCTCAAAAGCACTCTGCACCCAGCCGCCCGAGTGGCCCTGGCAGTGAAAACTCTATTCCTTCCTACTTCCCCACTTGCCCTGAGTAAGTGACCAGGAGCCCAGCTCCCACAGCCGCGTGGCTTGCCAGACAGCAGCCACCAAACAAGGCACCCCTATCCCTCATAGGATAACATTGGGCCTAACTCACTCTGCACCCGGCCACCCTAGAGTCGCTGAGGGTGAACCAACTGTACCTACCTGACCCTGGGGGACCCCTGAGTCTGTGCCCAGAACCTCAACTCTGCCAGTTGAGTACTTACCCTTAAACCGCAAACTCTATTTTCCTCATAGGGTAACATTGACTGGCTTTTTCCTGAAATTGAAAGTGTGGACTTTTCAAATCTTCAAATATTCACCAAAAATCAGCCGAGTGACAAACGAATTTACTCACCTGCTCTTAGGTGAGCTCCCAGTGCTGGATCTTGGTGCCCAGCACTGACTCTGAAAAGTACCCACAACTATACTTACCTTTAACTTCATTTTTCTTCCATAGGAAACCATTGACTGTTTTTCTGTGAAATTTCTTCTAAGTGTTGATTTCTGCAATTTCTAAATATTCTTCAAAAATCGTATAACATCTGAAAACGTAATTATTTACCTGTTTTGGATAAAGGTCCCAGTACTGAGTCTAGGCACCCAGTACTGGATTACAAAAGTAACGATAACCTACTGTACCAATAACCTGAATTTCTTCCGTAGGGAATCATTGATTGTTTTGCTCTGAAATATTTTCTAAGTGTTAACTTTTAAAATAGCTTAATATTAGTTAAAAGTCATTACAGTACCAAAGTCGACTTTCATCAACTGATTCTGAGAACTCACCGAGGACTGAATCTAGGATCCAGTCTTGGAATCACAAAAGTAATCTAAAAAGTAACCTGTTGCATAAAACTTGAATTTATCATTGAGCTCAATGTATTATGTTTAGAAATAGAGTTGCCTACTGCAACTACTTGTAACTGTTTACTAAAAAGTCTATTGCATATACAAAAGTATTTTTTATGAAACATCTCCTGTTGAGAAAGTATATTTTAATTCAAAGTGTTGGTTCTAAAATAAAACAAGCATATATTTTTTATATACAAACCATTGGCCTAGAGTTCAGTTATTGAGTGTGTGGAACTATTTGCTGACTTGAGTGTGTACAACAAGTGCTTTACACTGTCCTCTGATACTGCCTTACTGCTCGACCAGGCTACCACTTTGGAGAGTAAGGTTATATCTAACTTTAACCTCTGTTAAACCCTTGGGGTCTCTGGACTCTGTACACCCTGTACCTATTAAGGAACAGTATATACAGAGCCACTTTCTCACAATGAACACTCCTCAGAAACCCCCATCTAAGTGTGAAGTTCCTCTACTCAAGCTCTACATGTTGGCCCCAACTCATATGATACAAGTGAGGGGATTTCACTTGCCGGAATATGCAGATTCGACCCGAATCCTATTCGGCCACAGTAACAACTGCTATAAAAGGGAACTACTGAAGAGCCTGAGGGCAATCTGACACTGAACATCATTGGCCTCTGTCTAAACAGTAATAAAACTGATATCTTTATCAAATAAGGACCCTAATGCTCCTTTAGCCGACTGCTGGCCTGCAAATTAAACAACCCCTAGACCCTGCAGAAGAGGTTTGAAATCTTTGGGTCCTTTTTGAGTCACAGCTACATTTTATTGCCCAGAATCTCTTGGTTCCCAGGGAATCGAATGTCATCTTTTGGCTTGTACAGTTCTCATGCGAAAAGTTCTGAAGTATCAACATGTAGACCTCTGGATACAGGTCACTTATTGTCTTTTCTGTCATTCACACTAGCTGAGTTCTGGCAATCCTCCATGTTCCTATCCTTGACAAATAAAGATTCTAATGTTTAAACCCACACTAATCCCAATATATATTAGTAGTTTCCTAGCTTATAGCTACATTTAAAGTAATAATACTCACCATTCCGCCATACCAGGAACGCAAACCATTACAAAAGCAACATAAATCATCCAATATCTATAAAACCCGTCCTACGGTTATTATGCGTACCACAGTTAATCATTAGAATTATTTGCCATGCAATTCACATTTTAGTCCCATGTGTATCTTGTGTTTATCAAGGTGTAAAGTTGATTAATAGTAACACTCCAAACAGTTAATACAGGTTAATATTTAGAATATTTACATAATTCGTATTTTGTCATGCAAATAGAGAAGGTATACAAATGTTGCTTTACCTGCTCCACCAGGGGCCTGGCACCCCCTCTCCGATTCGGAGTACAGAGCCCGCAGGGAGTTGAGTAGGCCCGGTGAGGTCGGTCCTTCTCCGGCTCTGTCTTATGAGGTGAAACCTGTCGTAGATGTGGTCCAAGCCATAGTGCTGTCCTTGGGCAGCAGGAATGGCATGTACCTGGATGGGTCACCAAGGATAAACTGAACCTAACAGGGCTGACGTGAGGCTCAGGGTAAGCATGGCTGCTCAACTAAACGCAAGACTCTCGAGGCGTGTAGGCCACCCTGGCAGTTTCAGCCCGACAGGGCCGACTATCACAGCAGTTGAAGACCAGAGGCATTCAAAATGGATCCTACTGGCTTTTGTACTTCTGAACACTCTCAAACACACTTATGCTACACGCACTACACACACACACTCTCAGGTGACATACACACTAGTCACACTATTGAGCCTTACGAACAAGAGTATATTGCCACCACTGCTATATGCACCGTACGAAAGGTAGAGAAAAGAGTGAGGGCATGTTTGTGGTGACCCTCCAGTTCACCAGACAGATCAAGGACCTTTCATAGTCTGAGACAGTCCTTGGTACTGGGCATACGCTTGGGCTAGTGTGATGCCAGGGCCAAAATAAATTTAAGGATACATTTTGTGCATGCAGTCGGGAAATTTTAG
Organism: Triturus cristatus; assembly: GCF_964204655.1. NCBI lineage: Eukaryota > Metazoa > Chordata > Amphibia > Caudata > Salamandridae > Triturus > Triturus cristatus. The sequence continues at coordinate 168,518,267 of NC_140587.1, forward strand.
CAGGAGAACAGGCCTGTAAGCCATGCGGGGAACATTCCGATCCCAACTCAAAGAAACCCAGCAGCTCAAGCAAGTCCAAGACAGCCACCAGCATCATCTTTGGACTATGAAAGAATGACCAGGTATCAACGTTTCGATGCTGGCTTGCTTCACTAACCATAGAATACCAGATATAATTTCAAGTCCTCTCTCTTATTTGGGAAGCAGAACAAAGGTTACGAACTACCTATCCAGCCTCTTCCAATTCTGCAAACCGACTGATCCTCTTCTCTCCATCACCAGCTTCAAACTGATACTTCTGAAGTGGTAGAGCTCCTCGCTTGGAGTTGCAGCAATGAAAGTAGCAGGAGAAAAACTATGGAATAATCTCCCCAAGCACCTTGGAATGAGAACATGCTCCGCTTTATGTGAAACCTAAAGCAAATCCTGCTCAACCAGCAAACATCATCGCTCAATTTCCACCTCCAGACTAAGTTCCCTCGACTGCCGACCCTCCTTGGACTCCTCTTTCTTCATGCTTGTCCTTCCCCCCCCCACCCCTCCCCCCCCCTATGCAGGAGGCAAGTAAGGGCTACTGGCCCTCAACCCTGGGAGTTGAACGAATTCGCCCCTTGTGTCCTATGGTCCCACCCGCTATGGCTCTGTCTCCGCCTCCCTAAGCACTTGACTCTCCATGTTAGCCATGGCAAGAATCACAAGATTCTCAGGCAGGTAGTGTTGAGGTGTTCGAGGTCAGCAAAGAACAAACAGATCTGTAGAGTAACTGATTGCCAACCCAGTGCTTGCTTTTTGTAATGCGAAAAGTACTTTTGAGGCACACTACAGCTTAGTACTTCAAGCAATGATACATGTACACTGAAGTTTAGTGTCCTGATGCTTAAATCGGGATAGCGCTTCCTGTCTCTATTGAGCTCGGTTCCGCCTTATATTCCCAGGTCGGGCTCTTAGCATGGTTAGGCTCTGGTCCCCGTACTCCTTAAATTACTCCACAGTCTCCACACTTCTCTCACTGTTCCCACCCACAAGTCTTTCACAGTCTGTGATGGGCTGACACCGCTCTAGCAACCCCCCGCTCCTGGAGTACTTGTGTCTTCATCTGCTTGTGAGCCGAGTGTGAGCCTATAGTCGTCCTCTGCCTCCTTAGCAGTCACGTCTGCGATACTCCTGCGGTCAGGGAAGCCTGTGAAGAGGTGAACTGGATCCTTGTCTGATGCTTGGTTCTTTCAGCCCCATTCAAACTGGGCCTGGAGTGGTGCAGCCTACCATGTCCGGACTGGAAGAGGTGGAGGCCTTGCACAGAACTCTCAGGTCCAGTGGTGGGTCATGGTTTGAGGCACACTGTGGCCTTGGGTAACCAGCAGCTCTGGATCCCACTCCAGCGCAGGCAGGTGCAGTGGCTGGAGCCATACTGCAGATTCATGATTCGGCGCAGAAGCTCAGTGCATGCCACCGTGATCGCAGCTCTGCCACAGCAGCACAGACTATGCTGCACCTATTAGATCGACACAGTGGCTCTGGGCACACTGCACTACGTACATCAGGCACAGCAGCTCAGGTTACTCGTCAATGTTCACGATTCCTGCCAAGAAATGCACAGGAGAGTCTGGGCCCTGAAACTAGGGCCTGCAAATCCCTCTCCAGAGTCATCTGCAGACCCACCACACTGGAGTCAGGCTGCACTTTGCTCCTCCTGCACTGTCACTCCTCCTGCACTGTCACTCCTCCTGCACTGTCACTCCTCCTGCAATGATGGCAGGCTCAGCAGCAGGATGGCTTCTAGACACTTCAAGACAGGTAATATGCTCTTGCAGCAAAGGGTGGATTTAGGTGGTATGCTCTCGCCCCTGGGGAGCCGCTGTCAAGCAGAAACCAGCCTTCTCAGGGACATTTTAGGGATTTTCAGGGCCCTGGTTCGAAAGTATATTGGGGGCCCCTTTTCAGAATGGCTTTGAATTTATGATCCAATTTCAGCTCTTTCGTGTCCTCTTTGGGCAGGTCACGGACAGTGTGCAGGCACACTCGTTCAAATTCTGAATGTGTTTACATCTAAGATTCAGGGCTAGTGATAAGTTTTCAATATTGTATCCATCGAAGTTTAAGAATTATTCAAGGTCATCAGGGCCAAACTCTTAGAACAGAGCTGGTTCTATTAGGGGGGCCCTGAAAGGCTGAGGCCCTGGGCCAGATTACCCTCTGCCCTAAAATGTCTGAGTCTTCTGAATACACCTATCTCTCCATGATTGTAGAGAGCGAGGGACTGAAAGCTTGTTGATCAGGGGGTGCCACTTTTATATGGCCCAAACCTAAAGCAGATGTGGATTCAGTGTCTGCACGTTAACCACTGCTTTGGGTCTGTTCTCCTTTCAAGTATCTTCTTGAGGCTGCTCTCCAGACGCAGCTTTTGTGTAGTGATGCCCCTCCCAGCAGGGTAGTCTCCAGCCTTGCACATTCCCAAGAGGCACGCCAAGTTGTGAACTTTCTGCACATAGATATTATCACAACTGAAGGACGATTAGGGGAAAGACAAAAGGCGGTCTCCTGTCTCCCTATTTCATTGTCTAACTATCCTCCCTCCTGCTTCAGGAATGTCAGCAATACACTTCCGCTGTCTGGGGAAGACCACCTCCCCTCCATCTTGTGCATAGGACCAAGCTTGGGGCGCCCGCAATACATAGCACAGGCCTCCGTTGCTCGTTACATGTACGATGAATGCCGCATCCATTACAGACACAGAAGACACTTGGGGATGTTGACGATAGGATCTGGTTTAGCGCATTGATAGATCTTTACGCACGTGTGTAAGTAGGCCCCCCCTCTAGCGATGCAGATAAATGGGTCTGGCCCCTGCGATAGATTAGCAAACCATAGCATGCACTAGACCCATGACACTGACCTCAGTCGGCTGTCGGGATAGTGAGGGCACATTTGGGTTCGCTCCTTCAGATTGCAGGACATGCCCGGGAACTATAGAAAAGCCTCGTCTGTGCACACGCTAGATTGTGATGCTAGTGCCAAAATCACGATGCATGCTGAAGATGGGCACTCTGGGCAAGAGAACATAACGGTATGCCATGCAGGGGCCATCTCTGTCCCAACGCCTCCAGATACAATGTCTCGCATGCCTCGCCCTCTTCCTGCTTTTGAACCCTTATTCCATTAATATACTTGTGTTCACATTCTTAAGGGGCTTGATTGTTTGCTGTTTCATTTGCGTGTATTCACAGTATGATTTATTATAAGTTGACAAGGCATCACTAGTTAATGATATGTTAACACGATAGGATACTTCGTAAGACATGCAATGGTCTTAGACAAGAGCATTTGTACCTTTCTTTTCATACAATACGTTACAAGGTCTCTTTTTCTCATGACATTGAGAAGTAGTATATATATCCGAGCATGTTTTACAAAGGGAAGCGCAAGAATTTTGAAAGGAACATCGAATTCATAACCCGCATCACGCAGGCGGTTTACGAATCTCAAGGTGGCACCAGTGCTTAATTTGAGCCGGTGGTTTCCGGTGCTCTGCATCGGCACTTAATCGTCAACACCGGGATGTATGACCGTCTGACCCATGGTGGCACTTTGTCTAATTTGGAAATGAGCACAACAACAGTTGTTTATTCGTTCAGGATACAGTAAAAATGACCAGTACCTGCCGCCCAAGCCATTCTTATAGCATTCTTATAGGTGTGATGGTTCGTAGTTGTGTTGGTACTGTCATTTGCAGCGCTAGAAGGGGTAGCAGTGGCCTCCTGACGAGGGCCCCGGCACCTATGTTTTTAACAAACCGAGCCCTGGGGGCACCCTTTCGGTTCCTGGCCGGATGTACCTGTCCACATGTCGAGGGAACTGTGCCACAAAGGTGTCCTCACTTCCCAAGCACACTGGAGGAACATTGGAATTATAAACAGATACGTGTGCGCCAGGCCGTTTAGGAAACTTCTATTCACGTCATGTTTATGCTAATTTAGACATTAGATGGTGACTAGGAAAGAAGAGATTCCATCATAGCTTGATGACATCTAAATATTGGTATCCGTTATGTTGCCAGTTTTCATAAATGATCAGCTGCATTACTCTATTCATAATTTTCATATCTGCAAATGACCATTTCATTTACTCTATTCTGGGATAGAGTCGTAATCGACCAATGAAACGTGTTCAGTTATAATGGGGGTTTCTTCGGTGGGCATCTTGGAGGAGATTCATTCCAGTGGCCCATCTCAGAATGAATGTATTGTGACCGTCTCTGCCAGGAGTGGTCATTGCGAGGCATGCCTTAGGTCCAGGTTCATTTGTGGGGGCTGCGTGGGTTGTATCCCGTGTGCCTTTCCCACTTACGCTGGTAATTTGGTAAAACCTCGGCTCGCCGAAGGCTCAGAGAAAGGGCTATTGGACCTTATCCACAGATGGACCTGTAAGCACCGACCGGGTCTGCCCCCAGTTCATCTGCCTCTCACCAGCCTTCTATCCCGATGCTTCTTTCAGCATCTTCCCAACTTTTTTCTCGTTGCAGATTGAAAAACTACAATTTTTCTATTTCAATGTTTCAGAAAACGATTACAGGTTTGGCTTGACCCAAAGCAAATCCTTGCACTTTTGGTCAACACTGCAAACATTTTGTCACAATTACTTGCCTGATTTTTAAATGTTATTATTTTTGTTGGAGTGAAAATTGTCAATGTTTACAAAAAATCCGCTGGGCACAAGTTTAATCCATGAATCTAGCCTTTCACATATATATATTTTTTATTCTTTCTAGGCATGAACATTAGTGCGGTCTACACCTGTGTCCTGCACGTGGCGTACTTCCTGCTCCTGGCTCTGCTCATGGCCTTCCTGCAGACCGCCGGCCTGCCCCGCATGGTGCTGCTCTTCCTGGTGGTCATAAATGCCTTGTCTGAACTCAACCATGGTGTCTCTTTGGGCTTCAGATCCCTCACAGTCCTCCTGATGGGTACAGTGTTGGGTGAGTTTTGTGTCTTCTCCACGTTTGCGCTGATACGCATCATCTACTACTGCACCAGTTCCACTGCGGATCAGCAGTCTTTCCTGACCTTTAGACATGTTACTTTGTACCTCCTTTCTTAAATGTTTTTACATTTGGTAGCATTGGGGAAGAAAGCAAGTTTATGGATTGGTGTGTTGCTGTACAACAGAAATGTTATTCTGGTGCTACTGTAGTTCTGATATGTATATGCAGAGCTTGACTCTTTCTGCATATCGTTCTGGTGCTTGGGGAAAAGTGGACTGTACAGTGAATGTTGACTTTACATTGGCTTGTTTCAGATGTGTGTTGATTTGATGAGCTATCTGATGGCTACTTCTAACTGCAGATTCCTCACCTTTTCAATTTTTCAATTCCTCACCTTTTTCAATTCGTGCACTGGTAGAAGGTGCTGCCTGATTCGGCAAAGATCTTGCGGTGCTCCAGAATTGACACTGCAGAGCTGCATATAGGAGCCAACCATATGCGCTGACGTCGGATCCTTTCAGTATGGATCCTGAGCGCCGCACCCAACTTTGATGGTTGTGCCAATGCCAGAAATCCACAGAATTCAGCAATGTGCCAGGGAAATATCCCCCCTGATGTCACAGGCTTTACTGTGCCATGACTGCAGGAAGCAGATGTCAGTTATGGAGTCGCATGACATTTGCCTGTTGTGCCTAGGGTACAGCCATACCTCGGTCATGCAACAAATGCTTCCTGATGCACCCAAAGGCGATCAGCAAGCAAAATTGTCGCAGAACACAAACTGCCATGCTCAAAGAAACAATTCTGCTACAAGTCCCAGGGTGGCCCTCACTCCAAATAGCAGCACTGCTCCCTCGCTAAGTCTCGCTCTCACTTTAAGTCAATGGGTTAAGTCCAAACCCAGATTATGCCATAAATGCAAGGAGGCCAGTCTTTCATGGTAATAATAAGAAGAAGGCAGTGGAAAAATGTGAAGTGTCTAGAATAGAGCAGTGCATAAAGACCTACTATGCCCCGGCCAAGAAGAAGCAATCTGAGGTGCAATGAGCTCACTTAATCAGAGCAGCTACAACAGAGTTGGCAACAGGTGCCTGCCAGGAAGTACATGTGCATCTGTGCAAACATTCAGCAAGCCCTATTACCTCAACAGTCCAGTCTGCAGAGAATGAACACGCGTTCCTGTAGTACCTTTTGGTTTGAGTCCACTCCTCAGGCCCTCCACGTTTTGGAGGTACTGATTGGGTATCTATTCAAAGGTGAGGAAACTTTGGCTAAAATATCCAACAGAATCTTCAGTAACATTGCTTGAGGTGGATACCTGTTACTTTTGATGTCAGAATCTGTATCTGGCACCCCCCGATCCCCCACACATTTAAGGGTGTCACAGGTCCCGCACCATGACTCCCACACATTTCTTTCCGCAGCACGGGACACACATACTTTTTTGTATTGCATAGTGGCTACCACAACGAAAATATTTTTGTTGCAATCTGCCAAATAGATTGCCTGAGTTTTGCACACATTTTCAGATTGGGCAGAGCTAATTTGTTCCTCTGGGAGAGCAATTATCCCCAGGCAACTTCACTTCATCTGAGTCTGGCGAAAAACTGGTCAGCCTTTTTTGCTCTCTCTTCAGCGGAAGTTTCCATGTAGAACATGGGGTTCAGTACTTTTGGGGCATCCTTTAAAATTTTTATTTTTTATTTTTAAATAACCAGTTTTATTATTTATATTATATAACACAACTATCAGTCAAACCAACCGTGTCACAGACAGCCCCACAATGCAGTTACATAGTTCTATCAGTCATGCAGACCCAAACAATCAATTTTCCACCATTTGCTCCAGATCTTTCCATGCTTCTGTGGACATCCCCCTGCCGTATAAATGGGATTTTCTTGTTTGATGCCCCAATCCACTTCTGCCTGCCAATGAGGGGGGTGGAGGGGAGCAAGGCGGGTCTTGGATTTCCTACTCTGGGAAAGTTTCCCTCTTGGCGACCAGTGTGGCTACGCCCTCAAATGGGTTGTCCAGCCTTGGTCCCCCGAAGTCCGCAAGCCCAGAAAGTAATCTCTTGGGGAGAGATCTAAGGGCTCTAATGGCGTGGTCAAGGACTGACTAGAGTGTCCATTATATCTCCCGCCAGTATGGGGTCAAAGTCGGGCATGACCAAACCACGTGAAAAATCTGCACCGGACGACTAATCCTTTAGAACCTTTAAACACGTCTGCCTCCATCTCCTTTGATGGATCTTGACAAAACTGCAAGGGGATGAGTGTGAATGACTCGATCTTTAGGAAAGTTTTGGGCATTTTTGGCAAGCAGACCAAAGTTACTGAAGATTGAAAAAAAAGAAAGTAATTTCTCAGGAGAGTGTGTAGTAATAGAATCACTACTGTAATCTATATTGCAAAATGGTGACATGTTTGCTTGTTCGTTTGCGAGAGACATGGAATCCTTCTCTTTGCCTCGTAATGATGTGCCTAGAAACTAAAGGTGCCTCTATGTGGGCATGATCTCTCTCGGGTGTATCCAGATATGATGCAACCCTTATGATTTAGAAGCGGACTGCATACCAAAGCATCACAAGGCCTTGTTCTGCTAGAAGGGTTCTGACCATAGAGGTCCACTCCTAAAAATTTGTTTTTCCGGTTCATTTTTGCTGTAGGATTACATTCGGGGAAGGGCTTTCACTGGTGCTGTTGAGCCCTCTGCGCATGAAGAAGTTGGGTGCTTACATGCTGCATCACATGACCGGCATGAAAAGAGTAGTATTACTCCCTGACATGCATTATACTCTTTTAGATTTTGTGGATTTAGTACAAGGTGCAGTTGTCAGTTCAGGGATGCATGGTCTTGGATCATGTATGAAACTGGATAACCTTTCAGTCTTCTGGAGAAATCGGATGTAGCTTGATATGAACGTACTTGGAATGTCAGTGGGTTTCCATGAATGGTTGCAATCTTTAAGGTTTGATCTTCGAATTTGTGAATCCTTGCCTCTAGCCACTTCATCTTTTTACAGCTATTGTATGCCTTGTGCTTTCACGTCATCTTGGTTGGACTTCCAGGAAGTCTTTCCACTGCCCCTGCGAAGAATGGAAAGCTCTCTGAATTGATGACCTAAATGAGAAAAGGTTGATAGACTGAGCCTCGAAGGATGCTGGGGATCTGTCAGTTGGTTTGGCTCTTCATGTCTCTATCTTGTGAGTGAAGGATAACAAGGGACAGCTGGCCTGGTCCACTGTCTGAATTTGCGAACCTAGTCTGAGGAATTTGTGCGCTGTGCCTGGGTGATGGAAGGCTGGGTCAGCCAAAAGCAGCCCAGTACAATGTTTGGAATACTGGAATTGCCTCCTATTGGACACCAAATGGACGTGGGCTTACATGGTGCTGGGATACCGGACACCTTTTGTTGGCCCTCTCCACCCTTCTTTTATTTTTCTTCTTTTCTTTAAACTGTGATGGTGGTATAGGTCAGCTAACAGCAGGTCTGGTGTACTGTAAAGCAGCAGGGCCTTATGGCAGCTGACACCCCTCCCTGGCATCCTCTTATTGCAAAATGGCGCAGATTATTGAGGGGGACAGGCAACTGCTGCACGGGTGCCATGTTTATCGTAAACCGAGTGTTTGGCCAGTTGTTAACTGTTCGGAGTCTGTCACCCTCCTTTTTTATGACTGTGAAGGAGACCTGGGAGAGTTGACAGCAGGCATAGTGTTGGGGCTGCTGTGACTTGTCCTGGTTTCCTTGACCTACATAATGCATGGAGGCATGGAGAACTAGGGTAGCTCTTCTCCCGTGGTTTCCTATGTACAACTGTGAATAAGGCACTTTGACATCTGCCACTGCACTGGTGAAATCCTTCTACACTAAAAAGGTATTTCTTTTATTTTTAAATGTTTTAATTCTTTTAGCAAGAGTTCTACTCTGCTTCTGTTTCATAAAGTTATTTACACTCTCCAAGAACAAAAACTTCTAGCCAAATGGCAGGTGTTGGTGGTTTCTCCATTAGCATTCACACCGATCTCAAGAAATGGGTCTGCTAGCCCCCTCCACCGTGCCCAAAAGTCAGGGTAGGTTTGTTTTCCTCTCTGATGTGTCTGACTGCTGGCGAGGTGTTTTGTGCTCCTCACCTTACCCTGCGTTATAATAGGGGTTATTTTTAGCCTCTAGAACCCAACCACCAAGGGTTGGGGATTTTTATTGCTGCCCCCTGTCCCCTCCCCCATGCACACAACCGCTTGATCCTCCTTGGCAAAATTGTGAGTGCCATGAAGGAACAGGGAGGCTGTCTGCTGCACGTGTGCCCTGTCTGCAACTGCGAACCCGGCACTGGACCGGTAACACATGCCCCAGTCCTCTTTATCAAACACAATTTAGCATGCAAGGAGCACTGGGACAGCTGACATATGCCATGCTGAGTTGATAGAAATGTGACGACGTCGCTGGGGTATCACTTATCTGCTCCAGTCTCTCTAGCCTAACTAAAGAGGTGGGCTAGGCAGGACCACCTTGCCCTGATCCTCTTTAATGTGCACACCTGTGTGCCATGGAAGACTGGGGAAGCTGTTAGATGATCCAGGGCACATGGAAAGCTGGCTAGATACACATACCTAATGGACATTTGGTAAGGCTCAAAAAGGTGCACGAGGGATGCCCAGTTTCAAGGCCTAAGGATCCTGCCGTTGCATGATGTCGGTGACGGATCCGCACAGCATGTCTTTTTTTGCCTAGAGCGTGACCACGATCCCAAGTTGTGCTCCGACTGGCAGATGTTGATTTCGAAGGCTTTGCGGGAGCGGTCCAGAAAGCTGCTATAACACCGGCAGTCGGCTCCGCGCCGTTCGAGGTCCCGGTTGAGAGGGAGGTCGAGGGACTGGTCACGGAGCCATCTCCATTCCGGCTCAAAGTCTTCGCACTTGGGTTTGGGTAAGTCCAAGCATAAGAAGAAGTCGAAGAAGTATTGTCGCTCTTCGAATTCTCCTCGTCAGTCGGCTGATCCGATGAGGTGCACGGGTGGTGGCTCCGCGTACGGAGCCCAAAGGGTCGACTCAGAGCTTCCCTCCCTTTCCGGGACCCGGAACGAACCCCGCCCAGCTTTGTACGTTCTACAAGGCGATGGATGCCATCTTTGGGCTGACCGACTCCGCCGGTGCGCCTTAGGGCCCTGCGGACTCGATCCCAAGTTGTGCTCCGACTGGCAGATGTTGATTCCGAAGGCTTTGCGGGAGGGGTCCAGAAAGCTGCTATAACACCGGCAGTTGGCTCCGCGCCGCGCCGTTCGAGTCTCCGGCGGAGTCCGAGCTTCACATCAACTTTCTGGAGCTACGGGGGATTCGTTTTGCACTGAAGGGATTCCTTCCCTCTGTCCGGGGAAGAGTAGTGCAGGTGTTCATGGACAACACCACCGCCATGTGGTATTGCAACAAACAGGGCGGGGTGGGGTCGTGGACCCTATGTCAGGAGGCCCTTCGCCTCTGGACATGGCTGGAACATCAAGGTATTTCCTTGGTGGTTCAACACCTGGCAGGTTCTCTTAACGCCAGGGTGGACGAACTCAGCCGCAGGTCCATGATAGATCACGAATGGTGTCTTTACTCGGAGGTGGTGCAAGGTCTCTTTCAACAGTGGGGAGAGCCTTGGTTATATCTATTCACCACCGAAGAGAACCTGCAATGTCAGCAATTCTGTGCGTAGGAATTTCCAAGGCGGAACTCGCTCGGTGACGCTTTTCGTCACAAGTGGAGTTGCGGTCTGTTATATGCCTTTCCGCCTATACCACTTCTGCCCAGAGTGCTGAAGCAGATCAGGCACGACAGGGCCCAAGTCATTCTTGTGGCTCCAGCTTGGGCACGAACAGTCTGGTATCCCGAGCTGCTCAACAAGGCCATCGATCCTCCGATCCGACTGCCTCTTCGGGAGGATCTTCTGTCGCAGCAGCAGGGTACGGTCCTCCCCCCGAATCTGTCCAGTCTCCACCTCCTTGTGTGGCGATTGAGCGGCGGCACTTGACGTCTTTCGACCTGCATCCTGAAGTTTGTGACGTAATCTTGGCAGCCAGGCGTCCCTCCACAAAGACGGTATACGCCTGCAGGTGGAATAAATGTGTGGCATGGTGCACAGCAAAGGCTGTGGATCCCGTTTCTGCCCCTCTTTCTGAAGTACTCTTGTTCCTTCTCTCTATAGCCCAGCAGGGCTCTGCTCTGGGCACTATCAAGGGCTACCTTTCTGTCATCTCTGCTTTCCTTCGACTGCCAGATCAGCCTTCTTTTTTCAAGTCCCCGGTAGTTAACCGTTTCTCGAAAGGCTTAACGCATATTTTTCCTCCAATTCCATTCGGTATGCCACAGTGGGACTTGATTCTTGTACTAACTTATTTAATGTGCACTCCCTTTGAGCCGTTTCAGAACTGTCCTTTACGCCTCTTAACTCTTAAAACTGCTTTCCTGGTAGCCATCACTTCCGCTAGACGAGTGAGTGAGCTCCAGGCTCTTTCGTCCCCACCTCCTTTTTTTGTCTGTTCATCCGGACAAGGTGGTTCTCAGGACCCGTCCATCCTTTCTTCCTAAGGTGGTCACTGCCTTTCACATTGGGCAGACCATTACCTTGCCCACCTTCTTTCTGCCTCCGCATCCTTCAAAGGAGGAAGGAGTGGCTCCACTTTCTGGACCCAAAGCGTGCGCTTTCCTTCTATCTGGATTGCACAAAACCGTTCTGGGTGGATGATCAACTTTTTGTGCCGTACACAAACGCACTATTTTTTGATGGGTCATGTGTATTAAGGCTTGTTACTCTCTGGCTAAAAAGGAACATTCGGTCGGGCTACGTGCTCACTCCACCACGGTGACTGCAGCCACTACTGCCTTGGGAAGAGGAGTGCCTCTGAATGACATCTGTCAGGCGGCTACGTGGGCAACGCTGCACATGTTCACCAAACACTACTGCCTGGACAGCCAAGTCCAGAGAGATGGCTTTTTTGGCCGTTCTGTTCTCCAGGACTTTCTGGTGTGATTTTGGTTCGCTGACCCACCACCGGGGTTGTATTGCTGGGGTATCTATTCTAAGGTTAGGAATCTATAACTAATGTGTTTCTTTCAGATGCACAAGTTACTTACCTTCGGTAACAATATATCTGTAAGAAACATTAGTTATAGATTCATTACCGCCCCACCCATCCTCCCCCGTTCTGCGAACTGATTTCTAGGGTTAAGGACATCCTTTCAGGGCCCTAGTTTTGTGCACCAATGGTCAGTGTCTTGCATGGCTCAGCGTTTCTGGCGCGGAAAGTAGTGTACAGAACTGACGTCAGCGCGTGAGGGTGGCGTCTAAGTAGCTGCCGCGACGTCATTCTGGCGACGCCGACGCCACCTTCCGACGTGCAGAGGTACTGCTGACAAAAAACTTTACAAATCCAGTCTGACGCCTAGAGGTAATTCTAAGGTAAGGAATCTATGACTAATGTTTCTTACAGAAATATAGTTACCGAAGGTAAGTAACTTGTACTTCTTTACATAGGAATTGGAGCAGTGCGAGGGCCATGTGTTTTTCTGGACTTAATGTCGTTTCTGGTGGAATTTTTCATGGAAAAAAATTTTGTTTTTTAGGTAACTGGATGCTTGTCTGCATAATTCATGGTATCATGGGGGTAAGGAGACAAAAATCTGTTTGTTATGGGAGTCTTCCAGCCATCGTCGCTCCAAAAGAAGTTCCATGTAGCTATAAACGCTGCTCTACTCCAAAGAAGTAAGTAATCTCTGGGAAACTGGGTGATGCTACTCCGAATCTCAAGGTTACAGTCTTGTAGCCCTGTGGCACTCAACAGCTGGTTACGTGCCAAGAGAAGAGGCTTTGTGAACCTGAATTATTCGTTCATTATCAAGGACCATATGGAGAAGCAACCCCAATATTCACCATGACATGCGTCCATGATCAATAAACTATCTAGGAAATTATCTCAAAGTAGTTTATGATCTTGTATAGACTAGTAGTGCCAGTCCCAGCACAACTGAACAGCATCATGCTTAGGAGCGACACTGCCCCCCAGAACTCATTGGCTTCTCTTCCAAGTCATTCCCTGTGACACGTTACTAAAAAAAACAACTCCCTTTTTTTTTCATAACAAATTCTCTACCGGATACATCATGGTTGGGTCCTACTCCACATACTATAGAAGCCACCTTCAAAGGGCAGCCCCAGTGAACTTCCATCAATTCCATATATTCGAAACTGAGCTTCAGATGTGCTACTCTAAAGCAGCATCCTGAAACCATCATTGCTGACATCTGTCTTAGCCTCAAAATAGACATTAAAATGACTGGGCTTTTGTAACCCGCAGCAAAATATCAGTGTTTTATAGAGGGACCAACTCTGTAAGCAAATGTTCTGCTAGTCACACCACATTTTCAACAATAACATAATATTTATCCAGACCAACAAAAATGCAATGTCCCGTCATGTGATCTTTAGTGAACTAAAAAATGCAGGAAACTTTGAAGCTCACAGCAAAATATTTCAATTAAATGACTCCGATAAATAAGATGGCAGCTGAATCCAAACCCACAAGATCGATTACTGATAACTGGCTTACCTATTGGAACCAATTACCCATCCATCTGCGGGAGTGCTCTGATCACCTGCAGTTCCCTGGGCTTCTAAAGACTACGTTGTCTTGAGCTGGCCCTCTTATTCGACAAAGGCAGTTCGTTAGCGCGGAGATACCCCTGGGGGGGTGATTCAGGCGCTTTATAAACTATACTAAACTGAACTGCATAGAATGAATGGTGAATCCAGTTAGATGGACACATTTAAGACCTCTTCCAGCCAAAACGCTGCTATAGCTGTATCATATCTGATCTACACTCTTCTTTCTGTTTTCTCCATTAGAGCACCAGAAATTACAGACTTACAAGAGGATGAGAGTAAGCTTGAACACTCAAGAAGTTCACACGGTAAAGCTTCACGAGGGTGGCGGCTGGGTGATATTGATCAATGGTGGCATGCTATCTATTTTGTTCCAGATTTCTTATTAAACTTATTTAGCTGTCTCGCCGTACTCCTTATGTGCTCAATATTTTCTCTTGTGCTTAGCTAGTAAAAATGCGGTCCAACCCTCATCGTCTTTCCTGTACGCTCTGTACAAGATCCTGTTTTTCCTTGTAACACTAAAGGTCACTGCTGTTTTTCCATCGGACTGTGCAGGTTTTTTTTAGGATTGCATTTACTCCACAGTGAGACACTCTATCTGGATCCCACAACGTCTTCGTCGCTGTACAAGGCCCTGTTTTCCCTGTAGACACTGAAGTTCCCAGGTGTTGTTTCCTCAAATTGTGCGTAGGTTTAGGATTGCAGTTACTCCAGAGTGGGACCCCCAACAAGGCCAATTCTTCTCACCCAGTGAGGGTTTAAAAAATCAACAACTGTTCTCTGTCATCTTTGTAGTTTTCTTCCTTGATGGAATAATCAATTCTGTAGGTCCCCAAGACAGCCAGCAGTAGTAGGGCCACCCTGTGCGTCAAACTGGTTCCCTTGTGAACCCTCTGTCCCAGGGGTGTTTCCCTGAAATGCTCTGGGTGGATCGCTTGAGATCTGGTGAGCACCTTCCCAAAGTCCTGAGGTCATTTGCCAAGGGTCATTTTGTGGAAAGATCATCGTTCATTCAGTTTTGCCTTTTAGGTTTGACCACTATGACCAGATGATACTGATTATATCTGTGGCCCTTTGCTGCTATGCAATTGCTTAGTAGTTCTTTAAAATATCAGTTAAACTGCTGGGTCACCATGATGATGCTGTCCACAGAGTCCATCAATCTGGTTAATTCTTTGCTATCCACATACATAATGTTGAGGTACTGTTGTTTGCTGCTGGAAATGCAGATAAGGACTTATTTTCCTATATCTTCTAGATGTAGGGGCTATAAGTGTGTAGATAGGACAGTTGTTCTAAGTTAGCCTTTCTCACAGTGAACACAGTGGAAATCTCGTTCATGATGCTTCCACATTCAAGGCTGCGGGGAAATGGGTGCCCGTTACAGGGTGCTACTGAGTTTAATTTAGGAGTTTTCTAATCCATCCCTATGTGGATCCGCAATGCGGTATCCCCCACAATCCATCAATTTATTATCGCCGGTAGAGTAAGAAGATTGAGTTAGAAAAATGCCACCTGCTAGACCTTTGTTACAAGGTTACATTTTGTATACTTGTCCGAGCAGCACCCTATGACTCTAGGGCGTTCCATAGATACAGGGGATTAAAATGCAGCCTCATACATCCGTGGAGTTTTGTCCCTTGTTCATGCTCTGCCATGCCCTGGTAACTGGTGTAGTGTGAGGCTCCAAAATGAGTGCCACCTCCTTTCGTTCCTTGTATAGGCCTACCAGTGGCATGCCCTAGATGCTCAGAATCATAACTGCAGCTGTCCTACTTTGACCCACTCCAGTGTCAACAGATCAGATTAAGACCTTTGAGATAGGTGCAAGCTTTCCATGACCTTCAACATAGCTAAGTGACCTCAGCCCTCCCAACCTCAGTTTAGCCCTGGCTAGCATGAGAAACTTCCAAAGTAAGCTAGACATTCCTCATGCTTCAGAAGTTGTGAACCACAAGAGGAGGTCTGCTGTGGCTAGAGGTGCACAGACCTATGTCACCATGAAAGGAGAAAATTGAGGTTCACTTCTTCAAAAACATGGCTTCCTCCCATTGGGCCTACATAGCCATCTTTTGAGGGGCGCATATTTTACATTTGGTTAGTGCTTCATCAAGATGTAGAGCTGTGCAAAGCTCGGCGCACTGAGGGGGTTACTATAGAAACGTCTGTAGTATTGCATAGAGCAGCAGGTGAGTTCTACACAAGGTATTGTGAGAGGGGTTAATGTACAATGGCAGAGCTTCACGGCATAATATTGTTGCTGCATGGGAAGCTTATGGTCTTGATGTGCACCAGCAGAGCACTGACACCCGAACGTCCATGAAAGTGATACTACTTTTTTTCTCCCTCTGTTTCTAGAGTCCCACCTGGAGAATGACTCCTTGATTAAGTGTGATTTCCTTCAGGACGCTCCCCCATCTGTCTGTAAGCCGCTGAGCAACTCTATCAGAACGCCTGGCCACTTTACACCAATTGTGAAATTAAGACATATCTATTCTACCAGCCACGAGGTGTTAGAAAAACAGGTGCGTGTGGAAAGCGGTACTTGTGTCACGTGATAGCATGTAAGCCTGCTGTAGTATTACTATCGCTAGTCAAGTGCTGTACAGGACAAGAGTCTCCATAAAAAGGAGCAAGGCAGTAGCCTTATGGCACCATTAGTAGATGATGCTAAATTTCTAGAAGACTGAAGAGCTACCTTTTTAGGTCGCTGCCCAGAGACTAGTAAAGCGATCTATAGCTGACAGATTGTTTCCAATACATAATGTATAGTGAGAGCAGACATTGGGTCCGCCCCTTGCTCATGATTGGATGCCATTGTTATGTATCTCAGTTGTCTGCTCATCCAATGATGACTTTCCTTTTTCTTCAGATAGTCCTACACTGGAGCATTTTGGTTTGTTTTCTGATTGGATGAGTTGAATTCTTCCACTGCATACTTGAGGGAACTTTGTTTTATTCTATTTTTTATTGAGCATTCTGTAGGAGTGCATGTGTCTATGTGCTAGTTTATATTTTTTCCTCTCTCTCCTTTTCTCCGTTCCCCCATTTTGGTCTACCACTTCACCGATGCTCCCGACCCCAATTTTTAATTTTTTTAATGAGGGCCCTGAAGCTGCAAAGGGCTGCCGGGCTACTTGCTTTCTTTTTTGTGCTTTGCATGCACTTTTTAACCTTTTTTTTCTCGGAAGGGTAAATAAAAAATGGTTGCCATGCTCCACAGCGCGTGCACTTGTTACTACACGTGTGCATCAACGGCCAGTTTGGAAGGGGTTTTCTTTAATATGAAAAATTGCAGGATTGTCATCTTTTATATATATAATGTTGGTGTTTTCTCATTCACACACACGGTGCAGCCATCCATGCTTCGTACATATGTATGAGCGTACAGCATAACCCAGACACACGCTTTATCACAGAAACATGGCTTAGATCCTCATCCACCAAATGATTGTGTGTTGAATGTTGCTGCCTATAGAGAAAAGGATGTCAGGCTATGTGCAAGACCGGAGTAGGAGTGGTCACCACCTGCAAATTACCCTAGCTGTGTATGCACTGATCAAGCAACACCAAAGTAATTTTTGCGCTTTGCCTGGTATTTGCCACTCTGGGCATCAAGCACAAGAGGATTCAACAAAGCTTCACCAGAGTAACTCTGACTCCATCACCCCCCTCTCCATTCAGCACTCACATCCTCAAACTTCAACCTCACCGGTGACTTCAGCATCAAAACATAACATAATCAGCCCCCCTACCTCACTCCTTAAGAGGCTGGATATGAAGCAGCTCATCCTTTTTGCGTGCCAAACAGACCTCCCTAACACAGGTCCACCTGCTGTGAAAAGATTTGTTTGGATGGGAATGTCCCCTGCGTGATATACAGGTGTGTTTCCCTGCCCTGATTTCCCAACTGGTGTCACACTAATATGAGCGTGTGCAGAGTCCTAGGGCTGTCCCAGACTATGAGGTACTGGACTATATCATAAACAGATGGTCAGAGAATACTAGAAATCCCTGGGAATGAAGTGTTAATGAAACAAATTATCTGGAGAACACAGGATGGCTAATTGTTTAAGAGAAATTAGCGTGACCAGATTAGACTTGTTCTTAATGCTAGTTTATGAAAGTCTCCTTTGCAACATATATAAAAATCAATATATACAATGGTCATACGTGTTTACTAATGATTTTTAGTACCCCTTGTTTGTTAAATGCAACAAGAATGAGATGTTCGAGGCATATGAGCTGCAGATTACACACTTGTGCATAGATCGCCATCTGGTGTTGGGCCCAGATGTTTGCAGTTGTTTTTCCTCTTGGAAAGTCTTTGGAAGTCACGAGGTCGGTGACTCCTCCTTTGGATCGTATTGCGCATGGGCTTCGGCTCCATCCTCAGATTGTTTTTTTCCGCCATCGGGCTCGGATGTGATCTTCGCGCTCCGGTTCCGAACAGCTTCCAGTTCGACGATCGACGCACAATCCTCACCCCAACTCATGGTATTGTTTTCGAACTCCCCACTCGACGCGCCTCTCATCAGCAAAAACCTTCGATTCCGGTCATCGACGAAGGCCTTCGGGCCTACCCAAGCTCCGGTCCTGGCTAATGGAAAGTACTCCCTTCAAGAAGTGCCCTCGATGTGGGTCCAAGTTCCCCCACACCGATCTCCACGAAGTATGCAATCTCTGCCTCTCCCCTGAACACGAGGCTCGAAATTGTCCGGCGTGTAAGTCCTTCCGGTCCAAGAAAACCATGTGAGACCGAAGGGCTAGAAGAACCATGGCACACTCGTCGGCCACGATTCCGGATGACCTCTTCGGGGAAGGCGTCGACGCTCCAGAAGAACCCCCACACCCTCGCCGGCACCAAAAAAGGCTTCGGTCACACCTTCGCCTCCGGACCTAAGCAAGACCAAAGACATTGCTTTCCACACCGCACCTTCGGGCCCGGTAAAGAAGCCAACTAAGCCTTCCGGCGGCTCGGGCTCGAGCCAGCACACCGTCGGTGCCGATAAACACTCTTCGACACCGAAAAAGAAAATGGCCTCCGCTTCGACACCGAGCCCCGCACCGAAACACTCTGTGTCGAGAACCAGCTCCAGCTCCTCGGTGCCGACACCATCTTCGGCACCGACAAAATCACACAAAGCCGCCGACACTTCGAAGCCGAAATCCACCTCGGCGCCGACCAAACAATCAGACTTTTCCAAGCATAGTTCCAAACAACGAACCAGCGTGGATAAAGCCAAAAAACCAACGGCCCGACGCCTTCGGCGCCGACGGACCAACCAACATCACCAGAACTTTTTACACCGGATCCATTACAAAAAACACTAACCAAGGATACTAAAACCGGACATTTGATGCTCTCCATCAAAAAGAGACAGCTGGATAAACCTCCTCCACCTCCAAAGAGGAAGGACTCTGCTACCTCTCCTTTCAGAATACCTTCCCCCACCTCCACCGCCTCCTCCACCTTCCCCTCCTCCACCGTCTCCGCCCCAACCTCATCATTCCCCAACACCCTCTCCGGAGGATGATGATCAGGGGGATCCATATGATGACATAGGAGACGTGCCCCAAGATTTACCTACAGGGGACCCCACAGGCTCCCCAGACCCATGGGACGATTATAATATCCCTGACATCCCTAACGTCCCACAGGATGATCTCTACCCTTCCAGACCTTCCCCACCAGAAGACTCACTGGGGTTCAACCATCTACTACAGAGGGCGGCACACTATCACAGGGTAGATCTCCATACCGACCCCGTGGAGGAGGATTTCCTCCTCGATACGTTTGACACCACACATAGGACTACCTCCATATTGCCTATGCTCAAGGCAGTTATAAAATATGCGCCAGAGGTCTTTAAAGACCCAG
Source organism: Triturus cristatus (assembly GCF_964204655.1). Classification (NCBI taxonomy): domain Eukaryota; kingdom Metazoa; phylum Chordata; class Amphibia; order Caudata; family Salamandridae; genus Triturus; species Triturus cristatus. Next base: position 168,537,770 of record NC_140587.1, read on the forward strand.
TCAGAGTCAGGGTCATTAACCCACGCATTGAAAAGAAATATAAATCCGCCCCTACAGATCCCTCCTACATCAGAGGGCCAGCACCACTAGATTCTCTGGTAGTGTCCACAGCACGTAAGAGGGCCAACTCCAAAGCGTCAGGCGAAGCACCACCACCTGACAAAGAGTCTAAACTCTTGGACGCATCAGGCAAGCGTACTGCATCTCAAGCTGCCAACATATGACGTATCACTAATACACAAGCGCTACTAGCCAGGTGTGACAGGGCCCATTATGACGAATTAGAAGCCATAATGCAACATCTCCCTGATAAATACAAACCTAGGGCCAACGAGCAAATTCAGGAGGGCAAAACCATTACTAATGCGTTGTGCCCTAGATGCAGCAGACACAGCCTCCAGGGCCATCAATACTAGTGTCCTCCTCCGTCGCCATGCCTGGCTAAGGATCTCCGGTTTTAAACCGGATGTACAGGCCTCCATCCTCAACCATCCCATTGACCAGGAACATCTGTTTGTCTCAAAAGTGGATGAGGCCCTAGAAAAGATGAAAAAAGACACGGACACGGCAAAGTCCATGGGAGCTTTACAATCGCACCCTCCCAGGCGCTCCTTTCGCCGCTCTTCCTTTTGGAGCACATCCAGAGGCTACTCCTCCGACACAGCTTCCACTTCATATAAGGCCCCTACCCAGTCCTCCTTTACAAGGGGCTACCAAAGAGGCGGCTACAGGGGCAACAATAACAAAGGCAGAGGCAAAATAAACACCGCCCGCTCTGCCACCGCACCTACCCAATGACTTCCCTCCACTCCCCCCAGACCATCCCACTCCGGTCAGGGGCAGACTCCAAAAATTTCCTCCCTGTCTGGGCCACCATCACCTCAGACAAATGGGTAACACAAATAATTCGGTCAGGCTACTGCCTAGAACTATTATCTACCCCCCCAAACATTCCACCCAGACAACGCCCAATGTCACAAGAACATCTAACTCTACTAAAGCAGGAGGTAATCTCCCTCCTACAGAAAAGGGCGATAGAACACGTTCCTGCCAGCCAACGAAATATGGGGGTCTACTCCCTATATTTTCTCATACCAAAAAGGGACGAGACTCTGCGGCCCATCCGAGACCTCAGGCCCCTAAACAAATACACACTCAGACCATTTTCACATAGTAACACTCCAGTAGGTACTTCCACTGCTTTCCCAAAACGACTTCCTCACCACTTTAGACCTGAAAGACGCTTATTTCCACATTCCAGTGCACAACGCTCACAGGAAGTTCCTCAGATTCTTAGTGGACGGCCAACACTACCAATTCAAAGTACTCCCGTTTGGAGTCACAACAGCACCACGTGTATTCACCAAGTGCCTAGCAGTAGTGGCAGCACACCTCAGGAGACAACACATCCGTGTCTTCCCATACCTAGACGACTGGCTAATAAAAGCCAGTTCATACAGCCAGTGTGTACAACACACACATGCCACTATCCAGCTACTTCACCAACTGGGCTTCACAGTAAACCACGCAAAGTCCCATCTACAACCATCCCACATAAAACAATACCTCGGTGCCACCATAGACACCTCAAAAGCTCTAGCCTACCCCAATCCTGCCAGGATTACAAGCATTCAGGCTCTACGCGCAAAATGCATGGCACAACACTCCCTTCCAGCTCGAGTGTTTATGCAACTAATAGGGATGATGGCCTCTTGCATCCTCATAGTACCTCACGCAAGACTCCAGATGCGTCCTCTCCAAGAGTGCTTAGCGCGACAATGGAACCAGGCCCAGGGTCAATTAATAGATCTGGTGTTGGTAGACGGTCGCACCCATTGCTCTCTGCAGTGGTGGACCACCCCAAACCTTTCCACAGGTCGACCGTTCCTGGACCCAGTTCCCCAGGTATTACTAACCACAGATGCATCGCTCTCCGGCTGGGGAGCTCATCTATTACGTCTCACTGTGCAGGGCACATGGACACCTCAACAAAAGTTACTCCATATCAACCATCTGGAGTTACTAACGATTTTCTCTGCCCTAAAATCTTTTCAAACACAGATTTCAGGCAAGGCAGTCCTAATCCGCACAGACAACATGACAGCCATGTACTATATTCAAAAGCAAGGCGGCACACACTCTCCAACTCTCTCAGCTAGCACAGACCATATGGAGATGGGCCATACCCCAGAAAATCTTTCTTCTAGCTCAGCATGTCCCAGGAGTCCAAAACACTATGGCAGATCTGCTCAGCAGATAAACACAACAAATCCACGAGTGAGAACTCCACACACAAGTTCTACACCCGTACTTTCAGATGTGGCGGCATCCACAGATAGACCTCTTTGCCACCCACGAAAACTCCAAATGCCCAGATATCCACACCCATTGTCCAAAGGGAATGCGATATGGATGAACTTGTCAGGCAGATTTGCGTATGCTTTTCCGCCTCTCCCACTCATTCCACTAGTGGTGCGCAAACTACAGCAACACTCCCTCACACTAATCCTAGTAGCTCCAACTTGGGCCAGACAACCGTGGTACACCACACTGCTGGAACTATCTGTAGTACCGCACCAAAAATTACGCCTCTCTCCACAACTCTTAACCTAGAACCATGGAGAGATCAGTCACCCGGACCCAGCTCAGCTCAACCTTGCGATCTGGCTCCTGAAGTCCTAGAATTCGGATATCTAATTCTTCCCCCCTAACTGTCAAGGAAGCTAGGCGACCCAATACTAGAGCGTGCTACGCCGCCAAGTGGAAACATTTGTTGTCTATTGTCACAACAACACCATCAATCCCCTAGACGTCTCCATTCAACACATCATAGGCTACTTACTCCACCTACAAAGGTGTAATCTAGCCTATACGTCCATTCACCTGCACCTCGCAGCTATAGCAGCTTACCTACAAAACATCTATCACTTGAGTACCTGCCATTAAAACCTTCATGGAAGGCCTTAAAAGAATAATTCCCCCCAGAGTGCCACCCTCACCTGTGTGGAACCTAAATATCGTTCTCACCAGACTAATGGGGCATCCCTTCGAACCGTTGCACAAATGTGAACTTCAATTTTTAACCTGGAAAACCGCTTTTCTCGTAGCTATCACTTCCCTCAGAAGGGTCAGTGAGATACAAGCATTTACTATTCAAGAACCTTTTCTACAAATGCACCATAACAAAGTTGTTCTCCGTACCAACCCAAAATTCCTCCCCAAAGTCCTTTCTCCTTTTCACCTAAACCTATCTGTAGAACTACCAGTATTCTTCTCGCAACCACAAACTGTTGCAGAAAGAGCTCTCCACACACTAGATGTCAAACGAGCCTTACTCTACTACATCGAGAGAACACAACCTTTCCGTAAGACCAAACAACTGTTTGTCTTTCTCTCCACCACACAAGGGCAACCCCATCTCCAAGTCGGGGATAGCTAGGTGGATTGTCAAATGGCTCTGCCCAGGTCCCGGACAGCTGGAAGCTTGCGGTAGTTTCTCCGCTGCTGAAGAAGGAATCACTGGACCCCTTATCTCCTGCTAATTATAGACCGATCTCATTGCTCCCGTTCCCGATTAAGATCCTGGAGAAATTGGTCACAAGACACCTATCCAATTTCCTGGAAGCTAATGATTATCTAGATGCAGCGCAGTTTGGGTTCAGACCAGCCCATGGAACCGAATCAGCTTTGGTATCCGTTTTGAGCGACCTTCGTTCGCGTGCCGATCATGGTCAGGCAGCCTTTTTAGTGCTGCTTGACATGTCGGCAGCGTTCGATACGGTCAATCATGCCATTTTGACCAGGAGGTTAGAGGAGGCTGGGGTGATGGGCCTGGCCCGAGATTGGCTTGTCTCATACTTGACCAATAGACATCAGGTGATTGCCCTTCCCCCCTTCAAGTCTACCATCAGAAGGGTAGGGCAGGGCGTACCCCAGGGTTCAGCCATCAGCCCTATTCTTTTTAATCTTTACCTCCGCCCCCTGGTCCAATTAATTAAATCTTTTGGCATAACGGTTACCAATTATGCTGATGACACCCAACTCGTCTTCTCCATTGAGGGGGAGAAAGCGGTGTCATTGGAGGCCTTCCATCACTGTATGGTCTCCACGGCAACATGGCTAAGTAACAACTCGCTGCAATTTAACAGCTCCAAGACGGAGGTGTTGCATTGCTCAGTGGATCGTGTTTCACGTCCTCTACCGCAAGACTTCTGGCCCCCTTCTGTTCAAGGCACAGTAGCAGCAGCAAGCTCGGTTCGCAATCTGGGTGTGACCATGGAACCCAATCTTCAACTTGAGGGTTTCATTGACAAAACAGTGTCTTCCTGTATGGGGCTTCTACGTACCCTACGGAAGATTCTTCCTTTGCTCCCTGCCCATGCCAGACCAGAAGTAGTGCGTAGTTTCATTCTTAGTAGACTTGATTACTGCAATGCACTACTTCTGGGGGCTCCCATCACGGCACTGGGCAAACTGCAACGGGTCCAAAATTTTGCCGCCAAGCTAGCACTCTCTCGCCGACGGTTTGACTCATCATCTGCAGCCCTCAAAGATTTGCATTGGCTGCCTATTGCTCAGCGGGTCGAATATAAAGCTCTGTGTTTGGTCTTCCGGGCCTTACATGGTTTGGGACCACTCCCCTTACAGGAATTGTTCACTTGGTACAGCCCTGCCAGACTTCTCCGCTCTGCGTCAGCTAGCTTGGTAACGGTCCCCAAAATCCGGAGGAAGCGGATGGGGGGACGCTCGTTTGTCTACATGGCATCTAAGCTGTGGAACAATCTCCCACTGTCGCTTAGATGTGCTGGAGACTTTCTACCTTTCAAAAAACAATTAAAAACTCATCTGTTTCCTAGGATAGAGTAGCCTGCCGCTGTTTTTACAGGTTTAGTTGGATTATAGCGCCAGGATGCCCGTTGGGTGATTGGAGCGCTTTACAAATATGTTATACATACATACATACATTCAGATTTGCGACCACAAAGCAAAACTAACGCTATCCATTCCCACTAAAGCCCATTCTACACGTAAAATAGGGGCTTCAATGGCTTTTCTAGGAAACATCCCATTAGATGATATCTGCAAAGCAGCTACGTGGTCAACACCGCACACTTTCACTAAACACTATTGTGTAGATGTCCAAACTATAGGATACAAAAAGGCTATTGAAGATTTTTCATTGCCTAGAGGGTGGAGAGGATTCAGAGTCAGAGTAATTCCTCCCTATATAATCAAATTCACAAATGGTTTTACTCCAACTAGCCAGCTAGTGGTCGGTATTTTAGCACGTAGATGGAATGATGTGAAGTGTCTGGTGAGGGAAATTTTAACTTCACCAATAGGTGAGCAAGGAAGCAATTCCTTTTGGTTTAGGTACCCTCACACACCCTAGTGGTGTCATGCTTCATCATCGGGTCACCCTGACGCCTAAAAGTCAGGGTGGGCTCAACCACAATGTTGGGAGCTCTTTGAAGATAATGTAGACCAGGGGGGACTAAATTCTAAAAAAAACTCAGGCAGATCCCCAGTTTCCATTTATTTTTGGGTCTGGCTGGGTTAGTAAAATTGTTAAAATGGGGTCTTTTTAGGAGGGTTATGGTCCTAAGACCCTAGTGCCATAGGGTCTTAGGACCATAACCCTCCTAAAAAGACCCCATAGCTGGCTAGTTGGAGTAAAACCATTTGTGAATTTGATGTCCAAACTAAGCAACAAGCTAGTGTGGGCCAGGCTGTACTCAAAACATTATTTTAAACCACTGCAACAGATACGGGTGGTCGCTGCTAAGGGTGGGTACTGCTATATAATCTATGCACAAGTGTGTAATCTGCAGCTCATATGCCTCGAACGTAATATACTACTTACCAGTATGCATCTGTTCTTGGCATGTTGAGCTGCAGATCTACACACGCCCACCTGCCTCCCCGGCTACCTTTATCTGTTCCAGTTTATCTTATTTAGATACAACACACATGGGCATCTTCACTGTTTGTTACTATGCTCCATCATTTCCCTGCTGGCGAAAAACAATCTGAGGATGGAGCCGAAGCCCATGCGCAATACGATCCAAAGGAGGAGTCACCGACCTCGTGACTTCCAAAGACTTTCCAAGAGGAAAAACAACTGCAAACATCCGGGCCCAACACCAGATGGCGATCTATGCACAAGTGTGTAGATCTGCAGCTCTACATGCCAAGAACAGATGCATACTGGTAAGTAGCATATTCCTTCTACATAAAGCCTCACTGGAGGAAAAGGGAAATAAGTTTCAGAAACTGTTTTAAGCTTACATAAGTGCAACCGCACTTGTCACACAGCCCACAGGCTCATTTTACCCTTTTTAGGTCTCGACTAGGCAGAGCATGTGCTGTCTTGAAGAGACTGTTGTATTCAATATGTGGTCTTCAGCCCATTCCTCGGCTTCCCATTTGCTAGCTCGATCGTTGCACTCATATTCTTTCTCCCCCTTTGTCCATAGCATGCATGCATCATGCCTCTTCCTATGTTAGTCCTCCCCGGGAGAATGGACCAATTTCTACTATCCATTCATTGCTTCCATTTTAGGAACTATATGTTCGAGGCATATGAGCTGCAGATCACACACTAAGCATAGATCGCCATCTGGTGTTGGACCTGGATGTTTGCACTTGTTTTTGTCTTGGAAAAGTCTTTGGAATTCACAAGATAGGTGACTCCTCCTATGGATGATGGTGCGCATGGGCATCTGCTCCATATTCAGATTGTTTTTTTCCGCCATTGGGCTCGGATGTGTTTCTCGTGCTCCAGTTCGGAACCTTTACTGATTCCACTCTCGACACGCAATCCTTTACCCTTCTACGGTATTGTTTTCGATCGCGATCCCTAAGCATCGCGCATCTCTTCAACATTGAAGTCCTCGATTCCGGACATCGACGAAGGCCTTCGGGCCTACCTGGGCCTTGGTATCTGGCTCATGGATTGAGAGAGAAATGCTGGTGTTGGCTGAGTCAGCCCACTCTGTATATGTTGTACAGAATTTCTGTTTGATACCTTGTTCTGGCTGCTAAACCACGACACATCTAGAGTACTTTGTTTTAGCCAAAATGGCGTTTCACCTGAGTGAACTGGGCGCAATTGGCCTGGTTCTAACTTCATGGGCCACTAAATGTGATTCTGAAAGCTACATTTGAGCTGCGGCTCATGTGTGGTAGAACATTTCCACGTCATTGCTGATGATGATATGCTACCAATTGTTTAAAATGAATATTTCTATTATGACTGTTACCTGTGGAAACCAACACGTGTTGCACCTGTCCTTTATACAATGCGCAATGCGCAATTGAAGTGACGTCCAAGCGAGAGTGGAGTTTTCCTTTTTTGTGTTGTGGAAGTTGAGGAGATCAGCAGCTATGTTCCCACTGCCGACACACTCTCACCTAAATATCAGCATTTCCTGTGTTCCGCCTGAAGTCACTGAAGTGCTGCCTCAAACATCCTCAGTGGTATTATGAGCACCATTGCCCTGCCTTGTCAGTGTCCTGCACAGTATATGTATATGTGGCCATGTATTGATGTTGTTGTAGGAAAACACAGTGACCTAAAGTGTGATTTGCGCCATAGTCCTGCGTACATAAAACACATTACTTATCTTGATACCCTGTTGTACTGTAAGAATGAAACCGGTTCTTTCAGAGTGACGCGCTGCAGACAAAACAGGAGTACGGGAAGACCACTGGTGCGGTCACTAGGGTCATCCTTCAGACTATTTAAAATGAGTCTAGGGTGTGTAAAATGTAAGCATTACCTCTGTTTTGGTTAAGTTTCTAAAACGTTGCTGCCAAGTGGTAAACTCCGAATGTAGCCTTTACGTTGTAAACACAACCTCACTATATGACAGGAACTTTCTTCAAGGATTGTGTTGTATTAAATTTGTTAGCGGTTTCAGAATAACTACACAATTTAAACCTGTCAGTTTATAACAACAATAAACAAGTATCACAGAAGTGTAGAGGATGTGGAGCAGTGGCCAGAGCTGCTGACTCAAAAGCTAGGGATCCCGGTTCAAGTTTCTGCGCCACAACATCCTGTGACTATGGGCAAATCACTTAATCTCTCCGGGTGATAAATTGCGCTATGTAAATCTGCTGCAAGAGAAAGGGGGAAAACTTTATGGGGAAAAAAAATAGTTCCACCAAAGCGGATGTTAACAGTATTTCGGCTACAGGAAACTGATGAGAAAAGCCCAGAAGGAACAAGCAATGGTAAATGCAGGGAAATATGCTACAGCCAATAGGAATGAAGGAAAAGTAAGTGGCAAGCACAGGAACCAATTAAAAGCCAGGAAAGTGAGGAGGCTGGATGTAAGCCCCTTTTAAATATTTATTAAAAACAATAGATTTCATAAGCACAGCGCAAGCGCTGTGCAGGTGAAACCTAAAGAACATTTTGCGATTTACCAAATAACTATTTTTACCATATTGCAATTTGATAATCACAAAATGCTATGTATGTAAAGAATCGCCAAAGATTTAGCGATTCCTGAATATTACCAAATAGCTATTACCTATTTAGAAAATTGCTATTAGGTAATACTTCTCCACTCGTTCCTATGGGCCTAAAGGCCCATTTGTGCGAATGGTTTTGCAATAGCTAATTTGCGATTACCTAATTGGTAATCGCAAATTAGCTAATGCAAAGCCAAGAGTGCCTGGGGTCTAAGCCCCCAGGCACTCCCCCGAATCACCCCCCCCCAAAAATATATGTGCACATGTACAGCGCACACATGCCCTAGGCACACGTGTGAGCTACATGGCATTTTGAAAAATGCATTTTTCAAAATTTGCACATGGTTACCATCGACTTGAAGTTGATGGTAATAGCATTTTCCTAAATGCACAGTTTGCATTTAGAAAATGCTGGGTACATGTGCTGCGATTCCCTATTTGTACTCCCAATTTTAGGTAATAACAATTTTTGTGATTAATTAAAATTGCAACTACAAAGCTTTTCATACATCACGCAAGGCTATTTTGCATCCGCAAATAGGCAAATTTTGTGATTCGCACAGTTTGCGAATGTGAAACAAAAAGCTCTGAAAGGCAACATAAACTCGAAAGTGTTGAAAGCACAAATGCTGGACGTATACACATGAGTTGAGAGGAAATCTTTAAATACGGTTGGAACGGCGCTTTCCAATTGAATCTGTTGTGACCGAGATGCTGGAATGAAATACAGGTCCGGTCTAAGATGTGGTTGACTGTTCCACATCCTTAGCGCCGTTTGTGCCTTACTCTTGCCATACAGTTGTGTGTGCTGCACAGTATTCAAGCTCTTCGTTGGAGGAAGAATATTTTCTAAAAATCTTTTGTTAACCCTGGACCATATAAAAGATATTTGATAGACACAGCTTGTGGTTCTCTTTTCTCACTATTTATACCAAAACCGAAAACACTTTCCAGAGGAGCTCTTCTCCTTTTGGATGCCCTGAAGAAGCCCGCCACGGGTGAAACGCATTGGCTGTATTGGCTGTCCAGTCTAATATCTGAAATAAAAGATCGAATATTCAAAGATTTCCTATCGATTCATGTGTATACATCCAGCATTTGTGCTTTCAACACTTTAGCGTTTATGTTGCCTCTCAGGGCTTTTTGTTTGTTGTTCAATTATTTGTGGTTTTAAGGTGGCAAACCATAATTTGAGGTGGGCAATTGTAAACTGTTTTTTTGTGCTCTTGAAAATACCTCTGACTACGCGAGATTGTGCGATAGCTAGTTCCCCAGGCCATCATTGTTCGGTTAATTTCCAATTTGCGAATGCAATATTGTTTCATAAATGTGGCGCTTAATCTTCCCATGGCAATAAAAAAAAAATTGACTTTGTATAGTGTAACTGGTGCCCATGTAAAGCTCGGACATAGGTCAAGTTCGCAGTATACAAATACAGAAAAATGCACAAAGAGATGAAAATGAAGCATTAACATAAACAGTAAAGACAAATGGATATCCATTTAATGGCTGATTTCTACAAAGTGAAACCAGAAAACCTGGATAAATGGCAACTTCCCCGCTTAAACTGTGTGAATTTAGGGAAATATTTTAGTTCTCTAAAACGCCTTGTTCTTCATCACGCATAGAAGCACTTTTAAATATGCGAGTTCAAAATACCAGTTGTACCAAGACCCACTGTGTTTAGTTAAATAGAGCATAATGCTGCTCTGTAATATTGTTTGCCACGTACAGGGTTTACATGACGGCTATCTTAGTATAAATAGTTGGAACCAATAGTTTCTTAGGTCCATCATCTTTGTCCTATCCTTTGCCCCATTTTTCCATGGCATGCATGATGTGGTAAGCCCTCCCCCAGAGCATGGACCAAGTATTTGTGTCCATCTACTGCTCCCATTTTAGGAGATACTCTTTTCTTGAAGTTTGAGCACTCCACACAAGTGCTTGTGTTTGTACAAGCTCCTTTGTTTTGGGAGATTGTCAGCAAAGAATAAGATCCGTCTTGGTATCCCTGATTTTCTCATAAATGTACAGTCGGTCGGTGCAGTTTCGGCATCCATTTTGGTGTATTGTGTACCGACAAAATGCAAAAGACCAAACAAGCACGAGCTGATTCTCTGGTATTGGGGAGTTGACAGTTGGCATGAAATGAATCGAAGGGCTATCTATCTCCAGATTCTCTCTGGACATCCTCCGGCAACTAAAGGGAACAAAATTACTCTCCCAGGTAGACAGGACCATCCTTGAAATGATGCCCAACCTAGGAAGCCATGTGTAGTCAGGCAATCCAGTTATCATTTTACTTAGTTATGTATTATGTATCAGAATCCATGCTCCCATCCGTTTTAAGCCCTGTTTTGCTTGCAGTGGCCATGTTGGCCCAGCAGAGTCGGGCCATAGCATCTCCGCCGCGTTCATGAAAGCACGGCTGAAGCGTATCAAGTCATGGAGAGCTAGTGGAAATGCCAGCACCAAAACACTCTGGGCCGAGTCCACGCTTTGCCATTCACCTGGTTTGAGGTTTTGCTTTGGTGTTTTAGAGTGAGTGAGCACTGCATGACAATGCCTGTCTGGATCCTACTAGCATGAGGGTGCACAGTCACAATTTCAACTATACAATGTGACCCTACCATTAGTTTGGATCCAAAAATTCAGATTTACACAAATTTAGAATACCTGTTATTTGGGATGTTGACAAATGGAAAAGGTGAGTATAATAAAGGTGAGGTTAATCATTCTATGGCGCGCGCTCTATGTATCTTATAGATAGAGGTAGAGAAGACCGAGGAGGAGACTGTGTGTCTTCGAGGTGCTTGGTGGTTCTTTTTGATTACTGTTGATTTGCTCCTTGAAGAGGAGTCCATTGTTGTCTTCAGTTATTTTCTGAGCTCCAGTAGAGATGTTTAAAACTTCTTCCATGGCTAGGGGTAGAATGCTTACTTTTTATAGAGAATCTGTGCCAAAACATGCACATGATTTTAAGGGATGACCATAGTAAGCGCTGTTACTGAGATTATTTTCAATAGTGTCCTTGTTAGATGTCAGAAATAAATATAAACTGCTTTTTACTTCCGTTTCCATATCGCAGGCAATAGTCGGTGTCTCTCCGCGTCACTTGGGCACAGCGTTTGATGCACTTTCAGAATCTAAAGCCTTCATGTCCAACATGTCTCTCGCCAGCAACATGTAAGTATGAAGCGCTATTGTGGTGCCTGCCTCTGCCCAGCCATGTTTGTCCATGCTGCGCTTTCCGAACACTCCAGATGGGAATGCCTTAGCCAAGTCCCTCTTTTTCGGTTGACCCTACCAGACAGTGTGAGCTGTTTGGTTGCAAAAGACCTGTTGCCAGCTAACCAAGAACTTACACAGCCTTTGAGTACGCTCATTGGTTGACTTTATTTTCACTCCCATTTACTTGCTTGTTATTCGTTGCCTTGTCCATCTTGTTTGTCCCTCCCTTGGAGCATAACCTCTTTACTTGTGTCCTCCTACTGCTCACTTTTAGGGAACTGCTTGACTATAAGCACTCCACGAGTGTGCGTATTTTCCAGCTGTCCATCTTGTGCTGCTTCTCCACCCCAATACACGTGCTCCCCAGTTTGCCTCACCCAAGGTGTTGTTTGGCTTCCTCAACCCCTTCCCATTTTGTCTAGAGCAGGGTTGGGTGCTCTCCTAAGCAAAGAGCAGCAAATTATTCAACAAAGAAGCAGGTTGGTTAGCACGAGCACACTTAAAGCAAGGTCTCACTGAATAAAATTGTTCCCACAGCTACCACACAGTGGGGCGAGCCATGTGTGGAATTTTGCTGCATTTGGTGCTTTGAGCTTACATGAGCCTATTGGGCTTAAGACCATCATGGGATATGTCATTACTTCCTGAGGTCTGATGCCATCAGGAAGTGACACCGTTGTATACGCATATGAGTGATGCATGCTCTTAAACACATTTCTTTTCAAGTCGCGGCCACTAGATGGTGCATGCTCTCACTGTTGCGAGACAGATTGTGGCTTACCAAGAACACAGAGGAGCTGGGAAGACAGCCCTTTGGTTGGCTTTACTGTCACATTCATTTGCCTACTTCTTATTCATTTCCCAGCTTGTCAGTCTGGTTTCTCCCTCTCATTGAGCATTTCCTCTTTACCATCTCTTTGATTAGCTGGCATCTCTGCTTCCACGGTTTGCTTTTCAAGCACTACTTTTTTCTTGTGTGCTAAAGCAGTCCATGAGAGTGCATGTGTTTTTGAGCTTTCTCCCTCGTGTACTTGTCTCCACCTGCACTCACTGTTGCTCTGTCGCCAGAGTGCTTCTCCCTAGTGCTCCCCCCCCCAAACCGTACCCTCTATTCCTGTTATTGTTTCCTCCTCACCAGTGCCCTCCATGTTGTTCTGCATCCCCTGCCCTCCCTTGTGTTGCTTACGCTTCTGTGTTGTTCCTCACTGTCCCCCGCCTTACTCATTGTAGCTTCTGCGTCCACTTATCCTCCCCATGTTGCTACTGCCCCTATTGCTTTTACTCATCTTGCCCACTTAAAAAAAAAAAAAGTTTTTGTTCCTTTTATTTTCTTTTTAGTTACTAATCCACCATGCCAGCTTCCATGAGGGTGTTGCATTGTGTAGAAATGATGTTGAAAAGTGCTCAATTAAGTTGTACTTTGGTACTTTTTCCTCTAATCCAGGTCACATTCTTCCATGTCACCACGCCAACTGTGCCAGTCAACAACTAAGGCAGGCCAGCCATGTCGAAAGAAGGCGGTCACTGGGCAGGTGTTCTGCCACGTCCATGCATCAGGGCAGGTGTCCTATGCTTCTCCGTGAAGGTGTAGAGCTTCATGTGCCTTCTTCGCCACACAGTCTCTTGGGCCATGGACTTAAGCTATCATTTTCTAAGCTATGGTCTTTCTTAACCTTTTAAAAGCTCTTACTTCTAAGTGGATCTTATCTTGAGGAAAGTGACCTCTGTTGTAAAGAGGAGGGTGTGACTTCCAGTTCATTATTTATCATGTTGGATTATAGCAGTTTCTCCACATTGCACTTTTTAATAGCACCTTTTATTCTGAATGTGACTTTTTATGTTCTTGTACATTAATACTAAATAGTTGTTGTGAATAAACTATTCAGTTTTGATACATCTGTGTTTTTCACTTCATTTTAAGACCACCTAGCACGTCTAGCAAACCTTTGGCATAGACAGAATTTCTGCCCTTTGCTTACCTGAAAGTGTGAGCTACAGTATTTGCACCTTTGACATACACCGTGACACACATTTGTCTGTTGTGCAATTTTATATTCATTTTTGGGGAAAAGTAAGGGCACAAAAAAATCCCTGACATTTAGAGCATCGGATAGTGAGATGTCTGCCATCTCCAAAAGGAGTCAAAATATTTGAAATAAAATGTGGGGGAGGAACCTCTTACTAGACGCCCTCAAATTTTCATGTAGCGGCACCACACTTTTGTTTCCATAAAACCAGTTTATTGTGTTAATAGGTTAAAACAATTAACCATCCATGCTCCTATTCATGTAGTTGCTTAATTTCCTGCCACAAGGTGATTTTACTTTGACTGTTACAGAGTTTAGCTACTATCATCTGATCCCAGGGTAAATGTTTAATCTCATTAATCCAGCCCAATGGAGTATGGAGATTGGTGGACTACCAGTGTCTAGCAATAATGAGCTTTAACACTGTGGTCACCAACATTGTGAACACGCAGAAAACTAGTGAATAGTGATCGAGGTAGACATTCAAGCTAAATAGCAGGGCTATCTCATCCTCTGCAATGGTCCTGTTGAATCTAAAAAATTTTTAAGATCATTCCAAATTGTTGCAATTCCTGGACTTTGTAAAAATGCATAGATGGTCGGCCTGTATTAAGCCGCACTGGGGACAATGGTTGTCATTTCATTTGAGTATTCCCCTAATCTTGAGTGGAGTCAATATAAGAATCATGGATTATTCTAAAGAACAATCCCCTGTACATAACTATTGAAGATGCGACATTATTCAAAGGAATTGCATCATCCCATGAGATTTGTCAAGTTTCCATAATTTACTTACTTCAGCTAGGCCCTAAATAAATGTTGGCTTCTCATATCCTAGTTTGGAATAGAATCTGAAGATTATTTTTTCAGAATATTTAGAGCTATAAATTTACAGAAAAAAGGAGTAAGTTTCCATTATCTCATCCATACCTTTCTTCACTCGTATTGTTGCTTTAATTTGCCCATCAGTTAAACTTAAATGTGGACTAACCCCAGGGGATAACTCGTGAAAGGGCTTAATACCTCCTGTTCGGCCAGTATCTCCCTTATAAGATGTAGCTCATTACGCAGTGATTAATTAAGAAATCAGGGGCCGTATTACAGAAAGTGGCCCGGGGGCGCAACAGGTGCTTGCGTCCCATTTGCCCGCCCCCGGGGCACTTTGGTATTACAGAAGGGGCCGCAGATGCTTCTGCGGCCCCTTCTGTAATAACAATAGCGCTGGCGCACATAAAGCGCCAACGATATCTTCAAGGGGGTGTTCCCTCATTTGCATGGAGGCGTGCCCCATGCTAATGAGGGAATCCCTTTGTCTCTGCGCCCATGCTGTATTATCGACGTGGGCGCAGAGGCAAAGAAGCCCTCAGGAGGCGCACTGACAGTGCGCCATTTAAAAGGTGGTGCACTGTCATTGCGCCCTCTGATGGCAGCCCTCTGGCTGGGGTCCCATGGACCTCCTCCCCCGACATTACCTTCAAAAGTGCAGAAGGGTTGCTGCCCACACTGTGAAAACACGGAGTGGCTGCAAAGCATCCGTTCCGTATTTAACGTGAATGTGCTGCCCTCGGGGCAGCACGAGTTTGCGGCTGCCCTGGGGGAAGCACGTTCATGGTAATAGGGCGCATTTTTGCTGCTTACAATAAAAAGGCACAATTATCATAATACGGCCCTTGAAGTGAAAGAAATAAGTGATTAGACCAAATAGAGGTTCTTATGTGCATATGGGGGATTCCCAAATATTTCTGAATATCCCACCGTGTATGTGCAGCATCTCAAATTACCATCCCCATAAAAAAAATGTAAAAAGATTTTTGGGCTGGTTGAATTCTATAAGTAAACCATGCAACGTTAAAGACTAAATTAAGTCCATCCAGAATCTGGAGTATAAACATCTCTCCTAGGCTACATCTGATTCAGTTCCTTCTGACCCCAATCAGCTGTTCTTAACTAGGGGGTCCACAACGCCTTCTCCAGTATCTGCATCAGCTTAGACAATTAAATAGTAACAGATTAATATAAACTGTATGTAATGAAGAAAAAAACAAATTCCTAGTTTGAAAATGCTCTGTAAATGTGAAGGAGTTTGAATTTTGAGGTTACACATTAAGTTGGTATCTTCAGATTGATTCGTGGGAGCAGCGCATGTGCATCAAACAGACTAGAATATAGACGATGAGTAGCCTTACATTGAATTTACAAAAACCTCCAACCTGCCCATTACCTTTTTAAAAATATTTTTTTTTTTTAAATTCGCCTATTAATTAAATAAAAATATCCCATCATTTGTTTTTGATGAATGCGCGTGTCTGTGTTTTTTGTGAATTGATTTGTAGTTCAAATCATCAACATTGCTTAGGCTGTGGTTCCAGTACTGACTTGTTAAGGGTTGCTGGATTCCAGTAATGATTAAAGGGGGGTTCATAGATGTCAAAAGATTAAGAACCACTAGCAGATGCTCAATAGCACTCAGAGCTAGCCCTGCTGTGTATCCCTCTGAAAAGTTTCTTTTCTTAGAAATTGCCTGTTTTGTATTATGCTAAATCAAGATGTCAACCATATTTTCCAAGTTATTCAGTTTAGAGATTATTAAATTCACTTGTGTTGCGTTATTTTTTTATTTTATTTTTGCAATAGAGATTTCTGCTAAAAGTAGGATTTTGCTGAGGTGTTCCTCCCTCAAACCTAGGTTTATCAGAATATTCATTGGCCTTTATTTCTATTTAAGGCCACAAACTTAATGAAATACAGTTTGAAAAATAAATGACATTAAAACATAAAATTACATAGTGGAAAAAATTCACCCTGAGCAGATCCTCAACTGTTAACTGAAACGTCTTTATACTTGGAATCCAATGTGGCACTAATATATCTATATCTATAGATGGAGAGAAAGATAGAGAGATGTATATAGAGATAGATGTGTATATGGAGATAGATGTCTATATAGATAAGGATATCTCTCTCTCTCTATCTATATCTATATATATATTCACTGAAAAAACCATAGGTTTCACACATGTTATAGTTAGCGGAAATTTTACTGATAAAAAACCTGTGAAATTCCCCCGTTATAGTTAGTGCAGGCAACTATAACTCACGCGACCGCAATCCTCTGCTGATGCTAATACTGTATTTAGACACTTATTTGCCCATGTCTTCTTCCATACATTTTTAGCTATACATATATTACAAATATTTTTTTTTCATAAAGACACATATGTCATCAGCAGAAGATTGCGGTCGCGTGAGTTATAGTTGCCTGCACTAACTATAACGGGGGAATTTCACAGGTTTTTTATCAGTAAAATTTCCGCTAACTATAACATGTGTGAAACCTATGGTTTTTTCAGTGAATTTGCAAGGTTTTATAAATGCTAATTCCTAACTATAACGTGTGTGAAACCTATGGTTTTTTCAGTGAATTTGTACGTTTTTTTAAATGCTAAGTTACTTTACGCCATTCGAGGCGTGCGTGCCCACTTAACGCAGTTCGTTCCGTGCACGGTTTTTATCAACTTTAATAAGCCCTGAACATTTGGTGGCCTTCGGCCACCAAAAGCACAGGGGGTGGGGTCAATGTGGATAGTGTTTTTTTATTTCGATTTTATAATTTCATGTTGCCAAAATTTAGTTTTTTTTACCTATTAATAAGCCCTGTACATTTGGTGGCCTACGGCCACCAAAAGCACAGGGGGTGGGGTAAGTGTGGATAGTGTTTTTTTCCATTTTAATAAGCCCTGTACATTTGGTGGCCTACGGCCACCAAAAGCTCAGGGGGTGGGGTAAGTGTGGATAGTGTTTTTTTCCCTTGTAATAAGCCCTGTAGATTTGGTGGCCTACGGCCACCAAAAGCATAGGGGGTGGGGTAAGTGTGGATAGTGTTTTTTTCCCTTGTAATAAGCCCTGTACATTTGGTGGCCTACGGCCACCAAAAGCTCAGGGGGTGGGGTAAGTGTGGATAGTGTTTTTTTCCCTTGTAATAAGCCCTGTAGATTTGGTGGCCTACGGCCACCAAAAGCACAGGGGGTGGGGTAAGTGTGGATAGTGTTTTTTTTATTTTTATTTTTTTACCGTACGCTTACGGTAAGCGTACGGTAAGCGTACTCGGCGAAATTGCTGAAAAAAAAATAAAACAGTTTTTGATCTTGGGCGATGTTTGGGGACTCCCTCAACATGACTATGTGGGAGGGAGTTGTCAAAACAGCCCCGTAACATGTTTTTTGCCATCATGTTTGATAAAAAACACTCAGTGCGAGAGACAAAATGGCGGACGCCGCTTCCTGGTTTCGGCCGATTCGAATGTTTACTAAGATCTAAGAGCCAATCAGAATCGCGCTCGCGCACGCCACCGTACGCTTACGGTAAGCGTACGGTAAGCGTACCGTAAGCGGGCTCAGATATATATATTGATTTAAAGGCTATTTTCTCAGAATCTACTGAACAGATTTACACCAAACCTACAAAAGGCACTTCCTTGACCTAGGGACTACCTCTCTGCCAAATTTCTAGTAATTCTGTTCAGCCGTTCGGTCTGTAGCTCGTTCTAAAGGTCCTATGGAAAAATGCATGGGAAAAACGCGTTTTGGGACCCCCCTTTTATCTCAGCCCCCGCTTGACGAATCCCCCCGAGACTTTCAGGGTAGGAGCGGAGCGTAGCGCCCCACCTATTTTGAGAAATTCGCGAGGATTCATCGACCGGCGCCAAAGTTATTCAAAATAGAATGTTGAGGTTTTCCTATGGAAAAGGGGTCCTAACTATAACTACCTACTGGCAACCGCCAGTAGGTAATATATATATATATATATATATATATATATATATTCACTTAAAAAACCATAGGTTTCACACAGGTTATAGTTACGTGGACATTTCACTCGTAAAAAAACAATGAAATTCCCCCGTTATAGTTAGTCCAGATAACTATAACTCGCGCGCCCGCAATCCACTGCTCATGACGTCACATATTACATCACTCATGACCTGGTCAGTGGCATCACTCATGACATCATCCTTGTGATAGAGTGGCGGTCGCGCGAGTTATAGTTATCTGAACTAACTATAACGGGGGAATTTCATTGGTTTTTTAAGAGTGAAATGTCCACCTAACTATAACCTGTGTGAAACCTATGGTTTTTTAAGTGAATTTGCAAGGTTTTTTAAATGCTAATTCTAACTATAACGTGTGTGAAACCTATGGTTTTTTAAGTGAATTTGTACGGTTTTTTAAATGCTAAGTTATGTATTTATTAATATATTTATTTATTTTTAGATTTTTCACCGTGCGCGCACCGTGCGCGCACCCCGCGATTTTTTAAATAAAAAATTTAAATGTTTTTTTCACCCTTGGGGGTCCTTCTGTGACCCCCTGACTAAGGCTAGGGGGTCAAACTCTCTTCCATGCCCCCTTTTCACGTTTTCCACCTTTTTTCCACCTTTCCTTATCACTGCAACAGACAAAATGGCGGCCGACACTTCCTGATTTCGACCGATTCGAATGTTGACTGACATCAAACAACCAATCAGAATTACGCTCGCGCACGTTAGGGTGCGCGCACGGTGCGCGCATATAGATATGTATATGCTTTTAAATGCAATTTTCTCAGGAAATACTGAACAGATTGACTCCAGATATGCAAAAGGCACTTCCCTGACCTGAGACTACCCCTTTGCCAAATTTCAAGTAATTCTGTTCAGCCATTCGGGCTGTACCTTCGACTAAAGGTCCTATGGGAAAATGCATGGGGAAAATGCGTTTTGGGACCCCCTTTTTTCTCGGCCCCCGCTTGACGAATCACCCCGAGACTTTCAGGGTAGGAGCTGAGCGGAGCGCCCCATTAGTTTTGAAAATTTTGCGAGGATTCGTCAACCGGCGCCAAAGTTATTCAAAATAGAATTTCAGATTTCCTATGGAAACACGGTCCTAACTATAACTATCTACTGGCGACCACCAGTAGATTATATATATATATATATATATATATATATATATCTCAACAAAGGTTACAGGGACGTTCTAGTTGGGTTCAGATTTTACACACGCATCCATAGAAATTAAGCAGTTAGTTATCTCAAGAAACAATGACTTGTGCCCTAAGTTACCTGTAACTCGTGCCCCGCCATGCACATTTTTCTCATCAGTGAATTGTTTGCAAATGTTGTAGTCCTCTATCAATATATTATAGAAGATGTTATGACTGATGTAATATGTGAGGTAATTAGCAGTGCATGGCGAATGCACAAGGCACCCTGGGACATAGCATATGAACTCGCCATCGGGGATAGGGCCCCCAGGGCCATTAATGGCTCAGGGAGGGGGGCCACGCAACTCCCTTCCCCTTTGTAATTGCAGCTGGGGCCCCTGGGCTGAAATCCCCTCAGAGGTTGTTGTTTGCCCCCTCCCCATTTTGGACTACAGACCGCCCCGAAGGATGGGGTTCCCAGGGCCGAAATTGGCATGAGGGGTGCCAGGCTCACCCCCCCTCGCCCTATTAATATATACATTGTTCCTCCATTGGACCTGGCCCACCCAGGTGTCATTACAAAAACAAGCGAGGGAGACTTTATTTTATTTTGTAGCGAATCCTCTGCAAATTCACTCGAACATTTAACATTTTTTGGGAGGGGGGGGGTTACCACCAGGCCTAGGGGCTCAGGGTATTCCTACCCTGCCCCTTTGTGGCTTTGTTTTGCATTTTTCTTAGGACTCCGGCAACGGTCCAAGATGGCTGCCTCCATTTTCTGGTTGAAGTGGTAGCAGACAATCATGGCACAGTCATAGCCACGTAGATGCACATTATTTTTTTTATTATTCAAAAACTACTGAACAAATTTACACCAAATCACTAAAAGCACTCTTTCTGGACAAAGATCTAGCTTTCTGCCAAATTTGGTTGATTCAGTTCAGCAGTTTGGGTTGTAGTAGTGTCTAATACCCCCATGGGATTTATGGGGGGGACCCCCCCCTCTTTTTCTCAGCCCCCGCTTTACTAATTACCCTGAAACTTTCCGAATAGCAGCTGAAGTAAGGGGCAAACCAGTTTTGAAAATTGTGGGAATATTCATTAAAAAAGTGCCAAAGTTATTAGCAAAACAAAAAAACGCTTTTCGAATGGAAACTACGTTTTTTTTTTTTACATCACCCTTCAGTCATTTACAACACTTGGAAATGGCAGATCTTACTACTACTTCAGTCAGTCATAAATGAGTTTATTTGTACCTTGGCCCATAAAACAACACACTACATACAATACAATATATACAAATAAAAATAAGAATTCCATTTAAAAAAATCTTTGCTTAAATAAACATTCGGCACATAAAAATTTTATTTATATCCAGTGTTTTTATCCTTAATAAGAATTTACCAGCCTTGTTCCGGTTTCTTAATCCATACTTTTGTAAAATTGGGTTTAAAAACGTAACTCTTCATTTTATACACACTAAACATTCCAATAAAACATCCGAGATGCTGCATTCAAAACCAATCCCACATATGACTTTCCTATCATAGCCCTGAATCTTAGCTGTCATCCCTGGGTGTGCTTACAGTGGATTAGAACCTATCCTAAACCACAATGGCGCTTTTCTCATTTTCCTTCTTGGCAGAGAATCGCAGTACATTGCACGGGCAGGCCATTATCCATCAAACATTCAATACATTGTTTTTTGTTACTTAAGTAACATAGATATTTTTTTCTTGCTTAGAAGTATGTTTTAATGTTTGGTTCGTTTTGTATAGAATTGTCGGGCAGTTTAGGACCATCAATTCTAGGTCCACGCTATCTTTGATTCTACATAACCTGTGCCTTGGCATTTGTGCCCACGATGTATCTCTAGTAGGAATTATTTAATGGCAATCATTTGCTTTTTCTCCATGGTAGTTATTTACAACTTTTTCCCAGTATCATTATGTAAGCAGTTCTGCCAAGGGATCCCCAAGCTGTTGAATCTACTTCAGATCTTCTTGCCTGAACCATGTGGGTTTTTGGAAGGTTTAATGATCTTTTTATGGTTCAAATCCATTATTTTATTGATTTTCAAGTGGAACATGAAACCGCTTTTCACCTACATCCAATGGCTGGTCAGGATAACATAAATGGGTGATCAGGGGAGAGGATAGTGAGGCCAAGATCAAGAAAAGAAGGGCGGAAGTAGGGGCTGGGAGGGTGGTGAATGGGCCTGACTCTACAGCCCGCCAGCTTGGGATTTGCATAGTCTCATGGCGGGTTGGTAAAGGAGGTAGGTCAGGTGAGGTCAGACACTGATTGTTTGTTCCGCAGAATTAGTTGTGGGTATTAGTCTAAGTATACGGACATATGCTGGGCAGGAAATTCCTGTGCCTCACCTGGTTGTAGTCAGGTTATGGCTGTAAGGACCTTGTTCTCTCGTATGTCTTGCTCCAGTCGTAGCGCTTCTTTCTCGGATGGGCCGTGTGCACCGTGGACAGATAGGCAGTGGCTTTCTCAGAACTTAATGTGTCTGCGGTATATAGGCCTGCATAGAAGCACCCAAGTGTCTGTGCCGTGAAGCAGGGTCCCGTTTTACCATATAGTGCCTCGGCTATTGTTCGCCACACCTGAAGCATAAGAGTCCTGCATGTCCCTGTTGGTCAATAGGTAAGGGTGTGCTAAATTGTCCATACTGCCTTAAGCATTCACTGAAACTGTAGGCCTCATGGCTATCTTAAAAAATTACTGTTATCTCTCCTGTGAAGGCCACGAGCCTCAGTTCACTGCTTTTCTGAAAAACAAGTCAACAGGCCCCCACTGCCCTCTGTGTGCACATCTTTCTAAACATCAATAACAGGATGCATCTGAACAAGATGGGGTAAAAGTAGGGGTGGGTGCTAACTAACTTTCCACAGCTTCTCACCTGATGTTTTGCTAGCCTTGGCAATAAGAAAGCAACATGGCTTAAAGTGATAATAACCTGTCTATGCACTATGTACCATTATAAGGAGATTCAGCCTTAAAGCTTACGAGAGGTGAGGAAAAGGGTTTTTGTTAAAATGTTCAAACTTTTGTTATGTTCTGTGGTCAAGCACCTGCCAAAGTTAGTTCTTGCGGTCAATGCTTCCTCATTAAAAATGTATAAAAGGGCTACTTATCGGGCCATTTGTTGACCACCTCGTGCAGTGTATTTTTCACAACGATCGTGTTCCCGACTAACTGATTGATTTAGCTCTTGATTGAGGTTGTAATGCTTCATTGTACTTTGATGTTCATTTTATCTCTCTTTTTTGGATTGTCGTGATTTTAAACTTACCAGATTGCATATTTTGCTCCTGATCTGCAATGTCTTTTACACTAGTTACTTGCTATATTGCATGGTGTTATTTTTGATTGATGTGTCTTTGACATTTATTGTCTAAATTGTTTGAATAAATAGTGTCACTCCTGACTTAATTCCTGCATTTTTAGACGTCTCGTTATTTTAGGTTTCCGTGCTAAATTATGAGGCAAAAAACACACTCCAACAGCTGTCAGTCGGGGCATGAGGTTCGACCTGACAGTTCGCAGATTTTGGTTATTCTTTTTCTGTGGATTTGGACCCATAGTCAGTGGGGAAGCAATCAGCCTACCTTATTGCCTCCAACACAGTATTCTTGCTTTGTGCTTAGGAGGGCATACTCTGCTTTATCTATGTCTAGGGCTTTAAGTTGCTTTCTGGCTAGCACGAGTTTCCGCTTTGCCTTCTGTGAGCCTGTGCGTTTCCTCAGTTAGTTTTGTAGATCAGTGCGTTTGTCCTTTCTGCACCTATTAAGCCTCACTGAGATAGAAATAAAAGAGTAATGCTTTTAAGGTGTCTCATAGTAAGGATGGGGAGGTGTCTGGAGTATCGTTGCTGCTGAGGAAGCTTGTAATCCCTTCAGTGATTTGTTTTGCCATTGATTCATAGGTTCGTAATTTGGGTTTGAGGCATCACTCTTGGTGCTGAGGAGAGGGCCTCAGGGTGGCGAAAGAGAGTTAAATGAGGGCGTGGTCGGAGAGCACCGTAACCCCTATGTCCGCTCAGGAATTTGTTGTCATGAGCTGGGAGGAGTTCAGGAAATAGTTGATTCCGGCATAAGCATGGTGCTTAGCAGAAAAGAAAGTATAGTCCCTGCTAGTGGAGTTGTGGGATCGCCACCCGTCCACCAGGCCTGCCTCCTGGGGCCATCGCAGACCCTCTGTGGAGAATGCCTCTGTTTGCCCTGATCGTTGTGGAGAGCGATCCATGACTGTATCTGGGTCTAGATGAAAGTCTCCGCCTAACAAAATGTCAGCATCTGGGGCCGCGGTTATGTTTTTTCCAGAGCGTCAAAGATAAATTGTTCTTGGTGGTCATTGGGCGCATAGAGAGTGGCCACTGTAAAGGTGTGTGTTGACTATGATCCGTAGTGCAAGGAGTCTTCCAGGTATCTCCACTTCCATCTGGAGGACCTGGCCCTGAAATGTTATGGTGAGCAGGATTCCCACTCCTGCCCTTTTGCCACGGCCAGCGGCGATCTAGCGGGAGTGAGTGTGTCCAGTACTCCTTGAGGTGGTGGGTCTCTTGAGCAAAAGACAGATGTCATATTGAGAGTCACGAAGCATGTTGAACAGGGCAAGTCGCTTCCCTGGAGCATTGAGGCATTGGACAGTCCCACTTATGATCTTAACCCTGCGATCGTAGAGAGGTGAACATGGCCATGATGTGGGGTGGGGAGAGTGCCATCCACCAAGCCCCTGGCAGGCGCCATGGCAACCCAGGCTTCCGAAATGCGGGCTGGTCAAGAGTCGGGCTGTCGGGTGGGGGGATATTAACTAGTGATTAACAAGAGTCAACCTCTCTCACCATGGGAGACTGAGAAATGATGAGTTTGAGGTCCGTGATGGGGGGGGCGGCAGACAAGGGAGGACCTGGATCGGAGGGGTCGAGCTCAGCGGTCCCATTGCTAAGGGACATAGAGATCATGAAGCAGTAACATACCAGCAGTACGGCCTGACCTCCCCTTCAGTCCAGGGCGATGGCTCTGATGCCCGAGTTGCAAACAGCTAGTGACCTGCTGGTAGGGCTCCGAGGCTTTACAAAGGGTAAGGATCCTGCATAGATTCATGATTTTGGAGACAACCGAGATTTCCTGGCAGCTTTCGTCTGCCCTAGCTTTGTGTGTTTGTCTTGGCTAAATGGTGTCCTTTTTAGGTCTCGCCTGACCCAGCGCATGCGCTGGTCTGGCGAGACTTTTTGAGAGGGCTCCAAAAAGTGCTACCAGGCCAGCCTAGAGCTACAGTGCATGTGCGCTATTACTTTCACTTTTGCGGCCGCACGGCCGCTTGGCATAGCCAATAGGTCTCGCTTTTGGGACCTTAAAAGTATTTAGTTATGCAACTGTTGCATGGCTAAACACTTATAAGGTCCCAAAGGCGAGACCTATTGGCTATGCCAATGCTTGTTTGTAGTTGTTGTACAGGTGGGTCATGAAGGTGCACGGCGGCTCGGGCCTTCATCCTGAGCATCATCCAGACCCAAGACTGACCCAGTTTCTTCCGTTGTGCGAACCATCTGTGTTTTATTATTCCATACAAAAATCCGCCAATATGTGTCTCCCCACTTCTATTTGACTGATTTCTCACACAAGACGGTAGTCTGCCTTGAAAAAGCCGCACTTTAGTCCCTTCAAACTTTTTAAATGGCGCAGTCAGTGCGCCTCCTGAGAGCTTCTTTAACTCTGTGTCTGTAAAATGGCGCAGGCGCAGTCAAAGGAATTCCCTCATATGCATAGGTCACGCCCCTATGCAAATGAGGGAACACCCTCTGCGCCCCCTTCTATAATGCCAAAGTGCCCGAGGAGCGCGCAAAGCTGGCGCAAACGTCCGTAGCACCCCCAGGGCACCTTCTGTAATGCGGCCCCGGGGTGTGGTTGCTTGGCCACCGGATCCATAGTGGCCTGCTCTTTGCCTCTGCATGGAGGGGGAGAGTTTACTAGAGAAGCCCCCCTGTTGTCTCCGGGTGTCTGCTCGCTTGCTGTCACGGCTGCCAGTCACTGCTGTTTGTGGGGAGAGATGGCGGAAAGTGTTCCCCACTGCTTCCGGGAGCCTCCCCCAGCAAAGGTTGGCGCTGGAGCGGTCTTTTAACTGCTGAGGCTGTTGCTTGATTGAGACGGGCGGCGGAGTTCCACAGGAACACTCCCATCTAATAATCTTTTTAGAGAACAGCCCTCAATAAGGTCACAATTTTGCTTTCAATCCAGACATAGATTCTCGGCTCCATATAAAATCTTGGCTGCATCATTGCAGAGTATGCTTTTAGTACTGAACTCACATAAGGGCCCCCATATTCTTTAATAATTGTCTTTAGTCCCGCCATTTTCAATAGTATTTTTGTTTCTATTTATTTAGTATGGTAGGAACAGCTTAAACATTTATGGAACCACATACCTTAATATTTATAAGACTTCACCTCCAATTTTTTGGGGTCGATAGCCCAGGAAAACATATTTCCACCCCTCTTGCCCCAAAATTCAATATTTTGTTTGATCTAAATGTACATTGATAATCTATCTGAACAATAAAAATTTAGTAAGTTTTTTCTTTGGAGACCAACCTGGGTGGTAGCTACGTTATCTGCATATAAAAAGCACCGAATAGTTATGCCCATTTATTGTGAGAAGGGTGAGGTGGCATCAGGGCAGTAGGAAGATCTGATGAAATGAAAACAGTAAATAACAATGGTGCTAATACACAGCCCTGCCTGAAGTCACCTTTTAACTTTGTTATCTTCTTTGAAAGTGTCCCTTCTTTGTCAAGCTCTACTCTGGCCCAATTACCTCTCTGCAGTCATTTTATGATGGGTAACAGCCCAAAGGAGATTTCTAATGTACCCAGCCTTCCCAACAATTTATTTAACGAGGTCAAAAGCTGCTTGGAAGCGGACAAAACAGAAAAAAGGATCCTTCGAAGCCTTGCCTGCTTGCAAGCAATTGAGCACAGGTTGAAACAATGGTTGAGGGTCAAATGCCCCACTGTAAATCCTACTTGTGCCTTAGGTAGTAAGTTATTTTTCTCTGCCCATTCCTTCAGCCTATGAAGCGATCATTTTGTAAATACTTGGACTCCTACATTTAGAAGACTTGTAAAGCGACAAAGTTTTGGTTGTAAATGGTTTCTATTTTTGAGGAGTGGTCCTTATGGTGCCCTTCCAGCTTTTGTGGAAATTTTCCAGTTGCAAATCTTTTGAAATACTATAGATAGCAACATGAGCCACCATTCTATATTGGTATTAATCACAATTGATGGGAGTAGGTTTGAACTGCGAACCCAAAGCAGCCCTGGCAAATTTTGTTAGACCAGCCCCCATATGGTGCATAGCCAGCAAGCTCAGCGAGCGATACCATTACAAGGAGGCTTGTGGTGGAGGTTCTCCAGCCCCCCATCTCCCCAAGAACATGTGGGGACAAATGACGAATGGTGCATTCTACAACCCATTTTCCATTATATATTGAATTGTATTAGTTTTTAAATCATAGTAAATGATGACCTTACAGTGCACCGGGATACAGCAATCTCTATGGGGGCTCTGCAATGATTCTCTCACTATCACCCTCCAGCAGTGCCTCTCATCTCTCCGTAACGCGCGCTCACATGCATTTTATTTGTTTTATAGTGCCTCTCATTGTGTAGGTGTCGGATCACTTTACATCACACACACATCCAGAGACAATGGCTCATACGTATGTAAATCAGTGTATAGAAAATGTTACTTGAGACAAAGGTGACTACAAGGTGTAGGATTCAAATGTCCTCCATACTGGTAGATATTCTTCCTAAGAGTGCTTGGTCTAGGGAACACAAACTCACGATTCAGAACGTAACAGTGGTTGGGATTGACTTTACTAATATGAAAGTATTTCTACCCAAATATACCCTTTTTAGCGAAATTAGGATAATGAAAGACTGGGAGAAAAAACATAACTTTCTAAGCTAGATTACGATTGTAATTTATGAACTGCACAGTAACAAAAGGATCTCTGTGACATACTGTTCTGTGATCTGCCTAGTACACGCTCTTTGCAGCAGGCATATTGACCCCACCGTGCTACCTTGGATGAGTCAAAACTGCCACTAGAAAAAAGCTCCATCTCCCTCTAGCAGGTACATTAATTACCAGTTATCTTGGCACTTTCATTAATGCACATAATTGCTGGATATGCAAGGAACTCTGCAGTGCTTGTAAAACAGCTGCACTGCTACAAACCGGCAGTGCTTAATTTGTGCCAGTGTTTCCGGTACTCTGCACTGGCACATATTTAAAACAGTCCACCAAATGGTGGCACTACCAGTCTGTTTTATAATAAAAGTACATGGGCAAAGTGTTTAATAATGAAATGTATAATTAAAAAGAATACCACCAAGATTCTCAGACTATTCTTACAACTTTGGGTCACATAGTATAGTCCAAATTGTAACATTTGTAGGGCTGCAATGGCACATACGTGTCTTTGGTACTGATATTTGGCAGCGCTGGCAGGGATTTCAAGTGGCACCTGCAGCAGTGGCCCCTTGTGAAATATATCTTGAGCCCTGGTACTTATTATTTTACAAATTAAACTTTGAAAACCGGCCCCAGTAACAAAAGCAGCCCCCTGCCATTCCAGAGTCCCAGGGAAACACCGATGTCTGGTACTGCCAGTCTGACCTTGGCTGATGGGTTCTCCGGGCCCGCTGCTCTGGTCAGTTTTAGGGTACATATTGTAGAAAGCTCTGCTAACTCCTTCATACTATTTGAATATTTCCAGACTGGGTCCCCAGTCCTCCATATATCTCCTCCAGATATCCAACTCCTGCGTGATCCTACTCGGGGGGCTTCGATAACACCTGCCCCCAGTCTACTCAGTTTAACGACACATTACCAGGGCCGGACTGGCCGTAGCGGGCACCAGGCATTTTCCCAGTGGGCTGGAAGAGTGGGGGATGTTTTTGGTACAGGATGCGGCAATATCTGGCCCCCTGTACCAAAAGCAGCAGCAGCATTTCCCACCAGCATCCCCCCTCCCCGGTCAGACTTAATTGCCAAGGCTGGTTTGCGTTCCCTGTCCTGAAAGGATGGAAATCTGAGTTGGCCTTCTATAATTCAATCTAGTCACCTGCATATCACACACAATTCAGCAATGAGCGTGTAACTCGCACAGTTTACTTTGGATGACCTTTTCCTTTCAGGTGCAGGGAATAACCCTGTAATCATTATTATTTCTCTGTATGGATGGTTAGGGGATGCAGGCAGTGCCTGACCAGCTGGTCTCACAGGCCAGTGTGTGTATGTGGGCCTATTTTTAGGTCTGCTAGGCTGGTTTGTACTAGTGACTACCTAGATATTAAAACACATACTGCCTGCAGCAAGCATAAATCCATGCAGACTTCGGTACCTTGCAAAAAACACGTTCAGCGTATGTTTTTACAAATCTTAAACTGCCCCAATGTGCAAACATAGGCACTTTTTTAGGTATCTAATTCACTAAGGGGATTCTACTTTTATTTTGGTGTCGGGCCTATTTTCTGTCAGTCCGGTTCTGATGCTTAATATTTGAGTGTTAGTTATGCTGCTGATAAAAATCAGTGATGAACTTGTATTTTTAGTATATCATGCCCACTAATACTGCTGTCTTCTCCAGAGTGTCTTAACCTAGCTGCACCCGGTTGATGAGCCCATAATTATGGCGAAACCGTTCCTGGGCTGCTTGTGTTCCGGTTCATGGAGGACCTGGCTTGACAGTTCGGGCTGGACTGCTCCAACTGGAGCAGTGTCAAGACTGATTTGTATATAGCTGGGTCCAAACTGAGGTGACCTGGTCAGCAAAATAATGATTGATTGGGGTGCGGCCCAAGGGATTACCAGGGGCTGAGATTAATTCAAGCATTCCATCCATCATTTTTTTGTATACTTTAGTGTATTAAACCAAGGTGAGGCAGGCTCACCTGCATTCATCCACATGTCAGGATAAATAACCTTGTCTAAACTCCCCCTGAGAAACTTTAACCGATCGTGAGGGCCATTAATGTAACCTTTCAGTGGAACTTCCAGATCCTCAAGATGGCACCAAATGCCTGCTGTATTTAACTTCATTGTTCTTTAGCAGTTTAGTTTCACTAGCTTCACCGCTCCTCCTAATCCAACCGCTTCAACAAGAAATCTTGGCATCATCTTTGATTCCTCGCTCTCCTTTGCCACTTAAATTTAGCAAATCTTGTCAGTCTGCTTCATGAAGCTACAAACCTTTCAGAAAAATTCTTCATCTGGTTCCGGAGGAAACTAGAAGAACAGTAGTTCATGCTCTAGTCACCTCTTGTCTTGACTACTCGAATAGTCTTTACCTTGGTCTCCTGGAATATTTGATACGCAAACTCCAGCCAATACAGAACTCAGCGGCGAGATTAATTAGGAGAATCCTGTGCCACCATCACAGCTCCCTTCATTTGAGACATCTGCACTGGCTCCCAGTTCAACAGGGCATCAAAGGTAGTCCTGACTGATCTTCAGAGCATTTCACAGTGAGGCCCAAAGTTACTTGTTAAACAGACTGTGTCCATATACCCAAGAGAGGTTACCCAGATCCAACATCGGATCCCTAAATTAGTGAAGTCCCTCCATGGAGGCAGTTCCTTTACTGTTCTCACTGCTAAACTTTGGAACACTCTCCCTCCCAACCTGCATCGGGTTGAGTCTCTGACAACCTTCAAACAAGCATTGGCATAGCCAATAGGTCTCGCTTTTGGGACCTTCTAAGTATTTAGTTATGCAGCACAATTTCCTTGGTTCAACCACCAACTGTTGTGTGGCTAAACACTTCTAAGGTCCCAAAGGTGAGACCTATTGGCTATGCCAATGCTTGGTGTGGTTGTGGGTGCGGTTCTGGGTGTGTGTGGATGTGTGGTTGGGTGTGGGTGTGTGGGTGTGGGTGTGTGTGGATGTGTGTGTGTGTGTGTGGATGTGTGGTTGTGTGTGGATGTGTGGTTGTGTGTGGTTGTGTGTGTGTGGTGTGTGTGTGTGTGATTGTGTGGGTGTGGTTGTGTGTGTGGTTGTGCGTGTGGTTGTGTGTGACTGTAATACTAAAAGACTCTCAAAATAAAGGAACACAAATATCGATTTTGTGGAAAGAGAAAGCACGTTGTAAGTCAAACGGGCGCAGCAAAGCATTGACACCACAACAAAACAAGATCACTTAGCTAAGACTGAGTGCTGATAGTAGATACACACAGCCCATCATCTTAAGAGTTCGATTGCAGCCAATGTGCACTCAAACCTGCCCCCTCCTTGTGAGTTGCACCCCATATATCATGAGTTATAACTGCTGCACCCACCATAGCGCTTTGAGATCTAAAGCGCTACATAGGTCTAATCGACTAACCAGTCGCCAACATGCTGTACTTTTAAAGAGAATGTGCCAAAAGTTTCCAGCTTCCCCATCATGTCCTCATGAAAGCACCAACGAAAGGACTCCCTGAATGGTGCAACGGACATGAAGCAGCCGCCGCGATCAGAAATAAACACTGTGAACTTGTTGTCCAGTTTCACGGTAACATTTCCTTAATGTTCCTTAAGTCAAGTCACAAAACAGTAATACTAAAAGCATCTCCAAATAAACGAACACAAACATTGAGTTTGTGGAAAGAGAAAGCACGTTGTAAGTCAAACGGGCGCAGCAAAGCATTAACACAACAACATGTTCTTTGATGTTCTCGTTCAAAGAACATCAAACGTCAAAGGGGCGCCGCGAAAGTGATCGCGGGCGCTTAATGAGCATGACTAGGCTTGCCATATGGTGCCTCTGCTCTTAAGCGCGGGCCCGCGCACGTGCACTGTAGCTCTAGGCTGGCCATGGTAGCACTTTTTTGAGCCCTCACAAAAAGACCAGGGCATGCGCTGGTTCAGGCGAGACCTAAAAACGACTCATAACCTGGCTATCTGACGATGTGTAGTTTCTTTGTTAAGCTGGTTGGCCTATACTGTTGGCCGGGGCACCAGGATGCTTCTGTTTGAAGCAGCTGCACACTTTATCAAGTGCTGTTTGATTGACTGAAGTCAATTGAGGTCAGATTTCCGAGCATGTTGCACCATCACAAAGAGATGCATTGGTATTTACTTTCCAGTGCAAGAGGTGTTTTGTGCTGGGAAGGTAGTGCCTATTTTTAAGCACCAGTGGTGCTTTTTGTTCCCTTTCAAGGGGGTGATACTGTGGTGTCTCACGGAAAACACCGTTTTGACGCAAAGCTTGATCTATTAACATAGCTAAGCTGGCCTTTGCTTCAAAAACTGATGCATTCTTGAAGCAGGCGCTAAGAAGAACATTTTTAACTTACTCTTTGACCTTTGCATTGCATCTGTGCAGTAGCCACAACAAACCCCTAGGGGCATATTTACTAATCTTTCACGCAATGCAGGAAAACAAGCAAAGTTGCTGCATTGCGTGAAAGTTAGAGAGCAGAAATGCTCCATATTTACAAAGATATGGAGCATTTCTGCTCCCTCCTGGTGCACTGTGCCTCGTAGCGCCAACACGGACACCGTTGCACCATAGAACAAGGGTACCAGTTACAGGCAGGATTATTTTATGCAGGAAGGACACCTTCCTGCACAAAAACAATCCTTGCAGGCGTTTTCCTCTGTGCCCTGCAGAATGCAGCAACGTGGAAAGAGGAAATAATTAGGAGAAATAAAAATACTTCTCCTTGTTACGCCTCACGGGTGCAGGCTTTACATTTTGAGGGACTGTAGGTGTTCTAGCTTAAGTAAATCGGAGAATGCACCAAAATCCATGGGTGGATGCACGGGAAATCCCACGATCCACCCATGGAACGCCTCCCAGGTTAAAATGTAATGTAACGCAGCACAAGCAGCTGCGTTGCGGTACATTTCTCTACAAAGCTGTGCACATCAGGCCTTGCATTGTAAATTCCAAATGAGCCTTTGTATTGTCCTGCATCGCCTTGCATTGTGCAGGGGGGGAGGGGGGAGGTGCAAGGAATTTATGCTGGAAGGGAATGCTTCTGGTACAATTCTCATGCTAGACAGCACACACTCGCTTTTGCGATGGGATGAGGGAGACAGGGCAGACTTTGTAGATATGCCACTGTGCTGTTTCACCGTGTGCAGAGCAGCGCAGCAAATTTGACTGCTGAGTTTTGTGTTAAACTTAGTAAATCTGCCCCTTCATGACTGAAGACCATGTTCTTAAAATGGCAGATTCCTTAATGAAGACAGACAACTAATTTACCTTGTTTTTTTAAACAAGTTTTTATTATTTTTAACAACGTATTACAGTAAACAAAATTACATTAGACATGTCATTGGATACATGTAACATTGTCTTAATTAATGGAGTAATTTGTCAGCAACCACAGGAAAAACAACATGAACATTATAACATGTCGGTGGTTTGTGCATTTCGATTTGCAATTTGTGGGCTGGTGAGTAAGGTGGGTGGACTGTAGTGGATAGGGAGAATTGGTGAGGATAGCAAGAAAAGACAACATTTCTAAAACATCAAAAAAGCTTGTTGCAAAGCCCCACTGTAGGTAGTTGCCTTGGCCCACTATCCGAGTCTGCTACAGTGGTCAGTTTGGAGCCAGCTATTCACGCCCAGGGCGATTGTAGAAGATGCTCCACTGCATGTTCTGGGGTGGTTGGAGGGGACGTGGGAGTCGTTATTTCCACTTGTTGAGTTTGCGGAAGGAAGTAATTTGCTGTTACACTGTCTGAGTTTTACCCCTGCCCAGGGAGTTCTTTTTGCGTTCTCGCTACCAGGGACGGCTCCTCCATTTAAGCAAACGAAAGTCGCCCCACAAGCCCCAGAGGTGAAAAATAAAATGGTAATAAAGTTTATTTATTACTGTTTTATTTTGCAGCAACCTGTCCTGAACTAAGTGTTGGGATTGGGCGGGACTAATGATGCTGAGTAATAGCGACAGGGAGCTTTGCGCTTTAAAATGTGCATGTCTCTTTGGACAGCCGTCTTGGGACGGCCAACCAGACATGCGCATTTTAAAGTTCTCTGATGGTTAGAGAAAGTGCAGACCACCAGCACTCTTAAGAGCGCATCTGAACATTCACTATACAATACTGGTGCTGCTTTCATGCTGCGAAAGCAGTGCCAGGATTGGGTAGTGCAGTTTCCTGCATCGGGAGCTTCCTGGAAGACACCAGCGGGAGGAGGACGTCGTGCTGCAAAGTTAAGTTTATTATTAAAATAAAAAAATAATTGCCCCCCGCCCTACCACCCTCGGTAAAAGCCAGCCGCCACTGCTCGCTGCAGACTACTTCAGGAGTCTGTGCAGTGCAGTCTGTAATGCTATCTGCAACAGAGTCAGTGCTTGCACATGATTAGATGTCTTTCTTGCCAATCTCGGGTCCGTAATTTTTATTGGTGCCTTTACGTCATTTATTTTTTTTTAAATCCATTTTTATTGAATATTTTCAGTTTTTCAACAGTCATACAAACATATGAAGTATATCACGGATTTGGTGATGGCAGAGCAATAAGTAGTGTAACGATAAACAAGCCGCATTGAAAAGGATAACAGGTAAAGTCTAAACTCCCGACCGTAAATACACAGAAGGGCAGGGTCTACATTTGAGCTGCTCCTGTATGTTGTTGGGGCCTATGCAATCATAGCATAATCTTGGTGAGTAGTGCTTGTTGGTGCTTTGGATTGTTGTTGTGAATTATCTCGTTCCCTAACGAGGTGGGTAATAATGAAACTGGGACAACTTAAAACATAACATAACATAACAGGGGCCGTATTACTTATTGGCATTGTTTCCGCAAACAATGCCAATGTGCCACATTATGGTGAATTCGCTGCGCCGAGGACAGCCACGAACTCGCACTGCCCTGGGTGCAGCGCAATTATGTGAAAACACGAAGCAGCCGCTCTGTGTTTTCACAGTGTGTGATGTCGGGAGACTGACGCGATACGCTGGGGCGTATGCGTCCGGTCACGTGTGCATGTTCAATAAAAGTCAGGCACGCACGTACGCCAGAACGGCTGCGGCGGCGGACCAAGAAACACACACCGTTGTCCCCGTGTCTCATTGTCAGGGGAGGCCTTGAGCCCGCGTTGCATAGCGCCCAGCGCTCACGGTCTGATACACCCCCAACGACACATCAACAGTGCAGGCGGCACCCGCTGTATTTTCAAAGGGATTTAGAGAGCCCCTTGCAGGCGGGTGCAGTCAGTGACTGCACCTGCCTGCGAGGGGATGTCTGGGGGGTCCATGGGACCCCCTTTGCCCCCTGCAGAGGGCTGCTGTCAGGAGGTGCACTGACAGTGCGTCCCTTTTTAAATGGCGCACTGTCAGTGTGCCCCCTGAGGGCTTCTTTGACTCTGCGCCCGCGTCTGTAATATGGCGTGGGCACAGAGTCAAAGGAATTCCCTAATTTGCATAGGGCACACCCCTATGTAAATTAGGAAACACCCTCAGTTAACTTAAAGTGCCAGCGCTATGCGTATTATAGATGGAGATGCACAAGCATCTGCACCCCCTTTAAAAATACCAAAGTGCCCCGGGGGCGAGCGCAAAGCGGGAGCAAACGCCTGTAGCGCCCCCAAGGCACCTTATGTAATACGGCCCCAGGTGTTGTAGAAAGGGCTCACAGCCTTCCCCCCCCAATTCCTCCACCTTGCATACTGTGCACGGTCTCGTGTAGTGATGGCTCTGGCATATGCACACGAATTGGTACTAGGTGGAGTGTGGACATACTCATTACTCGCTGCGCCCACTTCGCCTGTTCTAATCCTTCCCTTCTGCTTATATGTGTATTCCTATTCTGTAATACCTGTCGAGGGTGAGCCCTCCGCGGTAATGCTGTGTATGTGTCGAAGCTCAACCAATATCGCATCTCAACTTGCAGCCAACTGGGTTTTGCGTATGCCCATGGTATCCTCCCGGTGGAGTGAGATACTCTTGGCTTTGGCTCAAGTGATCATGGAGTGTTGCCTTGCCAATACATGGGGAGGATCCAGAGCCTTCCATCTCCTAGTAATTATTCTCTTAGCTACTGCCAGTCCCAGGTCTAGGAACCTAGCGGGCACTTTGTTGTTCCGGCGTCTGCGATAGGGATGCAGGATGTAGGTATGCCATTCGAATGGGATAGTCTGTGCATGCAGGCAGGGTATCCGCATTTTCCTTCCAGTGTCTATGTAGGTGGGGACATCCCCAAAGCAGGTGTAGTAGGTCTGCGTCGGTGAGAGAGCATCAAAGCCAGTCTGCATCTGTACGTTTGGAGTATTGATTGATTTTAACGGGTGTGAGGTGTGCCCTTTGTGTAATGTAATTTTGGATCTGGCGGAATCGCGCATTTCTGTGGATGTGTACCGCCCTTTCTAACACTGAGGTCCACTCAGTGTCTGCGAGCTGGCGACATATGCCCTGATTCCAATGGAGCCAGAGCGGCGCTAGGTTAGCTGCAGTGCGCAGCGTTAGCGAGGCTGCGAACCACCATGTGAGATGTGCGCCCTGTCCCATAACATGTAGGTACTGCATGGTAAGATGGGTTGGGGGCTCACTACTTGGGTCACCCCATTTAGTTGTAAGTACGGCCATTAGTGAGCAGATGTAGCAGGAACTGGCTTGGGGGTAGTTCATCTTCTATTAATGTCATGTATGGAACTAGGGTGCCCTCACGGTATAGATCTCCCATATTTTGGACTCATGCCAGCTCTGCAGTTCAGCAGCTGAGACTGCTGTTTTATCCCTGGGCGTTCCCCCAGTGGCAGCGGCGGTGCATATGGTATGACACGTCAAGTTCGATACAGACTTCTACGGAAACATTTATAAACCACTTTGAGTAGTAACAGTTTATGGCTGTTTTGTGTTCACACTGGGATGAAACAACCTTATCAACAGTGATAGTGTGTATGGTAGACGAGTGTTCGCAGTGTCGTCACTTTGGCGATCGGCTAACCATCTAGCCACCCACTGTAGTTGAGCAGCCAGGTAGTACTGCTCAAAGTTTGGGGCCACTAGACCTCCCTGGTCAGTGGACAAGTTGAATTACCCAGGTTGCCATCAAACAAGTTTGTTGACTGCTTATATACTTATGCCTAGGTATCTGAAGGTATCTGCCCTCCAATGCTCATGCACCCCATTGAGGACATATCCCGGGTCTTGGCTTGTTTCGCTGAAAGGGTGAAGGCAGGACTTGGTGGCATTACTTTCAGTCCCGAGAGATAGGCGAAGTCTTGAAGGATATGCACTAACTGCTGGGGGACCAGTCTGATGTCTCCGACATAGATCACCAGGTCGTCCTCATACATTAATACTGTGTGTGTGCGCGCCATCTCCCAGTGGGAAGCCCTTCCCTAATTTGGTACAGATTGGCACTGCTAGTGGCTCTATAGCTAGCGACAAGAGGGGGGGGATTAAGGGACATCTTTGCCTGGTCCCTCTTCTCACCAATATTGCGTCCGATGTGTATGGGCCCACTCTTACTCAGACAATTGGATCCGTGTATAGCAGCAAAACCATGTGAAGGAACGTGTAACCTAGGTTGTACCTCTCCAGTGTAGCGAATAGGAATGCTTTTTGCAGGTCTAGTATGAGGCAGCCTGAGTGTGGCCATCGAGGTACCCAGTCAGTTGCGATTCTAAAGAAGCTCCGTAGATTTAATGAGGTTCTTCGAGAGGACACAAATCTGTTTGTCTGTGTGGACCAGAGCTGGGACCACCTGTGCAAGCCTGTCAGCAATGATCTTTGCTAATATCTTGTAATCTATATTGAGTAAGGCTAGCGGCCTGTAGGAGCCCAAATCTAAGGGATCTTTGTCGGGTTTAAGCAAGGACACCTGGTTTGACTCGCGCATTGAAGGGGGAAGTTTCCATTCATTCAGAGCTGTGGCATAGTGTGTTTGTAGGCGGGGGTTAGTGATGTGGAGTATGCCTTGTAGTATTCCGCAGGGAATCCATCTGGCCTGGAACTTTTCCCTGTGGCTATTGCCGCTATCGCAACTCGGATCTCTTTGGGCGAGATTGGTTCGTTAAGTATGTCCCTAAGTTCCGGCGTTGTCTCTGGTAGGTGTACAGCCTGTAGAAAGATATCCAGGTTTTGCTCATTACCTTGCCCCAGGGATTGGTAAAGTGTAGAGTAGTGGTGAGTCACAGGTGCGTGTATTTCATGTTGTGTGTATAGCATCTGTCCTGTCTCTGTTCGCAAAGCACCTATTAGCTAATGAGTTTGCTCCTGGCATAAGAGCCATGCCAGCATCTGACCAGCTCTGTCTAATGTGGCGTGTGTGCGCGCAGAGTGTGCCGCATAGTTATGGGAGCAGAGCCTTTCTAGCTAATCAACGTGCTCTGCTCATAGCTCCTTTTGGCGCTGTGTCTCCCCCATGCCTGTCACCTCATTTGTCTAGTATCGCAGTAACTGCCTTTCTATTTTGTTAAGCGTGTCAATCAGTTGCTTACATATGCTCCAGGTGGCCCCCAGACAATGCCCCCTTGTGGTCACTTTCAAGACGTCCCACTCCAAGAGCGCCTTGCCTATGGTGCCCTCATATGTCTCAAAGTACTCCAGAATTGCTGTCCCTAGAGATGACCTGACTGCTTGGTCTTCTAGCACCACCGGTTGGAGCCGCCATGTGGGAACTGGGGGTGGGGGAGGCACTTCCCATGTAAGTTGTAGTAATTGGGGATTGTGATCAGAGTGTGCGCGTCTCAGATTTCGACCTTCATGATAAGCGGAGAGAGGGCATGTGATCCTACTATGCGATCCAATCTTACATGTAACTTGTGTATGGCTGAGTAGAGCGAATAGATGCATGTGTTAGGGTTGAGGGCACGCCAGATGTCTCTCCTGACCAGTGGGATAGCTACTCGGTCAGTGTCTGTGCATTGGATGCTGCTATGCTTCTCGTCAGGGGTGAAAATGACCTGTCTAGAGCTACGTTTAATACAGAGTTGAAATCCACCCGCATTAGCCACAGTATACCACTCCACCTGGCCAGCACACCTGACAATTTACTGAGGAATGTGATTTGATCTACATTAGGGGTGTACACAGCGCCCATGAGTAATGTTAGGCCATTTAATCTACCTTTCACAAACCCGTATCTACCCACTGGATCCAATATCACCTCCCCTTTCACACGTTTTTTATCCATATTGTTGCCCCTCGCGCTTGGGAGGAATAGTTAGTGCCATATACCTGCCCCCTCCACCGTCTGCGCAGTCGCTCAATTTCCGTTTGGGTAAGGTGCGTTTCCTGCAAGAGGGCTATGCTGGTGGATCTGCGCTGCAACTAGAAGTATATGGAGTATCGGCGCGCAGGCGTGTGTATTCCCCTCACATTCCATTATGTTCGCTCAAGCCATAACTAATGATGTTTTCTCTAATGTAAGCACAGGTAGGTGCAAGGGGGAGTCCTGGTGTCATTGAATGCTCCTTGGGGTGTCGAAACTCAAATCAAAATAGGGGGCTGAACTGCATTCTGCATAACTGTATGAGGGCGAACTGTAATTTGACGTTCGTCCAAACTAGGATGCCCAACCTTAGCAACAACTGTGTTAATTTACAACCAGACGCTCCTCCCAGAACCGGTTTGAGCTTTTCTCTTCAGGTGTTGGCTGGCGTCACCCAATGCTAGCACTTTGCCTAACGATTAACTTGTCACCGATGGCTATAGATATGAACATCCTACTACGAGGAGGGGTCCTCCATGACTTTTCCTGTTTCCAAGCGTTTCAGTTTGGTTCTTTTGCTTCCCTGTTTATTGTTCGGGCGACTGATGCTTCCGTTCCTGAAGTGTGGGGTGAGGGTGCTTGGCGGGGGGGGGGGGTTGGGGCTGCAGCCCCTGTTTGTTCTGTTTTTTATCTTCTTTGTCTTCTGCACCAACCTTGCTCCTTTACATCTGGGTGAACACGTCACACACTGCTATGACACCATATCCAATGGCTCTAGACATAGTCTCACTTCTGCAACCTCTGCATTGCTGGCCGCCGGCTCCTTACACGGCCTCCCCCTGTCCGGTGATTCTAGCGGGGTGTCGTCGCTCCATATAATGTCCTGGAATGTTAATGGCCTGCTAGACAAGGTCAAGCGCACAGCTGTCCTGAGATATGCCCAGCGTCAGGCCGCGGACGTACTCCTGCTTCAGGAGACCCATCTGCTAGGCAACCACTGTCCCTACCTTGCGTGACATGGCTATGGCGCAGTCTGGCACTCTGGATTTAGTAGGGGGGTCAAGAGGTGTAGTTATCCTGGTGCGTCTCACTCTTCCTCTGATGGTGTGTAAAGTGACACACGACCCTCAGAGCTTTTTATTCTTCTGGAAGGGACCCTCGGAGATCGCCCTCTTAATCTGCTAGCTGTTTATTCCCCTCCCACCCTGTTGGCTTCCACACTCCACAGACTTACCTCAGAAGTCGCTGCCCTGCCTCTGGAACTGACCGTTGTTGGGGGTGATTTCAACGCAGTTATGGACCCCAGCCTTGACACCGCGTCTCCCCCCTCAGCCACCAGGACTGCCCAATCCGGCCTCCTCTCAACATGCTGCTAGCCTAGGTCTCGGGGATGCCTGGAGGCTTTGGTACCCGACAGCGCGACAATACACCCATACCTACGTTTTTCTGCAGGCCCAGGATTGCCGGGCGATTCAAACTATTTCTATCCTCCCCAGGGGCTTGTCGGACCATTCCCCCATTCCCCAGTGATGCTACACATAGGCTCCCTCCCCCATCCTCCCATCCAATTTGGCGACTCAACGCCTGGTTTCTCCAGGACGAGGAGTTTAAGGACCACATAGGTGCCGAGCTTTGCCTTTATTTCACCACTAGTCAAGGTTCGGTGTCCTCCTCTCGTACCCTCTGGGAGGCCGGAAAAGCCACCATTCGGGGTTTCGCCAAAGGCCAACTTGAAATCACCCACACGGCACGTGACTCCCAGCTCATGCTTCTGGAAGCGCAGGCCGCCCAGCTCGAGAGACTGGCCCCTGACGACAGAACTGATGCCCAAGACAGGAGACTTGCGTTCCTGAGGGATGAGATCAGACAGACCTCCCTGGAAGCTGCCAAATTGCTTTGGCGATCGTCCGTGGCCCTTGTGTATGGTTGGGGAGAGAAAAATGGGAAGCTCCTCCACAGCCTTGTTACCTACCCTAAGGCCAACCGTATAATACCGGAGGTGGCGGATGCGAGCAGCGAAATCCATTGTGCTCCGATAGCGGTGGCCCAATGCTTTGCCACTTACTATGCTACCCTCTATTCGGCACGGACGCCTGGTCTTTCGCTCCCCGAACTTCTCCGGTGGGAACGGTTCCCCCTTCCGCGCCTTAG
Source organism: Triturus cristatus (assembly GCF_964204655.1). NCBI lineage: Eukaryota > Metazoa > Chordata > Amphibia > Caudata > Salamandridae > Triturus > Triturus cristatus. The sequence continues at coordinate 168,578,790 of NC_140587.1, forward strand.
TGAACCTGAGGCGGAGGCACTCGACCTTCCGATCACCCCCGAGGAGGTGTCTGATGCCATATCACGCATGGCGGCCGGTAAGACACCAGGCCCGGACGGGCTCCCCCAAGAATTTTATTAGTCTTACCGAGACACCTTGGTCTCACCTCTCATCGCTATGTACAATGAAGCGGTGGAGTGTGGCTCTTTCCGCCCGGAAATGGACCTAGCTACCATTGTAGTGATCCCTAAGTCTCAGCACCCCTGGAGCTGCTGCTCGGACTACCGTCCCATCTCACTTATCAATACTGAGCTTAAGATATTCGCCTCTGTCCTGGCCAACTGCATACAACCGCACCTAGCTAATCTGGTTCATCCAGACCAATGCGGCTTCATGCCTCTTCGAGGGACTAGACACTGTCTTAGATGCTTCATCTTGCTCTTGCGAACCGGCATTTGCTGTCCCCCCTACTTGTCTCTCCTTCTTGTAGATTTCGAGAAGGCTTTCGATTCGGTTGACTGGGGCTATTTGGAGGCAGTATTGGAGCAGATGGGCTTTGGAATTCCTTTCTGCAACTTGGTGAAGACGCTATATCAGCCCCGGGCGCAGGTCCTTGTCAATGGAGCTTTATCCCGTCCCTTCCCCATTAGAAGGGGTACGCGGCATGGATGCCCCCTCTCACCGATCCTATTTGCTTTGGCAATGGAGCCCCATGCCGGCCTTATTCGATATGACCACTCCCTCACTGGATGGAGGTGGGCCAGCTTTGAAGAAGATAAGATCATGCTTTGTGCAGACGATGTACTGCTGTTTCTGGCAGACCCAGCCCAATCGGGGCCCTGATGCCTCCGAGCATTGGCCCTCTTCGAGTGCACCTCCGGCCTTTCGGCTAAACCCGGCCAAGTCTGTTCCGGTCCCCCTTCACTTGTCACATGAGTGCTTTGATTGGCAGTCTACGATTCCCCTTTGACGGCAGTCCTTCAAGTACTTAGGGATCTGGGTATCCCTTCTCCCCGACCTCGCATGGTCACTAAACGTCACCCCACTGGTTAAGCGGGTCCACGCTGATCTCCTTAAATGGCGTATGCTGCCCCTAAACCCTTTGGGCATGATGATTTACCTCACTTTCTTTACATGCTTCAGAATACACATCTCTCCTTTGCTGGGTCTTGGTTCCGTGAAATGGACAGTCTGGCCACTAAGTTTTTATGGGGGGGAGGGTGGGGTGATGGTGGGGTGGTGTAGGGCCAAGCTGGTCCTGGCCCAATGCCGAATCCCACCTTTTGATGGAGGTCTTGGGATGACGAGCCTCTATCTCTACTATTTAGCGACTCGGCTCCTTATGGTACACAATTGGTTTAACGGCGGCTCGTCTGACCCGGCATACCACCTGGAATTGCACACCCTGGGCTTCTCCTCTATTCAGGGGATGCTGTATGGCACCGTTGTTCCCCAGGCTCTCCCTGAGGTCACACGCGGAGTGCTTCTGGCCTGGTGGGACTCACTACGTCATACCCGTTGGTCGGGCAAGCGGACCCAATATACCCCCTTTTGGTATGGCACCAGGCGCCGAAAGGTTGCTTCCTTGTCCAGGTTCGGGCCCTGGGACCTCATCGGGATCCGCTCCTTTCAGGATTTGCAGGCCAGACACTCCCTCCACTCCTCTCAATTTTCCGACATTTGCAGCTGCGCCATGCCCTCCGCTCCTATATCCCAGATGGCACTTCCGTGCCTGAGTATAGTCCACCTGAAGCTCAGGTCATGAACGGTGATTTGGGAAGAGGAGGGATCTTCCGCATTTATCGTTCACTTACCAACAATACCCCCAACTCCCTCTCTCAACTCCGGGACAAATGGGAGGGCTGGCTTGGGGCTCTAGAGGACACTGACTGGAGAGACGCACTGATGGCCCCTAGAACAATTGCGATCTCAGCGAGGCTTCAGCTGGTCCAAATATACTTCCTACATGCTGCCTATCTTACACCACTGCGTCTTCACTGCATGGGGGCTTCAACCTGATGCCCTCTGTCCCCGCTGCGCCCACTCCCATGCAGACTTCTATCACATGGTATGGCTTTGCCCTGCGATACAGCGGTACTGGGAGTCCTTAACAGGAGAACTCACGGAGGTCTTGGGCTGGGAGGTTCCTCTTGATCCTACACGTGTTCTCCTGGGTATCACCGAGGGGCTGGATGGCAACAGTGCTGAGAAACTCTTTCTTAATACAGCACTGGTGGTAGCTAAGAGTGACATTGCTGCTCACTGGTTGAATACCACCGCCCCACATTGGCGCGCAGGGGGGTGGACTGGTGTGCCGAGCAGGAACGGCCTCTTTATGTGGCCAGAGGATGTCCTAAGAAATTTTGCCGAATGTGGGGCAAATGGGTTGGAGTGCTAGAAGACTAATGTGGGTTGATTTGATCTCCAGATTGAAAGTGGATATGCCGATACTGGACTTGTGTGTCTATCCTTTTATGCCAATGTGAAGTGTTTTTGCCTTGGTCTTGCCTTTTAAGATGTAGTCCTGAATGGTGCGGTTTTCCTTGTTACTTTCAAACTCCATAAAAATTGATTATCAAATATTTTTTTACAACCAGCTAAGAGGATGTGCGGTATGAGCCTGCGTGGTTTTGATTTCCCCTCGATGTTCTGTTAAGGTAACAGGTGATTTCTTCCAGTTTGCTGATGCAGGGGTGTGTGTGATTTATTTAGTAAATGTGTCGAATCTAGAGCGAGCGTTGTGTATGCCAATGTGTGTTCTGGCTCTCCCATATACTATATGGGATCCTGACAGGGCAGCTGGTGAGAACAAAACAGTGTAACGTTTGCATGGTATGTAGAGACATTCACTCCTCAGGCTATTGTTAAATGTTCAGATTATACCATCTGCTGTCTGTGGTGTGGCATCTGGTGGACGCTGGAATTCTAGGTCTTCAGATCTGGCAGGTGTCCACTCAGCTGTGCTCAATTTTCTGGTCAGAGTTCTGTGATACAGTTCTGATTGTTGCAGTCACATGTATTGCGTCTTGTTGTTCCAGCACTCTTTGCCCGACATCTGGGGCCAATGACGGCAGCTGTGTGTGGCCAGGACCCCTTACCCTACCATGGCGTGGCTTCTTCTGCAGAGTCGAGGCGACGTATTGTCTGTGGGTGGCCTGGGACCTGTCAGTAGACCTGATGCTTGCAGGCAGCCCCAGACATCAGTGGGTGCATCAAAGAAGCGGGTGGTGTCTTTTGTGGCTACCCGAAGGCCGGCAGGGAAAATTAGGGAATAACGAATATTTCAATTGTGAAGCTGACACTTCACTCTTCCTCGTCGCCTCTGTACCTGTGCAGTATAATCCGGAAATAGCATTACTTTGTTGTTTCTGATCTTGATGTCAGTGAGTTTACGTCTTTCCCTTAGCACAGTGTCTCGGTCTCTATAGTTGAGCAATTTAAAGAGAAACGGTCTTGGTCTGGCACCTGGAGGCGGCCTACAGGCTGGTATACGATGCCCCTGCTCGACCACGAACTGGAGGCGATAGCACGCCTTCCAGGAGCAGCTCCTTTAGCCATTGCTCGATATATTTCACTGGGTCGTGTCCTGCCTCCCCTTCGGGAAGGCCCACTACTTGGATGTTATTGTGGAGTGAGCGCCCTTCTGCGTCTTCCAGTTTGTCCTCCAGCGTGTTCACTTAGTCCAGGAGATCCTGCAAGGCTACCGCATGACTGTGAGTGATTGGTTTCAGGTCAGAGTGTTTGTTCGTTGGCTTGGACTTTGTCCACCAGTTCGCAGTGGTCAGCCGGTAGTAATGTAAAGTCTGATGTAACGTTGTCTATCTTGGGCTCTAGGGAGGTCCGTGTCTGATCTAGTGCAGCACCTATTTTCTGTACTGCAGCCAAGAATGAGTCGAGCTTGGTGGAGAGCACTGAGTGTGGGGCTTCGCTGGCTCCATCCTCCACTGTATGCGGGGCGTCTGAGCGCATCGTTGATTGTTGCACATTTGTGCGTAGGCGGCCCATGGCCAGTTTTTGCGCTGAGGGCATGCAGTTGGCAGCGATGGCGACCTCTTGGGATCAGGCCACTTTATTCAGTGGTCTGTGTCTGGGCTAGAGAGTTAACTGTTGAACTATTGCTGCTGTGAATTGTTAGTACCTGATGCGGTTATTCGATCCCGCTGGAGCTCTATGGCCTATTTGCATGGTCCGCTGGTCTGGTGTAGCGAGTCTGCCCACTCCTGGTCTGGACCTGTGGTTGAGAAGTCAGATCAGGCCACCTCAGACCCTGTGAGGGGGTTATGGCCCGGGCACACCCAGGCTCTATGTATGTAGGGCGTTTCCTATTGCCTGAAATCAAATGGGTGAGCACTCTATGGCAGTGTATGCCATGCTCCTTTTCTTCAGAGTACCTAATGTTCCACACAGCTTGTGGAAACCTCAGTGCAGTCTGTGCTGGTAGTGGCATTCAGTCACGCATTGCTCCACCACACATGGAGCACGCTGCTGCATGTATGTAACTTCTGGTATGTTCTTAACACTCCCCCTAGTCTTGGCATAAATGTATCATAACTGCAAACTATCTCTGTACAGAAATGCTGTTTTTGTGTGGTCACCCCCAGGTTTTTTGACTGATGCTGCTGGTTTTTTGACTCTTAAGTGCACTGAGACAGAACTGGCTTCTACCAGATTGGCATTAGCTAACTTACTTGTAAGTCCCTAGTATATGGTACCCAGGGCCTGTGATTTAGAGGGTCTTTCCACGGATTGCAGCACAGATTGTGGCACCCTCGATGTGACCCACATGAAACCGGTCTCCGAGTCCACCATTGCAGACAGGATGAGTAACATTCAACTGCTAACATTGACAACTGTGGCAAAGCCAAGCCTCCCTTGGGGTGTGTGTAAGCCACTTCTGTGGCAGGCCTATCGAGCCCTAAGGCAGGGTACATGATATTTCACAGGTAGAACATGTATTTTACATACTTTGACAGGAAAAATGTGAAACTATCGTTTTTACTGTGGAAAGACTATCGCCCCATTGACAAGTACAGGGTTAGATGCTGATCCCTTCAGCGATGCCAACTCCCGAATGGTGTGACTTAAGTTGATACTCCAAGGTATCAAACAACTTGTGACATTAAGCCAGTCAAAATTAATGTAACTTGTATTTTGCAACTTTTACAAAGTTGCCACTGTTGTCTTCAATCTCCTGTGCCCTTAAAGGTTACATGAGAAACTTGAAACTGAGACAGCTTTCTGCCCCCCCTAATGTGTTGACTCCCAGGAAAGGAGACAATAGAGGCCTGCACTGGAGAGAGGTATTTCCTCCGTTCTGCAGGAAGCCACATGAGTGTTGGCCCCAAAGGCAAGCTTCAAAGCTAAAGCCCCCGTTAAAGAGCAGACAGGAAACTCTTGGGAGAGGGGCAGCCCTATTGGTTAGGCAGATGAGCTGGCACCTAGGAAGGAGAGGGTAAAGCTGTTGTCAAACTGTTTTTTAGAGGCGTGTAGCCCCTATGGTAGACACACCTCTGGTTTGGGCTAGGGAACTCCGCGCGCCAAGAGAGGGCTCGGGTCCTGCCATGTTGGAAGTGAGCCAGAAACCACACTTTGCAGGAAGTGGTTATAAAGTGGGAGAAACCTGGAGCTCACTGACCACCAACTACGTCTTACCCTGAGGGCATTTTCAGGGCATAAAAGTACACACCGAACTTGTGCTGAAGGACTGCCCTGCTGCACCATGGAACTGACAAAGAGCACCTGCTGGCTAGCACAGGAGAATGGACTGTGCCTGCTATGCCCTGCTCCTGGAAAAGACATTTCTAAAGCCTAGCTGAAGCAATAGACTCCAAGGGTCAGTTAGCTGGCCTCTTGCTCGCAACTCAGAGCCACAACAGCTGAAGAAGCCTGCTGGGGCGAGCTGGTAGCCCAAAACTTCAAGACATTGCCACTTGTTGCCGTGCAGCACCAAGGCCCAAGACCCAACACACACAGCTGCATCCAAGTTCGCTGAACCCGGAAGTGTTGGCAGAGTGCCACTTGGTTGCCCAGAAGGGGAGTTATGATCCAAGGAAGGATTCCGCTGTTACCACGATACTGGACAACTGATAGCTCGTGGGGACTAGCCTTCTGGCAGCACCGAGACGACTTCAAGGGACATCGACCACTGTGGTCAGAATCGCTTCACCCAGCTCATGGACCGAGGAGTAGCTGCAGAAAGACCCCTGTTGATCGTACCACATATACAGCATCTTCAGCATCCTGTATCTCTTGCATCAGGACCACTTTCATAGGAACCTAAAGCAAAGGATAAAAGTGCCTGGAACTTTCTGAAGACTTCCCATCCTCAAGGTAACTGTTTCTATGGACCTTGCTGGTCCACCTGATTGGCTCCCTGCCAGAGTTGGTCACCCAAAGCATCTCTAAGTAACCAAATTACTTCTTAGAAACTGTTTGGGAAAAACGTTCAGGTAAGTGTCAAATTAGTTGAGTTTCCAATGCTGGTTTGCAGTTAAGTGGAAAAAAATGCATATTTACTATACCTTGTAAATTCTAGATCTAAAGAACCCTCAGGTGGATCTTTTTCGTTGTGGTGCCTAAAAATACATAAAATAATGTATATTTATTTGTGGTGTTTTTCTTGAGTGTCTCGTCAATTTCTACAATTGTTCTGGTGCTGTTTAAATAATTTACAAATGTTTCTTTGTGTAAGCCTTGCTGCTCAGAGCCACAGCTACCCAGGGTTGAGCTAGTGTATAACACAAAAAACCTACTCTTCCTAAAGGGGTTGGTAAGTGTAGTATATGGTTAGGTCACACAACCACACCAACATGCAGCCAATCCATTAGTAGTGGCCCTGTCAATCATCTTGGAATGTTATACCATTATCGACACTAGCATCATCCTTGCTTACTGAAGGTACATTGCCGGTTTTTTCACAAGTTTCTAAATGCTTGACTTGCTCTGGGCTCTGATGGACCCTGCACTTGCTTCAGTCACACAGATCCAGGGCATAAGGTGGTCATACAGCGTACAATTTGATTTGAAAGGATGCTTGTATTCTTTAACTTGTAAAGATGAAATTCGTTAATCAGATCTGATTCATGTCAAATTAAAACAAGCTCCGAAATAAGATGATGCAGAGAATGTCAGCTGGGGGAATAAAACCACCAAACAAGTTTGGGTTTTGAATGAGGCCAGTTTTCTAAGCAGCAACCGTGGGCGATCAATCAAAGACCAAACATTTAGAACAAGATGGTTGGAATCTTGCAACATCTATAAATTAAAAGGGTGGTGCAAGGAGTAAGGTGATCTAGCCCACTCCCTTCTCGAGCCATTCAAAGATAAGCTCAGATTGTAATAGAGCAAACTTGGACCCAGGATCAGCATTTATGCTGCAAGTTCAGCCTTCATGGAATGGACTTAGCCACAATGTGTTCTCAAACCATAGGGTGCAGAAGTACTCCCAGGCATACACACTATGACAATAGTTTTAAGTTTGATTTAAAAAAGATACATTTGTTTTGTTATTAGTAGTGGCACATATAGTGTCCAGGTCTTCAATCTTAATTCAACTTGGACCCAATGTAGCGAATTCATAGCAGACCCACAGTGAGTTCAGGGCTTGCAGTCTGGTTTTGAACCTTTTAGAGCTTAGAAAACAATGTTCTAATAGGTAGAAACATTAAAGAATAAATAGCCTTTAAGGAATATGCTATTCGACTATCTTCCCATACAACTTTTGATAATTGTCCCTGGCTTGCACTAGCTTGTGCAATGTTCTAGGGTTTGCTCACCTCGCCTTCCTTGTTCACATTTTGTCATCCTTTTCACAGCTTGTCTACCTTTCAACCCTTTGTCTCCGATGGGCTCACTTTGAAAACGAATCTATCTTTCTTCTCACCAGTGACGGTTCAGCATTATGCTGCAGAAGTGTTTCTTAGCACAAAGAGGGAGAAGCAGAACATGTGGTGATTACTGATATAGTGTCCAAAAGTACATAGTACAAAAGTGCTTCCACTATTTACTGAATGTTGCTGAAAAAGTGTCTCGGTGAACAGAAGCAAAGAAATTAAGTTCAAAACTTTGGGGGCAGATTTACAAGCCCCCTGTGACACATTTGCACTGTCGTTTCAAGATGCGTTGCGTTGTAAAGCCCTTCATCACATTATACCTGCATCAGGTATAATGTATGCAGAGTGGGTGTTGCCACACAGAAAAGCCGTGTAAAAGTGACGCAGTGAAATCTATAAGATTTCACTGCACCACTTCTAGGACGCTATTGCATCAAAACCCGTAAGGAGTGACTCAGTACAATAAGTATAGTCCTCAACATGCATTGCTGGAGTTGCGTCGTGCTTGCGACATGACTCCAGCAATGCATGACTTTTGGGCCAATAGATATGTCAGGATTTCTGATGCATCTGTCAATCCTTGAGCCATGGTGCACCATATTGTAAATACGGCGCATCCATGGTGGCGCAAGAGTATCGCAGGCTGGCACAGGGAAACTGACGCATCTGTACAGATGCATTCGTTTCTTGTAAATCTGCCCCTTTGTGTTTCACATGAGAAGGCTGAGCACTACTCCCAAACTGACAGGCGTGAGACACGAGGAACTCATCCAGGGGGATATTCTCAAGAACGTTTGATAACTACTGCAAAAGTAGCTTAACGCAACTCTTCACATCGCAGTCTATCGCGGGAAAATAACAGTGTGTCAAAGTGGTATTCTCAACACGGCTGCGCCATACGATAGACCCACCACAACGCATCAAATGAACATGCTAAAATCAACGCCGCAAAACGCTAAACAAGTGGCGATAACGCAAATGAGCGAAAACCAGCCACAGGCCTGCAATCCCCACGCGACATGAGGGAAAAGCACTACAAAAATAAAATAAAAACCCATACAAGAGCCAAACAACAGTGAAGCACAATGGAGTCAGCCGGAGCAAGTGCAGAGGACAACCAGAATCCCACAAGCCCCCGGAGTACCAGCCTGGGACCTCTGGGTCAGGGAACGACAAGAAGAGTAGGAAGAAGCGGTTCAGTCCGCAGGAAAACAGGAACCTGATAACGGAGGTGATAGAACACCATCAACTACTGTTCGTCACCTCCACTGTGTCACTGGGAACTAAATATGGAATTTGGCATACCATCGTGGACAAGGTGAATGCAGTCAGAGTGCTGAAGAGGACAATGGAAGAGGCCAAGAGGCACTGGAATGATGTGAAGTGCAAAACCAAGCAGAAACTCGCAAACAACCGGAAGGCAGCAATGCAGACTGGAGGTGGCAGTCCAGCGCCACAGGAGGAGCTGGACGAGATGGAGGAAATTGTGTCCACAGTCATCAGTGGGGAGACGGTGGCAGGAGTCGGGGGCCTGGACGCTGCTCAACATGACCGAACACAACAGCAACAGGGTGAGTAACAACCAGGGATTGGGGGGACGGGGAGAGATGGTCACACATGCACAAGTAAGCATAGCACATCAGCGGACAAACCATGCCCCAGACCCCCAACTCCCACCAAGAGACCAATGCATCGAAGTATGCAACATCACAGCACTGTATAAGCACATAAGTCAGAGGCACACCGCATTTAAGGGATAAGGGGCAGCCAAATCAGAGCTGCAGGGGCGACTCCCCCAAAATGAGGCACACACACATCACATGCCGAGCACATCAACATTGACAACTATGTGGCACAGTCCGCAACACGTCCACAACAGAACAGAGGACACAACTGGTGCCGCTTGTGTGCAGAAACTTGCCGATCACTGAGTTGACAATGTACAAGTACAAACACACATCCGTGATGTCGAAATGTCCACTGTCTCGCAACATATACGCAGCTCCCCACAAACATTCACAATGTACATAGTCATTCAGTCCGATGGTTAACATGTATAATGCGTCGACATACATGTGAACACAATGTTAAACTGCATCTCGCCTTCACATTGCAGAGTGAAAGGTAACACCTCCTGCAGAACTGTCCCAACCTCTCTTCTCTGATGACGAAGAGGACCACCACACCTTCGACTCCGACGCCCTCCAACAGTTCATGGACAGCCTCTGCAGCCCACTTCCAGGAGCAGGGCAGCACAGCTGCTACGAGGAGAACCCACCCCCTGCACAGAACACACAGCAGGCAGCACCCACCACCACGGCTGCCTCCCAGGACCCCCACGATGAACAGATGGCCTTCCAACGCCGTGTGTTGGGGTGCCAGGAGAAGCTGGCTGAACAGGTGCAGGTGGGGTTCGACCGCATGGCAGACAAACTGGACACCATACGTGGGTGTCTAAGTCAAATCAGGGACCACTCACAGTCCCTAACTATTGTGTTTTGATTTAGATGCCCGTACATACGTTTCCCTGGATAATGTCCTTATATAGGCACAATTCGCATTGCCCTTATTTAGGCATAGAATCCCAGTCCTTATTTAGGCATTAGTCATGCTATCCAAATACAGGCATGGTCACCTACATCCGTCCATCCCACGTCACAACGAGTTCTTAGAAACCAGACCCTTAAGCCATCGGGACTTTCCCTAACTAGGATTATTGATTTCTCCAAGAACTCATCTATTATGCATGAACTACTATTCCTTAAGGGTTCATTCAGGACGTCTTCCTCTGCCCGACTTTACGTCAATGCTAGCATTCCCAAGTACCTTCCAGGTATAAATATACCTTCCCTTACCATGGCAAGCACGGCACAGCTCAGCTCGATACGGCTCGCCAGGGCAAGTTCGAGTTCCCGCCAGACGCACTGACCAGACGCTGTCATCCTTGCTCGCAGAGAATCCAGCTTCCAGTGTTCTGACTCCCTTCGCGGGGTGTTGGAGTTTGAGATTCGGAAAGAGATTCCCACCTCTCTCATTCTAAGGTATGGAGCTGACTAGAACCTAGAGGGACTCTTGGCATATAAACTTAGTACATACCATAATATAGAAAACAGCACCTACTTCTTACCTTGTACTACACTTAGGTTAGGTACACTGGGGTAGAACTATTTAGAAGCATCAGACGAGTATTCTCTTTTTAGCCTGTGTTATTTATGTATGTATATATGAATATATGTCATAGCTAAAAGACAGTGCTATTGCAGTATTATGTCTTCTTAATGGTTACGCTGTGCACCTTATATCTTGCTTACTGTCTAATGATTGTAACAGCTCATATCTCTTACACGAGAAACAAGACTGTTCAATAAATTCATTTATTGAAACGCCCGTCTATCTATTTCTGTGTAACTCTGAAGATACTAAGCATGTACGATTGGCTGAGTGAAACTGTTATCTATTGTTTCCACGATTCTGAGACACGTTCCGATTCTAAGGGAAACAAAGTTGTCATGTTTATGCGGTTTTCAGAAACTACACCCTTGTTTAGTCAAGAAGTTTCTAGTGACCTCTGAGTTATCTGGTACAAAAGTAATTACGTTTAATGTACTCGATAGAGGCATACTGACCTTAGTCCTATGCAAAAACTATAGTGAATATTATTCCAATGCGCAGAGCCTATAAGGGAAATAGGAACTACACCACATGGCGCCCAACGTTTAGTAAAAGACACACAATTGATGGACGGAATGCAGAACAAATCAAAACATTCCCCCCCCCCCGTCAAGAGATATGGGTTAAATCCATCATTCTTTTGCTCACCAAGCCACCCCAGTTTAGACCTGGCCATTGCAAATCAGTCTTGACCCTGTGCCTCATGGGAACAGTCCAGCCTGAACTGCCAAGCCAGGACCTCCCTGGACCGGAAACAAGCATCCTAGGATCGGTTTCGGGGTTTCACCCCTCTTCAGCCAGGATAGCTTGATTCCAGTGGCACAGTGAGCCCAGGATCCACATCTGGGCATACCTGACGCAACGTTTGGTAAGGCATTAATTTAACGCTAGATACTGAAGAAACCTGGTCGTGCTTATCTCAGAGACCCCTACTCATAGTTCTCCATAAGACGTCTGGAGTGGGTAGGGTTAATATCCGCCATAGCTGAGTAGGACGAGAATCCTCTGTATTAGCTGTTTGGTTTGTTCAACGTTGAAGGATACAGTGTTACAAAACATTGTGCACCTTATCTGTGTTCCCTTGAAACTTGTTCTACATTTTTCATTAAACAAATGTCCCTTAACAGGGAAACGGAGGCTACGACTGATCCAGTCGTAACAGCTTTTAATACTACAGGTTTAAATGAAACTGACGAGGGTGTTATAAACATCCCTCCAAACTTGAGAGCCATCACTCTAAAACTTATAAAACATGGCCTAACACCAAGAGGTGGTAGAGCAGTTTTTGCGATAGAGGCACATGAATCTTTTCAGACAAAGGTATTCTATTCATGGATAACATTCCCAGAATCAAATCCAGTAACACACTTGTTTCACTTCTTCAAAGAAGATGAACCACCTGAGGAATACATTCCCTTCGAGGATGTTGAAATTCCACTCACATACCAGGAGCATCAGCTCTGGTTTAAAGGCGCCCTAAAACATTACAATCACATTACCAGGCTCGGTCCACTAGGTAGACCAGGAGCAACATGGCCGATTTTATCCGGCTGCACACCCCATCCTGACATTGAAGCAATGTCAGACAAGGAATTACTCACTCAACTTAAAGAGTTAATGAACATTTACAGACCATTAGTCCAATATGTCATGCGGACTTTTACAGTCCAACCACAAATAACCATTCCAAATCAAACTCCTCATCAGGGTAATGCACAAAAAATTACTCCACAGACTTTACACGCAGTCATGGGTAAAATGCCCACGAAACGTGAACAAATTCCATTCTGGATAGCTAAAAATATTACTCAAATCAAAACAGTGTTTCCTGATACTAGCCCTTATGAGAAACACAGAATCCTAACAATCTGTCTACCAATGAGGATCACACCACATCTGGAAGACTGCTCCACTTGGGGCACAGTCTTTGCTGCCATCTATACTAAAACACATGGTGTTCCGTCTATTGCGGTAATACCTGATGTCCTGAAACAAATTAAAAATGAATGCGGGACAGAGCCTGATCTGAATTTAGGTATGAAATTACTAAAGAACTTCGACCAGGTCTCAACAATATTATTATCTAATATTAAAGGAGAGGCAGCAGCAGCAGTGGCGATCCGCCAATGATTAAGGGAATTTGATGTAAGAGAACATCAACAAGAACTACCCAGAATAATAGAAAAATTTTATGAAGAATTAGGCAGAGACAGTTTAGGTGGAAAACCAGTTAAACCACAACTGTCTGAAGGTCCTGAGAGGGACTCAATTAAAGACAATCCTACATCTTCTAAAAAGAAGTGGGAAAATAACAAACAACATTCAAAAGAGAAACGTTCTCAATCCCGAGGTAGGTCTCCTCAAAAGCAGCCCTCTGTAAAACCTCAAGAATAGGGATAATTTGAGAAAACCTGACCGGTATCAAGATACTGATACACGTTCCTCTCGTACCCTTCAGACATCTTCACAGACATCCAAAAGAAGAGGACGGTCAGATCACAAAGAAGAACGCGTGAAGTCCAAAGACGATCAACACGTTCAGAAAAACAAACCAAAACCTCAATGCACTAAGAAGGTAGTAGGTCTGAAGATCAGACATGCTGAAAATTCTGAGAACACAACTCAAGAACGGAGAATGGGCTCAGACAATGCTGGACAGTGTAGCAGAAGTAACAATAGCTCGCCAGAACCTGAAGGAACTTCTGGAGATAGTGGACTTGAATGAGTACAACACAGTTGAGACTGTAGACACTAGGGTTAGTTCTTCACAAAAGTTATATGAAATAATACTCCGGATGGGGGGAAAACATACCAAGAAAAGTGAAAGCACTATTTTTGGAAAAACTTTCAAGGGGTTATGACATACTTCTAGCAGAACGGGCTGGCCACCAAAATTTGTCAGGGGGTGCCCACATGGCAAAGACATCATTATGCCAGCTTTCTCCAACCATGTTCCAATACACCTAAAACATACTTATGCTAGGAAATGGGCGGTAGCCCAGGCCCCAGCATTATACAAAAATCATGTAGGATGGGATATGAGGACTCCCCTCACCATAAAATCCAATTAAAATGTCAACCTACTGCACAAAGACAGTACCTAATTAAGCAAGAAGCTAAAAAACAGGTCAGGGAGATCTTAGATCAACTTGAATACCAAGGGGTGATTGAAACATGCACCTCATCCATGAACAATCCTTTGTTTCCTGTTTCCAAACCAGACAACACATATTGTCTAGTTTTGGATTACAGACACCTGAACACTTGTTCCAAGACATTTAGTGTGCAAAATGCACACAGTACAGCATTAATGAATAACATTGTGCGTAAAAAATATAAAACCATATTAGATATTTCAAATTATTTCTTTTGTCAAAACATAGCACCTGAAAGTAGGTACCTGACAGCTTTCTCAATAATGGGGACTCAGCGTCACTTCTGTCGACTCCCACAAGGGTTCAAGAACAGCCCAGGGTTATTTTCAGCAAGAGTAACAGAGTTACTACGAATTTACGATGACGAGGCCTTGTCATATGTCGATGACATCTATCTGACAGATGATGACCTGGATAAGCACTTGAACAGGGTGAATACCATTATACTAGGCTTCGCCTCTGAGGGCTATAAATTCAATTTAAAAAAATCAAGAATTGCCCATCTCAATGTCCTTTTCCTAGGATATGAGCTTTCAAGTGAGGGCAAAACCTTGGCAGCTAACTGTTTAGAAAAGTGTGCACTGCCAACCTTAAAAAACGATGAAAAACTTAGTCGATTCTAGGTTTCCTAAATTTTGGAAGAGCCTACATTCTAAATTATGCAGAAAGGGTTAAACCTCTCTACGAATTAATCAAACCTGATTTTAAAAACAAGAATTGGACACAGGAACACACAGATATCCTTCGTTAACTACAAGCTGACATGTTAGCAACAAATCACTTACAAACACGCGTAAATACACGCAATTAAGTGATCCGAATAATTTCGGGTCAATGCGGATTCACATACTTAACATTTAATGAAGGTGAAAAAGTACCAATTGCATACAAATCACATTTGTATACACAAGTTGAAAGGTGCTTCACTTCGACAGAAACAAATTCTGACAGCAGTTCAAACCGCTGTAGCAAAAGAAAGAGCTCTAGCTCAGGGGAAACGCACTATTGTCGTGACTCCGGTACCAGCCTTAGAAGCAATTAGAAAAGCGAGCATTCCAAATGCAAAAGCTTTACATCCAAGATGGATACAATGGGTTAATTCTCTTGCTGCAACAGATGTTGAATACGTTTTTGATCCCAATTTAAAAACACAAGCATTCCTGCAATTCGAACACGAATGTCCTCTGCCTATTGAGATTCTCCCTCTTGACCAGCATGAATTTATAATTTATACTGACGGATCAGCACAACCTGCTAAGGGAAGGAAGCAAGCTTACAGTGCAGCATGCGCGATCGTTAAAGGTCGTATGCGCAATAGTAAATTCAGACAGATGGTCACTAAAACACAATCTCTAGGGGATTGTACAGCTCAATGAGCTGAACTCCAAGCATTCAAATTGGCACTTGAAAATACGGATCGCGTAATCCCCACACTTATAGTGTGCGATTCTTTTTACTGTGTTCAATCCTACAATGAATATTTACAGAATTGGCTTCAAAATGGTTTAAAAGATGCAAAAGGTGGCATAATAAAGCATAAAATGCTTTGGGAACAAGTAGTTCAGTTGCGAAACAGACTACAAAACACGTGATACACACGCTGAGTCAGCTGACGAAGCCGCAAAGGAGGCTGTGCAAACGGCTTCCGTAGCTGTGATCACTCATTCAAAAACGGGAAAAGACAGTGAGATATTGTTGGCTGTCAATGCTTCAAGCAAAGGCAGTGGTGCAGCGTTACCTAAAAAATTTCCACTCAAATACTCGTATATAATTGATGCGAACAACGTTCCGTTTGCTCGAATCCCTGGAGTGGGGGATAGGGTAATTCCAAACATGGAACATAGATTAGGACTAATCCTAGCAGCACATGAAGGGATAGTGTTGTATAATAAAGAAAAACACTCCTGGGATAGGAAGTCGGTTTATTAACACATCTCAAAGTGCCTAGCCTGGCGCTCCACAGTACACCTGTCAACATTCCAAGGTGCACTCTCAATGCCTTATCCAGACTGTACCAAAATAACCAGGAGGGGAGGGGGGGGTAGGAGGATACCAAGTGGAGAGGTTACAGAGACAAGTACGCTTATAACAGATAGCCTCTGCTCATGCAGGTGTTTCCGCCACAGTATTGTTATTAAAACCGAGATATTGGTGGCCCGGCATTAGGAAACAGACCAAAAACTATGTTTTGGAATGTGAAATATGCCAAAAGATGAAAGTTTCTACAATAACACGTCCTGCGCAGACGCCCTTGTTAATCTCAGATAAACCATTAGCTTGTGTTTACCTGGATCACTGCGGTCCCTTGCAAAGGGATGGTAACTATAAATATATCTTGGTCGCAGTGGATTCGTGCTCAAGGTTCCTATGGATGTGGCCTCAGCGCTCGGCTGACGCTCGAACTGTTATAAAAGATTTGCGAGTCTTTATCGCCACATACGCAATAGGCACGCTACACTCTGACCAGGGCCCTCCGTTTAGTTCTCTGGCTTACAAAGAAGCCATGGCCAGTTTGGGCGTTGCGTTGCGTTGTGGTACTCCTTTCCATTCTATCCTGAGGGAAATTCTGTTGTGGAAAGGGAAAACCGGGACACAAAGCGGTCTATAACAGCTAGAGTATTATGTTCGGGTGAAGGGTGGGTCAAACATCTTAATGGGGCCCAATGCTCATTAAACAATTTACCAAGAAGTTCTCCGTGGGGAGTCACTCAATATGAGGTCCTATTTGGGACAAGAATGTGGGTTCCTGTTCTCGAATGTAAAGGCACAGTGGTGGAAAAAAAACCATTTGATAACAAAGATCGTTTGGCTGTTTTACAGTACCTAAATGAACTAAGATCGAAACAAAGCAATGTGTTCCTGAAGCCAACCACCATCGGAGAAAATCCTGCTGTCCCAGCAAGCCATGTCTGGACCCAAAGCTTGCGGATCTAGTCAGAGAGAAGATCGCGGGCAAGAAAGAATTTGGGCCTTCTTACAGACAATCAGTACCTGTCCTAGCCATTCACGGAACAAGAACAGTACTCCTGCCGCCCCTTGCTGGTAAAAAGGAGAAAAGATTTGTGTCCATCGACCTCATCAAACCACACTATGTGGCCAATACTAAGCAGTAGGCCTTGTGGACTCCAAGCTAGTAGCGGACTAACTCCTCTAGACACTATCCAAGAGGTTCAAATTGAAAGACTCATCACCGTTGAGAGTTCAATAGTAAGAAATGAAGGACTAAGCAACAATGCTATGGAACTCTTTCCTCTTGAAACCCGTTCGTCCTGATACACCTGTCTACACCAACGTAACACGTGATCAACTGGTACGAGCGATTTCACCGAAACCTGATGCAATTTCAACCATTGACAGAACTGCCTCATTAACTTTGATACGTTTTCTGAGGATCCCAGTGAACTAGAAATGACGCCAGCCAAAAGAACTTTCAAAGAGCAAGCACAAGACTTCTTTCATCACGTGAAAAAGACTTATCTGGTTTCACCATGGATTATTTTTGGATTCGTTTTCTTTTTGCTTTGGCTAGCTTTAGTGATGACTCTGAGCATGCTGATAAATGGAAGATATATTAATTTGGACACAGGAAGTAAAAATGTGAATTTACTTTTGAAACCACACAAATCATCCCATCGTGAAGCAAGAGACTTGTTAGCAGTGAACATCACAGCCGTTCCTATAAAAGATGGTATAGTTTGGGACAGA
This sequence comes from Triturus cristatus, assembly GCF_964204655.1. Lineage (NCBI taxonomy): Eukaryota > Metazoa > Chordata > Amphibia > Caudata > Salamandridae > Triturus > Triturus cristatus. Next base: position 168,596,633 of record NC_140587.1, read on the forward strand.
ACGGATTATGATATATTTGGCCCTCGGAACTCTTGAAAATTCCACACTTATTTAAAATTTCATTAAGTGACTTTATTACCTCCAGTACCTATTCTGATGATTGGGACTTTGAGACTGTTAATAACATGATGTCTGATCTAGAAAGGTCTGCTGCATTCTCTAACTATGAATACTTAGAGGGTTCATCAGACTATGAACAGCTTTTTTGTTACAACCACTATGGTCATCATTTCTTGCATAAACCTGCAACACCTAGAAATGTATTTATGTATAACCAATGGGAAAGTTGTCCTACACCACCAAGGGGTAGCTCAAAAACGTTTGCAATGAAGTCTCCATATTTTTCAGGGTACAATACATCTAATCCAGAAATGTTTTACTTTAAGAATGTGAACAAAACAGGAACCAAAAATATGTTTACCAATAGGAAACAGATTTATTCTGCCGCCTTTATTGCCCAACTGTCTAGACAGGGTTTTGAGTTTTGGAAAACCACAATTGACACAAAATCTGTCTGGGGTACACAAGATTGGCAAGTGCAGGGGATAGAAGCTTTGTTTAGAGCCTGCATCATCCCACAGCAGATAATGTTTTGAATGACACTGTCCAACAAATGTCTTGCCTTGGATTAGCCAAGATCAAAGACATGAACACACCTTCTGTATCAACTCCAGCTAGTAATAGCACTGAACAGGGAGCGGTGACAGTAGACACACTTTTACAAAACAACAGATCAGATTCCGAATGGAAAAAATGGTTGCTCTGGCCCACAGACACAAACATCTGTCAACAAAGATTCCTGAACAAAATACAGGGTTTTACTATCAATAGGTCAGACCCACGCTATGTTCAAAGACAGCATCCAGGTGTAGTAACAACATACAGTGTAGGAAAATGATGCCTTGATTGGCTACAGACATCTACACTAGAGGATGTGAAACAACACTTCTCTTTACTTAAAGAAGACGCAAACCTTAGGGATTTCTTGCTAGGTCCAAGAAAACCGTGTCAAAACGTTTCATATATGCCAGCATCTCTGCTGCTTATAATGAAATATGGAAGGTTACCCGAGCAGACGCCGCAGAAAGAATACGAGAAATTGATAGTAGTAATTTAGCGAAATTTCTCGCTGTGGTAGACAATGGGTTAACGACTCTGTCATCCAGGATATATTCATTGGGCAACATTGTATCTTCTACTATAGACCTTGTGGAACAAGATTTGGTCCTGCTGCGACAAGGCCAGTCTCAATTACATTCTATTCTGTTAATATGCTGGACGCTACAAAACTTGTGTGCAGGCTATGTGCCTTGGCGTTTGAGTTTAAGGGTTTTGTAGAGCGCTCATACACCCAGCGGTTTCTTGGCGCTAGATGACTACTACTGCTCAGGGGGCAGGAGAGTATGGGAAAGTGATCATTCAAGAGGAAAAGGCTTGGGTGAAGAGAAAGGTCTTGAGGCCCCTACGGAACAGAGGGTACTGGGAGCAGGTTCTCAAGTAGATAGGAAGGGAGTTCCAAAAAGCTGGAGCCGTGGTCGAGAATTTGGAGCCCCCCCACTTCTTACGTTTGAAACGAGGGACCACAAGGAGGTGATGAGAGGAAGAACGAAGTTCTCTCGAGGGAATATAGTCTTGAATGGCTGTGTTAATAAAAGCAGGGGCAGAGCCTGTCCGGGCTTTGAAGATGGTACATGCAAGCTTAAATAAGGTGCGATGCCGGACAGGGAGCCAGTGCAGGGAGACCAGGAGGGGAGTGACGTGGTGTGATTTTGGTAAATTGAAGACCAGTCGAGCGGCTTGGTTTTGGACCAATTGAAGACGTCTCATGAGATATGCAGGCATGCCGTGAAAAAGGGCATTGCCGTAATCTAGGCGAGATATTACCATGGCCAGAAGTATTAGCTTAAGCGCGTCAGGGGAAAAGAAACGTGAGACTTTACGAATTGTCCTGAGGGAAAGAAAGGCTGAGGATACAACGGCAGAAACTTGAGGGTGTAGGGAGAGTTGATTGTTAATTTTGAACCCAAGAGTTTTGACAGAAGGGACCGGAGTAGGTGGGGAACCTAAGGAGGAGGGCCAAAAGGAAGAGGACCAGGGACTGGCGCAACCACCCGTCAACACCAATTCCGTTTTATCGGGATTGAGTTTCAGGTGGTTGAAGTTCATCCAGTCCTGGATAAAGGTCATGATGAACTGGAAATTGGATATTGACTCGGGAGAGGAAGAGAGAGGAAAGATGAGCTGGAGATCATCTGCGTAGTTATACACAGAGACCTCCAGCTGCTGTAGGGCAAAAATAAGGGGGGCAATGTAAAGATTAAATAAAATGGGAGACAGAGAGGATCCTTGGGGGACCCCGCACTGGACAGGCCGAAAATCAGCTGAGTAATCACCCAGACGAACTGCCTGAGTCCGACCATTCATGAAGGAGGATAGCCATAACAAGGCCGTCCCTCCAATTCCTGCCGCCTCGACACGTGAGAGTAAGATGGTATGGTCCACCGTGTCGAAAGCGGCGGAAAGATCCAAAAGGACCAGGGCCTGTGGTTGATTAGAATCCATTCCCTGACGTAGGTCATCCAGGACAGATATAATTACAGACTCAGTTGAGTGAGCTGGACGGAAACCGGCCTGTCTCGGAGCCAAGACACTATTTCTTTCCACAAACTCACTTAGGGTTTTGACTACATGACGTTCCAATACCTTAGCCAAGAAAGGTAAAAGAGAGATGGGGCGGTAATTGGCTGGATCCGAAGGGTCCGCCCCGGGTTTTTTAAAGATCAGAACGATCACTGCCGATTTGAGTACAGGAGTAACAAAACCCTGAGATAGCGAGCTGTTAAGAAAGGTAAGGGGCGGTGAGGGGCAGTGAGAGTAGATCCACTTCAGGATATGAGCAGGGCAGGGGTCCAACGGGGAGCCAGATTTAACTAGCGGAAGAATTGAGGAAAGTGAATCATTCGTGAGGGGGGGAATAGAGTCAAGGCGTGCTGTAGTTGGAGGACAGCAAGGATCAGAAAAGGCCGGGGAAGGCGGGGGGGATCTTAGCTTTAATTTTACTAATTTTATCGAGAAAGAAAGAGTTGAGGGAATCGCATAGTGGTTGTGATGGGGAAGGTTTGAGTGAGGCTCTATCGGAGTAAGCGAGATCTTGAACGATGGAGAATATTTCTCTTGGCCGATTCTCCGCAAGCTGGATTTTAGATGAAAAGTAATTTTTTTTGGTTTCCAGTATGGATTTCTTGTATTGTACTAGAAGGGCAGTGTAGCGGGTTTTAGCCGCAGGACAGTAGTTCCGCCTCCACTGGCGTTCCGCTTGACGGAGCTGAAGTTTTTGGATCTTCAGATCATCAGAAAACCATCGGTTAGCATCTTTAAGGCGTTTAGATGAGATGCGCTTTAGAGGAGCGATGGTATCGCAGCCAGCCCGCAGCCAGCTGTAGATGGCTTCCGCTTGTCCAGAAGAGGGCAGCCCGGTAAGGTCGGGGCTTGAAGAAAGGATGGTAGATAAAGCCTCGGCATCGACGCGGTTCCATGATCGCGCCCAGATGTTTCTTGCGGGAGTGAGCTTAGGTAAAGAGGGAAGGGATAGAGAAAAAGTGATCAGAGAGTGGTCTGACCAAAGACAAGGGGAGATAGAAAGTGAGGTGACCGGGCACTCACGATGCCAGATTTGGTCAAGGATGTGTCCCCCCCTATGCGTGGGGGCATTGACAGCTGAAGTGAAGTTATGCGACTGAAGGGAGTCTGAGAACTCTTTGGAAGTTGCGCATTCCGCAGGGTCAGAGGGCCAGAAGTTAAAGTCTCCCAAGACTATAATGGAAGAGTGGTTGACAACCAGGATCGCCATTAGGTCTTGGAAGTTGGGGAGAAACGTTTGAGAGGGGGACGGAGGTCGGTAGATAAGGACGCACGTAAGTGGGGGAGTAAGAGAAAGTGAGCGGGCAACTAAACAGTCTGATGTTCCCAGAGAAGGGGAGACTAGGGTTTGAAACTGGAATTCTTTGCGGGCGATCAGGGCAACCCCTCCACCTGGCCTACCAGAAGAGCGGTCGGCTCGGATAGCATAGTAAGATGGGGGGAGTATTGCCAGCAGGGAAGGAAGAGAGCTGTCCGAAAACCAGGTTTCAGTGAGGAATAGTAGGTCAGGTTTGTGTGATTCGAGTAGGGTGAAGAGATCGAGCTGGTGTTTAACTGCCGATCTAGTATTGAGATACATAGCAGTTACCACTGTGGGGAGGGGGCCAATAGGAGGCGGGGTTGAAGGGTGGTTAGGCGAAGACAAGGACACAGTGTTGGTGTGACCTAGGTCATGAGAAGTCGCTAGTCCCAGACTGGTGATTCGGGCTATGGTGACATCAGCCAGTAGTGGCCACTTACCCTGCAGATCGGTCAGTTGCAGGCGGGAGTATTGAATAGGGGAGGCAGCGTGACTGGCCTCTGGCCTCGGTCGGTCGCGGACGGGCGCAGACGGGCTTTCCTTTGGCGCGCCTTCGGCGCGCAAACGGCGCGCCCGCTGCGCTCGTCCGCTGCGCTTCCGGGGGAAGCACATTTGTAATGGGGGATGTGGCGGTGGGCGTGGCCTCTAAAGGGGGCGTGGCCTGAAGCTCGAGCGAGGCGCTGAAACAGCGTCCCACGCCTGCAAGTGGCGAGAAATCGTCCCGTAGATAGAGCCCAGTGACTGGGGGTAAGTGAAGTTTAAAATACACAAACAATTTATCACTTTTTTTAAAAAACGAAGCAGTCTCCCGGCTTTCCGCCTCAGGAGCAGCGTGTGGTCAAGTGAAGGCGCTCGTAATCAGCGTCACACTTATACTGGAGGGCGGTGGGCGTGGCCTCTAAAGGGGGCGTGGCCTGAAGCTCGAGCGAGGCGCTGAAATAGCGTCCCACGCCTGCAAGTGGCGAGAAATCGTCCCGTAGATAGAGCCCAGTGACTGGGGGTAAGTGAAGTTTAAAATACACAAACAATTTATCACTTTTTTAAAAAACGAAGCAGTCTCCCGGCTTTCCGCCTCAGGAGCAGCGTGTGGTCAAGTGAAGGCGCTCGTAATCAGCGTCACACTTATACTGGAGGGCGTTGGGCGTGGCCTCTAAAGGGGGCGTGGCCTGAAGCTCGAGCGAGGCGCTGAAACAGCGTCCCATGCCTGCAAGTGGTGAAAAATTGTCCCGTAGATAGAGCCCAGTGTCTGGGGGTAAGTGAAGTTTAAAATACACAAACAATTTATCACTTTTTTTAAAAAACGAAGCAGTCTCCCGGCTTTCCGCCTCAGGAGCAGCGTGTGGTCAAGTGAAGGCGCTCGTAATCAGCGTCACACTTATACTGGAGGGCGGTGGGCGTGGCCTCTAAAGGGGGCGTGGCCTGAAGCTCGAGCAAGGCGCTGAAACAGCGTCCCACGCCTGCAAGTGGCGAGAAATCGTCAACATGTCTTCTCTGTTTCCTGAATACAATCTCACTGATAAACAGATCGAACTGGCACAAAGGGGAGCAAAGTATACAGTGCTGAGCTTTGAAAAACTGGAAAAATTGCCATTTACGGTAGCAGAAAAAACGGCTACAGAATGGATCATTCATGGCAAAATAACTCTGCCTGTTACAACTTTCCATTTTCAGTATTGCCTCAAACACATGCCAGCAGGCAAATATGAAATATTGGGTAAAGAATACATCAGGACATCCTAGGATTTACCTTACACACACAGATGTTGGAGTGGGGGGCGTGAAGTGTTTTAGGGGTACACACTGTGAAAAAACGCTGAACGGTTCACTCATATGTCGGGATATTAGTTTTCACGGGGCCTGTAGCGGTTCC